>NC_134414.1:61787396-62987396 GCF_030867145.1 Opisthocomus hoazin | reverse complement strand
CTGACATTGCAGATTAACCGTTCAAAGGAAGGGGATCACTCATGGAGGGGTAGGGCTGATGGTTTTTTAACTACTCTATGCAGTCGGATAACCATCCCTGTCATGTAATAAGGCCGTCGTGTTTAATTGTAGATGGTGGTTAAATTCAAAAAGAATAATTGCTCCTGGCTCCTCTTTTTATTAAGAGTGAAAATTTGATGGAACAATTCCCCAAAGCACCAGGAAATGTAAGTGAAAATATTAGAGTTTAGCTTGTGACCTGATTTTTATTGTTTTTAGTGAAGTTTTGGTGGACTTCTGCTGCTGTATTATGGCATTTCACAACAAAGTTTTCTTTGCTTCCCATAAAAGCAAACAGGAAACCTTGGTGGTGTTATTAATTTTAATGAAAACCTTCCACTGCATATCTAAGTTTTGTAAGAAATGCTCATCTGCCAATAAAGTTAAATATCTGTCATTCAGATGTAGGTTCAAAACAGGGTAAGTCAGTTTCAGGATAAAGAAATACACAGTAAAATAAACTAAAACCAGCCAATTTATTATTCCGTTTGACTCTTTCTTTCTCCTTATGATGTTCAAAAATAAATCAATTCAATCACAAGGCTTAAGAGAAAGTGAAGACAATGATAGTCTGTTTTTATTAAGGTACAAAAGTCTTGCAATAGCTGTCGCAAGTCACAGCCGTTTTTTTTTTCTGAGTCAGACTTAAAAGGAAAGAAGTTTAGCTCCTCCTTTTTAATAACCAGAGTATAAGCAACAAGCATTAGATTTCATAGGCCTCAATAAAAATTTAATATTGCAGTTTCAATAATACTTTCTTTTTACATAGTTATTTTGAGAAAAATATTCAGAGCTGAATTAAATCGTAAGGTGCCTTAATTGCTGTGGGTTACACTGAAAACTGAAATAAGATTTCCAATGCACTTTTCACATATTTATTTCTTCTATATGCATTTTGTTAAAAAGGGCAGCATTTAATCTTCATCTCATGCGTGATCAATTCATAACTTAGATCAGTTCAATTCAGTATGTTGGTCGTTTTGGTGCATGTCCAAATACACGCGTTTGTTCTGGATGTTTGGATTTCCATCATCTGTTCTAGGCAGTGAGGCTGGTTGCTCCGCGGAGTATCCGGATCCCTGAAAGGTCCCTGAAGAGAGGCAGGTGGTTTTAAGGGGTCTGGCCACTGGCTGGGGGATGTGAGATCACCTGAAAGAGACTCAGCAGCCAGTTTGTCAGCAAACACTGACCCTGTCTCCGTACCCGAAGAGATGAACGTGTGTGCCCAGCTCAGGTGCGGGCCACGCTCCCTCCCTCGGCAAATGCGCCGATGCAGGTCAGAGGTAGGTTGGAGATATGGGTGTGGGGAGGCAGGTCTCACCTGTAGAGTGACCTGTCTCTTTCTACCTGAAGGTCTTCTGGAGTTCCCACTTCTGGGAGCTTGTTGAGCCCAACCTCTAATTAGTGGAGCAGGAAGTTTTAACTAAATGCTTCAGAACTGTGAGTTTTATATATGATCTTTATCCACATAGGAGTTGCTAACCGCTGGCCTTCAAAGATAAACATTAAAGGCCTGAAAATCATGAGGGTTTGCGTCCCAACACCGACTGTTGGATTTGCCTTTTAGTCTTTAGACATTGTTGCTTCTTTTTGCTGCTTCCTCCTACATTGAACGTTTGGGTGTTTTTAACAGAAGCCAGGAGCCGCATGCTCCTGATTCCAGTAGCTGGTGCTTTAAGAAGACCCAGTATCATAAATCTGTGATAAAATCAGAAGTTTTGGTGACAGTGACTGTGGAAGGAGTAAAAATAGCTCAGTAATCATTCTGAGCCTGGAGAAAAGATTCGTGCAAGGGAAAACCAAAAAGGAACTGAGTTTGTGAGGTGTACGAAGCTCTCATACCCTTCTTTAGGCCTTCAGTGCTGTAGGTGAATGCAGCCCCGTGACTGCTGCTTTCAGGCAAACCTGCAAAGCTGTGTTACAGTGGGAGGCCTACCCTGCAAGCGCGAGATATGCATATGCTGCTTTAAGGAAGAACCACAGCTCATTTGCTTGAGGAAAATAGCACAAAGAATTAGCTCCAGCCTCTCTCTTTGCATTTCCTCTTGGGACTTCCGTGAGGGCTGATACAATTGCAGGTCGATTCTTGCAAAATAATTTGTGAGCAACTCAGGACACATCAAACAAATCCATAAAATTAAATTTTTCCAGAATTATTGAGGAGCTTTCATATAGATCTGGTCCCACTGCACAGAGTTGAACTTTATCAGGATAGCTTTTCTGGGGCCGATTCTAACAAGATTTCCCCATGGGTTTGGGGTGACCGTAGCGGGCATAGTAGATGACTGATGACCCTTCCAGAAGTGCTCCATGACAGTCTTCTCAAGGCAGTCAGTGTCTGCTAGTTTCTCTCTTCTTTCTGGTTCTTCTGTCATCTTCCAAGTCAATGTTTTTCTTACATGTAGATCTCTTTTGCAGTTACTCAGCAATGGGGAAAAAATACATAACTTTTTGTATTTACTTAAGGAAAGAGTTTGATGTAGCTGTGCAGCAAGGGGGGGTGTCTCTCGGCTGTTTTTTTTCATGGTGTCGTAATTCTTGGTTCTACACTTGCTGCAAACTTCTCTTCCTCGTGTGGCTTCTTCTTGGCTTCCTTCTCTTTTTTAGTGTAGTGTCCTCACAATTCCTCTTCCCCAAGGCTGTGCTTTCATGGTATGTTAACTCTGACAAAGAAACTAGATGACCGAATTCCTACCCCCCCCCCCCCCCCCCCATAGCTACTCACAGTATCATCCCCCAGTGGTCTCTCATCCAGTTAGCCCAGAGCCTTTGGGCTCCAGCACACCATTGCTCCTCTTTGTTCAGCTACTGCCTGCTGGGCTATTGCTGGAGTTTGAGGAGCTGTAGGAAGGAAATCTGCACTATTCTCGTTTTTAATTGTGATTGCATTTATGTGATTGGTATTTTCTACCTCTTGGTACAAAAACCCCACCAATGCTTTGATTAGAAGTTCAGCATTTGTGAATTCTTTGGCTGTGTCACGTCCTGTCACGTTAATTGGTTGGTATGGCTCTCAGTTTCTGAAATCACCCATCACGGGGGTTACTTCCATGCCTACAGAGGGACAACACTGAGGCGTCTTACTCAGAAATGTCAAGATCACTGCCATGAGCAGCTACAACTGAAATGTACTGGAATTTCTTTAGAGCCACAGGAAAAATAGTCTGGTGAGTGGATTTTGGTAGATCACATAGGTCATGCTCTCCTGTGGGGCAGTCTGAGTGCATCAAGGTCAGTCCTGATGGACATCTGCACAGCCGCTTCCTAAGGACCTCACCCGATGGAGGTGCCACGACAGCCCTGAGCAACCTATTCCCGTGCGTTGCTGTCTGCACTGTGCTAGTTTGAGGTTCAAGTTTAACCCTGTTAGGCCTTGTCCAGTTCACTCGGGTTGTGAAGCCGCGTGTCCTCTTTTCAGCAGACTTCTAGGAACCTTAATAAAATCAGATTTTCCCCTTGGTCTTCTCCAGGATAAAAGTGCCATGGGCAGCACTGTTCGGACCTCTGATTGGATTTGCATCTTCCCTGGAGTTTTTCTGACTAGACCATCCTTTTCCTGAGGCAGAGCATCCCAGACTGGACACAGTACCTCCGCTGAGGCCTTCCCAGAGCTGAGTAGGTAGGACTCACTCACCTTCTTGGCAGGGTAGGCTTCTCTTTGTACCTACCGGTATAACCTGGAACTTCTCTTTAGAACAAAACTGGTAGAGTTAACTTGTGTTGAGCTTGTGATCTGTGATTAACCTCTCCCACCCAGCTCCTTCATGAAGAACTTGTGCTCAGCCAGTTGCATCTCATCCTGATTTTGTGAAGCTGATTATTCTTATCTGTGTGCAGTACCTCGGACTTGTCTTCACTGAATTACATTGTGGTTTTCATACTGGTTTTTCCCAATTTATCAAGACATTTTGAACTCTGATTTTGTCTTCCAGTGTACTTGCAGGTCCTTCTCAGCTTTGTGTCACCCTCAGATCTAATAAGCATCATCTGTTCCAACAGATGTAATACACCAATAAGTGACTCATTGCTGGGTTGTTCGCTAATCCAATAAGTATTTATTATCTTTACTGTTGCTACATAAGAAACTAGATTTTAGCAAGTTCAGCAGCAGTGCGTATCAGATACAGCTTAGAGGTATCCGTTCTGTGACCACAAAAGTGACGGCAATGCAGAGTACAGAGACCTGAGCCAGCTAGTGTAGATAGCACATAAATACTCGCTAAGCTTGAAATAGTCATTAGTAGCATAGTTTGCACTGCTCCATCTAATTCTCTAGGTAGTGGTTAGTTTGGGTTTTTTCCCTGAGAAGCTCATATCTGCAAAGGCTTGCTGCCTGTTTAGGTATGGCTGCACCATTGATCATGCCCACACTGGAAAAAGAATCATCATTTAGGTAAAAATTGTGATGGCTCAGCTTTTTCGTGGCGTGGGGCATAATTCACCTCAACAGCCACATCCATCCAAGCAGCTGTTGGTAAAATCTAATTGTTTAATAAAAAAGCCTAATTAATAATACTTGTCGCCGTATAACTTTCTTATATTTATGTTTTCTTCCTAAAATTTACATCGCTGTGTCATCACGTGTACTCTTGCATCAAAGCTACCGATTGCTTACAAATCCAATTCTTGATTTGCATCCATGCAAAGCAAAGAAGATCTTTAAAAAGTCCAGAATTGCATTTATGTCTGTGTTTGGATAAAGATCCAAGACTCTGGTGTGAATACACAGAGGCCACAGAGACCCATGAAAGCCATGTGGGAGATCCCCCCAGAGTCCGAAGACCCGCGACCGCGGTACTCAGACCCCTGCACTCGCTCCGAATCTGCTGTTTTTGGGGCCCGGAGCCCTGCAGCGGTGGGACTAAGCGGGCTTGCGGAGGTCTGGTGCCGCATGGGCATGGTGCTCTCCAGCCACGCTTCCCGTTGGCACTCCTCACCCTGGTGGGACACAAGGATGCTGAAAGCAGAGGCAAGTCCTGCTGGAGGCTGCTCAGCCGATCCGCTGCTCTACTTCAGTCTTTCCTTAAGGTAAAAACATTTTATTGGGCTGTTCTCGGTAGTTTCAGCTGGGAGGGCTTCAGACTATACGCAGGCGGCAGATAACCTGGAGACCACGTGAGTATCCAGGGAGGAATCGTGGGAAGTGGTGGTCCAGAGAGACATCGTGTAGCATGCGGCAGATGAGATCTGGCAGTAAATCAACGCAACTTTGAGCTGGGAGAGCACAGGGTGAGGGCCGTTTCTTTCCACGCAGCCCTGGTGTGGAGGGGTCTCCTGCACTACCGCCCTGTGGCTCTTGGCCTTCGGTGCCTAAACCACCCGTGAAGGTGCTTCGAGAGCCCCTGAGTCATTCAGGTGTTTGAAAAACATCATCCTGTGCAGCTTTTCAGCGCAGTCTCAATGGGATGCAGCAGGGAATTTGTGTCCCTGAAGTAATTTAAAAGTTGTTTGGAACAAACCCCAGAAAATAACAATTTGCATCTCCAAAATAATTCTTTACAGGAAGAAGCAGCTGCAGTTTAACGTGGGCGGGAGAGAGACCAAGCCAGCGGTAGCCCCAAATCAGCCGCAAGCAGGCGTGCTCCATGTCAGGTGATGATGTACCTGTGTGTCTCCCCTGCGGTGCAGGTATGGCTGCGGTTCGTACTGGGGCTCACTGCCTGTGCGAGGACCATGGCGATGCAGCCTGGCACCTCTGTCTGTGCGTGTGTCTGTGTCCGTGTCCGGGGGGGATCAACGCGTGTCCCCCTGCTCCCCGCAGGGCTTTGCTCGGGGGGTGGTGTGCTGGAGCGCTGGCTCGTTTGAGGGTGAGGTGGGTGCCTGTGTCTGTTAGCTGTGGCTGTATGTGCACTGGCATGCCCCGTGCCTGTTTTAGAGAAAATAACGTTTCTGTCAGATAACCTGCTGTTTCGCTTTACGCAGGGGGAGATACGAGCAGCAAAAGTTACTGGTCACTGTGGCCCTGAAGTGTTCTCGTAACCGTACAAATCAGCCAGGACTAGCTTTTAATAAAATACTCTTACAAGCAAACTTTTCAAATTATTAAAAGCATGCTGGAAAAAAAAAAAAAGTGTTTTATTTTAAAAAGTGATAATTCAATTCGCCTATATTGTCTAAGTACCTGTGTGTGTATACATGCAAGTGTCTTCTCTCCCGTGTGTGTGTCTGCGTGTGTGTCTGTGTCTGTGTCTGTGTGTGTCTGTGTCTGTGTGTGTCTGTGTGTCTGTGTCTGTGTGTCTGTGTCTGTGTGTGTCTGTGTGTCTCTGTGTGTGTGTGTGCGTGTGCATGTGTGTGTAAAAGCAGGCTCAAACTCCACAGAGTTTGATTTAAACCTGGTCATGATCGGTTTACAGAGAAAAGAAAAAGCAGCGTGTTTTGGTTAAATGGACTATTTGCAACTCTCATATTGCAGTTTTTTATTATTATTTCCTTTATTTTTGTATTTCAGCTAGTGCCTAAGAAATGGATTGTCTCTGGTGCTTATGTGTTGTTCCATGGAGCCATTTGATTGGAGGCAGAAACTTCTGTTTAACAGCATGTGAAGGAAACTAAGGAGCGAGAACAGTCTCAGCTGCAGTATTTTCCTCGGCCTTGCAAACCTTCAGCCAGAGTCTCAGCTGCCATACATTGGCATAAACTCCAGCATCTTAAAGCTGCGTTGGTTTATGCGACCCAAGGAGATGACCTCTGGGATTTGTGGGACCACTGCATAAATACCAGAGCTTTCAACCTGCCAGAGTCAGAATAAATATTGCTTGTGGTCCAGTCCCGGCTCCACGCGTGCGTGCCATGCCGCTCCTTGATTTCAGCAGCATCGCGTGAGGCAGTGGCGGGGAGGAGGGAACCTTCAGCAGCTCCTCGCTTCTCCCCGGCAGAACCCCCGCCAGGGTGCTGCCGTGTTCTCCTTGCAGGTGAGGAAGCTGATGAGAGCAGCGGTCTGAGCTGAGGGGGTGAGGTGCTGCTCTCGCGGTGCTGTCGCGCTCCCCTACCACCCACGCGGGTGCTGCCTTCACGCCAGGGTAGACAAGCGAAATGGCGGGTCCCCGCCGGCTCTGCCCGTGCGGCGGGTGGGCAGAGGGGCACGGGGGCAAGAGGGGGCATGGCTAGGTTGTTAGGAACGTCAGTGCCTGAGGAAGGAGGGTTTTAAGTTACGTTACCCTGAGATAAAAGAGGCAGTGATGACCCCAAACCTCGGGAGCCGCGCGCTGGTGCCACTCCGAGCTCTCCCGAGAGGAAGGCGGCAGCGGCCTGCGGGGTGCCGGGGGTGCCGCTGGCAGCCGAGCAGGGAGCGGTTCCTCCCCACGGCAGGGCCGCAGGTTTGCTGTACGGCGGGCACAGCTATAGTCATAAACCAGATTTTTATGGTCATAAACCGAATCAGAGGGAAGTAGGAGGGAATGCCCTGGGCAGAGGCTGGGGAAGCTCGGCGCCCTACACGAAGCAGCTGCGCTGGCTGCAGCACGGCATGGCTAACAGAGAAAGCGAGGTGAGGCAGCATGGAAAGGGCATCCGCCGCGTTCCTCCCGCCCAGCTCTGCACAAACCCGGCCCGGGCTCTCTGCTGGAGGGGCAGGAGCTCCGGCAGCGCCCCAGCTGCCGCTGAAGGCAGCAGAGCAGGCGCCATTGACAGCCGAGGGACGTTTGGGGCAGAAGCGGGCAGGCCTCGTCTCCCCTCGGCTGCCTCCAGCGTCTGCAGGCGCCCCACGGGAGCGGACCAACCTCCCAGGAACCCCAGCCTGCTTAATTTTAGTCATTTAAAAACAGCCCCTGGCTCCTTGAGGGGCTGCGGAGGAGGAGACTCCCTCACAACCTGGCTGGCTCAATGGGCCCTGTAAAACCCACCCGTCTCCCCGAGTCCTCCGCAAGGGCATTTTCTGAGTGCAGTGGAAAGATTCATTTCTACATTTCTGCCTTTGCACGTGCTCCGATTTGCCCCATGGTTTGCAAGAAGGAGACATGGCAGAAGGGGCTGGCCCCAGGGCAGCCAGCGCTGGTGTCCCCCAGAGATGCAGCAGGAGAAATCCCAGCAAGGAGAAGCCACAGGACTTGCTGCAGAGGCAGCAGACTTTCCTTTTTCACGCTTACTGGTTTCTCAGAGGGGTCCTGCTACTACTGACGCCAAGGGTCAGGGGACTTAGAGTTTTATTTTGAACGCTGGTATTATTTCGCACGTTCAGGAATGGGATAGCCGGTGGGGCTGTTAGGATTCTGCCACGGGGATGTGCTGGAGTGCTTGGGATGAAGAGTCCTCTCCCCTGGGCCAGCTCTGCCTGGAGGCTGTGGGACGTGCCACTAGTAAATCTGATAACCCAGCAGGTGGAAACAGCTGCTCGGTTTCACTCAGGCACCTGAGGAGACCCTCTGCGGCTTGTTCATGGCCAGTCTGGCTACCCATTGCCACAGGCACCATGGGATCCTCAAGAATTTCGTTACACAGGCACGAAAGGCAGGGCACTTCTCACTTGGAGCCACTGCCCCACAGCTCCTGCAGAACACGAGCATGTGGGCAGCCCCTGCAAATCCCCACGCTAGCTTATCCTAACACCCCGCTCGGGTAACCCAGCCCAAGCTTACTCCTTTCAGCTGCACCCAGCTCCAGTAATTAGCATCTGATTGCGGGTCTCGCTGCCAAGGAACCCCACCACAAACTCCAGCTGGCTCGGTGGACATCAGCCCCACCAATGGGAGCTCCTGACACCGCAACACTGCAGCACGCGTTCCTAGACAAAATTCACACTGGGAGATGTTTCCATTGCTCAGCAGACTAAACCCAAGTTCTGCAAATACCACATCTTATCAGGGCCGTTTTCTTTATCAAGTTTATTGCAAATTGGCTAAAGTGTATGGACTCCTGGAGCATGGAGCCTCATCCAGCTACGTCTTAGAAAGAAGCTAAGAAGGAGAGGCAGCTGTTTCTCTCTGCAGTATTCATAAGGTAATAATGGTAACAATAAAGGGAAGTAAAATAGAGTGGTTTCATTGTGATATTTCTTAAAAAGTAAGGATTCAATTGAATATAAAATGATAATTGATTTTAGGCACTTTGACAGACTGACGTTGGAGTCTAACGGAGTCATTTTCTGAGAAGAGCAGAAAGAAAGCTGTGTCAGGAGGAAACAACCCTCACTTAGTATAGAGAGGTGCTGCTGAGTAGCACTGCCGGAGTCCTTTATTTAAATAAGAATAATTATATTGCACAGGAAACTTGGATTTGAAAGCAGTTCCTCTGATAATTACTCCTGAAGAGGAATGTATCTGCTGCATTCACCAAAGCCTGAAGGCCTCTTATCACAGAGGATCATCTGCATTATGGCTAAAATTAAAACAAAGGGAGAGAAACAAACAAGAAAGGACATCTACTCCCAAACAACAGGTCCATGTGAAAAAAAGTTCACCAAGAAGTGGTGAACGTCTCTTGGAGTGAACATCTGATGTAATCGGAGGTGAGAGGCAAATAAGAGAATAATTATGCTGCACTTGGTTTCCACTTGGAAAGGAATCCCTCCTGGCTCCTTGCCGTACGATGTCGCCTCACTGCTCTACACCTGCTTTCTACTGGGTTCCACCGTACCCGCAAGCTCTCACCAAAGCCTTGCCTGTGGACAGCATTCACTGTGAAAGACTGGAAAATTCCTCTGGCCAAGTAACTGTAAGCAGAGAGCTGCATCTGCTGCTGAAGCGGGGTTTGTTTGCAGTCAGCCCAGACTGCAGCCTGCCCTCTCCATCTTCTCCCTGACCTTAAAACTTTGGATGGAGCAGGCAAGGCACTGACAGTCAGATCATCTCCAGGCAGGTTTTGACCACTCTACCTTTCACGCAAAGCAAATCCATAATTAAACAATGCCTTAAATTCTCAGACCGTTGTGGCTTCCCACTCTAGTTATGAAAATGAAGACCGTCCAGTGAGTGCCCCTGAAGTGACTCTCACACTGGCTTTCCTAAGCTTGCAAGGAGCTTCTCTGCGCGATCAAGAGCAGCGTGGCTCTTGGATCCGAGGGTCTCCTAAGGAAGGCCAGCAGAATCAAGTGGGTGAAGATAAAAGCCAGAGGTGGGCTAATACTTCAGACGGGGTGGGCTAATACTTCTTGTAAGTAGCAAGAGGGCATTTTACCCCCAAAGTTTTTCTAAGCAGTAAAGGATTGGTATTAATGTGCATGTGTTGCAGTGGGGAAAGGTATTTGATTACTGCGGAACAGGTCACTTACAAATCACCTCCTCACCTTTCAGGCAGCGTGCCCAATCTGTGCTGGCAAGAGAAATCCATTCATTGCAACTAACAGGTGTAAATGACCTGTTCAGTTGCTGCGATGCTGCAAGGACCGAAACATGGTCCTCAACCACGATGACAGTAAAAAAGCCTATGTCATTTCTAGAATGAAAGGAAGAAAAGAGGAACAAGATGCTTTAAAAAAAACAACCACCCCCAGACAAAAATAAAGGCGCAGAAGCTGGCAGGCAGCACGGGCTTCCCATGGTGAACGTATGCTCAGAAGAGAAGCTCCGGTGAAAGCTAGAGCGAGCAGGATCTGTCTCTCTGGGGGCAGGCATGAGGTTGCACAGCACCTCGCCATGGACCCCAGCTCGGCGTAGGAGGGGGTCACCTGAGGCATCTCCACAGGCAGCCGGGCTGGGCAGGCTCCAGAAGAGGCAACCCTGCCTAGAAGTTGGACGTTGTTGTCCTCTGGCAAAGCCTCAGTCGCTCTCTCTCCATTTGCTTATACAGGAAGCCTGGGGCTGAATGCAAAAGGCCTTAATTTTGTGTAGTAAAAACATAATTCTGTTCTGCCTGTACACAGAAAAGGATGCTCAGAAGAAAACCATTGCCCCTGTTCAGGCAATCCATATAAATACTGTGCTATGCCTGGCAAACAGAGTGGCTACAAGTAAGAAAGTGCAGAGTTGGCTGATAATTTAATGTAATTTGGTTTCATTTGCCTTATAAGCTCTCTTTATGTTGTTATAAATTATTTTTTTGGATTGTACTTCATAAAGCAGAACAGTTGAAATACCTTGCTGCAGAGTAAGTTCTGTGAAGAGTAAGAGGAACTGATCTGGAAAACAAACAAGCACATCTGAAATGTGCATTTAAAGATGACTGAAACAAACTTGAAATACTAAGTAGCCTGGCCCTTAAAAGCTACAAAGGATGTGTGATCAGTCTAACAAGTAAGTTGGGGAGAAAAACACCAACCAAAATTCCTTATGTATACCTCCAACTCCAAATAAACTTGGACTGGAAGAAGCTCAGCCTTTCGCATCACCCAGTTAAAAGGAAATAAAACTAAAAGTCCACAGGCCGCAGGAGGAGTTGCCAGTGTGCCTCTGCTGCCGCCCATAAGCTCTTACTCCAAGACGACAGCCAAGGAATGGGCAGTGCCATCAGCCCAGGGACATCTCCAGTGACTGGTCTGGATCAGAAAGCCCACGCTCACGAAGGAAGGCACTGATTCCCTATTAGAAGAGTTCAACCTACTTTATGTTCTCTAGAATGGCTATAAAGTAATAATTTTTAAAGCCAATAGGAAGGGAAAATGCTTTCTATCACACCTTGTCGTTAGAAAGCCTACTGACATCCAACCAAGGCTGACCACTGTTTTTCTACACGAGTCCTCATTTACCGATGCTTCCTTACGTAGCTTTTCTTTTCAAACACATTCGGCCTGAGGAAGGACACAAACCAGGACTCCTGCCTTTCACTATTTATCTTAAACCTGGAAATCAATGTGTGGGCTCTACCAACGCCTGTCAAAGGACAGCTTGTTATCACACCTTACAGACAGGGAAATTAAAGATACATAACTACGTGGGCTAGAGTAGGGTACAATCATTCCACATGAAACACTGAAACAGAACAATTTATTTGCACGCAGGGACAGTCTATCCCATTGCAATTGCATTCAGACTAAGTTCTACTGATAACATCACACCTCCATTGGCATAATAATAACTGAATATAGCCCATGTGAAGATTAAGCCTGAGGAAATTATGTTACATACCAAAGGGTTACCATATTTTTTAATTTCTCCCTATAACCTGTTAAGAGACAAGAACATCTTGAATTTACCAAATCTGTAAAATTTGTGTTGTCCATTTTCATGGCTTTTTCAAGAATGTTAGGAGCTGCTCTTGAACTTTACCTCCGTGAGCACATGGGCACCTTAGATGACATGAAAAACTCTTCTAGGCATCACGGTAGGAGAGAAAAAGCTTAAATATGCAAGATAAATGTACTCCAAATACCTACAGAGAAGAACGGGGATTTTAACCATCAGACCATTTACGCCAATCTCATGATTTTGTGATTTCTTGTGCATGGTGGTGTTTTAAAATCCGTCAAAACCACTGTTACGATGGACAGTCCTTTGTGAAAACAGGTGGGATCCCTTGGCTGAACTCATCTGAGACACCTGCAGGGGGTGGCAGACTTAAGATACCCATCCAGACCTGTGCTCCTCGGCAGCAGCAACTTCAGGCCAAGCGAGTATCCTGCAGCGCCCAAAATGATCCTCGACAGCTACAGAGAGAAAGCTGGATCCCACTTTAAGAGCTCCCCAAGTGTGAAAAACTTGCTTGGTCGCAGTCCCGAGCTGTGCTGTCAGCTACCGACTTCAGCATCTCTGAACGTGCTCCGCTGGCATTCGGTGTGGTGACCATAGCCATAAAAGAAGGAAATAAAAGCACTTCCTCCCTCTACCCTGCCGTGAAAAGGAGAGGCGTTCATGGCAAATGTAAACACAGCTCAGGTTTAGCGTAGGCACGCGCCCGCATGACCATCCCTGGGGGCTCTTCCTGCGAAGTGAACCTCACACCGTTGTGGTCACCCTCGCCACCACCGCGTCCCAGCATCTCTTTAGTCCTGTGACCCTCCGAGGAACCACCTTCTGCGCAGGCTACGCCCTGACCGGTTTGCGACAATTACACTGGGGAGGACACTCACCAGAACGCGTTGTCCTTAAGAGCAGTATCCAAATCCAGCTCTTTGAAGATGAGAGGAGCAGGGAATCTTTCCTGGAGTGATTTTCCTAAACCATAAAGCCCAGCGTATTTTCCTCACTCTGCAAGAAGCTTGGGTGGAAATCATGCGACTGCAACACAACACTGCATAAGGAGCTCGCACCGGTATCTTCCTTTCACGCTTCTGAGCAGTTTTGCCCTCCTGTACCAGAAGGTATTTTCATAAAACAGTATGTAATTTATTTTCTACAATTTCTATGGTTTCTATAATTACAGAATTAGAAGAGTAAGAATTTCTAAGATGTTTCTATGGTTTATTCATTCACAGATAATTCAACGACATATTCCACACCTGTCACTATTTGCTCAAATACCTATACCAGCAACAGTAACTGCTTTAGTGAACAGCTGAGATGGTATTGCCCACCCCCAAACCCCAGCAATAAAAATGATCTTGACCCATGCAAAAAGCCTCCAGAACTGCCAATTACATGATGTTAAAAAGGGAGGTTACTCGGCAAAAGGCTTGGCTAAAGAAATTATTGCATAAAGAGCGTGGTAGGCATACGACCAGATGCCAAGGAAGGTTTTCAGCAATCCCAGGCAAGGCATTTTTTTGGGTCCCAGGAATTCGTGCGATAAATGCCACTAGCAGAAGACTCAGCGCCCACACCGTCAAGCAGCCTTGCCCACGAGCCCTTTTTCCGTGACCGCCCACGGTACAGAAATGTCGGGCTGTTCCTAGGCTTTCTTCTGGAGCAGAACGGCTCCTCCCGAAGCAAAACCCAGCCGCTGTTTCGGCAGCTTGCTCAACAGACACTCCCAAAACGCAGCGCGGACAAGGCTGAACCAGTTTTGGCTTCCTCCGCTGCATACGAACACGCAAAGCTACCCCAGCAGGCTCCGACCCCTCAAATATCACATCATCCCCTTTTGTTTCATGCTATTAATTCCAGCGGGCTGCAAAAAAAAACCCCAAACCAAACCCAGCCCTCGGATTACTTCAGACCTTCCGACTGAAAAACCAAGCAAAACATACCAAAAATCATAGTCAAGACTCACGGTGACGGCTACACCACGTGGGGCCAGCCAGATGCTGTCAGCCTGGACCCGGCCGGTGTGCCCTGGGGAAGGCCGATGCCGAGCGGCACGGTGCCGGGGCGAGGGTCGGCTCCCTGCTGGGGAGCAGCCCTCTGGCCACCCTCTGTCTGCGGGGATACCGAGGGTTGCTGAAGCACCTTGCTTCATTTTGGGAACGCTGACGTTCTCTGGCCCATGGAGGTGTACAAAGACAGCCGGTTCGGTGCGGCTCCTCAGAGCTCGCGGCTCCCACGAGCGCTTCTCTGCTGCCAAAACAGAGCCAAAGCTGACAAGAAACAAAGCAGCTTTTAGACAAGAAAAACTGACATGTCCTGGCCCTTCTTGGCAGCTGACAACTGCTCAGGGTGGGCTTTAACGTAAGAAAGTGTGAGCAGATGGGGTTTCTGCTCCTCAATCGTCAGGAGCTGAACATGAATCGCTTGCTGCCTCTGCTCTGCGATGCCCTCGCAGCCCTCCACTGCTGCAGTCCTTCCCCGTCCCTCGCAAGCCCTCTCCACCCCACACGCTCGTTCTCAGCAGGCTCCTGGCTCGGTACGGCCGCGACACGTCCAAACAGACTGGTCAGCCTGCTGGTCTTCCACATCACCAGCGACCTCGGACTCCTTTCAAACCAGCCCCGTGCTGATGCAACGTATACAACTTGATGACACAAACTCTTCTTGATTCTGCAGGAGCTGTATTTCCTTTCTTCAAAGCATTTAAGAAGACAGATCAGAGAAGATGGTCTGAAGAAACCACGGAGCTGCAAGCCAGAGGTTTGAATCCCTCCGCTGCCACTGGCTTGCCATGGGATCGCTGCCCTCGGGCACGCAGATCCCCGGCGATGCCGCTCTCCCCGGAGGAACGAGTTGATGGCGGGGGTTGTTTGTTGGTGCGACGCTCTCCGAGACGTAGGCGAGAAAAGAGGATGCAGAGGATGCGCCGGTGAAGAAATCCCCCAAGGGTTAGGCATCTGCAAGCCACGCCGCTGGGATAACCAGCTGGGATAACCACTGCCTGCTGGCACCCCAGCACGCACGGGGAAGCGGAAAGGGCACGGAATGACTGCTGGGGCAAACACCGCCCAGCCCGGCGTCCTCCGCACGCTGTCTCCCGCGGAGCAGGGCAAGTGCTTCCTCACAGAGCATCTGCCTGCATCCTACACCTGGGGATTCCACGTAAGGATTTGTTACTTGAACATGCAATTAAGGAAAAAATAAAATAACAAAATAACATAACGTAAAATAAAATAAAACAACATAAAATAAAATAACATAAAATAACATATAACATACCATAACATAAAATAAACCAAACCGGAACACAGTAACGATCTACTTTTCAAAGACTCCTCCCCTTTCTTGCGACTATTTTTGTTACCCCAGGCCCCAGACAAAGAAAGGATCGCCCTGACTCTGCTCTCATTTTAAAATGCTTCTTTTTATTTCAGTGGTTGTACATCGGGTGGATGAATTTAACGTCACAACAGAAATAGAATGGCTATTTAACAGACCACTAGTAGTTATATGCTGAAAAAGAGTGAATGGAGGGGTTTCTTTTAACTGTTACCGAAATACTCATCGTACGCGTCGTCAATTATGCTGGATGAGAGAGGCAAACAAAAAGGTATTTTGGTGAGGTGCTGTATCCCTTGAAGAAAATAAACACTGAGACATCTCGAGTCACTTGAAACCGTGTCCCAGCTACAGTATTCACTGTCTCTGTGTTGGCCCATCTCATGGTTCTTTTAGGGGGGGTTTATTTCTTGGTTTTTTGTTGGTTTTTTTTTTTTTTTTTAATTAAACAAAGCATTTAAAATTTAACCATTTTCATTAGACTTTTTTTTAAAATATAAACAAAGTTTTGGCAAATAATATTTATACAGAAAAATAGTTTTAGATCTTCCCAAATTTTGAAATAGTCTATAAAATTACTTTATAAATAAATAAAATGCAGAATCTGTTGTACACGTATTTGCACATCTCTGTAATTGCCTCCTTACTGTTCGCCTAGGTTTGTACTTGTACAGTTTTCAGGAATATTACAAAGTCATAAAGTCGGAAAGTGGATCTCTTATTAAAAATACATTTTCTCTTTTTGTCTGTCAGTTTATCTGGATGAAAGACCTGATGTATCCGAAGCTTCATCATCCATGGGCAAAAAATAGTAGTATTGGATTAATTGTAAAAAACATAGAATAACAGTTATTTCGAAACATAAAAAGTTCACACAAAACAATGTCTTGAGGAGTTATCTACATAAAATATTTAAACAACATGGATAATTTACCATTTAGTATTATACAAGAAGCTACCCAAATGCCTAAATTAACTATTATAAAAAAATAAAAACAACTTTGACAGATATAGGCAAGTTGCAGTGTCAACTACCTAATTATAATGACTGAGAAAGTCTACAAATATTAGTGTTTTAATAGTATATAATGGTGATACCTTAACTGCTAAAGTAACAAGTTAAGATACGTTATTCTTCCACAAATTAAAACTAACGCAACGTTACAAGCACTATGTTAATTTTACAATCGAATCGTGATTCTTTTTTTTTTTCCTTTCGGATGATCAAATCTCCAGCTTTATATATAAATAGATAGTAATTAGACATCGGACAAACGAGATTTAGCCCGGAAAATAATTTCCTAGACAAATAATTATATGGTTAGTGCCTTCAGTCGTTCAGAACAGGCAGTGCTGCCGAAGTTTAAAATAGTTTACAATCAATCTGAAGAGGTTAAGTTAAAATACTGCAATCACTAATAATGTCCACATAGAAAACTTATGCTGCAAACAATTATACATAATATCCACTTATAACAGCTGTCTTGTTTTTTTTAAACAATAATTTAAAAACTATGTCATTTATGTGATACATGTGCAACATATAAAATGTGAAATATGAAATATTTGGTACAATAGTGCTTGAAACAAATCTCAAATCAAACAAATGAAATTTTAATTATACATATATAATTACCTTGTAAATCAACAAAGTATTTAAAAAAGTAAACAACATTAAAATCTGCTTCATCCATATATATGTATGTATGTATATATAATATGTATATAATTGTATTAAAGATATCTTCATACTTTTGTGACATAAAATATGTTTTTAAAGAAAAACAATTAAAAGAACTACTTTTTTTTTCTCCACTCTGATCTGGTTACAGTCTTCTAATCCAATTTTTAAAAAAATGCAAATACAGTAATGATTAAACTGAATCTCATTCTACATTCTTAGCGTGTTCAGTTAATAGTCTAGATTAAAGTCACCTATGAAGTTTCAGTGACTCAACTGAATTTTAATTAAATTAGAGTATCATACAAATCTCTTCATCTACAGCCTTCTTTTTCGCCTTTTCTTTTGTTAAGTTTGGTCTTTTTGTTTCCCGCTGTTTGATTTTACGCTTCTGGAAGTTACTTCTCAACAGCTTGGATCTTTTTGGTAACCTGACTATCAGTTTGAAAGATTCCTCGCTTCCGGTGAGATTTGACTGTTGGCATCAGGCTCACTTTCATCAAGTCTGATGTGACAAAATTTAGGCACTTCTGCAAAGTCTCTTTTAAAAACATTATAAATATACTCGTAAAATAATATTCTCAAGACTTTGTTCTTTTGGGGATCGAAAGGGGTATGAAGTTCATACTGTGCAAAATTTTTAAAATTTTCTTCTGCTATTCTGCTATGATTCAAATGCAACTTCTCCATACAAGTCAAACACCAACCACGCGCATCTAAAGAATTTGTGCTTTGCTTTGGACTTCTGGCTAAAAATACTCGGATCGGCAGGGCGACGTGCAGGACACGGGGCTGCGCTGCCCTTCCTCTCTCTCGGAGCCGACTCTCTAGGGGAGCAAAGCCAAGGCTTATTCAACCGAGAAGAAAAGCCCCAATCGTAGCTCGGGTGAAAACTAAACCTGCAGCTGGGGTAAGTTTTTAGCCAATGCAACTTCATTATTGCTGAGCTCGGAAGATTCCCGCACCCTGAATCTCACGAGGCTAACTGAACTGGACCATTCCCGTTAGGTAGAGTTATGGAGAAAAGACAGTATTTGCAAGAATTAAACTATGCTTAGAAAACCTTTAAAACTAAACGTTACCCTTTATGTCTTGAAACATCACAGCTGGTATCAGGTAGTTAACTATTTTAGGTTGGAGTATAGTAAGCATACCATATTTAATATTCATAATATGACATAGCAGCACTAGCTTTTTCGAGTTTGTGATTTGTCCGTAAGAACAAATTCTTGACTTAGCATGCAGTTTGTGGCAACTCTAGAGAGGAGGAGATGGGGTAGTATGTACAGTAGCCGTGCTTGGCCGTCCGCAGGGAGGCTTCGTGGCACTCCGTTCCGCTCCTGCCGGCTATTTCAGGATTATCTGTCAAGAGAAAGGAGAGCGTGATCGCGCCTGTAGGTGACGCGGGGACACCATCCCATACCCTGACGCTGCCGCAAACCCGGTCGCCCTCCTCCCGTGCGTGAGGACGCGCGGAGGGGGTACGTTACGTGCCGAAACACCGGGGCCGGCGCTGAAGGCACAATGGGAGGGCCTGGGCAGGGTGGAGGGGGAGGCAGCCCTGGCCTCCCAGGGAGGCTCGCAGGCGTGTCGGTGCCCGGTGCCGTGCTCCGGCTCCCACCCTGCGCCCACCAAGTCGGCAACGGCCAGGGGAAGCGGTGGAGGCAGGGCCCACCGCCATGAACAAGCAAAAAAATGTACTGGGCCGGGTGTTTTCAACAAGCCAAAGTGTCTTTTCAATGCACTCTCAGCGGCTGCTTACTTCCCCCCAAAATTATCTGCAGGTCAGTGAACTTGAGAGGTTTTTTCACGCTTCCTTACGTCAGGGCATCCAGGGGGGATGATCGTAACGGTGCCTCTGCGCACTTAGCTAGCCACTAACCTCGCTGCTCTGCCTCCGCCATGTCCCAAACTGAGGGTGAAGCAACCCGTTTTACAGACGCAACGCGCTCCCAGCGCTGCGAAGGGGAAGCGCGCACCGCGCCCAGCGCCCAGCTCCACCTGCTCACAGCGCTGGCAAAGCGTCCGGACTCCCATCGCCTGCCCGGCAGGGCTGTCGGCCAAAGTGACGTCAAAAGCCAGGGCTGTGACGCTTTATCATGTCCTTGCTCATCTGTGCTCCAGACTTCAGCGCAAGCCAAGGAGTCGGAGTGCATCGCCTGCTCTCCCTCTCTAACTTGGCACTCGACGTATTTTTGAGCTGCGTTTGTAGGTGGTATGCAAGACAGTCCTGACAGCACTTTGACCTACTTGTGTCTTACGAAGCTAGACCGCTGCTTAATGCAGTATTTCTTTTAAAAGGGAAGGAAAAAAAAAAAAATAAGGTGTTTTGAGAATAACTTCAGCAACATACTACCTCTGACATACAGACTGCCAACAAGAAACACGCTCGCCTCGGCATGGCAGGTGCTCATTCTCGTCCCCCTCCCCGCCACGTTCTAACACGCCCCACAACGGCCTCGCTCTCTGCATGCAGCTACCCGCTCCCCGACCCCACCAAACTGGCCGGCGTGCCAAAAAGTCATCCTTCGCTACCATCAGCGCCGCAAATCTGGTGACAGGCGAGGCCCCGTTGTAACGACACTGTACGAACACCTGCTGCTCCAAAGGGCTCAACATCTCCATACATCATACACACAACAAGGATATCGATTATTAATGAACTTCCACCCATTGTGAGTTTGTTAGCTTATTGCCTATCTGCTGTTTCCTATCAAAATAACAAAGAAATACCTTTGCTGGAATAATAAAGCCCTGCCTGGGATAACCCCGGCCCGTCTACAGCATGGTGATTTGGTACAAAGAAGCCGTGCTGAAAATGAGAAGTGACCAAGATTATCAGCACTGGTATTTTTAGCACGTTACAACCCAGCATGTCCATCTAATTAATAAAGCAGCTTTAGCTACACTGGGTTAGCTGTAATCACACAAGTATATTTAAAGGATTCTAAGGTCTGATTTAATGGGACACAGCCTGAAATCTACTCAGCGTGAAAAAAACCCAGAATTTCAGATGCTGCAGCTGCCTACGTTGTCTGCCAACTTTTGAGGGGATAAACTTGCACTTTCCTACAGTTTTTTCTCCCTGTACAGGGAGACAGATCACTGTCCCCTATGCCGAGATGCCCTAAAAGGTCAGCCCACCCCACATGACTGACGCTCCCCATTCCCCCACCACGTGTGACAGAGGAGGAGGAGGGCCTAGGCTCAGGCTGCACCTCGGGGACAGGGTAGGACCGTCCTGGGCAGGACGGAGGGGCTCTGGGCGTCAGGAAAGAGCAGAGACCCCCCATCTCTGCCTGGCTCCAGCGAGCCGCAGAGCCCAGGTAAGGGCTTCCACCGCCCCGTCCCCTGCTCCTGCCGTTTCTCCCCTCCTCTGGAAACTCAGGAAACGGCGAAGACATCGTCTTCCTTCTGTGTGCCAGCACGGCCTGTTTCTGCGGCTGCGGACGCAGGAGGAGCAGCCGGAGCTCTCCCCGCCACGCTTCTCCCACCACCAGCGGCTACGGAGCCCACTTGCTCCCACCACACCGTCCTCGCCATGCTGGTGCCTGCGCAGGGGATGGAACTGGGGCATGTTGCACCCCGGCTATTTCTAGTACACGTAGGAGTCCTCCTAGGGGGAAAAAAAAAAAATTAAAAAAAAAAAAAATCTCAAGTCTCTCCTTCAGAACAAGCTTCTCCAGGGTGGAGATGCAGAACTGAAGAGCTACTTTGGGTTTTTTTTTTTTTAAAACCTTAGCCACAAAGTGTAAAACGCATCCCATAGTCTTTAATTATATGTTCACACCCTGTTTCTCAAAAGATATCACAACTTGGCCATAGCTACATACACATGCATCAGCTTCTGCTACTGTTTTATTCACTGTGTCTGACAGAAACATCAAATGCTAAACTACTTTACATGGAAAACACACTGCAAACCTCTTCTGTTTAATCTACAAAGTAATAAACCGTGATGGAAGACGGAGGCTATCTAAGTCTGCATCGCTGCTAATTGCTCCATCGCTGGCACGCTGAAAAAGGAGATGCTGTACAGAACATCCCGACCAAGGAACATCCCTGCAAACGCCTATCACAGAGCCTGCACTCCCTCAGCACTCGTAAATAGGTTCGACAACCTTCACGGTCGCTACTGTTTGAAGGTTTACATCTCCAGTGTACGTGCACATGACTTGGTCAGGTTTGCAGTGATGCTAGTATATCATTATATTTCACAACAACTTAACTGACACTTTTACCATGGTATATATAAGCACAAAAACCTGAAAAATAAGACTACACAACGAGTGTGCGTTGTCCCATGTACAAAGGTCTACAGGTCAAGCACGGAAAAGTATTTTCCCATGCTCTGTATGAATAAGATCCACATGTGTGGATACAGACGTGCCAGAAAACATACCTTCTGCTGCTGCAACAAGAGACCTAATAAGAACCCTATTTCCAGCAGAAGCAGAATGGCCAGGCACTTACAGTCTGGGGTAATAATGCACAGAAGATTTAACAACAGCAAAGGGCATTTTTTGGAGGCAATCACAGACACAGGGTGCCCTCTCCATTGCCTTCTTGCTTGGTATCTGTTTGAAGTGCCAGAAAGCTGGCTACTCTTTCGACTAAAATCACTGGAATTGTACCAGCGTTTGTTACTAGACCTCACCGAAACTGCAAATACAGAGAGTGAAACTAAATTTCTGCAAACTACCTTCTAGCCATCAAGAAGCACCTGCTCTTCTCTATTTTCCAGCTCTTTAGAGGTGGCATTTTCAGCTTCCAAATGCCAAGACTTTCTCTCTCTTCTATTACAGCATGGCTCTTCTAGACCTTTACCTTCAGGACCTCTGAATGACCACAGCAGTCATTAAGCCCCCTGTGCAAGACAATAACATCCTTAAATTAAGCCAGCGTTGCTCCTAAGGGCGATACAGTTCTGCAGTCTGGTCCATGGGAATGACCATGAGATGTTACTGCCAGTGGCTTCAGCTTCTTGCCAAGCTACCAACCCATGGTACACAGCAGTTAAGTCAATGGCAGCTTGGACTTGCCTCAGACCCAGCAAAGGCGGCTGCGATCGGTTATTGTCTCAAGATATTAAAAGTCAAATTCGGAATCTCTTTTAAATTAAGGTGGAAATTCCACCGTTGTGAACTCTTTTCTGATACCCAGGCTACTGTGTGCACTGCTTTACTTGATACAGTTCAGAGAATTAACCAAATTACCTAGAATCATGACTGGGTACTGGGAACTTCAAGAACATGGTTTGGCTTGAGATTATCTGTTCTGAAGCTACAACTCATGCAGCTTCTTTATTCTCACTGCATTAAATTCCGTTTCCAGTTCCAGATTTATTATAGCACGATGAATACAGAAAATCTAGCATTCTGCATGAATTCAGCGTACATGAACTCTTGTTCAACTGAAGACCTGTCACAGTGGATCAGCTGGAAAACATGACTGTGCATCTACCTCTGACATGTTTCTCTTTCAGAAGTTTTGAAATTATTTCTCCAAACTACACCATGCTCTGCAAGCGTTCATACGTTTTAAAGGGGCATTAAGATTGTGTTTGACATTCACACTGCAAAGCACCTACCCCTCCAAAAATGAACTCATTTGTAGTAAACATTGTAGACTGATGAGCCTTTCATTTAAAAAGCAATGCAGTGACAGGAGTTTCTCATAGACAAGAGTCAGCTCGGATGATTTCAGACTCAGCTGGTCACCCTACTCCACATCTTCCTAGCCTACCTCAGGCAATTTATTTTAGCCTGAGACAGATTATCAGCTCACAACTCTTTTTTCCTCTCCACCAAATATGAGAGTCTGCGGCCAACAGTTCACACTGAGGTATTTAACTTCTGGGCAGATGAATCCTTCCACACTAACATCTTCTATTTTCATGTTTTTCACACGAGTAGCAGACTGGTCAGCTATATCTAGGGTATACATTAAAAACTACAGATATTTTCAGACAGCCGACTCAACAGGCTGTCTCATAACTTCTCCTGAATTCTAAAAATAAAAGTAACACCAAGTATTTCTTCCCTTTGACATGAAACCCAAGACTATTAATATTTCTCCATGCCTTTGGGAAATGCCTCCATCTCTTCACTTTTCATTTTCTCTTAGAATACTCTTCTGTGGCATGCGCCTTGCTCTTTTTCTTCAAAATAAATCAGACTTTTCTTTAATCAAAAGTGGAAAAAGATGACTAACTATTCACTTACTGAGAATAATCACTATCGTGTCAGTTATGCTTGGTCTTACTTAATTTTTACACAGCCTTACAGATGGACTTATTCACCTCCTATTTCTCCATGGCTTCAGCAGCAGCACGTTCATGGAGCACTGACCTGAGCTGTCCCATCCGCTGCCCAGGACTCCCACTGGCACTCCCCGAGCGATGGGATTTGCCCCTGTCCTCAGCCGGCTCCAGCTGAGCCAGCGCCAACTCTCGATGGCATTAAAAGTCGCCTGCCCGATGGGGAGGGGGGAAAGGTGCTGGGGTACACACGCCTCATCTCTCCCACCTCAGCTGTCGTCCTGCTCCTTTTCCGGGTCCCGGGCCCAGCCGCGATCCCTTCCCGACCTACTGCCCGCACGACATCGCAGGTCGCATCACTGCCACAAGAGCACCTCTTCCTTGTGCCCACCAAACACATTTGCGCATTCGCGTGCCCATCATCTAACCTCAGACCTGCCTCACTCATCTGTCCCTTTCCACTTTGAAAATTCACGTTGGTAACCCTATAAAACGAGTGTCAAACGAGCATCTTTCTACAGGATCATCTGCAAATGCTGAGAAGAAAAAAAACCCCAATAAACGCATCCCCAAACAAAACCTAAAGGAACCACTAACAGGGACCTGCTGAAAGCAACTTGTTACCCCTGCTTTCGCTGCCAATCACTTCATCACTTTTCATAAACACACCAAGGTCCTCCACCTTGTGTCACCGGCTTCCTTCCTTTGCTGCTCCTCCTCTCTTCATGGCCAGAAGCCTCATTCTCATTTCCAGCATGTTATGATTTAATGTATACGCGCTTCACTTTTCTGTGGACCTCTCCTCAATTCAGAGATGAAGGAGGATTTTTATCTTATTGCTTCTCCATCAATCCAATGCATCCCCAGCACGTTTGTCTACTCTGCTCACCAATAAGGCGACCTCTGATTTATACATAAAGGGCGAGATGTCTAGGCCACAGATGATCTTCCTTGGTGAACTGCTCATACAGTAACTAATATAGAGGACATCAGGTGTTCGTCTCCTGAGGAGCAAAGGTCCTATTTGCTTGACTTTCTCACAGCCCATGCCCTGACACGGTAATCCTGGTGCCCTGCTCCATCCTCTCAGTTCTTCCCTAAATGTGAGCGTCCCCAGTTCTGCCTGTCCCATATGTTGATAATATGCCTCTGGAAATGGCTGAGGGTCAGATGTCCATGCTGAAGTGGACGCCTCTGCTAGCACATTGTCATTCCATCAGGCAGAAGCTGTTGGCCGTCTGGGTGTATAAAAGCTGACAAACACCTTGTCTGAATCCAGCTCTTCATGATGATCTAAAGAAAAGATCAAGGCAACTATGGGATCCCAAAGGGCTCAAGGGTTCAACAGCATCATTCTTCTCATTTCATATTCATGAGGTCCTGAAAGAGTCCAAAGCCACTTGTGCTGCCAACTCCTTAGCATGCTTATGAGCTTCAACAGGTACTTACTCAACTAATAATGTACAATATTTAAGTTCAACGTAATAGGTATTTACTCACTCTGAAGAAACAGCACTAGTTGTTTTAAAAATGAAAGCAATCTGGCTTTATTTATTCTTCTTTAAAGTAATAAATAATGCAGCACTAAAAATTGATCATAACATACTCCAATATGTCCTCCCAAAATCTATTTTTAACCAATCACACAGGCAGCAGACAGACTACATAGAAATGAGAAAACCACTGCAGTAATATTTTAGGAGCACCTGTACAGCAACAGCCACTGAATTTTACCTTTCCGCAGGTCTGAACTACTGCAGTCATCTGTTTTTTTCGCTTCCTACCTTCAGGCCACTTTCCTTCTCTTCTTGAATTTTAGAAACCGCCAGAATAGGCTTATGCAGAGGAACTGAGAGCACAAAGGAGCGAGGCTGAGCACAATACCTGTGAAAGTGCCCGCATTCCTCTTCTAGGGGTGCTACTTCTCCAAACCTACATTTTCTTAGGTGTCCTCACCTAGCATTTTTGTTTTTCTTTTAACAAAACCTGTTTTCTATTTTCCTCTTCCACATCATGCATGCCCGGATCATGGCACATGAGGCTGCCACTACACGAGGCGTCCCTTTTAGGTGGACACAGCCATGGCACGCAGAGCGGGGCCACCACACTTCTGCAGGTTCCCCAGCAGTAACGACCGCACCGCACCTCCTCCTCTCCCACAGCCTGGCGCTGCGGTTCAGACGCCCTTCCAAGCAAGAGACGGTCCACCGCCACATCCAGAACTTAACTCAAACACAGAAAGGTATCAGATTTATGTTCATCAAAGTTACTCATCGCACATCGCGCTTGTAACACTTGCGTCAGTTTTACAAAACTCTCTAAGCTTACAGCTTCTCTGAGGAAATCTTCATGTTCCTGACTTTTGACCGCTTACCGCTTCCTCAGTTTTCTTCTTATCTGAATATTCTCACCTAAACAGACATACACACTATTGTGTGTCACTGCAGATAATACTGCGCCAAAAAATGAAGTCAGTCAAAGCTAACTAACCTCTGCCTCCAGCTGAAAGTCACGACAGGCACAAGAAACAAAGAAATAAATAAATAGACGTTTCCACTGTGGTTATGCGGGCAGCCTCCTGCACACTCCAAGCCGAAGACTGGCATTTCTGGTGGGCAATAAATCACACGCCGAGATAAAAATCTGACATTTGTTTATTTCAAGGGAAAACAGTTGGAGCAGCGAGAGATGTCCAGATGCAATTATTTCAAAGAGCAGAATGGCTAAGTACATCTGGAGCTCTGCGCTGCACTGCGTTGTTAAAATTTTATGACGGAAAAAACCAGACTCAGACGAGCTGCATGTACATGCTAAGCACAATGAAACAAACTCATTTTTTCCCCAAATGGCTACAAAATGAGTTGACCTCAGAAAAAATATCCTACATTTAAATAACAAATATGTGCCTGAAAGACTTTTACTCAACTTGTCAAAGTATCATTTGTTGAATAATTGAAAGCAAGAGCAGAAAAGGAAGTTACCATATCAGATCTAAATACATTTTTTTTTATTTGCAGTGATATGAAAGCTAAACCAGCCTGTAACAGGAAAGGGAAATATGTCTTGATTTATTGTTATATAAAAGAAATGCGTTTGCCTTTGCTCGCTGCTCCTGCGATGCGACGCTGCCATCTAGCAGGGCATCAGCAGAAGGCAGGCGTCAGCCCTGCTCTACAGGGGAAGGGCGTGCGAGGGGAGAATTTCTAAAAAAAAAAAACCAAAAAAAAAACCAAAACAGAGATTTTCCCATTTCTTCCCACTGGCTTCTTTCTATGAGCATGTGATCTAAAACTCTGTATGCAAGCCTGCCAGGAGCCTTCATCATCTACACAGAAACACCATTAAGAGACCAAAAAATGTTATTAAGAGAGAAACAAAGACTTGGTTAACGTTTGCATGAGACTTCAAACAGAGTTCCTTTAAATTTTCCAGGGTAATCTTTAGGTTTTGCTTCTTTGCTGCCTTACAGCTTAAGAAAACAAAGTTTTGCCGTGCATTTTGTAACGTCGGTTGTTTCAAGGCAATTCAAAGGGTCTTTTCTTGACCCTGGTGGAGGTCTGTTGTAGCTTTTAGATTGAAAATGCTCACGCCTTGAGTCGGCAAACTGTTAATTCTTAAAGTCACGGCTACTTACATGTAACTCAGTGCCTTCAGACAAGATTACCTGATTGAACTGAGGCTTGTGATTCTCGAGTTTCTAGCATGAAAGAGGCAGCAAGCGGCTTACGTTTGCCCTTCCTACCATTACAAGCTATTGCTATCCAAACACCCTCTTCTAGAGAAGTGACTCTTCTTGATCAAGGATCATTCAGGTTCATTTTTCCAGCCTGGTGCAGACAGCCCTGCATCCCAGATGCCAAGGCTTGCCAGTACCTCTACGCGGAGCAGCATGGCACCATACGTGGGCTCGCCAGACACCCAACACTGTCCTGCCCAGGGCTCACTCCCTGCAAGCATCCCCTCTGATAACGTGCCCGAGAAAAGGACCTATTCTTCTATCTCCTTTGCTGGGATTTTTCATTCAAATTGCCTTTTTTGTTGTTAGAACAGAATTTTCTACAGGGGTATTTAACATGGGATTTTCTGGAATTTCTAGACCAAAACTTGCAGTCAAAAAACCACAAGAATTGTTCAGATATTTATTATTCACTGCAGAAGTGCTTTCCTACCTGCTCCCCCATTCCCTTAGAAATTGCAATTCAAGCTTTTCAAATCACTAACAAGGATTTTGCATAGGCTTTTATTTGTAACGTCGTATTTTGGCACTGAAGATGTAAACAACATTTGTTTCCCCTTCCCACCTTCCTTCTCAAAAGCTTGCTTTCAACCAACAAAAAAGGCCGTTTCCTACTCCCTTCCAGATTTTTCAGTTCATTTTCTCAGTATATTGCTACTCTTCTCCTCGTTTACACGCTCACCAGGTTTCCACGAGGAGCGGAGGGAACACGAGACAGAACAAGCCTTGTCAGCAGCGCTGAGGACAGCCCTCTGCCCTGCCAGGTGACTTCCCGGGTCAGACGGGTGGAGCGGAGAGGAAGCCCTTTTTGGGGACACCAGGGAATACCTGCAAGGGGGAGGAGCTGGCGCCTCTGCTCTACGCAGAAGAAGAAACTCGCTTGAGTAGGTGCCACCTGACATTTTGGTCTAGGGAGAACCTGGCTGCTCTGGGCGCGGCGGCTGCCTTTGCAGGTGCCTTGGCGAGGAGAGGTGCTGTGCTGCTGCACGCCCCGTCTCCCCTCCCTCCTCAGAGAGCTGCCACGCGTGGCGTCTCAAATCCCCACCAAACATGCGGCGTGTCGGTATTTTGCGCGATCTTAACTGCTTTTTTTTTAATTCTGGGGCAAATAATTTAATTGTCCTTTTGTTTGAGGCACTCAAATGTAATATAACTATCTTTATGTTCGCTTCATTGTATTTTTACAGATTTTGACAAAACTGAAGGCTACTGAATAATTTCATAATTAATATCTGCATAATTGCCACCTAATTTAGTGCGAACGCTGATGCATAATTTAAAACAGCTGTGCGAGATAACGACAAGCCTTAGCATGAGACAGCCTGTTGAGCTTCTATTTCTTTTCAGACATGGCCTACGAGTATTTTATTTTTCTACTGGATCTGCCTTTTAATTTTTCCTTCTTGGTTAAAGGTCATATAACAAGTAGAATAATGTCGTCACTAAATAACACCTTTAAGCAGCGTTCTCTGTAATGCTATTTTTACACTGTCGGTCTTTGGCCCATTTTCACTGCTACAGAAAATAAAGAAACGTACTGTTCTGTACCGATGTGAGCAAGTCTATTTTCTTTAAAATACTTTGGAATTTGGTAATTGCCCTGTAATAACCAAGAAGTAAGGAAGCACCCACTGAGCTTGAGGACAGAGATTGAGACGGAGAAACGCGAGTGTCTAACCTCCCGCTGCAGTCAATGGGGTGACACAATCTCGTCAGTAAGCCAACGGAGCCTGGAGATCACTTCACATGACCACCCACCGCAGGCTCAGGTCATTTGCTCACCAGGCTTTTAGGACCAGTTGGGCTAAGGTCTCCCGCCCGTCGTCCAGCTGCCAGTTCAGAAGCGTGCGGATTTGTTTGTAGGTCCTGTATTAGAATCACAGAATCATTTAGGTTGGAAAGGACCTTTAAAATTATCGAGTCCAACCGTAAATCTAACACTGCCAAAATGGAAAGTTTCCCAAAACAATTAAATTTGCTGTCCATTTGAGCTATACTTCTCCTTTAATATTTGCTAAGATACTAAAGTAGTCCTGGAAAGACTTTTTGGCTTTGTTTCTTTTAAGATTAGGATTCTAAAATGTGTATGGACAAAACACATTAAAAATTCTTCTTTGAAAATGTAGTTGGCTATAAAACTTTTGAACTAAAAATGACTGATTATGTCATTTTTAGAACAACTTGTATTCCTTCCATATAAATTGATCAGGTACCTTATAGCAATTTTACCTCCCTTTGCTTCTCATGTTAAGAAAAAAAGGTCAAAACCAATGAGGGAACAAATACTGCATATAACCACAATTTTAAGATAATATGTTGTCAGAATTGTACTATGTGAAACACTTAAAGGCAAAGCGAAGCGGCATTTTATTATGTACTTTATTATTTATTCCTGCATCGGCCAAGCTTGTCAAAATGTCTTGGAAAACCTAAGACATCCAAGGTTACCTTAAGACAACGGTAACCGTCAGTAGGCACATGTTTAGGCAACTGAACCAAGGCCTGCATCACTTCTGAAGGGTGAGCCAGACCGTTCTCCCGACTACATCTGACTGTGCTGATAACCTGCACAGTCTGCAATGGCACTTCAACTTCTGGCTTGCATGGGGACACCCACACTCAGACACCAACACTTGGGTGTCTTCATTTCGGGCTGAGACCTAACCTTTTAATCCTTGTAGGACTCGCCAATGCATGTATGTAAATGAAGCAACAGTAAGGCTTCCTACTTAGAAATTTAAAGCCATCCCAAAGCAGGTGCTGGCATTATTCAACATTGAAATTCAGTCCCAGAGCTCAGAATAGCACCTCTCTCAAACAATGTCAGGACAGATCATCCTCTGTGATTGTCCTCTTAGGCTACCTGTGAGCGAAGCCAAGCAGGTAACAGTTCCCCTGCTTGCTCGAGTACTGCTAGTGCACTAGCTACAGGAGTAATAATTAAAAGCTTGTTAAAGATCTCTGAAGTGTGTATTTGCACACAGTTACTGTATTAATATTTGAAACAAAATGTTTTACGTAACTCTGCTCACACGCATGCACTAGAGGGAGCTAAGACCAAGCCCGCCGTATACATGCCCTAACGCTGCTTCTCACCGTCTTTTCACACTTTCTGGAACTTTGCTTGTTCCATCCTCCAGGAAAACATTGTTAGCATCCCCAAGCAACAACTGAATGTAAGTTCATTAAGGATCTAAGCCTGAAGCAAGCTGGAGTGGCTGTGGCTTCCAGCCCCACTCTGGTGGGAACGGCTGGAGCAGTTGTGAAGGTGTGAGAGGAAAAGGAGAACGACATCTAACCTCACACAGGTCATGCCCCTGGACTCCTCACGTAGCTCTGGAAGTCCACCTGCCTTCCACTTGAAATCCCAAGCGGAAGTCCTCCCTCCCACCCCTCTCATCACAGCCTGGCAGCTAGAGTAAGTGTGGACCATCCCCACAAGATGTCCACACACAGTGAACAGCAACACCACCAGCTCTTGTACCGAGTCAGTTTTTAATCAGGATTTGTAAAATGGGTTTGCTAAAGCACTTCTGCTCCATCCTGTTTTCATTGTGCTGAGCCAAAGCAATTCTCCTCCTCTCCGAAGTACACCACAAGAAAATTATTTTGGTTTTAAAACCTAACTTCCCTAAGTCAGGAAAAGCAAGAGACTTCCAGTTTTCCATATATTCTTAACTGGTGTCACCCCACACAGATGTACTACGTATAGCCTTTAACCCTACACAACCTTCTCGCGTGCCTCTTGCCATACACTGGACACACAACGCGTAGAGTTGCTGGCCAAGCACGACCGACCGTGCATGTGTCAATGCAGGCACATTTTGAGCTGTTACTCATGTCCTCTTCAGAAAGAAAGGGTATGCAGAAGACACGAGACACAGTTCATCTTTTTTCAAAATACAAGCTGACAGCACATACTAAATAATTTACTGGACCCAACAGAGTTGTTGGGGTTTTTTAGCCATCAGCTGAGACTCTGTAACTTCTGGGATGTTGATTTTTCCTTCCACTGGTGCTTCAAGGACACCGAGATCATCACACTCAACCCAAGGGAAGTCCAGCAATACTTCCACAGGCCAGAATACTAGGTCAAATTATATTGAACTAAATGATTAAGCCCTTCTACAACTTTCTTTTCATGCCTGGTATTGTGAGAAGAAGCCATGGGAGCTGAAATGGGATGGGCTGAAGGCTTCAGGTTGATTTAAAAAGTGCGGCAGAGACACCGGAAAGAGGAAACCATATCACAGAATCACAGAATGTTCAGGGTTGAAAGGGACCTCTGTGGGTCATCTAGTCCAACCCCCCTGCCAAAGCAGGATCACCTACAGCAGGCTGCACAGGACCGTGTCCAGGTGGGCTTTGAATATCTCCAGAGAAGGAGACTCCACAGCCTCTCTGGGCAGCCTGTTCCAGTGCTCCGTCACCCTCAGAGGGAAGAAGTTCTTCCTCATGTTCAGATGGAACTTCCTATGCTTCAGTTTGTGCCTGTTGCCCGATGTCCTGTCACTGGGCAATCCCACAGATACGTAAAGCCGTGTGGTACAGAGCAGGAAAGGAAATTTTATCTAATGGAAATAAAAAAGTCCTTTTCTGAAATATACAGGAGAATTTAAATCCATACAAGAGGACACAAACAAAGCATGTTATGACCATGAACAAAGTCTTAACTCCAGTTAATTACCTGCTCCTTCTGTGTTTCTTGGGCTAAAGAAATACTGAGAGTTGGGACTACAGAGTTACTGTGGGGCATTTCACAGTGTTGTAGCTTTGTCTCCAACTCTTAAGAGGTTGTAGATAAACAGCAAACTTGGAGATTTGCCTCTTATAAAGAAGTAACCACTACTACTTTCCCTGCTTTCAAATACACAGTTTTTCACAGTAGCTCTTAAAGATTTGCAACGACTGAAACAAAGACAGGGGTGAGAAGAAAAAAGACAGCAATGGCATATGCTACAGAAGCCAACGAGAAAAGCTGCTGGGGTGGGACCCATCTCCTCCACGTGCAGCGGTGCAGACCTTTGGTTACGCACCTACGCTCCTTCCACAGGCAAGAGAAAGAGGCAGGACCCTCCAGGGAAATTCACCTTGCCCTAACACGGACTTCTAGAAAAGCAGATGAACTGGATGCCAAACTTCCAAATGGCTGCAATTAAACAAGTGGAAACCTGTCCCTGTGTTAAACTGTCCTTTAATTTCAGCATGGAGTTATATGTATACATACACACAAATATATGCGACTAAATAAATGTAGACAGACACTTTTTACAACTCCTATTACATTTAAAATGCTCTAATCCTCCAACGCAAACAAAATCTGCAGTGGGAAAGGAGGGGCTCTGCCTGCCTGCCAGATGAGAAAATGCACACCTATGTCTCCCCGGTGGCACTGGTTACTCCTGTGAAAGCATTCCCATTAACTAAAAAAAAAATAAAATATTACTGCTTACTGGTCCTTTTGCAGGTGTATTTACTCTAGTGCAGCTGCAGTTGGCCCCTCCGGTCCCCAGACCACCCCCTCCGCAAACCGCCTGGTTCTCTCACAGTCCCTTGGCACCTTCAAGTCCCTCTGTCACCACTTCAGGGTTGCAAAACTACGCTGGATACCACCAAATAATTTTCGACTGCAGACGCTGCTCTGGGACGGAGAGCAAAACGCTCCATTGGCCTGCTGCACTTTCCTCCTTGTCCCCAGCATCTTTCCATTAAGACCAGCTAGCTCTCAGAAGAGGACGCACAAAAAGACAACCCTCTCATGATGAAAATGCTAGGAGCACAAACACCACAATGTTGGCAAACGAGTCTTGCAAAACCAAAAAAAAAAAAGAGAAAACAGACTGGTTTGTGTTTCTTTCAGAAAGCAGGGTGTATTTCAGAGGTAGTATATTTTTCCTAAATTATTACAAATAAACTCTTGCGGCAACTTCTATTTTTCCATGGGATACTTAAATAGTTTGGGAACCGAGAGAAAAAAAAAAATAAAAATCTGCTGGTATAATATTATTAAGCAAGATATTCTTACTGATTTCTTTGTAATTCCTTGGCAGGTGGAGGGGAACGAAACAACGGGCACGCATCTCTACTGGGTCTGCTGCAGCCTGGCAGCCTGGCCAGGAGCAACACAGGGAAAGGTGACGGGGACGCAGCCCTTTGCTTTCTCTTGGTGAGCAAATCTGCTTGCTTCCTCCTCAGTCTGACCTCTCCAAACCCGAGGGAAAACAGCTCTCGGGTGGAAGTGACCGAGCAGGGTCCCAAAGCAACCGAAAAGCCGCAGTGACCCAACCGCTGTGCCAAGCCTTCTCCTGGGAGATGCCGGGCCCGTCGGGGAGGGGAAATTCCACAGCCCCAATGGAGGAGTCAAAGCTACACGCTCTGAGATGCAACAGCTACGTCTTCCCTGGGAATCGGGTCCTACAGCATGGGGGGGGAACCCCTACTAAAATGAAAACTGCCATTAACACAACAAACCGCAGACGAGAAGGAGAAAGTATCGTCTTTCCTAGCCTGCCTCTGCCAGCAACCCTAGGGGTTCTTTGTAACAACGTCCTTCCGCAGGGAAATGTAATTCCCAGGTTAAAGATACACTTTCAAACATCAAAGCAGGCATAGTCATAAATATCTCGAGTGCAGTTTTGATTGCTAGCATGTACAGAAAACATTCAGTTTTCTTTCTTTTTTTTTTTCAGCTGCCTTGTCCCGCTTGTGATTTTAGACAGCTTCCACGCTTACAAATTAGTCACTTCCACACCCCGCATGGAGAAGGCTACGTTAGCACGCCTGAACGTTTGAAGCTTGTGATGATCTTCCTTTTGGACTTAGGAGTTAATAACAGACTTCTGTAAGTAGTCCAGTACTATGGTGATTCTAACTCCAGCTGGGTTAATTACACAGTAATTAGGTACAAACATCGCAACACAAAACACAGCTACATCATTATTTGCAACAAATGTTAACTCTAAATAAGTGCAACCTGCCCCACAAACACTTGCTATAAACGACTTAAAAATAAAAGTAAAATTTGATGGGGGTAAACACAGAAAAAAAAAAATTCTCCGGGAGAATTTTTTTTGTTAAAAAAAAAAAGTTAAAATAAAAGTCTCAGCACTCATTTAGAGTTCGGGATCTTGTGAAAGAAAGCTTTAAAAGGAGCAAACCTGATTTGCTGTGGCTGTTGCGGCGAAGGGAACACTTGTTGCAGGAGTTGTTGCTGCAGAGACAGTGGCGGCCGTAGCGTTGTGCATCATGGGTACTTTCAGGAGGGGAACCATGGAAGCAATGAACAGGAGGGTGCAGCATTATGGTAAGAGAAGTGGTATTTTTGGCATGGTGAATATCAAGAGCGGCAAGCCATCGTCATGGGTTAAACCGGCAGATGGCATGCAATCACAGTGCAAAGCGAGAAAGCGTGGCGGAGAAATAAAAAAAAAAAAAAAAAAAAAAGGGAAAATAGCTTATTACAAGTACAATTAAAGGAAGGTTGTCAACACAATCGGCGATTCCCAGAAAAAAGCGCAAGGATCATTGGAAACACAGGCGTTATCCCTAAGAAGAGGATTACTTGTGCAAACGAGGTCTCTACCAGAACAGCCCGTTACCTGAGAATTGTTACATGGACCATTTGTTTTCCCCCAGTATCGATATAAAGCACTGCAAAATAAAATTCTACTAAAAAAAAAAAAATACAGTGGTTTGTACTGGGAGGGAAACTGATAAATGTTTATCTTAATTTTTGAACGCAATTAAAAAATGAATTATTTTCATGTGTCTTCATTTTGAAGTAAGCCAGATACTCGCTGGCGTCCTCTATAATGCAATTTATGCAATTTCTTTTCCACTCGCAATGCATAACTGTAAGACTTTATCAGAGTTTAATTACCATCTGCTTTGAGGCAAAAATCAGGAGAAGGACGATAATAATCTTCCTGATTTAAATACTATGTTTGATCTAAAAAAGCATGGTCGATTTTGTGAAAGTTGCAGCTTTTGCTCATTTTAAGAATGAATTTTAATCAGCACCTTCATGGGAGAATTATTAACTTGATATTTTAAAGGCTTGATATTTTTACTGCCTATCTGAGCAGTCCCACAAAAAAAAAAAAAAAAAAATCACTGGGATAGGTCTATAGACTACAAGAAAGATGACTTTTCTGTCTTAGAGACTGTTGCATTGGACTTCCATTTTGCATGCCCAAAATGTTAACTCCAAGCTGCAAAAGTATTTAAGGAGGAGTGAGATTCAGATCACAGGTTTCAACAGAACCTCTGTGGATCAAAGTAGGCATTTCTGGGAAACGCTGATAAAACTTTCTAACACACAGCAAAAAGGAGAAATAGGCACACCACTATGAAACTTTAAAACACCGATGAAATTTGCTGGCTTTTTCTAGTCTTTTATGATTTTATAGTACTAGACAATATAAAGAGAAATAAAACTTTGAAAACTGAAAAGCAGACTGGAATTCATGGTATTATGCTTTTGCAGTGTAGTTGTTATAGCAGGTGATATCACGTCTAAACTGTGGCTTTCATCTACAAATCTAAACACTCTGCAAAGTCAACCAAAAGGACAAGCGAACCTTTAATTCTAGTCGTTGTCTAAATCTTGCCTAGGATTTTTGGAACAAGTGAATATACATTATAGACAGCATAAAAAGAGATCAATAAAGAAATTTGGAACCTACCAATACTGGTAGCGGGTGTCATGCACAAAACTGACCCTGCGTGTCATGCAATGATAGGTGAAAAAAGTGGATAAAGGGAAGAAACAGGTTAGCCGTTTAGAGTTAACATTCAAAGTGAGATTCAAGCATAACCACAGAGAAGTCAGTTAGTTAAATGAAACTGTAAGGTCATTCATAGCTTTGCTTTAACACAAAAAAGGTGATTATGTTCTTACTAAACTCCCGCCTGAGTATACTGTGTGGCTTTTGGCACGTTTCTGTGTATATACAAGATACTTCATAAACTTTTTTGTATTTAGTACTTTTATCCTTTCACTCAGCACTTTTGCCCCAACAGGTTTTTGTGTATAGAAACATCTTTGGTTAAATATCACATTATTTGGGAATTTTAGAACTCGTTGCACAATTCAGACAGCTCAACGTTGCGCAGATCAACATCCCCCGACTTTCTGATGCGCAGCAGAGAAGCAAGTTAAAATGGAATTTGCTGATACTGTTCTGTGGGAGCTTTGCCAAATTTCACAGACTTGTTCTTCACACACCACCTGAGGTGGAAGGGTGCTTCTGACCAAAGCAAACGCTACTGTGACAACACCCCAAGCTAAACACCCCGAAGTGTGTAATGTCGCAGCAAAAGGCTCCCAGCGCACCTCAGAGATGCTCTGGAAGGACTGCTCACCTGCCATGCAGTTTAGGTTTGGTGCCTAGTCCACCTTTCACCTTTCTGGGAAGACCAAACGCAAAAAAAAAAAAAAAGAATAGCATATTTTCAGTACGGTGCATACAGCAAGCTGGTGAAGGTGAGCAGGTAAGGAGACCAGTCCCAGACTCCTGCTTAACTATTACAGCAGCCCCTTGTCAGACCATCGCAGCAGCAGGGTAACTATGAATGACCTTACCCAAGAACAGTCCCCGGAGAATACACAAAGTTCCTCCTCTAGAGGCTATCGAAACACTAACAAACAGCAATGGGAAGAGAGAAAAGATCTGTTGTTTTTAAGACCATTCACCAAACAATAAGTAGAAGGTGACAAAGCAATCAAACTGATGTAAAACAAACAAAGTGCAGAACTTTGGAGGTAAGCCATGCTAAGTCAAGCCCCACACTTTTTATTAGGGGAGCAAGTGGTTAAGAAAGCAGAGAGGTTATATAAAACAATGAAGTTTTATATATATTCCAGCAGCAAAACTTGTCTTAAAATTTAACTTAACACACATACACACACAAGGAACACATTTGAAAATTAGACCAGTTCAGAAAATATCACATAATCATTTAAAATCCAACAGGTAATGTCACGCGTTGCTCCTCAGACCTGGGTGGCATGACAGTCCTCACACCCACCAAATCCAACCTTCCCAGGAAACACGGGAATATCAGATGCAGCATCTTTAAGGAAAAGCTCATGACACCCACCCACACAGTGGGGTTCCCCTGTCCTGACCTCCTCCCATACCCACTCCTCTCTCCAACACCCTTTCCAGGTGCTGATGGCGTGCACAAGGAGCAGGAGGCTCAGCACCGTGAGAAAGGTTCTCCGTGCTGGGCCTGGGCTTCATCTGCTCTGTTATCCCTCTGTTTCGTCTTTTTTTCATCCACTTGTTTTGGGGCTTGCCAACAACCTGGCCCCTAAGGTTTGGTTCCAAGATCCACCCTTCCTACCATCAGAAATTTGTAAGATAAAACTATAATTACAACCGTTAGCTGGAAAGAGGGATGGACAATACAAAGCACAAAGAATGAGCCACTTAAGGAAGGCATGAGCACTCCAAAAGTCTGGAAAATACCCAAATGCTATTTCACTGAAAAAGGTTTAAGCTACTGTATTTTCCATAGTTAATTTTAAATCCTTGGCAACTGCAAATAATAGTGATAAGCCCTGAAAGGGAGTGCTTAAGAGAAGGAATCATGTGTATCACACTGCAGATTCTCGGGGTTACAACCTAAAATTAATTTGTGGAAAATTCTGTATGTTTGTAAGCACAGGACAGTCTTCCATTCATGTCCAAATAGGCAGTCTCACAATTTATTTATTTTTTCAAACACTCCCATAAACGTCAGTATGTTTTCTGCCACAGATATTCTGGTGCATCAACGTGCTAAAAATATGGCATGCTATAACTTACTATTATAAATACAGGGGCAGGCTCCAAGGTTGTTACTCAGGCCTGATAGCAAAATTCCATGAAGTCAAAGCCATCTGTGTTTGTTTTTATCTTTAAAAACATATGGGAATGCTGATAGATCGGGAAATCATCATGCGTTGCGTTTCATTCCTTGTTTAACCGACATTATTTCTATAAACTAAAATAACGTCGCTGAAATGCCAAGCGCATTTGCAAACACGCAGCTTTAAACGACTCTGGGAGTTGACATTCGGTCACATTCTGACACTAAAATAAGTCATTTGTTCATTACAAATGAAATCACTGAAGTCGTTAGGCAGGATCTTCACCTTTGGGAAGTTTGGAGTGGGGGTGAGTGGCGCAATTTAGCGGGTTACGTTGTTATTGTTCACACCAGCACCTAGCGCATCCTTCCTCTCGCAGCGCTGGAGAGAAGCCCTGCCACCAGCCACGCTGCCGTTCAAGTTCAGTCTCTGAACACTCCTGATTTTTAAAGCGTTCCGAGCACCGAGATGCAAAGTACGCTCGCCCGTCTTCAGATCACCCCCATGAAGAACGACGTCCCTGGCCACCAGCCACAAATGCTAGGAAAAGAACTGGTGGCGTTCCGAAATGAAACCCATGGAAATGCCTCCAAGCCCTGGCACGCGGCTACGGGGAGCAGCGCGTTCGGCCGGTGTTTCCATGCAGGTATCGACTGGGAGAAGATTATGGCTGGTGCTCCCCTCCTCGCCCCACTTGGGGAATAAACCCCACAGCTGCGAAACAGCACCTGAGGGAGCAGAGGATGCGCCTCGGCCGCAGCAGCTCCAGAGCGTGATGCTTTTCCCAGTATTTTCGGCAGCGGAACTTTGCCTTCTCATCTCCTAGGAGAGCGCTGCTGGCAGACAAAAGTCTAAAACGTAGCCAATTTAAGGTAGGGGAAAAAAAAAAGGGGGGGGGGCAAGCTCTGGACAACGATGAACAAGGCTACGCATGTGAAAAGCAGCCTAACGGCATGTCGAAATCGCCGCTCGGATTCCCGTACTTGGCAGGAGGAATTAAACTAACGTGTCAGTATCTGCGCAGACCTCACCTCGGGCAGGGCAGGGAGCGTAATGAAACCTTCCGCTAAGCGCAGCGGCCTGGCACGGAGGCTACCTCGGGGCCACCAAACTGGTTCAGCGCGGGTGCAACCTACCTGTCGGGATAAACGCCGCGTGCTGCTGCAACTGAGCGTTGGCAAGAGCCTGCTGATAGTGCAAGACACTGGGATTGAACACGGCACTGGCACCATTGCTTTTTTCAAGTGCTTGTCTCTTTGGTAAAGGGTGAAGAACACCAGGAGGAAAGGCCTGTAAATGAGAAAGTTAGTTAAAATCGTGCCGTTTTCAAGACGTTGCCTGTAACATATACATAGATACAAAAACTTGTTTTTTTTTTTAAAGCGGCTAAAGATGCCTCGCCATGCATATTAACTCAAAGCACAGCAATGTAAAATGAGTGAAATTTGGTTATTGATAGCAAAAGCGTGGTACTATTAACCTAAAACTGTAGCAGCACAACTACTGAAAAGAAAGGGCTTTAAAGCAACGAAAATGGCATTGCCTTTAAACAGGTTTTCAAATATCATAGGGAGAAAAAACCACTTGTGTTTCATTGCCAAGTATTTTCTTTTTTTTAATTTAAATATCATTTCCTATTATTATACAGATTAATGGATTACGTTAAGCGCTTTCAATTACAGAAGCAGTTTTATCTCAATTCGACTTTTCATGAGAGGATATTTAAAAAAATGAAACCATGTTAGGAACCAAACTAAATCGTCTGCGTTTATTACGTATGAGAATGAGATGGATAAATATAGAGTTTCCGGTAAATTAACGAGTATGTGAAATCAGTTCCGGTTGATGTTCGAAAGTAAAAGCGAGACAAATTTCATTAGTTGCTTCTCTGGAAAAAAACAAAAAACCAACAAAAACCCAAAAACCAAAAGCTACATGCAAAGCAAAAGGTGAAAGGTCAAAGTACCAGGTCTACAGTTGCTTCGAGAGGTCGCTTCATTGCTTTGGCAGTCGACTGAGTCTTTTAATAACAGGCAGCGAGCACATGATGGCAGTGGGCCAATGGGATTCAAGCGAATTAACATACAGGTAAACAGCAAGCAGAGGTGCATCATGGGAACGGCATTGCATTTGTGGATAGGTGAGAAGGAAAAAAATATTCTGAATGCAATATACAACATACAAAACACTAGGCATGCACAACAACAAAAATGTCTTCTAAAGAAATGAATATTACATTTCAAATTAGTACCGAAGCAAAAATGCATCTACTATACCTTAGTTAAAAGCATATAAGAGAGTAAAATATAGATGTTTGAAATTCAGGAAAGTTGAGTAAAACAGCAGCTTGCAGACACTATTAAGCATCGTATAAACACTTCACAGAGATGCAGAAAGATTTCAGGATACGCCCGTAAGAATTCCTGATAAGTTAGTTCAAGTCACATTGTAGAGTGGAGAAATGAATTTGGAAGGCTACGTTTTCCAATACAAAGCACTCGTGAAAGCTGCAACGCGTTGCAAGTGCTACCAGCATCAGTGCTTGCAAGGTGAGGGTCTTTTAATTCAGAGAACTTGTGTCATTCAACAGATTTGGGGATCAAAATGAGATTCTCCTTTTCCAATACAAAGCAGAATACGTAATATGTCTACTTATACTAACTTATCATTAATTCCTTTTTTTCCCCCTACATCTGGGTCATTTTTGTAGATTTTTTTTTTTCCTTGTAACTTACCACTTTACATTGAGAGGGAAAAAAGTCTTGCAGAATTTAAAAGATATTTTCTAAATTTTGCTACAACCTTCAGGAGCAGGGAGTAAAAATACTGCTCTCTCAGTTCACAAGCATATGAGTTATGATACTAGTCCAGCAGTATTAATTTTTTTAAAGAAAATATTTAGGCACAGTACATAGGCATATACATTTATGCATACTTCTGTAAAAAGATCAAACTCATGGCTGGTATGATTGCATTCTGTAAAAAATAGTACTTTCAAGTTTTATAGTGTAAATAATTCTTACAAACCTTTAAGAAAGGAAAGGAAGAATTATTTAGAAATCAGATTTTTTTCTCTTTTTTAAACATATGCTGGTATTTAGCTCTTTGTAGAACATGCAGATTATGTCTATCTTGACATCAGTATGTGGAAATAGGGAACAAAAGTAAAAAAAAAAAAAAAAGTGGACAAGGCACGAAATGCCTACGGACAACTTATGGTCACAAGATTAGATCGTGCCAACAGGGTATTTTGCAGGATAGCCCTCATTTTGCTTATTCCTTGTTCCCGGCTCTGTTGCACCTACGCTGCTTGAGGCTTCCCAACGCCCTCCCCGTCTCTCCTCCAGCCCGTTTCTGGATTACACGCTCTGATCTACAGGATCTGCTCATCTGCCTGGGTCAAAGACGCAGATGTAACAAGAAAGACCTGGTGCAAAGCGAGGATCTGGAGACCCTTCTTGTGTCCAAGAAGGGTGCTGTGCAGCCAAGGTGTGGTACCACCCATGGGTACCCCCGTGTGCGGCATCACTCCATCTGCACGGAGCACAGCCTCCGACCCACTCTGTATCCACCACAGACAGAAGTCTACACCGAGATGAAGCACTACGACTGAATTCAGCACTATGCAATGATGAAGTCAACAAATTAAAATCAACGTTGTTAAGAGTAAAGCGTTTCAGTTAATTACCTGTAGTATCCAAATGTAGATCTTGTCTGATCCCACTTGTCAACTTACTATCTCTGTGTTTATGCTTGCCTTTCTCCACTTCTCCGTGCTCTTCTTAACCTCACCTCCCTATTTTGAAGCTTTTTGCTGGCTTTCCCCTCATCTTCCACAGCAAATTCAGTCTCACACTTGTCCCACCCTGAAGGCTTTAACTTTGTGTGCTTCTAGACCTACTCATCAACCTTGTCTTCATATAGTCTCCTCCTCTTTTCAGGCTTTCAGACCAACTGTCCATTTTTCTCTCCCATCTTCATCTTTTCTTTCATTTTGCCCTGATAGTAAAACCTCCTTTGCCTCTTTCTGTTCCATCAGGTTGTCTCCTGCTCAACATCTGATTTCCTACTTAACTAACAACAACAAAAATCAACAGCTATAAACTGGAGAGGAAAAGGCTATGGAAAGGAAATAAAGGTAACAATAAAAATGATCAAACATACTGAGGCATAGTATTTGTCTGCTGTGTGTCACATCGCTATGCTACAATGTCTCCTGGAACACAAGCAAGATCCACACAGTGGAGGCCTGCACAGATGTGCAAGAAGCTCCTGACTAAACTGAAATACAAGAAGGGAAGCAAAGAGGTGGAAGCAGGGACAGATGGCCCAGGAGGAACAGGGACACAGGCTGAGCATGCAGCAATGGGTCAGGAGAGCCAAAGACCACCTGGAGCTGAATCTGGCAAGGGATGAGAAGGACAAGAAGGGCTTCTCCAAGTTTATCAGCAACACAAGAAAGACTAGGGAAAATGTGGGCCCGCTGGTGAATGGGGCAGGCGACCAGGTGACACAGGACACTGAGAAGGCTCTCGTGAGACCCCACCTGGAGTCCTGTGTCCAGCTCTGGAGCCCTCAGCACAAGAAGGACATGGAGCAGTTGGAGCAGATCCAGAGGAGGCCACAAAAATAGAGGGCTGAGCTCAAATGCATTACCCCTTGTTCTACCACTGCAAATCCTGAGAGAGCTGGGGATGTTCAGCCTGGAGAAGAGAAGTCTCCGGGGAGACCCTATAGCAGCCTTCCAGTACCTGAAGTGGGCCTACAAAAAACCTGGAGAGGGACTTTATATTAGGGTTTGCAGTGATAGGACAAGGGGTAATGGTTTTAAACTAAAAGAGGTGAATTTAGACTGGATACAAGGAAGAAATATTTTACAATGAGGATGGTGAAACACTGGCACAGGTTGCCCAGAGAGGTGACAGATGCCCCATACCTGGAAACATTCAAGGTCAGGTGAGACAGGGCTCTGAGCAACCTGGTCTAGTTGAAGATGTCCCTGCTCTGCTTATTGCAGGGGGGTTGGGCTAGATGACCTCTCAAGGTCCCTTCCAACCCTAACTATTCTATGATTCTAAGGCTGAAGTACTGAACACCTTCTCCACCTCAGTCTGTACTGGTCAGACTGTCCTTCAGGCCAGTGGGAGATCAGTGGGAAAGTCTGAAGTGAAGATTTACCGGAGGAGGAGGAGGAGGATCAGGCTAGGGAACATTTAAACAAACTGGATGTACACAAACCCACAGGACCTGACAGGATGCACCGACAGATGCTGAGGGGGCTGGCTGATGTCACCGCAAGGCCACTATTAATTATCTTTGAAAGGTCAATGCGACTGGGGGAAGTTTCTGAAGATTGGAAGAAAGTAAATGACACTCCTATCTTCAAAAAGGGCAGGAAGGAAGGTCAGAGGAATGACTGGTCAACCTCATTTCACTCCCTTGGAAAGCAACCAAGCAAATTCTTCTGAAAACCATCTCCAAACACACGAAAACCAAGAAGGTGATGGGAAGTAGTCAGCATAGATTTATGAAGGGGAAAATGTGCTTAACCAATCTGACAGCCTTCTACGATGAGACTGGCTTGGTGGGTGAGGGGAGAGCAACGGATGTTGTTTCTCTTGACTTCAGAAAGGTTTTCAACACTGTCTCCCATTTCATCCTCACAGACAAACTTACTTAGTATGGGCTAAATAAGTGGGAACAGTAATGTGGATTGAAAATGGGCTCAACTGCGAAGCTTGAAGGGTTCTGACCAGCAACACAAAGTCCAGCTGGAGGCCAGTCATGAGTGGTGTAAAACTCTGAGGAGTGGCTGACACACAGATGCACTGCCACTCAGAGGGACCTGGAAAGGCTGGAGAAATGGGCACAGACAAACCTCACCAAGTTCAACAGAGGGAAATACCAAGCCCTGCACCTGGTGAGGAACAACCCCAGGCATCAGTACATGCTAGTGGCGACCCAGCTGGAAAGCAGCTTGGCAGAAAAGGCCTTCGAGGTCCTGGTGGACACCAAGCTGAACGTGCGCCAGCTATGCGCCCTCACAGCAAAGGCAGCTGACAGCATCCTGGGCTGCATTTGGAAAAGCATCACCAGCAGGTCGAGGGAGGTGATCCTTCCCCCCTACTCAACACTGGTGAGGCCACATATGGAGTGCTGTGTCCACGTCTGGGCACCCCAGTGCAAGACAGACATCGACATACTAGAAAATCGTCCCACACACGGCCCCAAGGATGATGACGGGACTGGAGCACTTCTCAGATGAGGAAAGGCTGAGAGAACTGGGACTGTTCAGCCTAGCGAAGAGAAGATGCAGGGGGATCTCGTTAGTGTATATAAATACCTGATGGGAGAGTACAGATGGAGCCAGACTCTTCTCAGCGGTTCCCTGTGACAGGACAAGATGCAATGGGAACAAATTTAAATACAAGAAATTCCATTTAAATGTAAGGTTTTGGGTTTTCTACAGTAAGCATCATTTAACCATGGAGCAGGCTGACAAGAAAAGTTGTGAAGTTTCCATGCTCGGAAACTTTCAAAAGCCAACTAGGCAGGTCCTGGGCAATCTGCTTTAGCTCACCTTGCTTGAGCAGGGGGGTAGGTCCCTTCCAACATCAACTACAAATTCACATTTTAATTTAGGCCATACATTCTTCAGTGACTTTACAGTCTCGGATGCACCACATGAGTATCTGGAGCTCCCCGAGTACAACCATAGATGACTCTGCCTTCTAACGCACTTCACATTTAAGCTGTACATGGTCTACAGCCTCTTTGACAGTGTCTTTCCGCTTTCTTTTTACTTCAAATGACGGGGTCACCTAAGACACCCAAGTAAAAATTCCTAAACTTAAGTGTATAGAAATATACACAGGGCATTTTCTGCAAGGTCCCAGACTGCAGAATTCATTCGCCTTCAGTGATCTTACAAGCTTCGCCCACAGTGCTCTAAGCCTATCCACAACGCTCACCTATAGGAGCATTCTCTGGACCAGAGCAGTGCAGCCAGCTCCCCCAGCAAGGACAACCTCTTGGACACAATTTCAACCTGCAAGTGAACTCTGTAGGTAAGCATCTGCATTCTGCTTTACTTTTGCTCTCTAGATCCAAACGAATATTCTTGGTCATTCTTGGGTGGCCTTGCAGGCATGTGCCTTTTCTACCACTTTGTTGTTGTTATTGCCATTCTGGTGATTTTTCATTTACTCTATCTGATTGTTTCAAATACGTACTAAGCAAAAAGTAGTTGGATTGTAAAGAATCTTTTCTGTTTGGTAGTCTAAAGATGCCGTTAAAAAATTTCATATATATTTTTCTGCAAAAAGTTACCCTGAATTACAGGTCCCTGCCATTTTCTCCCGTGGTATTAGAACGCTAACATTTCAATTCTGTGTTTCCAAAGATGCTTCATCTTGATTTCAGGTTAATGAAATTCCAATTGCGGCTTATTTAAAATCACAGGATATATATCCAACCATTACTGAAGCACAAAAAAATGAATCCCCTGTCTCCTTTCTTCTTTAGTATACTGCCTAGAAACATTACATTCTCTAAATGGACAATAAATACTGCACAACAGAAGCTAGTCAGAATAAGAAAAACAATCTCCTTTGCTTTAATTTCCAGACGTATTCAATTTCTGCGAGCACAGGAAAGTTTAACTAAAAAAAATTCAGTTTGAAACAGGAACTGGGGATACTATAAGAGAAAGAATATCAAAACTTTAGAAATGTTCTTCTGTTTGGAGGTTTACTTTCTTGCATAACTTACCCTTTGTCCCTCAAAATTCTCGTCTTTGCCAGTGTGCTAAATACAATAGCTTGGGGTAGTTATACACTGTACTGTATTGTGTTTCTGGTAGGCTTTTTACCCAAGAGAAGAACTGTATTGTCTATAACTATTGTATGCACTGCTCACAAGTCCACAAACCACATCTGCTTAATTATTCGTCCACTGCCAGCAATGAGGACAACGATTCTTTGATTTGAGGCCAGCAATTTCATCTCCCAAGTCAGATCCTACATGCTCGATTTATTTAACTTTATCAACACCACTCTATTTAAATTTGTCAACTTTCCTGGTAGTGACCATAAGTGAGATCCGGTACTGGTAAATGGATGGGCCGACTCTGAACAGTTTTCAGTAAGAGCTTAAAACATCTGAAAATAGAAAGCCCTCAATCTCTTTTCTTCTGATTATAGTTACTATGCTTTTTTTTTTTACTGATTCCCGTTTTAGTTTATTACTTTTAAACCCCACAATGCAAGTAACTTGCCCATGACAGTGGGAGAGGCAAGAAAAGTCTCTAGGTGTGAGATTCATCTAACCAAAGTTCAAAAACATACAGTCAACACTTTTCAGTCAGCGGGGACAGACGTGTGTCTACAGAGGGCAGTTCTTTCTCGTTCTCAGACAGGCACCAATGGTAGATGAGATGGATGTACTGGTTTTTCTCCACAACATATAAAGTGAGACCAAGGCGGCTAGGCAAGGCTCAGATACCCAACTGTCTGACATCTAAGGCGGGGTGAGTTGAACCTTAATACAGGTTTCTTTTCTGCTACCCATCTCTGAGGCAAAAGCTCTCTCTTTGCTTTTCTTCCTAATTTCCACATGTGGATCTGTCATCAAAGAGCTAAACCAGCACATGTGCCCCTGTTTTCCAGGGGACATTGAAGCTTGCCAGTTTTGTTTCTGTTTGGAAATACTAGGGGCAAATTTAACATATAATCAAGGCAGAGAACAGAAGTGGTATAGAGTGTCATTTGCTTCACTGTCTTGGATAGAAACACAGCATTAAAATAAGGGCATAAAGAAAAAAAGTGCTTCCTCCCATCAAGCAATAGTAATAATTTTATAAATTCTTATCTTTTACAAAAAAAAAAAAGAAAGAAAAAGGAGGCAAAAGAGAAAAGAAAGTATAAGCAAACAGCATTAAATCGAAGCAAAATAGGCATCAAAGAGCTTCTGTCAAAAAAAGGCAGCCATATATGCCAGCACTTACCATCACAGTCGCAGCTGCCGCAGCTGCCTGGGCTGCCACCGCAGCCTGGTTGGCTTGGTGTTGCGCCGCTTTGATTTTGGCCTGCAAATGTGCAGGAGGGTGAAAATACTTGCATTTCTCCCTCATGCAACGACCTTTTATGTAATCCATACACACGGTTACGGTGTTGTCGTTTGTGTCAATCATTGTGCTGTCTGCCGGGTGCGCGAAGCGGCAATCAGTCTCTCCACGCGCGCAGTTTCCCCGCTGGAACTCCCTGCACACCTACGTGCAAAACAACACGCGTTGCACGGGATGAGCTCGGCACAACACCAAGGGGCAGGGGCAGCCCTGCGCCCCTGACAGGCAGACCTGGCCCCTTCCCCGCTTAGTTCAAGTCTTTCAGCAAATTCAATTTAATAAACCCTTCATCTTATAGAATCATAGAATCATTAAGGTTGGAAAAGACCTCTAAGATCACAAAGTCCAACCGTCAAACCAACACCACCGTTCCTGCTAAACCGTGTCCTGAACTGCCACATCTACAAGTTTTATGAACACCTCCCGGGATGGTGACTCCACCACTTCCCTGGGCAGCCTGTTCCAATGCCTGATCTTCTTCTGGGGGAGGGAAATGTATCTCTTTTACCCTTACGTGCTTGGCTCCTCAGGTAGCTCTGCGGTATGGCGGCTAAACAAACTTGACATGCCATGTTAGCATTCCCAAATGTCTTCCCTTTTTCCTATCTAGAAAACACCTGGGAAGGATACTTAATGAAGTAACTGCCCCTGCAAAACTAGCTGGCAACCACAAAATATTCAGCCCCTTTCTGACTGTGCTTTATATCCTTGCAGCACCACTGGTGGGGAAGGAGTTCCTCCTGCCGAGACCCGGGGAAGACATGTGTCAGATGCTCTGTATTTTTTATGGAGTCCACAAACAAAACGGAGAGCCTCCTTAAAAATAATTTCCAAAACCAGGCAGAATGAACACGCTGGTTTTCCTAAGAAGAAACGTGCTCTAGACACTAGTGCTTAGGCTTTTGGGAAAGGAGACTCACTGCCGCAAGAGCCGTTTGGTCTTCTTGTGTAGTTGGACCACAGGTTCCACAGAGCCCACCCGTGTGGAGGTCCATCAGCACCAGGAGGCTCTGCACACAGCTGGGGGGTTGCCCCTTCAGCCTGCTGCAGGGTTCGTAACGTTTGACGTCTCCATTTGTAGCTCAAGCCTGAAGGGCTATACCATTCCCCTAATATTGATCCATAAGGCTACAAAATTCCCCCAATATCAGTGTGTAAAAACCGGGGCGGAGTTAATGCCACAATAAAAATGTGCTTGTTAGATATTTCATCAAGGCATACCTCTACATGCATGTATACCTGTGGTGTTTTGGGGGAAAGGAACTTCACGAAAGATGAAAATGCATGTTGATGTCTGTATATTAAATTTGAGCGAACGCACTACCTTGAAAACAACAGTGCTTAATTACCACTGCCTGCAAGTGTAGAAATCCTCCCTGGTTACCAGGTCTTTATCTGTAGCAACTAAATTTAAGCATCATTTCTAAAACAACAGAGCTTTTCCCTCCAGGATCTTTCACACAGCCTAAAACAGGATTATATTTCTAGTCCCGGCGGTGTCTACGGTACCTCCAGTTTATCAGTCCTGAGGAGTTTCTGGGTAGCAGTTGAACCGGGGACTGAAACCGGTGGACTTCCAGGAACAATGACCGGTGGCGTGGGTAGGATCTCAGTCGGGACTAAGCCAACTCCCGGTGTTACTGGCGTTAGGTAAGGAGCAAAGCTAATAGCCGTGTTGGTTCCTATTGTGGGACCCACTGGAAATGTGGGCTGCAAAATGAAAACACAGACCAAGATGAAGAAAAACCACCCCTTAATCAAGAGCTTACTAGATGTCTTTTGCATGTTCTTCCTGGCACCGATTCATTTTCTTAATGAAAGAATGTCCAACAGCTGGCAAAACACACAGCGCACTCTCTTCTTTTAATCACGTAACACATTCCAGCAGCACACGAGACGCCGCCTCTGTAGCTCTATGACTGTAACAGAGGCTGCCGAGGCAAAGGCAGGCGTACGTTGAACCTGAATCTCTGTGGAGGTCCCAGCTTACACTGCAGGCTTATTTACACATTCAAAAGTAGAAATAACTTAGACTTTATTGCTTTTTCTCAATACCTGTTTTCCTTGGGAAAACAGGCTGTTTTTCAGAGTACCAGATTTCAGAGGTGAAGTGTTATTAAATATATTAAAGTCATATTTCTAATAAGAGTATATATAACGAGCTCTTTGGCATGTAACTTCCATCTGTTTGCATGCTGTATTTTGCCACCTCCTGCAATTATATGTTACTATGGCTCACACATCGAAAAACCTCACCTTTGCAGATGTTTGTGTGCTCAGCTGTCACCAGTGGCAAGCAGAATAAATATTATAATCTCAGCTGGACACAATATTTAGAAAGGGATTATTCAGGCTTAGCTACAGTTCATCTTGCAAAAAAAAAAAAAAAAAAAAGATTTGAAGGAATGACATGGGTCTAAAAATCTGTTTCATGCCTTCCTACATCGAGTCAGTGAAGTCATGACCAGAAGAAAGAGCGCTTGTGTGATGCTAAAACGCAGCCCTACCGAGGGAGAATGGTGGGTTTGTTACCACCAGCTCCATGGAGGCGTGGAGGCAGAACATCTCCACAGTCAGACCTGGAAAGTGCTTTAGCTCTGCAGAGCTGACGTTTACCCCAGAGAGTGACAGCTATAATTATAAATGAGGAAAAACTGCAGAAAAACAGGACACACCTCAGATTAGCTTTGTCAGAAATTAATATCTCAAATTAGCTGGCAGCTAGAAATGAACCACGCAACAGCAGAAGATGAGGGAAAGACTTAAAAACACTTAACGAAGGAGCAGTGCCTTTCTCATCAACGTGGCCTGCATGGCCTCTGCCGGAGAAGTGAAGCCAGCCACGCACAGTACGTAGAAAATATGCACGAGAAAGCATAGGAGCTAGAATGTTTATTTTTGTTTTGAGTTCTTTGGTTTTTTGGTGGTTGTTTTTTTTTTTTTTTTTGAACCAATTGTTAAATTATAAATGAATGTGAGTTAGGACCAAGAAGATGCTTTGAGCAGCTGATTAGCCAGGATACGGAAACGGCATCTACCTGCCCTAGAGAGTTAAAAGTGAATAACGCTCTGCTTTAATCAAAGATCAAAACTGCTTGACATCAAACAGCACAGTTCGTAAGCCAAGTGCGAACTAAATTCTTTACAGCATAATAACGAACGTTTACACGAAACAATGGTTCAATTATGTTGGTGACAATATGTATTATGTAAAATATAAATAACAGCTTTGTATCAGAAATAATTTTAAGAATAAATCCACATGTCAAATGACTTCTACGGAATTTTCTTTCACTTTTTATCCATTTGGTCAAGGCTGAGTCATCTTAATCTGGCAATTTATGTGAGACAGAGAAATAAAACCGAGCACTTTTATCACAGCAGTCAGTACAGAAGGCATTACGTCAATGAAATCGTAAAGTTCAAATGATGAAAAGGGTGAGCAGAAAAAAAAGTATAATTTTACCACCTCAGTTTTTCTTGTAATACTAAGAGGTGGAATCTAGTACTTCATGAAAACTTTTTGTGGTGTAAATTCAAGCAGTAAAAAACCAGGGAATATCAAAACACATTATGCCAATATACCAAGATGCGTTTCGATGAACATGTACCAGAAATTCAGGTACTCCTGACACCCCAGTTTTGTTCATGCCTTCCCACCTTAGAGCAGACGTTTCAAATGTAAAAACACATTTGAAAAAGGCATCTGGGGTGAGCATCCTGTCACCAAATACAGATGTCTTCCTCTGAGATGCTTACACTTGGCTCCTGTGATAGCCCATGGAAAGACAAAGGCTCTTAAAAAAACAAATCATCTAATCCAAATGCAACCGCCTGAAACAAGCCAAGCAAATGGTAATTAAAAGAGCCTATTTCTTTCGATAAAGTATAAATGGACCTAGGAAGCCCAGCACAGAAGTTGATGCCAACACTCCAGATGCCTCAAGTTAGAGAAATAAATCCCACTCCAGTGGGATGCCTTACACTAGGCATTCAGACTGAGAAAACATCATTAGCAGCCGTGTGTGAGAAGTTTAATTCAGATTTCTTGCCTAAGCATGCTTTGGAAGTCTGGTTCAACGAGGAGCTCAACTGCAAAGGCAGCCCAGAGCAACTGATCGTTTTAATGTATATCCAAAGGTGCTGCTCATGTGTGCTAGACTCTAGTTTCACGTCACCTTCCAGATCTGAAGTGTCCCAGGCACCACACACATTACCTTAAGATAGAATGCTGAGTTTGTAAAGTGCATGCACCAGCAATTCTCTATGTTATTCTGGGACACTTCAGATTTCAAGAGAGTAAGAAAATGTTACCCAGAATGACATTAACCTTTGTTCCTGTTACTGGGATTAACTACTACTTAAAGCCACTCAAAACCACAGACTCTTGAGAAGGGAACTTTGCATTCCTCCTTAAATAGCTAGCTTACTAGCAAATTATTATTATATCATTTTTCACCCCCAGAAGGTTCATAGGTAAAAACCTTACAAATCTAGACAAAACCTGGCATGAACCAAATGAAAGGAAAAAAAAAAAACATGAGAGAAAGAAAAAAAAAGGCAAACGAGTCTGGGATAAAAAAACCCCACCAAATCTACAGCAACACTCCATTATACCTTCAAATGCAAACATACATTAACATATCTCTATTAATACATTCCTTAAGTCAACAGATGGGGACTATTTTTATTGCTGTTAGTTTAGAGAACTGTTGCAGGTCAGTACAGTCTTCTGCTTCAACTTCACTTACGAATAACATCATTAGAGAAATGTACTTACCACTGGCTGTAGCGGCGTCCCCGGAAACATGAACTGCATTTGCTGGGCAAGCATTGCGGCTGCAGTTTTTTGTTGGATTAAGTTGTTCCTGCCATTGATTTCCAGCTGAGTTTTTAAATGTGTTGGTGGATGAAGGTACTTGCAGTTCTCCCTTGTACAACGACCCTGGAAAAATAAGTCACGCTAATTGGTATACTGCTTTTGATGATGGTTTAATGCCTTTGAGCAAAATACTACACCATAAACTAAGCAAGAACTAATGAAATGCAGGGTGTTTCCTGGGAACCATGTAGCAGGCTGGGAGGAGCTGATGGCCTTGAGCTCTGCCTCAGCCCACTACCTCTGACTGATCATTAATGCTATTAGCCACAAAAAAAAGAGAAAGACTTTGAAACAGCATTTTCATTGTTAAGTACAGATCACTGCTATACAAGTAATACTCTAAGTATTATCCAGACTGCCTGAACTGCCTCTCACAGTATATCTTTGCTAGAGTATCTGGTGTTACATAAATGTTATTGCAAACGACATTACCTTATGAATAACAAATTCAAATCTTCTTTAAGAGGAATGCAGTTTTAAGCACGTTATATTAAAAAAATAATTGTGTGTTCATGGCAGTAGGGATCTGAAGTGGCCACTCTCTGCTTGTGTTCGCTCATACATTCACCCTTATTCCAGTTCACTGCCTGCTGGCTTACTGTTTCTATTACATCAGCACAACTTTGAACCATTTACACTCAAGGATAAACAAACAGAAGTCAGGCTGGTACTTTCGCAGCCTAAATTCAGAAGCAATACACGGAGGTAAATCTGAAGGTACACAGCAAAAGGAGAGCTCCCAATCAACCTAAAAGCAGGAATTTTTAGACAGTTTGAATCCTAGAATAGTTTAGGTCAGAAGGAATCTTATAGATCATCGAGTTCCAGTCCCCCGGCCATGGTGGGTGGGGGAGGGGGCACCTTCCACTAGACCAGGTTGCTCACAGCCCCGTCCAGCCTGGCCTTGAACGCTTCCAGGCAGGGGTATCCACAGCTTCTCTGGGCAACCTGTGCCAGTGCCTCACCACTCTCACAGTAAAGAATTTTTCTTCTATCTAATCTAAATCTACCCCCTTTCAGCTTGAAGCCATTACCTCTTGTCCTATCACTCCATGCCCTTGTAAAAAGCCTCTCTCCAGCTCTCTTGTAGCCCCCCTTCAGGTACTGGAAGGCTGCTGTAAGGTCTTCCTGCAGCCTTCTCCAGGCTGAACAGCCCCAACTCTTTCAGCTTTTCCTCATAGGACAGGTGCTCCAGCCCTCGGATCATTTTTGTGGCCTCCTCTGGACCCACGCCACCAGGTCCATGTCCTTCCTGTGCTGGGGGCTCCAGAGCTGGACGCGGGACTTCAGGTGGGGTCTCACCAGAGCAGAGCAGAGGGGCAGAATCCCCTCCCTCGACCTGCTGGCCACGCTTCTCTTGATGCAGCCCAGGACACGGTTGGCCTTCTGGGCTGCGAGCACACATTGCTGAGTCACGTTGAGCTTCTCATTAACTGGCATGCCCAAGCCCTTCTCCTCAGGGCTGCTCTCAGTCCATTCTCCACCCAGCCTGTATTTGTGCATGGGATTGCCCTGACCCATGTGCAGGACCTTGGACTTGGCCTTGTTGAACTTCATGAGGTTTGTATGGGCCCACCTCTCAAGCCTGTCAAGGTCCCTCTGGGTGGCATCCCTTCTGTCCAGTGTGTCGACCACACCGCTCAGCTTGGTGCTGTCACAAACTTGCTGAGGGTGCACTAATATGGGTGGGCAGTCACCTCTGAGGTGGCTTGTGTTGGAGGAGATGGACATGGAGAACACCTCTACAGGCAGTGCACACTGACCAAAATGTAGGCAGAGCAGTCTAAGTCACGCTGGTACTTTTTTCCCCACAAAGGGAAATCATAGGGTGCATCAGGCAGTTTGTGCAGCCACAGGGCAGGACCTGCGGAGATCAGAAGCTCCTTGATGACCGGCTCACAGTCACAAAGTTTTAAGATCTGTGACCAGAGGATCTAGAGCATTAGTCAAACTGCATTTGACATACTCGAATTATAGAAGATAAGTTTCCGAATTTAGACCTTTTTTAAAAGTGCTTTTCAAGTTTCCCATTCACTGGTACACAGGCTTTACAATTCGTAGCCAAGCAGGAATGTCCTCCTATAGCCAAGAAAACACTGAGATCCCTCGCAGTAACATCACACAATACACAGGTACACTGACTCTGTGCATGCATACACACACACCGCTGCAAAGCTCTCAATACGCTTTGAGCGTCCCAGAACAACAGCGTTGATGTTGTACTTATTACTCTTCACACTGCTGATTCTGCCTGTAATCTGTATAAGGATGTAATAACTACCTACAGAGTAAGTTAAACACGTCCAGGAAGGTTCTCCTGCACCGAGGCCAACGCGAACGCACACGGCTATTTCCACACTATTAAACTATTGAGAACAGCCCTCTCCTGAACTGCGCCTGGCCACTGCTCAGGACTACGCTGAACACCAGAAGAGTTCAAGAAAGCTAATAATTTAAGAAAAAAAGCCGGTCTCGGCGCTCAGGAATACTTCTTGGTGCTGTTTTAACCTGCTAGTACAGGTGCAGCCATTTTCAGGACACTGTGCCTTCTTTCTGACTTCCCTTGTGCAAGTCGCTGCTTCTGCTTGGTTTAATGACGTACACAAAAGGAACGTTACTATGTCAGCTGGCATGAGCAGAAAGAGAAATAGTCATGATTTGATGGACACAGGCGGCGGCTGGCTCTTCCATTTGGGGGGAATTACGCTAAATCGGAGCATGCTCAATGCAGGCAATGAGCATACATACACTTTTGTGTTTTCTGATGAGACATTTTTAACTGAGCCCTATTTAACCTTTATCTATTTTGTATATGAATGGTTCATACAGCAAATCTGAAAATTAAAACAGCAAGACCAAATCAAACGACTCTACCTGACAGAAATATCTACCTATGGAAACAAAAGTGCTCCTCAAGTAAGGATTGAGAATAAATCTCAACCACAGCGGCTTCTGGAGTACCTTAAGCCTGATAAGTCCCTTCAGCCAGCCCTCTACTCCCACCTCTGAAAGCACGCGGCTACTATATACCATCATTTCAAGCTCAGCAAAGCAACCCACAGAGCACAAAAGACTGGTTATTTCAGAAAACTTTCCAAAATAATCCAACCATACAAAAAAATGTACTGTCCTCTTTAAACTTATTCATGCCTGTGCCTCATTTACTAGCTTTTTGAGCTCCTGGTTAGCAATGAATGTACTATAAAAGAGTTGTGTGGCCCCATCATGCTGCTATAGAAAGCGCTGTAAACAGATCAAGCCTTGTTGAAATGAAATGACCCAAAATAAACCACAGTGGAATGAGCACTGAAAATAGTGAGCAGATTAATCGAGCCCTAGCTACCAAAATTAAATAAATTCTGAGGCCAGCTTTCACTTTCGGGACCTACAATGGTTGGGTGAAAACACCCATAAGCGATTTTTCGTTCCTTTTTTAACAAATGCTCCATGTCCCTATGAACCCCTGATGAGAACAGTTTCAGAGAGGAACTGCAGATTCCCAAGCAGGAACAAAAATTCAAAGTTGTGGTATCATCTCAGTCAAATGGGATCCTAGATTTTTTTGCTTATTAAAAATTCAAATATGAAGTCCAACTGAGACAATAGCACATATCAGCCAAACAGAACAGGTGATTCTACACAACATGCAGAAGTATTCAACAGGTTGGGTCAATATCTACAATACGAGCCTACTCTGGATTCTTGAAAAAAAACTACTATGCTAGCAAGCTGTGAAGCCACCTCATAGCAGATAGAGAGACAAAATTGAGTGCTTTAACTTTAGGATGCACCAGTATCAAGCTTGTGGAGCAAGGCCTGGGTCACCACAGCTCTTAAACCCACAGCAGTTCAGGAGCTGCTCCATGGGCACTCAGTCCTTCCAGTGCACAGCAGCATAAACTCTGTCAGCGGGATGAGGCAGCCAGCAGGGAAAATAATTGTTTCACACAATTTTCGACCTGCTCCCACATGTGAGTCAGAGCCCTGAAACTGAGGGCCCAGACAGATTGGTTTGAAACTTGGTCCCTAGAACCTCCTGTCACCTGTGAAGCAAAAGGTTATCAACAAGCACATCATAAGCTGTTGTGTGCTTCCTGTGCGGGTTCACCTGAAAAACAATCCCTTTCAATGAGCTGTCTCGTTATCTGCAATGGGTAGTAACAGCGAACAGACACCAAATTAAATTCCCAGCACTGTTACTCCCCTCATCCTGCAAGGATGGTGCCCACCTCTGACCTTTCATTTCTCTGCCTTCCTCCTCTACAATTAGCCTAGCCTAATTTGTAGGGCCACATTTCAGGCAGGTAATGGAAAGTTTGAGCAGAAAAACTACTTTTCTACTGCTAATTACCCAGTCTGGGAACATGCTGTGGCTCGTGTCACGAGTGTGCCACAGGCTTCACTCCGGTGAAGAAGCAGGACAGGGAAAGGGTGCACCAAGGAGCTGGGAACTCAAAGGACTCCAGCGCCCATCACCCAGGTGCAGCAACAAGAGGCTCCACTGCGGCAGGGGCAATAGTCTTGGGAGCTGCTACCTGACTGGCTTAATATCAAAACCACATCCCTTAACGAGCCATGTCCCAGCACTGACTTTTTTTTTATACCAGTTGATTTCCCTATTAAGAGCAATAGATAGTTTGCCTAAAATCAATGGCACAAGACAGCCCACAGGCTAGAGTGTATTAAAAAGCTAGGTATGTGCGAAGAATTATCATTTAAAAATAGGTAAAATGAGGCAAGAGCAGAAGTAACACCCGTTAACTCTGCACACTAAAATATTAAGAATGCCCCTCCTGTCCACGAGTTGTATAGCCACATCTCTGTCTTGAATCTCTTACAAATCCACAGCTTTCTTCAGTATTTTACTACTGCTCTAACAGTGACAACAATAATTCATCCAGACCCAGGCTGGGAATTGCTTATGCATAATAATGAGTTAGTTTTTACTTACTAAAATTACCTTTATCTTTCATAAAAATAAGATGTTTGAATTAAAAAAAAAAAGGGGGGGGTGTGAAAAAATGAAAACAATGTTTCTTTTATCTCTTAAACTGAAAATCAATGAATGCATCCACAACCATTTTGCTCAGGTACTGAAATCTGCTTTTAAGATGGGGGTCAATACATATTCTTAGCATGCTTATCATAAAATCCCACTAGTAAATCTAACGGTCCCAATCCATACAGCCAATGCAAAACTGCTGAAAGACACTTCTCTGCAGCACAATCTGGTGGGTTTTTTTGCCAAAAGGAGAGGCTAATTCAGGTTGGAAGGGACCTTGAGAGGTCTCCAGTTCAACCTGCTCAGAGCAGGGCCAGCCCTAGGGTCAGACCAGGTTGCTCCAGCCAGGTCTTAGAAACCTCCATGGGTGGAGCCTGCACAACCTCTCTGAGCAACCTGAGCTACTGCTTGACTGTCCTCATGATAAAGATGATTTTCCTTACATTCAGTCTGAACCTGAACCTGTCTAGTTTTGGCTCATGCCGTCTGCCTCATGTCCTCCAACCACACACAGCGGTGAGGAGCTGGGCTACACCTTTGGACAACCTTCTTGTCCTTGAAGGCTGCTCTTACATGAGGAGCATCACCATGCAACATCACCATGTTGTCTTCTGTCAGCGTGCCTCTCTCAGGTTTGAACCCTGAGGGATACATGTTAGGTTTTTTAAACCATACTAGCTAAATTAAGACTCCCTCTATGCTTTACCTCATACCTTGGGAAGGCAGCAGCCCTGGTTACCTGTTATCTTATCAAAGCACAAGTGTTATCCATCATTACACTAACCAAATTATTTATATTTTCCTTAAATAGTTAAAATGGGGAAAGTCCAGCTTGAAGCTAAGCACACAAATCCAAAGTTAATTGAGGCAATTTATTGATACTATTAGTGGGAAATAACAAAGGATGCCTCCTCCACCTCACAGCACAGCCTAACATCTAACCTGCGACACCCATCACCTTTCAAGGACAGGTTATCCGATGAGAAGCAGAAACAGGGAGACCTGCTTCCTCGCAGACGTCTGTCCCTTGTTCCTAACCTCTCTTCCCTGGGTATTTCCAGCTCCCCCCACGAACCTCTGTTCTCCATAAACTCCCAGCCTTCTCCCGTACCCCACCTCCCTCCTTCCTCCTCCCCCAGAACACCCTCCCACCTCTCCTAACTATAGACCAGGAAACAACTCACACGATAAATATAACTTGCTCAAGCCGTGCGTGTCCTGCAGGGCCAGCCAAAAGGGGCACGTGGCTGGCAGACCACGCTTGGGAGCAGCTCAGCGCACGCTCTAGCCTTCTCCTTAACCGGGTAGTAACTGGGATCTCTCTCTTCTTTTTGCATAACCACTAAGAACTTTGTGATCTGTCTTTGGGATGTCTGCTTCTAGCAACTTCGCTTGAAATAGGCCAGGGTGTTCAAAAGTTATTAGGGTGTGAGCATGATGCTGGCAAAATCTGGGTAGTGCAATTATGCAGAACCTGTTTCCTTATGAAAACAAGCTAAAACTAACAAATGCAGATGAAATTGTATGATCTCTCAGGATTAAATATGCAGTCTTATGATGGGGAAAAAAAAAGTCTATGACTTCCAAGTCATGCATGGTTTTAGAAGGTATCTGAGCAACTGGTTCTACAAGGGCAAAAAGACTGATTTTCTGGTTTCCAGCTAGACACTCTGAGATCCAAACATGTGCTGGAGTTTGAAAAAACATACCAAAGCCCAAATTTTTTAAAAAAGTAATAACCACCTGATGCCACAACTGCCTCTCCTGCTGGGGAAAAAACAAAAATTGCAATTTTTTGTATCATGTTGCTTCAGCAAACTTGCACATGCTTGTAAAGATCAGATCACATTCTAATGAACTAATGCACTTGTAACTGCAGGCGTGCTAGTTAGCTAGACATCACCTGCTTGATATTGATATTAGATACCTGAAGATATTACATACTGTTCAAGCCTTGGCAGAGCAGGAGCTAGCACAAGCCGCTGACTGGAGCGGTGGCAGCACACAGCAAGAATAGCCACAGACACAGCCGTGTCAGCAGCTGTGGAGGTACCTCAGCCATAAATACTCCTCTGGAAGAGCTTCTGACAAGAGCAGAAACTGTTTCTTCTCCTTTGGGATTCCTCCTCAGCGGTCTCATAGGAAATTCTGGTTGGGAACGTGTGTGGCCTCCCCCAATCAATTGAACAGTTTCACCATCGCATAAATCAGGAACTTCTCAATTCCAGTAACCCTGAGGATTCAGTCTGAGGGTGACGGAGCACTGGAACAGGCTGCCCAGGGAGGTTGTAGAGTCTCCTTCTCTGGAGATACTCAAGACCCGCCTGGACAAGGCCCTGTGCAGCCTGCTGTAGGTGACCCTGCTTCGGCGGGGGGGTTGGACTAGATGATCCACAGAGGTTCCTTCCAACCCCAAACATTCTGTAACCCTGGGCTCCCTGGGGCTAATAATCGACCTGGTCAATAGGAGGGCAGGGTGTTTTGGGATACTTAAGCTTCTGCTCCCGTCCATAGACAGCCACACTAACTCTACCACCCCAAAACATCCAGTTGAAATGTTATTTTTCAAACGCAAAAATACAAAAAAGTTAAAAAAAAAATCAAGAAAGCACTGACTATGTACTCATACACAGAGAGGGATGATTCCTCTTGTTCTACAGGACTTGCATTTATGCATTTCCCTGTATATTCTAATACATGAGAGCTGAAGAACCAACAGGACTTTCAACACTCAAGGAAAACCACTAGACTTCAGTATGGACTGAGTTAAATCTACTTTCCATCTAGCATCACAACGCAGGAATTCAATTTTCCTACGCAGGTCTAGCTGCTTCCTAAGTTTTCTCAGAAAGTAAAAAAGCAGATACCACAGCCCCGTTAAAGTATTCCCTTTCCCGCTGCTGTGAACACGTACCATCTCACACAATCTGGAGGACTACACACGCCCGGGGAGTTAAGCGTATGTGCAAGGACTTCAGAGATTTAGTTAAGCCTTAAGAACGACTGAGTAGTCATAGATTTTTCAGAATGTAACTTCATATTTTATTTCTTCCTTAAGGTATTAAAAAAAGCTTCAAACAGTTTTTGAATTTTGCATGATTTCACATCTAGAATATGTTGACTTGCAAATATGCATGCTTATGAAAACATGATTCCTTTAGCCTAAGTAGAATCATATCTAATTTTATAGAAAGAAATGGAGACCAGAATAAGATCCCCTATCTTGAAAATGAGACATAGCAGAACTAGCTGAGAAAAAGTAAAATAATTTCAAAAGGACCAAACTGTACTAGTAACAGAAATATGAAGCTTTTGATGGACAGCTCAAATGCCTCACATTTCACTTTTGCCATACACCTTGCCAGCACAAAGATCTAAAGGAAAAAATGTATTTCAAAAAACACAAGCATCTCCTATATTACCCTTCAAATATTTCAGCTGTTGAATCTGTTTTCCTGGAAAACAAACAAACAAACAAAAAGCCAAAGCTGGAAAACAAAACAAACAAAAACAACTTAGAAACTTTACTGAGAAATTAATCCTGTATTTTTAAAGCCACGTTGCAAGTCCGCCCACCAAAGTTAGTGAGTGTGCATACATATTTATATGCACCTACATGCTTCCGTTCCAAGAAAAAGTAGAAGACAAATTAACCTTCTTGCTTTAAGGTAGAAAAGGAAAAAGGTGGCAAAAAAAATCTCATGCGACTCCAGCTTGATTCAGTCTCCCACAAGTTAAGAAAACCCGTTAGCTGCTCTTCTAATGATTTCAATTATTTTTAAGAAACTAAAAGCTGGTAAAATAAAAATGATCACTTTGGTTCATAAAGTTAGAGAACAAGCACTGTGGCCAACAGAAAAAACAGAAAAATATTGCAGAAAAATTGCAGTCTTATAAAAAGATGGAATGTTTAAATGATATAAGAGTCTTAACACGAAAGACTTAATAGGACATATTTATTTAAATGGAAAAAAGACAAAATGTTCTACTGAAGAACACATTTGTAATGCACAAAGAGCTCCAAGTCTCTCAAGATGCTCTTTCAAACAAATGTTGAGAAGGATGGCTATAGAGAACGGTTTAATAATTTGCCTTGCAATATCAAGGGAAGTGTACTCAATATTAAGTTGCTCAGAAGAGAAAGAACTCGAGCAGATATTGCAGACGCCAAAAAAAAGGCACTTATGAAACTGTAAGTCATTTGACAAACATCCTCGAGATTACTCTAACAAATAAGACAAAACAAATTCAGACACAGAAACAACAATTTAAACTAATAGCAATTTATTTTATTTCTGTGTTTATTGCCTTGAAAATAATTTGAGAATAATAAAGAAATAAAGATTATTTCTTCCTCAGTTACGTAGCTCCTTTTCCTTTTCTTTTCCCATTTGTCCCCCTCACTGTCACTCAAAAGCAAAACCAGTTGTTTTTATCTTAGCTTCATGCTTGGCTACCAGCGTCAATCAGGACATCACAAGCAACTGTGGACAATCTTTGAAATAAATGTTCACCCTAACCCACACAGGCAACTTCCATGGAAGGAGAGGCAGCCAGCGCGCAGTACAGGGGAAGACCCCTACAGAATAAACATAAAGAAAGCAGGGGGAAGTGTGACCTTGCTGGGTCAAAATCCCTTGGCTCAGATATTCTGATTTCTACGAGCTGGGTGGTGAGACCCTTCACAGGTCGCCAAGTCGCCTCGTGCAGGGCTCTAACAAACCCACCGCTCCTGCTGTGGAAGGACTGGATGCAGCCCGCCATGCAACTCAAGACCGGCTGCAACAGCAGAGCGGTGATTTAAGCCCTCCAACTCTGCCCATTCGGAGAAGTCAACGTATTCACAGATTCCTGCATTATGGAAAAAATGTCTAAAACCTTTATGGAGTGTCATGATACAGCATTACACACAGTTAACTGATGGCTGGGCAGCTTTAAGGCACCCACTCATCACACGGATCGAGTGTTTTCATGGAAGACAGAAGAGAGCTGTGTAAATTGCAGGTAGGACCATACGGTAACTCAAGGTGACATGGATTTTTTGCTGGTAAACAACACACTCCACAACTAAGTTTAACGTGACTGAACTGTAAAAGAAGAAGATAAGAGCTTGGAAAGAGGCAACTTTCTTCAACTTTTCTGAGTATCTCCAGAGCAGACAAAAATATCCATTCCAGAAGTAATTCCAGTAAAGGAAGGCAAGTTGTTTGACTACAGGTCAGCTGGCAACAGAAAAGGGAACAGTGGTGTAGCAGAACAGCAGAAGACCAAGCAAGAAGATGGGTATGGCATGGTGCCTCTTCCTGATGTACCTCTTTCCTCACCTCCTGCACAATTCCCACGCAAGCCTTCAAGGAGACGTACGCTGACTTGAATTCAAGCTTGCTCATGCAAACGGAATTGAGATTAAACTCCCTTGGTTTGGAAACACTACTTTGCAGTGAAAGGACAGGCAAAGATAACTGCAGAACTGACAGTCAAGCCCTGAGACACCTTATTTCTCTCTCAGTGGCCTGTGAAGGAAAGCCACCATGTCTCAGCACATGGACTACACCCTCCAACGTCCATACCACACGTCCTCCACCATAACCAGGCTAGAAAAGAAAGAGCGAGCAGTGAGGGCAGGTCTCTGATGCTGTAAGCCCAAACGGTGAGCAGCCCAGCAAGACCCAGGCAACGGGCTGGTACGCTGACAATGGTTTCCTCTACAATGCAGCAGGAATCTTAACGTGCCTCAGAAGAAGCCATAAAATCAATTATATGGCATCAAAAAGGAGCAGGAGACACGCTTTTGCAGCGAGGAGCCTGGCTGAACGGATCAGAATGAAATGGGAGGAAAGCACTGTAAAACCGACTACGTTAGCATCCTACAGCAAGCCACCCGCCCAAGGGAGCCTTGAAAAGATGCTTCATTTGAGAGCTGCAGTGAATCAACAGAGATTTGGAAAAGGCCCATCATTTGGAAGGGTCCCACCACATGGTAATGGCCATCAGCACGATTTGGCAAGTCCCTTACATACCAATGGACCCCACTGGCACACTACAGAGAAGAGCGGACCTAACGTACTGGGAGCAAGCAAACACCTTGGCCACCAGCGTGTCATAGCCCCCAGGCTCCCAAGCTGGATGCCCAGCAGCCATGAACAGCTATGGGGGGGACCTGATCTGCCAGGCCACCCCATGTGTGCACCGAACAACGTGCCAGGAATCCCAGTCCGGCTGGGGCTTGCTGGGCCTCTTCCCCACTGGGGATTTCACGCTTTCTCGGCCAGTCGCTTTACAAACAACAGGAAAAAGCAAGGGTCGAGTTAAATACACAAATTGTCGAGGACACCTTACGTAACTGCAGAGGTGAAAAGCACGCTGTCTTGTCCCTCTGCAAAGGAGGAGTGTTTACTCGCCCTCAGTGGCAGCGCTGGAACCGCAGCTGTGTTATTCATAAATCATCAGCTTCGCCCCCAGGACGAGCCAGCGAGGGCTGGAGTCCGACACCAGCTCCCAACTCACTAGAAAGTTCTTGAAAACACACAGAAACTTCTCGGCATTTCAGAAACTCCATGTATTTGGAACTGCATTAGAAAGAACAAATTAAAGAAAAAACTCCTAGAAATGAAAATATATTTGCATTTCCAAAGAAGCATCAAACATAAAATCCCCTGTACTATCCGTAACTGCATGAGAAGCAGCAAACAGATTATCGAGATGAAAAGACACCATACCACTATGGGACCACCGACAGAGAGCAACCAAGTGTGCCCAACCTGAATGGCAAAAGGTTAGCAGGCACCTTTCCTAGCCTTTTCTACACCCTGTCCACGCTCCTCCTCTTCTGGGAATTGATTTCTCAACATCAGTGATGTTTCAGTTTCTGCCTTTTCTTGCAGTCCAATACACGTTGGATTTCCCTCTTCAGGGAACAGGGAAAGCAGCACTAATAGCAGGAGGAGCAGCGAGACCCCTGCCCTGAAGTAGCAGAACATGAGAGTTGGCACCGAGAAACACCCAGAGAATCAACAAACTAGATCAGCTTAAAACACGAAAAAAAAAAAAGGGGGGGGGGGGAAGCAGGGGTATGTGTGTGGAGAGAGGAGGGTGGCAAGAGGTCCAGAAATTCAAGCAAGAGGAAAGAATGAAGCTGTGGCATCCCAGTAACCCCCAAAAAACCCTTTTCTTTTTGCTGAAGGGCTGTTTGACTCCCTCCACCAGGTATCAGGAAGCTTCCAGAAGATCTAGCAAAAATAGCAAGAAGTATAATGCAGTCACATTTGTCTCAAATGGTAGCTTACAGAATCAGGCAGCTGAATCACAGTTATGAGAAAAGACGCATTAGGATGTCTTATTACCTTCTTTGAATGCTATATTCATCTAAGTAGTAGATTATGTGATTGTGGTCTTGAGAGTGCTTATACCTTCTCAATACTCTGTTGAAGGAGCAGATAATTATTCTCTTCCTTAAGACAGCTTCAGCGCCGACTAAATAAAATTCTAAGTTAATCTCAAACTAAAATACTTCCTCTAGGTTTTCCAAGGCATATATCCGTGACTTTCAGGGGAACGCACACACTGGACTCCCCATCATTTATTACATTGCAACGACACAGTCGGTGTATTCCAATGTCCATGGTACCTGTCTCCATCAGTGTCGTGAGTAGACGTGGTGATACCAACCTTCATTACATGACCGCATCTACTATCTTACACCGCCTTCTTTCCCAGACAGCAAATCGGCAGTTGAATGGTATTTCTTCTAAGCCTGACTGCTACTGGGTAGTAGCACTCTAACGCATATTCATCTGTTCCCTGGCCTGAACGCAAGATATCTCTCCTTTAGGGCCTATCCACAGGGCTGGCTCTGTAGGACCACATTAGGAATGGCTCTGTCAAAATGACTAATGGATTTCTCAGTCTTCTTTTGAGACCAGACAGCATTACTCCCACTCTACACAGAACAAACTGAGACCAAACATGGCTAAAGAGTTGAGAAGTGCCTGCCTTTTTTGGCTGCAGATCCCTGCCCTCCTCCTCCTTCCCACCAGACTCCTGCTACTCCTGGGTTTGGGGAGTCCAACCACCGAAGGGCTTGTGGTGAAGATGCCAGTTTCAGGGACTCGCTCACTGGTCTCCAGCGGAGCAGTGAACGCCGGATCAGGAGCCCACCTCCTCCCAGCCAGCACCTGTTGGACGGAGACCTGACCCCCTCCATGCGCCATCCCCTCTCCAGAACACTGCCTGCGACCTGCACCCACCGAGGCAGAGGAAGATACAAGGCTGGAAGAGAGCGCACACTAACATTACCTGGACAGCACATCCCCGACATGTTTTCCTCAACTCCTGGCTCCTACCAGCTCACCTGGGCAAAGTCCCACCCTGTCCCAGCTCTCATCTGCCTCTGCCTGTCCTCAGCCCTCAGTCTGAAGGCAGCCCAGCGCACACGGAGCCCAGCCGATCTGCTCACCAGCCCGCGCATGGCCTCCCCACTTACAAAATGACCAAATTTGGGGGAAATTTCACAAAAACAGCATAAGGCAAATTACTCGTATCAGAGAAACCCTTCTGCTGCTAGATCTCGAGGTTCAGCTGCAAACAATGAGAAATCAAGTTTATCACCAAACCCATTTTAAGAAACACTTGAGAAGGAAAAACAAGGTATTTACATCTTAGCTGTTTCTCAAAAATGGTTGAAGTGTTTCACTGAAACTTTAAATAAACACTCTGAGTCAGTCACTCATCTGTTTCAGCCCAGATAATTGCATTTTGAGACACTTACAAACCGCAGAAAAGGAGGATATTACTTGGAAAGTGGTGGGCAAGATTAAATCCAGGTGGTGATGGCACGCTTGGTAATAAAACACTCATGCATGCCTCATCAGCACACCCGACCAACGGCTACTGATCACAGGAGCTCCGAGCACTTACAGAGAAATAAAAGTAATTAAACACAGTGACAGTAAACAAAGCATTCAGCAACATGTTAAAAATCAAATCTGCTGGACCATTTGTCCAGAAATATTTTAATGCAAGTAGTCATTACGTCCCAGCTGATGCACTCCACAGAGAGAATGAAGAGTTACCAAACAGCATTTTGGCGAATATAACGACTACAAGCACATAAACATCATTTCAAGGCAAACTCTCTGTTATAATTCAAACTGCATCGAAAAGGATTGTGTATTAGTGTGCCAAGTCTTTCCAGTGTCACAGCAAAGCCCTAATGATTTATGCAGACAGAAGAAAAAAGTCATGACCATTTGACTTGAACAAGGACTTCTCTGTCGTTCTTCAGCATTTTGAAAATGGTACCTTCCCACCCCAACTCTTAGCAGGTAGAAGAAGTTCATCAAGTATTGACAGCCTATTACGATGAGATCTACTATAAAAAGTGCTTGGATGAAGGAACCACCCTTGTGACTCCTTCTTCCTTCCCCTTAAAGTTTCTACAGGAGACAAGCAGGCTCCCCTGCAACTGTGACAAATTGACTGCTTTCAGTGTCTGTCTCCTGGAAGCCTTCACAGGTTTGGCACCACTCTCATCTGTCTCTCAGGAGAAACTAACACAGGGTCTGAAACCCTGTTCTCCAAACAGGAACTAAAGGACCACATAATTTATGACTTTCCTTTGTGAGCGAAGTGTTTTCACTGCCTGCACCTTATCTGAGCAGCAGTCACAAGATGAAGATTCCCACCAAGCATCTTTTCGTCAATGCTTCCCTTTGTTTGGGTGCCAAGGAGGAAGAGGCAGGATGCGGTCAGAAGCCGAGAGCACAGCCAAGGCTGCTGTCACTGCTTTTCAAGCCAAAGTGGCAGCAACAACCGAATGAGAACCTCTAGGTGAAGATTATACCACCTGTGGCTGACAGACCTTCTCCCTCTCTGCTCCCGAGCAGGAGTGCAGAGAACAGAGGCGGTGAGACCTTTCCTCTCTGGAGCAGGAAGGAGCAGAAGACCACAACCACCAAGTTCTCAAACCTGCACACAGACTTTGAGAAGGTATCTGGCTCACCCCCTGGCCCGGCAGCACAGCTGAACCGTGTCTTCACCATTCCTGGGAGAATCGTTCATCACAGCTACACCGCAGGACTTTGGTTTCAATATTCTTTATAAATGTCACAAGGCTGAAGGAGGCATTAAACTAAAACTCCACAAACCAAAACAAAGTTTTATGGAAGAAAAAACTGCATAATGATCTCATGCTTTTCACAAGAGTGGCTCTTTCACAGCCAGGAGCCATGAAGTATTTGTTTCTATTTTCTATTTTTATTTGTCCGATACGCACATCATAAAGTGATTACAATTGCCATGGCACGTCAAATTCAATCTGAAGGACATTCAGGTTAAAATGTAGTATGGTACAAAATGTTAATCATAACTGAAACAATTTTGATTCAGATTTTTCGAAAAGCCTTTGTAACTGCAGACAGTCTGGAAAAGAAGTATTTAAATGGCCAAATCAGTGTTTTTTCCCATCCTGCTGCTTTTCAGTGAAGAAAAATTGTGATGGATGAGTACCATTCATCAGGAGAAATAGTCAAAATATGAGATCACTAACCAGCATCTAGACAGGATTTAACCAACTCCCTTGTTTAATCACTGGGGATTCAGTGTCTGGACGGAGAGAGCGCAGGAGGGAGTTTAGACGATTCTACGAACTTAAAACTAACACGTTAAAAACATTTTAAAACATTTTAACGGTTTTAACCAGCCTGTAGTACCCAGCAATATTCATCACGGATTTCCAGCACAGCAGAGAGCGGCCTCTCTCAACCAACATACACATACGCAGCACGAAGAGCTATTTCGCCAGGTTACCAAGACACAGACTGGAGTCAGGCTTTCTTCGTCCAATGTAACATAAAAGCACGCCCGAAAGACACAGCTCCCGATACAAGCCATCATTTACCTCCTACCACTCCCTTCACAGCGCAACCTACAACATACCACTCTTCAGGCCATTAAATCCCTATGCTATGCTACTTCGCAAATAAATAAAACAATGAAAGCAAAAAGAAAGATCTACTTTCTAAGACGTTTTCACATCTTCAGGCCAGTCTTGGGGGGCACATAAGCTGCTCTGCAGGGGCAAGTATCAGGGTATCCACAAACACAGTACGGATACCTAAAACTCATTAGGGATCTTCTGGAAAACCTATGAGCCAGATGGAGAACCTTCATCTGAGGGCAAAGCTCCGACCCCAGGCACTGTCAAACAGATCGCAAGCACACAGGTGAAGAGATGCAGGGGGCTGGAAGGACTGTACTCATCTCCAGGCAAGCCATACACTACAGGATATGTGGATTATATATAGGCAGACCAACCACGTATAGAAAGTGAGGATTTTATAAGGGTACCTCTATACCTCTAAAGATATGGCCTCTGGCGGAGAGATTGCCTTGGAGATGAGTTAAACACGAACGCACCCTGATCAGACTGTTATTAGCTTTACAATCCTTGTTTTCATAGATTTTTAGATACTTTAAAAACAGACTGGTTAGAAGCACCTTGCCTTCCTATGGCAGATCATGTGGAACACAGTAAATAACCTCAATCTTCCCTGGCAAGTAACTTCAGCAGAGAGGAAGAAACTGCCAATGGGGAAAATGTCTTTTGACGAATCTTCAAATTGACATTATAGCAGTGCTGTTAACATTTTTAAAGAAAACTGTCTCTTGCAGTAGATGTCACCAGGCTTTTTATTTATTTTACTTTACCGTCCCACACGGAAAGCCCAGTGTTTCATCAGCAAGTATTTATACGAGCTCTTCTCAGCAATGCTAGTCTCAGTCTCAAAGTTTCAGTGAACAGAGAATGCCAAATTAGCTTTAAATGTCAACTCTGCTTTGAGAAGAAGAAACACAGTGAATTTTAAAGGTATTGAGGCCTCAATAGAAGGTTCATCATATGTACAGCCACCCACCGTACTGCAGACCACACTTTATTAGTTTTCCCGTTCTATAATCCTGAGGACAATGAAATGTAGAGACAGCAAACAATTGTGATCCATGCCTGAAGGATTCCTTTGGCTGGTTGTATTTAACAAATAAAGTGTTCAGTTTTAACTAGTTAAGGAACGTTCGATTAGCATATCATAGGAAAACCAAAGAAAAGGTAAGAGCTATGAAAAACCTTTTCAAACATCAAACAGAAATGAAACAAGCTTATAAACAGAGTTGCCTGCAAGCAAAAAATTTCTGGAATGTACTGGGGGAAGCAAAGGAGAATCCCACAACAAAGGAGACTGAAAAAGCCAACTCAGTTTAACAAGTGGAATTACCAGTTTGGAGACTACAGGGAAACAATGCAAAACCACCCGCTAGTCTGATACAAAGAACTTTTCTCAGCATTTAACAAAAACCCCAGCATAAAGGCCAACATCAAGGGCAATCACTAGGTAATTAAACACAGCGTTCTGGAAATACAAAGCCTCACACAAAGTTGTTAACTACTCGTGGAGTACTAGAATTAATGAGGAACTGAAGGTCTCCCAGCGTAAAGCTGAGCAATTTGAGATACATCTGATCACAGTTGGAAAATGTTAAGCTATTTGAGTACCAGACAACAAACTAAGTATCATCAAACAGCTGTCTGCCAATTTATCATGTATTTCTTGCAGACACACAAAGAGTTGATAACCTATGCAGACCTCTAAAACAGGACACCACACCGCAGGCCATAGCAATATTCGATGCCCCCGGTTCCCACTGCCTCTTCCCACACAGACAGAGAGATTATCCAGGATGGCTCTGAGTAGCTGCACTGGGAGGTGTGGGATTGCTGGTGCACTGGCCAATATCCATCTCTGAGGATCCATCAGAAGAGACAGCAAAGAACCCTACCCAACTCAATCCCCCTCCCCTTAGCACTGGCAGATCCTACAAAACATGAGGTGGGCCAGCCTAAGCTTGCATGCTCAAATAATTTAGCAAAACGTAAGCCCCTATTTCACAGTCTCCAGATAAACAGCATCTTCCATTTTTGAGGAGCTACTGAAGAGAGTCCACCGGAGGCCTACGAGGATGATGAGGGGACTGGAGCATCTCTCCTACGAGGAGAGGCTGAGGGAGCTGGGCTTGTTCAGCCTGAAGAAGAGAAGGCTGAGAGGGGACCTAATATATGCTTATAAATATCTCCAGCATGGCTGTCAGGAGGATGGGGCCAGACTCTCTTCAGTGGTGCCCAGTGACAGGACAAGGGGCAATGGGCACAAACTGAAGCACAGGAAGTTCCGTCTGAACATGAGGAAGAACTTCTTCCCTCTGAGGGTGACGGAGCACTGGAACAGGCTGCCCAGGGAGGTTGTGGAGTCTCCTTCTCTGGAGATACTCAAGACCTGCCTGGACAAGGTCCTGAGCAGCCTGCTGTAGGTGACCCTGCTTTGGCAGGGGGGTTGGACTAGATGACCCACAGAGGTCCCTTCCAACCCCGAACATTCTGTGATTCTGTGATTCATTTGGAAAGGTAACTTACATACAAAACAAACTGCATCCAGTCATTCCTTTTGCTCATGTTCATGAATAGATTAGGGGCTAAGACTAATATTCCTACGTCTCTTTAGCTGCCCTGTAGTTAGAAAAAATAAATTAATATTCCAGAAGTTTATATTTTTCTTTGTTTAAACCTAAAATAAAAATAGATGCTGGCATTCCTTAAAATGAAAGTGCTTCAAGGACAGTGGAGTCAGATAAAAATATATTGCCTGTTGGCTAGATCACCATCACCGGAGAAGTGAAAACTGCTATTCCAAGTACCGCAGCCAGGAAGTATTTAGGACAGATATTCAGCCAACTTGAACTAACTGCTGAGCAACAAGTCAACAAAGCCCAGGATCTGTAAATGCTCTGACAATTTATAACATAAAAAAAGGGTCAAAGTTTTCAAAATTTCCTAGATCCTTTTAAAAATATAAAAAAGAACATGCAGGTAGAAGGTGAATGCATCAAACAATAACATTTCAAAAAACAGTTAAGTGAAAAACCCTAACCTTAGGGAGAACAGTTAAATCAGGCAATAGTGCACTTCACTAGAAAATCAGTTCTGGCGATGAAATGGGTAAAAGTACAATGAAAGTAAAGTAAAAGTATAACTTTGATGTCCAAATGTAGAAATCGGTTGGAAATTCTGTGAACACAAATCCTAATCCCAAGAAATCTTTCACCTTCAGATATGGCCACGTAAACAGGTAAAATTAATGCCCAGGAATCTCAAATGACCTCACTCCAAGGCCATCACTCTGAGACTGTCTTCATCAGTCCAGTGTCATTACTAACAGTATTTCTGTGATTCCCAGCCACGTCCGGGCTCACTGCGGCATACTGCAAACCTGCTATTGACTTCAATGGTATATGAATTACGAATACAAAAAAATGAACGTTATAAGGCAACAGAGCTCACATTTCTATGTTTGCTTCTTAAAAAATGAAGAACGCTAACTCGTTATTATTCTACATGTTAAAAGAAAAAAATATTTAAGGATCAAAATTAATGTTAAAACGTAGAAGCTTCAAAAAGAAGGTGTGAAAGGTTGTAGTTGTGGACCCTTAAAGTTTTGCTAAACTAACTATTTAGTAAAACATTTACCACCTACAATTTTGATAAGGTACTATGGAATTTGGAAAAAAAACCCAAACCAGTTCTCTCCTATTCCCCTTCCTGAGCAGTGACAACCCCAACAAACAGCTGACGAGTCTCAGGCAGACTTTGTTCCCCTTGGGCACCCCTTTTTTCCCTCCAGAGCGCAAGCTGGGGTAGCTCCCCTCTTTCCCTGCTGTTGGGGTCTCCTGCTCTTCTCCTCCTCAAACATCCAGGCTTTCTGCAAGTCACACACTTCATTGCAACACATGCTTACTGCCTCTGTGCTCGGCAGAAGGTTACAATTAGGAACGCTTCTGTAATTACTCAGATGAGCTGTTGTACACCTCTGAATTTGTCTTCATATTCTCAAGCGCAAACCGCAGACTCAGCTTCTCAGGAGCCACTGCAGCTGCATACCAGTAAATAAATAAAAACTACTTTTTCTGACAAATGATTCAGCGTTTAAGAAAATAAAAACAGCTGTACTGTGTTAGACCAAGGTCCATCCAGCCCAGTATCCTGTTTCCAAAGGCAGTCAGCAGCAAATGCCGAGGGAGTAGTATAAGAACAAGGAAACCATTTAATGATATATACTGAAAATATTTTTCACATATCCTTGATGGAAAACAGAGATGGAATTTTGACAGGGAAAAAAAAAGCAAAAGAAAACAAAGAGTCCAACACACACTCCCTTTGCAAAAGCATGAAACATTCCTTTCAAAATAAAAAGAGAACCAAGGGGAAAATAAATCTTACAGGTTTGGGTTTTTTTCTTTTGAAAAAAAGCCCACAGGAGCAAGAAAAAAACCAGAATCTCGTTGCTATTCACAGAAACAGCGTAAGCACACACTGATGCACATCATCTGCTAGACAATATTTAAGAACCCTTGACTATGAGTGTCAATGACTTTTCTCTTGCAAAAAGGTCCTCACGGAAACCTACAGGTAGGTTTTCATGTTGTGATATCACAGTTGAGAGCTCCCAAAGTATTTAAATTAATGGATTTCTAATACAGCTTCAAAAAGGATATACCTCAGGCAAAGGGAAAGCCTGTTCCACTTGGTTCCCCAGGCAGGGAAACCATCGTTCAGGCAGCACAGTGGAAACGGGCAAAACAGGCACACTTCATAAGGTACAGAAAATCTGGGGACAGTGAAGCGCCCCATGAAGTCAACTGGAGGTTTACAGCTGACTTAGTTAGACATGGGATGAGTGTCAGCAGAAGGCATCCATGGGGACATAGGCTGGAGGGGCTATGAAGTCACAGATGGAGAAACCAACCGCTTTGATTACGCTGTTCAGCTTCGTACCTCCGGGACACCAGATCTGTGTTTTTCAGAAGCTCCAGACAAGCTAGTGCAATGTGCCGATGACTCAAGCTCATTTGGCAATGGGAAGAGAGGAGAATCAGGGTATGACAGAAGATGATGACCTTGAAATCCGGAGAACGAGAACCAGTGTGAAAGAACAAAGTATTTCTAACCAGCGACATGAACCCCACGTGTCAGTTCAGACGCAGCTAGGAAGGTGTCTGGCTATAACCTGGGGATGGAGCTAGCTGTGCCAGAGGAGAACATCGTGTGGGTGCTTTGATCAACCACTGACTGATGGTGGAGACACCAGCGCAACGAAACTGGGGGAAAGGCAAACACAGCCCCAAGGATGTATCGAACAAGGACCGTCTAGGAAGGGCAGCAGCCTCTTGCAGCAGGGCTGCTTCTCTCGCAGCGAATCTCTACTTGCAATGCTGCGCGTGCTTCTTTCTGGTCACCACCATCCAAATAAGATGGATTTGGCCTGGAGCAGGCATGGGCAAGGGCTGCCAAAGAAAGCCTGTCTCACAGGCAGAGAAATAGAGTGTGATGGGGTTTTCTGGCTGAGTAAAAAACAAAGGCTGAGGAGGACTTTGCCTGTTGCCAGTGAATGTCCTGGGGGAAGCTGGGGTGGCAGGGAGGGGTAGTGGGAACGGGGAATGCAGTTGCTTCAGCTGCAGAATAACAGTGGCATTCAGCTGAATGAAGGAAAACTGGCAGTGAATAAACCCATGCTGGAAATGAGAAGAATGCACATGAGAAGTGAAGCTATAAGAAAGTCTTCCGAAGGAAGCAGAAAACAACCCCACTCACGTTTAGTATGGAGATCAGTAAATAACTTCAGCGAGGAGGTCATGTGGCAGCCAATGATAAAAAACAGCGTGGAAATCTCTGACTCCATAACTCCCTCAACGCTATCTTTCTAACCTGTCATTAATAAAATAGGTATCTGCTAATGTACGGGAATGGCACCAGGGATTCTGAAGTCCTTCCCCAGAAGAGCACACAAAAGCAAAGCACTTGAGCGGCCTCAGGTCCCTCCTGCCTCAGCAAAGCACGGAGTGTAAAATGCTGCAGCGGGATGCTGGAGGGAAAACCTTTGTTGAGCAGCAGACGAGGCGTAGGAGATATGTATATAAAACAGATATCACATATATAAAAAAATAGGTATCATATGTATATGATACCTATTACAAAAATAAAGAAACACTCAACCTCACGGGATTTCTGAGCCTCACAGAGAGATGCATTACAGGTGAAAATTAAAATAGGCAAGGAAAGAGTGTGTTCAGATGTCACCATATACCTTTCAAGGGCCAGTTTTGATGAGTAGAGAAAACTTCAATCAAAGAGCACACTTTCCCACTCAGAAGCTAACAGAGAAGATGATATCAAGCTTCAGCAGATACCATAGCATGAAAACAAAAATTCTGTGTGCTTGTTAAGTTTTGAGAATTTGTGGCGTGCCTTATTAAAAAAAAAAAAATGGAAATGAAGTCTCACTCCTTGCGGGAGCAGACGTTAGTCTCTTCCAGCACAAATGAGCACTTGTAGCCCACTCTCTGCAAAGCCTCCAGCATAGTGCCGGGCTGTGGGTGCGGCTGCGAGGCGGCTAGGAGATGTCCCTCGCTTCAGCAGCTTCTCAGGCCACCTGCCTCCACTTTGGGGAGCCCAGATTTCAACACCTGGGCTAACAGCTCGAAAGGGTTAGGTACTACATCCAGGGCACCTAAACCAATGACCTGTGTTTCCCCTGAGCACTGGATTCCAACTTACACTTCAGCCACCAAGCTGCTAGAGGTAGACAACATAATTTTGGGTATGAATCTATTCCCTGAGCTGCAGAAGCAAATCTATGATGCTCTTAATTCCTCAGCTTTACCCTAATCTATCAGTTTTTGAGGCACTGGAGGCAAATGGTAATTGCACTGCAGGAGTGACTCTGTGTCCAACACATTCTGGATCCACCAACTGTAGTGCACAGTGCATACTAAATATTCCATGTCTATATACACCTGTACGCGATCTATGCATTCGTGGACTCCTACGTGAATAATAAATTGCGTTACAGATGCAACATCTCCCAGATATTTTAAAATGCTATTTTTTTTTGATGAGTGAGTATTGACAGGCACTCTATAATTATCTATAAATATACCCAAAGAAGGGCTTGTGAGCACAAAAGTTTGTCTGTTTTTTTTCCAGCTATGTTAGCAGGTGTAATAGAAAGTACTGCCTCTCCCTGCTAACCTTGAACAGCTTATTAATTTCTCCTAATTCTAAAAGAAAAAGAGAGGATAAGTAAAAAAAGAAAAACAACCAAGAGAGTTACATCCCTTTCACACAGGGAAAAACAAAGGCACGAAGTAACAACTTGCTTCAAATAACACTGCACATCATGTCAAAAGCCATCATTTAAATAAACATCTTCCAATAGCCAAGGTTATCTGTTATCCAATAGAGGTCTGCTATGACATGAGTGGTTACTGTGACTCGTAGGCTAAGGACTTACGATTTCAGCTCAAAACAGGCAGACAGAAGTATTTTCCAAGCAGAGGTGTGCTGAAATGTACATCTAAATATCAACACCTTCCGATTCACCGCTCACTAATTTTCAGATTGGTATAAGAGGAAAGCCATACCCACAGCAGATCTAAAACTAAGAAAACATTTGCAAATACGGCAAATTTTACACAGATTTTTAACAGAGCTCTGCGCTGTTATTGTCAGACAAATGCAGCCTTATACGGAAAACAGAAAAATATACCACATTTAGGAAACTGTAATTAAATAAAATTTAAGCACGTCCCCTCCACATGCTTTGGGGAAGAGAAAGCATGTTACTGTATTTGTATTGATAAATTATGGTTATATATTTAAACTGGAGTCTTAACTGCACGTAGTATGAAGATAAGAAATGCAAAGTCAAAAGAAAAACCATACCAATCAATTTTAATAAGGATCCTACAGACGCCGTATCCGAAAGTTTCAGCCCTCCCTTCAGATCACTTCAGGTGTTTTTTCATTTTTCTTTGTCTATAGTTACACAGCAAATTTTCGTTCTGCATGGTAACGCTGTTCTCCAAGCCAAATCTGAATTAAACAGCCAGCCATTCTGACTTCAACAGTCAGCCAGGGAACACACGATACCATCTGAACACCCTCGTAACAATGCTGTCACTCCTGTGCTATCTATACCTGCCGGTTTTTATCATCATACCAGAAGACGATGAGCTCGGAGAGAAGGTTCCTCCATTTCACTTGCAACAGCAGCACACAGGTCTACCCGCAGCTTTCCCCCTTCTAGGCGCTCGCGTCACTGAAAAACCAGCACAGCATTTCCCAAACTGCCTTGTCCCGTCTGCGGTCTCCTCCTGGCATCCGCAGCGATGCGGGGCCCCAGGGTCTGCTCCTGGGCCGTGCTACCTCAGCAGTGCCACCCTCTTCCTTTGGGCTGCTCTACTCGCACCTCGTTTCAAGCAATGAAGCAGTGTCAGGCCACAAGCAGGCTGGGATCAACAAAACCTGTTAGGTGTATCAGTTAATTAACTCCTGTGGAATTGAGCCATAAAACAGTTTGCCATCATTTCTCTATGGCATCTACAGAAGCTACGCATTTATTAACTTCTTGCATTACTTTTCCACTTGATATTTCCACACCTATATACGTAAGCATGCCACTAAGTAGAAATTGGCCACGTCTACAGATACGTTAGGAATTATTGGACCTTCACTTGCTACTTTCTTAGCCAGTGATAACATTTCTCATTTCACATAAAAAACTCGCTGGCTGCTTTCAGACCCCTGACTCTCCTGTGCAGCAGCGCTGCGACGCACAGCTGCTTTATAGCCAACCAAAGCACGCCAAGACGCCATTGCCACAGATAACAGCAGATCTTTTCTCAATATCCAGGACTGAAAGGCAAATAACTAATTAGAAAGAACAGCCTTATTCAATTACCTAATAATAAACTCCCTTGCTCATTAAACACATTACATATATTGTAACAGCTGGCATGCTGAAATATCTGATAAAGGAAAACCTGCTTATAGAATTGTTGGCGCTTTAGGGAAAGCTGGCTAAATCTGTTTTCCTTATAGTGGTACTTATTTAAAAGATCATCTACACATGAAACAGTGAAGGTCTTAACTACACTGCAAAAACTTCAAGGTTGGGGAAAGGATGAGAGCGCAAATATCTCCTGGGCCAGCCCTGAGTAACGCCAAAGAGCAGCCTACTCCTGCACTGGGACACAGGAAGAGCCTCGCAGGCTGCTGCCCAGAAAACAAAATGAGATGGCAAGAGCTCAGGACAAAATGGCATATGGTTCTTACGTAAAATGTAGTCACCTTTGCTTCCAGGACAGTTTTCAGGGTTTTTTTCATTAAGTGGCTTTCTGAAGAAAAAATGCCCCAAGAAACCTAGCAGCAGAGATGGTAACTGCAGGCTCCCTCCTTCCAGATGAGCTCCAAGCACAGACTCTAGAGAATTACACCTTCTCTTGCTCTCTCTTACTCCCTTTTGCAATTTCTGTGCTGCTTTCTATACGATAGCCAGCTTCAGTGAGGGGTGTCGCTGCTGCCCTTCCTCACCTATTATCCAGGATCCTTTCACCGCCTCGCATCCATCTAAAGTAAGACCCAAACCTGCATTCCTGACGGAAATTTGCTTCTGCCTGCAGAAAAAGAAATAAAGGTGAGTACCAACGACTCAGTAAGATACATCTGCTGTTTGTAAAGGTCGAAAAAGGAAAATATTATGAAAACTACGCTTAACAAGCAAGCGGAGGCTAAAGGTAAGAGGGAACTACTCCAAGCAGTCCTCTGCAACAGCTGCTGCTCAGTGCAAAAACCGCTAGCACCATTAAATGGGTACGTCTGGGAGCACCGGCCCAAAGGCAGGCAGGGGTTCTACCCATTTGATTGCAAATCCCCAAACCCGGCTTCCTTGTGGTTAACTGAGTTTTAAGGACCTCCTCTTGCCTGCGCTCTCTGAGCCGCTCCTTTCATTTGGGAGGGCTTATAGGTCTCTCTCTCTTTCTCCACCCTACTGTTTGGCTGCCTGTTCTTACAAAACTTGTGGGAACTTCATTGTCCTTGAGACTATGGTCTCTTTGTCAAACCTGGCTGAAACTGGCCAGCGGGTTCACAAGTTAACAGGGGAGCAGGGAAAGAGAGGCAGTCTGACTGCGTAAGCCTCATTTCCTCAAGAATCCGGGCTAAAAACAATTACAGCCAGAAGGTTCAATTAAAGAAAGAGAATCGTAGACTTCTCCTGCACTTTGAACACAAACCAGTTCATGCATACCAATCAGCTAACGCTGCTCTCACTGAAGAGATGAGAATTTTACAGCAAATTAATATTTGTATTGATTTATACTGAGGACTGTCGCAGGCTGGAACTTCAACAACATCAACGTGTTCGGCATGAAGCCCAAAACGACCTTCATACCAACGTTGTTTGCAGATGCTCACAGTATCTCCATAGCTATATCCACACACCTCCACCTCTGAACATGCAAACCCCACGCCTCTGTTCTTAATAACACTGACATATATTGTATGACCAGTGCTATGAAGCATACAGGTGAGGCAAAACGCATTTGGGGAGTAGCCTGCATTTTCACGACATTCATTATTATCCACTACCTCATAAAAATCACTTTGAAAAGCTTTGAAAAGCAAAAATTTTTTCCCATTTTGTATCAGAAACCAGCTACGTGTGTATTTGATGGCACTTAACATACGTTCACATCTGCAGATGAAGTAACAGAGAATTATACTTCAGCGGGATGGAATCACAGAATGGTAGGGGTTGGAAGGGACCTCTGTGGGTCATCTAATCCAATCCCCCTGCCAAAGCAGGGTCACCTACAGCAGGCTGCACAGGATCACCTCCAGGCAGGTCTTGAATATCTCCAGAGAGGGAGACTCCACAACCTCCCTGGGCAGCCTGTTCCAGTGCTCCGTCACCCTCAGAGGGAAGAAATTCTTCCTCATGTTCAGACAGAACTTCCTGTGCTTCAGTTTGCGCCCATTGCCCCTTGTCCTGTCGCTGGCCACCACTGAAAAGAGTCTGGACCCATCCTCCTGACACCCACCCTTAAGATATTTATAAGCATTTATAAGGTCCCCTCTCAGCCTTCTCTTCTTCAGGCTAAAGAAACCTCCCTCAGCCTTTCCTTGTAGGAGAGATGCTCCAGTCCCCTCATCATCTTCATAGCCCTCCGCTGGACTCTCTCCAGTAGCTCCTCATCTTTCTTGAACCGGGGAGCCCAGAACTGGATTTCCACAAGGGCATTCTTCTGCTATAGAAAACAGTTTCTTCTGGGTTTGGCATATACGCCAGCTTTCCTCTTAGCCAGGTCATCACTGTGGCACATGCACTGTCCACCTTTTTACTGAAAGCAGTTGCCGTCAGTCTCCAGTTAGTACAAGAGCTAACGCTGCTTACTGAGAAGGGCTTCACTCTGTTGCCATAGAGAAGTCAGCAGGACCATTTGGAGGACCCGGGGACATCCTGGACCTCTGCGTGGTGCCAGCAGATGACACACTCCTCTGACACGTCGCTGGAGAGCCATCAAGAGCACTCTAGGGCATCTCCAATAGTATCAGAGGCCTCTGTTTGGGTAACTGAATCAAGCCAAAAGACTCAGTTCCTATCCACAGCAAATAAATGCTTATTAATTAAGTGATGGCCTAATCTAGACAGCCATCTCAGAAAAAAAAGCATTATACTTCTCTCGACAGCTACAGCTAGCTGAAGAAGCTGGCTTGTGTCGAGTTTTTCCCTTGGCTGGGGGTGGGGGCCGGGGTTTGTCTGACAACAGCCAGTGGGGCTTAGTCTAGTACCCAGCACACTGGATTTTATTTTTTGGCTCACAGAATCACAGAATGTTCGGGGTCGGAAGGGACCTCTGTGGGTCATCTAGTCCAAACCCCCTGCTGAAGCAGGGTCGCCTACAGCAGGCTGCAGAGGACCTTGTCCAGGCGGGTCTCGAATATCTCCAGAGAAGGAGACTCCACAACCTCCCTGGGCAGCCTGTTCCAGTGCTTGCTGTGAACCAACACAGAAGTTCCCAGCAGCTCTGTTAACTTCTCTGTTACTACTGTGTCTTTCTTACAGCCACCGCGTTACCTTCCCAGGTGCCACCAGACCAGCACTCAGTGAGCCCCTCTCCTGCCAACACGTAAGATGGTATGTGAGCCCGCTCAGTCAGGGGTATAGCTTCAACTGCAGGGTGCACAAGGCCCAAACCGAATTTCAAACAGAAGCAAATAAATCAGGTTTTTACATGTTTTAAAAGGTACCTGGCCTATGGCATGGGCAGGTGGGGTGGTAGCAGCACGCATGATGGGCTGCTCACCCAGGCCATCCACGCAGCTGCCACGACACCGGGCATCCCCTCTCGCTCAAGCAAATGAACTCAAGAGCAAGCAAGGGCTGAAAACTTGCAACATCTCAGGAAAATGGATACGTCCGCACCACAGTGACTGCACCAACCCCTCGTTTGGCCGGGAGCGTGGCCTGGCACAGTGCCATGCTGTGGAGCCACAGGTGAGCCGGCCGGGCTACAGCTGCCCACGGGGAACAGGATGGCTCCGTCGGCCCCATGAGCCATCAGATGCACGCAAGGGTGTTGCACCACAGCTGCTACGTCTCTCGTACACCTCCACCCTGTTTTCTACTGATTGTCTACTTCTTTCTTCTTACCCCTCAATGATGTGTCTTTCCAAGCACCGGGGCTATCTGACTTTTGGGACGTTGTTCACAACACCTCGCCATACAGCTCATGGACAAAGCCAACAAAACGACAGTTTCTTTTCCCCATTATTTTTTTTCTCCTCTGTTGTGGCGAAGACCTTGCAGGAACCTAATTCCCGGTGGCACAGCATGCCTGCAGCCACCAGAAACACACAAATGTGGAAGAAAACAGATGCTTACGATTTCCTCTTGCATTTCCGTTGCGGGACAGGTACCTCACAGCAGGCTTTCAATGGTATGTTCCAACATCGCTAAAACCACAACAGCTTTCCTCTTTTTGCAGTGGGTTTATGACACAATCCACCTCCTCAAAAACAAGGTGCCAGTCTTCGTATGAGATATGAGTTGGGAGAGAGGTATGGTTGTCAAACACCCTTGCAAATAAACTCCCCAATCCTTGTTGTGTTTGATTTTTCAGATTTAAAATATCTTTCCAGTGCTGGGGATGATCTGGACTAATAGGAACATGGGTGTTGTCTCTGCTAGGCTTTTACATCAGGAATCTCCTGGCATCTGAGAACAACCTTGTCTTTTGTATTGATGATGCATTCAAAGAATAACAGCTTGGGATGAACAGCTGATGCCTGAGCTAAGAGAAAGCTACGTACACAGAGCCAAGGGAAAAAAAGAGCCTGGAATGAAAGAGGAGCCACCTGCCAGAAAAATAAAGGAGTAGGTGGGGAGACCTGGAGAGAGCAAGCCTGTGGGAACAGTGACCTGAGTTAATAGGGAGCGTGGGTGACGGAGGAGTGGGCAGCGAGCAATTGCTCTTGTGTTCAAAATCCTAGCAATGGGATGAGTCAGAGACTCTGATTGAATTCTGCCTTCGCGACACCCACAGACTGGTTATTATAAAGCTTCGGGGAGCATGTGTCGGTGCAGCAACAAGAACCACAGTGAATCAATGGGTATATGAAGCACCCCCAAGTGCCCAAAATTCTGAAGAACATCTGCCAAACACCGTGCCCTTCCACACAAGGTTTCCTGCAGCTCTAACCAGTCTGCCCAGCTGCTCTTCCTCGTGTAATAAGACTTGGACTGATAACTGAGTAGCAGCTGCATCTGAGATGAAGGGGTATGACAATGTACCAGGGAAAAATGCTCTTCACGAGTGTCCACTAGGGCTTCTGGAAGCAGCAAGCCCCAGGAGTTATCTCAACCCAGCAAGACCACTGCCCAGGAACTACTAAACGCTCTTACAGTCCCTCAGGACAACGCAATTCAGTGAAAAAGAAGAGGTTTTACTGCAACCTTCCGTTACTGTTCTGCTCACCCTTCTCCCCAGGCCAAGGATCACGTGACCTGCTCAGCAAGTTCTACCACACCAAAAAGGACAGAGAAAACTGCCGGTAAACACCCACCCGCTCACATCGGGCGGTCATAATGGGCCAAAGGAGGCACAAGCTGTTGCGACAGGTCTCCCGCTTGTTAAAGGCATCTGCTCTGATCACTGAGGGGCTTTGCCACTGAACTGTGAGACTGGGAAGAGGGGCTTCAGAGAGAAGGAGGGTCTGGGTAGCTCCGTGATCGAGTGTCCAGTGGGGCTCTCCTTTGGCAATGTAACATACCAAGTTAAAACAAGGTGCCTGGGTTTAAAATCTGACAGGTCAGGTGGTGACAGGGGGTACGAGTGACAGCCCGGACAGCTTTGCGCTCTCCATGCTGCTGCCGAGAGGGGCAAACAAGGAAACAAAACAGGGCCTGAAGGAGACACCCGGCTTTTCTAGCAGCCTACATAATGAACCTCAACTGGTTCAACTTCTCTGCTTTTCATAGCTTCAGTCTGAGGGCAGAGGCACTGAAACACGGTGTACCACAACAGCCAAAGGCTTATTTCAGTTTTGTTTGACTCTCTCCTAACCAATTCAAGCCAAGCTCACGGATTTTTAGGGGTGTCCGCTCAGCAGTTCGGCGAGTTGTTTTTTAACCCTACTTTCAGTTAAGCCAGAAGAGCTGGCATGGAGATAGCTATGCGAATAGACGTGAGGGAGGCAAACAGAAAAAAGGAGGTGTTAAAGGAACTTGTGCATGCTGCGAGGACTACAGGAAACAACTCAAAAATAAAAACAGAGAGGTTTGCAGAGAACAAACCAGAACAGCTGACTGACACCACAGGGAATACTGAGAGTCCCTAAGCCCAGCGATAAGGGAGGATCTTCCGAAAGAGATTCTCCTTTCTTAAAACCCACTGTATCTCAATTTACACTAGGCTTTGCTGCGTAAATTAAGAGTTTCATCTTACTTTTTTACACCTTTAAACACACACATCTGCCCTCTGCCTGGAAGTGTTCAAGGCCAGGCTGGATGGGGCTTTGAGCAACCTGGTCTAGTGGAAGGTGTCCCTGCCCATCGCAGGGGGCCTGCAACCAGATGATCTTCAAGGTCCCTTCCAACCCAAACCACTCTGTGACTCTATGACATTTACTGGGATCAGCTGAAACAAGTTGCATGGCTGCACAATCACTTGAAGAGAGCTAAAAATGGGGAGCTAGGTGTGACAGGACACAGGACTGGATGTAACCACCTCTTTTTAAGCAGCAGCTCACGGCTGCACGGGCTGGGTATAAAGCAAAATATAGTCTCAGGAAATAGGATGGCATAATTTCATGCAACATCTGACCCTCTGCACTTTATTCTGACCTACAAAATTTCCATAGCCTGGAAAAGCAGGACCTTCAGGAGGCACACCTGTCCCGGAACAGCATTTTCATGGAGTAGATTTAAAACAGTGAGTCTTATCTCATGAGATTTCCTTTGAACTCACTGGGGAAAAACATGCCCCTCCCAGAGAGAAGTCAGTGGGAAAAAAACCACCCAGACTGATCCTTAGGATAATTCATAGGAGATTCTGTTCTGCTTTTCTGATACAAAAACTGTGGGTTATCCACGAGACAAGAATGTTTGCAACGAACAACAGAAGATGGTTTCCACGCTGTGTGTAATGAAGTTGTGGAAGCCCTTGCTGCAGCATGCTGTGGGTGCTGAAGGTGTACACGGTTCAAAAGGCCACAGGACACATCCAGGGGAAAGACATTCACTGACATCTGCGAAGAACAACCACACAGCACCCGGCTCTCAACATCCCTGACCAGCACACCACTAGGAGAGCACTTGAGGAAGCCATTGCATGCTTGCACACCACCTTCTAAATGGCCAGTACTGGCCACCACTGGGCTACATGGAGCTTTGGTCTGATCCAGGGTGGCCACTGCTATTCTGAATCACAGAATCACAGAATCACAGAATAGTAGGGGTTGGAAGGGACCTCTGTGGGTCATCTAGTCCAACCCCCCTGCCAAAGCAGGGTCACCTACAGCAGGCTGCACAGGATCTTGTCCAGGCGGGTCTTGAATATCTCCAGAGAAGGAGACTCCACAACCTCCCTGGGCAGCCTGTTCCAGTGCTCCGTCACCCTCAGAGGGAAGAAGTTCTTCCTCATGTTCAGACAGAACTTCCTATGCTTCAGTTTGTGCCCATTGCCCCTTGTCCTGTCGCTGGGCACCACTGAAAAGAGCTTGGCCCCATCCTCCTGACACCCACCCTTCAGATATTTGTAGGCATTTATAAGGTCCCCTCGCAGAGAATACAGAAGGAGCCTACAGAGTTAATTCACAGTCATCTAAAACTGGCCGTGATTGACGCTTTCTCTTCATGCCCACACTTTGCAGCAACTCAGACACAAGAGAGCTTCTGCCAGGGGGTGTTGTCAGACTACCTGGAATTTACTGGACTTTTCAAAAGAACAGAAACAGAGCTAGGTGAAAAAGATGGGTGCGACTGAACTCCTTTCATTAAAGGAAGAGGGAGCTCTGGATTCTGCATCCTCCACCTGGAAGGTTTCAGCCTGCAACTTCCATGTCCCCAGAGTCCACAGCTATTGAAAGGGGCAGGCAACTCCCCTGTCCTCATGAAATTAGGTCACTGTACAGCAAGGTAGGAAAAATTCATGGGCCCAGAAGGAATATGCCACACTGTCACCCAGGAGAAATGAGTTTGCCCGTTTCAGTCATTCTTCCCCACCAGCTGCAAGCACAGCCCTTGAACTCACCTTGTCTTTGAACAGTGTCACACCAAATAACTGGGTGACAGGCAGAAATTCAGCCAGCTAGGACACTGTAAACACCCATTTAAAGGTGTTCTAGTATGGACAAAACTAGCCTATCCCCTCTGTGTGTGGTGCTCATCTAGAGTCTCTCCAGATTGCCTCACCTGCCAAGTACAAGCAGGTATCACCTGCTCCAAAGTGTGAGAGGATCCCAAGTCCTTGACTTTTGTAAAACATTTAGAGATCTGCAAAAGAATCGTAGGAAGGCAAATGACTACCTACTGCATCCCAACTCTGAGCTCACCCTCTTACAAACAGCCTGCTCACTTCACAAAGACTTTTTTTTCCTTTTTCTAAATAAAGCTGAGTCCATCCCAAACAGATTCTTTTCAGTTCCAGATATTTTGACAAAGTGGATGTTCCTAAAATTCCTTTTTTTTCCTGGAACCCTTTTAACTTGGTAAGCAGGTCTCTGTATACAGTTTTCAATTAGCTTTTATTCTGTGGTGTCAAATGAGACCAGATAGGCATATTCTTAAAAGGCTTTCAGGAAAATGCAAATGAACAGTTCACACAAGTCTGCTGGCTCAATAAATAGAACAGTTTGAAGTGTTCAGACACTAGTAAATAGATAAAAAATACAGAAAAAGCCATCTGTAGCCCTAAAGAAGCTTTCATTTTCTTGTTACCACCATAAAACTTGCAATGACAGTTATCTTCAAGATACCTCTGCTGCTATCTGTATTAGCTTAGACAACACATACTTCTAGTAGCTGACCTGCAGAAAGGGTATAAATCTGAGTCAAAAGAAATAAGACCAGAATTTAAAACCCAGAGTTGCCTGTGAACATGAGAGTCAACTCCCACTAAGACGCATGTGATCACGTTTTCTTATTTGCCAAGCTTTTCCCCTCTTCCCCCCCAGACATCACCATTCACTGCAATATTTTTTACTTGTTCACTTTTTTAAATTCACGTGTTGCATGTTTTTGCCCCCAGAGATTACATTATATATTAGTAGTCCTTTGAAAAGATTTTGTTCTTTACTACTAGCCTTGAAAACAGGTTTGCTTATAGTGTCCAACTTGGAGGGCTCTAAACGTGATATATTAAGTGATATATATCCAGGTTCTTCACTTTTAAATGAAGCTACTTGAGCCCAGTGAGAAGTACACAAATATAAACCAAGCAGCTCCTGAAATTCAAACTTTGCAGTTAGACAGGCCTCTTCACAGACCCTTGCCCCTGCAAAATCACTGCAGCATCCAAAGGGGAGCCTGTAAGGGCTCCAAAAAGGCTTCGGGAGGGTTTAAGCCAGCAGATGAGGCTCCAGCTCTGGCAGTGCTTCCTCAGCATCCTCCATTTTCCCACCCATCAGGGCCTCACCATGGAAGTACCCCTTCATCCACCTCAGGCACAGTCAACCAGCTTAGCTCAGAGACAATTTCGTCCTCACATTAAGTTCACTGAGGCCACTTGCCCGGTACAGTTTTGGGTTTGGCCATGTGGTCACACCAGTTGGCTGAGTCATGTGGGGCTTCTGCTGCAGGGGGCCCCATCACCAGAGGCAATGCTGTGACTGGCTAACAGGCATGCATCTGGCCAACTGCTCCATCCATCATCCATCAGGTGCACAGGAACAATCCATCTACACTGTCCTAATCCCCCAGACAGACCAGGCTCTGTCCGTCACCAAAGAGTGAGAAACAAATGCTGAGCCACATCTCAGAAGACCATGCAGCAGAACCTGACTTGAAATCAGCAAGTTTCTGGCCAGAATCCGAACCAGGCTCATTAGTCTTCAGCTATTTCTGTCTAGCCTGGAGCTTCTTGCAGCTGAAAGATATTCAAAGCCCAGACAGTCTTCAACAACCAGCATTTTGGACCCTCAAAACTGTAACCAGTCCAACGGGTTGCTGTTGCAACTTTTGCGGGGTTTAAAGTCAAGTATTACAAGGACAGGCATTCAGAGCCAAAAATCCCTTTCGAGCTAAAAGCAAACAGGGTCCGTTAAATTCTGTTGACCTTCTACTGGGAACCAACAGACCTACAAATATACTTCTTTAATACAGGAAAATGTGGATTCTGATGCAATCATGTTAGTCCAGAAGCCTGGCCTAAGGCCACAGCACTATCACCAGCAGGAGTGACCCATTGCTCTGCTGGTGCCACACAGCCCCTCTCACTTGTGTCAGCAACTACAACAACAACTTGGGTTTAACCACAATCCATTTCCCAACCTGGTGAACCACACAATCACAAAGACGGCAGCTGGAGCACAAAGGAGTACATGGCACAGCATGAAGTCACGTGTCCCTGGCTGGGATTATTTCCTTTGGTCCCAACACCAGCTTTCGCTAGCTTAGAACAACCCCAAGGCTACAGGCAAGTCAGTGTGAAGATGCTTCTGGTAACACAATCATAGGATGGTTGAAGTTGGAAGGGACCTCTCAAGGTCATCTGGTCCATGTCTGCTGCTCAAGCAGGGCCACCTAGAGCCAACTGCCCAAGGACCACATCCAGACAGCTTGTGAAATATGTCCATGGATGGAGACTCCACAACCTCACTGAGCAACCTGTGCCAGTGCTTGGTCACCCTCACAGTGACAAAGTGTTTCCTGACGTTCAGAGGGAACCTCCTGTGTTTCAGTGTGGGCCCATTGCCTCTGGTCCTGTCCCTGGGCACCTCTGAGCAGAGCCTGGCTCTGTCCTCCTTGCAACCTTCCTTCAGGTATTTATGTACATTGACGAAATCCCCCCCAGGCCTTCTCTTCTCCAGGTTGAACAGTCTCAGTCCTCTCAGCCTCTCCTCGTAGGAGATGCTCCAGTCCCTTCATCATCTTTGTGGCCCTTTGCTGGACCCTCTCCAGTAGCTCCATATTGGTGCTTTGGTAGTCTGAATCAGCTGGGAGGTACTGGTACCATGCTTCCTCGTCTATCCCGGAAATCTGGAAAGAAGGCGGCACGCAGGTGAGTACACATCCCTTCCCCAAACAAGGGCTCTTTCGATCAGTCAGTGGTTCAAGAAGAGCCTGTCTCAGAGTGCTTTATCTTGTGTTTGACTGACTTCTTAGGGAGCAGCTGTAACCACCAGGCAACACCTAAATGTAACACATACCTCAGTCTGAGACTAAAAAAATTCTGTGTCTTCTCTGGGTAGGAAGTTGTTTATTCAAAGAGACTCAACATACTGGCCATAATTTATTTTTACAGTAGGTACACCAAACCAAGACAGTTACAACGCTAAGTCGCCAAAGCTCTAGATATTACGTAAATAAACTCTAAATAATTGCCTGCACTGAAGTGCAATTCAGGGTTCAGTAAGGAAAACAGCCCTTGTTTTTTTTAATTAAATTCTGATTTTATCTATGATTCTAGACTGTTCTGTTTATTTACATGAAACATTATCCTGCTTGTTGAATGCCAAAGCGTTATTCTGAGACTGTATGATTAACACCAGTATTTCTGAAAGCTATGCATCAAATAGATTTATGTGACTAATGACCTAAGTCCCTCAACTGGCAGTATGTGCAAACTCAGCTAAGCAGGCGCATTCTTGCCATACGTACAGTGATTTACAAACACCCTTCTGAATGATGAAGATAACGGATGCGAGGATTCCAGCTGACATAGCTGAGCGCCATGCGCTCTCAGTGCTCCCCGAAAGCTTTTCCTGCACTGAGGGGTCAGGCAGCACACCGCAACGCACGGCTCCGACTCACCCTCAGCAGTGAGGAGCCATGGCAATCGCAGATGTCATTGTCCCACTATCGGTTCTCCCTCTGCCTGGTGCCTCCAGCCCTGCCGCTTCAGGCCACAGCTTGGTTTCTTGGTACAAACCCACCTTTACTGCCAATTTAACCCAACAGACTCAGCCAGAAAACGAGACAGGAGGCCCAGGTGGATGCTCCCTTCCGCCGGCTGGGAAGAGGGCGATGCCAGGCAGCAGGACAGAGCAGCACCCCGTCAGCCACCACAGCCAGGCTGGAGCAAGCTGGATCCTCGGAGCAGATGCCCTCCTGCAATAGGACAAAACATGCATGCTTGCTCTGACTACATTTACATGGTTTTGGACTTCTCTCCACTGAGCAATGATGCTGGTTGTCAGCAAGTTACCCAGAGTGATCCCTCAGGATTTCTCTTCACGGTATTGTTAGCTTAGGCTGTAACTCCAAGTTTCAATTCGCGGGCGACAACCATCCCTGCGCAGAAGTCTCCAGCTCGAACAGCCGACACCTCCACTGTGAGCACCCCACGGCGCCATGGAAAGCGATGCTGTCGTGGGGCCGTGAGGACAGGCGCATCGCCGCTTCGGCTGGGATGACGTAGCGGCAGCACCTCTTGTGCCACAAACCTACCGCCCTGCCAGCCCAAGGGTGACCGAGCCCTGCCGCCCACCTCCAGCCTCCCAGCCACTGCCCCGAGTCTTTACAATAGTTAAAAACTGTATTCTTAAACAAACCCAAACCTGCTGACTTGCTTGCTTTTCATAAAAGCTGCTCATTGCCCGTTTGCTTCAGACGCTAGCCTGCTCATTTCAAAATTATCCCATTGGCAAGCAACCAATATAGAAGAACATCTACAAAGAAGCTGTTACAGTTTATCGTGCAGTAATCCACGGATTAAGGTCATTAATAGCACTTGATGACATACTACGATGACTCCAAAGGTGCTGTTCTGGCTTGCAGGATGCACACAATGTAAACCCCCTCACAAACATTTCCACTGAGTTACTTTCTTGTATATCTTCAAAAGAAGAGAAGAGAACCCAGAAGAATGATGCCTAGCACAGTATCTTGCATTGCACCAAAAAAAAGTGTAACAAAAATAAATTAACATTCTCAAGTAACACTGAATTTTCTTCTCTTTCACAATGATGTTTTCACAGTAAGAGTTCCTGGTGAGTAACAGAAATTTTGATCTACAGAGCTAAAATTAAAAAGCAAGCCAAGACATTCTTCCATGCCCAAAAGAGAAAGCCACTACTAAAACTTTCAAAACAAAATCTGAAATGCTCAATTTTTCCCTTTAATTATTTATATGAAATCAATTTTTTCCTTCTGTTGACATGAGAACACAAATATATCACCACAGAAAACACTGTGTACTCCCCAGATCCCACAGGGTCATTAATTTTCTCTTATGCAGCACACAAAGTATTTCCACAGAACTTTTAAAATAGTTTTCTAAAGCGTGCCTGATGTCATTAGCAAGTCAGAAGTTGATGGCCTAACAGCAAAATTGCTAAATATCCTACAAAGAACAGAATCTCTTCACTCTGCTCTAAACTACACTGCTATCTGCGCTACCCATACATGTAATTATCAATGCTATTAATTTTTCTGAGAGTCCCCAATACCAAGGGTAAACAACCCGTTATGGTGTCAAAATTCAAGATTTTTCTTACTTCTGTTGATTTAAATGAAACAAACCGCATTCATCTCATATGATTTGTTTCATCAGGACTCTGGTAACGGCCTAGTACCGTACCACTGCATATTTTCATTTGCCATGAAACAATAACAATTCATAGAGAGTACTCGGGAGAACTGTCCCACCAGCTGCAAGCAAACCTGTATCCCACAGTCATACGCAATTTTTGTAAACAACATATTGACACCGGAAAAGAAAATCCTTAGAAAGAAATCTTTTCAAAGCTTCAATAAATAAAAGTTACAACAAACAACTTCTGTATCAATCTACATCTTACCAACAACAAATTATTTTCTGATTAACCTGGTTTAGTTGTAACTCATAATTTCAGCTTTTACTTTCAGTACAATGTAGTAGCATTTTTGCTACACATGCAATACTTTTTTCTTACCTTTAAGGAATCAAAGCAGGCAATAACTCTTCCATTTTCAACCTGGCAGCTTTTAGGGGGGTGTGCAAATTTGCATTCTTCATCAGAGCGTGAACAAGTTCCCCTCTGAAACTGCCTGCACACTTCTAATGTCAGCCATTTTGTATCTCTTACGGGAGCAACATTCAAAGCCATGATGAAAAGATGATTTCGAATTTGTAAATTGCTGTCAAGTGGATTTTGCCAAAAAAATTTCAAAAACTAATGACGAAGGGAAGAGAGAGAAAAAGAAAAAAAAAAAAACCACAACAACAAAAAAAAACAACCAGAAAAAAATAATTTCAATTCCAATTGAAAAGAAAGTTAAAAAAAAAAGTGGGGGACGATTAATGATGTCCAACACACACAAAGCAGAATAAACAGAGAAAGTTTAACAGCAAGCAGTCACTCATCAATCATTAAGTCCCACTTGTAGACTTTTGGTTGGGAAAAACCATGCTCAGTCGCATTTCTGTCTGTAAAACACGTCGGCTTCTTGATTGTATCACGAATGCACCAGTTTTAAGCCAAGGTCCTTCAATGCAATGGCACTCCTTGATAGAATGTTAATTCTCTGCCAGTTGCTTGCTGGTATTGATCACACAAGAAAAGCAATGCAGTCATTTGTTCATGTCCCAGGAATAATAACAACTCTTCTTCCTCTTTTTCCACTTTCAGTTTCCCATCAACTAATTGGCAAATGGAGACAGCTGAGGTATCTTCTGCCAGGTGTAAGGTGAAGGCAATGTCTGGCTGGCAAAGACAGGGTTTTGAGAAACACAGGCGTAGCAGTCCTCGCTCATAAAAGTGACTTGACAAAGGCACTTTTTAAGTCACTGACCTGACAAAACAAATACAGTATCAGTTCACATGCAACTCATTCAAATCAACATTACGAAACCTATCATCCCTTTTCATCAGGTTCTATAAACATACTGCCAGCGCTCGTATGTACTTCTTTTTTCCAAACAAAATCAGCCTCCTTCGAGAAGTTACGCTTGACAAGGGAATAACCAGTTGAAACACGACTTGCAGTAATATTCTAGGCAGCAATCCAAAAGTTGGGAATGATTTAAATAGATGAATGTGGCAGACACAATAATTAGGCATGCTGGTTGTGAAACAATTCAATCTAATGTGCTTAGGCTTCAAAACAATATACAAGTGCCCGTTTCCATTAATTTGTCATTTGGCCCTTTAGATTGTGTTACTACATTGCAAGCAGTTACTTGTTATTTGCTCTTCCTTAGAAATGAAGATGGTAAGTATTCTGTTCAGATTTTCTGGGTCTCTCCCTCTCATTCTCAAGGGAAAAAACAAAAAAAACAAAACACTGTCATTTCAAAATTACAGGAGAAAAACCTTCCATATCCAGCAAACACAGCTAGTTTCCCTGATAAGCTAAATGCTGTTTCATAAAGACTTCATGAAAGGGCTCACCACTCTAAGTCATCATCCTCTAATGAGTTCTTTCTAATGTGAAGCAGTCTTTATCTAAATTTTCCTTTGATTAAATTGGCTTTCACGTACCTTTACAAATAGATGGTAGAGCACTAAAATCTAAGACCTAAATACAGAACTTAAGCTATTTGGGGACTATAAAATACTTAGGCTATTTTACAGATAAACAGATTTGAAAAATCAAAGGGTTAGATCTTACAAATATTTTTAATAAATGACTACATTTTACACACAGACGGTGAAACCACGGACATAATGTTTCCTTCTATGCAACTTCAAAGAACCACAATCTCCTCTTTGCAGATACCATCAAGAAACAGTTGATGAATTATTTTTGTGCAAGAACAATAAAGAAAAGGGGAAGGACTGGAATAACTGAGGTTTTAATATGCAAAAATAGCTCTAAAAACACTGTCTGTTTTCCCATGCCAGAATAATTACCGTTCTGTGCTTGGATTCATCTGATTTAATTGAAGTCAGTATTGTTGGTAATGCAAGTAGGAATTACTCACACACAGTTTCAGGAATGGATCCCAGGTTCTAACTTTCAGGTCTTCACATCAAAAGGCTCCTCTACTACTTAGCAATGCTACCAGAAAAGGTTTTACTATGTGACCGATACCTACACCAAAATTTCCTACTGCTCGGATGAAAAAAGGTAATGCAATGCTAATTGCTCAAAAATTCAGTTTCAAGTCAAATGCGCAACAAGATGGGTCTAAATTATACTTAGCTAGCTTTACCTGGTTATCAAGAATAACAAATTGCAAGAGAATTAGATTTTTTTAATAGTTCTACACAATTTTAGTATAGTACAGTATATGAATTAAATATTCATCAAATTAAATATTCCATGAATGTTGTTCCACAGCATCAATGAAGAGTGAGGTTAAGCTGAAAACGTACAAAAAGGTAGGAAAATACTCGTAAATGATGAAAAGGAAAGAGAGGGGGAAAGACAAGAAGAGCCTCTTCACAAGAGCTTGTTGAGCTGATGATTTAGCTGGCTAAATGTAAAAGAGGAAATATTCTCCCTAGAGCCACCCATTCCAATTCAGAAATGTCAGTAACGGTTTTCAGTAATAGATGTAAAAGACAGACTGAAATTTTGGGAAAAGGGTAAATGTTATACCGCACGCTGCTGAAAGTCACAAGTAGTAATACTCTGCTGGGCTGCATACTACTAAAAATGACAAAGTCACTTCTCAAGTAGTAGGTGTTAAGACTGAAGAAAACCAGACATTGCACGTGGCGGCAAAGCAAACAGCACACAGCATATAAATGGCAGCAGCCACAGTTTGAAAAAAAAAAAAATATGCACAGCAGAATCACATACGAGATTCGTGAAACTGCAGCAAGAATTAATACCAAAAAGCGTTCGTGGGGTAGAGGGTAGAAGAGGAGTGAAATACAGCATCGTCCTATTTCCTATCTTCTTATTACAGGGACATTTTCTAAAGCAAGGGAAGCATGAAAAGTTCAAAAATAACGATGCCATCTGATTTCTCATGAGGCAACAAGTGCTTCAGCAGTTTCTGCTGACACGGGCTTTGGAGAGACAGAGCAGAGACCTTCCTGAAGGAGGCAGGCGCAAACGTGGTGGGGACGGAAGAATTGGGAACGCTTCATCTGCACCACTTACACGGCCTACATGTTCATGACCACATCCTAGACAACTGCCATGCCTCCCGTGGCCATCACCTCCACCAGCACGGCAAAGGAAGAAGGGCCACCGGGAAAGCCTGAACGCGAGAGGGAAGCATTACGAGGAGAAAGGAGAGGAGAGAAACTGGGGGGAAAAAATAATGGGAGGAACCAAGGATGGTAGAATCAAGATATGAGGAGAGAGTTCAAGAGAAGGAAAAAGTGGTAGTGGAAAGTAGGAAAGTGAAATGGCTGGCTGTGGAAAAGGAAAATACACAAGTAAAACAACAGTAGTCAAAACGCCCCAGTAAAATGCCTCTGAGGCTCCAGGCCATGACTAACATCATAGCCCACTCTGGCCTTACACATTGCAGAACCCACCCACATGGAGAACACCGGGGCCTCCAGCAAGCGTAAACTCCAGTCTTCTTTCCACCGCTTCTTAACTTCTATTTGAGTCCCAACACACCTGACAAAGTTAGCTGCTCTGCCAAAACCAAAGGGATCTCACCAGCCCAGAGCCCCCAGCACCAATGGGGTCCTTTATCCAGGCAAAAGGCTTGCTTTTCGGTTTGCTTGGGGGGTTTGTTTAATAACAACCACAACACAACTCATGATTCCATCTTGGGCCTACCCTCCCCACTGCAGCTAAACAAGCTACCAAAACTTACACACTGACAGCTGAGATGCAAAATGTTCTTGCTGAAGCTGAAGAAAACACGCAACATAGTAAGTATCAAAGACCTAATTTTGTTTGGTTGGGTTTTTTACAACTACTGCTATTTATTTCCAGTCTCTCACACACTTGGATCAATAAAATCGATCCAGAATACACATCTACAAATGCAGCTTTTCGTATGCTAAGTGAAACAAATTCACGGACATGTATTTGTAAAAACTATTTGGATTTAGAGCCCTCTTTTCAGATAAGCATCATTTCCCCTTTGCAGAAAGCTGGCAAGGCATGGAGGAGTAGGAGGCTTTTGCCAATTTCAGGTTCTCCTGAGAGAGCAGGCAAGAGCTGGTGTTGAGCTCCAGATCTTCTTTCTGTTCTAAACAACAAAATAATTTCTCCTTTTCCAAGTAAGCAAAAAAAAAAAAAAAAAAAAAAAAGCCACCACAGAATTCCCAGTTAAAAAAAACCAAAAACAAAACACCTTTTAATTATTTAACAGCACAAAGCACACAGGCGCTAGAAGGCCCCAGAAAAGGCAGCCAGCATCTTCCAGAGTTGCAAGCAAGTGCAGAGCCCTGCCCTATTGCAAACGTGCTGGATCTCTCAGCTGGGAAACAGGAGCTCTTGCTATATACAAAATATGGGCTGCTCTGGTACAGTAGTTCTACTTATCAGGCAAATTATGTGGCAGTGTATTATGTGGTATCTGTCTGATGGAGAAGCTGAGGCTTCCTGGACGTGTTGCATTCATGCTTCAGTAGATAACGTGTAGTAATGAGCAAAGACTTCATCTTCAAAAAGTCAACTCTGCAGGTGATGACTTCCAGTAAAGAGTCCTCTACATGGTCGCAACACAGAGCTCTAGTGGAACCACTAAGTTAACAGGCACTAAAACAGTTTTTACCTTTACTCAGAGAATTAAGCACTCTGCGTTATTCATCACATTAAAGCCTTCAGTAAGAGATGTCAAGACTGGGGTTCAATCTGTTGCTCCTGCTCTCAAAGTTTATCAGCATGATCCATGTATTTCTTCTATACATACACACACACCAGAAATTCAAGAACTAAAAGTTCGAAAACCCTCAGCTGCATCTAAGAGGGATTGTAGTTCAAAGGATACAAACTCTTCTTTCCCAACAAGCCAGAAGAGATGTGCTAAATATACATAGCTTTACAAGTTTGATCATTTACAACGGTCTGTTTTAAAAATAAGGAATTAAAAAAAAAAAAAAAAATTCAAAGACTTGCTATGCTGTGGAAGCAGAGTGTTCCTCCTTTAGGTCACAAGCAGGGCAAAAACCTGTTGACTGTCAGAACAGATTGCTGCCCAAATTCAGTTCAACACCTGAACTCAAGTGAGACATAACTCACCTTCAGGATCTACCCACAGTCACCAGAATTGACCTGCTGGATACTCTCATGCCAAGAGAATGTCTTGACAACTTAGTTTTCAAACCCAGCATGCATACACTGCAACTCTTCAGAAAGAGACTGTCAGCTTAGCCAAACGTGGGAACGCTTCCAAGAAGACCAAAGTCACATCTCTAATCCCAGAGAAATGGTACTGCCCAGTTTTAAGCCCTTGATCCACAGCAGGTTGCTGTTACAACTTTTATACGCTTACACATAAACAAAAATCCCTGCTGCTTCCTTTCAGAAAATCATGTCCATAGTCTTAAATTTGCTTTGGGAATCTTTTAAAAAAGAAACAAAACAATGACCCTGCAGTAGACACCAGGCACAAAGAATGTCAGGCTGAAATTTTAAGCTCTGGCTGGAAGTTGTAAACAGCAGCAAACAGGCTCTCTACCCTTAGACACAGCTAACTGTAAGCATCACTGGCTTCCCGCTCTACAATCCAAGCTCACAAACCAGCAACGTCTTAACCACATTGTGCATTACCTTAACTCAGATTCTCGTGATGTTCCTATTTGTCCAGGAGATAAAGTCCTCTAAGAAATAGTACCTCCAGTTTAGCCACTTCCTTCAGCCTGCACTTCGTAGTTTCAAGTCAGTGATTTTACCGGGGACAGGCAACGTGGGACAACACAACCATTCCCAGGTGTCCCTGGACACCTCACGCCATCCAAACACCAGGATTAACCAACGTGCCTCACTCTACAGATGCACTTTCAGACTACTGACAAGCACCATGCTCCTTCAGAAAGCTGCCGCTCCTCCAGCAGCTGGCCACATCTGCAAAGGAAACTTGCTTTGCAGTTCACTATGTTTATAGCCGAAACCCAGCGGAAAGATTCCCTGTGTAAGCCTAATACATCAGGATCCTTCTATGACCAGATCAAGCTAAGTATCTTGAACATTCACAACGGAAATACAGGTATTTGGAGACCAACAACTATTGAGCCCTCACCCTTAAGGCCAGCAAAAGGCATCCAGACCCCACTAAGCCATACCTCTCGTTTGCAGCTGCACAGCAGACTCCACTTTCAAAGCACTTGGGACACAGCCACGTGTTTAGGAGACACTGGCAGGTGCTCTAGTGCAAAAGATGGTGGGACTCTGCGTCAGTTTTTCCAACTAAGCCTCACTGCTACATTCTTTTAAATGTCATTTTTTCCCCCTTGTTTGTGCTTTAAATAGCATTCAAGGCCTCCAAACCGAAGAGAAGCTGTGCACGAGGGGACTGCTGCGACTCCACGAGCACACTCCAGCACCGCTCTCCATTCCAGCTACCTGCCATCTCCTTGACTCCCCCACGCTGTTTTCTCCTGCCCTCCCTCAGACTCCCCGCCGAGGAAAGCAAGGCTGCCGGCTTAATCCGAGGCTAAAGCTGGATCCGTCATGATCTGCCTCCCCAGGTGCAGAACAAAGCCAGCACAAGCAGCACAAAGGCACAAAATGCCCAGAGTCACGCGCGATGGCCATCACCACCAAGATGTGCCCACGAGCAGAGCAGGCACTGCAGGGCATGACAGCACAGGCTGCCGCCCCACTCCCCACCCCTACACCCCACCGGCGGCCACTCTGGCTCCAGGAGCCTGTAACTACGATGCTGTATCCCATGGGACATGCTCGCTGTCCCTGGGAAGCAAGGCTGGCCCTCAGTCATCGCACTCTAATTTAAGCTTCACCGTGCAAAACCTCCCATGGACCAATACAGAAAGGATCTTCTTTCAAAAGATGCTAATGTGAATGAAAAAAAAGAGTAATTTTACAGACAAACAACACGACAGATATGACAGTCGGGAAGCTTGTTAATGACATTTGAATAAATTACATTCTTAAAGAGAGAACAGGCAAGCGATCTTCCTGTGGTGGATAGGCTTTTCTCACACAGAATCACGGAATGGTAGGGGGTGGAAGGGACCTCTGTGGGGTCATCTGGTCCAACCCCCCTGCCGAAGCAGGGTCACCTACAGCAGGCTGCACAGGACCTTGTCCAGGCGGGTCTTGAATATCTCCAGAGAAGGAGACTCCACAGCCTCCCTGGGCAGCCTGTTCCAGTGCTCCATCACCCTCAGAGTCAAGAAGTTCCTCCTCATGTTCAGACAGAACTTCCTATGCTTTTCTTACTACATCAGATTAGGAAACAAGACCAGAAAGTGATGCGACAGCACAGAGGTATCATTCATGAGCGACTACTATGCCAGCTTCGTATTCTTCTCTTGAACCAACTTCTAACATCTCATTCACATTTTTGATATGTAACCTAATACCAGATATCTACTAAGACTGGACAATGTACGGTAGAGTTCAGTAATGTCTTTGCATGGTTCGGTAGAACTACAACATTAAAACCAGAATCAGGCTTCTGACTCTTTTCCAAATGGCTGTGAAGTCACAAAGATAATATTCCCTATATTCAACAAATAAGAGAAAACAAGACAGAGTTCCATGCAACATTCTCCATTCCTTGACGGCAAATAAGAATGGAAAGCCTTTCTGCCACAAAACATTCAATTACAGTAGAAAATGATGAATGCATTTTCTTCACAAACTTCAAGTGAAAATTGTGAACATTTCTTCCATCATTTTGAGGTTTTTTTCCCACCTTGTTAAGCAGCTTCCATTTTGGATCGAGCAAACCAGTATTGCTCAAACGAGGAAGATGCCAGAACTGCCTTATCAGAGCAGCAGCCAGCTAGTTTGACCAGGTGGCCGGGAGCCAAAAATACTGAAATCCTGGTTCCTGTATTAATTCAACCTGAACTCTGCTGAAGTCAGAAGTGTCCTAGCTTACAAAAGAATCATTATTTATTTTATTTGCTTGACTTGGAGATAACTGTTGCAACACCTCTCTTTGCCTGTGATACAACCAGAGATGAACGCTTGTCAACCGCAATTCAGATGAACACTTTACCCAGAGTCGATCCTAACTATTTTTGTTAAGCTGAGAGAAGTCCAGGAACAGGCCATTAGATTTTATGGAACTTTTATTAAACAGTTTTATTTAAACTGAGCATGACCTCCAAGTACCAGTTTTGCTAAATGAGCCATATTCTCCTTGTCAAGATCACTAATGTGCCAGATTCAGGCTTTTTAGTATCTCCCACGCTATTTACAGTACGGCAATGAGCTTCTTATCAAAACCTGCCAGCTGACTTTGAAGCTGGCTCTACAATGCAGCAACACCAACGTCCTTTGTCCCCAGGGACGCAGGTGAGGAAGGTGTACCGCCGACTGCAAAACAGCAGGCACAGCCCGGGACCTTTCCAGCGATCTGCTGTACTACTTTGCTAATGGACCATGAAATATTTCTGCTGAACTTTAAGTCTGTAGATGACCGGAGCCCACAAAAGTATTTTCTAACACCAAAGTGCTTTGAAGTCATGCTGATCAAACTAACGCTCATTATGCTTCAGTTAAAATGCAATTGCAGAAAACAGATTTTCTTCTTCTAGAAAACGTGGTGGGGGTTTGGGGGGGTTTTTTGGTGGTGTTCTTGTTTTTGTTTTTTTTTTTAAACAATGATTTTCACCCCACTCCACTGAACCTTCTCCTCCTCTCTTGGTCTGTACCTTCTCTCACAGCCTGTAACTTGAACACTTCTTAAGTCCAAAGAAATCTAATTGTATCCTCTAGTTGTATGAATTTCAGACACAAAATTCTGCTCCCACCTTGACAAGAGGACGAAAGCAATTCCTGTTTCTGTGCCTCTGCAAGCAGAGTTAATCATCCCCGGCAGCAATGACGTTATCACTTGGCCTCTTGTGGACACAAATGTTTTGCTTTTGGCAGAGTGCACCATACAATAGCTATTAATCAAACCCAGTTCCCCAGAGAAGGGTACCCCAGTGCATTACAAGCTTCTACTCACACCCAGCCACAGACATGCATTGTATCTATTTTTTTTAGGACTGTAAAAATATTTATAGAAAAGTGTGCTTATGTACTGTGAAATTTTTATAGACTGGCATGGAGGGAACGCGTGATCAAATGACTGTTCTCACCTGCCAAAGGACTGATAACATGCTGTTACACAGGAGCACAATTTAAAAGAGCTCAGGCTGTTGTCAATTTTCTATTTTCTCTACTCCGGTTTCGCACTAAGCCCAGAAGGCAGAACTCTTACTGAGATACTTGTTTATGAGACAATCAGCATCCCTTTGCACTGAAAGACAAGCATAGGTCTGAATAAACCAAGGACTCCATGTAAATTAGGACATGTTTAACTCGCAAGCTGAAAATATGTTTAAGATTGCCAGTGGCGTTATTAATAATATACTCCTACAAACTACCCAGCTCAGGGAAGTTGCATGGCACATCCAAACAAAGCTACCGAGGCGAGAGCAGCAAGAGCACTACCTAATGCTATTAATTCCAACTGACTCTTAAGCGCTAAACCCATTCTGCTGAACAGATTCTCGGCAAAAAATCCAAGTGGCATCGCTGTTCTGAGATAAAATACCTGCATTTCTGTGCTGTTTTCTCCATTTGCATTTTAGCTGAGAACAGGATACCGAAGTATGCAAGCATGACTTTAGCAGGTCAGCTGAAAAGTCCTTCTTGCCCGATATCCAGTCCCCAACCACGGCCAATACCAGCTGTCTACAGAAGATTGCAAAATCAGGGCAGGCAGAGCACAATCATTTCCCTGAATCTTCTCCCAGCAACCTGTAACTGATGTCTTGGTATTTATTAGGTCTCGCTGGATTTTTCTTCCATGGATTTGCCTACTCCCTTTTCGAACGCTGCTCTGTCAGAAATGTCTTTCATCACGGTGTGCACAGAAAGTAGGATACCAAGGGGGAGCCTGACTGGTTTTCACAATTGTTGACAAAAGCTTGGACTTTCAAGAGAGAAACATGGATACGGAAGGAAACACTTCAGGACTCCAGAGACTTACAGAAATCTGAAAACACCAAATGGAGCTGGGGCATAACATGGCTGATCACAAAACCCCTTACGTAAATCTGTTGTTACTGGCTTTTTATTATCCCGGAATGGGTTAAACTAGAACAGAGAAGGTGCCTTTTCCTTCCAGTGAAAGTGGAGCTTGGAGAAAAGCACTTTTAAAACCTACCAGAAGAGGAAGAAACACCCAGACGCCACCTTCTGTGCCCCAAGCTGCATCACCTAGAAGCACTCCCAGAAGCAATGCTTTCTCAGAGATCCAACAGAGAGGGAGGAATGCCCAAGAGGGTGCCCAAAGGAGCCCAAGCCAGGCACTCTGACTGCAGTCTGCCAGACGCAGAGTGTTTCACAACCATCTCAGACAAATTTTCGAAGCAGCAGCTCTTCACAATGGGAAAGCACTTGCAAACAAGCAAAAGACGAGACCTCAGTAGTGTCTTCACTTCTCAGAGGGTTGCCCAAGCAAGCCTTCACCGGCATCCATTTTATCGCAAGGATTCAATTCCCTTTTCTCTCTTCATTAGTAGCGTGCACATTACACGCAACAACAGTTTTATTTGCTTCCAAAAACCAAAGAAATCTGCATGAAGCAGAACATAAACAAGTGCTTTACTGCTTACGCATCTCACGGGACATGCTGCAAAGCCAAATTAAGTGTCTATGTCAGAATACTTTATATCTTACAGCAGTTAAAAAGATGGAACAGCAACCTAACTTTGAAGTCACCTATGGAACAGCAGATTGCCTTTGAAGGTACTTGGTAGCAATTTCATTTAATTTTTTTTAAAACAATGTTTTTATGCTAACATTCAGGCAGCAATGTTTTGTATACCAGAAGCCAACACCTTCTGCTAAAAGCCATTTTTCACAAACCCATCCCAATCAAGGAAGAAACCAGTAATTTTTTTTCGGCACAGCCCTGGAGCAAAAAAAAAAGTAACAGTACTCAACAGGTTATCGGTCTCTTCTGAAGGTAGTTTGCCTTTTTATGTTTTGCACAGAGATTGCTTCCTGCCTAATTATCTGATTATCTTTGGTCCTCCACAGTCAATAAAAATAGAATCATAGACTCACAGGTTGAAAAAGACCTCTAAGATCATCAAGTCCAACCATCTGCCCAACACCACCATGCCTACTAAACCATGTCCTGAAGTGCCACAGCTACACGTTTTTCGAACACCTCCAGGGATGGGGACTCCACCACCTCCCTGGGCAGCCTGTTCCAATGCCTGACCACTCTTTCAGTAAAGACATTTTTCCTCATCTCCAATTTAAACCTCCCCTGATGCAACTTGAGGCCATTGCCTCTCGTCCTATCGCTAGTTACCTGGGAGAAGAGACCAACCCCTGCCTCACTACAACCTCCTTTCACGTAGTTGTGGAGAGCAATAAGGTCCCCTCTCAGCCTCCTGTTCTCCAGACTAAAAAGACTCAGCTCCCTCAGCCACTCCTCATAAGACTTGTTCTCCAGACCCCTCACCAGCCTCATTGCCCTTCTCTAGACACGCTTCAGCACCTCAATGTCCTTCTTGGAGTGAGGGGCCCAAAACTGAACACAGTACTCCAGGTGTGGCCTCACCAGGGCCGAGTACAGGGGCACGATCACCTCCCTGCTCCTGCTGGCCACACTATTCCTGATACAAGCCAGGATGCCGTTGGCCTTCTTGGCCACCTGGGCACACTGCTGGCTCATGTTCAGCCAGCTGTAGACCAACACCCCAAGGTCCTTTTCTGCCAGGCAGCTTTCCAGCCCCTCCTCCCCAGGCCTGTAGCGCTGCATGAGGTTGTTGTGACCAAAGTGCAGGACCCGGCATTTGGCCTTGTTGAACCTCATACAGGTGGATTCAGCCCAGCGATCCAGCCTGTCCAGACCCCTCTGCAGGGCTGTCCCACCCTCCAGCAGATGCAAGGAAGTAAGGATGACAGTAGAAGTCTTTCTTTTTAAAATTCATGCCATTATTTTGTTCACCAAAAAAAAAAATCCAAAAAACAACCACTTAAAACTTGAGAGGCTACCTGTTTTGTGTTTGACAATGCATAATGGAAATTTATTCTCCTTGGAATGAAATAAATTTGCATTTAGTGAACCATGATTCTGTTGTGAAATAGGTATCATGAGTTCAGAAAGAGAATGCTTTTCCTCTAAAATTGTTTTTGCAACTGGTGGCACAGAAACAAAGAATAGCTTTTCTCAGACTACTTGCAAGCTCTAGTGAATTTCTGTTTTCCTGGAAATCTTGAAAACTTCTATTTAATCCCAAGGCAAATAACGGAGTTACAACTGGAAGGAGTGCACAGTAACTGTCTGCAGATACTGCCTACCAGGGCAAATGCTTCTTTTTTTCTGATCTCTAGGATGATGAGTTTTGGGCTTGGTGTGCAGTACCGCTACTGACCTTCCTTTTTGCTTGAGCGCTGATTAAAAAGCATTGACCCAATGAAAATTGGTCATATCGATCTGTTGTTTTAATTTGTGTAACATGTTTCCCTTGGTCCAAAAAGCTCACCACCCATTTCCACTTGAAGAAAGTTACTTTTTAACCCAATTCCCTTTTAGAAAATAAATTTCTTTTTTTTTTTTTAATAAGTAACAGAAGACAAAGTACTTAAAACAACACACAGAGAGGATACACAGGAACAAACTCAGAAATTTTATTGGCCTACAGTAAGGACATCAGATGAGTTCATACTCATTCTTATGCCATGTGCATAGTTCAGTCATCTGCAACAGTAGAAGGGGACATAAACTACTTTCAGATTTCTGGAAGGAACGAAACCAAACCTGCCAGCATCCTGCAAAAGCAACTTGAACATACAGAGCCTTCCTTTTCATTTCTGTTAGCTTCAGGTTTGAAAAGCGAATGGATTCCGCAATACTGACTGGTCAGGTAGTGCTAGTCCAGTACTCCCAGGTCCCAGACCCAGGCACCTCCCTGCCTTAAATCAAAAATTTTCTCAATATTTAAATGACTATGCCTCGCTATTTTAATTTGGCTGTTTAATACAGAAAGAGAGCAATGGGAAAAAAGAGTCTTTCCTACTCTCGTTAAGTCTTCTTGAAAACTTTCCTGAAGGAAATTTCAGTATCTCACTGCCTCCTCAGACCAAAAGGTGAAAACAATGGGGAGAAAAGTAGAAGTATTTTAGCAATATTGAAACAACTCCACCTTGACACTTCATTTTCATATGGTTGAATCATTTGATCGTAACTTAAATATCATAATGGATAAAACCACACTTATTTCAGGATACATTGTAAATTGTGTTTCAGTAGGAAAGATGAAAAAGAGTTCTTTCACCCTTTGACACAAAGAATTGCAATATTTTTGCAATGAAAACTGAATACCTTTCCCAGAAACGTTTTGACAGAGCACTTTTCCAGACCTTTTTCCACTAGATTTCTCCCTCCTGCCGGGGACAGCCGCGCTGCCAAGCACAGCCTGGTGCTCACCTGCGCTTCCAAAGCAACAGACACGCTTGTGACACCGACCGCAAGCGACCGGCTTTTGACGAGAGGGAGTTTGCTGCTCACATTGCAGCAGAAAATTTGGACTGGTTAAAATAAGTCTCAACAGTTTTGTCCTTTTCAAAGGTTTGATTCATTTGTTGTACTTCAAGCTTAGTCCCAAATGGGTATTTAAAGCCACATTTTGTTTTGCACTGTGTGATTTGTACTGCCTTCTACAACTTCTGTGTTAAATTGCAGTTGAAAAATTTCCTTTAACCCTGCATAAATCCCACCTTGATAGAGAGGACTATTTTTGAAAGAGACCATCAAATTTTCGCTGTTACAAAATCAATAAACATCACAAAAAATATTTTTGATTTGGTCAAATAAATAACATCAACAACAATATTCAGAGACAAAAAAATTGTCCATTTATAAACATAAAAAGCAGACTGCTGCTGTTATGCTTACACACACTTCTATTCCAAAAAACAACTTTGCAGAAATGACTTAATAGATTTCTGTGTTGAATGTGCGTCATTTTAATGCAGTATTTGCTTAGCCCGTAAATAAGAGATTTTATATCTTCTAACCTCCAGCCTATGTACACACCTTGGCCCCTGTCACTGATAGGACTTCTTTCCATTTCACACATTTCCAAGACAAAGCAGGTGAGACACGAAATCAAACCAGACCAGAAAAACACACCCGGACAAATTAACCAACCCCCTCTCAGTCACAATTATGCCCTCCAGCAATCCTCTGCAACTTTATGGGCTGCGAAGTATATATTACCAATATTTGGTTTTCACAGAGATATCCGCTTTGTTACAATGCATAGACTCTAGAAGTCTGGCAAACCTACTTGAAAGGCCTTTCTTCATGTTTATATCTCTGCCCATCATCTGAAACAGTAGTAACCATGGTACCACTTTACAGCAACTGAACAGAACTGCCTGTCCACTACCAAAAAAAAAGCACTATTATACTGTGAAGAGACAGAAAAGAGAGAGACTAAAAAGACGCAGAGGTATTCTAGTTCGATGCTTTTAGGATTTTTTTTACAAACAAAGTTCACTCAATTTACATACTAAGAGGGGGTTTTTTATTTAAAAAAATTATTATGGATCTGTAAAGTTAGACAGAAATTCACAATTTAAGGTTCCAGTTTTTTCTGGCTTCATTATTGCCAAACATTCATCAGACAAGCAAGGTCCGCCAAGAAAATTTTAAAGAATAATCCTGCTGATGCACAAGGCACAACACAATCTAAATTTCATAACTGCAGTACTGGAGTCACTACAGGCACACAAATAAAAAAGTTGAGTATTTTTAAAATCAGAAAAGTCAACACTTGCCTGCTGTTTCTAAAGTCCTGTTTCAGGGCAATCATTTTTACCTTGCAGTGAAGCATTCCACGGATGAACACCATCACATTTACTTTTCCCCTAAGCAAAGTTTGCTAACATTTTGGGGTCTGGAGACAAAGAGGGTTGAGATACAGGTGGTTATCTTTCCCAAAGCAGACCGTTACTGCTAACGCCATTTTAATTTCATTTCTCTCCAAGAAAAAAAAAAATCCCACACCTATATTGATTCCTCTAACACAAATTCTCCAGTTGAAGAACCAACTACACAATCCTATCACAGCACCTCTCTCACCCGTTTCACTGGAAGCCTGAAAACATCAAGTGCATTTCATCAGGCCTTGTCACCTACAAGTATGTTTAGAAGGAACTGTCAGTTTTTATTAAAAGAGTACAGTCCTGACAACTGTAGAGAAGAGCTACAAAATACAAATCCTAAAGGCTCAAAATCAAGCACAATACAAGCAAACGAAACATCTCACCTTTGTAACCGAATTATTTTTGTGGGACCTAGTTCTCACGATAACACAAGTCTTACGGATGTTAAAAGAAATTTAACTGAAAAGGGTAGCTAAAAGTGCTAAGCGTTTGCAGATGGCATAAAGACTGAAGTCACAGCAGAAGTTCAGGGTCTACAAATTCTACAAAAGCCCCTAAACCCAACAAACTCACATGGTTAAATATCATGCCTTTATTTCTAACAATCCGCTGTAATTTTCATAACGAAGTTTACCAGCAGAGCTGCCTTCCACTGCCTTGCAACATAACCATAAACAATAAAAGACAGTCTGCAGTTAACATAAAATTTTTGCAAAGTCATACCTGAAGCCAGCTGTGAAGAGTTACATGAGGATTTCATGATGTCCCTGCTCATGGCAGGGGGGTTGGAACTAGCTGATCTTTAAGGTCCCTTCCAACCCAAATCATTCTATGATAATGAGCATACTGGATGATAAAATTACATAGGAACTTAACATAAAGATAGGCAAATAATGCAGATGAGGGGAAAAAACAAAAAGTAATAAACAGTACACACAAAACACTAGGTTCCAATAAGACACTACTACAGAGGAAAGATCTTGTGGACGTTATAGGCAATTCGATGAGAACTCCAGCAAAATACTCAGCAGCTGATGGAGTATAAAGCAAGCAGAACATTTGGCAATATTGAAGGGAAACAAAAAGAAATTACGCTACTACATATCACCATGGAGCCACTGAGTGATAAACCAAGCTAGGATCCCCTCCATTTCAAAGAGATTACCGTGGAGCTAGAAAAGAGAGAGGGAGAACAGCAACAGCACCATCACCGCTACAGAAAAGCGCACACAGATGAAGAGGCAACGGCAAGGCCCTTGACAACAGAAGGAACGTGACATTCGTACAAACTGATGATGAGGATCACTACATTTTGACTGGGAGGCAGGGGACGCTCAGCGAATTACCAGTCGGGAAGCCACACAACAGGCAGCTATCTTTGCATATGGCAAACAGCTGGAGGGTGAAGTTTAACGGCAGGCGACGTACTTGGGGTCAAACCTAGGAACAAGTCTAAAAATAACTTATCAGCCTGAAAAATCAGATTATTTAAATAGTGATCAGAATCATCAGTGGCTACTAAATTCAATGGCTGAGAAGGAAAATCCTCCTCAGAAAGCTTCCGAGCCCTGGCAACCCACAGCTAGAGCCACGTGCTAGTCATGAGATGGACTCCTGTCCTCGGCTCACCCTTCTGCCTCCTCCACCTCGGGACAGCAGCTCCTTCCAAGCAGTCTCGTCCCACAGCCAGGGCTGGCTACAGATCCGTAAGGACATGCTGATCCTCAAGCCCTCCCATGAGAAACCCAACACTTTCATCTCCTGTTCCAAACAAACAGATTTCGGAGATGGCGGACTTGTTCCACCTACCTTCAGGCATTCAAATGTGTCACTGGTGACCAAAAAACACCATCTCATTCATTGTCCTTGCACGAAAGGGGAGACAGGCACCTCCAAAGGACAATTCAAAACATGAAAGTACAGCTTTGTCTCCTGGGGCCACCATGAAGCTACGGACCTAACCAGACAGACACACACCTCCACAGACCGGCAGATCACACGAGCGACTGTGCCACCTGCTCTGTGCTCCAGTGGGATGATTTACCAACTTGGGAAGGCAAAAAAAAACAGAAACCTGGCAGAAACATGTGTTTGTTCTCCAGCCTCACTCCCTTGCCCTTCAGGGATTGCATCCTGCTCCTCGAGAGACTGGGGAGAGAAGCAGGGACAGAAAGAGAGCAGGAAGGGGAACTGGATCCCTCACGTCCTATGGAAGTGTCCAACCACTTCCAGCTCCACGGGTGAGGTCCAGGTCCAGCAGACCGATTTAGTTCGAGCTATTGCTCTCCAGCTTCCCCTCTTGAGATGGATGTTGTGGCTTCCTACCACTCAGGACCTTTTACACCAAGGATTAAGCTCCTGGCTTGTCCCCTGCTGCCGTTTCCACTTCAAAGAGCTGCTACTGTGGATACCAAAGCCTTTGAAAGTGGCCTCATCGCACAAAGTCGTGAGCATTAAATGAGATCCTTAAAAAAAAAAAAAAAAAAAGGCAAAAAAATTCCGGCACTGGCTTTTTAAACACATCAGTGCAGCCACTTTCAAAGCCTTTCATGCCTTCCCCACTGTGGCAAAGCAAATCTTCCGGGTTTTTTGGCTTCCCCACAACCCCTTAAAATTATGGCAATAAAGCAATGCAGCCCCAAAGTGTGTCCCAGGATTAGCAGAGGCGGACTAAAACACATAAGGCAACAGTAAACAAAAAAACACACACACAAAAAAAAAAAACCCCAACACGTGAAGAGCAAAGTTTTTAAAGGCAAGCGCTAGAGCTGCAGGAGAGCGGCGCGCCGAGCTGCCGGCGCATGTTCAGCATGCCAATAAGGACTGCAGCACCGCAGTCCCCAGCACCGGCAGCCCACGCGCCGGCGTCCTCCCCTGCAGAAGACCCTCTGGCCAGCCCGAGGAGGTGCCCCAGACCCCATCGCTTCTGGGCTGTGAGGAGACCAAGGTGGGGAAGCCGGCATCAGTCTCCTCGCCCCAGCGGGGCAAGGAGACCACGGTGGGGAAGCCGGCGCTGGTCTCCTCACGGCAGTCAGGGGCCGTCGCGGGGGATGCTGTGCCACGGGTGAACCCCACGCGTGGTACCGCAGCCTTTTAAATAAGTAAAAACAAGGCTGTGCTGAAGTCCTGAATCATCAGCTGGGCGCAGAGGTAGGCTCCAGCCCGTCCCACCAGAGGCGTTCGCAGACAGACTAGTGCGGCTGTAGGGCTGAAACATGTACATAGCTGCTGGTAAAAAGAGGGACAAGTACCCCCCCAAAAAAAGATAAAAATGGACTAAAACTAGGCTTTGCTATCCTACAAGGCAGCTGCTTCCCTCATCTCGGTGTCAGGGGCAGCACCCCACAGAGAGCTGCCGGAGGAGAACGTGAGGGCATAAACCCAACGCGCTGAAACCCAGCGCTGAAACCCATCCTTCTGCACGCCCGAAAACAAACAGAAGTCTTGCCACTTTGCGATTTAAGGTTAGTCTTAGCCTAAGTTCAGAATGTGGCCCATAATATCTATGAAGGGCAAAAATCATGACAGATTCAGAAAATTGAGGAGTACGGGGCTGAGCCATTTGGTACACCTGAAACACATATAACAGAGCGTTTGGAAAAAAAAAAAAATCCATAGAAATCCTCTTAAATCGGGGGGGGGGGAAGTATTCAGCTTGGACAGGAAAGAACACTAGAGGGTTAAAAAAAAAATAAAAAAAATTATTTGCTAGGCCTATCTCTTAAAAGCGATCACACACAAAACACACACTGAAAAGTCACCTTCAAAATTCCCCCCCCCCCCCCCAAAAAAAGGCATTTCTAACAGAGTCCTAGTTTCCTTCCATAAAGCCACAGAAGGAAAACATTTCTGTGTTTTTTCTTACCTGTATTCCCCAATTCTGCCTATGGTCAGAGGCGCTGTACTCTGCAGGAGAGCTTTTACAGCACGTGAACCTCCAGACCGACCTTGTCTCTATTTACGAGTTCAGCAGTGTGAGACACCCAGACCTTCCTGAAACGCTGCTTGTCATCCACTCAGAAACTGATAAAACATTACTGATCTCAAATAGAAAAAATAACACTCTGATACGAACCACCTGTTCCTATTTCTTGATCCATTTCTTTATGCAACAACTGTACCACTAAATCCCTCCCACTGCCTTTATTAGCTATTATTTTTGTATTGCAAAAATCACAAAAAGGAAAACCTGTATTTTTACTGGTGTGTATATATTACATATATGCAGATGCATTTGCGGACACACATCTAGGTATAAAAATGGGGGGGGGGGGGGAAGAGTGCAAATGTCTGCGGTTATCGCTTCTGTTTAGCAGAACTACAGCTGAGCTCTTCTAACTGGCAAAGTTTAAGGTAACCCAAGCCCACTGGGTCCTTTGCCAGACTTACAGCTCCAGGAATCCTACAGGTCTTCCGCAGAAGCGGCAAGCTGCACGCCCGCAGTTCTCAACAGCTTCAATAATCATCACTAGCACACAGTCCCCTGCATAATTAGTATTTCTGCATGTTAGTTATAAGGGTTTAGCATTTAATCTCCTATTGGGTATGTTATTCAGTTTTCACAGCCCCATATTTTTCCTTTTTTAGTGTGTCCAAAATACCGAACTAAGAACTAAACATTTGCCAGCATTGTCAGAGGGAGACCTCGGTGTTTTAAGGGCCTTATTAAAAAAGAATAATTAGAAAAAAAGGATATTAAGAAGTTGGCAGATTCTAGAAAGGGGCTGCGTGATTTCTTTCTCCTCAAGCGCCCTCTACCCCAAATAAAGCCAAAAAGTCTGGTTTTAAAAGATGACTCTGGGCTCCGTATATCAATAATGAACAACTGTCACTGTGTTTGCTAATAATGTATAAGAAGATTAGTTTAATTAGTCAAGCAGTTAATACTACTATTATTTGAACTAGTTTTCAGGACTGACACCCTCTAGAAAAGAGTTTTATTTTCCTCGGGCTGTAATTTCAGCCTGTTTACAGTTCCATAGCACTGCTACACACTAGTTAACCATAACACATTGTATTAAACACATCAAATTCGCTTCACAAATCAACAGCTGGAAAATGGTTTTAAATATACCAACAAATTCTAAAGCAAGTGACTTTATCCTGTTTTGCTACAATTTTGTAACAGCCATGTGTTTTTATTCACAGAAAAGGGGAAAAAAAATCATTGTTTAAAAAAAAAAAAAAAATCGAAACACCAAACTGTTTCCGCCCTGAAAGAGAAAAAAAATCCTCAAAGTCAGAAATTTCTAGTGATATTAGAAAACAAGGTATTACTAAATCACTAATAGCTATTATGTGAAATTTAAATCTTAGCAATGTGTCTAACTACTGATTTAAGAAATTAAAACAGTATGTGAAATCATTAATGAGGAATTTAATTAGAACACTAAGTCTTTTCTCATCTCTCCATACTATAAAACCTGAACGTGTTACAGAGCTTTTTACAAACAAACACAGCACAGATTATTCCTGACATACTTGGGAACAACAGAGAACAACCTTCATTCACAGCAGAAATCAGTTACCAGACCAGAGTGCCTGAAATCCCACATAACACCAAGAGCTACTTTTCTTCCCCCCCCGCAAAAAAAAAAGAAAAAAAAAAAAAAACAATATTGTACCACATGATTATTTCAGATTTCTATAAAATATACGCTTACAAATGAAGAACTTAACTTTGCTTTATAAACACTCTATAGTCACAACACTATACTTTAGGACAAGTAACTCCTTAGTAAACTCTACCTTAGGAAGGCGAAGAAACTAATTCTAAACGGCGTAATGACTCGCTGAAAACAGACAGACCGCACACAGTAAGACATTATGCCACTAATACCTCTGATGATAACCACAGAGCAATTAAGAGGAAGAGATACTACTAAATGAAAAGAGGTACCAGAATCTGGTCCAAAACACTTCTATTACCAACTATTTACATAACAATTGTAAATACAGAGTATTTACGGATACTTGTAACCTCCAAGACAAAAGCACACCTACCTATCTGTATAAAGTATTCCTAGAGCAGGAGAGAATTTTTTTTATCCCTTTGACTTGATTGACTGTCAATAGTTTGATATAAACTATTTGATTAAGTGATGAATGCAAATTTTCACTTTGCAATGTATAGCATTATCCTCCTTATGCCTAACTGCCAATCTCAAAGGCACGAAACACAGCCACTTAAATTACCTAAAAGAAAGGGACAGTCTCAAAACATGAGACTGAAAAGCTTTCTCTGTAAGCGGTGCCCAAAAATGATATTTGCAAAAAATAAAAATTTAGCTCAGATTTTATAGCTTTGAAAAGATTATTTTGACTTTTAACACCACATTTAAACATCGACAGTGATAGATATTTAAACATGCATATCCATACCCCACGGATTTCTAATAATAATGCTCTATATCCTGACACGTTTCACTTATTAGCAGAGCTTGAAATTCTCAGAAGACACAAGGTTGATTTTACTTAGAAGAACGTAGCGTTTAAAAATAACCAGTTCCTACACTGAAGGTGTGCCAACAACCTAGCTGCAGGTCTTCGGCAAGTATTCGGCCAGGGAACAGTGAATTTGAATCAACCTCCTCTGAGCAGAGTCGGCTGTGAGGAGCCAGGAGGTGGCATTGGGAGTTTTGAGCCCATGCCCTGTACTTCTCCTTGGAAAAGCAGAGGGATGGTTGGTCTAGAAGGGCCTATCTAATGCAATATTTTTAAAACTAGCGTAACTTGTTCCTGAGGGTGGGGGGAGGAATAAATCTTAAAACTTTCCCCAAAATTACACCATCAAAAGCTTTTCTAGGCAGTGAAAGGTTCTTTTACCTACTCTCTTCTTTAAGACATTGACCTTTAGTCCTCCACAGCCCATACACTTAATTTTGCTACCCACATCCTATCAGAATACAAATATTTATATACAATGCTCATAGCTATTACAGGAGAAAGAAGATAATATCATTTTGCTGCTGTTTCACCGCTAGTCTTGAAAAAAAAAAGAAAAAAATGTTAAAAACCTGTATTATATACAGTACATACACATTCTGATGCCATAACACAGCTGAAGACTGCATGCTAATTCGGGTTGCGAACCGGGTGGGATCCTGGACGATACTGAGCACCATCACCACACACGGCAGTCTGAGAAAGTTGAAGAGGCTTCAGCACGTCACAGGATGAGGCAACCTCCTCAGACCCCTCCCGCAATATGACGGCAAAGTTCGCTTCCAATCTAATAAATAATAATAATTAGTAACTGCTCTATCCTGCCAGGATTTTACAGACTTCTACCTAAATAACCCTTTTCCTTCTCTCCAAAGCATTTAATGTCAATCTTCTCCATTCCTTCCTGAGGCTCCTCCTTGGCAAGAAAGTTGATGTGCCTCAGCACAGTGAAATCATTGCTCTAAAAGCCAGCCTGCTCATTAAATTATTCTGCTAGCTGTGTGTTCTCTCATTAAAAATGTATAAAGATCAGATAATGGCAGCACATATTATTAACCTTGTTTTCCTTGTTTTCGTGTACAGGTTCTGTATTGCTGCCAAGACAAAGACCTGGAAAGGGCAGGGGAAACACTCAGCTGAACTACAATACGAAAAACTCTCCCGGCTTGCCTTCAAGCGCACAAGGAATCACGGTGTGGCCAAAAACGGCCATACTTTTATAACGGGGTAAAAATATTGTAGTCCCATTGTATGCCTCCTACAAGCCAAAGACAGGCAGCCTTGGCTTTAGTTAAAGCTTCCGATAGGGAATTATTTAGATCAGCCAGTCTAATTCACCTAAATCTTCAGGCATATCTGCTGTAAACTTCACAGATTTCCAGGTTGACTCCTCTCCCTCAAAGCTAGGAAGCCCTACCAGACGACAACCCAGCTAAAAATCCAATTAGGGTAGCAGCACTTCTGAAACACACTGACCTATTTCTTTTTTCACTCGCATTATTTTAATACGCATACACACACGTTCTGTTTCTGAAGAGAGCTATTTATGCTGGAAATTGATTCCCTCTGAAAACGAGTCACTACAAAATCCACCTTTTGCACCCAGACAGAATACATTTGCTGGAGGAATGCTGCTGTCTCGGCTTCCCCGAGCAACACAGACGGTATGCAGCACACTGCAGCAAACTCTTTAAACATTCAGCAAAAGGCAGCGGTTCTCCTACCTTGTTTAGCCCTGTCTGTTCGGCACATTCCCAGCGCGAAGAGGAACATCCGACCGAAATAAACAGCCATATCTTTCCCATCGCGTCATGGTAAGTAATGTTCACATGACACGCCGAGCAGCCCGTATTATTTTCGGCGCTCAGGATGCCTTCTGCCTTCTCTGGGGATTTTTCCTCCGATGATGAAGCAAAGACACAGTCTAAACTCTGTTGCCGAAAGACTGCAGCCCTTCCCTCTCCCAGAGCCCTCCCAGCATATGGCAGCCAATCACGCCCAGCTTCGTCAGCCCTACTGCTCTTCAACTGATCCTAACGGGATGATTGACACGGCAACACAGCGCTTCCAATGTGTAAAAACAATGCATCCATACTGATGAACCAGGAATCTCCCTCACGCCGGGAAGGAGTTTTACCGGCGAGGTAAAGCGATACCTCCACGAAACAGCACACGCAGCAAAAGCAAAACAACTGCCCTCCCCTCCGCTGCAACGAACGGCAGCCACACCATCCCTTGCGCAAGAATTTCCGCAGCTTTTGCTAATCGTGTGTGCTGGCACAAACAACGTTTCCGAAACCGCAGGAGTGCAATGGTGCTGTTTGGGTTGTAAAGGTGAGCTGCACACCATAAACCACACGCTCCACCCTTTAGTCTAACGCGCGCCGGTTCAGGCAGTAACAGTCTCATTTTAATGCTGCATAATCTCACTGCGCAGCGTTTGCGTTTAACAGCAATATGTACGCATAATGTCTTGCCGAATACTTGAGAGCAGTCGTTAGGGACTGCAGATACGGGATGCTTCTCGACGAAAACATTATACGTATAATGGTGTTTTAATACCCTTGGTGGACAAAGCACATCAGCAGCATCCGAACTGCGGTTCCTGTGATGAGCTTACACGTTCGTTTGTACCAAGGTTCCGGCACAAGGACTATGATACCAGTTGCCATTTTCAAGTCAAACTGTGGGCAGCTTGATACACCAGGCTGCTGTCAATCAGTTTTCCCCACAAATTTTGCTGAAGTTTTAAAACAAGAGAACAAAGCAGCCAAAGATTATTGAACAAGAGTTGCAATTAAGGAAAATACAAAAAGGAGCTTAAGCTGAAAGTCAACCTTTATCCAGAAAGGGATAAGATTGCAGTGGAATACTACTTTAGACAGCAGTTTATGCAGTCCAAGCCATTACATAAAAATGTGTAAAATGTATTTAAAATGCCACTACAAGTTTAGAAATATGAATAGAGAAGAGGAAAACAAAGCGCTCATTCACTGGCAGCTCTGTCCCAAGGCCCCATTGTTTCCTATGGGCTGTTTTGCATATTATAAATGCTCCTTCCCAAAAATCCATTATTCGTCTATCTCGCAAGCAAAAACCTCTCCTTCGGGCTCTGCCATCTCCCACTCAAATTTGTGAAAGCCCTGCTCTCCCCTCCCTGGCACAGCCGAAACGTGCTCCCGCCGAGGAGGCTCCTGCCAGCGAGCCCTCATTCCTGGTCCAGCCGCCCCCTCGCCTCTGCTCCAGTCTGCCCTATTTAAAAAAAAAAAAAAAAAAGAAAAAAAGTAATAATAACCGCCAAAAAAAACCCAAATAGATGATTCTGGTGGGTCTCAGGAGACTCCAGGGACAGGGGTGGTACCTCCATCTGTTATTAACGTGTCCTGGGTGCGTTTCGTCAGTATTTTCCACATTTCTGAGTTTGCCAAACTCGAGCTGTCCGTGTTAAAAATTTTCCACACTGGACATCTGCTGCAGGATTTATTTACTTTTCTGCCAAAATGCAGCTTGCCCATTTCTGTGATAGCCTAGATATAACCACGCTGCTCTGCCACCCTTGTAACTCACTCACCAGGGAACTCTGGCTCCCCGGCCCACGTCGGGGCAGCCATGAAATCTGGCAGAGTGCTGATCCCTTGGGTTTTTCGGTTGTTTTTTTTGTTAAATCAAGGCTATATTTTTTGCTGTACTTATGAAAATATATTCCTACGTGACAAAGCTCTAAAACCTGCTAGAATTCAGCTGATAGGTACTGTCTTCAATTTTATTTTTTTTCTGATCCCCACATTACAACCCTCAGAAAATGTCCTGCAGGAAGCGTCCACCGCCTCTTCCAGCCATCCGTCCGCGTGCGGCTGGAAAAGCACCGGCCCCACGGTGCGACTGAGCGTGTAATGGGCTCAAGTTACAGGAGATTAGCAGGATTTCCCCTGTAACTGCTGCTCCCATCTGCCGGAGACCAGACATTGGAGCTGACAGCAGGAAGACAACCTCGCCTGTTGCTTTCGTGACCCTTCGGCTGGTGCCCCACGGACGTGCCGGAGACAGGCCCTTGAGAGTGCGCTGAAGAGGGGAGGCGAGGAAGGTCGGGTGGACCAAAACATGACACAAAGCTGGGCAGAAGAGGGAGAGACAGCAATGAGGGGGAAAGGGAGGAAGAAACGCAACAGCCAGAGCCTGGAAATCCTGGGTCTGGTCTGGCAGAAGATTACCACAAGGAAGAAGATGGCACCTAAGCCGGATGAGGAGCTGGGGAGAGTAAGCAGCACAGGTACCATCAGTCAACGGGAGCCAGCCGCCCTGCCCATGGACCACATGCATGTTCACACGGCAACATGCGCCGAGAGCTTCTGTGGTCCGTTAGCTGGCTTCTAAAGAGGGAAGAAACTTGCAAATTACCTCAAAAATACAAACCCAAGACAAGTCACCAACACACCCCCCAAAAGGCAAGGGTTGAACGCTGCCTGCACAACCCGATTTCGGGGCCACCGCTTCACAGCACATACACCAGTCTCCAGCCAGTCTCCACCCAGCGCAAAGCTTCAACTGCAGTGAAAGCAGGGTTGAGGCGCTCCAAAATATCGTTCCTCGGACTCTCAAATCATGAATGCAAAGCTAGCAGCCATGCACTCCCTCGGCTCCTGGTGTGGGTTACAATGTTCTAGTTCCTCCCTTGCCAAAGGATCAGAAGGCCCTCAACTCAGTAGGGCGTGCTGAAAATAAATCACGTCACATTTGTGAACCCTTCGGCTAGGCCCCATCAAAAAGCTCAAGAGATAATGTATGATCCTTCTCAAAAATGGCACTTGAATAGTGTGCAGCAAATAAGGCGTGAGCTCACGGGCTGAAGAAAAAGCTATTTTTTAAAAACACCTGCTCTGTACGCTGAGGAATTCCAAAGTGACTGATCTCAAATTGTCATGTGCCTATGCGCCCATTCATTTTTCACATCAGTTACAAAGAAAAAGGCCAGGATTTCAATTTTCAGGGCAATTTTTGCAATTAAATATATAATACGATTGTATAATGACATCATCTTGGAGAAGCTGAGGACTTCAGATGTCAGACACAAAGAATAACAAATAGGTAAATGCTCAATTGAGAAAATGTCATCTGCTATGCTTGACATGCTACTATAATTAATGAATCAAGGGAAAAATGCTGCTAAAGGTGAGTATTACACACAATTTTCTGAAGCGCGTAGATCTAACTTTTCTCCAAAAGTGGACTATTTTGGAAGTAATAAAGGGGAGGAGAACTGGAGCATGCAGAACCCACACAGCTGTTTTTCCTTCTTTACTCTTGAATCAAAGCGATTAGGTCTAATCCCAGAAAAAACAAAACTTCTCAATTTAAAGGGAGCTTTGCAAGAAGCGTGGCATATATCTAACACTAACTTTGAAGACACCAAACAACTTAAATGACATTCAGTACAGCAAAAAGATGATTTTGAGCCTTGCATAGACGATCTATGGCAACAGACATTTTGGCAAGTTCAGCAATGGCAAGAACAACTTCAAAACTATTTCTTGTGTCAGTAACAGACTCTTCGCTTAGTAACTTCCCACAACCAGCAAAATTCAACCTTGGTAGCTATGGTCTGAATGACAGCATAAAGAAAAGTCAAGGCAGCTGCCAAGATTTTAAAACTAGGCACCTAGACCTATCCATGCCTAATAACACTGATGCCAGCCTTTGGAAAATACCCCCCTCTCTCTCTCTCTCGGGGCTGAAGTGACAGTAGAAATCATTATGAGTTATAAAAATAAAGAGTAATGCCAAAAGTCAAGTTGCTAACTGGAAGCAGTTTTGCTGTTCTGAAAGGACACTGCAAGATCTCATTTTGATTTTAAAAATACGCTTATCAGAATAACTTTAAGTCCAGGATTCCAACTGCTTTAAATTCCTAGCACCCAGACATCCCAACATCTCCCTAACCTAGGAAAAGTGGAGACTGATTGTGCACAGACATGAAAACAGACTATTTTCATCATATATGCTGAGAGAAACATGAAATGAAAACACACCACAGAAGCAAGTGCATCTTCAAGCTACATGTTAGGATTCAATCTTACCAAAATTAAGGTGGCTTCTGGAGGCCTTCCAAATCCCCTCTCTCCTTCTGCTGGTTGCACAGGGAATTTAAGCCATGTCTAAACTGTGAGATCCGAACACACTGGTTCAGGCACGCATCCAGTCTGCATCCTGACTTGATTCTGGGATGACACCAATTCCCCATGAGCGTGAAAATTGAGTACACGCGCACCGTTCCTTCACAGGGTGGTTCCAGTTGGGCAGGGTGATGAAGGCACCAGCCAGAGGAGAGCTGCAGTATGCTCCAACCAGGCTTTGCAGCTGAACGTTTGAGAGACATATCTCGGGTGCCACGGAGAGCTGAGCTGCCTCTGGATTGTAGCCTTATGCACTTAGCTTGAAATATATTTGACCATATATAAACAACCACATCACACTGAGTCACTCTACTCCCCCTCTCTCTTTATAGTCACTGAAGAGAAAGAGGCATTTGTGGGCTGTGATTCATCCTATTCCAAAGTAGCTATTCTAAGAGACTCCATCATATCCTAAAAGCATCTGTGTTTCTCTGTTGGTTACCTGAGACGGTCACCCTCAGGCTCCTTCTACCATGTCCTTCACTGAACACGCAAGAGGTAAAATTTTACTACAGAAGAAGCTTTATTAGGAACATAAATATTTAGACACTTAAGTTACATGCACTGGATAGCACTTTTGATTTTCAAACTCATTTAGAATAACTGGAGACATTAACATAGAGCTAAAAAACACCTGTATTTTGACAATGTACAGTTATAGCTTCAGTGTAAATCCTCAGCTTGCCATAAGCATGTTCCAGCTATGTTGCTATATAAGCTACATAAGCTTGTTCTCTAAGCTATGCTGAACATGTTCCAGGTTTTTTCCCCCTCCCTGACTGAATATCAACCCTTGCACTCACTCACGCTTTCTTCCTCTGAACAACTGATTGACACCAAATTAACCTAAGAGGAGCTGGACTGGGATCCTCCTCCCGATTTCCTTTTTGATTTTGGAGGGGTGCATTTTTGAGGGGAGGGAGGACTAGCAAAACAACGAATATCTTGCTGACTCTGCCTGTGTAAGACAGGTAATATAAACTGGAAAAATAGTAAGGTAGGTAAAATAAATTGGCAGACGACCTATATTGCCTTACTCTTAGAACGCAGACTTATGCAAAAGTTTTTTTCAGGAAAGTGATTCTATTTTTCTTCGTGACAGCTGAAAAAAAAAAAAATCTGTTTGCAGTTTGCTGATCTGAAATAGCAAATCACAGAAGTATTAAAACATTAACATTTAAATTTTAGTCATCCTAACCCAGACATCTAGTGCCTCCTTACACACTCTAGGGAATTCCTGTTGGCCTCCAGTGGTCACTGCTGGAAAGACTGGGTTACTGGTATGTCCTGGCTTGTGTCTGCCAGTCCCGTGCAGATGTCCCAGATATAAAATGGTCTAGTGTCATTTTAGATGCCATATACTTAGGTACCTGTACCCGCCCAAAAACGTAAACCATTTCCTCAATACACATCAGAATAGATCTTCCCAACTCTCCTAGCAGAATGTAAAAGGGTTACATGCAAAGCAGAAACACTTCATCTTCAACTGCTGAACCCTACTCAGAATAGATGTTTTATGAATCACAAAGAATCACGGGGTAACAGCACAAGCACTATTTAAGCCAGCAACTTATATCATAAATTCAATATAAATCCTTCTCTTTGCTAACTGACTTCAGGTCCCCCTACTTTGTACAGCATCCACCACAACCAGGGAATTCTCTGATGGAAGTCTCCCAAGCATCTCACTCCAGCTGAAATAAACACCGAACACTTAAGCCTTCATAAAAAATGTATTTTGAATACATGTGGTTATGAAGAATACTTTCCAAATGCGTCAAATTAAGAAGAAACTGTTACACCCTTTAGTCTCTAATACCCAGTTGGAAACAACGTGAAGGTGTGAACCGCCACTAATGTCTAAATTATCTTTAGCGAGATCCCTGTGTACTGGGAAGTTCTTCCATTGCTGATAAAAACATGCTCCTTCCTCCTCAGACCCCTCCATGACTAATTTCCTCCATAGCTATTGTTCTGGCCTCAGATTTGGAGTAGCTCCTATTCAAACCCACAACAGGAGGAAACCATTTGACAAATCACCTTGTCAGAGAACCTACTAACCTCAGCCACAAAGCCACGCGGGCACAGGAAAACCCTCTCGTGTCTCAGGGAGCATAGGTGGAGGATGCACATACCAAACTTCTGCCCCTCGTCCTGAGAATTTGCTGGCTTCCCACATCAGCCAACCTACTGGGAAGACACAGGAGCAAGATTTGCCCTCTAAAAAGTTCCTAAGTTACCAAATATAATACTCCACATAACTACATGAGAGAAGTATTCCAACTACGTTGTTTGCAGGTAAACCAAATATTTTTTTTAATCTTCTACGAAAATTCAATTATCAGCGCCTAATGTATCCCAGATCCTGCATATAATTCAAGCAATGGCTGCAAATAATAAATCTTCCAGCCAGTGATGTAATTAGGACTCTCTAATTATCCTCTAAATCCAAAAGCTCTATTTTACTACTCCATTATAAACGCAAAGGGAAAAAGATGCCACCGAAACTAAGCTACATTTTTAATTTACGCATCTTCAATTAGCACAAAAATAATTCAACTCTTTCTAATTCATTAAGATTATCCTATTGTTTTTGCACACTACTGCAATACAGGTGTAAAAGATCCCATTGCTGTTTAACAGGTGATGCTCACTCCCGGTTCCCTACAAGCCGCTACTCAACAGCCGGCGCCTGTAGGGTAGATACTCAGGGGTACGCAGCAAAACCAGCAAGCAGTCTCCACTGTAAGCAGAGAAAACAGGCTCCAGGAGACTTCAGAGAAAACGGAAGCCAATTGGATAATTTTTGTTTTTGAAAAATCAGTAAGAGTAGGATTCAATCCCTCACCCTTTTACAGCAATTAATAGCCTGCACATGTAAGAGCAGAGGACTCCATATAATTAACAAAGCATTACTTTGGCAAGCAGGGAAGACGTGCAGTATGTAAGTACTGGGTTTTATTTCTTCCTGTGATGTATGGATGACAGGTAGGAGAAAGCTATGCCAAGTGAACTGCTGGCAAGCAACTAGTCTTTTGGGTAGCAGGCAGCTCTGTTTTGTGAAGTCTATGAGCATGTGTTCACATAGGCAAGCTTTTCTTTCAACAGCAGAGTTACATGCATTCACAGTCATGAGTTTTGCACAAAATTTCCATTTTCACCTCAGAAAAGGTTGTTTTGTTTCAGCTTGCTCTCTGCTTATCGTGAAGTGCCAGGAATACTTTTGTTTGTATAATGTTTTTAAACTTTACATGTGGATCTTGGCCGAATTACTCTGCCACATAATACCACATACATGATCATGAACTTTCATTTTTCCCAAATGTCATGTAACAAATGAAAAAACAAGTAGCTGTATACACAGAAACAGGAATTGTTTTCACTCAGAAGAAATAAGCAAACAAGAACAACGAAGGGCAAGAAACAAGGTCCTCTAGCAAAAGCACGAGGTATAGGATGAAAAGGCATCCAACAGCCTGATTTCTGATGACAGCATGGTTCAAGCAGCGCACATCGTTTTAATCCAACCACCGCAACAAATAAAGTAAATTACACAAAGAATGCCTCAAAAATCAATTCATCAACAGAGGTCCAAAGATAGAACAGAGAGTTTATTTGTAGGGAAAACTCTGTAAGAGGATAGCGTCCAGCCTTCTAACACGGTGTACTTCACCTCTTTCATATTTTTCTCTGACTCTCCTCTCCCTCTCAAAAAAAGAAAAAGGTATTATAAAGTTGACAAAGCCATTTATTTGGCTATTCTCCTTCATACCAACTCTAATAACAATACAATATGAGCAGTAACACACAGCAGCAGAGCCAAAATAAGATTAGAAGGCATCCTGTCTGCTACCTTTGGCTTACTTAAAGGTAGTACCAGCCAAAGGGGACTCCAGAGGAAGAGCGCAAGACGAAGATTACACAGATCTTTTGCTGTGGGGTACATAGTCTTACAAACTTTAGATCATAAGGCAAATTTCACTGCAGTCCACCTGCCCTCGTGGCGATTGTGATGCCACCTCAAACCCCGAAGCCATCTTCAGCAGGCCCGTGAGGAGGGGTTCGCCTGGTTGAGCAGTTATTAATCACCAAAGGGTTCTGCCCCGTCCCTGTGGGACGGGTGAGACTGAAGGTAACCAGCTGACAAAAATAACATGCAGGTCCTCAAGTCATAAATACTTAGGCCCACAATACTGATCTCATTATTGGTTGCTGCAACAGTATTGTATGAACCACAAAAGCTGTACTGAGGACACGAAAATAAGTTTACCACTAAGCATCCCACAGTAGCTGGTCAGCTCAGTTCAAAGTTGTCTAAAAAATTCTTAATTTTTGGGGAATCTGTGCCAGGCTCCTAGAAACTTCGGTTGGAAGCAAGCTCTAGAGGTTACCTAGTCCAGCCTCTGTCTCAAAACAAGACTATCACCAATACCAGACCAGGTCAGCTGTGGCTTTGCCTTGATGAGTCCCAAAAAGCTCTGAGGATGGATATGAGCTTCTCTGGATGACCTGCTGCAGTGCTGCACCACCCTTCTAGCAACAAGACTTTCCCGACGTTCAACCTGTATCTCCAAAGCAACAACTTGTTGTCATTGTCCCTTTGGCACTACTAAGTAGAGTATGGCCCTATTATCTTCATAACCATCCTCCAGCAGCTGTACACAGCTACTGGATTGACCCTTCACCTCCTTTTCATCCAACTAAAGCAGCCCAGCTCCCTCAATCTAGACCCCTGTTCATAACAGTAGCTCTTCACTGGATCTAGACATGGTAACAGTCCTCTATCTGAGCTAGAAGCACTGCCTTTGACAAAAGCAGTGACCATGTGTTCAGTTCCCAATGGATGAACTAGAGAGACTTCCATCTTTATCTCTTTGCTGTTGGCAGCAATGACAAGGGAATATCGCTCAGATGTCTTGCATTTGCTTCTTCTGATTCTTCTTTGAACTGCTGACAGAAGGGATAGGTTAAAAGCTCTAGATCCTGCACAGAAAGGTTCACAGAATTTTAGACCTTAGTGTTTTGGTCCTCTTGGATATTTTGCATATTGAATGCACTTCCATTTTACAAAAATATCTACAACCAAGCTACCTAACAACAAAAAAATGAAGTTACCAGTGCTCACTTTCTAGAAAAGTTCTTTATAGGTCCTTCAAAAACCAAAATTTGATGCAGACGCTTCAAATTATAGCCATCTTCCAAGACTTCCTTTTGAGACAACACAACTTGAAGTGTATTGGCAACTCAAAAAAACCCCAAACCTTTAAGGATATGCCATTCATTCTGCTCTTTTTTTCAGTCTATTATGCAGAACGAAACAAATAACTATGAACCCACTGACAAAATCCTGCTGAAGTAAGCAAAGTGGAACTACAGCAGTTTCAATCATTCCTCCTGTTTAGAAAACTCTCTCCTAAAAGCCTTGTGCACAGACTTCTGCACAAACCAACACCTTCCCCCTTTCCAGTTTGTTTCCAGCAGCAGACTCCACCAGGGACTCAGCAGCAGCAAGGACCAGCTCCAGCAGGTTTGGTACTGCTGGTACCACATAAGACAAAGTGCTTCAGTCACCTCTGAAATCGTAAAGAAGCATGAGGTAAGCTTTCTGGAAAGCGAGAACAATGCTGTAGTAATCCTCCTGTCAGCCTAGGGCCATCGCCACAATTCAGATGACCAAACCGCCCTGCTGCATCACAGGGGAGGAGTACTGAGCTCCACCCAGCTCTGGCCTCCAGTTATTGCCATGCTATTAGTCAGGAGGCCTCTTCATAGCTCAGAAAGCGTATTGATTTTCCTTCCCCCTTCCTCTAACTCACAACAGCGAGGACAGGTTATTTCAAGAAAACGACATACTGAAGCCACCGACACCACCTCCTCCTGCTGGAATACGCCTTCATCTTACCATTACGGCTATTACACCCTCACTCTTCCTGCCCACACTCCCCACTGCTCCCACAAGATGCACACCCAGGTCTAACCATTCCCAGGATTCAACAGCTCGTACCCCGAGAAAGAATCACAGGGTGTCCACGCCTCTCCCGTGGCACCCAGAGACCTGAATGGCACAGCCCACTTCATCTGCCATGGTGTAAACTGGAATGGGCTGTTCAAGGAATTATGAAAAGAACCATAGAAATCAGATACCTTCTAAAAGCTCTGATTAGCCGGAGAAATATCACTCCACCACAAACAGGAAGCAAAGAGCATAAAGCATTATGAAATTAAGTGAATGAATTGAGTAACATAAGACCTACCTCTAACTGCCAACATGCAATACACAATCCCAAGAGTGAAATACCTGATACGCATTGCATCACGCAAAGCTGTCTAGAGGAGGTCTAAGTCCCATGTCTTCCCTCCCCCCCCAATACTGAATCAAAGACTGAGGCACAAGCAGATGTCAGAAAGCACTTCCTTCACCTATTCTGCAAACATGAAATCTAAGGTGCCTCTAGAAAGGCATCTTTGTTAGATTTCATTAATCTGAAAAGCAAAGCTGACATTTATGCACTTAAAAACTACAACAAACCAACGGCTTTAGGAAGGCTAGCACTAGTCTCTCATAAAGGAATGCAGAAAAATGTCCCAGAATGATAAATCTTGGGAATTTCACCAGATACACTGGCAAGGCTGAACACGCTGAAGTCCCCAGAATTCCAGAATTAATCTTTTCATGTTCTGTATGAAACATCAGTTTCCTCACAGCCCCCTTGGCACCTTCACTGGTCATCTCTGGTCCAACTTGCGGAGCTGGTTGTATTTTTGATTTGACCCTTGACAGAGAAGTTGAACATTAAGGATATCGCAACACTACTGCTGTCATGGAAAGAGCATCACCTCATTCCAGCAAGTGAAAGAATGTCCACTTTCCCAGAAACTGCAGAAAGCCTCAGTAGAGCAAAGATCAAGAAACTCCAAACATCTTCTCCAGCTTGCAAATGGCCAGCAGGGCAAGGGCCTGGGGGCTCAGGGAACCACTAACTGGTACCACCAACAATGATCAAAAATACAGTCAACTCCTAACAACCACTGATCCAGTAGCGAACCCCAAAATCACCTTGATGTTTTGGTATCTCACCATATACACATACAGGACAGAAATTTCAGATCTGTGAATGGCAAATAAAGGCTGAAATAACTAATGCATCAAAGCCCATGCTAAGGCCTTCAATGCTCAGGGCCGATGACATCCATATAGACATATCTCGTGAAAACCTTGTGGGCACTTGGAGAGGCCTCTCAGGTAGCAAAAAAATGCACTTCACCCATACCCACCAACAGCCAGATTGCACAACTCAAGTCAAGCACATTTAGACCCCCCTGTACCTTAAAACAGGTTGGATTTTTTTTTCCTCTGAGACCTGTGAATTCAATCCATACTCCTTCCAGTCTTAAATCATTAACAAAATACTCAGAAGTTTCCTTCCACCTTGGCAATGTAATAGTTCTACCACTGCTGAAGAAACTCCCCATAGATATACTGTCCTGAGCAACCACTGGCTAATGCCAAATCTCCCGTTCCTGAAAAAGGTCAGTAACAAAGCCAACTATCGGCTCGCTTAAATGAACTGAATGCTATAGACCAGGGACACCAAACTACAGAGAGAACGTGGACTGTCCCATAGTTCTAATTATCTCCTGTCAGAGAAGGTGTGGGCTGATATAGACTCAACCTCCCAGACCTCCTTTTCCAATACCATGATGCACGAGATATTTATTTAATATTTAATATGTCTGTCACCAGGGTGGTGGGGACACCCCACAAGGGCCCACAAAAATATGATGGCCAGTCTGGGTCCTTCCCAGGTAAACTAGGAGCAATGTGGACACAAGCAGCAGTGGGAAACTGCTCCATCACTGGACGCTTCCCCTGTAGACACCTACAAAGCTCAGTTCCCTCTACGCTGCTTTCTAACATCAGCATCAAACTACCAGGTGAACCAGCCAGTAACAACCTCAAGTTCCCTCTGCGTGGAGACATAACAGACCTACTCATCCTTCAGCACAAACAGCTACAGCACCACCAAAACAAGGAGGAGTAGCTGAAGTTAAACCCAAACCTGAATTCGGTGGTGAGCAGAGGAAAGCACTGTTGAGAGTTCCCAGCCACAGACAGCCCCTGGTTTTGTTGCTTTAAGATACATGATCCCAACTGGTCATAGGTCAGAAGTATTTCTGGACTTTACACTGACATTATACTTTCATACTGAACCATTACTCAACGACAGCGTCGCTGTCTCACTCTAAACAACGAGCGACCTTGCGTCTCCAGCACGCTGCAGGCAGCTCAGGAAGCCTTCCAGTCTAGGAAATCTGTTAACTCCAGAACGTGCCATGTCTTTCCCCAGTGACACAGCCGCGTACCATCACCCTCCCATGTTCCAGGCTGCGTCCTCGCAGCGCTCAAACCTCTACCCGCAATTTTACAGCTCTCCGTGGCCCTGGGCAGCAAAACGGCGACCTTGGGCTCCACAGAGGAACAGTCCCTGAACAATCATCGTTGTCATCAGCCACCCAACGTGAGCCGAACGTGCCGCTGTGCAGCCCCATGTCAGGATAAACTGCTGAGTTACTCAATACTTCAGGCTCTTTGAAGCAGTCTGCTCTTCCTTCACACCTGTAGCTGATGGAGCCATACCAACTACGTTTTTATTCCAAATTTAGCTCAGTGTTTCGATACTGCATTGCTCTGTGGCCATAAGCGAATGGACAGCATCAAACCCAGTTATCACAAATAATCCAAACACAGTGATCAAGACAGCAAAGAGCGCGGGGAGGGAAATATCAGCAGTACAAAAGATTGTTTCTGTTTTTAAAGGTTTATTTACCAGAAATGACTGACTTGAAACTGAAAAACATTTTTGATCAACACTCTTCCCGACTTCCACTTCAATGACATTTTAATGAATGCTTTCTAAGTAGCTCTACTTACGTAAAGTTGCAAATGAACGTGGGAGAACACTGAAGAAAGGTAATGGGGGGGTGGGGAGGGAAAGAAAATTCCATCAGGGATTTTATTTCTTGGATGCCTCCGAGACAAAGAATAATAATTCATCTGGGGAAAAGCGATCCAGCAAAGATTCGACTGGTAAAAGACATCTGGAAAGGAGCAATACGTAGACAGAAAGAGTCTGAATTATGATAGAGGGACATGAAGAAAGATACAGGGAGATCTGGAAGCCAATTAGGTTACTTTGTAATTCCGCAAAGATGGAGGCAGGGTTTCACATCTGTCCCGAGTACTTCAGCCCCAGACAGCTAGCAATAAACTGCCAGAAAAAAAAAATGTACAGAAGAGCAGTAGATACGATTGTTAGGACTGGCTGGAGCCATCTGAAGTGAGATTTCTACCCCAGTAACTGACAGTATGAAAATACCTTCTTCGATAGCAGGTTTAGCATGGTTCATGGTTCTTTATTTCTGTTTTTACTGGCAGGTTGGACCAAATTCTGAAACCTTCCACTAGAACCACAATAAGACCTACGAGGGCCTCTTAAAGGTGGGGGAAAAAGGCAATATAAACAATCAGACTGTTCATTCACCTAGCATGCCATGAGTTTCGCCAAGAACATGCCAAACCTAAATAAATTATGCTGTATAATTTTACTCGGCAGCATAAGGAGTGAAATAACCACGCAGTGTTGCTGAGATTCCAAGAGCTACCCAGAGGACGTAAAAACATCTAACACCACCAGACAGCAATGGGAATACCAATTTAACACGCTTTTTCTTCTTCCTGACATAAATTTTTAACCAAACTTTTTTCAGGGTCTTCTAGCTGAGCTTTTAACCCAAGAACAAGCAAGACTAAGAAGGTCCACAAAATGGCAGCCCCATGCCACTGGTGGCAGGGCATTCACATACCACTCTTGCTACGGTAGGTATGCCACAGTCCAAGAATCCCTAGGCTAGCAGAAAAAGTAGCCTATTTAGTACTGCACAGTACGATCCCAGAGACTCTGCAACCAGCACAGAAACTACAGAGCAGCTGTAGTAGGAGAGATGAAAATTTCACCTACCAAGTGTTCGCAGCAAGTAGACTTTATTTTTAATCCCTGTATGACAACTGTTATTCTATAAAAGCCAATTTTAAGAAAATGATGCTCAAATGAAGATTCCAGCCTCTCAATCCCAAACTTACCAACGCCAAAGATCTGGGATTTTGGCAGGTCTGCTCGTGTCTAAGAGCAGGCCATTTCTTCAGAGAGCGGGCCGTAAACGATAAAGGAGATTAAGTTTCAGAGAGAAAGCGTGCTGAGGTGACACATACCATGTCACCCACCCACCTAGCTGCTCAACGCAGAAGCACCGCTCCTGCGGCGACGGCAGGGAGACCGCAACAAAGCAGCCCATCGCTTCGGCTACGGGCACACGTCACCGTGCAGCCAACTGTCCTGCAAGTCACACCTTGGACGGACAGACAGACCCACCCTTACAGCAGTGCAAATCACTGCTGCAGCCCACTGCTAGCGTGTATATGCGTATATAGATACATAAATATGTAGTATAGCAAGTGCCAAAGGCTGGCATGCCCCAGCCAGGAGCTCCAGCCCGTGTGGGAAGTTCTGTTGCCAAGATCTCCAGCGGGCACCCCCCGACCACCTTACCACCGGAGAGAGAAACCACAGGCCTCCACCCGGGGTTCACACACCCTCCAAAAGCGTACGAAGCCGACGCTACACAAAAGGGCCTTGTCCGCAGCGGGAGGAATTACATGCCTTCCCCCAGCTGTACTGGGTGTATGCAAACAGCATTAATGCCAAATATGAGTTGCAAGTTAGCATTACTGATGCTGAAGTAACTTTTTTTAAAAAAACCCCACACGCTCAAAAACTGTATGCAAGCAGCTTTCCACTAGTCCTTGACAGTAACTTCAGAGCATTTCCCAGAAGAGTTTAAATATGTATTTGGCCCCAGAGCCTACCACGGGCACCTTTTTCGTTCGCGCAGCGCAGTCTATTCACGCACGAGGGGAAAAGGGAGGACAGATGGCTAAACCCTTGCATATTTACCAAAGTACGAGTACCACGCTAAAATCATACAGCACCAGGCCAAGTCACATGCTCAAAATTCATTACGCTTCCGCTACTACCTACAAGTCCACACTGCTTTGAAAAATCTACAAGCCCGAACAAGGTACGCTAGCGTGAGACGACGGCTTCGGCGTGCTAACCCCACACGGACAGCCCCTGCAGCCGAGTTACCAGCACACGAGTTGTTCCACGCTCCCGTTCCAATACCTATCCCCAAACAACACCGCTGGCTGCTCCCCCCCCCCCCCCCCCCCCCAGCAGAAACGCAAATACCCCTAAAAGCAACGGGGAAACAAAACATGTGGAACCCGAAGCCTGCAGGCAATGTTCTCACAGCTCAAAACACAGGCGCGTTTTCCACGTATATATAAATACACATAAAGGGATAAACACGGGGGCTTTCCGCACAAAGCCAGCGGGAAGGAAAACATTTAATTTCTGACGGGTTTCCCCTCCTGTCACACTCACCTTCACACGTGGGGACCCCCCCCACCCCCAAACCTGCCGGCGCTGTTCCCCGGGAGGGCAGTCACGGGTGGGGCGGTTCGGAGGGAGCCGCTGGGCCCCACGGAGCCCTTTCCCCCGCCCCCAGAAGTGACAAATAACCCGGGGCTGGCTCCCGCCCGCTGCCGCTCCCCGCACGCCCGCCGACCCCAGCGCCGAGGGAAGGAAACCGCGAGCCGCCGCCGAGCCCGCCGCTTCCCGCCCCGTCGGCTCCCCCCGCCAAGCGGAGGGGGAACGGGCGCCGGGGACCCGGGGGGGGGGGGGGGGGGGGCACCCGGCCGGGCGCCGGGCTCCTTCCCGCGCCCTCGGCCGCGGCGGGAGAGGCCGAGGCGGGCTCGGGGGCCGCCGCCGCCCGCCCAGGTGCGGCGGGACCGGGCAGCGGCTCGGCCGGGCGGCCGTTCCCCGCGCAGGGAGGCTCCCCCCGGGGCCGCCGCGACTCCTCCCCGGGCCGGCGGAGAGACGAAACTCCCGCCGCCGCCCGCAGCGTCCCCGGGGTGGGGGGGGGGGGCACACGCGGAGACGCCGCGGGATCCGCCGCCTTACCTCGGAGCGGGGCGCGGGGGGCACCCGCTGCTCCCACCCGGGCAGAGGCGGCTCCGCGCAGCTCCTCGTCCCCTCTCCCACCGCGCCGGCGGCGGCTGCTCGCGTAGGGCCGGCCCGCTCCGCTCCGGCCCCTCCCCGCCGGGGCCGCGCCGCACCGCCCCGGGGCCGGGCCGGGCCCGCCCGCCGCAGCGCGCACCGCCCCCTCCGCCCCCTCGGCGCCCGCGGGCTCGGCGAGCCCCCGCTGCGTGGGCGGGGAGGGCCGCGGCCCCGCGGGGCGGAGCCCACGGTTCGGTTCCCGGGCGGTTCGGGTCCCCGAGGGGGCTCCCCGCACAGCCGGGCGGCGGGGGGACGGGCGGGAGGACGCGGTTCCGCAGGCAGGGTGGTGGGGGGGTAGCGGTGGGGTGGTGGCTGGGCTTGGAGGAGCTGAGAGGTCTGTTGCAGCCTGGATGGTTCTGTGGCTCTGCGATGCTGCGGCTCAGCTCCCGCTCGGTTCCCGTGGTCTGCCCCACAGGCTTTCCGCAAGAACCAGTGTCGGAACTTTCAGATTTCCGCTGCTGCGAAATGCGTTACCTTTCGGGAAAGCGAAGCGAGCCTTTCGACTTAGCCGCCTCCTCGGGTGTGCAGAGGCTGAAAAAGAGATGAAAAGAAAATCCATTTCTTTTTTTTTAAGTAATGAGCAGAGTGATGAATTCGTAGAACCATAGAATGGTTTGGGTTAATATTTTAAGGCTAATTGGAAACTGGTTCTAACTAGTCCCTTCAAGGCGACCCCGTGGATGAAGGTGTCTGAACGTAATCAGTGAGGAAAAAGTAGGGTGATGTTGCTCTGCTTCGAAAGAGAAATACAATAAACGGGGTAAACACAAAGCCCAGCCAGAGCCTGGCTGAGGATGGCACCAGGTACAATAAACAGCCTCCCTCAGTTGGCAGGAGGAGAGAACGGCTTTGAAAAGGAACGGGGAATAAGAAAAAAACCCTGCTGCTGCTCCAGCTTACCCCACCGCCAAAGACAGCCATCCCCAGGCAACCAGGAGCAGCACCAGCGACATCTCTGCCCATTCCGCCTCTTCCTGCGCACGATTTTCGTCTCGGTGAACAGCAGCTCTGTGAAGGAATATCAGCAAGATGATTGTAAAAATTTTTCCTGGCACGTTGTTTTTCAGTCTTTGTTAAATGAGAGAAGGTAGGACCGAAAAAGGCGTTGTTAAATATGCAAAAGGCCTCACCAGGATGTTCCATCAACAAGTCTCCAGTACACAGCCGATACCACGAAACGCAGGATCTCCTGGGGCCTTCTATTAGGCATCTACTCGCAGTGAACCAGGATTAAATATCCTTCAGGCCAAATCCAACATGTTCTTTCTACCCTGCTTTTAAAAACCTCCAATGAAGAGCACATGCTCTTCAGGCAAATTATTGTGCCCGTTGACTGGTTTTGCGCAAGCCCCTCTCTCTGCAAATTAACCCGATCAAATTTTGTCTTCCTCTCGCGATTGTGGAGGACAACTGGTGTTACCCTAGCTACAACGATCTTTTACACATATGCCTAAAAATATCATGAGGCATATTTTCCCTTCAGAGGTTTTGATTCAGACAACGATGTTTCTCCAAACTTTTCTCATTCTCATTGCTCTCCTCAGGACACTTCAGTGGGATGTCCACAACAGGATGCTGTGGACCAGCCAAGCCTCACCAGTAATGAGAAAAGTAGAATAATTATCAGTGACTTACATGTAGCAAATTTGCCCACAAATCCCTCAGCGAGATTTGTCCTTGCTGCAGCGGCAGCTTCATGCTGACTCACCGAGGCAGGGGTCGGTGCCACCAGCACCCCTTCTTTGCCAGCTGTTCCCTGTATGAGTTTCACGCCTTCCTCAGTGCCTCCCCGGCACTTGTCTGCGTCTTGTTCGTTATGGACACTCTCTACCAATGGAGAGTATTTTTATAGTAGAAATAGTTTATCATAGAATCATAGAAAGTTTTGGGTTGGAAGGGACCCCTAGAGGTCATCTAGTCCAACCCCCCCGCAGCGAGCAGGGACACCACTAACTAGATCAGGTTGCTCAGAGCCCCATCCAACCTGGTCTTGAATGTTTCCAGGGATGGGGCCTCCACTACCTCTCTGGGCAACCAGTTCCAGTGTTTCACCACCCTCATTGTAAAGAATTTCTTCCTTATATCCAGCCTAAACCTACCCTGTTTTAGTTTAAAACCATTACCCCTCATCCTGTCACTGCTGTCTCTACTAAAAGATTGTCCCCATCTTTCCTATAGGCTCCCTTTAAGTACTGAAAGGCTGCAATCAGGTCTCCCTGCAGCCTTCTCTTCTCCAGGCTGAACAAGCCCAACTCTCTCAGCCTGTCCTCATAGGAGAGGTGACCCAGCCCTCGGATCATTTTTGCAGCCCTCCTTTGGACCCGCTCCAACAGTTCCATGTCCTTCTTGTGCTGAGGGCTCCAGAGCTGAACGCAGGACTCCAGGTGAGGTCTCACCAGAGCAGAGCAGAGGGGCAGAATCACCTCTCTCGACCTGCTGGCCACGCTTCTCCTGATGCAGCCCAGGACACGGTTGGTCCTCTGGGCTGCCAGCGCACATTGCCAGCTCATGTCCAGCTTTTCTTCTATCAGTACCCCCAAGTCCCTCTCAGCAGGGCTGCTCTCGATCCTTTCATCCCCCAGCCTGTACTGATACTGGGGATTACCCCGACCCAGGTGTAGGACCTTGCACTTGGCCTTGTTGAACCTCATGAGGTTCACACAGGCCCACCTCTCCAGCTTGTCCAGGTCCCTCTGGATGGCATCCCGTCCTTCTGGTGTCTCGACCGTACCACTCAGCTTGGTGTCATCTGCAAACTTGCTGAGGGTACACTCGATGTCGCTGTCCATGTCATTGATAAATATATTGAACAGCACCGGTCCCAGTACGGACCCCTGAGGGACTCCACTCGTCACTGGTCTCCATCCGGACATTGAGCCGTTGACCACTACCCTTTGGCTGCGACCATCCAACCAATTCCTTATCCACCGAACGGTCCACCCATCAAATCCATGGCTCTCCAATTTAGAGAGAAGGATGTTGTGGGGGACCGTGTCAAAGGCTTTACAAAAATCCAGATAGATGACGTCCATCAATGTACATTCTGAAGTGGCTTATTGATATTAGAACACGGATCATTAATTTTGCGTTTTTTTAAAAATAATTTCTAAATCAGTTTAATGAGGCGTGGTCGATATTATCCTACATTGAAAGGTACAGCCTAGAAAACTGATGAGAAAGCAAGGCAAAATTAAATACCACTAACTCTTTAATATTTGCAGGGTTTTTTTATTTGAATTATTGCTTTTTGCTAAGAACATACCACGAAGACTGAGGGTATCTTGCCATTAAAACAAGGTGTATGAATAGGGCCATTCATATTTTACCAAATGACAAAATGAAAAAATGGTATTTTAGGGATTTTGTGTGTGCTTACAGCCGACCCATCAAATCTTTTAACAGAGCACGCAGTCCACTCCTCTGCTCCCCACGCTGCACTCGCCTGCTACACCGCGCGCCCCTCGGGGGCTTGCCCTGAGGCCACCAGCCACGTCCCCTGCCCAGAGCGTCAGGCGAGCCAGGCTGCGGAAGGGGCTCTGCGACAGCCCGTTTCCACCAGCAGCCATCCCAGCCATCCCCCGCCCAGCCGTGCCCCCGCGGGTCTCCACGCGTGGATTTCCAGTGTTGGGATTCCAGGGATTTGACTTTTATGGGACGCTAGGAATCTGGCATACGCCATCCGTGTGCTGTGCGGCCCCTTTCTCCGGAGCCTGAAATCGGTTTGTGAATTTCATACAAGGGAAGACGTATGGAGTGAAACAACTTGAGCCCATACCAGCATAAGCCATGCTTTTAATTTAATTATAATATTTACCAAGAAAATCGAACAACCTGTTTTGGACCGTGGCAAACTCCTAAGTTCAGATGTGAATTCTCTTTGCCCCTTAATTTTCAAGGCTACCAGTAAAAACAAACTTCACAAAAAACCCTTTCTAGTGTCTGTATATTCACATGCCGCAGCTGGGGAAAGTTGGCATGCTTTCACCGAAGTTATGCTTGTCTACACAAGTTGAAATGAAATTGTTGTTTCAAAGGCAGTCAGGTCAGTTCAACTCTATCTCATTTTTTTTCCAAAGAGCAGAATAATCCAGTTGAGCATGAAATTTTCCTATGTGTGGGCACCTATATGTGCACGTGGAGGCCATTAGGGTTCATGGCCAGTGCTGTAACTCATTCTTTTCCTTCCTTTTATTTTTTATGATAAGGAGAAAACACATGAAACTTAACCTATGAACTCATGCAAGTTAATAGAACATTGCTTATTACTTAATGCTGGGGCATCAAGTTTCCATAAACAGTTCACCCGAAGTCTGCGCAGTGCCATCATCCAAGGAAACGAAGTCTGCAAGCTGCTGCTTCTGTGCGGGTTTCGCAATGCCTTTTGTCACGTACGCGAGGTTAGATTTGTTCCTACGACAGCTGGGGCATCTGCCCCATCTGTTCAGGATGCTTTTTGGAAGTAATGCTTCAAATACCTTCATGATACATTTATTAGGAAATTTCGCAGACCTTCATTATTTCAGCACTTAAGGCCGTAGTGGGTCAATAGATGACAGACACCACGTGCCACATGCTATTGAATTTTCTCAAGACACAGCCACAGAGAGCCAGCCCAATGACTTTGTTACCCATCTTCAGCAGTCACAGCAGGAGCCATCTTGCCCTGCAGCAGACTTAGCTTTGCGTGCTATACTCAAATTAAAGGAGAAACTAAGGTTGACCAAGGGCTTGGTAGGGGCCACCTGCTTCTTTAATCTGCGGTGGTGCTGTATCTCCAGGTGATCCTAACAGAAAGCCCGTGCCCTGTGCCCCAGGGGAAGACAGGAACCCCCTGACTTGCAAGCAAATTCTGTCCCATTTATGAATTTGTTGAATGCTTTGGCACTGTGTTCACCATGTGAAAAAGCCGTAGTAGACAAGCATCTGAGAAGGAAGGTTCTCCATACGATTTCAGAAAACGAGTGCTTTCCCACCTGTGTTCCAGCGCTAGGAAAGACTCACTTCCAGCGCGTCAGAGGGTGATCACCCTCTACCCACAAAATACAATTGGGCTGTTGTGCACGGGAGAGGAGCCTCTCCTTACTGTGACAGCCAACCAGCTGAAGTCCAGACATACACGATTTTAACACATTCATTGTCTTAATGAAGAGCTGCAAACGTAACGAACACCCTCAAGGCAATAAAGTGCTCATACCCTCCAGCAGGCCCTCAAGGGACATCTCTACTGCTACATCTGACTCTTCTCTGACCCTACGGCCAAGTGACACAGTGTGTGTGGCGTGCAGATGGCTAAAATGTCTTCTACGCCCAAAAAAGCCGGCCACATTCACACTGCCTGGTGTGCACGGTTGTTCCCTGAGCTTAGAGCACGGTGGTGTCTGTCTGCGTGGTCAGTACGGTCTGAAAGCGTGTTAGGTGCCGTGTAACTATGCCGTGGGTTGGGCAGTCATTAGACAGTGCCGACCGATGGAAATCGCCAATGCCAAGCCCCTGCCACTGCCCTGTGCAGTTTATTAGTGCGCACGTAACCTCGTAGGTCCCTCGACCAGAAGAAACACGCAGCACTATGACTGTCCATCCTGAAAACAGGCTAAGCTTTATGTGTGGAGAAGAATTCTGATGAGGTTTTCACCCGCTTAGTCAGCACGAGTCCTCCACCTTCCCCCATAACCTGTTCCGACAGTTACGTTTGCTGCTAGCACTCAAGTTTGTTTTTAGCCAACTTCAGATTTGCAGCCACCGAATAATGTTGTACCTTTGACATCCAGGTTCAAAAGCCAGCCCTGACTGAGACCTCTTCTTTGCTCGTTGCTATAGCTAGCGGTCAGCTTAATTCTCTTCAGTCTTTGATAAACCACGCACACGGCATTTCTCAAGCCTCAAACTGTGAAACTCATTTCTGACCTCGAGTCTCCTGCCCTATAGATGCAGCTAGTGTTGTCAGATCCCTTGTGGAATACATTGTATTTGGCCTTTTAATTTGCATTTTTGTTGGACTGTGACTCTCAATGAGATGATTCAGCCCTACTGGCAAAAGTAGTACATGCTCTCCAATATTTACAATTATCTGTGGCTGCCCACTTCCTGGAAGTGTTCAAGGCCAGGTTGGATGGAGCTCTGAGCAACCTGGTCTAGTGGAAGGTGTCCCTGCTCATGGCGGGGGGGCTGGAACCAGATAATCTTTAAGGTGCCTTCCAACCCTTACCATTCTATGATTCTATGATCTGCAAAATTTACCGTAATATTTTATCTTGTGTAGATCTCTGACAAAAGCATTTGGAAAAAAAAATCCACCTCTGGGAAACGCCCCTCATCACAAAAATTTTCTTTGTTTATGTCTTTTCATTAACAGTGACATCTGGAGATCAACAAATGAGTCAGTTTTTAATCCACGTACCGTTAATTTCGTATAATGGAAGTTCTTTTAAATCAAAGTGTTATTGTGGTATTGACTAAAAAGCTGTGAAGAAATCAGTGGCTGTTATGTGAACACAGTCGCCTTCAGCACTCAGAATTACATACTTTTCAAAGCAAGTAAAGAAGCACAAACGCACCCCCCACCCAGCAAAAGAACGGTAGTAAGATCTACCCTCTGTGATGCTGTGTTGACTGATCTTAATTCTATTTTAACCTCTAATTTTTGTTAATAAGATCCCAAATTAGCAATCTCTTTGCTACGGTTATGAATGACATCATTAATTATTCAACAGGTCCTTTCAAGCTTTCCAGAACTGAGGCAAGTTTGACAATACTCTTCTGGCATTACCCATGACCTAAGGAAATGCATTATTAGCAGCTGCAGACAGGTACTCGCCTCACTCTGTTAAGGCTGAAGCTTAATTTGAACAGACCCTGGTCTGCTTGGTCTCTTGCAGGTGATATTTATTCTTTTTGCTGCTTTCTTACGTGGAGATGTAATTCCTTTGTTCCAAACACCAAACAGAAATCCCTCATCTCAGTGTTTATTCACAGTACTTCATGTGTACTTGATGTAGGATTTTTCCTTTCTTTTCCTTCTAATACTTAGTAACAGTGCCCTTTTACTGCATTTAATCCAATTGCCCGCTAGTAGTCCAGCAAGTAACTTTTTTTTTTAATTTTGTTACTTTTAATCCCTGTCATTAATTTCTTTTTTTCCCACCTGAGTCTACACAAATTGGTTTTATATTTTCTCATTTCCTCAATTCATTTTTTAACCAGGGTGGCTTTCTGCCCAGTAAAAGCTTTAAATGCTGATGAAATCATGGCTATCTACATATCCGACTGGCTATCTTTGAACAACTGGCGGTTTCTCTTAACGCGTCCTACTTCAAAGCCGTGTTCTCTGTCCATTATGCTGACAATTAGTCTGAGCTTTGGGCAATTAGCTCCTTCAGAGTTTCATAGATGAATACTGGTGCTACCATTACATGTTTACGCAAATAGAGTCTAATCAGATTCTAATCAGAAATACATAAACAACAGAGTAATTTTGAGAGTGACAATTAACTATTCTTTGTCAAGAGAAGGTCTGATAATGAGTCATTCCCTTTGGGAGCAGGGTGTACTGCATTAAGAAGTTTTAAGAAGAAAATAAGCCTTCTCCTTGAGGTTTGTCACATGTTTTTTTCCACACAAGCTACTCAGCAAACGTTCCCTAGGTTGAATTAACCAATGCTATGTATTTTCTGTCTTGATTTTTTATACGTAGTTCATAAGCCTTAGCATGAAACAATTTGCCAGAAGGTAAGATCCAAATGTTTTCACAACTCATATATAGAAGAATATATTTCATGCATTTTATTCTATAGCTTTTCAAAGCTAGCACAGACCACACAAATAATCCAATCAATCAGACCTGCATTAAAATCGGACCTACATCAAAGCCATAGCCTCCTGAACTGATAGCATCAAGAGGTCAGGTGTTGCACCAGTTATTGCTACTGCTGTGACATTGTCTAAATCAGGGCAGAATTTATGCTGCAGATGCACATCTGCTAGGGAATTTGTATTCTTAAAATTATATTCTTTTTGGTTTTATGCAAAAATCCGTTGTGTATCTGTTTGTACGCGTGCTTTTTAAGATAACATTTTTGTACCTAAATGTAACCAAACTGTACAACTCTGCAAAAAGATAGCACACATATTTTTAACTATTGTTAGTTCCCTACCAGAGATATTTTCTCAGACTTATTAGTAAGGTTGCTGAAGTTCATACTTTACAGTTTCACCTACATCTATTTAATAATTTACAGGGTGGGAATTGCGTCACTGAATTCTATTTCAACAAAGCACTTAACTTCAAGCATTTGTTTAAGTTCATCTCTATTTGTCAGGCCACTTAAGCATGTCTTGAAGTTCCAGTGGGGCCTTGGTATGTTTGAATGGTTTGCTGAATAAAGATGAATTAAAGTATACCTGTTTGGGGGGCTTCTTTCTAAAATAAAGACTTCTTCTGCAATTTAATACACACTTTCAGTGTTTCTCCTACTAAACGTCTAAGAACAATAGCTGTTTAAGAACGTTGATTTTAAAATTACCTAAGAAATACATGCAAATATGTTTTATAATTTATCCTTCGAAATACAGAACAAAGCATTGAAATATCCAGTGGCTTATAAACTATAGCAAATTTTCTGAATGTGCAAATGACTCTGATAGGGGTATACACAATGAATACTTAACAGATCCCTAAAGCTACTGGCACAACTTCACAGAAGTTACGTCAGAGTTTTATACCTATGCAGCACTGCTGCAAATGGATAATGTTTAAATAATTCATTTCCTTCTGCATGCAATGCATTGACAAGCGTAGGTGACCTCCTAGCTACCTGAGCCTCAGTTATGATGTGAAAAAACAGCTGAGAGTTTCTGGAACCACAAAGGTGCAGAAGTAACATAAAAAAGTAAGTCATGTAAATTCTGACATGAAAAATGAGTGTTGAAAGCAAGAAGCAGCTAATCCATTTAAATAATATTTCCCCCCCTCCCCCTTAAAATAAAAAAAAATATGAAACAAATAGGAAAATGTAAAGCATAATTGTCCCAAGCACCATGAAGCAGGCTCGCGGCGAGGCGGCACCGCGCACCCCAGTTCCGACGGCCATCCGAGTCGGGTGTTGCCAGGCGCTCGGTGCAGTCTGAGAGCAGAGGAGGCTCGCAGGGGCCAGCCGGGAGCTGCAGAGGAGACGACCACCCTGGGCGACCCCGGCAGAGCGTGGACCTGGAGCTGAGCAACCGAGTAGGTGAAACCAGAAGGGGTTTTATTTCCAGATCGATAGGGAGAGCAACACAAAGTGAAGTTGCAGACAGGAAAGCGATATATGCTTCCACATCTACATAATTCACCACTAATGTATGATTCATATAAATGCTTTATTGTGGATATAATCCAGCGCTGCACTGTGCAGAAGCGATGCATCTGTGAGTTAACTAATAGGGGATCTGGCACTGAATGGGGAAATGTTGTATTTGATTTTACAACTTGTACTGATGTTACACACGGAATAAAACTCTGATTTGGCAGCATCCTATTTCTAATTGTGATATGGCTAGCCTGGACCAAATTTACATCATGTAGGGTACAAACAGGGTCTTAAGTATGTTGAACGTATGCTTTCATGCTTAAATGGCTGCCTACACTGAGTTGTACAAATCTGAAGAGGCACATGTGTTGGGTATAATCCCCATTATTTTATCTTTGACTTTTCTCTCCTACAATTTATTGAGTGCCTTTTTTTTTTCAGATCAACATAACTCAAAAGACCTTAACAGTGGACATCCTCTGCCTGCCCAGGTTTGAGTCTTCTTTATTTTAAAAAACTTAAGTAGAACTTTCTTTGGGAAAAAAACCTTTAAAAAATGAAGCTGTGAAACCTGTTTCACCTGGAAGCATTATGGAAACATGGTAGTTCACCAGTGAAAGTTCAGCAGTGGTTTGTGATGCTAGAAGTTATGTTAGATAATATATAAATATACAATATGCATTCATTTTAACTAATCTTGTGGATAAAACACCCATCTTTAAAAGCATGGTTATTTCATAGCAACACATCTTCAGGGAGCTGAGTAGGGTTGAAATTATGCAAGAATGTTTCTGTTCCTTTTCAATGGATTTTACACTGGATTGTGAAAATCAGATGCATCTAAAAATTGCAACCATATGAATTCCAAGGTAATAATAAAGGTCAGCAGGATTTAGCTCTTCTTCTTCTGTTATTTTACCTACCATTATCTACCTTTAAATCTACCATTGCTGGGGCGCTTGAGTTCTCTGCAATGCAAACTTAGTTCAGTGAATTTATAATACAAAGTAAGACTGGCACCATAGAAAAAATATCGGGCAAAATGGGTATGAAATCACTGGATAAAAAAAACCTGCACTGTGTGTAAATTGAGGGGGTGGTTGCACAACTATTTGGGTTACTGATGGTCGTAATAAATTTGGAAAACCAGAGGATTACACAGAATAATTAACTCAGTGGAAATCCCAGTTTGGGGCTTCAATTTCTCATTGCCAGAAACAAGAGCTGGGAGACCGATACGATCTTTTCTACCCCCGAGTAAAACTACCAGTCTTTTTAAATACTCAATAACATCTTTTTGCTGTGTGATCAATGCTTCACAGCACTTTGCCTCTTCAAAGTGCAACATAAGTGCTACGAATTCAATGTAATGTTAGACTAAAGTTTAATAGGCTAAGGATTACATTCATTTCAGAGAATGCCATCAAGTCAGAAATTACATTAAAGTAAGTCCTCTTATTTGTGTTATTGATTAGAACCAGCTATGTTTTCTTCTGAGACTCAGTGCTATGCCCACCTATATGGGTCCTGTCTATTTTAACACAAGACTAACAGCAATCCTAAACCCCTTATTTCTTTTACTCTTTCCCTGCCAGAGCCATCACAGGGCTTGTACGCTTCATACCGATACTGCAACATAAACAAAGTCCCTGTACCTTTAAAGAGGCAAAGGCTCAAGCCTTAATAATTGCACAGAACTTAATTCTTTGTATTGAATATATGTTAGCAAATTGTCTGTCGTAACATCATTTTTTTTCCTTCCTTTTTCTGTGTTTTGATTATGGATGTATCTCTCTATACTAGAGGATTTTCTTATTTGCTCCCATTGCGCCTGCAATAAATGCAGTGAAGATCAGTGGTAAATATTTCTGTTTTGGAAATGTATCTTACGTATAGGTTTCCTGAGATAGTGCCTCGTATGTCAGGGAGGAAAGGCAGCAATGGCACATTTCCCCTTAGGACCAGACATAAAGGCTGCCTGGATCATGGCCAAAGAGCCTTGGCACGCACACCACAGGTATATATTCGCAGTGCATCAGGCTGCCTGGGCTCAAGAGCAGTCTAAGCAAAACGAAGACTATTTCTAGGCTCTGCGACAAAGCTAACAAGCAATACACTAATCCAGAGCCAGAGAGCATGGAGAAAAGGATGGTTTTGAGAAAAGGCGGCTTCTCCAGGGGGAAGATGAATGTGGATAACTGAGGCTCTGGAAAGAAAACAGATTTGTCCAGATTCCAAACCATGCTGGGCTGTCTTAAGGATGCAAACTGGAACTGTTGCCTTTCTGTAGCCAGAGGGCCACGCTGCTAAGATTACATGAGACAAAAATGTGTGTAGGTTGTTTGCTAAAGCGAATAAATTCTAAGCAGTACTTTAATCAGTCTGCTAATAATTTTCAACTTGCTTTCGGCAGGCTCTTTTCTCATCCCTATTGTGACTGCTGTAGCAATGGGAGGTTGACCCAGGAGACAGAGAACCATCTGATTCCAGTAAAAGGGGAGGAATGCTATGAAATTCCACACCTACCCATAAAAGGGACTAAGGCCTAACACTCAAAAGCACGCACTCATTTTCTTTTCCAGATCACACGCCACTGCTTTACTGTATTTTGTAAAATCATTGCACACCATATGGAATTAAAATAGCATCTGGGAATTGGCTTAGAATTCCAAGTTTCCATATAATCCTCAGCCATATCTTTCTTATTCATGTATGTACCTTGGATATCTTCTGAATTATTTATAATGTCTACTTTCTAGATGACAAAAAAGGCTATCTATGTGGTTCTTCAGGAATTTCTTGCCTTCTGGGGTGAATTAAGAGGAGTGTGGCCAGTAGGTCAAGGGAGGTTCTCCTCCCCCTCTACTCTGCCCTAGTGAGGCCCCATCTGGAGTACTGTGTCCAGTTCTGGGCTCCCCACTTCAAGAAAGATGAAGAGCTACTGGAGAGAGTCCAGCAGAAGGCTATGAGGATGGTGAGGGGACTGGAGCATCTCTCCTACAAGGAGAGGCTGAGGGAGCTGGGCTTGTTTAGCCTGAAGAAGAGAAGGCTGCGAGGGGACCTAACATACACTTACAAATATCTCAAGGGTGGGTGTCAGGAGGACGAGGCCAAACTCTTTTCTGTGGTGCCCAGCGACAGGACAAGGGGCAATGGGCACAAACTGAAGCACGGGAAGTTCCGTCTGAACATGAAGAAGAACTTCTTCCCTCTGAGGGTGACGGAGCACTGGAACAGGCTGCCCAGAGGGGCTGTGGATTCTCCTTCTCTGGAGATATTCAAGACCCGCCTGGACAAGGTCCTGTGCAGCCTGCTGTAGGTGACCCTGCTTCAGCAGGGGGGTTGGATTAGATGACCCACAGAGGTCCCTTCAAACCCCTACCATTCTGTGCTGTTTTTTTTTTTATTCCAACACACAAAATCAGAATTTTATGTCCCTTTTTACTTCTAGACTTATAATCTGTATAAGATGACAAGTACCATTTCATCTTTGTATTTAAATCCCCATCCAAGAGATTTTATTTTACAATCTTATTAATAGTATTGAAAGCAGCACCCATATATCTGCGTGTTTCCACTCCTGCAGATAACGCTGAGGACCCTTACCCGCGTTTTGCAGCTGCATACCAGCACTGTAATGCTTCCAGCTGATCCTTCAACGCTCGGCACACGCACACATAGAGACAGTCTTATTAATATTCTCGATCCTTTATAATGATGGGTTTTTTGAACAAACAGAGACGTGGATGTCTACAGCCATTTCAGCTTCCCAAAGAGACATGTAAATGAAACCTGATGTACAAGTTCTTCTTTCTCCTCAAACACATTCAGAAAGGAACAACAGAGGAAGGGATAGATTTGGACACATCATTTTATCGTGTTGGAATTCCTTACAAGAGGAACTGTGATACCACAGTCTTCTTCAAATTGTCTTCTGCAGCACGTGAAATGGAAATGAGCAGTGACTGATATTACACTTGCATTATTTACAACTCTTTAAAAGGCAGATTTAAATTATTCTTTTAGTTACTATGGTAATCTGGAAGACCTTTGCAGCCTCCAGCTTTTCTGAGTAAGGAATGAACTGTTGCTTCAAAGCACTTTCAATATTGCTACAGAGGATTATTTATGATGCTTTTTTTTTTTAATCTTTCCTTTTTATATTCATTTGGCTGGTAACACATTAGATTGCTGTCATCTGGAGTGGTGACTTCAATATAATAACTCTGGCACCAGATCTGTAGACAGCACAGGTTAAAGACACTCAGACTTTTATCCTCATGTGTGATGATGTAAACCTAGATTTGCCCCATATCAGATCATAAAGGTACTCCTGATTAATAAAAGATGAGGTTAAAATGTGGAATTTATTTTATTATAACACTATATAGACTTTTTCATTTTTTTGTATGTCTTCATTGGAGGATTTACATTGGAGGTAAGGTTTAATTTGGCCTTACACATGCTCCTTTTCTGTTGAGACTTATGATAAGTGTTTACAGCTACTACCTCTGAACTTCAATGTGCTCAACATTCGTAAACCGCTTTAAAATACTACTCTGTTACTCAATTTTAGTGCAACCTGGATGCAAATAAATAGATTTTTAGAGAGAATTACATAGATATGAAAGTTGATGAGCTGGGAGAGCCCTGAGATCTTAACCCGCAGAGAAGATGCGATGCTGAGTAGTGCAGTGCTTCAAGTTTGCGCATGTTGCCTCACTGCTCTGTCCAAACCTCCCATGAAAGCGGCAGCGGGCTTAAGAAGGCACTTGTGTCTCTACGCTCCTCCACCTGCTTGTTGTCCAGATATCCGAGTTATTTGTCAGGACTGGTGGAAGCGTGGTGAAGCATTTTGTGATACACCCACCAGTCTTCAGGGAAATCAGCCTGACATCCCCTCAACTGTTTTAGGGAATGGTCATCCTGACGATAACAGCTTTCAGTCATTACCGACCTGGATTTGATCTGAATCACAGATCAAAGGGTTAGCTTTAAACTTCATTTATAGTTGATTTTTTTTCTTGTTTGAGTGTCAGTGGATATAATTCTTATTCCTTTCATCTCTGATTAGAAATTATCATTTCAATTAAAACATACATTTTAAAATTTTCTTCTGATGCATTTTTTCCAGGTTTGCAAAGGAAGAGGCACTTAAGCATTCAAGGGATTTGGGTAGGCTTTGCATTCAGATCACTTTGTCCAATCTCCTCTGTACACTGCACAGAAAATTTCACAAAAATATGACAGAACTTGTAAGCCTGTGTAAACAGTCACATGGCGGTGGTAGCCACCATCTCAGAACTTCTGATAGCTTAACTTGTTTCTCCAGTGTTTAAATCCATTATCTGGGCAGCATCCCAACATAAGTAAAATTCATATTGTTAAAATTCATGCTTCTTTCCAGAGGAAGCCATTGCAATAAAACATTCGGATTTTTCCACCTCATTATAGCTCATTCTTCAATTTCAAGCTGCTTTTATATGCTCTTTCAAGAGAATGCATATGGAATGACACTGGGTTTAAGTTACATGAATTGTACACACCTTGCTGATATAAAGGAGATGTTGAATCAAGTGACCAAATATAATTAAAAAATTAATTTGGCTGTGTCTGCGTTGACATTTTGGCTTGGACCTTTAAAGCAGTTTTTAATCAAATTCACCAGCAGTTCACACTAACTGCACAGTCCTGTAAAAGGAATGGGGTTTGTGTATACAAACTAGATTTCTTTCAGAGAAACTACATCTCCAGCCCCACAGCAGGTGCTCCCCATATGTGCCCATCCTCACACAGGGGTCCAAACCACAATGCCCAAAACAAATGTCAGACAGTTTCTAACTGCGTGTGTGCCGGAGACATTTGGTCCGGAGCACCACGTCAGACCCACTCCGACTCAAAACTTCAGACCACATCTATTGAAGATGTAGAAGGCTCAGCATCTGACAGCAGACCTATTGATCCTCTTCTAATGCATCTAATTGCTGGCTGACAGACATGTAGCCTCTTGTTTTCTCTGCACGTGTAGGCCTGGTGCAGCTAGAATCACAGAATCATAGAATCATTAAGGTTGGAAAAGACCTCTAAGATCATCAAGTCCAACCGTCAACCCAACAGCACCATGCCTACTAAACCATGTCCTGAAGTGCCACATCTACACGTTTTTTAAACACCTCCAGGGATGGGGACTCCACCACCTCCCTGGGCAGCCTGTTCCAATGTTGTCTGACCACTCTTTCAACAAAGAAATTTTTCCTACTATTCAATTAAGCCTTCCCTGATGCAAATTGAGACCATTGCCTCTTGTTCTATTGCTAGTTACCTGGGAGAAGAGATCAACCTCTGCCTCACTACAACCGTCTTTCAGGTAGCTGTGGAGACCATTAAGCCCCCCTCAGCCTCCTCTTCTCCACACTAAACAGCCCCAGCTCCCTCAGCCATTCCTCATAAGATGTTCTCCAGACCCCTCACCAGCCTCATTGCCCTTCTCTGGACACGCTTCAGCACCTCAATGTACTTCTTGTAGTGAGGGGCCCAAAACTGAACACAGTACTCCAGGTGCGGCCTCACCAGGGCTGAGTACAGAGGCACGATCACCTCCCTACTGCTGCTGGCCACACTATTCCTGACACAAGCCGGGATGCTGTTGGCCTTCTTGGCCACCTGGGCACACTGCTGGCTCCTGTTCAGCCGGCTGTCGACCAACACCCCAAAGTACTTTTCTGCCAGGCAGCTTTCCAGCTTAGGGTTTGTTTGGGGTTTTTTTTAGTAACTAGAAGAAGAGATGTCCCTGTGTGCTTTCTACAGACCAACATGCCAACCCGTGCGCTGAGACAGCCATCGCTGTGGCTGACTGAATCACAGCTACCAAACCTTGCTAAGAGACGAGATCATCGCACTAACACCGCTAAACAGCTTCTGCGCGGTTCAGTGTGCAGGCCAGCTTGTGGCTGCCCACCACAGACTGCGTGCGCGTCCTTGGGGTGCTTCTCCACATGTGCTGGGCGTGATTCTGCACGGAGCTTCCTTAAGAGCAGGAAGATTACCCAAAGACGCCGCTCCCAGGCTTGGGGCCGGTTCCGGTGCCCCTCGGAGGAATGTTCTAACGATGGCATGCAAAATTATACAAAGCTATCAGATTTCAGCCAAATCGGACCACAGGTCACGTACAACACAGAGATGTCTGGAAAACAGATACTCCTCATAGCTCCGGTTGTCTAAATGTGTGTGGTTGATTGCCTTTTTCATGTTAACGAATAGAAATCACAGGCAGCCTTCAGATAAGAGATTAAAATAATCACGACTGCAGTGGGTCCAAGAGGTCTAAAGATAGTTTGCAAACGCACTTAAAAATGCAACAGCTCTGAAACTACAGTGAATGCTCAACACAAAGAGTCATCTCTGTCAATATACATAATGTTCGCCTTACTGTTGTTGATGAGATATTCAAAATAAAATTCTGAGGCTTATTTTTAAGCCTATTTGTGGATTACTTCCAGGAAGTCGGTTTTACAAGACAATCCTAACAGAAAGCACACGGTGTAGCTCTTCATAGCAATATATTTCCTATTCCTCTTTTTTATCAATACTTTATATTCCATCCATCTTATCACATAAAAGGAAAAACAATTGCATTGCTAAGAACTGGCTTTCATATGAAATAGCATAACTCAATACTTTTCTGCTAGGTAGGAAAATGAATCCTTCCTTGTTAAAAAAAACCATAAATCTGTTTTCATTTCACTCTTTTTATCAACCAAAGAAAAGATGAGCAAACTTCAAACATATGTGCGGTATTTCAGCTAAAAATCCACCACTCTGTTTGAAAAAGCCAAACTTCAAACAGGCCAGAAGACAGTTTCTCTCGCACAACATAGCTTTTAAGGACACTTACCAGAAGGCCCACTCGTTTGGCCAGAAAACCTTTCAGTAACCAGAAAAGACAGTTCAAGCATACACTTAAGTCCTAAGTTCTAACGCCCAACATTAAATGCTCAGCCACCTCTACAGCCACCACGCAAAAGAGCTTCACTTTCTCTTTTTCTCTCTTCCAGTTAGTTCAGCCACTTGCCTGTACTCATCTCTCCCTTTCTTATCAGACACAGTGACATTGTAAGATTAATATCTGTAACAGCTTGTTCAAAAAATAGCATTATACCTGCAGGGTACAGAGGACTGGATGGCCAAGCAGCAAAATTTGCTACTGTGAGATTTATTATAAAAGAAACAAGGGAGAAGTCAAGAAATTATTAATCTCCCTTAAAAGATAAATTCTGAACGCAACCTTGAAATGCTTTCTAGCATTTCACAGAATTTCATTTTCATAAAATTGATCTTACTGCTTATAACATCAAGCAAACAAAAGAAAAGGAAGGAAAAGCTTAAGTCAGTAACTCCTGACTGTCCTAGACCAAGACAAGTCACCTTCACTGTTCCAGAGATACTCACTGAAGATGTTGTCACTAGCCAGAGATTTGAAGTCACGGTATGGCTCAAGGCATTTTAAGGAGATGTACAGCAGCAGAAGGTAGTTTGCCCTAGTGCAACTCAGTAGTGAAAAGAGAGTTAGCTGTGGCTAAAAAAGGGCCTCTTGCCCTCAGCAATTCTTCAAACATGTTTGCTGTACTAGTGTAAGTACTCTTTTGCTGCCTTTGAGAATGAGTCTTACACCAGCAAAGATAGTCCTGTTGGAGCCAAGCAAAAATTAATACTGCCTCGTCCTAATGCAACCTCAGCTGGACTCCTGTGTGCAGCTCTGCCCACCCACGGTTAAGAGAGAGGAGCTGAAATTCCAACAGTTGCAAATGATGTTCGGATAATCCAGGGAATGGAGAGTTTGTTTTACAAGAGGAAACTAAAACACTTTGGATTGCTTAGTCTAGCAAAAGGGTGACTGTGGGGGAATACGATTCGTGTCATGTGCTTGGGCTTGTTCCAAGCTGTGTGAATCCTGACCAGCAGGCCAGTACAAGGCTAAGGGGCAAGCCAAACACAGCAAAGTCATGCTGGAGCCTCTCCAGCAGTGGCCTGCTGGTGTGGTTGCCTACCTAGAAAAACTTTTAGTTCCTTAAAAATCGTAAAAGTTTAATAGCTGAACTTCCCTCTGACAAATTCAGCCAAACCTGAGCCGTGGCTTGAAAAGATACTGAGGCTAGAGCAGACTGAAACGGACCGACTGACTGGCAGAGAGACAGAATCAATAGTTTCTCAGGAAAGCAGCTGTGGACACTTTCTTAAAAATGTATAGTGACAGTAAACATATCTTAAACAAGGAAACAATGGTGAGACAGAGAGGTAAGGAGAGAGCAAGAGATATTTGCATGTGTTGAACAAGCCAAGAGAGAAAACAGCTCTTTTGCAACTTTCATCAGCAGGAGCAGTGTATTGCATTTTGAGCTTCTCCATTAAACAAATATAGACTGCAAGTAGGAACAGCTACATAAAAGATACAATAAACAGCATACTATGTTATTATTTCAGATTACAACAATCGCAGTTTAAGGAATTGCACTGAGGGAAAAAAAAATCAGCAATGTGGTTACTGAATCTGGTTGCAACACAGTCTGCCAGCTATCGATGCTACATTCTAGCATTTAAGCACTGTATTTTAAGAGGATTGGTTCACCAAGGTACCTGCATAAAGAAAGAGATGGGTGTCTCTGAAGACCTCTACTCCTTCACTTCTTAAAGAACTTAGGCCCTTACTTTGGGAATGGTGATTCAACAGGCATCTAAAATTGAAGTACAAGTCAAATATTCAAGATAACGTGGATTGAACGTGATCCTTACAGTGAAGTATCCTCTCAAATCCTATTTTTTTGAATCAATACCTTACCGATGGCAAGAAAACACTTACTTTCATTATTTTTTATATGTACACTGCGAACAACATTGTTTCCTGGTCCCCATCATTGTAAAGTGTAGATCCCTCCCACATACATTCATCATTTCAACATCCCACTGAAACATTTCAATCTAGTTAAGGAGTTGACTTGGAAGGCTGATGGAACGATCAAACAGATTTAGCTTTCAGCTGCTGTCATTCATAAGTTTCCATAAGAAAATGTTGGTTTTTCCTCTCTGACATGTTATGAGGGAATTCAATACTTTTTCAGTCAGATATACTTACAGGAAGCAAGTCAAAAGTTAAAGACTCTGCAGACCACCAGACTGGAAGGACTTGTAGTCAGGAATAAAATTCTGTTTGAAATACTCCAACATTGTTGCCTTGTACTTATGCCTTACAACCAGCAAGAGCCACTGGTGACACTTTCTGCTAGTGGCCAGGACTTAATTAGCACCAGGCCTCAGTTGCAACAGGTCATCTGTAACGTACAGACAGATTTTCTCAGGGGGATGAAGGCAATGAGAAATGGTAACAGAAGATTTTGTGAGGGGGGGGGAGGCGACTCCTGTACCACTTGCAACAGGAGGTCTGCCAGGAGGGGTGGCTTCCATGCCATTTGTGTGGAGCGGCATGGCTTCTGAGACACACACCCACAGCAGAGAAGAACTGAAAATAAAGAGCGCAGGGGATCCCACGTCACTCGTGGTCAGCTACAAGGAGGAGTGCTGCATCACGTCTGTCAGCAGGGCGATGTATGCAGCACTCCAGGTAGCTAGGAGACACCTTCCTCCAAATTGCTGGAGCTGGCAGCTTCTCTGCCTTCCCACTACTGCCAGACGCAGTGCACGCAAGACTGTGAATTCCAGATGTTGGGAGCTCTCTAGTGGCCCTTGATTTCTGGATTTCTACCAGAAAACACGAGAGAGTAACAGTGAACATACCATGTTCGTCTGACAAACACGGCCCCTTGAAGAAACCAGATGGGGACTCAGAAGTGCAGCTTGACAGAGTTTTCACAGAGACAGGGACTTATTTTCAACAAAACCCTAACTCCTAAAAAAAAAAAAGCAAACAGAGAAAGAAACGAAAAGGAAAAAAAAAAAAAAAGAATCAAGGAAACCCCAGCCTTTTCTTTTGTCTCTGTATCCAGCCTGCTGGTACAGAGATGACCCTGGCTTTTTACTCTGGGCTGTTTTGCAGTCTGGTTCTCCGCAGGAAGCCTGTCTGGTCTAAGAACTGCCTTGGACTGACTCCAGGCCAGTCATCGGAGCTGAGCAGGAAGACCAGCTCATTGCTGTAAAGCCCCACTGAACTGGACCAACCCTTCAAGATCAGGTGTACCTAGCACCATAATCATGGAACAGTTTTCCAAGCGAACACGATGTATTTCAAGGAATAAAGTGTATTTAATACTTACAGTATCCTAGCACTTGTGTGAGATGTTACAGAATGTGCAGCAAAGCACAGTATTGCCAGATGGACTGGGTGATCCAATATAATACAATCCTTTCATTTCTAACATCTGTAACAATGTCTCCATGTCAGGCATTTGTGACAATGATCTTTACTTGCTGTATTTTGGATTAGTCGTCCAAGTGATATCCTTTCCAAGTATTAGCAGACAGAATAATAATAGCTCATCGTTGTAGATGGCAGCAGGCATAAACAGTAGGAGACATTAATTATTACCCTTTTGGTTTACAGCAGCAGAAACCACCATTAAAAGAAAAAACCCTAAGTACAGGATAACTCTTCACTATCATAGCTTCACTTCCTACCAAAAGTGACCTAAAAAGGAAAATAAAGTTATTATGCCAACTTTTTTTTTTTTTACAGAGGCAATTTGGAAAAATATTTTTGGTATGCCTGTTGAAACTCTGACATGTCATGTGTGGAGAACAGAAGTGATGGTGTTCTAAGTTGTACCAGTAGAATGTGAGCACAGGAGGAAGGAAAGGACTTACTCAGATTAAGTGTTTGCCTATGTATCAGTAGGGACAAGTCCAGAGTAAACCAAAAAGGTAGACGGCGCAAAGCATAAAATACCGCTTCCACCTCTGTTAAAACACCAAAAGAAAGCACCCGCATTGTCTTCCACTTGGTGTGACAGTAGGCTGGTATCAACGCTTCTTTGCTTTAATTGCACTTTCTTATTTTCATTATTATATTAAGAAATCTGCTTTTTATGCTACAAATATTTTGGGCATTCTTGCAGGGAACGCTCTCATAAGTGTAGTGACTTTTGGTATCAAATAAATTCATAGCAGTTGAAGTAATGTTACAATCATTAAAAGCACAGGATTATCTGCATCACACTTGCCAACTTTATTACTGTTTCTGTGATTAGAAAATTTTTGTCAAGGTTTTAGAAAAGGTAGTAAGAAGATCACGTTAGCTCTGAGATCTCCCTCAGAAAGATATGGATTAGGGAATCTTCTCTCAAAAGGAGATGTGATTAAAGCTGAGGTTATAAGAATATACTAGAATCATTTTAAAATAATTGGGATAGAATTGAACTTAAATCATGTAAAGCGACTTTACTCTGGAGATCCTTCAGTGCCAAATCTGCATCTTGAAATAATCCTGCAATAATTCTGTTCTAGCAGTTTCATCTATTTTAGATTTTCCATTTGTAATCCTGGAGTTCACCAGAGGTGTTTGATATAAAGGCTGCACAGAAGCTGCTCAGGAAAAAGCATGCATTAAGAGCAAAATCTTTTATCCCTCAGAAGATCTGACACTGATGCAATTGACCCGTCACAGTATAAACAAATTGCTGCTATACCACACCAGCTTTTCCAGAACCGACCTGTGTGATTTACTGGATTGTGTGTTTGTGATCTCATCCTTGAGGTTTTCAAGGCTAATGATTCTTCATATGCCTATTGCTGGGAATTTCTAATAGCCTCTGCTATGTATCTGACGTTTGATATTCACCAAAACAATTCAATCTGACTTTTATTGCAGCACCCCAGCTCTGCTCTTCAACAATATCTAATATCAACATTTGGATGAAAGTTCTTGAAATCTCCCTTCTGACAGGATTGCAGGAAGCAGACTTCAGGGGCACAGAGGGGCACACACAGCAACCCCCTCCCCTGCGGCGGTAGCTTCAGCTGAGGTGTTCGGCTCAGGTGTCATCACTTTGTTCGTCGATAACAGATACTTCTGCACAAAGCTTGTTCTAACAAAGCCGTAATTTATCGTTCCTAAAGAAGGCTGTAAGTCAAAGAGTGCTTAACGGTTTAAGACAGCACTGAGGCGGAAAGAAGGGGGACCCGATGGGGTTCGCAGCTCATTCCCACCTCTGCACTACTGCGGCCCTTTCGTGGTCACAGCTGCTTCCACAGCCCCGCGCTGGGCAAGCAGGAGGTCGGGTCGGGCGCTCTGCTAGCTTTCAGCCCCGTCTGTTAGTCTGTTCCCCAGCCTGGCTCATGGCGTAACCACGCAAACATGTAGGACTCTATAAAGCAGGGAGTGAGCAGCTGGGGACCGGCAAAAGCTTTTTCTGGCTTAAGAAGTTCCTCAAGTTACAGCCTTGGCTATGAGCCACACGTGGGCATGGCTATTCAGGCTGGTCAGGTCCTGAAAAGACCCCTAGGAACATCAGAGGGACTCACCCTAGAGAGGCAAACAAATAGCATAATGGCAGACTAAGCTCAGTGTCGCCCAATAACGCACGTGTGAAGGGAAACCTGGAATTATTTGCGATTCTTATTCAGGAAGGACACGTGCTTACCGCCAGAAACAGCTCAGGTGAAGGCCTTCCTTCAGTACACAACTGTACGCAGAAACAAAACCCCGCATTAGATTGCCTGAGAACAGCACCAAAACATACGTACCCATTATACGAAAAGCAAACAGGTTGCAGAAGTGATTGCACCATCTGCCAGCAGAACACGGCACCAAGCAGAGGTTGTGGGTATCGAGAGGAAGGCAACAGGAATGCTTGGGAGTACAGAAAAACCGTGCACGAACAGATTGAAATGATTGAGACTGTTCATTTCACAAAGCAGACACTTAAAAGAGAACACAGTAATAGTATTCAAAGTAAGGAATGGTACAAGCAAGGTAGATAAAAAGCTTTGCTGAGACAGCTTTGCTCCCTGGCTTGACGCAAGACTAGGGAGACATTCAGTGAAATTTTAAGGTAGCAAATTAGAAACTGATAAAAAAATAATGCTTTTTAGCACAATATGTAATTAGAGGATGTGGTGCTGATGCAGGGGGTGGGGGGGTAATTTGAGGTTGCTTACCCCTCAGTGAAAGAACAAGATACTTGGCACGCAGGGCAAGGTAAAAACGTACAAAGTTAGGCAACGCTGATGGCCACCAGCCGCTGACCTACCCAAGCTCACTGTCTGTCCCGACCCGTAACCATCCACCCCTTCTCTTGCTGATGGGTTTGTAACTCAACAAACCGCAAGGCTCCCGCCTTCCCACTGGTGTGAGAGGTATCTGTTCAAAGGAAGTCAAATACACTCGCTTTATGGGATTGAAAGGATAGGCTATGAGGACAGGCTAAGAGAGCTGGGGCTGTTCAGCCTGGAGAAGAGAAGGCTCCGGGGTGACCTTATAGCACCCTGCCAGTACCTGAAGGGGCCTACAGAAAGGATGGAGAGGGGCTTTTCACAAGGGTGTGTAGTGACAGCACAAGGGGGAACGGCTCTAAACTAAAAGAGGGCAGATTTAGATTAGATATTAGGAAGAAATTCTTCAGCATGAGGGTAGTGAGGCACTGGCACAGGCTGCCCAGAGAAGCTGTGGCTGCCCCTCCCTGGAAGTGTTCAGGGCTGGGTTGGATGGAGTTCTGAGCCACCTGGTCTAGTGGAAGGTGTCCCTGCTCATGGCAGGGGGGTTGCAACCAGATAAATTTTAAGATCCCTTCTGACCCAAACCATTCTGATTCTGTGATTCTATGAATGTATGCAAGCACAGAATTGCGCAGAAGGGGATTTCCTAAAAAAGAAGGGTCTACAACGGGACTTTCACCGCATACAGAAGGGATTCATCACCACGGAACGTGTCTGTTCCGTTTCAGGAGAGATAAACTGTCACATCTAATGACTTAGCCCAATTCGATGCACCTAACGCTCGGTATGGAGCTGAGGCGACAACTCCTCCGTTTTCCCACCGCTGGGCAAGCAGTGAACACCAACACACGAAATCACCAAAATAAAGCACTTTGGAAAGAAGATCCAAATCTGTATTTGTCAGAATTAAATAAAAAATCTGCACACAAAACACTTCGCGGGGGGGGGGGGGGGGAGGGGGTGAGGAGCCGCATTTCAAAGCAGGCTGTTGCCAAGGGACGTTCCCCTGCCACCTGCCGCAGACAAACGCCTCGCCGCACGCAGCGTTTCGCCCGTGGGTTCTGCGGCCCCCCGGGACGCCCCCCCCGCGGCGGTCTGGCGGACGGAGGGGAGGGGACGGGCGGTGCGGCCGCCGAGGGCCGGGCTCCCTCATGGCGGGCGGGCGCGCAGTCCGCACGCGGCGCGTCCCTCTCCCCCCCGCCCCGTCCCCGCCCCGTCCCCCCCCCGCCCTTTCCCCTTCCGCGGTGCCGCCGGGCCCCGCCGCCCTCAGGAAGAAGGAGAAACTGAGCAGTGGCTATGATTTTAGTCCCAAATTCACTACTTTTGGTTTGGTTTGGGTTTTTTTAGAAGCAGAGACCCCAAGAATCGGTAACGACCATATTGGTTTCTCCCACCTGAAGGTCCTTCTCTGCCCCGTCAGCTCTGCCCGCTTGTTCTCTGACCCTTGCCTCCTTGCTGAGCTGGCTCTGCCAGCCCGCTCCTCCGCAGCCTCCTTCACTGATCCGTGCTGTCGCCGCAGAGGCCGCTCACTCTTCCCCCTGCCTCGCCCAGAACCAAATTATGGTGGCAGCTCCTTGCTTCGTTCTGGAGTTGCCTGCTGCTGTCTCTTTGTGCAGCATGGCCTTACGTACACTGTTACCTTCTCTCTTCCTTCGCCCAATTCTTCATCTTTAATAATGTTTGGGTTTTACTCAGTTGCATTATTCTGTGTTTCGTGATTTGGCTTAGGAAAGAGCAGAGTTAGTCTACTTATGGCCAGATTGTTGCCTTCCTGTGGTAAAATTTGGAATAGATATTTTCTGACTTCGCCCTTCCACCCCGTTCATGAGGGATACAGCAGCTTTGTGGCAATTTATGTATATATGGCATGCAAGGTGGACCCACACCCTTGTAAGTATCTAAGCATCTCTGTTTTTAATAGGGCTGAAAACACCTGAGGATCCGGGCTTGGCTATTAGCACAGTCACAGCCAGATTACACTACTTTAGTTTGGCAGCAGTTTGTTGACACTCTGTGAGAACACGAGCAGAAGGCAAAACAATCACTTAGCAAACTCCTTGCGATTTGATACCGAGCACAGGAACTGTCCATAGAAGGTTAGGACCTATTTGTCAAAGAGCTCACCAAATCGTTTTTGACTAGCAAGGTCAAAAACTCTAGGAAATGAACCAGAAAACAATCTAAATTGACAAGGACATTTTTCTACGGAGATCCGGGGAACTGTTTGTGCAGAACAAGCATCTGCCTGGCAGGCTGCAGAAGACTGTGGGAGAGTAAGTTCTGGGGTTTTTTTGGTGACAAAGCTTTGCCAAAACCAGGTACCTGTATAGTCCTTATAGTGTTTGGGGAATGGCAAATCGTTTTAAATTATCCTTTGCCTTGACTGTTAAAATTTGCTTGAATCTGTGGGGGATGTTTCAATAAAACAATCTTGTGTTCACAGGCTACCAAGGGGAAGAGTTATACCCAGACTGCCAGTATGTTTGGTACACAGGGTGATAGCAGAATTGCAGAATTGGCACCCCGAAGTTGCCAGACCTCACACTTGAGGGGATATACCCAGACAGGAGAACAGACACCTCGCTTGGTACTGATGGCGCCTGTGCCGAGAACTGTTAGGCTGTCTCAAGCTCATGGAAATGTTGGTAGTAGCACAGAACAGTACCTCTGTATTTACTGAGTGAAGAGACAAGAGGGAGAGCAAGATGGCAGTAAATCCAAATGACCTATCTGTAGGCGTAGAGGTCATCGCATCCATTTTGTAACAGCTTTTGTTAAGTAATATTAGCTATATAAAGTGCTCAAAATTGATGTTATTCTGGACTCTGAGGAAAGTTGAAGACCATTTTGGCTCCTAACCTCAATGTATGTCCTGTCACTGTTTTGAAGGACAGCTACAATAAGCCAGTGAAGTCAAGCAGAAAATACGGGGCATAAGTGAGAAAGATGAAAAGAAACCTAGTGTTTCTCCACGTAGCTAAAATGGACCAACACTGCTCGCTAGTTGAAAAAAAGCCGCCTGTTATGTCCGCAGAAGCACAAGGTTCAGAGTTTACTGAGAGAAACAAAGCAAAGACAAATGTTAAACTGCCTAACTTTTTAATGTCAACACAACTTACATTCAATAATTAAGTGTGAGACTGACCTAATGAGACAGGCAATAGCCATATTTCAGGTTCAGTGGTTCTCAATAACAGTGCTGGAAGAATGCAACCATGACTGGCGACAACAAGGTTATTTTTAGAAGCACTAATTTTAGGGCAGTGAGTAGAAATAAGGATGCTTTTCCCAGGTAATGAGTATCTTAACCAACAAGTGTCATTCACAACATTTTAAGACAAGACTGTTCACCAGAAGTAGGACCAAAAGCTTATATAGGAGCACACCTCTACTAAGCAAGAATCAACAATTAACTGCTTTCTTGCTTGAAAAAAAGAGAAAAAGGAATGTCTGCTATGACATTTTCTATAGTCCAATTAGGAACCATCTGTCTGCTCCTTTGAACAGGGAAAAAAGGAAGAGGGAGCCCAAGAAGCAGGCTAGAAAACTGAAGATAGGAGGGAAAAGACCAGCACTGGCAGTTAATGGGGGATGAGGAGGGGCACTTTCACTACGGCTGTTGTCAGCCAGTGTCTAGAGGATGTAGAAAGTTCCTGACCTAGCTCTTTACTCCCAAGCAGGTTTGCAAGAGTAGGGAAACAAGTCCATGCCATCAGCAATCAAGTAGCTCATCATGCAAGCCTCGACTTACAGGTAAGCCAAAGGAAGCAGCTGTGGCTGGTGGCATAACAAGGTGAAGTTCCACGCAAGTGATGGAGACACCAACCTTGAGACCACTTTCTGTGGAAGTAAAATGCTGGCTGTGGGTTTTATTTGGAGGAAAGTGAACCCAGAAAAATACCATCACCCTAAGCCTCAAAAAGAAATCCTGTGGAATTAAAGATTGCTTCTGTGTGGCATTTTCTTCTAAACTGTAAGTGAATGTATAGAGGTTTTGGTCTCACTGAAGACTTTGTAAAAAATCAGCAATCGATGATCAATATTTTTGAAGAGACATTAAAACCATCTTGATGTGTCTGGCATCCTTGGTTTATTGAACTTAAGCTGAGGTTTAAACTAATCCATTGATATTTTGTGATGAGCCATTTACAGCCATTAAACCCTTACACGCATTCATCAGTAGAAACATTAATGGTGACTAGTACTGCTAAAAATTGGGTATTGCAATGGACTACATGTAACAAATAAATTCTCTTGACCCCAATGAATGTAAAATATTGCTGGGTTTTTAGTAATACCCAGTGGGATGCAGAACAGTTCTATGATCAATAAGAACTGTATGAGAACACGAGACTAGATAAATAAAACTGTCCATATAATTAATGTATTCTCTTCTCCCAGAGTATTGCATCGCTCTTCTGTACCTCTGAACTTCTGTGCTCCCACAGCACCACTGGAGCCGTTTCGCATTTTTATCATCTGCTATTTTGTTCTGCCTTCTCCCTCGTCATTGTTTTGTAGTGTGTCAGGGACAGAGAAGGAGGGGAATAATGTTGTGGCTTTGTCAGATGGCTACAAGGGGGAAAAAAACCAAACACACTAATGAATATACTAGCTCTTATCAGTGACCCGTTGTGAGAGCAATAGGATGGGAAGGCGACCTTGAGCTACCAACAGATTGGTATTCTCTGCATCTACTTATTCCAGCTGTGCAGCTCATCAAAATCCAAAGCGCTTTTGCTACAAAATCCTAGGTCTGCCAAAACCCCATAGCATGCAAAATGACATTTGCCAACCACAGTATTCGTGTCTTCCCTTTCCCCTTGCTTTTCCACTTGACGCTCCTTTGCCAGTCATCTTTTCTCATCTGTGGGCTAGTGAGTGAGTGAGTGTGCCCCCACTAGTTGGCACATCTACTCCCCCAAACGATGCCCTTTAATGACATTTTACTTTTGGGCTTCTGAGCAACAGCATCTGGTAAAAATTCGCAGAGTATCAGACCAATGTCATCTCCAAACCAGTTGATTTCCAGTGCCCATTTAAGCAGGTGGAAATAGCCATGCTTTAACGGAGGTGAAATGGCCAAGTCCAGTTAGATCATTGGTGATCATGGATGTAATAGCCCCTCCAGGTTCAGCAGTTTTCTCAACACATTTAGTAAATCTCGTTGCCTACAAAATAACCTAATTCTCAGTGTAAGTTGTACTGCGATACTGATTGGCATCGTTTTGAGCCACTGGGGAGCAATGATCGCTGATGACTCTGCATATAGCGTGCAGTAGTGTTGTGGGAAGCAGTATGTTGAAGGAAACCCTCTACAAGTAGCGCAGATGAAGTTGGTTTTGTTTCTATGTGCCTGAGACAACCAGGGTGTTTGCACAGCATCTTCCACGCAGAGATAGTGCCCCTCTGCAGAAGGGGAGGGCTGGCCGCTCGCTGAGGCCGGGGTTATGGGAGTGGAGAGGGCTCCCTGGGCTGGAGGTGATGGGGCAGGACCCAGCAGACAGCATGGATCCCACCGCCCCAGCCGGGAGCAGGGCAGCCGGGGGCTGCCCCGGGCATCGGGCATCTCCGTGGGGACCGGACGAGGCAGTAGCAGTAGCTGGCTGGGGAAAACCCTAGCAGCAGGGCGTTCAGCCAAAGCTGGAGTACACAGGCTGGCAGTCCTAGAGGCAGCACCAGGTTTTCCAAGCTTCGCTACTGAGAATTCTTATGATTTCAGAAACATCCTAGAATAAATATGTTACTTAAACTCCATTCAAAGGAGCTACTTTGAAAACTTGGTTCCATTTCTCTAAATGAGCATATATCCTGCATTTAACATGAAAGTATTTACTAGACTCTGAAACAAAGGCCACTAAAGAGCTGAAAATGCAGTTAATTTGCTGTTGAAAGTAGTTTGTCAAATCCTAGTACAAGGTCTTCAAAGGTTAAAGGGCTATATTTAAAGTCATGATTGCTCAGAGTGTTCTGGAAGACCTGGGCATGCTGAAAGTTAAAATGTTGCCTTCTTAGTTTTACAGGGTGAAATACATCCGAATTCAGTCCTTCCTTATCTATGTATTTATTTTTATAATTATGGTATCACAGAAATAGATTACGGGCAAGACGGGAGAGCTGCTATTTTAGAAAGATTTGTATCTCTGGCAAACTGGAAGCAAGGGTAGGGAAACAAGGAAGTTCCTGTCAGAGGGATTTCAGGGTGTTAGTGCTCACTGAATGGATGACAAAAAACGTAACTTGAGAAGACAGAAAATATTGAAGTATTGTATGTTAGACAGTACATTACATAGTTCCTTTATCCAATGTCCCATGAAACGAAAAAAACAAGCACTGTTTGGGTTTTGGTGCTAAACCACTGCGCTCACTGAGCACAAATGGCGAGCCGCTTTTCCTGCAGGAACACAAGTTGTGGCGTATGTAACTGGTACACGCTGTGTACACGGGTACGTAAACAATCCCTACCTCCTTCTCCACAGGCATGGTCTCCCTAGGTTTTTCTGTTCTGCTGAATGTGCAGTGTGGTAGTTGCCCTACAAGATCTAAAGAGCAAAAGGTTTTGAACTAGTCAGTGCCAGACCAGCTATTAATTTGCTCCTGTGTGGAGCAAAAATATGTTTCTCCATCACTTAGTATAGGGAATGGGCGAAGGAAGCTTCATTCTTCCCTCTGGTTGAAGACCCGACTTTGCTTTGCTGAAAGAGAGCAGAAGTTTATCCTAGATCTGCTGCAAATTATAGTTCAACACCTAAGTCACTTCCTGCGTATCCTAAACTCAGAAAAGTTCACACCATCTAATTGAAGGCATCTAAATGAGGCGCCGCCATTGAAAGCTTAGTCACCCAAGGTCCCTATGGGGAAAGTGGAGGGAGACAGCCCTCTAGAGGTGTCTGTTTTGCCCTGTTGGGATAGGAATTCCTTTCTGGAGATACCATTATAGGAAACGTTAAGAATCTGCGTTCTCATTCAAGTATTTCAGTTAAGTAGCTAAAATGAGCGAGCACAAATTTTTCCCAAAGCTCTTAAACAGACATTTCCTCCCTGGGATTTCTGTATTCAATTCTTTGAACTATTGGTCCGAGATGCCCAGGCTTCTTAGAGAATTTATTGCAGATGGAGGACTTACAGGCACCCTTCCCAGCATCTCATTGTCATCTGTAACTTCAGGACTCCTGAGGTGAACACAAGGAAGAAGCCTGCGTGCCCAGGTCAGGGTGATCTGTGAACAAAGGTGCTGTTAAGCAACCAACAAGGCTCATTATGGGGTTTTCCAGGGCAAGGGAAGGGGAACAGTGGTATTAAAATGTATGTTGTTCTGGAATGCTTTTATGTATTCCATATTCTCTGTGACCAGGTCCTCAAAGGCTCCCAGCTGATACTGAAGTACCTGAACTTCTACCAACACCTAACTTACAGTTAGGAGATTAGTTGCCTCTGTATATCACGGTCTATAGGCACTACGTTCCAGGACATGAAAAGCTGGTGATCTATTTACGAAAGGCCTTGCTTACAAGCATGTAAATAATGCAGATAAATTTTATTTAATAATGAGAATAAATTTTAGTTCTGTTTCCTATATTAACAGTAAATGGCTGCTGTTTGGTATTCCTTGTGCAAACAGCGGATGCCACACAACAAGGCAGATCCTAAAAGGCCACATTAAATTAATTTGAGGTTCATCTTGCCCTAATGGAGTGGTACAAGATGGCAAGAGTTTGACTTAGGTCAACGAAAAGACTGCAAAGAAAGAGAGGAACAATACTACTTGTAAGTCATACCTCAAACACTCAGGTCTTTTTCTTTCTGCATCGACCTAACTTGAAAGTCCAAATGACTTTTAGTGAAAGTTAGGCTGCATGGTGCATATGGCATCTTGAAAAATATAACATGTACTCTCAAAGCTTTGATAAAGTAATAAAAGCCTTAAAGAAACACACAAGCGCAGAACATTGCCAGACAGTTGCATAGTCTGGGAAGGAAATAGTGATCTGGGTTATCGCCGTGGCCTGACTATATGTCACTATACGTAAGTGCTTGCTTTAACGCCAAGTACTGTGGAAGAGTGCTGGGAACTGATGCAGGAAAACATTCCACTGTCTTCAGTGAAAGCTGGACCAAGGCCTTGATTCTGAGATAAGAGGATGGTCTTTCTCACCCATGGTAAAAAAGCAGGTTGAGTTGTAGTCGACTTTATTTTTTCTTTTTGTGGTTTTTCACTTTGTAGATGCCCTTGAAGGCTTTTATCTATTCCAGGAGTCCCATGAGACAAGAACGTTCATGCTGATTTCATCATGGAATGGACTCAGAAGTTTCAAGAGGCTCTCTGAGAATCACTTCATGCCGCTGGCTAAAATCTGAAATACAAATCTACAAGAGAATAGGGAATTAGGCTAAGAAAAAGAAAAAAAAAAGAATTATACAAGAGACAAAAAACATGGCAACAGCAACAAAAAAGCATTTATCTGTGAAGCCATGGGCTATTACATTTTATCCTCTGTAGAGAGAGGAAAGAATTAGAATTCTACTTAGGTGTCTTCAATTGAAAAGCATGGAAGTAGGGGATTTGAAACAGATATTGATGGCTCTAAATAATCACTTTTCCAGAAAGGGCGTAGAAAGTTCATCCTGTAATGGACTTAGAAAACTGCTTACCTAAGGTCACTATCATTTTAAGAGGAACCTCATTACATGTTTGTTACTGGAGAAAGAAATCACATATATACAAAGCTTAAACAAAAAAAAAAAAAAGGAAAATACAGATACTGTTTTTATCTGTCCACTCATTTCTGAAGGTCTCCCTCACAGCAACATCTGAGCATCCGTGGACCCCAGCCAGAGCTTCAAAACATCCACATAACATGCTAGAATTTCTCGTTTACTCTTAATGGATATTATTATTTCGTACCACAAGTTGTTTCAGTCTGAAATTTAACTTCTTCTATATGCATTTTTTTCACTTACTACTGGTATGTATGAACAGTATTAGTATTTGGAGAGTACAGTGAAAGGAAATGTAGTAGGATAAAAATGAATGGTGTTTATTTTTCTTTGATTAGATCGAACAGCAAACAGTGTGAATTTGGGTAGACAAAGAAGCCTGTTATTGCATTTTTGGGCGAGATTAACTGCTAAGTAACACTGAAGCTTGCACAATGGTCTAGAAAACTGCTATCAAACTAAAAGGATAATAAAATGTTTTCGACAGAAATCCAAACAATGGTGAATAATGAATATCTAGCAATCTATAATTCTGACAAAAGTTTTTCTCTGAGGCTATGTGTTAGAGTTACATGCACATACACATGCTCAAAATACTGCAGTACTCAGCATGATTTATGTACTTGATAAAATCCCGCATAGTAGCACAAAAATAGAATTACACCAGGTGCACAACAAACAGACATACTACTTTTAAAAAACTCAAGTAAGCCAACTGGAGTGGGAGCCAATGAGAGCAGATGATCGACATATTTATTTTGAAAGCAGCCAGAATGCCTCAACCTTCTTCAGTCACAGCTATCTAAACCAAGTCATGGTAGTCCCAGATTCAGCTAATCCCAGTTATGGCTCTGTTATCAGGTGAGAGTGAAAGTAATTCTTTTACTTGGGCCAACTTTCTCATTTCTCAGGACTGTCATCACTGTTTGCTTTCACTGTCCATAGTCAGATAAACCTGGGGCTTCCTAAAGTCATGACGTCAGTTCATATAACTTGATGTCCAAATTAAAACACAGAGAAGTCCACAAATCCTGCCCCAGTAGACCCAGGCGCCAGGGACACAAGAAAATAAGTCAGTGACACAAGAAGCGAGTTGATACAAAGTCCAAGGCAAAGGGACATAATTGCTTTGGTGGAGCTGAGCGACAAATATGACTCCTCCTGCCAGTATAGTGGTGTCTTTGAAAGTGGTAGACTGCAATACTGAATTAAAAGTGGACATTCGTTTTCAGTAATTTTCACTAAGCAAAGAAAAATATCTTTGAATATTGGGATTCAGAGTCTAGATTTTAATGTGAATGTTCAAGAAATAGACGCTAAGATTGAGGAATTTTCACTTATCAGAGGGAAGTAACTTTACAGAACATTTTTTAAAAAAATAGTCTGGGTGGCAAGGAAAATTATCAATAGAATATGAAAGTATGGTCAGTAGTAGAAAACAAGGGAACAGGATAAGCATAGATCTGGTGAGAAATTACAGTTTCCCAAAATCTAATTCTAGCATGAGAGCAACTAAGATTTGGCAAAATGGAAATTGTGCTGATGTAAAGTTATCGTTACCTAGAAGTTTTAAGGGACATCAGTGTCCTGTCTGTCAGCTGTAAGGACAACGTAACATTTGGCCAGTTTGGTATCTTGGCTTTCAGAATTTGTGGATGGTGAAAGCATTTCCTGATAAGCAACTTAGGTGACTGTGCAGGTACTTTGTTGTGAACACAAATAACTGCATAGGACAGGATTGGAGAGAGGAGTTAGACACAAAGAGAAAATGCTAGAACAAGCAGATCTGAAATTGATACAGAAAAAGCAGCAATCAAAGGTTTTATGTGAGCACAGAAAAAGGTTTGGGGACTGTGATAGGTAGGTGAAGTACAAGAATCAGACAGTCGAGGAAGTGGTTCTCATGGCAGTATCTTAACCATGATATAGTGGTTTGACCTTGAGAACAGGTTGGGGGTGTTGGGAGAAAAGGTTCAGAAACCAGAAAGAAATCAGAAAGAGAGGACTTGCACAAAACAGATGCATTGAGACTGGCAATGCACAAGGCAAGCGTTGTTCATAGACTTAGAAAGCAAGCTGTTGATGTGGATTTAGGTTGATGTGTTGTGTTGGCTATGAAAAAGGTATCAAAATGGAGACCCATTTAATGATGTAGATCTCTCCTGCAACTCTGGTAGCATACTTTTGTTGATTAGCATTTTAATGAGTCATAATAAAATATAATATGCGGATGTAATCTGTGCACAAATGCTTCAGGAAATGAAAGACTGACTAACAATCATTGCATAATTTCAGCATGGAGAAGTTATTGCTCAATTCAGATGTCTAAACCATGCAAATAGAGATGCCCCAGTCCTACTGGGTTAATGTTCAATTTGTTCTATTACCATTTCAAACATCAAGGAACACAGGCAATAATATTTCTGATTTGGATATTTAACCTTTATTCCAGTAATTTCTCTTCTGGATGAAATGAAGCCTAGAGCTAAAGCAATATAATTAAGAATAAGGATCTTCACCTAATTCTGTGATTAGGCAAGGGTCTTCACTTAATAATTCTGGCAATATTTTTGCTTAAATCAGTAATTCCAGGACAAAAAGGTCTGTTCCATAGACCTTCAATTCCAAATTTATTGAACATAGCCATTCTCAAATCCTTAGTTCCTTTAGAGCAACAGACGGTAAAGCTGAGAATTACTTTTTGCCACTTTTTTTTTTCAGTAAGAAAATGTGAATTTATTGAAACCTCAGTGATGTCTGGATTCTGACTGCAGCACGGGGACCCCTGGCTGAAGTTATGTCAGGTCAGCTCCTAAGAAGAACAAAAAGTCCTGTTTTTTTAAAAAAGGAACCTTTGAAATAATCTTTTTTTTTTTTTTTTTGGTCCCCTCACAATATTTGATGTGCGTGCTTCATCAGACTAGAAACAGATTTTGAAATCAGTTTTCCATACAGTTGGCAAAAGTTTTCTTAAAACGATTTTTCTTGCACAATGGTGTTTAATGTTCCCAAGAATAGCATAAAGAGAAGAGAATACAAAACACCAAATCAGGGAACAGATATATGGGTAAATAGGGAATTTAAGACAAGGAGCCATTAAGCACACTCCTCTTACTTCAGGAGTGAGTCCTTTTCAAGGACAAGGGAAAAACAAAATGTACAATTCAGCTCCATGGCGGTAGGTGTAACATTTTAATAGCTGGCACACTGCCTGTATCTGATGCACTCATTCGAACAGGCAGATGCTGGATTGGATAAATGGAAGGGCATGTAAGGACACGGAGTCTAGCTCCTCGCTGCATTTATTATCGCAGTATCTCACCGACTGCAGAACGTGGGAAGAAAGTTCCCTGGATGTTAAGAGAGGCTTTATGCTGACAGCCCAAGGTGGAGGCTTTTGTAGTGATTAATAGAAGCTAAAGTCACAGAACAACTGCAACTATTCTATGCCCAACTCAACTACCGCTTGTAACATTTATTGGTGGAAGAGCCTCTCTCCCCCGACTATCAACTCAAATTCAACTCACATGATTTATGTTCTCACCTGGGTAATCTTACACTACCAAATTCTTTATTAGCAGGTGTTTTAAAGCCTGCACACTTTCATTTTTATACAAAAGTCAAATACTTCTTTTGTTTTTTTTGGACTGGGTATGATGGATGGTGTGGCTGATGAGAGACCCCGGGTCTGCATTTCCACGCTCCATGTCACGCTATAGCACCCAGCCTGGCAATCAGCAGGCTGATGACGAGAAAGCTCACCGTTTTAGAGCAGAAAGGTGTCAGGTTTTCCTTCTTGTTTATTAAGTATTAGGGCCGACATTAATTTTTGTCTCACCCAAGCCACTGGGGATATCATTTTTCTTTAAATAATGGAAGACTCTCTCTGGGTATGATTCTTCATACAAATTTGTTTGAGTTCGTTTGAAAAGAAAAGCCAAGTTTTGACCAGTGTGTATTCTTTTAGCCTTTGATGGTAGCACACCTCACATTTTACGTACATATGATGTTATTATTACTAAAAAATGTCTCGGGAGAAAAGCTCTAACCACATCACGCGGTTTCTAAGGGAAGATGCTCAGATTCGCAGGGCTGCAGAGCACCTGCTCGCGCTGGGCGGATTACAGTCACGGAGGGCGCGATACCAGTCGCTCAGGTACGAAAACCAGCGTCTTAGAAAGTATATCCTCAAATATCTGTTGCTGCCGTGAACAACGTCACAGGTGTCCATGAGTCAGCACTGCGGTCCCTCCTTTTCAATGCAGAGACCGAACCGAAAACTTCGGCAAGAAGATAACGCAGCGTGCAACCGTGGCTGTAATGTGCGCGGGGATCCTCCCGCCGGCTCGCAAAATGAATTAAAAAGAAAATGTTTATTTGTCCGTGCAGCCCTGGTTTTTGGTTTTGGTTTGGTGTTTTTTGTGTTTTGCTTTTTTTTTTTTTTTTTCCGGTAAGTAATGAGTGCTCTCTGCTACTTGATAGCCGAGGCTGGCAGCGCTATGGCAACCGGTCTGCGGGAAGGGCGGAGGGGAAAAGTCGCTTAGCAACTGGAAGCTTCAGACAGGCAAGGCTGGCTTAAAGCACAGCAGTTTAAAAAAAAAAGAAAAAAACAAAAACCAAAGCCCACAACAGAAAAAGCAACAAAAATCCCCCCCAACCAAACCCACTGTCACTACCACGAGAAAAGATGAGATTATTAAAATACAGATCAGAAGAGCTGAAGATTTAGAAAAGAAGAAAAAAAAAGGCATGACAAAGCGAATGAAAAAGGAAATAACAGCATAAGGGGAAAAAAGTAGAGATATTTTATACTGGTCATCCAAGATGCAAGCTTCATCAATGGAAACAATAGCCCTAAACCATCCCAGACTATTCCCTGCCGGATCCCAATACCGTTCCGCAAAGCAGAACTCCATGGGCACCGTCTCCCCGGCCCCTGAGCTTTGGTGGAGAGCCTGGGGGAGCTCGGTGATTGCAGCCCCGAGCCCCTGGACAAGGGTCCCATGGGCTGCTGGCACCCAGGGGCTGCTGACAGCCGGGCCACCGCTCCTTGGGGAGGTGGAAGGAGCAGCGCCTGCGTGGTCTTGTTCCTGCTCGTTATTATTTATAGCCTTCCTCTGGCATGATAAGAACTCTATGGGCAAGGAAAAAAAAATAATATGAAAGGTTACCCAATACACCAATTCAGATTTTTAGCAATAATTTTCCAGAGATGTTTTTCCAGTGCTCCAGGCACCCTAACACTTCATTAATAATGCAGTAAAATCCCAGCAACATTACATTAATCACTCCAGTGGGAACCCAGCCAGTCAGGCACCTCTTTTTCAGTCCTCCATCCTCAGCCTTCTCTAAGCACTGTCTCAAACATACGTCTTTCACTGCATGCTTGGAAAGTTGCCCAATTTCAGCTATTTTGGACTAACAAAGGGACAATTTCATCCAAAGACACAGAACCCCCACAGAGCTGCTGCCCTCCTCGTGGAGGTGCAGTGGGGGTTGGGTGGTTCTGCTGACCATCGCCCAGGCAGGAAAATATGAAAGGAGAGAGTTAAGTTGGTCTGACCTTCCCTTTTAAAGTCTACCTAGAGACCGACGGGGAGCTAACTCGCATCTGCAGGTACGAGGAGCCACAGACTCCTTGCGGGTAGTGGGATCCAGCGACTGAGCCACTACGTTCTGCGTGTGTCACGGGGTTTGGTTTTGGTGTTGTTTTTCTAACACAGCGAAATCAGTTTAGTATTGGAAAAGCCTGATCAAGCGAAAATGCAAACAGACGCTGGGAATGTGTCAGTCTGGTCAAATATCGGCATAGTCAAGTCGCAGGCAGGTTGGCAGGCAGATTTGGATGGCACAGGGATTTTTTCCAGCCAAGCAACCCAACTGGCAGCCAGAAAGAAGACGCTGCCTGAGCTCATGACCACCCCTGCGCCTGGGCCGGCCCCGGCAGCCGGTCCTGTCCTGGCTGCCTGCCTGCTCCCTCAGACCTCTGCGGCCGCAGCCTCGCCACCTCCCAGGCTGCGGGCCTCCTGCCTGCACCAGTGTGTTTGAGGGCTTATAATGCTACAGGATTTTGCGTTCACGTTTACTGGCAGCATTGTCTCCCCAGTAGATAATGCTGACTAAATTGATACTTTACAAAGGCACAAAGGAGTCAGCTTGTGACTGATACACAATACTGGTGAACAAGACACATACAATGGGGGTATTAGTGGGAGGAAAGAAAAGCTCAACTTTCTGCCAGTCATAGGTTCATTAGAAAGTAAAGAGTTGTTAGCAGGCAGAAAAGCTCTTTACATGCATGAAAATGGTACCAGTTCTGAAAAAAAAAAAAAACGAAAGGAAAAATTAATCTTGCTTTAATGCTGGTGGAACTAACTCAAGCTGTCTTCCCTCATGTAACCTTTTCTAACAGAATTCTGAAATGTGTACATTAAAAGAACAAGATCTATGAAAATCTCATTTTTCTTCGTTAAAAATGCCCTCAGAGCATCTTACATACATTTTGGCCAGAGATTGATACTGTCAACCTGAAGTTTCTTGAGGAATGTCGTACATTATTGTAACACTAATAACCAATAAAAGCTCCTAGAGTTATAAGAAATATATAACGTGAAATGTACATTATCTTCTCCTTTTGTCTCTTCTGATGTTTTTCTAGAGTTCAGGGAGGTCTTACAGTCAGAGGATGTGAAAAGAAGGTATATAAAATACTTTGAATCCTCCAGTCACGTACAGAGAAATTGTGGGGAGAGGCTAATTGTTGCAGACAGTTTGCAAATTTTTCTTCCAGAAAAGTTCAGTGATTATTGACTTTAAAAGTCCGAGAGACATACCAGCATGCCCTATTAGCTAGGTGTTTATTTCATCTTTTTCTCTTTCAGATAGCTTTTGTGCTCATCTGATAAGCTGTCAGAGCCTCCAGCACAGCCTGGGAGTCCTGCTTCTTTATTGCTGTACAGCATTTTTGGCTGACAAGTTGTACAAACCATATTGCAATTCTGTTTGTCTTGGAGCAGAAATTGCAAAATGTAACCCACCTCACTCACATGATCTTACAACTCAAATAGCCATAGATTTCAACATTGGCCATGGAATAAGGTTCCACACTTAGTCTAGGACGTAAGAATCCCAATACAGCTGTGAATATGTAGGTTCACTCATCTCTCTTCACTGTTCTCTCTTCTTCTCACTCCCCTCCTCCACTTGGAAAAAAGTCCCAAAGGTAGAAAAGTCCAGGTATGAAAAGCACCAGTGTAAGATATAGGAAGATTGTGAAGTGCATGGGCACTGTGATTTACTGGGCTGCTGACTGCCAGTGACACAAATAAACTATTGGATTAAGCTGTATAAGATGTAAGGGTTAGTTTTGCCTTGCTCTGGATGCCATATATTGCAGCAAATAATCTAGGCGTTTGTAAGGACAGGCAAATTAATTATTGTTTTTGTTAAATAGTAACATTTGGGAAAAGATAGTGGTAGGACCTAATTTTCACATAATTCTTACCATTTGTTTTCTGTAACAACATTCTACATTATATTTGCCCTTAGAGGACAAATAAAAATGAAAATATGGAAAATAGAACACAATATAGGCAAATGAAGATTGTCGTAACAGATGCAAAAGCAAACTAAGCTTGCTCAGACCACCTGTTTTCTTGGCTAAATTTTGAATATTTCACCTTGAAAGTTTGACAGTCTTCACCAGAAGTTTCCTGCACCCCAAAAAGCCTGACGTTTTCTGCTTCTCTACGCAGTGACACTGTATTACAATTATCATCGCTGGGAAAGCCTATGAAGACAAATGTGTTGCCCGAGTACCATCTAGTGGAGGGAATGCTGGAGAGAGATATAGATGAACACACTGGACCCACCACCTCTCCCGGGGCTCTCCTGGCCTCCCTCCCTCGCCTGATTTGCCGCTGCCCTCTCTGCTGCTGCAGTCACATCCACTGCCGAGCACTCCCTCCAGAAGCAATTGCAGAATTTGCAGAAAAGAGAAGAAATTATTTGAGGTGGGAGTCAAGCCTGCCAGGGCAGCGTCAGGTCTTTGGGGAAAGAAGATGCCAGCCTGATAAAGAGTCGTCTTCAAGTTGCACAGAGACTGTTTCAAGGCTCTCTCCCCGAGTCCCACAGAGACTACCTAGGACTCCTGGTCATTTAATAATACAGACCATCAAGCTTCAGAACATTATGAAATTTTACTCTGTTTTTCTGTTGAAGAAATTTATAGGCAAACCACATGTCAGTGATACCACCTGTTTCTTCTTTGACAGCAACCATCTGGACAGCAAATACTCTAAAGCCAAGAAAGTCATCGCAGTCTGCAAGGCAAGATAGAGAGCTGTAATTTAAATGCCCGAATGTCAACCACAATATGAAGAATTATATGTGGCCCAAGGGAGAGATGCATAAAATGGAAAGCATGCCTATAGCAATAAGCCTTGCATTAGAGGAAACAATGATTAAATATGTAATGTATGGTCTTGAATGGCCTCCTACTCACCATCCTTCTGTTTGCAACGACAACTAGACAACAGAAAAAGCCTTTCCAGAGATTAAACCAACTTTGAAGTGGAGCAAGCAAAGCAAAAGTAGCAAAAAGCTGAGCGGGCGCACCTCATGACCTCATTCTTTTACACCTCCTGGACATCAGTGAAGTAAACAGCCCGTGCATGCAGCTCAAATGCAGCTGATTTCTGGCCATGAACTCTCTCCTTCCCCTAATCTTCCTCCTCTGTGTCACATCAGTCTTGTGTTTACCTTCTCCTCCTTATTTCCTTCTACCCATCTATTTGGTTCCTGAAGATTAAACTAAAATTTAACAAAAACCCCAAAACAAAATAGAAAGAGGACTAGCGGAGGTAAGTGCTGTATCTCATTGTAGCAGGGCAGTGCTCTGCAAAGTAAGAATATAATTCAGCTGAGAATATAGGGCAGTAAGGCAAGACTAGGGAAAACATTGAAAACTGAAGTGTATAATTTGCTTTTGGAAGGTGGAGTACTGAGCTAGGCAGAATGAAAAAAGGATGATTTTTAGTGCTGCTTGACTAGCTGGCAATCCTCCCATCTTTAGACTGAGTGCTAATTTTTAAACTATGCAAAGTGTCTCCTGGGGCCACAGAGCATATCTGTAAATGAGACCCAGGGGAGGGAGGGCAGGCTTCAGTGATGGGCACTGAGTGCAAGAGAAGTGCCTCAAGGTAGCAGTGAGGCAAACAAACCAACACTGTCTAAGTTTCTTGTAATAGTAGTGGCCACACAGCAGTGATCAAGAGAAGAATTACCAGTGACAAAAAGAGGAGGGAATTACTGTCATACAACAAGGGAACAGTGTTCGTTATAATCTTAGGACACAGCTGTAGCATACTTTAGTTATGCTTAGTATGAGAGATCCAAGATATTTTGGAATCAAACTTGACTATCTGATGGTTTCATTGGGAGATGGAGTAGAAGGTCTTTCCCGTGTAATTCTCCCAGACATAGGTATCGTAAATATGAATGTGATCTCCATGGCAGTGGGCTATGCTCCATCCCGCTGAGACAGGCAGCCCTACCTGACACCTGCAGTTCTTCAGAAGACTTTAACTGGGCCTCCACTTCCTTCAGCACCAAGGGGGAGCATGCTTTCAGCGGCTAGAGCTGGAGGACCTTGAGGGACAAGCCCAAGCCAACATTCCCTGCAGTCTCAGGAGCGCATGGAGGTGCTAAAAATATAGCGTGGTTATCTAGACCAAAATTCTTGCTGCACATACATCTGACACCTAAACTGTGTGACTATGAGAACATTCAGCTAGACTGGTGCGTCTGCAAACCATGCCCCAAGACCTGCTTAGAGAAAAGGTCTAGAGAGGATGGCGTGATAACTCCTGAGACCATGAACCTAGAGGAGATGGCATGGTCATGGGTATCCGTACTACTAACTGTGCAGCCATGCAATATCCCTAAAGCTTAGTCTACAAGAGGAGGAGGGTGTTCAAGTAAGCACAGACAAAGGGAAGAGAGGGGAAGAGCCCATCTGTCTCTCCTGTGTGATGAGTCCCACGGCGCTTCCCTGCTGTGTCTGTAGGCTGCACTGCCAAGTGAATGGAGAGCCTTATGCTATTTCCAGTGTCTTGCTGGGAAAAAGAGAGGACATTCAAGATCAATACTAGAGCTTTGGCTAGGTTTGCCGAGTGACTGCTGGCATGTGCCATGCTGCTCGTTGGCAAGATCTGGGAATGCTACCAAAAACACTCTGCTCACTGGGAATTGCCTTTACTGGTCTGGAACTGGCTGCAGAGAGTCCTGCATGAGGAGTTTGTTTCCCTCTCCTAATGTGAGTCACTGCATGTGGCAGAGGGAAAACATAATGTTCCCACAGGAGCATGAAATCTCAGGGAGCTCTGCCCAGAGTTGGTATAAAAGATTTCTCTCTAGTCTTGGTGTTTTCCCTGCCTCTGTTTCTCTGTCCTGGGAAGGGAGAAGTGCCTCTTCTGTCCCAGACTACGTGCAAGAATCTCCTCGGTCAATCCAGTTTAGGATCCTGTTCTGCAAGTGCCAGCCTCTCACCAGAAGAGCACCTGGAAGGCTCTCCATGCTCGAAAATGAGAGATTGCATGTTACACAATGTCTTCTTCTTCCCTGAGAGAGATTACGGCGTATTTAGCCTAGCGCATGTGGTCAGTGCTCTCAGCTCATCATTCCCCAGCATTTGAAACACTGGGCTTCTGAGCTGGAAAAAGGCAGTGGTAGAAATGTGGGCAATGTTTTGAAGCTTCTTAAGCTCCTTTGACACCAAAATAAAGATGAAGTCTCAGGCTGAACTGTGGAAAGTTGTATGGCACAGTAAGCTGCATTGTATCCCTAGTTAAGGTCAACAGGGGATGGACTTCTCTGCTGAGAATCACAGAATCACAGAATGTTCGGGATTGGAAGGGACCTCTGTGGATCATCTAGTCCAACCCCCCTGTCACAGAATCACAGAATCACAGAATCACAGAATCACAGAATAGTAGGGGTTGGAAGGGACCTCTGTGGGTCATCTAGTCCAACCCCCCTGCTGAAGCAGGGTCACCTACAACAGGCTGCACAGGACCTTGTCCAGGCGGGTCTTGAATATCTCCAGAGAAGGAGACTCCACAACCTCCCTGGGAAGCCTGTTCCAGTGCTCCATCACCCTCAGAGGGAAGAAGTTCTTCCTCATGTTCAGACGGAACTTCCTGTGCCTCAGTTTGTGCCCATTGCCCCTTGTCCTGTCACTGGGCACCACTGAAAAGAGCTTGGCCCCATCCTCCTGACACCCAACCTTCAGATATTTGTAGGCATTTATAAGGTCCCCTCGCAGCCTTCTCTTCTTCAGGCTGAACAAGCCCAGTTCCCTCAACCTCTCCTCGTAGGGGAGATGCTCCAGTCCCCTCATCATCCTCGTAGCCCTCTGCTGGACTCTCTCCAGTAGCTCTTCATCTTTGTTGAACTGGGGAGCCCAGAACTGGACAAAGTACTCCAGATGAGGCCTCACCAGGGCAGTGTAGAGGGGAAGGAGAACCTCCCTCGTCCTGCTGGCCACACTGTTCTTGATGCACCCCAGGATCCCATTGGCTTTCTTGGCAGCCAGGGCACACTGCTGGCTCATGGTTAACCTGTCGTCCACCAGGACACCCAGGTCCCTCTCCGCAGAGCTGCTCTCCAGCAGGTCCACCCCAAGCCTGTACTGGTGCATGGGGTTGTTCCTCCCCAGGTGCAGGACCCTGCATTTGCCCGTGTTCAACCTCATCAGGTTCCTCTCTGCCCAGCTTTCCAGCCTATCCAGGTCACGCTGAATGGCAGCACAGCCCTCTGGTGTATCTACCACACCTCCCAGTTTGGTGTCATCAGCAAACTTGCTGAGGGTACATTCTAACTCTTCATCCAGGTCGTTGATGAAGAAGTTAAACAAGACTGGGCCCAGTACTGACCCCTGGGGGACACCACTTGTCACCAGCCTCCAACTAGACTCAGCGCCGCTGATGACAACCCTCTGAGTTCTGCCATTCAGCCAGTTCTCTATCCACTTCACCGACCACTCATCCAGCCCACACTTCCTCAGCTTCCCTAGGAGGATATTATGGGAGACTGTGTCGAAAGCCTTGCTGAAGTCTAGGTAGACAACATCCATGGCTCTCCCTTCGTCTACCCAGCCAGTCATGTCATCGTAGAAAGCTATCAGATTGGTCAGGCATGATTTCCCCTTGGTGAATCCATGCTGACTACTCCTGATAACCTTCTTTTCTTCCACTTGCTTCATGATGGCCTCCAGGATAAGCTGCTCCATCACCTTTCCCGGGATGGAGGTGAGGCTGACTGGCCTGTAGTTCCCTGGGTCCTCCTTCTTGCCCTTTTTGAAGATTGGACTGACATTGGCCTTTCTCCAGTCCTCGGGCACCTCTCCTGTCCTCCAGAACCTCTCAAAGATGATGGAGAGTGGTTCAGCAATGACATCCGCCAGCTCCCTCAGCACTCGTGGGTGCATTCCATCGGGGCCCATGGATTTGTGGACATCCAGATTGCTTAAGCAATCCCTCACACAGTCCTCCTCGACCAAGGGAAAGTCGTCCTCTTTGTAGGCTTCTTCTTTTACCTCCGGGGCCTGTGATTCCTGAGGGCCAGTCTTAGCACTGAAGACTGAAGCAAAGAAGGCATTCAGTAGCTCTGCCTTCTCCGCATCCTCCGTCACCAGGACACCCGCCTCATTCAGCAGCGGCCCCACGTTGTCCCTAGCCTTCCTTTTGCTGCTGATGTAGTTGAAGAAGCCCTTCTTGTTGTTTTTGACATCCCTTGACAGCTTCAATTCCAGGTGAGCCTTGGCCTTCCTCGTCGCATCCCTGCATGCTCTCACCACGTTTCTGTACTCTTCCCAAGTGGCCTGTCCCTCTTTCCACATTCCATGGACCTTTCTCTTCCGCCTGATCTCCGCCAGAAGCTCCTTCTTTAACCATGCAGGTCTCCTGCCTCCTTTGCTAAATTTCTTTCTCAGGGGGATGCATTGCTCCTGTGCATGGAAGAAGTGTTGTTTAAAGAGCGACCAGCACTCATGGACCCCCCTGCCTTCGAGAGCCCTGGCCCACAGGATTCCTCCCAGTAGCTCCTTGAAGAGGGCAAAGTCAGCCCTCCTGAGGTCCAGGGTTTTGATCCTGCTTATCGCCCTGCTTCCTCCACGCAGGATCCTGAACTCAACAATTTCATGGTCACTGCAGCCGAGTCTAGCTCCAACCTTCACATCCTCCACCAGTCCCTCCTTGTTTGTTAACACGAGGTCCAGCAGCGCGCCTTTCCTTGTTGGTTCCTCCTGTCGAAACAGGGTCACCTACAGCAGGCTGCACAGGACCTTGTCCAGCTCCAAGCTCTCAACAATGCCTGGGCTTACTTCTGTAAACTAGGACAGCACAGACAAGACTGAACCAAGTACGACTCCTTCCATGCTACACAATCTTCCAATGTTATCCCAGCAGGTTTTATACCTTCAGATATGCCATACACATATGGAGCTTCATGTTACAAAGCCACCACTCTGGCAAGCTGCAACACACGTTACACATTACCTCAGACATCCTGAACTGGGAAAAAAAACACATGAAAAGAAGCATTTTTCCATTGGACTGCAAGGGCACCACATGGGATGAGACAAGTTGCAGGGACAAGATCCGTGTAGCATGCATCTGTTTTTGCTTACCACTTGGCCTCGGCACTGAGGATTAGCTCCTGGCTCTCTTCTATTTAGCAGTGTAGCCACAGGGTCTAAGTAACCTTCTCCAGCCCTATCACAGCTAGAGTTGTAATAACATAATCCTATTATTCTAAATATAGCTCAATCTTAGGAAATCATTGTCAAATTCAGCCATCTTCCATAGGTACACTTTCAGACTCTTTGAAGGATAAGACTCAGCATTTCTGAAGAATAATTCATGTTGGTTTAGGTCCATATCTTGCATCAGTAAATACATTCTAGGCCAAAGAACATGTGTGTAGAGGTGTGGTTCTTATTTCTTCCAATTTCTTTTATATTTAAGGAGATTGCACGTCGCTTTTTCTTTTTTGTATCAAGAAAAAGTATGATGTGGCATGCATATGGCTATGATATAGATGCTGTATTTGAAATTACCAGAAAGATCAAATTTACTAGGCATTTCAAGAGCTTTTCAACAGAAATAATAAATCAAACATCATGGGCCCAACAGTGCTTTCTTTATACTGTAGCTGGCAGAGTGAAATTAATTCATAAAAGTAGAGCCAGAAGGATTTGACCAAACACCTATTTACCTTAAAGAAGAATTAAAAAAAAAAAAAAAAAGATGCTTCGGGAAGATTTAAGACAGATAGCATGAAATGCCTGTAACCAACAGTAAAAATCTACTCAGTTAAATGGATGCCATCTGTGTATTCTGGCATTTGGTAACATAAACAGCTTTTGATATATTTGGATTTAGAAGCAAAACTAGAACCAGTAAAGCTTCCAGAAATCATAAAAGACTAGAGTAAGAATTCACACGTTTCAGCAGCTCATATTTCACATTTGTAACTCAAACTTTGTTCCATGACTTTATGACAGAAACAAGAAGAGGGACTACAGTTACAGCAGCCAGAAAACGTCTTTGTCATTGGCAAGGATTAAGGAAAGAAACAGGAGAAAATGGCTACAAGAGGCTCAGTGCCAAAATGTCGCCCAGTAGACAGCCAGGATGTGGATCTAGGCTGCTGCAGGCTTGCCCGAGTCTAGGTCATCTCTATGATGGCTGGACAGTAGCATTGTAACATAAAAACTGTTTCTTTTATCATAGTTGCTTGCATTTGGCATGTGAGCTTCTAGTAACTTGATTCACCCACGAACCGAATATAAGTTGGTCTGATCTGTGTTATGGGAACACTGGTCTAACTTATACGGCCACTTAAATCTCTGTGCTTACCTTACCTGAGGTAGCTTAAATTGACTTTCCTTAAGTCTTTTAGAATTCCTTTTGCTAAATGGAAACAAAGCAAAACTCCATTTTGAGGCAGACTTGTTTGGGAAAAAATAATGAACCAGTGGTACGGAGTATCACTTTTGGAAGGAAGTTCATATTGGAAGCTCTTTACAGCCTTAGCTAATGCAAAACACTATTCCCAAACACTACTGAAGTGCAGTTGGTTTTCAGAGGAAGGCCGGTAACTGTTTATACAAATCTAGCAACAATATGTAATAGTTTTACCCTTGGCAGAGAGCCAAGGAAATGCTACCAGTGTTTGAAACTGCAGGAGTGATATGCCTATTGCCTGTCTCAACTGAATTTGATCCAGAACGCTGAAGTTAACATAGCTGCTCTGTAGGGGGAAAAAAATAATTGGGCTTTGAAATAAAAAGAAGTCAGGAATTTGGATTTCCTTGCTCTCCAGCTGACAGCTCTCCTAGAGCCCCACACCTTTTCTCAAATGTACACGAGAGACCCGAAAACTGGCAGTGCCTGTAACCTACCTGCATCTTGATAGTTGATTTTATGCAAGCACCAGAGAAAACACTTTTAAAAAGTACAATGTTGATTTTCAATGTTTTCTGAGGAAAAGAGGAATGGCTAGATCAGCAGAGGAAATCAGGCACTAGAGTGCTCTGTGTTCCGGTGGATAACTAGCATAAAACGCTTTAACATTCATTGCAGATGACCTGGGATCCAGGCTGCTGTTATACCATATAATTGCCAAGGAAGCAACTGGCTTCAGTTTCCAAGAGCCGAGTGCAAGTTGTGGCATCATGAATGACACATCAAAAGCGCCCGCAACGAAAGCCTGATTTATGGCAACTCAGTGGTAATGGCCAAAATAATCTTTCTGCTTTGCATTGAGGTAGGTTGGAAAGTCCTAAACAAGACGGGCAATCTGTCCAAAAGTCTGCAAGTATCAGATATTTTAGGAAGTAAATTATAAAAAGGATTCTACAAGGTATTTTGCAAAAATATTGACTACCCTGAAACTCTTTAAAAACCTGGTGTCGTGCACCCATGCTGAATAAACCACATAGTCATTTAAGAACTTTGCACTGAAGCTGTAAATGTAAGTATTGATATAGTAGCTGTGCTATATTTCATGTGTGATAATGAAACATTAATCTTGGGAAAAACAATCCTTTAAAGATGTAAGCCTTGGTCCCGCATACTTTGCTTTTTTTCCATTGAATATGCTAAAAAGTCAGTTGGACTCTGCAAGGGCAGAGGGACAGACATAGTAAATTCCCTTCTGTCAGCTGAAAGGATTTTATGGGGACATTGAAAATATGAAACGCTTTGTTGAATAGTTGGCACTAATGTCTGTTTTAGGAGCATAGAGGGAGTATGGCAGTTCCTTTTCATGGTGTCTGGATAACTTTCGTCAAAGAGGGACTCCGTAAACAACTGCCATGCACAGGCTATAGTATGTAGAATGCTATTTAAGCAGTTAGTGTAAATGTAAGGTAGTGCCTTACATATTCAAAAGGGTTGTTTTCTTTCTTACCCTCTGGTTTCCAGAAAGGATCTTTGCAAAGAGGTAGTTTATAACGTAGCATGCAACATATTTTAATAGAATAGCTGAGATGGGTTGTTCTTCATCTAAAAATTAAAGGGCCCCACCACCATCATCATAAATGCTGCGTTACCTTTGAGGTTTGGCAGGCTTTTAAGGTCACCTCTCTTTAAATTTGAAAATGCTTGCTCACATTCAAGTCTTCCTGCCAGGATGACTCAATTCATTAACTTGCACTTATATAGATGGCTATTTTACTGTTTCTTTAAGTGAACTTTTATGCTGGCTGCCTGCTGTGTCCCGAGTGCTGCGAGCATTTCAGAAAGTAGGTGCATGCTGTGAAGGCAGCCCTCTCTGTAAATAATGTTCCAATTAATAAGACAATTATACAGCACTGCAGTACTTTATTGGTGTTCTCTGTTACTGCAGTGTTGGTCAGAGCACAATAGTTAAGAAAGAACCAACATTTTCTTATAAGCCCTTCTGTCTAGAAGCTTAGACTTAGAAATACCACTCTGAAAATTCAATATCGAAGAAGCAGAAAGGCATGCATTTTACAGTGCTTTTGTATAAAATTGTTTATAGATTATATGAGTAAAATTAAAATGAGAAGAGGGGATTTGGTTTAGAGTCTTTTTATATGAAATGCTTTCTACTTTATGGGTTGAAAGAGTAAAAACAGAAAGGAAATGTATCTTTGGTTACATTTTAAAATGTTTACTATAACTCTCCAAAGGCATTTTAAACTGAAATTTTACAGGTCATTAGTCTGTTATATGAACAGGTCCTGAAACAACTGTAGAATGAAATTGTTAAGGTCCAGGCACAACCTATAAAGACCTGGGTAGAATTTAGCTGCCCAACACAAAAGTTCCTTTATCTTCCCCCTCTGCTGAGCTGCTGTGTCACCCTGGGGGTGCCTGTGCTTGTCTACAGAGCTCCTTCGCTCTTTTAGTTGCCCAAATGCCTAGGTTGTGCTTCTGGACACAGAAGGAATTTCTGTCTAAACCACTTGGTACCTATGCCATGTCTCAGCCCAAAAGAGATGCAAGAACTAATGGCTCTTTTTCCCTCTGGCCCGGACACTGTAAGGGAGCCTCAGACTGTCCCCTCCCGGGTAACGATGCCCTGAAGGGCTACTGAAATCCCACTACTGCTTGCTTTTAAGACGATTTTGTCTTCTTTCCATATGACAGTTTTCTTATCAAATAGTTAGAGAACTAATGGAAGAAGAAGGATGCTCAGGGGAGGCCAATAAATAAATAAATAAATAAAAGAAAACAGAAAGAGCAGACCTTACAGCCCGGTGGTGAGAACACGTGCATGGATGTGACAGTCCTGGGTCTCTGCATAAAATACAGTTACAGTCTTCCATCATGTTCACCTGTGAGTAGATGTCTTTATACACATATATAAATGTGTATGTATAAATACACATTCATTTTTAATCAGTTAAATGTTATGAAAATCCTATAAAGCATATTTCAGATGTAATCAACATTAAAATTACTACTTTAAATAATACCAGCCTTGTTTTTCCACACCTCTGTTGCAAGCCATTATACACATTTTAATTCAGTGAGATGTAGAATGTCTCTTTTGTATACTTCTGCAAACTTCAGAGCAATGCAAGTCTAATACTCAGTTGGGATCCTTCAGCTCTGTGATAATATTTAATAAGTATCAGTTTTGCTTGTCTTGTGCACACATGTGGTTATGCATTTTTCAGCTTATCAGTTTTGAAATCCTTCTCCTTTCTGTCCTTATCAGCTCTCATGGCATTATTGCAGGTTATTTACCGTCACTTAGATTTTGCAATATAGAATACGGAATACAAACTTCAGAGTCTTTTCTAATCTACTTGATGTAAAATCCACTGGCGAAATACCTGTCCTCAGCATCATTTACCTGGCAGGGTGAAGCTGTTCTTTAAGCTGGCCATCAGCCGAACCACATGAGTTTGCACTATTGTTGTCAAAGGATGGGGAAAAAAAAAAAGCTGTTCATGTGCTTGCGTTCACTTTTCAGGAGCGCTCCAAGGTCAGCTACTCAAACCAAGCTGCGACCTTCACTCCAAATTCATTCGGCCTCAGTTTAGGTGCCTGTGGTGGGGAGGTCCACACCTGCGCTGGGAACTGGCCTTGCCAGTAAAGCCAGTGGTGTTCTAAGATCAAGCTGATGTGCTCACTACAGGATGAGGTGTCTGCACCCTGTACACCACTGAGTGTATTGTCCAGCTTTCCATCCCCCGTGAAGACAAACCTGGATGATTTCTTTAGCTTTTTTGAGGTGAAGTCACTACTGCCTTCAGCATATCTGCTGACCACAGAGCACGGGCAGACTGGAAAGCTGCCTTGTCATCGTTGTACATTTATGCAGTTTTTTTACACTGGATCGACATGGTGAAATCTTGGTGGGGAAAAAGAGAACTCTACATTTATTGCAGGTACAAGAAAACAGAGAACTGGAAGAACTAGCAAATCTAAGCTACTGACAACAACTGTTAAGGGGCTGTGTGGCAAGCCAGGTCCAGAAGAGTGAAGCCCACAAAGATGTTCTTTCCCAGTGTTGCAGAGAAGGTTTTTTTCCATCAGCCACACTGAACGTCACTGAAGCCCATCGTGTTTCAGTACCTGGATGCCCAGCTCAGGATATCTGTGCTACAACACGTGGCCTGCGTTATGCTTCCCTGCAACTTCATACCAGTAGTTTAGTCTGAAATAGGTATTTACATCACTTGCATGTTTCAGAGATGCTAGCACATGAGCCTGGCGCAGCACAGATAAGACTATAAGCCAAAGGAGAAGCCATTTTCAGTGTCTGGGCAGAAGAGCAATGCTAAGCACGACCCAGCTAAGCTGCTCGTAGGGTGTTTCGCCTGCTCCGTTTTGTCCTCCAGCTCTGGCAGGGCTGTTGTCAGTGTGGCATGGAGGCCTCCGGTAGCACTTACGTCCTTGCTCACTTTAACCAGGCTGACCTGAGTGCAAAATAGTATCACGTTTGAGAAGACAAGTTATATTAGTTGAAGCATTACTTTGTGAGGCTACGCATAAAGGTCTGTCAACGGACCATGGGAATCACTAGCGTGAGACTAAGAGAAAATATGGTCCACTTAAAGATTTTTGGTAAAAAGTCCAGTCTACCCAAGCCTGCAAAATATAAATAAAGGTTTTTCATTAGGCTTTCTGTGGGTGCAGATGTTCCCTCTGCTGGGGGCATAACGCAGTGCAAGGGAGGTGCACTGGTCCAGAGGAAAGGCAATGTGGGGAGGAGAAACAGAGGAAGCATGATGCAGCAGGAGACACAAATAGACCTCGGTAATGTGATCTTTCTCCACTGGGAGCATTGCTTCTCCTAATACACTGCCTCTTCTCGTTGCTGTTGGTGCAAAGGTAGGAAGTCAAAGCTTCTGGAGGACACCAGGTTTCCCTTTCATGGGGGTTGTGGGAAGGCGTGGAGGCACCTGGACTGGGAGAATTTGCATGTGTATACGGCTGTGGGGAAGAGAGAGACAGGGAGGGAGGCGTGCCCCGGAGCCAGGCTGTCCTGCAGGCCTTCGGGAGAGATGAATGTCCTTGCTCTAGAATTTAGGTAAAAAATGTTTTGACAGCTGGAGAAGGTTGGGGAAGGAAGGATGAGTGAGTCAGCTTCCACCACCAACCTCCTCTCCACCAGGAACCAGAGGGGAGCAAGGATGGCTCTGTCCTTGTCACACCAAAACCCCTGCTGTCCTGCAGACAGGGCACTAATGACTAACGAGATTTATCCCTGGCAGCCAGGGCTCAAACACTATTTTGGGTGCCAACCATCACATCATGCAGTAATTCTGCGGAGGGGTATCACGGACAGATCCCAGTGCCTGTTGTGGAGATTGATGTGGCTGGAAGTGCTGAGCAGAACAGCTATTTTTGTGCTGTTCCTGTTACACAGCTGAACAGCTGGCCCTGCACTCTGACAGCCACCGAGGAAAGTCCAGCATGGCTGAAGAGCGAGAGAGCAGTGCACCAGAGAAATGCTGCGTGGGTTATTGTGATGCCCCAAGATCCTTGAATTTGTTTTGGTAGTGTATAAAACAAGCAACAGAAGCAGAAGTAAGAGAACCAAGACTTGTATGTCTGCTTTATAAATGTAGACATGTATTTTTAAAAGCCTTGTTGTTAGGTTTCTTCAGGCACCTTGCTTTGGGTTTGTCTGTGACATTACTTTTTCATTTCAATGTTATAGTATTATTCTGGAAGCAATTACTATGAAATCTATAAAGTCATACAAGCTTTTTAAAGGAAATTACCTGCATTCTATTTGAAAAGTCATGGCAGTCAGGAGAAGTCCCTGGTGACTGGAAGAAAGGAAACATTGTGCTCATTTTTAAAAAGGGTAGGAAGGAGGACCCTGGGAACTACCAACCTGTCAGCCTCACCTCTGTGCCTGGAAAGATCATGGAGCAGACCCACCTAGAAGCTCTGCTAAGGCACATGGAGGCCAGGGAGGTGATTCAAGACAGCCAGCATGGCTTCACCAAGGGCAAGTCCTGCCTCACCAACTTAGTGGCCTTCTGTGATGGAGTGACTGCATCAGTGGACAAAGGAAATGCAACAGATGTGATCTATCTGGACTTCTGTAAAGCTTTTGACATGGTCCCCCACAACATCCTTCTTTCTAGATTGGGGATATACGGACTTGATGGATGGACTGTTCAGTGGATGAGGAATCGGTTGGATGTTCACATCCAGAGGGTAGTGGACAGCCGCTTGATGTCCAAATGGAAATCAGTAAAAAGTGGTGTCCCTCAGGGGTCCATAATGGGACAAATGCTGTTTAATATTTTCACCAATGACATAGACAGTGACATCAAGTGCACCCTCAGCAAGTTTGCAGATGACACCAAGCTGAGTGGTGGAGCTGACATGCCTGAGGGACGGGATGCCATCCACAGGGAGCTGGACAAGCTGGAGAGGTGGGCCTATGTGAAACTCATGACATTCAAGAAGGCTGAGTGCAAGGTCATGCACCTGGGTTGGGGCAACTCCCGCTATCAATACAGGCTGGGGGATGAAGGGATTGAGAGCAGCCCTGCCGAGAAGGACTTGGGGGTACTGGTGGACTGAAAGCTGGACATAAGCTGGCAATGTGTGCTCACGGCCCAGAAGGCCAGCTGTATCCTGGGTTGCATCAAGAGAAGTGTGGCCAGCAGGTCGAGGGAGGTGATTCTGTCTCTCTGCTCCACTCTGGTGAGACCTCACCTGGAGTCCTGCGTCCAGCTCTGGAGCCCTCAGCACAGGAAAGACATGGATGTGTTGGAGCGGGTCCAGAGGAGACCACAAAAATGATCCGACGGCTGGAGCACCTCTCCTATGAGGAAAGGCTGAAAGAGTTGGGACTGTTCAGCCTGGAAAAGAGAAGGCTCCAGGGGAGACCTTATTGTGGCCTTTCAGTACTTAAAGGGGGCCTGTAGGAAAGATGGGGAAAAATCTTTTTAGCAAGGCCTGATGTGACAGGACAAGGAGCAATGGCTTTAAACTAAGGGAGGGTAGATTTAGGCTGGATATAAGGAAGAAATTTTTTACCATGAGGGTGGTGAAACGCTGGAATGGGTTGCCCAGAGAGATAGGGGAGGTTCCATCCCTGGAAACTTTCAAGGCCAGGTTGGACGGGGCTCTGAGCAACCTGACCTAGTTGAAGATGTCTCTGTTCATTGCAGGGGTGTTGGACTAGACGAATTCTAAAGGCCCCTTGCAACTCAAACCATTCTATGAGGCTATGATTCTATGAAATGCTGGTCTTCCGATGACTTTGTGGAGAGAGACTGTTATAGTACGTCACTTGTGTGATTACTCTCCAGCACTTTCCTTTGCTCAGCCATAACTGTATGCCAAAGACCTTTGCCAAGAAAGCAGGTTGAAATTAGGGTGAAGACTGATTACAACAAAGTTATTTATAACAACCATAAAATTAAGTCTTATCAAGTGATAACGTTATCCCGTGGTAACAGAAAAATACTTCTTTGTTCGGAAAAGCTAATTTGTGTATAAAAAAATGCAGGCTGACAACTGAAGCATGACGGTTGATATGTGCAAGATGACTTGTTTTCCAAGGTTTAGCGCAATTATTGCAGCTCTGAAAGCTCAGATGAACTGTTTTCGTGCCTAACCAGTGGCCCAAAATGTGAGATGTTTGCAAACGTCGTAATGTTTTCAGCAGCTCCATTTCAGGCTGTTGAAAACCATTAATAATACACCACAATAACTGGTTAAAAGAAAAACATACTGTTCAAACAAATCTCCATTAAACTGTCATCTTCATTTTTATACTTCTTTTACTGCTATTATGGGGATGTGTGTGTTTTTTCTGTGTTTTCTCCGTCTCTCCATTATCAAGAGGTAGAAAGTGACTGCCTAAATGGACGTTTTTTCATTATTTGAATTGTACACAAGTTGAGCGCTGCACACAGTACATGGAAATAACACATAGCGGTGCCAGTTTTGTCTGCAATTAAGCGACGCAGAGTTGTAAAGCAAGTTCAGCTACAGCTCCTGCAAATATCACAATGATATCTGATGTATGCTTCTTGCTCACGGGCAAATAACCTTCACCTGGGCTAAATAAACTGCAATGATTCTGGCCCGTGCATTAACAGCAAAGAAATGGAAAGGTGGAAGAGTAGGAAGTTTATTAGACTGAGATCCAAATAGTATTTAAACTGTAAATGAAAACAAAATGACAGAAAAATGCTGAGCAGGCTGTCAGAGCAGGTGTTTTTAAAGGCCAAGAAAGGAGCCCTTCCCTGCCTCCCCTGTGGCGATGGCCTCCCTGGGGTCCCCACTACCTCCTCCCCAGGGAATGAGGAGCGAGGTGTCAGGGCTTCCCTGCTCTAAAAACCAGCCAGGACCCACGGGAGGGATGAACAGGGGGGCGGTGGGTGGCCGGGCTGTGCTGCAAGCAGGGGAGGCAGAGTTTGGCTGGTGAGAGAGGGATGAAACCCAACCCCTCTCCCAGATGCCCAGCAAAGGACAAGGGGTGACACGGCCACTGGTGGCAGCAAGGAAAATGCCAGTGGTATGTAACGAAATGAAATTTTCCCCATGAAGGTGGTGAAGCATTAAAACTGTTTGCCCAGAAAGGGGGTGGATCCTTGGAGATGTCCAAAATTAGACTGGTGTTCGTTATTCCAGTTTTCTGTACAAAGTGAGGGACATGGGGAGCACCACGGTCTTTTGCTCTGCACTTGCATCTAGCTGTGCTAGACAGAGATGTTGTTTAAAAATACTGTGCCCCGCAGCAGCGTGACACTGGCAAATATTTCTGGTGTCGAGCTGGCCTTAGCCACCCATGCCTGGGCAGTGCCTGCTGACGAGTCAGGCTGTGAAGGTCAGAATATCCTATACACTGCATAGGGTCCGCGATGCCTTTTAGCTCCTGCCAAGTCACTTGCTCGTGACTGCAGGGAGAAACAAATGCATGCCCTTGGCAGCCGTGTGGCTTTCGCAGTGCTATGGTATTTATTCACATGCTAGGCATAGCATCTGATACAATGAGCTTTTCTTCCCCCACTCTGTTTTTTTGGTAGGTCTTTTGCTGTTCCCTTCCCAGTCTTAACACTCATTTCAGTGCTTATCTCGCTGCAGGAAATCTGTAGTGCAGCACTAAGTCCACCTTTTGATTTCTCTCTATGAATCTTCAAGATAAACAGATAAATTATTGATGTAACAATAGCAGATCCAAGTTACTTTTTTAGTACTTCTTTTCAATAGAAACAAAAAAATCTAGGCTGCACCAGTACAGTTTTCCATCATAATCACCCTGGCGAAAATTTTTCAGTGCTTTTTGTGTAGGCTAGAGTTTGGTGAATAAGGTTAGTGATTAAAAACAGCTGAGAATATCTCTTTGGAAAACACTCTTTTTACCTTGAAAATATTGCAGTATAAGCAGCCCACTGAAAAGTATTTTCAACTATGATACATAAAGTTCACACAATATAAGAAAGGCATTAAACTACAATGTCAGGAACGTCAGCTGCCATTAAAGGCTATGGAGCTGGTGAACAATTTAATCAGTGATTTGAAAGCACTGATTAAAAATATTCAATTGTCAGCACTAAAAGATCATATGCTCCTTAAAAGACAGCAAATGACCAAAGAGTGTTCCAGCTATAGTTAATTGCATTCTAGCTGCACATTTGCAACATTTTACTTGACTTTTGTAACATTTTCCTGACTTTCTTTGAAAATTTGGCAGTTAAACTAAATGGTCATTTTAGGTCCCTTCCAACTGAAATATTCTATTCTATTCTATTCTGTTCTATTCTATTCTATTCTATTCTATTCTATTCTATTCTATTCTATTCTATTCTATTCTATTCAATTCTATTCTATTCTAGTCCAGTCCAGTCCAGTCCTGGTCCCTGCTGAAAGGCAGCCTGTTTCTGAAGTTTAAGCAGAAACGTTAGACGAGCTTTGAGCAGGGAAAATACTGGGAAAAAAACCCCTCTTCTGACATAAATATATACATATATACACATATACAGATATATTGTGTATACACACACCTTACTGATTTTTCTAAACAATTATTTTTTTCCAATGCAATACATATTTTGCTTTGTACAGGCTAGCCATGGATTGACCCTGGAGACCATTTGAACAACCCCATGCATCAGTACAGGCTTGTGGCAGACCTGCTGGAGAGCAGCTCTGCGGAGAGGGACCTGGGTGTCCTGGTGGACGACAGGTTAACCATGAGCCAGCAGTGTGCCCTGGCTGCCAAGAAAGCCAATGGGATCCTGGGGTGCATCAAGAAGAGTGTGTCCAGCAGGTCGAGGGAGGTTCTCCTTCCCCTCTACTCTGCCCTAGTGAGGCTTCATCTGGAGTACTCTGTCCAGTTCTGGGCTCCCCACTTCAAGAAAGGTGAGGAGCTACTGGAGAGAGTCCAGCAGAGGGCTACGAGGATGGTGAGGGGACTGGAACATCTCTCCTACGAGGAGAGGCTGAGGGAGCTGGGCTTGTTCAGCCTGAAGAAGAGAAGGCTGCGAGGGGACCTAATATATACTTACAAATATCTGAAGGGTGGGTGTCAGGAGGATGGGGCCAAACTCTTTCCAGTAGTGCCCAGCGACAGGACAAGGGGCAATGGGCACAAACTGAAGCACAGGAAGTTCCGACTGAACATGAGGAAGAACTTCTTCCCTCTGAGGGTGACGGAGCACTGGAACAGGCTGCCCAGGGAGGTTGTGGAGTCTCCTTCTCTGGAGATATTCAAGACCCGCCTGGACGCGGTCCTGTGCAGCCTGCTGTAGGTGACCCTGCTTCAGCAGGAGGGTTGGACTAGATGACCCACAGAGGTCCCTTCCAACCCCTACTATTCTGTGATTCTGTGATTCTGTGATTCTGTGATTTGCTACATGCAAATTTCTCTACTTTTTTCTGTCCAAGGGAATTACCTTGGTAGGAAGTATGCATTTTATTAGGGTTTTTTCGTGATGTTTGATCTGTTTTATGTATTCAGTGCCAAAGTCAAAGTGAAGAGCGGAGTATCTGTACTGGGATGGAGCTGGTGATACTGGCACAGCTGGGTCTTCGGTGAGTCAATTGTAGGGCTTTTTCGCAGCCTGCAGGAACCCTCCTCCAGCGGTGAGGTTTACCTTCACCATGGAGGTCTCACAGTGTCCCGCCTCCTCTCAGGGCAGGTCATGATCCTTATCTTAGCGCCTCAGCTGCCCAGCACTTGAGGATGAGCTTCACTGAATCATCCTGAAGGTAAGGACAGACACTCTCACCATGAGCTGCTGTTGAGTGGAAAGTCATTGTAAGTGGGAGATGGCACAGCCGAGCTGTTTGCAGTAGTCTTTGCTGCTGAGGAGCTGCTTTATGCTCTGTATTAGTATCCTGAAAGGGAGCACACAAAAGCTCAGGAATATTGCCCTTCAGCATGCTAAATGTGGGTGTAACTACAGGATGGCATTTATAGAGGAGGCATTACAGTCTGGTATAATAGTTCTGGTTCAAGAAATATAAAAATGAACACCCTTGCATGACGTTTTATGTTCACATATTTGATTTAAAATATGTCTGCAAAGCCCAATTTTCCTGTCCTACCAAACTTCTGCTCACGGTAAAGAAAAGCGTGCGGCCAGCATAAGTCTCCCGCATCTTTTGTTTGCCTGACAGGCACGTGGCTGTGCAGTGAGCTGATAATCAAAGGCTTTACTTCAGAGCAGCCATAATTTTTCTGATCCCTTCATAAAAACACATAAACCTTGCAGAAATTATCCATTTTTGAGCCTACGCCTCCAAAGGAGGGTTGTGGGTGTTTCGGTTGTTTTAAGGATGAAGACATTACCACCTAGTGGCAAGGCTTCAGAACGCAGCAAATCTGGGGTCAAATATTGGCTCGAAAATAGGGTATCCTGAGTTTCTACGATTGACATGGCAGGCATAATAAAAGAACTAGAACAAGGTGAAAAATAATTTTAATTGTGAATGCAAACAGGCAGCAGAAAACTGGGTGCACATGTGTGTTGGGTGTAAATTTCTGAAATTCTCAAGCCAAAGCCTGCTGCTTGCCAGCTGCAACAGGTATGTGCTGGTTGTAAATTTTCATCCCACCTGAACCGGACAAACATGGCACAGCCTGAATCCTCCAGTTAGTAAATAGACATGAGACAAACCCTGCCATTAGGAGGCTGATCACACGCTGTGCTTCTGCACACAGACTATTTAGACTGGGAAAATTAGGCTCAGGGTGCTGAAAAGAAGAGCTGGTGCCAATGAGATGGGTTCCCAAAATGAAGCAGCAGTCTCAGAAAGAAAAAGGGAAGCCTGGAAAAAAGAAAGCAAAGGTCTTGCCTGAAGGAATAACCTGGAAGTGGGGGAGGATGCAGGAGACCGGACAGCTTGTGGCCCATAATGCCTGAGACTGTTAATAATGAGCAGCAGCACAGCATGAACCAACCTGACTGCTTGACTGTCCTGAGCCAGCAGCAACCTTCCTGCTGAGATGGTTGGTGAGACCTTGTGACTGTAGTGCTGGGGTCAGTGAGGGAGTGAGTGTCTCAGAAAGTAGAGTAAAACTGTTGTCTCACTGTTTCTTAAATACACCCCAGCTGTCCAGAGCCACTGCAGGCTGTTGTTCACTCTGTCTCGCCCATGGCAGCATGCTATTTCCAAACAAACCTTTTCAGCCAAATACAATTCCCAAATAATGTAAGTGGCTGGATCCATGAGGTTTCCCTTCATGTTACCTAAACTCCTTGGTTTAATTAGACTTGTACAGTTGCCAGTGAGTTCTTTTCTCCTGACACACTACCATCCTCTTGCATAATCTCCTGGGTGGATGTGACTCGCTGTTATAACAGAAGCCATATATTGACTTCCTCTGGAGAAATTCAAGAACTGCCAGACTGACATACATCCCTGTCACTGTCTTCACTAGGGTTATTAGTAACACTGCTAATTTGATAAATCTTAGATTTTTTAAAGGATTCTTCTAAAAACAAGCGTTTAATGCTTGACTGAGATCTCTGTTGCAGTGAGTACAGGGGAGATTCAGAAAGGAGTCTGTGGCAGATGTGTATTAGTGAAATGTCTCGCCTTTGGCATCTCTCTCTCTCAAGTGATGTCCCAGTTGTGTAATTCCTCCATTCCGCCTTGCTCTTGAAATCGCAGATCCTCAGCAGGCATTAATAATAAAGACAACTGGTGTCTCTTTTTGTAAACACCTTCTGGTTCTGTACAGTGAAACTGAGCTTCTAGGGATTCAGAGACCACTGGAAGCATTTATGTAGTTGATATATCAAAACAGTTAATATTTTTCTGGTAGGAAAATTGTCTTATGGTCACTATTTGAGTGAGATTCTGATTTCTATAAGAGGCCACCAGCCAGAACTCCAGCAGAAATCAGAAATTACTGTGATTTTCATGCATCTCTAAAACGTGACATTTACTATGAGGTACACTGAGAATTGCCACCCCTGTGAAAGTATCTTAATATTTCTGTTCAGGGAACTTTGTTCGTTCTTACCAAGAAAAAAGGAACAGAACAAATAGCACAGGCACTTACATAGGTTGCAACTTTGCAGGCCTTTTACCCCTGTCTGGGCCTGGGTCTAGTCTCCCGAGATACTTGACGGGACTCTGAACACATTATTCAAGAATAAGTGAGGCATAGCAACTCACCCAATTGTGATATGAATGTCTCTGTAACCTTCTGAAAGCTCCAGCCCTCGATACTTCGGGGATCACGGCGATGAGGTGGTCACACAGCTGCCAGAGAGCTGCTGAGCAGAGAGGAACGTGGGATTTGACTGCACCGCCCAGACTGGCAGACTTCCGTTGCCAGATGTTGCACTGTCACAGATATTGGAGCGGGTTTGGTTTGTTCTTCACACATAACACAGATGGCCAAGAAATTCTCCTTTAGCCCCTTAGTATCCAAAATAAGTATTAAGTTCTCAGTGGTTTATTTACCAAAACAGCAAGTTTTTGGTGAGATGGGCAGTTCTGTGTAACTTAGCAGTCTCTCAACCCACATTTCAAAGACTGAGCTCAGGAAAAAAAAAAAAAAGCGTAGCCAAAATCCCCAGAAATATACCTCTCGTTAAGGATTCAATATACAACATCTCGCCTGGAAAAGAGAAGGCTCCGGGGACGCCTTACTGCAGCCTTTCAATACTTAAAGGCGGCTTATAAGAAAGATGGAGAGAGGACTTTGTACAAGGGCCTGTAGTGACAGGATAAGTGGTAATGGCTTTAAACTAAAAGAGGGTAGAATTAGGTTAGAGATAAGGAAGAAATTCTTTACTGTGAGGGTGGTGAAACACTGGAACAGGTTGCCCAGAGGAGCTGTGGATGCCCCTCCCTGGAAGCGTCCAAGGCCAGGCTGGACGGAGCTTTGAGCAAGCTGGTCTAGCAGAAGGTGTCCCTGCCCATGGCAGGGGGCCTGGAACCGGATAATCTATAAGGTCCCTCCCAACCCAAACCGTTCTGTGATTCTGTAAAAGCTACGGCTTTATACGTAGACATTTTTACCTGAAAGCAAAGTTTTCCCTCAGCAGCACTTACGAGCATCGGCAGCTCCTTCCCACCCGGCCGCCCGCGCCTGCGCAGACGCTCCAGCCCGACAGCGGGGAGCGCGAGCTCCAGCCGTGAGGCGAGAGTGACACCTGCTGTCCGTCACGGCCGGCGGAGGCGGGGCTTGGCGCAGCACCGCCCCCCCCCGCCGCCCCCCCCTCCCCCCCCCGCCCCCGGCTGGGGAAGACACCGGGGGGAGGCTGCGCGCTTTTCCGCCCTGCCGTCGTCAGTGCGTATTGTCAGTGAAAACGGATCAGTAAATCTCCCAAACTTCTGCCTGACGAAATAAAAGGGGATTTGGAGTTGTCACTGCCGGAGCTGGGGCGCGTGTGGACAGAGCGTTACCACCAGCAGCTCCAAACAGATGGGTCAAGCAGGCGGGAGCTCTCAGAAGTCGGGGGTACGCAGCCAGGGAGCCAAATCCTCTTTCAGCGTGAAGAGGAGCCTCGATAGATAGAGGATCCCGGCTGCGACACCAAACTCAAGTCAAGCACAACGCAATTTGAAGCATTTTGATGTTGAAAACAGATTACGAGCTCCCCTGTGGGCACAGATCGCAAGGCTTCCCCACCAGGGCTTGTGTGCGCTCCTAGCCTGGCTCCACAGGGAAACACCGCAAGGCAGGCCTGAAGGAAAGCATTCCTGCTAAACAGAACCTTGACAGTTTCTTTATCAGAGATTAGATTCAAAAATGGAAATATTTTTTCAGGCCACAAGTCGAGTCAGATGAGTAATCTCAGGACAAAAAATAATGTTTAAATCCAGGCAACTTTCTTCATGCGAATGCTGGGGATAACCAACCATCCACGTATGCACACAGCCGTACGTATCCAAATCCCAAGTATGAAAAAGGAATATAAAGGACTGCAGTATCTTGATGACTAATAAAACAGAAAACGGGAGAATTTAGCTATTTCATCTAACAACTTCTGTTTTGCAGCCTTCCAGACTGCTGGGAAACAGGGACCAGACAGACAAGCCTGGCTGGGAAACAGGACTCTAGCTGTGGAAACGCATTGGCCAAGGTCTAGGGTAGTTTTGCTGTACCGCAATTTCTTGAAGCAGTAGGATACTCAGAGACTTCTTGCTCTTGAAATGATGGCTCTTTGATTTTACACTTGACTTTCACAGCTTGCAGACTTCAGAGGATCATAAGACCTTGGAATCAAACAGGTTGGCAGGGACATCAGGAGGTTTCCTGCTCCAATCACCTACTCAGAGCAGGGTCAGCACGAATAACAGACCAGTTTTCTCAGGGCTGTGACCAGCTGGGACTTGAAGATCTCCAAGGATGGCAGCTGCACAGCCGCTCTGGGTGGCCTGTTCTACCACCCAGCTGTCTTTATGGAGAAAAGGTCTCTCTTACCATGGTCTCCAAATTCTTCTTCCCACAAAATTTGACTGGATGACATTTTCAACTTTTAACTGCAAAAAGGCAGCAACAGAGGGAATAAGGGAAAACACAGCCCTTTGCGAACACCAGCTGGCCTACGGGCCAGCCAAGCATGCAAGGGGAAGAATACGCAGACACCAGCAGACTGGCTCAAGCACTGCTTAGGGATAAGAAATGTTTAACAAGAGGTGACCATCACACCTAGATCTGTACCGTCATCTGCTCTTCCACAGTACGTGCTCAGTGTTTGCTAGCTGGCTTCTGCGCTGGACAAAGATGTCATATGCAAGAGTTTTATTCCTGTCTTACAGTGAAAGGACATCAGGGCAAAGGAGATCCATGGCAATGTTTCCTTCTTGCCTGAGCTAGTCTTCCCACAGCATGAGATCTGATGGACTTCCTGAGCCTCATCTTCCTCCCTTCCCAGCTAGCTCCATGCTTCACTTCCCTGCCTCTCTGTTGGCCACCACTCTCTCCTTCTTGCCTTTCCTCATTCATGCTGGTCTTATTTTGCTTGAACAGGACCTCTGCAGCTAAAGAAATGCAGCAGCTTCATCCCTAACTACTATGAACAGGGCGTGTAACTCACACTGCAAACCCAGTAAAGGGAAGGACAATGAGGAAATTACTTCGGAGGGCTCAGCTGAGCTGCAGAAAGGTCCATCCGTAACACCCACCCTTGGCAGAGCACACACCTGAAAGATAAGAGAAACCTTCAACAAGGTGTAGTATCAACAACGAAGGAGGATTTTCTCAATGTCTTGACAAACAGAAAAAAATGTTAAAGTCCTGAAAGCTGAAGTGGAAGCAGAGAATAAAACTAAGAAGCATGAACTTCTAGTTAAGACACAAACTGTGGCCCCCCAAGTGTGATATATGATAACCCATCCCTGAAAGACATGTTCTGCAGTAGTTGCCTGATCTGCCATAGCACTACAATCCTGCTGAACTTAAAGAAAGAAAAAGCACTACTAATAAAACATGCCAAAGACTAATGTACCTATTACATATCCTGTTGTACAAGATCCCATGGGTATTTTTGGTGTTATTCAATTTTTTTTTTTTTGTTTCACTCCAATAAACAATTACAAAACATGTAGGAAAATAAGTTGGGAACAAATGCATGTCTTTGGAATATACGTCTGCCATGCACAGGAAGGGTGTACATCCATCTAGTGTGCACCTATCCACCCTGCTAGGTCCTGCAGGCACACCAGTACTCCCCTGGGAGCAAAGATGCTACACCAAGAGCAGAAACAGAGGTATTAGCATCACATTTTAGCAGTCTGAGTTTCCCACTGGGTGCAGGAATGAAGTACTTTGTGCAGGAAGGGGCAATGAATAGCCAGAGGAACGCATGGTATGGGCGCCTCAGAGGTGAAAATTGCCGAGCTGCCAACTCTCATGGGACAGCTGCACCCTGGGAGTTTTACGCAGAGACAAAGGAAAAGGAAAGTTTGTCCCAAAGGAAAAACTGTGAGTGTGAATGAAAATATATGCATGTGTTGTACATGTTTTAAATCACCTTGATGGCAATCAGTGAATGCATTTCAATGGCGAGCCCTTAAAATGTCTCCACTGCAATAAAAAAACTCTCTGTTGGCAAAAAAGGGGAGCAGCACAGGAGGAAAGAAGTACGTGGCCAATGAAGTCAGAAGAGTTTTTTTTAGAGGAATTAAGGGCAGTCAGTATCCAACCCCTACTGATGCCCATAATGCCTTTGAAAGCCTCCTATCAGTCAACACGAAACCTGGCAAAGATAGATAACATCTCTGAAGCCTTCAGTTATAAGGGACCCAAAACATCATGGCAAAGTCAGAGTGATTTAAAAGACAAACATTCTTTGCACAGGATGAAAATGGTTCAGAACCATATATAGGGAGATTATACAATGGATCATGTGGAATTTGTGTGAAAACCCATGAATAAAGATATCTAAAGCATATCTAAATCTGAGCAAAGAGTCCAAGGTAAATAAACAATTTAAGAAAATCTCTCTCCAAGGAGAAAAAACAATTAGGTTTTGCTGGAAGAGACAGCAGGGGAATCCCATTTATTTTCTGACAGACGGAGGCAATCTCTTACAACTGGATCACCTTAAGATATTTTGCGATGACACATATTTTGGAAGCAAGCTGAAGACAATGTAGCACAGCATAGTCACACCTGAAAAACAGGAGAGACACTCTGACAAGGCCTATGTTATGGAGGCTTTCCTCACTGACGTTGCGTGACAGAGATTGCATTGCTGCATGACTTCACTGCTCTGTATGATAAAAGGTGGGCAGAATAATACATTCCTTGTTGTGCTGGTGCTGGTGCTGCAGCAGAATGGTTTTTTTTGTGATCCTTATACTCCATTCACTGCAGTCCTTCTGCTCTCTGCCTTTCCCACCCTGGGTGATGGTTTCCTAACCCAAAACATCTGTTTACATTCATGTCTTTCCAACATGGTGGTGGAGAGGAAGATTTTCTCAATTTCTAGATTTTTCAAGAGGGCAGGGCTACAACAATCTTCTCTCCTTCCCCTTCAACCACCCACCCCGGCACGACAGAGAGCGCCCACAGTCATCACTTAGTCCTCCAGCCATGGTAAGGAGCAATACCTATGCAATCAGTGGATGAAGGGGCAGAGAGCCCCCAAAGGTTGCAGCAAAGAAATCAGTCGGACTTTTCCTTTTCTCCAGTCTAATTTCCTTTATTCTGCAGCCAAGTAAGCAAGCAAGAGAGAAAGTAAATGAAAGGAGCGAGAGAGAGTAGCAGCAGCCTGTTACACTCTCCCCATGTAATCAGATTACGACTTATGGGAGTCCCTAACCTTTGAGCGATCTCAGGAGCAGTAAAAGAATACCTTTACTCACGGATGGTCCTTGTCTGTTCCCGCTGTGATCCAGATAAGGCGAGGAGCCCCTTCGGGGAAAAGCTCCTGAGGGCGCCCAAGGGCGTCCTGTTCTTACCGGGTCCCGCAGCTGAACAGCGTAGATACGATCTGGGGTCCCAATTGATTCGAAGATGCGGTAATAACCTAACAGTATATGTACATTGTTAAGCAGGTATCCTTTATTACAGTGCCAGGCACACGGGGGATGTCTCCTCCAAACGTGCACGTCAAACACCCTTTTCATTCCAGGTTAAATACAATCACAATAAACATATTCATTATATTTCTGAGAAATGTTTAGCATATTCATGTTTTTTTCCGTGAACTAATTAGCATATGTTAATGTTTTTCACGCATGTCTGTTGGTGCTTCCCGGGTGGTAGTCGGGGGTCTTCAGATGAAGGCTCGTACTCTTCATCACAGTGTCCGCTGGTTGACCTTTGTTTCTGTGCAAACTCAGTTCTAAGATCACCTATACCGTTTCCTTCAAGGCTGTTTTGCTCTGGTCTTGTTACCCTCTTGATGCCTCTTTATCTCTGTAGCTTGGTGCATCTGCTCACGCAAGGCCGAGCTGTCTGGAGTAGAATTATTTAGGCGTCTCTTATCCTACATCTATCCCAGTCATCCACTGAGGACCAAGAATTGCTTTGGTTTTAATTATTTTGTCTAATGACTTAAAGTGATAACTTATATCTACATACATCCACTACATTCCTAGGTAGAAACAGGGGTTAGTCCAATAATTACAGCATTAGATCACTATGTATGCAAGAATACAAACTGTAATAATAAAAACTACAACAACTAGAAAATATTATTAAAGCTACTTTGTTATAATTTAACGTTTCTTACAATCCTTGCTATCAATCTTCCATAGGTTGTGTATAGCTCCATCAGAGTGGCATTCCTCAGGGGCTGGTATTGGGACCAGTGCTGTTTAACATCTTTGTCAGCAACACGGACAGTGGGATTGAGTGCACCCTCAGCAAGTTTGCTGATGACACCAAGCTGTGTGGTGCGGTTGACACGCTGGAGGGAAAGGATGCCATCCCAAAGGACCTGGACAGGCTTGAGAAGTGGGATCGTGTGAACCTCATGAAGTTCAACAAAGCCAAGTTCAAGGTTCTGCAGATGGGGTGGGGTGATCCCAAGCACAAATACAGGCTGGGTGGAGAATGGATTGAGAGAAGCCCTGAGGAGAAGGACTTGGGGGTGCCGGTTGACGAGAAGCTCAACATGAACATGAACACCTGGAGGTGTTTAAAAAACATGGCACTTCGGAATATGGTTTAGTAGGAATGGTGATGCTGGGTGGATGATTGGTCTCGATGATCTTAGAGGTCTTTTCCAACCTATGATTCTATGACTGAGCAATGTGCACTCACAGCCCAGAAGGCCAGGTGTATCCTGGGTGCCTCAAGCATGGCCAGCAGGTCAAGTGAGGTGATTCTGCCCCTCTGCTCTGCTCTTGTGAGACCCCACCTGGAGTGCTGCATCCAGCTCTGGAGCCCTCAGCACAGGAAAGAGATGGACCTGTCGGAGTGGGTCTAGAGGAGGGCCACAAAAATGTATTGAGGGCTGGAACACCTCTGCTATGAGGAAAGGCTGAGAGAGTTTGGGCTTGTTCAGCCTAGAGAAGAGAAGTTTGTGGGGAGACCTTATAGCAGCCTTCGAGTACCTGAAGATGGCCGACAAGAGAGCTGGAGAGGGACTTTTTACAAGGGCCTGTAGTGATAGGACAAGGGGTAATGGCTTCAAGCTGAAAGAGGGTAGGTTTAGATTAGATATAAAAAAGAAATTCTTTACTGTGAGGGTGGTGAGGCACTGGAACAGGCTGCCCAGAGAAGTTGTGGACATCCCCTTCCTGGAAATGTTCAAGGCCAGGTTGGACGGGGCTTTGAGCAACCTGGTCTAGTGGAAGATGTCCCTGCTCATTGTAGGGGGGTTGGAACTATATGATCTATAAGGTTCCTTCCAACCCAAACCATCCTATAAATCACCTTTAGAACAAGCTATCAAAGGAATAAGAGGATTCTCCCTCCCTCTTCAGATCAAGATTGTCCTCCTATTAAAAAAAAAATTAGTGCTAAATACAAGTTACCGAAAATTCTGAGCTTAATCCTATGGCCTTGGCTGTACAAGGCCTTGGCGATACAAACCTTTAGACTGGGTGTTATAGAGGTCCTTCTAACCTTTAAAACCTATGAATCTATCCTACGTTGAAAGTAGGTATCATCTCATGCCGCTCTGTGACTGTACCAATATTCATGTGAAAGACACTCAATGTTGGTTTAAAAATTCCAAAGTTGAAGAATCTACTATATTACTACGGGGATTTGCTTTAGTAGCTATCCACCCTCACCGAGAAATACTTGTGCTTTGCTGCCAGCCTGGACTGGTGTGGCTCCAGCTACGCTGATACCAGGAGTCTTTTCCTATGGATGTGATCATGCCTATCATCCATCCCTGTTTAAACCTGCTGCTGAATAAACTAACCAGAGCAAATCTCTAAAGCCTCAGAAGTCTCTCAAGGCATGTCACAACTTTTCTCAGTACTCCATTCATTCCTCTTTTCCAGCTCCTCACAATTTTTCAGACTCTTTTCCTGAAGCACAGATACTGAAGTATTCAAGTAATGATCCACTTTTGATATAATGTGATTCATAAAGTCAGAGCAATATCGACTCTTACTCAAAAATACGATACAGAAGCAGACAAAACATCAAATGATGAATAAAAAAAGAACAATTAACTTGATATTCGTTATACATTGACAAGAATTTATAAATAAAATGCAGAAAGTTCTTCATCTATGTGTGTAGGGATAAACTGGGACTCCTGAGAACCTACAGTTTCACACCTCTGGTCTCTGCATGACTCCCCATATGCCCTTTACAAAGGGTGTTTTTGCACTTTGCAGAACGTGCAGTTTCCATGATGTAGAATAATGAAATTACTACTACCTGGTAGCTAGTCACACTGTAAAAACTGGTTTCAACTCTTTCTATAAGCACTGGTGGCTCATATCAATCGTTACTCAGGGATATGGTGACAACTCTTAGTTGATTTCTGAATATTTGTATTTAGGAGTCCGAAATTAATGTTCCTCTTCAAGCTTGATGTGGCCAAACTTCTACCAGAAATAGTTAAGAAGAGCAGCTTATGTACAACCAGTAAGCTGAAAATCATTCATGTGAAGATGACAAATACTGAATGCATCGGATAAAGAAACAGGACAGTTATGCAGTCATTTTCAAAGTTATATTTACTAAATAATTTGAATCTGATTCACTATTACATTATGCAGCATGTAATTGCTCATGTTTCCAGGTTCACATCTCTTGTCATCATGAGAAAGTAAATAATGGCTTCAAATGAGATCTGAAATTAAGTTCGGTGTTGGAAAACATTCAAGTTCTTTTCAGCTTCATCTAAACACTTCCCTCTCAAGATAATAACTTTCCTACCTATTCACAGAAGTTTGCAAATATTTAATTCCAAATCAAATCTGGAATGCTTATGCTTTTGAAAGTGTTTTCGGGGGGGGGGGGGGGGAGGGGGGGGGAGGGAGAAGCCTGTAATTGGTGTGAGGATCACTGTTTTGAAACAAGCCAAAAGTCAACAGACCACTGTTAGCCCAAGAGTCAAAACCTATTGAGTAGGAAGAGGCAGAGGAGAGAAGACCCAGCCAAACATGCAAATACTGGCTCTGTAGAAAATCTCCACAGTGTCACTGGCTCAGCTAGCACCATGTGCTGGAAAGCTAAGTCGGCCCATAAAGTCTTTAACTTCTACATCATGATTACCCTGGCACCCCTGGGTGGCCCCATGCTCCTCACAGTTCACTGTGCAAAGAAAGTGAAACCCCGGCTGTAGGGCACCCCGCAAGGTGCCTGTGCCCTTCTGCCATCTCCAAAGGGAGAATCGATTTCTGCTAGCTCCTTCCTGAGGGCTGGTCATCACATTCACGGAAGTGCTAGTCTTTCTTCTGCTTTATTGCCTAGATATCTGGGGACTGTAAAATGCTCCAGATCACACAGCAGGCTGGATGTTTTTTCAAAACATGTGCAAAGGGACCATATAATTTGGCTTCATTCTTGGGCTTCTTCATTCCTCTGATCTCTGGACAATCTGGACAAGTTGTGCCAGCAGAGAAGTGTGTTACCCATGTAATGTGGTCAGGATAGTTGTCTGGGAAAGTCATGCAATACCTTTCTCCAGCAAAGCCCTCCTCCAGGCAGGCTGCCCTCACAAGCACATGGTCTTAGATACCTCTCCTGCTTGTGCCTCAGTTGCACAATCCCTGCTCTTCTCAGAGCCAGGTCCCTCCCTGTGGGAGGGGCAGCTGATCACACCAAGCTCCCAGTTTGGAGAGTATGGGTATCTTCACCCTGCTTGAGTGGCGAGGGTTTGGTTCGAAACCCTGCTCTCCCCCCACCTCTCCTCCCATCTCCCACCTCTCCTGTTCCGTGCCCTTGGACCCAGGGAGCACATATTCCTTCAGGTGGGCACTGGGGTGGTGCTGCTTCTCCCTGCCCAAGCGCTGCTGGCCTGCCTCCCTCGCCAAGGGCTGGAAGTGCCCATAACAAACCGCTCCAGCCAAACTGGACAGGTTGCAGGCAGTCCCAACCAATTTTGCAAGTGACACAGGGCATGAACCCACGTCCCACGCTGGCAGCAGAGGCCAGACGGGAGGACAGCTGACACCAGCACGGCCCGACCGCCGGCAACGTGACAACCAGCCCGCAGGAAGGCAAGAGGGGTCAGAGCAGCTCCCGCTCAGCACCGTGGAGCTCACACTGCCTTGACCCAACAGAGAGCTGGAAACAGGGGCAGAGCGCTCCCACAACCTGCCCGATAGCCCCGGGGGATTGCTGCAGCCTTCCCAGTCTCACTGCACAAGCAAACTCTGCCCGCTGGACTAGGGTACTTAAGGAATGAGCTATGAAGAGAGAAGACAGCACGGAGGATTTACAGGTAAAACGCGTATTTTGATTTAAAGGTGTGACTATAGAGGCAGGGCAAAGTGGAGTGAGATGACCAAAGGGTTAGAGGATGATGGAAGCATGGAACAAACTAAACTTATCTGGGATGCATCCAATCTCACGTTAAATCCACATACTCTTTCTGCATGGAGATACCTCCCTGAATAATAAAGCATAAGGTAAGGAGGGCTTACATCTTCATCCCTAAATATATCACTCACGTCTCTTGAATCTGAGCCAGCGGAAGAGTCAAACACTGCAAGCCAAATCCTATTTAATTTATTCAGCAACACATCTGTGTGAAATATAGTCCAATTACAGGCATTAGGTTACTTTGCCATGGCTGCAGCCATTTGGCTTTTATTTCCAGCAGGCTCTAATTAAATTATCACAATGCAGGAGCAGACAAGTTTCCCTTATACGTGACTGCGATTAAAGACATGCAATCACAACATTTTTTAAAGTGACTCCAATCAATTGGTTACAGTAAAGAAAACCATGTAATAGAGCAGTGACTCCACCATTAAGACTGAAAGAGGGTTTCTATTTCAATAACCTAGTTCCCTTTCATTACGAGTTCTGCTCTTGGATAATTTATTTAAAGTTCATTATGTGTCTACAGCGTGTATCATTTGCCCTCAGCTTGGGCTGCAGAAGTCCCATTATGGCCAATTACTTAGTGTGATAAAATCTGCCACAGTACAAACTGTTCCTTAATTAGATTTAAGTTTTGTCTAAATTTTATTTGTAATTCAGACAGCAAAGTGAGAAGGCCAACAGCAAAGACTTGCTGTCTCCTTTCTTTGGTCCCTGTGGTAACCTGTTAGGTTGGATGTAATCTTAGGGCAGTTCAGAACTGAGCCCCCCAGACCCATGTGCTTTTCTTGCAATACTTGCAGCCGAGGTCTCTGTTGAGCAGAGGTATTTGTTGTATAGCCCCTATAGGTTTGCTGCAGCGGCGCACTGGTAGGCGGAAAAAATGCTGCTTACAAAATGATAGTCCTGCAAAACCATGAAGAAAGTGGTGCGGGGAGCGGCACCCAGCTGCGCCCTTCAGCTCGCTTAATAGCTGTGTACTGTAAGCGCCGCGGTGTGCACAGCCCTGGTGCTTCCAGCAGCGGACAGCACGCCGTGACCAGCTGCAGGACGGGGACCTTGTTATTAACCTGGTTAACCATTAGCCACACCAGCGGCTTTGAGTTTGTCTGGGGACAATGGCATCACTGCGTTACTTCTTAACTGAATTAGACCAAACCATCCCCAGCCATGAGAAGAGGTTTGAAGCTGTTTTGCTCTTTAAAAATTAATGCAAGTGTTTGGCATGTGTCTTCTCAAGCTCCAGCTTCAGTTTTCAAAGTGGTTGAAATATGTTTGAAACAAATGTTCTACACAAATTCGAATTCAAATCCTCGAAATGTGAGATCTCACAAGTGAGTGGGGGTAGAAGCTACATAAAGAAAATTCAGAGTGGGACAAGAGATCAAAGTAATGATTCAGTAGGATCCATCTTAACAGATCCAGGCCACTGTAATTTGAGGACTGGCATCATCCTGTAAGAAGTTGCATTCCGTCAGCAAAAATTACCCTAGAGATTTATTCATTTTTTTCCATCAAAACATTTACTCTGCTTTAAAAGAAAGAAGACATTCATGCAAATGCACTGGATGCAATGTTAGCAGTCATCTGCAACCTTCTTCAGTGGCCCCGTATTTTCTATTGTAGAGACTATGTACTGGGCTATCTTCACTTCCCTTGAATCCTGCTCAAGTCCCATATTGTGTCTTGCAAATGGCTGCTTTGCAAAGTTGGATTAATTCATTCTGATGTTTCAGAAAACTTCTATTGAAGACTAATGTCTAAGCAAAACACCATTTTAAAATTTTACAGGGATAGAAATTTACATAGCAACTAATGACAAGCCTAAAAATAACCTCTTTCTTTACAACATCAATCTTGTTAATGAACTAAAAGAATAAAATATTCCTCTATCAGTTGTTTCCAAGGAGCAGGGAGAAAAATGTTAACCAAATCCAGTATCAAAAAGAATATGAAAACATTTCAACATCTGCCCTGTTTTCTACTTAATTAACAAGGATGCAAATAGAATTTATGGTGCAGTTACATTCTGGAAATTCCTCTCGATACCTTTGGCCAGTAGCACAACATGACTAGGCTGTCCTTCTGCTCTGCTTGATGCCTGATGAGAGCAGAAGGTGAACTTTATGTATCAGGGGACACACATCACACACTGTGTTGTCTGGAATCCCTTGTATTACTGCTTCATTGTGCCCGTGCAGACCCTTCCCTGAAAATATGTGTTTTAAAATAAAATTGTATCTATCTCAATATAGATATGCTGAAAGGCCTCTAGATCAGCATGAATTTTCACCAAAGCACCAAGGCCTTTCCTTATTCACTAAAGGCACCTTAATAGTAGCACTGATGGGGAGATGAAAGATGTGTTCTTAGTTGTTTTTAACAGACTATAAGTAGGTCTTATTTGTCAGTGAACACTAAGCATTTCTCTCGTTCTTAAGCGCTAAGAAAAACCATGAACACAACAAGTGATGACTTAGCCAACCTCAACACCTGGCAAGACACTGAAGGTGATTTTCCCAACTGCACTGATGCAGAAGTCAGTCTGAAGACTTTGTACCTCCCCATTATGTACAGCATCATCTTCCTGGTGAGCTTCCCAGGAAATGTCGTTGCGATTTGCGTTTACAGCTTCAAGATGAGGCCTTGGAAGAGCAGCACCATCATCATGTTGAACCTGGCGCTCACGGACCTGCTCTACCTCACCAGTCTTCCCTTCCTGATACACTACTACGCCAGTGGGGAGCACTGGATCTTTGGCGAATTCATGTGCAAGTTCGTCCGCTTCGGCTTCCACTTCAACTTGTACAGCAGCATCCTCTTCCTCACCTGCTTCAGCATCTTCTGCTATGTGGTGATTGTCCACCCTATGAAGTTCTTCCACATCCAGAGGAAGCAGTGGACAGCGGGGGCTTGCGCAGCCGTTTGGGTGATCTCACTGGCAGCTGTCAGCCCCATCAACTTCCTGATCTCCTCAAAAGAGGGGCAAAACAGATCCTTATGCCTCAACCTCACCAGCTCTGAAAACCTGGGCACAATCAGGTGGTATAACTGGCTGCTGACTAGCCTGGCCTTCTTCTTGCCCTTGCTGACAGTGACTCTCTGCTACGTGATCATTATTTACACCTTGGCTACTGGGTCCCACACGCAGGCTTGCTACAAACAAAAGGCTTGCAGACTCGCCATCATCCTTTTGGTGGTCTTCTATGTGTGCTTCCTTCCCTTCCACGTCTTTCGGGTGGCTCAGGTTGAACTACGGTTGTGTCCTGTCAGCTGTCACGTGGAGAAGCAAATCCACTCTGCCTATATCATCTCTTGGCCACTGGCTGCACTCAACACATGTGGCAACCTACTACTTTATGTCGTGATCGGAGGTAACTTCCAGCAGGCCATCCTCTCTCTTTCAAGGTGTAAGTGGAGCAAATAAGTCCAGCAGCCCAGGAGCAACAATTATGTGACCAAGTCACAAATCGCATTAAAGTTATGAAGGAATCCCAGCAACCCCGGGGTGGCTTTGGTGCTGTAAGCTCCTGCCAAGGCAGGTGTGTTGATACGGTAGCAAGAATTGCCGCTGGCTTCTCCCTCTCCCTGCAGTGCCTGTCAAAAAGCTGTCTCTGGAGCAGGTTTTTGTATACCTCTCTTAGCAACCAAAGAACGGGGAGTGAAAAGAAAAGATTCTAAGCCACCTTGAAGGTGGAAATTAAAACACCTGACCAACCAAAAACATTTGGGAAGCGCAGCGTTCTCTCGCTCCAGGCTTAGTGGCTGATTACAGAAACACGGAGAGCTTAGTTTGGACGTGAGAACAACTTCCATTGTTTTCAGTGTTATCACTTATGGAGTGCTTTGTTTACTGCAGCCTGAGCGAAACACAGCAGATACTGTCATGGTTACATACATACACTGAATTACATACTTAGAAGGCACCCAGATAAATCAGGTGTTTTCAAATGAGATGGACCCGATGAACTTCAGCATAGGGCACTGAGGAACTGAATGGTGAAGTCTTGGAGCTGGCCCAGGGAAGGATGAGAGGAGTACCAGAGGATAACATACATGGTGAATACAAGATATATAAAGATATATGTATATATACACACTCATACAAGGAGATAGAGAGATATATAAGTATATATACCTATGGAAGAAAATGGAGGAACAAGGAATTAACAGTCACATTAATGTCCATCTCAGAAAAATACCGAAGCAAACAATCAGATGATAAGTCTACAGAAGATAAATACAGGTGAGTACCAGTCAGTGTGGATCTATCAGCTATGTACATTCCCAGATCATACTGACTTCCTACTACAACAAATTAACAGGCTCTTGCATGAAGGAAAATAATATGATGTAATGTATCTTGACCCCAGAAGGAGTTTTGACACTGCCTGAGATGACACTTGTGTGTGTAAGCTAAGGAAACAGTCTGGAGGAAACTATTTTTGCTGGTTACAGAGCTGCGCTCAGAGTGGAAATATTAGTGATTTACTGTCAGAGTAAGGGGAGCCACTGAATGAGAATTTGACCAGTCTGTCCTGGGTTTAGGGATATTTAGTGTTTTCATTAACAAATTGGATGATGAAATAGAGTCTACTTATGTTTGCAGATGACATGAACCTGAGAGGACAAAATTACATTGACAAATTACAACTATGGTCAGAAAAGGCACAGGATGCTATTAGACAGTGGCAGGTGCAAAGTACTATGTTTAAGTAGAAATAATGAACTGTAAAAATGCAAAAGGAGGAAAAAAAATTAGGTAGCTCTTTGGCAGAGAAAGATCTGTGATTACTGTGAATCACAGGCTGGGCAGGACCCAACAGTTTCAGTGAGTGGGCTGACAGTTGTCTGCTGTGGCATAAAAGGCAGGTGCCATGCTGGGATATATAAATAAGAATACAACATGCACGGTGTATGAAGCAGCCCTTACACCCTTTGCAGCATTGTTACCCTCCCAGCAGGAGCACCGTGTCCAGCCTTGAAGGCTGCCCTTCAGGGAAGACACAGATGAGAGGAGCGTGGTCAGAGCACTCAGCGAAATGACCAAAGGGGAAGGAAGCAGACAGAAAACTAAATGGTCTTAAAACCCCTCAAGGGTGGATATTAGGAAGGACCTTCTCTCAGGATGAGTGATAAAATGCTGGAAAGGACAGGAGCATCCTCCACCGCCACGTGTCCCTAGGAGCAGGCTGGCCAGGCACCGAGCAGGAAGGACACAAGCCCACCTGGCCTCTGAAAGTCCCTTTTGGCCATGAGCCTCTGCCGTGAGGATACATTGCCAGCAATATCGGTTCTGGTGAAACAAGTGGTGGCCCGGGAACATCCCCGGCACCAGAGCTCGGGCACCCTCCATGGGTTCGCACCGCGCCACGCGGGCAGCCTGCACACAGGCACTGCGCATACGTAGGACAAACCGTGACATCTTAGTGTTTTTTAACATGCCTTGTGGATATTTCAAATACTTCATTTGGTGAACGCTCAGCCATCAGATAAATCTGTTTGAAGTATTGGCACAGGCCTTTTGACCTGTTTTAGGTTGTCCTCTTTTGTATTGCTGTCAAAGTCTGAATTTTACAGGTTGCCACTAGATGGTGATCATTCACGCTCAAGCTACTTGGTTTCACATATGCATGTTTGATTCCAATCCACACAAGTTACACAAATACACAAGACAATTCCCATGAAACAAATAATTCCTGACCTAGATTCGTAACATCCCGGCTCTCAAACAGTACAAACGCATTGCACAAATTCTCTTCCACAGAAGTGAAAGCAGATGTGCCTACCACTCAACACATACACATTTGAAGAAGTGGATTAAAAATTATCTTTTTTCCCCTCTCAGAGCATGTTTAATTCTTGTTCTCAGAAGCTCTTCCTTCTCAAGTCCAAGTCGAGCTTATCACACATGAACAGAAGCTCTTAAAATACAACTACACATAGGATAGAAAATGGAGCAGCTGAAGGTAAAAAGTGTGAAGTGGAAGCTTTTAAGGCTTTCCATCTCTGACAGCAACAAAAGTGACAGTCCCACAGTTTCAGTGACTTGGAGAGGGGCTGCCTCCTCCTCTCTTTCTTTAACATAGCTGTGGTTTCATTGCCTTCTTCCTGTCTCACCTGCTCATCCACCACCTCTTTTCATTTAGTTTGGGCTAAATTAGCTGATTTTAAAGTTCAGAAGTAGATTAGGGAATGCTCAAATTAGCTGATTTTAAAGTTCAGAAGTAGATTAGGGAATGCTCCTGGGGGCCGTAGTTCACCGGTGGGGCAAGAACCACCAGAAGGGCAGTCACATCTTCATTAGCGTGGCTGGATCCGGAAAAGGAGAAAAGTTCAGCTGCAACACAGGCATTTTAAAAGCATTCAAGGACTGCTCAGGTGTTCTTCGGGACTGAGAGGTCATTATCTCATCTGACTCATTCCTTCTGCTTACTGTGAAGGGTGACATCTCCATAGCTTCTATTTTTAGCAGCTGTGAAGTTTACTGCTGAAACAAGGATAAGTGCTTCAATTACAGTAAACAGGAGACACTTTCCAAGCTCTGTATACAGTGTGAAAAAACAGCTACATAAATTACTACTCTGTTGCAGGCTAATTCACAGCATAGCTATGCTCTACTAACCAGGCTGCTGTCAAAAGTCTCAGGTATGTTTGTCTGCAAAGACACTCATGTCAGCTCAGGTAGCTACCAGCAAGCTCGCTCTGCCTGGGACCACAGAGGGACCAATAGAATAGCTTTGCAAGATAAGGCTCTTGGGGGAGTTGTCAACTCTGATGATACTAAAGATGAAATTTTGGAGTTGCTGACTAGTTTTGTAGACATGTTGAAACTTACTCTTCACAGTGACTCGCACACTGTCACAGATTGCAGCAGAGCGATTTTCTACCCTTAATCGTCAGGAAAGGCAATTGGCAATTTTTTTTTCCTTTTCTCCCCAAATCACGTGTTCCCGTAAGAAGTGAAAGCAAAAGGCCCTCCTTGTACTCAAACAGCCCAGAGAGCAAAAATACTGACTGTAATGTTCTGCATAAAAAAAAGTTTTGTAAAATCTATCCTAATCCAACTACATCTAGCTGCCTTTCAAGCAATTCTGTGGCGTACTGAACACCTAAGAGGAAAGTGTGAAGCAGACTGCATTTAACATCAAAATGAATAGTGTGGTAAACAGCTAGTAGAGAGAAAGGCTAAGATAGCCTGAGAAGGGTCTACTCTTACAAGGTCTGTGTTGGAGACTGATGTGAGACAAGGCTGCGGTTTAATCCCTACGCAGTGGCATGCGCTGTCTGGGTGCTGCTGCATTAGCTGAACAGTGTAACTGTACAGCAGTGATCCACCACGTGAAGCGGAGGGTAGTGCCAGCTTCACCACTGAGTCACTGAGACCTCAGATAGATGCTGAGCAGAATAAACATTGAATGACTGCTTCCATCTGTCAATATTTTGTACTCTTAAAATGCAGGTTGAGTGAACCTAAACTTTAAAGCAGCAAACAACAAATTAACACATTGCTATTCAACTCCTACCAGCCCCAAACTGTATTTGCCTTTTCCTGCCACCAGAAAAGGAGAAGAGAAGTAAAGGAAAATACTTTGTGTGTTCTCTCACAGCTCCCTTACTTTTTGCGACAGTAGAGGCATTCATTGGTGGCAGCTGATGCCACTTCAATATAAAGGCCACACAATTAAGTCTAGAAGGGGGAAAAAAAAATTTACCCTAAAGAAAGTGTGTTTCAATGCCTGTTTTCTGAATAGCAACTGGGAAAGAGCAGTACTTTTGCCTAAGGTGTCTTGCTGACTTGGTGCCCTAGCCTGCTGGGTGGTGCAGTGGAGAGCAGAGCGAGCCGGACACCTCCTAAAGAAGGAGAAAAAAAATACATTCCTACTTTTAGTCAGAGCTGTACTTTGGGCTCAGAGGAGAAAAAGTAAAGTTGGTAAACACTGAGCCAAGTGTCTTTCCAAAATAAAATTTAAACCCCAATGCTGATTTTTTGAAAACACACAGAGGGAACATGATTTTTCAGGGCTGCTGCAAAGTATAGTGCAGAGTATGTTCAATTCATCATTGCTAGAACCTTAAAAGGCATTTCAATTAAAAGGTATTTTATCTTCTAAGATCTCCTCTTGGTTTCTTTGCTCCCCCAAATGGCTGATATCACTGATTTCTAAACTAAAAAAGAGATGGTTTCCTGGAAGCTGCAGTACTGGTCATGCTCGCCAATCTTACAAGGAAATGAAAATTCTGAGCTTCTGGTTGTTTTTAAAAAGTAAAAGATGTGTTTTTCCAGATTACTTTGTGGATTTCCTTTTACTTTGTAAAACAGCGAAAGAAGATGAAGCAAAGAAGAAAGAAATACAACTTTGTGCACAGACAGCCAACGCCACACTGAATCCTGATAAAGCAAGGCAGAAGGTGTAGCTCCTGGATACGTCTTTCTTCACATGTTTTCATTAAACATGGTTCTATTTCCAGCATGCTCCCTGCCACCAAAGCTAGCAAACCTGATACCAGGTTACTGGGTCCTGCCCTCTCCCTTCACCACATCCGGTCTGTTGCTCAAGACCAGTCAGCTTTTCGGAAAAACGGTTAGGAAATTAATTCTGTCCCTTCTAACCAGTCTACTAAAATCTTTGCAGTTCCTGTTTGCCCCTGATTGGCATGAGCTAGTTGGCTGCATCCCGGGGCAAGACAATTCCGCTGTGTCTGGCAGAATGTATATTTTGTCTGTGGATCTGTGACAAGATGTTTTGGTATTACCACAAGAGCACTGTGTGATATTCTCATTACTTTCCTCCATTTTTCAACGACTTTCATGGCACCAGCCACTGTGCAAAGTGATGCCCTGGACCTGCAGCTGACAGGGCTCAAAAATGCCTTCTTTGGGGGTACCTCAAAGGACATCCAAGGAAAAGCCTCCTGCTCTGCTCTTGTTACAATTCTGTTAAGCTGGGCAAGAAGGACGTGACTTGGCACAAAGCAGGGAAGCATTATGGGTGGATTTTTTTCCAGCCCCAAATGGTCCCAAAGCGGTAAATTTTCCACGGAGTGAGCCAGGCTGGCCCAATTGCTTATGGCTTCAGCACCAATGAAGAAGACCTAGAAGACAGAAGCATACAAATGTACTGTGCAACAATTTCAAGCAATAAATATTTTTGAAAATTCACTTTTCCCTTCACTTTATGATGCTTTTTATCAACGGGAATTTGTCTTAACAGACAAGGCAGCAGCACCTGTCTACAGGAGTTTCCTCACATTTGCCTTTCCGCTAGTAAGCTGCTCTGAGATTTTTATTTTTTTGCCCCTGTTTTACAGGTGATGAAACTGAGGTGCAGCAGAGTTAAGTGACTTGCCTCTGGTCACAAAGCAAATTAGCAGCCAGGCAGGGAAGAGATCAGTTCCCAGCCCAGAGCTTTTACAAAGTGTATTTTAGGCTTTGGGTAAGATTTTCAAGGGAGCCTTGATTGCTCAGTTGTGGCACTTCAGTAATAAAAGTTGAGTTAGAGCAGCATCTGTGCTACTCAGGCCCTGGTTCATCCTTGACTTCGTACTCTGCATCTGTGGAAGGAGCACTTCTGTTTTCCTTCAGAGAAGGTTTTAGGGGAACAGCTCTTTACCACCAAAGCTGTTTGGCTACCACTGTGTGTGATCTTCACCAAGAGCCAGTAATTAGCTGTATTCACTCCATTTACAGCTTTGTATCAAGTATTTGTTAATTTGCAGGTTAACAAGAAATATTAGCAGCAGTATAGGGAAACCTTTCAGGCTGAATGTGTTAATCGCACCACAGGTTAGAAAGTCATTCTCCCTGGGAGGCAGAGGTCAGAAATCAGTTCCATAACTGGCGAGCTGCCTTCACCAAGCGGCAGGGTACCACTGCTCACCATGTACATATGGTGATGCTGGGAGAGTACACAGGTTCATCCAACATGGCTCAGAGCTGGGGCCAGCCCCATCCCAACACACCTTCATTCAGATCTAGTGGTCCATATTTTGCCTTCAGATAAAAATATCAGCACTTTTCTTCTAGTGGCAGAAGGGCAAATGGATGTAAGATGCAGATTAGAAGACAGGTAACTTAAGATAGAAGTTATCTTAGATATCTTAAGAAGATAGATATCTTAAGACAGAAGGGCAACGAGGCTGGTGAAGGGTCTAGAGCATAAGCCTTCTGAGGAGCGGCTGAGGGAACTGGGGCTGTTTAGTCTGGAGAAGAGGAGGCTGAGGGGGAACCTTATCGCTGTCTACAACTACCTGAAAGGAGGTTGTAGTGAGGCAGGTGTTGGTCTCTTCTCCCAGGTAACTAGCGACAGGACGAGAGGCAATGGCCTCAAGTTGCATCAGGGGAGGTTTAGATTAAATAATTGGAAAAATTTCTTTACTGTAAGAGTGGTCAGACAGCATTGGAATAGGCTGCCCAGGGTGGTGATGGAGTCCCCATCCATGGAGGTGTTCAAAAAACATGTAGATGTGGCACTTCGGGACATGTTGTAGTAGGCATGGTGGTGTTAGGGTGATGGTTGGTCTTGATGATCTTAGAGGTCTTTTCCAACCTATGATTCTATGATTTTATCATAAATCTTCTAAACTTTCATCCTCACTTGGACTCAACATGATTAATACAGCTACACTTACTTATCAGAGATAAATATTTGGCCAGCCATCACCAGTGAAAATCTAAATCTGTCCCTCTACCAGAACAAAATCCTAGCAAACATAGCCGCATCTTTTTTCCCAAAATGCAAACCTGAATTTCACTGAGCGAGGGGAAGGACAGCGATGGGGCATGGTGTTTGCTGGAAACACCATGAAGATCCGTCCTGCAGCAATTCCAGGCTGTGCCCAAGGGGCTCCAGCCTCCCGTACTCCCGCAGCTGGGCTCTGCGGGTGCTATAATTCAAATTCCCACTAGAGGGTAGACAAAACTCTTCCAGCAAAAGGATCACCCTGGAAAAGCGTAAGTATGCGGGAAAACGGTGTCTGATTTGGAAAAGGAGGTGCGCGCTGGAGATGCAGCAGAGTAGGAAAAGAACGAACAAAATGATGTTCATACCGTCTGCGAGAGCAAGGTGGGGGCATTGATCCAACTTTCTCTAAAGAAACACGATCTCTGGTTTATACTTTTAAATGAAATACAGCTAGAGTGGCTATATGGTTACAAACATGTAAATCATAAATAACATACAATTCATCTTGCCCCTACGGATGTTATCTTACAAACAGTAATAGGAGCCAATTAAGTATATCAAAGAGTTAGAAAGGATAAATATAGGGAATTAGAGTTTATCCATTTCAGGGCAACAGTGAATTCGACCCTTCCTGACTGCCTGGCCAGAAACACCAAACCTTGCATTTATCTCTCTCTTTTATTATTAAAATACTGCACCACTTACTATTACAGGAAATAATGCCTTGCATTTTCTCCTCGCACATTTCTCCACCGCTGAAATGCAGCCAGGTTTCTCTGAACCTTGCTGCAGGAGTGGAAAGTACTGCTGTAGGCATCAACACCTCTTCCTCTTCTTGCTCTCCCTGAAAGAGCAGATCCTTCTGCAGGTGAGCCTGACTGTCTCAGGGAGCTCCCTGCACTGCACATGAGGGCACTGGGAAAAGGTTTTTCTCACCACACATCCTACGTGTGACGGAGCACTGGAACAGGCTGCCCAGGGAGGTTGTGGAGTCTCCTTCTCTGGAGATATTCAAGACCTGCCTGGACAAGGTCCTGTGCAGCCTGCTGTAGGTGACCCTGCTTCGGCAGGAGGGTTGGACTAGATGACCCACAGAGGTCCCTTCCAACCCCTAACATTCTGTGATTCTCCAAAGCAGGCTTTCACACTGATTCAACAAGCCCTACGATAGGGAAGCCAAAGCAATTCAGAGTTAATTTTCTAGTTTAGCCCCAGATCTACAAATATGGCCTAAGACCCAGAAGCATCACCTATGCAAGCTAAGTGCCATTTTTGAATGCTAAGCAAGGATTTGATTCGATCTTCTTAAATATCAGTTATTTATGCCAACAGAGGTAAGAACCAAAGAAGGCCCATCAAAGAAGCAGAGCTCTCAGAGGCATTCCTGCAGCCAGGACACCTCCCACAGCTAGGATAATTAAAAGCTGAATTAATGTACTTTGGAAGACAGGCATGGCAATGTTTGCTACCACAAGCGCTGCACTATCTCTTCTCCCCCTTAAACAGATGTGGGTTTTTGAAAGGAAACATAGTTCCTCTGTTCTGGATGGGTCCCGTCTGCTGGTCCCACATAGTCTTGTGGGTGGCAATGACTCTCTCTCCAGTCAAGTGAATTGATGAAACTGTGTGAGACATGGCACTACAGGCAGTAGTGCCCACAGTTGTCACATCAAAGGCTAAACAGGAAGTGTGTCCGGAGAAGGATTACATTTGTGGCCCTAATGAGCCAAAGAGAGGAGCCTTTCAGGCAGCAGCATGTGTTTTCACTGCATTAAGGCACGTGAATCCTTTGCAAAGAGATTTTCGCAGCACAGAATTGGGAGCAAAGGAAGAAGCATTAAACCTGAAATACAGCCATGCCAAATGAGGTTAAATTATATATTCTCTATCATCTGGCTTGTAATGTAAGGTGTGAATGATAGCTCTGCTGGATGCCAGCATGGGCTAAGGAGAGGTATCTGGAATTTGGCACAAGGCTGCATTTGGTGTCTACTAGGCTGTTTCAAGAGATCAGATTCCTTTGCCCTGTTGTTGTGAACACCTCTACCACCTGTCCTTGCCATGATAATTGGGAGAAGTACTTTAAGTGATACAGATTGCATGCAAAAATCTTCCGTCTTCATCCCTCTGAAGAAGAAGTAGTATTTTATTGAAGAAAGAGTTATTGTTATGCAAAAGTCTGTGACAGCAGGTGAAAAGTAGAAAACCTGTCTTGCAGGGAGTCAAAAAAGCTGGATTTGGTAAGGAACAGATGGATCTCGGCAGTTGTGCTCTTTCACCAAGTAGCTGCTTCAGGGGAGCAGTTGATGTTCAATTTTGTACAAAATATCCTTTTCTTGCATGAACTAAAAAGACTGAAATACAGAGAAATGACCTTTATTCAGGCACCCTCTTAAAAACTCACTTTTGAGGCCATCAGAGAAATTCAAGGCTGTTCCATCCGTTTAACGAAGATTAAACCATGCACCTGGCTTCAACTGTACAGTAAGTCCTCCTTGTTGCTGTCTTTCTGGGGTCCATGAAATGCATCATCTCATCAATGCAAGTTTCCACCCTAAACTTTTCTGCTCCCAGGCAGACAATGGAGGCTTTTGTAGCAGCACCCCTATGTTGTGAGCTAGAGCAACTGCTACACTAAGCAGGTTCCCCACCAGGTCTTCAAAGAACGAACAAACTGTATCACTGCTGAACCCCTCTTTCTATTGCTTGTATAGCCCTCTCTGGTAGACAATTTATTGTCCTCCACTCTGGCACGCAGAGGAAACATTATTCTTTACTGCCACTTAGCAAAAAGATCAGCATTTTACCCTCGCTGCCCAGGAACCCTCAGCTCAATCCAGCTACTGCCATGTTAGTGCTGAGGATTATCCGTATACACCCAACACTGAGGGAGAGAATTAGGAAAAATTGCCCTGCCCAAGATAAGAGAGATCTATTCATTCCCTGAATTAGTGCTGACTTCTCCGTGCCTAGTTTATTTGGGAAGGAATCAGATATGCTGATTTAAGCTAGTAAAAAAATTTCTGACAGAATGCTTTTCCCCTGCAAACTGCTGAATCAACAGAATCAAAATGCTTCATGTGAATGCCTTGAGTCTATTAAAAATGTTGACAGAAATAAGGTAGGCAGCATCCAGGCTAGCTACCTGGCTAGCCAAGCAGCCCCAGACAGAGAACAGGGGAGTCGGCGATGATGGAATGGAGAGGGCGCTGCGTTGTCCATTGGGATGGCCCAGCATCATTCTGCTCCGTTCTTGGGATGGGGGAAGTTTCTCTCTGGAATGCTGTGGGAGGGAGACAAAAGAGATGGAAAACTTGATACTGTGTTTCTTTTCTTAGATTGTGTACAAAAAGCCAGTGTTGCTGGGAGCTGTGGCTGAGCTGCTACTTCAGGCAGGGATAATACTGATGGGAGCTTCTAGCACAGCAGCGCAAGGCCCAGCTCTAGGATGTTTAGCATGACAGAATTTTCTGTCCAAGTCCAGATTATGCAGTGAGCTCACCCTTATTATATTCACTAGTGATTTGGGCAATGGAGTAGAAAGTATACCCTTTAAGCATGCAGATGACAACTGAAGGGACTGCCGGCATGCTGGCAGACAGCATTAGATTCAAAGCAATTTACAGAAATTGGAGAAACGGTCTGAACAAAACAGGATGCAGTGCAATGAGGACAAATGCAAAATTTATGTTTGTAGGAAAATAATCAAAACTGCAGAAATCTGGACTGTCTGCTTAGGCAGCAATACCGCAGTAAAGAATCGAAGGGCTACGCAGGTCACAAGATGAACATCAGTCAAATATGTCATGCTGTTGTGAAAAGGGCAAACGGCAGAATAGGACACAGAAATAAGAGCACAGACTGCTAGGCGGGATGAGTAACCCTTCTGCTTTGGTAATGTGTCTCCTGGAGCGGCATGTCTGATCTGCTACTGCACTTCAAGAAGGAGAGAGACCTGCTGGACAAGGAGCAGAACAGAGGTTCAAAAAAACAAAACCAAGAAAGAAAAGTTTGTGGGACCGAGAGTTTTTCAGTCTAGGAGAAGCACCACTGAAGGAAAGATGATGGTGACCTTCACCATGTGACCTGTATCCAGAAAGCAGAATGTCCCCAGATAGGACTAGATCAGGAAGATGTCAGATGTGAGACAACAGGTCCTGTGGGCACAGAGAAGCAGAGGAGTAGTTTGGCAGAAAGAAGATTCTAGAAGAGGTTGGAAAGGCATCTGCTGGGACTGCTGAAGATATGACCCTGTCTGGGGCAGCAGATGGACTGCATGTCCTGAGGAGTTTCCTTCTACCCCACCTCCTGCAATGCTGCAATTCAACCCCTTTGAATCAGGACAGAGGATTTCAGGAGAGACAAGCATCTGGCTGCCCGCATCTGAGAATGCCTCAGAGACGGAGGCGTCTGTGCTCGGCTCCTCGCAGTGGCTCTGCCGCGAAAGCCAATGGATTAGATACTCTGCTGGGGTGGATTAACTTGGCTCCAAAACCAGTGGCAATGCACCAGTTTACACCTCCTTAGAATACGATGTTCAAAATCTGATGCAAAAGCTTGGTCAGCGAGTCCTTCCTCAGGCTCCAGCAGGCCATCAGTCACGCCAATACGCAGTAGGAGATTTGCATGTTGGCAAAATGCAGAGCAGTGGCTAAAATACCTGGCCTGACCCAAAACACCCTGAACACGCATGGCACTGTATTTTTTATATCCTTTTTTAACACATTGTATCATTTATTTTATCACCAACTATTAAGAATTTCCCCTTTAAAAAATTAAAAAAACAGGGCTAAGCACACAGAGCTTCTTCTGATTGTTTTTTCTTGAGACGTGATGTGATTTCTTCCCTGTTTCCCTGCCATTGCAATCTTTAATAGATACCGTCACAGTGTTTAGAATAGGCAGTGCCAGCTCTGAGAGCAACGACAATAATACACTGCATCGTTATTCTGGACCACTGGGTTCGCAGAGCCTTTGCTTGCGAAGGTAGCCAGGTTAACTGCTTTCTGCTAACTGTCTGCTTGGGTGGAGAGAGCAAAATGCGCACCCTCATCTCTTGCTTTACTAGGTCTTTAGCTTTGAAAATACTGCTCCAGCAGAAGCCAGGGACAAAATGTTACCTTCTGAATTGTGTGACTGATTTTCCAGTGCTCCACAATTTTTGCATTTGGACAACATGAACGAATGCAATCAGTCCATTGCTCCGTCTTCAAAATGACAGAACGACACTCACATTTAACAAAGTGCTGGTGTTTGAGCTGAAACTCGCGCCCTGATGGAGACAAATATGGTACACCATCTTGCAGCAGAGATCCACAGCTGACCCAAGTGTGGTGGGTAAGCCTGATGCTGTGTTAGTTCAAGTCCAGCAAAGCTCAGAGGGAGAAGATGTGACCAAAGCCCAGGACCCCTGAAGCTCTTGGTGAAAGGTAGCATAGAAAGGCAAAGCAAGAGAAAGCCTCTATGGACAAGAGCACCTCTCTTTCATATGTTTGACTTAGATCATCAAAAAATAGCCAAAGGGTAAAGGTTAGATTTAAAAAAAATGAAGAAGTATGAATTCCGCAGGTTCAGTTTGCATTAATTATCTCTTTGAAGGCTATTTCAACAATCCATGCCTCCACCCAATCTGAATAGTTGGAGAGCCATTTAATTGCCCGAAGATAACAGTACAGAATCACAGAATCACAGAATGGTAGGGGTTGGAAGGGACCTCTGTGGGTCATCAAGTCCAACGCTCCTGCTGAAGCAGGGTCACCTACAGTACGCTGTAGAGGACCTTGTCCAGGTGAGTCTTGAATATCTCCAGAGAAGGAGACTCCACAACCTCCCTGGGCAGCCTGTTCCAGTGCTCCGTCACCCTCAGAGGGAAGAAATTCTTCCTCATGTTCAGACAGAACTTCCTGTGCTTCAGTTTGTGCCCATTGCCCCTTGTCCTGTCGCTGGGCACCACTGAAAAGAGTCTGGCCCCATCCTCCTGACGCCCACCCGTCAGATATTTGTAAGTATATATTAGGTCCCCTCGCACCCTTCTTTTCTTCAGGCTGAACAAGCCCAGTTCCCTCAGCCTCTCCTCGTAGGAGAGATGTTCCAGTCCCCTCACCATCCTCGTAGCCCTCCGCTGGACTCTCTCCAGTAGCTCTTCATCTTTCTTGAACTGGGGAGCCCAGAACTGGACAGAGTACTCCAGATGAGGCCTCACTAGGACAGTGTAGAGGGGAAGGAGAACCTCCCTCGACCTGCTGGCCACACTCTTCTTGATGCACCCCAGGATCCTATTGGCCTTCTTGGCAGCCAGGGCACACTGCTGGCTCATGGTTAACCTGTCGTCCACTAGGACACCCAGGTCCCTCTCTGCAGAGCTGCTCTCCAGCAGGTCCACCCCAAGCCTGTACTGGTGTATGGGGTTGTTCCTCCCCAGGTGCAGGACCCTGCATTTGCCCGTGTTCAACCTCATCAGGTTCCTCTCTGCCCGACTTTCCAGCCTGTCCAGGTCTCGCTGAATGGCAGCACAGCCTGCTGGTGTATCTACCACACCTCCCAGTTTGGTGTCATCAGCAAACTTGCTGAGGGTACATTCTAACTCTTCATCCAGGTTGTTGATGAAGAAGTTAAACAAGACTGGGCCCAGTACTGACCCCTGGGGGACACCACTAGTTACCGGCCTATATGTAGCATTTAAGCATAATTTAAAGAGCACAAGACTCTTTCAAAGGCGGGGAAGCTGCATGACTCTTGGGGTGAGGCTGGCAGAGCAGCCTGGGCAAGTGGGGGAGCAGAGGGAGCTGCCTTCACGCTCCAATGCTGGCAGACGGGTTTCTTTACCAGAAGGGATGGAAGGGGAAGGGTTTGGGACAAAGAGCCTGAACGCCTTCCCTGTTTGCACCTCTCTCTCCCGGAAGGCAAGGGAGGTAGCTCAAAAAAAATGAGACCTTTGACTCCGCAGTGACAATTTGCTTGGCATTTCGTTGTGGGTTTTTAGTTTGTTTTCTCACTGTGGTCAAGCAAACTCCTAATTTCAATTTGACTGAGAATTATTTCTGCTTATTGTTTTATGATAGTAAAATTCTACCTGATAGTTACCTTACCTTATCAGAAACAAGCACGAGTAACGCAAACAACTTATTTACCAGTTTATAACTTTAGTGATTGTGTGAAGAAAAGAATTAGAAGAGATAAGCTTGAGAGGGAAATGATGCTTTTAAAACATGAAGTGCATCCTGCATGGCTGAGCTCCCTTCGCTGTCCTCCTTGTGCTCCTCTTGGCACAAGTCCCGCCGGGAAAGGCTCATTTCCAAAGCACGGGAGGAATTTCAGCAGCAGGCAGGAGCTGGGCCCAGAGGGAGACCAGTGCAGTAACAAAGCGACCCAGGGTCCTTCTGCCAAGAGCCTGACATTAGCCAAGGGTTCGTGTTAGCTGAGGGAATGGTACCTGGCTAACAGTAAGGCTCGCCTTTGGCTGTGTGTGTTAAATTCATGTGTAGAGGGCTGTGATGGTACAAGTCACTTCCTGAAGAAAAAGCTTTATTAGAGCAGCCTGTGGTGAAGGGTAGACCTTCCCTCACTTGCCATAGCACCCTGCAAACAAATTACAAGAGCAGCAGGACCACAACAGAATATACCTTCAATGACTGAAAACTTGCTTGTACGCCAGAGGCCGCATTAACAATACCCTTTGCTGAATCCTGTACTGATGCATTACTGGATGTACGTCTAATCTCACATGAGTTTAGAGGCTGCTTTGTCTTGGAATTGAAAAAAACACAAAATAACGAGGCAGCAAATTGGTCCTCGCTGTTTTCAGACCAACAGAGCTGGGTCATTTTCAGGAAATGCCCCATTACCTAAAACAATTACAACTGTTGTCACATCTCCAATGAGTTTAGCTTGGCTTTTAGTGTCTGCTGGGAAAACTTTAACTGGCGCAGCTGCTGTGTTTAAGGCCACTTCATAGCTGGGTGCTCCCACAGTGCTTTTTATTCAGCGGTTTATGGTCTTGCCTGTGCTGTACCATGGTACCTGAGCACATACTGACTTTGAGCAGGCAAATTGTCCTATTGTCTTTCCTCTCCCCACTCCCCATGGGGCAACTCACTTTCCGAAAGTTCAGTGCTCATCCAAGGGCTGCAGTAGGTTTTATCTTCACTGCCCTGTAGACAATGAGGACCAATTCACTTCAAGGACTAATATTAGCCATAAAATAGGCCTCAGATCCATACAGGCTATTTTTGGAATTGTATCGAACCACTGCTCAGCTGATATGGCAGCAGCATTGCTTATATTCCAGATTATATATGCAATTTTCCTAAGGTAAAATATTCCTTTCCACAAGTTTTCGTTAACAGTCTCTGTTGCTATATAATTGGATGGCAACATTTAACTGTGATTAATTTAGAGTTACTGTGCATTTAGGGATTAAAAAAATGCTGCCCTTACCAGTCTGTCTCAGGGGAGAAATACGAAGGGAGAGCCGGAGCTGATTTCCTCATGTGATGAAGACGCACAGCATCATTCTCAACAGCACTGAGCATCTCCCGACGGTGGCCTGATAACAACTGTGATTAGGTATTCAATCACACACAGAGTAAGATCAGCCAAAACAAATATGTGTCTGCTAAGGGAAATAGACCATTGAAAGATTATGTTTGCTGAGCCAAAAGTAAAATGTATAATGAAACCTCTTAACACTCTGGAGCCTAGCCTTTGCCCAACAAACTGCCTATTTTCCTGCATAGTTATTAATCAGAGCTATCCTTTCCATTTCTATTGCGCCACAGCGGATGCTGTCATGTCCAAAGGTCTGACTCTGAAAGGAGTCGCTCATGCCCGTGGATTTAGATCAGGTTTTATGAGAAGAGAATGGCCTCTGCGCTGCAGGAGCAACTTGTGGACCCTCATGCCTATGAGTCCTAATTACAGTCAAGTTCAGTGGTGATGCTGAAACACCACAAAAAGCCCTGCTACGACCTCTTCTGCCCCAATGCCTGCAAAAGCTAACGGACAGCCCGTTAGGAGGAAAGAGACTTTGTTTGCAACCAGCCCAAAGCAAAATAAAAGTATTGGACTTTGTTCTCCATTTCTGTATTTTTAGATTGGAAGTTTATGAAGCAGATCCTGTGCTCCAGGTGTGCGAACTCCTCTGTCATCCTGTGCATCCTGTTCACCCTGCCATCACAGAAGGAAAAACTCAATGTGAGAAGAAGACCCTATTTGTGTCATGCACTGTAATACAAAGTTTTAAGAGGAAATATTTAATTAATAACCCTACCACCAAATCATTCCCATTTCCTTCCTATACAGTGACTAAGAGCAACATTTATGTATACACATGAACTCTGCAGGATTTTATAATGGTTGTTTCAAGAAAGGTGCAAATAGCTAGCTTTTTGCTGTTGGATTATTAATCTTTGTAATTGTTATCAATAATGATCAAATTAGGGAAAATTTCAGTTGATCTGACATCGTCAGTCCAGCCTTCCCGGAAGACAGTGGAAACAAGAGACAAGTGCTGTCTCCTGGTGGAGCATTGCTGGAGACTAGCTTCAGTTGAGGGTGGCTGGCTGCTGGCAAGGGCGAGAGAAACACCACTCCACAGCAGAAACCCACCACACAACCTCTCTGCCAGTGAGCCGGTCTACTTCTGCTGTCCTCCTCTTGCCCCTGGTCAGTCCCTCTCACTGCTTCCCCTAAGCCCTAGAGCCCATGCATCCATGAGAGGAGCCACAGCCCCTCACAAAAGTGCCAGAAAGCTAACCCAAGAATAAAAAAAACTGTTTTGGTTTCAGTCAGCTCACTCAATGCACCCCATGATTGCACAAGCACTGGGGCCATTGAAAATGTGTAGTTTAGGATGAGAGGATGGAGGTGGTGCTGTCAACTGGTTCGACAGCAGCCTGCAATTAGAGTCACTTCAGCCAGCTGTGAAACTACAGGGTATTTTGATTTCCTTCCAATGCTTGTAGAGGGCAGTGGGGTGAGGATAGCCTTAAAGCACAAGAAGGGCCCATTTTTTGTAAGGATCAGATTGGTCTACCTATGGGCATACTTAAAAGGTACATGGATGTGAGGTGGAGAAGATACTGGTAGAGAGAAAAGGCCCATAGGCTGAAGAGCTGAAAGTCACATTGCAGCATTAGCCTTTATTCACAGAGATGCTACGCAATGCCAGGCAAGAGATTTAAGTAGGATATTCGCAAGTTGAGCTTGTTTATCCATGATTTCCCAAGTGCCTGACACGAGCCCCTGGGCCAGTTGCATGGCTGCAGTCAAAGCCAATGTTACCAAAGGTCCATGTGCAATGAGGAGCTGCTGAAACCCTGGCAAAGGACGCAGGGAGGGGGGCCACGGGGAGGTAGGAGCTGTATGATCTCTACAGCTGACGATGAGACAAGATTTGGGTAAGCTAAGGAGCACAGCTCGGTCTCCATGCAGAGCAGCTCTGCATGAATGACCTTCTGTAAGTTCCCCTCTCTTTAAATTGGCCTGAAACTGGGTGTTTTATTTTCTTTTCCTGCCCAGAGTCAGATACTCAGAAAATGACTCCAGTGCATTCTTGAGACCCCAGTGCCCCAAATCCTGGGCGTTCTGGGCCACGGTGCCAGGAAAACCCATTTCTGCCTCACATAATGCACTGCCACCGCCAAGGAGGGATAAATACCAGCCACTGCTGCACAGGTTTTCTATTGCTCAGGGGTGTAATGGATTTAGTAGTGGATGCATTAAATGATCCCTAACTATAATTAGCTCCCCCTGTGCTTACAACACTACAGCCTCATACAAATTGTTTCTAATGACACATGCAGTGTCGAGGAACAGGGTAATAGCTATTTAAACAGTTGCTGATCCCTGAGCTCGTACACGACAGTGCACTTTACAGTTATTTAGAAATTTCAGACATTTTTTAAAAGTGCTCTGGGCATTGATCTAGAGAAAAACTTGGTCAGATGAGAATGGAGATGATGCCCTTCCCCTAACGGTAACAGACAGATAACGTGCTAGTTGTCAGACATTACTGCTGCCCCAGTCTTGCTTGTCCCCATTACCACCCTTTCCCTGCAGTATGATTAGTAAAACAGATAGCCTTCTCCCAGGTCATGCCTACGGTACAGACACTCAAGGAGAGTCAAGACAGTCTTCCTAAAAATATTCTCATCTATGTGGCTCTCAGTATCTACATTAATGTACATAATGTTCAGAAATGAAAGCTTGCTCGTTTAATGCCGGATCATCAGCCTCATCAGCGAGTAGTACCTATAAAATGTACCAAGGCCAAAAGGCTGCTGGCCACACTGGGTAGCAGGGGCCTCTTTGCATGGACCAGATGGCAAGCTCAAGGGCTGAAGCCTGCAGTTTCAAAATTCAAGATACTACAACTTTTTTTTCCTTTAAAATAAAAATCTCTTTTGATTTTGTTCCTCAAGCTAAGGATGATAATGAGATTTTTATTCAAGAACAGTCTTTTGGTTCAAGAAGCACGGACAATTACAGCTCTTGTGAATCATGAAGCCTGAAAGAAAAGACTCAAAAGAAAACAAGTTTGCAACTTCAGCTACTCCAGCAGTAACCAGCCAACACTAATTGTAGATATTCACCAAAAACTAGCACAAAGCTTGCCACAGTTCCTGAAAAGTGCACATCATGCCAAAAGAAACCTTCATTTCTTACATGAGATGAAAAATGTCCTTTGTTAGAAATTTGTTTTTAATGAAGATAGTATGTCAGGACATTTTTCACCTGACCTTGAAATGGCAACACGCCTTATTCACTTGGGTGATCAGGTTTCACTTCACAGGAAATGGAGAATAAATTTAATTTTCTCTTTTATAAACATGCACGCACACAAACACACTAATTTAAATGTGATCCGCTGCTATTTGAATACTACAGGTCTACCCCAGCAAGCAGTATTGCTGGCAACAAAGTGTGATCTGCCCACTGAAGGCAAGACAGCATGAATGACAGAGGGCAAAAGAGATCTTCTGCAGCCACCCAGGTCTAAGAGCTGATACATGAGCCAGTAACTGGGGCTTTCTACCAGTCTTCTAATTCACGGCTACATGGAGTCTCAGTCTGCCAGGGAATGAAGGTATATGGTTGCAAAGCCATACTAAAACCTGCTTTACTGTAAGGAAGACACAAATACATTTCATTTGTAGTGCTCTTTGCTCAAAGCAATATCAAAGGGAGAAGCTGAATTGCAAGTTTTCAGGTAAGTGATACTTCTCCATTTTCAATTTGGAGGGTTCAAGATTGCAGTGAAGAACTAATCAGCAGTGCAGGAAAACTAAACTGGGGATGGATCAAATATTTTAGAAAATTTTGTGTAACTTTACTTGAAATATACCAGTGAGACGCATAAATGTGTGTGACAGCGGTATCACTGAGCAGCAGAAAAGAGAGAAAACATGTATATCCCTAGCTTTCATCTGAACGTAAATCTGGCTTTGTTTAAAACAAGCTTCTTAGATTTTTCCTAATGCATCTTTAACTGCAAAGCTGCTATACCAGAGCTAACATTCGTGTTGAAAAGTATTAGCGTTTTAACTAAATTATGGGGAACTGTTCAAATTTTTCTCTGATGTGCTCCCAAGTAATAAAGTGATATCCATCTTTCTGACTGGTTATGATCAAATAATACCTGTAGCGTCCCAGCTTTAATGACTGGCTTTGTCAGAGAAAATTTGTCGTGTTCTACTAGTCGTTGGGATAATGCAGAAGCGTCCATACAGGTAACATGCTAAATGCTGTTAACTGAATCACATCAAGCACTAATTCTATACACAGGATTTCCAGGGCTGCAAAAAGGTACAATTCTGTCTTTTTTTTTTTTTTTTAATGCGATGACTTCATCCCGGATGTTCAATTTAACACTGATTTAGTTTAAAGACTATGTTTTAGTTTAAAGACTATGAGGGATTTGGGCTTGATAGTACCCTGTCTAGCACTTTATGAAGTCACTTAATAATATTTGCTCAGATGGAATAGGTTAGGATCTGGAGGAGTCGTGCTCACCTGAGATACGGAAGACCCACAGTGGCACGCCTCTTGCCGCATTGAGACATCTGAAGGCTAGATATCCAGGTGTCAACTAGTCATCTTGGGCTGCCTTTGTTGTCAATGGAAAGAAATAGGTATGCCAAAAGAGTAAGTCATTTATCTTAGAAACTTCTACTTATAGGAAGGTATATTATGTCCTGAAGGAACCTACATCTCTCCCTTGATGATAAAGGCAGGCTTAGGATGACTGGCTCCACTTTAAGCATCTAACTTTCTGTATCTGAAATTATGAGATGATTGTCATCCTTGGTTACCATTCTTTCAGGTTAAAACACTACCAAAAAAAATTACATCTTGAAATCACTGTGGAGAGATCCAAACTGGCAGACGAGAAACCATTTCAGAGACAAGTCTATCTAGCTCCAATTTGCATGAAATGAGAAGCAAGATCAGTGCCTTCACTCAATATCTGTGCTTTCTAGCTTCCCTCTGTAATTTGAGAAACAGTCTTTAATAATCTAAATCAGTTTTATGCCACTATGAAGCCTGATTTTTTTTTAAAAGGTATTTATACTAGTTTTATACTCTGATGACTCCAAGAGAAAAAGATTATACTCAGGGAACAAGACATGATTATCAGGTTATGGGAGCATCAGGTCCTGAGATCTGTATATGAACCTAACATCTTTTGCTTTTCATGAAACACCTCTGGTTTCATGGGCATAAAACACTGATTAGCTCAGATTAATGGAGATAAGATATGGGTGTGGTTCTACTTTCTGAAAGGCTAAGACTAATTCACGGTTTTGCAAAATCTAAGCCCAAATTCCCTCTAGCTCTCTAAACGTGTGCTTCCTACTCTGAAGGTTTTCAGATAAGCAGGAATTGTCTTCTTCAATGTAGGAGGTTAAATAAAGCAAGAGTAAAATTGGTCATTATCAAAATTAAACATAAAGGAGAGGGAAGGGTGAAATTAAAAATTTGAGTGGGATTGTCTAGGCTGGAGCTCGTTATGTTAGCAAATCCCTGTTCCCTCCTTCTGTTATGCCTTGTATTTGCTACAGTGACAAAAGATTTAACCGAATGCATTTGTCCCAACAAATCAATTAAAACTAACATTTGATTTTCATAAAGCTTCAAGAAGATTTTTGCAAACATGGCATCTGAACGCACCACCAATTTCACTGCTCTGCCAGGCTGGGCAGACCCTTTGACAAGCTGCAAGGATGAAGATTTCTTACAGGTGAGATCCTATCTCTCCATCGTTTATGGCCTAATCTTCCTGGTGTGCTTCCCAGGGAACATCATGACAATTTTTGTTTACTTTGCCAAGATGAGGCCCTGGAAAGGCAGCACCATCATTATGTTAAACCTGGCTATCACTGACTTATTATATATAGCCACACTTCCTTTCTTTATACACTACTCTGTTAATGGAAATAACTGGATTTTTGGAGACTTCATGTGCAAGTTTATCCAGTTTTGTTTCTACTTCAACATGTACAGTGGTATTATCTTCCTTAGCTGCTTCAGCATTTTCCGCTTTTTTGTAGTTGTCCATCCAATTAAATGCTTTTTTGTTCAAAAACAGAGATGGGCAGTGGTGACTAGCATAGTAGTTTGGATTATTTCACTGGTGGCCATGAGCCCCTTGGGCTTCTTGATTGCCACGAGGCGTACACAGAACAGGACAATCTGCCCGGATCTAGCTGCTGCTGAGGACCTTGACACTAGTCGGTGGTATAACTGGCTGCTGACTAGCCTGGCCTTCTTCTTGCCCTTGCTGACAGTGACTCTGTGCTACGTGATCATTATTTACACCTTGGCTACTGGGCCTCACACGCAGGCTTGCTACAAACAAAAGGCTCGCAGGCTTGCCATCATCCTCTTGGTGGTCTTCTATGTGTGCTTCCTCCCCTTCCACGTCTTTCGAGGCATTCGGCTGGAGCTCCGAGTACGACCAGTTAGCTGCCACTTGAAGAACATGATACTTTTTATGTTTATTATAGTTAAACCTTTAGCAGCTTTGAATACGTTTGGAAACTTACTGCTCTATGTTGTCACGGGAGACAACTTCCAGCAGGCAATCCTCTCGCTCCTCAAGTTTCGGACAAACAAGAACCTGAAGTAGAAGAGACTGATGCCATCAAAGAGTTACAGAGGAAGGGTCCAAACCTGCCCTCAACCAGCCAGGCACAAACTCCCTGCCATCAGAGTACTCAGATTAACCCTGCCAGCACCAAAGGAAAGTTAATGTGTTCTGTGTTTTGGAGATAGAAATTGATCATCAGTAGAGAAAACTTGTAATTTAAAATAGAAAGCTTAAATAAAGTACTAAAAAATTAAATGTGTAACTTTGCAGAAATTTCTCTGCATTTGCTTCCTGAATCCTTGATACCTGTGATTCTGTGATTCTGTGATTCTGTGATACCTCTTTTGGAGAATGGCCAGCAGTTCCAGAAAAAAATAGTTTCATGTTAGTGGCACACACAGATTCAGGGTTGGAGTAATTTAATTTAATTTTAGTAACTTAGAATTTAAGTTACATAGAAAGCTGGAGGGGTACTTTTTACAAGGGCATGTAGTGACAGGACAAGGGATAAGGGTTTCAAGCTGAAAGAGGGTAGGTTTAGATCAGATATAAGGAAGAAATTCTCTAACTATGAGAGTGGTGAGGCACCGGAACAGGTTGTCCAGAGGTGCTGTGGATGCCCCTCCCTATAAGTGTTCAAGGCCAGGTTGGACGGGGCTTTGAGCAACCTGGTCTAGTGGAAGGTGTTCCTGCCCACGGCAGGGGGGCTGGAACTAGGTGATCTATAAGGTCCCTTCCAAGCCAAACCATTCTGTGATTCTATGATAAGCGTCTAGTCTAAGCTAGAAGCCTGCTTTTAACTTGTTTCCTGAGCAATGGAGAGTAAGACCTTCCAGAGGGCAATTCATCACAGCTGTCTTAGATGTGTAGGAGGTTCATCTCACCTCCCTGGAGACATTGACAGAGTAGGTGTATGCATATAAGCTAATCACCTTGTCCTCCCTTTATAATTTCCCATTACAGTAGAGAGAAATAAGCAGTTTTAGAATGTGATTCACCTAATTGTTCTTGATGCCTACATTTGGACAAGAAGAATCATGACCTAGAAGTGCCTGTTTCTCTCCATTCACCATGAAAGGTAAATAGATCAGACACAGACCCAAACATTCATGCCTGCTTTTACACAGCTGAGGCCCAGCTCTGGCACAGAGTGGGAAGGATCACTCTCCAGAGGTGGCTAAAAGAGGGACTTACACAAGAAGACCCTGTTTAGTGCCTTCAGTGACTGCCTGAAGATTAATGGTGGAATAATACAAGACCACTCGCATAAGGGTTTTCCATTCTACTAACTGCGATTTCTCAATTAATTTTAGTCCAGAGGTGAGAATGTATGCATGAATGTGCCATATCCATAGAATCATAGAATCAAAGCATCATAGAATGGTTTGGAAAGGACCTCTAGAGGTCATCTAGCCCACCCCCCCCCTGCAACGAACAGGGATATCTTCAACTAGATCAGAGCCTCCTTCCAAACTGACCTTGAATGTTTGCAGGGATGGGGCATCTACCACCTCTCCGGGCAACGTGTTCCAGTGCCTCACCACCCTCCATGCAAAAAATTTCTTGCTTATATCTAGTCTGAATCTACCCTCTTTTAGTTTAAAACCATTACCCCTTGTCCTATTGCTACAGGTCCTATTAAAAAGTGTCTTTCTTGTAAGCCCCCTTCATATATTGAAAGGCCACAATAAGGTCTCCCCAGAGCCTTCTCTTCTCCAGGCTGAACAGCCCCAACTCTCTCAGCCTTTCCTCATAGGAGAGGTGCTCCAGCCCTCGGATCATTTGTGTGGCCTCCTCTGGACCCACTCCAACAGGTCCATGTCTTTCCTGTGCTGAGGGCTCCAGAGCTGGATGCAGGACTCCAGGTGGGGTCTCACCAGAGTGGAGTAGAGGGGCAGAATCAGCTTCCTCGACCTGCTGGACACCCTCCTCTTGATGCAGCCAAGGAGACAATTGCCTTTCTGGGCTGCAAGAGCACACATTGGTGGCTCGTGTTCAGTTTTTCATCCACAGCACCACCAAGTGCTTCTCCACAATCCATAGACAATACAAAGTAATTTTTGCCCATTTCTTTACTCAGTGAAGCTCTGCTTCATCACACCAGGTGAGAAACAGCTTTGGGTAACAGCACATCTGATGGGCAAGAAGAAGTGACGCACAGGAAAAAAAAATAAACTTACAGGAAAGTGTGAGTCAAATACTTGCAGATACAATCCAGAGGTCCCAGGACCAGCTGAGGTACCCCAGCCAACAGCAATACAAAACTATTAGCAACATAATATTCAGAGTCCAAAAGTAAGACCACAGAGTGAATCCTCCAGTACATTTTTATAAAAGCCTGATTTCATGTTTCATTACTTTTGCTCTCCACTCTGAAATGTTCATTAATCAACGGTAACACACGCTGCCGCAAGGGTCTCATGCGACCCTTCTCCTCATCCAGTCCCTCTATGCATGGTCTGGTCTTCAATTGACCACCAGACCAAGACCACCAGACCACCATTCCCATCAAGCACATGCCTGAGTGACTGGCAGATAGCCTATGATTCCTCTATGGCATGGGGAACCCATTCGCTGCCTCCCTCGGGGCCAGCTGGGGGAGAACAACAGGCAACAGCAAGCTACAGGCAACAGCAAGCTACAGGCTTGTCGAGGGAAGGAGAGAAGGTAAGAAACCATCCCTAATATAGGAAGACCAGCATGGGGAAAGGAATCATAGAATCATAGAATGGCAAGGGTTGGAAGGGACCTTAAAGATCATCTGGTTCCAACCCCCCTGCCATGAGCAGGGACACCTTCCACCAGACCAGGTTGCTCAGAGCTCCCTCCAACCGGGCCTTGAACACTTCCAGGGAGGGGCAGCCACAACTTCTCTGGGCAACCTGTTCCAGTGTTTCACCACCTTCATGGTGAAGAATTTCTTCCTAATATCTGATCTAAATCTGCCCACTTTTAGTTTGGAGCCATTCCCCCTTGTCCCATCACTACATACCCTTGTGAAAAGTCCCTCTCCATCCTTCCTGTAGCCCCCCTTCAGGTACTGGAAGGCTGCTATAAGGTCACCCTGAAGCCTTCTCTTCTGCAAGCTGAACAGCCCCAACTCCCTCAGCCTGTCCTCCTAGGAGAGGTGCTCCAGCCCTCTGATCATCTTCGTGGTCCTCCTCTGGACCCGGAAGAACAGCATTTGTCTGGGATAGGGTAGAAGATGAACTGTGAAGGAAAAGTTCTAGCAGAAAGCAGAGGAGGAAGCCATTTTCCTGCAGAAATAGCCCATTTGATTTTAATCCACCCCTAAGTATTAGTCAAGGCACGTTTTAAAACTTCTGCACAGTGCAGCATGATCTCCTCTGGGACCATTACCAGTCCTCAAACTGTGGATGAGCTCTTTAGGTGAAGAGAGAAGCTCACCCAGTCAGACCTGGAGAGATGTTACATGAAGCAAACATCCAAAAAATGTAAAGAAATCTCCTCCCATCCCACATGCTGCATTGGTTTTGCCAGTTTCCGAGGGGCAGCACCACCTCCTCCACCTCACTTAGAGTGCTGCTCACAGCTGCTTGCACCTTAGACACCACAGGCAACTGAACCACCATCAGAAGGCAATACTGAGCATGGCATCTTAGCTGTTTTTTAACTTTAGGGTATCCTATCAGCAAACTTATTCTGAGCAGAACCAGGCTGGTACTTTAACTTTTAAGCCTCTACCACATATTAACACAAGAGTTTCATTAACTCGAATTGAGTCCTACATTAACATCTACATTATGGAGTCTGGTTCTTCTGGTGTTTGAGACAGAAGAGGAACTGCCTCTGTTTTTGCAGCAATATAGGAGCAGTTTTTGCTTTCAACTTTAATTGAAGCTCTGCGTTAGTCCTCTTTCAGCTCTACTTGATATTTGCTGGATAAATTACTCAGCACATTCATCTGTTCTTACACACAGGCTATGTACATTTTTTTAAATGCAAGATGCCTGGAATACCGTCAGTACTAGCCTCATCGCCTGGAATGATCTGAGCAGATATCATCCTGAGTTGGCAAGGGGATGAAACAGATCTTGGTTTCTCAGATTTTCCTTCCTACAAGCTGTGAAGAACAAATATATAAGCTACTTTATTATAAATGGTACATTTACAATTTCCATAGAAGTCATAGAAAAGAGAAAAAGAGATCTGTCAAAAAAGAGTCCTGCCTGCTCCCCTGCCCTCCTCCCGATCCATACTGGCCTCCCGCTTTCATATTGCTCCATGCTGCAATAACCTACCCCCTTTGCATGTCCTCTGTGCACATGTACTTGCATTTTTCTCCTGCTCCCCACTCCCGCTGTTCCTCTGCCTGTGATGTTGATTGCTATAGGGCCATAACTCTTGGCACGTTCATCCCTAACCTGGTGTCATGTGGTGTGACATTAGACAACCAAAGACAGTAATCACGGCTGCAGAGGAGTTGTCGGCATCCAGTCAACTCTCCCTTCATCCCACTACAATTCATCTTCAGCTGAGCTAGGGAAAAAAAGGGAAGGACTATGAAAATGTTATCAGGAAACTGTTTCAAGCTAACAAGACAGTCAGGTCCAACAGCAGAACACGATCCTTGTATTTTAAGATTTACATCACCATAGAAAAGGGGAACAGCTCAGTCATATTCATATTTTAATAATTTTTTATTTGACATCTCTAAGAGTTATGTTTCCTTTTTAGCTTTAAATTTAAATGTTGTTCTTATTTTTTCAGAACTACGATGCAAAAGCTTGATATTCCTTCCAACAACCTCTAATACGTTTGCCTTAAGGAGAATGAAACTAACCATGTTCAAGGAGTAAAAGACAGGCCCATACACTCAATCTGCTATGGGTAGGGCAGCAGTCCTTAAATAAGTATCATACTATGATCATTTACTGCTTATGTTTGTAGTGTTCTCCCAAGACTAGAGCATTATTACAGCCACATACAAGCTATAGAGACATAAAGTAAAAAACAAATGTTTTACTGTTCTCATGAAAGGCCCAGATCCATAGCTCTAACCTCAGTGCCTGCCTGTGCAGATGCGCAGGAGCAAACAATGTACTAGAAGAGGACAAGAATGACTTTTTGTCAGCAAGTGCAGATTTTTTCTAAATGTAAAATAATTCTATAAATATAAAATAATTCCTTTCATAAGGTAACTAAGAGTGATCACTCTTGTAAAGCAAATGGTAAGTCTGTCTTAGGAATATCACTGTGTGTACCATCTTGCGTGTGTTCTGCTCTCATCTTCAGGCTGATCTTTCAGACGTTAGCAGCAGTGTGAAAGCAAGGGCTCTGCTTCCCTGGTGTTTTCCGACTGGTCTGTTTAAGGCAACAGATCCACCTCTGGAAGTGTAGGAGGGAACATTTTAACCCCTTGGGCATATCCACTAGCTTCATCCCCAAAAAAGCCTTAGCTATCAGAAAGCAGGACTAGAAGGAGAAGGCTGTAGGCTCAACAAAATGTCGGAGAGTGAAGCACCATTCTCCAGCTCTCTATAACAAGTGACCATCCAATGGCCAGGAAAAAAGGCAAAAAAGCTTTTTGCACAAACACGGGAGAAACCCATCCAAGGAGAAACCCAGCTGGTGCCAGCAGCATGACAGTGGCAGATCATCAGGCGTTGCCTGTTAGCAACGTGGGGCTCAGGAACGTCGCAACTTGCCCATGAAGAAGGGAACAAGGCTAGTTTCATCAAGTGTACAATATAGGCACCTCATTTGAACACCATGTCTAAGGAGACAGAAATATCTCTATTTTTAGGATGCTTAAAGAGCCCAGCAGATAGTCCAAGCCTACCTAAGTGGCCTGGACTTACTACAGACCTGTACATGTGTCATGTGTGGGAGTGCATAAGGGACAGTGAAATGGGGAGGTGAGGAAAACCCATCCCCACTTTGATGAGACTTTCATCTTCTCTGAATGAATATGAGACACACACACACTCTTTCCTTTTCATTCTTTAATATTGTTTTCTTTTTTCTCTGGCAGCGTATGCTCCAGGATACCTCTGCAGATCCCACAAGGAGCAGGAGATATGGGTCCACACGCCCAACACAGCTGTGGGAAGGGAAGGCACTGCACACAAAGACCGGATAGCAGCCCACAAAACCAAGTCAGCTGGTTACATTTGGTTTAGAACTGTAACCATGTGAGGATGGACATACAAAATGCTCTTCAGTCTTGCAGTAGTGGTGGAGGAGAGGAAGCTTCTGCCAATTTATCAATTGTGTCCATTTCCAAGGAGTAAACCTGAACTTCAATTACACATGCCATTGTATAAGCACTGTATTTAAAAACTACGACTGCCAATAACCTTTCCTTCTGTATATGTACAAATCCAATGCAAATAGCCATCTAGAATATCCCCACAGATCCGTCAGCAGATTCCCACTTCATAAAACCACCTACCCAAACATTAACCTCAGTGGCTGCTCATGGGTTTGCATATGCAAACCCTGAGGAAAGGAGACAAGGATGACTTAACTTGCAAGAAAGCACATGCACTAGGCTGAGAGCATGAAATGGGGGTTCAGGCATTAGCCACAAATTATGCTGGAATTTTGGATCTGTTACGTAAAACCTTCACAAACACCTGCGACATCTTGGGACAGCATCACAGGGATGGTGGCAATGCCAAAATAAATCATGGTTTTGTATAGTGGAAGGAAATGAGGGTGCCAGGGGTTTCTGAATTTTACCCAAATCCACCAGTGGAGGGACAGCAGACAATTGCACCAGTTTGCAGCTTTTATTCACATTACTACATACAACAACCACAACAGAAGGTGTAGTTCCTACTGCTCTTCAAAAGTGACTTGAGGAGGCTTAAGGAAGCAGTCTGCTTAACTCGCTTTCCTGGTCACTTGGGCAGTTCCTCACCAGAGGTATGGAAACACATGAGCGGCAGAAAAAGCCAAATGTGTGCGTTTGTACCACCATGTTTCTCCCTCACTAACCACAGCGGGGCTGAACTCAGTACATCAGCAGCGGTGGTCTCACTCATCCCAAAACCAGCAGAGCTGACAACCAAAACAGAACACTTCTGCAAGAGTCACCAGTGCAAACCAAACCTCATCTTGATTTCAAGGCTGGCTCTGCCATCTTGGTTCCAGGGAGGGCTGGGGGTTCAGGGGTATCCCTGTGCCTTGCTTTTCATGTCACATTCATCCCTTGCCCAGCTGTGGCCATGTGTTGAAGATGAGGGCCTGGACTTTAGGCATGGAGATGCTGGTGTTTTGGGAGAGCGTTGCGGGAGGCTGACATGCAGAGCCGAGAAAGGTGGCACGTGGGGGTGTGCCAGAGCTCACCACCCCTTGGGTATCCCCAGCTGACAGCGATATCCCCTTGGGGACAGACACAGGGGTTTGAAATCTTCCTCGTACCTGCCTTTCCTTTTCTGTGTGATGGAGAAAACAGCCTGCAGCAGGGAAACATTTTCTTTCCCCCTCCTGCCTCAAAAAGAAGTGCAACAACAGCAAAATCTTTTCCTTACATGATCCTCGGGCGTGATTCCTAGCAAGCACGCATGCAGAAAACCAGGGCTGATTTATGGGGGGTCTTCTCTGGGAGGGGACGATATTGCTGTGCGTCTCAGCCGAGGTCGGGGACATCCTGCCACCCACCAGCACAAGGGAGAGGGACAATCCGGCCGTGAGCCCAGTACAAAGCCGGGTCGGTGCTGCTGGTTCACCAATAAATCAGCGTCAGGCAAGTACGAATGCTTGCTCTGGTCCTGGGACTGACGGACCCTCCCATCTAACCAGAGGGAGTCACTTTATCTCCCCCTGATTATTTCCCTTGCCACATTTTATCCTTTTAGAGTTACAAGCTCTTGGGGCAGATGTCTTAGTGAGTATTTGCACAGCAGGACCTGAATCCCAAATGAGCCCTTCTGGCATTATGAAAATTCAATCAAGGGCTTCAGCCATGAAAATGTAAACGATGTAGCTACTTATCATTTGTGCATATAGAGACACATAAACACACATATGCAGATACACATGCCCGGGGAAGCAGCGCCTAGTGCAAAAATATAAGTCCTTTAAAATAACAGTGCTATGTCGTGTTTAAGCCCCTTCCTTTGGATATGAATTTATATTTCACTTGTTCCTTTTCTCCCCTGTACAATAAAAATAGCGTGACACTGGGGACAGAAGCTGGCTGAACAGAAATCACTTTTCAGGACAAAAAGCAATTGCTACAAAAGCAATTGCAGCAATGCACAAAATCTTCTGAAGTGGTATTCAAAAGTTTGTGCTGACACACTGGGCTAAACAGACATAATAATTTTTCATAATTTTTTTATAATTTTCTGCTATATACAAATTAATAACATTCTACTACTGATTCAAAGACCAGTCTCTAAGTATTCTGGTTTTTTTATATTTAACATGGTAGCACCTGTCTATTTTGCGTCTTTTTTTTGTGACATGGAAACAAGCTGTATTTGCCTGTGTGATAAATAATAATAATCTGTACTAAAATGGATTTGGATGTGTATGCAAGGGGAGGGTGTTCACATCTGGGGCATTTGCTTGTGTAAATTTTGATGTAAATTTTACTATTAAGATGTTGATATTTCAAGACAATGGTGTGGCTCATTTCTGCACTGCAAAATTGAGTGTGGCTCACTGTCCAAGCAGTTTAGGCTTATTCACATACTTGGAATACAAAGAGCATTCTCCTCTGACCTGTTTTAAATACATATCTCACATTACATTGAGCTGTATCACCCTCTTAAGGTGACTATTTTTGCCTCACTTGCTATAAAGGAACTATTTTTTTCTCCACTGAAAAAAATAAAAGTGCCTCTTTGTCATCCTTTTTTGGTTTATTTTGAATTTTCTTTTTTCCTTAGCAGTCATTCTGGGTAAAGCTTCCTCAGCTAACTTCAGATAACATATAGGCCTAGCTCTGAGACAGCTGCCTATGGTGGTTTTATAGTCAGCAGGGAGAAACTGGAGCCTTAGAAGCACCTGCACAGGGAGGTCAATGGTGTCCACACTTCTGACTTCAACACCCAGGCTTTGGCATGATGGACCTGGTCCGCTCTGTCTCATCTGTAGGCTGATTGTTATTTCCATATGAAAAGTTTGGTGAAAGAAGAAGTGTAGGTTTCGATTTTATGACAGTTTTTTATAGTATATCTGCAGAGCACTGCAGTGAATTTTTACAGTGTCCTCTGGATCATCATTATCTTCAGGTAACCTAGTTTAAAAAGGCTGGACTATATTCATGGGCCTTGCTAAATCAGAGGTTACAGTTATGCAGAGAATAAAATATAGAATATTGCATATGTCTCTTCTATATTTGTTCTGCATATTGAAAGAATACATAATAGACCACATGGAACTGTGAAAAAATAAAAATAAGTGTAAAAACCTTTAAAGACAAGACCCAGTTCAAATATGTGGTACATGAAACGTGGGATGCCCCAGGCTCTGCCCCCATCCCCAGTCCTGGGGGAGCATCCCACCCTCCCCATGTGCACCCACGGGGGAATACATCCCATTTAAGGGGTTGATTCACTTGTGCGAGCCAGGTGCTGGTGGCAGCCCGCTGCGTGGGGGGGTGGGGTGGAGGGCAGGCCAAGGGAGGGGGCTGGGCTAGGGTTTGGCTTTAGGCATCAGCAAGTAGCGAGAAGGGAACTGGGAAGGATGACAAGAGCCCTTTCTAGAGTTAGGAAGTAAGAGCCTGGTGAGTTACAACAAAAAAGAAAAAGAACCCTGAGCTTACAGATGTCAAAAAAAGTATGAAAATTTATGAGCAAAAAATAAATAAAATAAACAGGCAGGGAGCCATCATAAGGGAAGGAGAGAAAGATCCCAGTGTGTCAGCATAGGTGCAGGTACACACACACACACAGAGTTAAGAGCCCTAGAAGCTATACAGAGGGGTTGCTTCTGCCCGAGTCCTCTTCGTGTCACGGCTCTGTAACTCTCCAGACTTTCCAAGTTATTGGAGAACTTCTCTGAATAGCCCTTAGAGGAGCTTGTCCAAAAAGGATTTCTCATCAGACCCCTTTAATTTGCCATAGCTCTGAGATGGGACATGCTGTGACTGACGCCCTAAATGGGGTATTAAAAAAACATTAACGAAATTCAGAAGTATGATTGATAGGAGATTCCTCCCTGTAATGTAACCAAACTATTAAAGTTCTTCATTAAACTTCTGTAGCACATAATTTCCGGCAGCGAAATTGAGGGACTTCCAAGTGCCTGAGAAATATAGGTGACGGGGAGATTAAAATGAGTGGCAGCCCGCAGGATGACAGCTGCTGGAGAGATATCTTCACCACCTGTGGAACCTGCTCCAGAACTGACAAGCATTAATGCTCATTCCTAATACTTAGTAATCTCTAAGCTACATGTGTAGTTAAAAACTGACACAGCTGAAAATTTGTCTCAGTTGCACCCACACCAAAGGATACGATATAAAAATATCCTCCATTTCCACAAGGATAATGCAACACAATGGCTTAAAAAAACATTGTGAGAAGAACACAGAGGAGAGAGTTGGAGGGATGTGTGTGACTTGTTCCTCTTGTCATGAAGCCTTCGACATGTCTTGTTGATCCAGCTGTTTTTACACTGTCAACATTACTTTTGTCTGTTAAAATTTACAGAAGGATACCTACCAACCACAGCAACAAATTAGGAGAGGATTAGAGAGCCCCTTATCTACTCACAGGATCCATTTTCAAATGATCTCTCCTAGCTCTTATAATCTAAGTTTATTCAGACACCCAAAAGGGCTCATCAATACAGGTAGTTCTGATAAATTTTCCCATCTTGCTTGCAGTGTTGTTTCCCTAACAGAATTGTGCTTTTCCTCCACCCTGGCGACTCCTGAGAGGTCACAAGCTGGAGAGACCCCTCTGCGATCCAGCCCAGCAGATGAAGTGCAACCATGCACTGATATCCACCCACTCAGGACTGGACCTCATGTGTGCCTACTGCTCAGTGGGTGGAAAATCAGTGTCCGGAACGTCGAGTCCCTCCATCCCCAAGGGAAGAAAGGCAGCTATCATTGAAGGCTGGGGGAGGAAGGACCCTCTCTTTATTCATGCACAGCTCTGACCCATGATCTGAGCTTGTCCTCTTGGTCCTGCCTCCAGGACCTCATTAGTGGAATGAGGCAGACATGCCCAAAGTGATTTGTTTCCTCCACAGCCAGCTGGCATGAAGCACCTGTGGAGTCTCCTTTCCAAGCACCTGGGCACCTGTGGGTTATACATCTGCACACAGATACCACTGGAGAATCACAGAATGGTTTGGGTTGGAAGGGATCTGCAGAGACCATCCAGTCCAACACCCCTGCCATGGGCAGCGACATCTTTCACTAGATAGGGTTGCTCAAAGCCCTGTGCAACCTGACTTTGAATACTTCCAATGATGCAGTATCCACAACTTCTCTGGGCAACCTGTTCCTCTATATTATAGATACGGGCAAGCTGAAATGGAGGTGACTACATCATCTTCAAAACATGCTGAAAAGCGCAGACCTTGGGCTCAGTCTGGTGACACCAAGGGCACTTCAGCCTGAGTATCTCTTGTGAACAGGCCATAGCTCACAGTCCATGGCCATTTCCAGCTGCTGTGTCACCCACCAGCCAGCTCCCTATCGGCCTCTTCATCTCTCCCTTCCTACCAAAAGTCATACACCAGGGACCTCTTCTTTTTCCCTGAAGCCCCTTATATTCAGGTTTACCTTCATCATTCGCTTGCATATTTGTGTGGTCCCTTTTACTTCTATTTTAAGACAAAGATTTACTTACTATTCAGCTTTCATTTCTGAGGCAGCGGTCATTTGTCACAAAGTATGTGTCTCTATAAATATTACCACGTGGTTGTCACCCTGATTTTTCTGGTAGAGGGTTTCTTAGTACAGAGTAATGGAACTGGGGCTGATTAGGGCCACCAGTGCCAGCTCTTGCCTCGCCACCGAGACAGCGTATTTGAGTGTAACTACTGACTCGGAGGCAAGGTCAGTGGAAGAAGGACTGGAGCAGTGATGAACACTGATCCGGGACAGGTCCCAGCTAGGGCCAACATCTTCTTTTGTCCCTTTAAACAGCTTGACCTGGACTTGTTCCTTGCACGTGCTTTGCAGTCACCAGCGGCACCAGTTATCAGATGTGCGTCTCAGGCGTGTGGAAAGTACCATGCCAAAAGCAACCCTCGGAGCAGGAGAGTTTATTTACCTTATTCTAGGTAGAGAAGTGTTTTGTTAAATCTGGCTGCAGCTGTCATAGGATAATTAATGCATGTATCTTCTATCCAACTATTATTTGAATAAGCACCTCTGTCTGCCCCCCAAATTGCACATCAGTTACAGAGATTTGTCACCAAGACATAAATGAATGCTATCTTCAAACTCATGATTCATGAGCTACCCTAGAAAACCAAACGTTAAGTTTAATTAGCTCCTGGACTAATTGCTTAATTTTATAAAAAAAAAAAACACAACAACCTCCTCCTAGCCAAGCCTTTGGGAGACTATGGCTCATTTGCAAGGTACTAATGAGCCACCAGCAGAAGATAAAGTCAACAGCAGACCCGGTGCCGGGGCACGTAGCCTCCCTCCGCCACAGCACTGGAGTGGCACAGCCAGGCTTACTTATGCTTACTGCGACAGGGAGATCAGACAGTTCTTCTTTTGGTAAGAAATTGAATCTGGGGGCTGACCAAAAGGGTAGCAATAAACACATTAGGATAAACTGATATTAGGTTGACTGGTATGGACTGAAACACTCAGGTAAGTATGAGTGAACAGCATGGTACTGACCAAACAAGAAAATCTGTGGTCTAAACAGAGGCTACAACTACACTGATGTAAATGTGGAATACAGGTTATATTTAAACCTGGTTTTAGTCTCACTGTCAGTGAGATTTATTTAACTGCTTTACAGAATTGGGATTTTGGTAACTATCTTCATGTATATTACATAGGTAGGAATTTAAATATGGAGCTTTTTCAGCCAGAAATGCTTTCCAGATTGATAATTCTGATCAACACTATTAAATAATGACTAAATAGTAGCGACAATACATTTATTGAATGCTGTTTCGTATCAACCCCAACAGGACCTAAGAGCTGTCAGGGCTTCTGAGCCTGAACATTTAAATAGTTCGAAGGAAAAAGCAGGCCAGAATCAAGTCTGCATGCTCAAATCAGGAATGAAGTATATCTAAGTATACCGGAAGAGGTAATATTTGTCTGTCATTTTAATTAGTTGTAATTTTAATTAGCATTTTAGTGCTCTGAAAACACAAGATTGAGTCTTGTTCACTGCAGGTTCTTCTCGAGGTGTTGGGCACCTCTGGTGACAGCTACAGGTTTTCTCCCTTCTGACCTGAACCTGCAGGCTGAAACGTGAGCTGTGTCTTTCTCTGTAGTGGCTAGAGAACAACACCCCCCACCCCCAAATTCACCTGACTCCAGGAGCTGGGGCTGAGAAGCAACCAACTAACCTCAGGTTCCCAGGATCCCCTCCCAAGCCTAGAGGGATTATCCTGCACTCAGGTCAGAGCAGAGGTGATGGATGATGTCTATGCCTGGCATTATCAGAGCAAGAAACACACCGATTGCCTGCAGAAAAGCAGAAAACACCCTCCACCAGTGTGGTGAAATAAACTGGCACTGAGATAAAATTGCCATTTACGCAATGCTTAAGGTAAGCTGCCATTTCTACACCAAATCCAAATTACCTCCTATTGGGTTTGCACAAACGTTGCCAGCAGAGATGCACAAAACCTCAGAGCAAGACAGGGAGCAGAACAGTTCTCAACTGTGTATTTCTTGCCGTCTGTAACATACATTAACAGACAAGGAGAGTTGGTGAATTCTTGTATCCACTGTAAAAGCCTGGTCTCACTGCTAGCTTTTTTCAACCGGGGCAGTTTTTGTCAAGAAATCCACATCCCTCTAATTAAAGACTATGGCCTCAGTCCTGAACTGCACCCTACACACCCCAACAGTATTGAGGGATGCAAAGTTCATCTTGCACATGCAGCCACCAGGTAGGTGTCTATTTGCTGCATAATGCGTAGTCATACAACCTGCACATTTATATCAAAACTCTAATACTTAAAATGGATAAATCAGTTCAAGATCCCTTTCAAAAGCAAGCAGGACAATAAAGCAAAGCAGAGAAAAAAAAGCAAAGCCACCCAGTACCACACCGTGTGCAAGGAGCCCTGAACCTTCACAGTGCATGAGCTGGAGCATTTTCATCCCATGCGAAGTTCAGCTATAGATTGGACTCTGCCAGTTGTGAATAGCCTTTACCTCTCAGCTCTTTGGGCCTGAGGAAATTATTTAGGTGGCACCTAATCCAAAGCCAGGGCATTTTAGCTCAAGGTTCAATCCTTGTTTGAAAGGTGGGGAATATCCTCAAGAAATTGCTGAAGTAATTAAGAAGCAAACAACAAAATATCCCCAGCTCCAGCTCCTTCTGCCAGTCTGCTCCTCACTGTTCTGCTCTTTCCTTTTCATGTCACAAAAACTTTGAACATTTGTTTAGCCCGAATACCGAAGAACTGGAGCACAACAACATAAGCAGGAACACCGCTACTTTTCTGGTCAGTAATTCAGTTCCTTGGCTCGTCAGGATAAACTGCACGGCCTTGGAAAGTATTCATCCACTTGGGAATTGGATTACAGCCTCATAAAACAGCACAGTGCTCCTATTATCACCTAAATAAAGCTGCCACCATTCTGGAACAAATAGGTGGAAATGGTCAGTCACCGAGTATCCAGAGTTGAAGTGAAGAATAATAAACTGACATACGGTTCTTAAGAAATTCTTCACAAGGAGGCAGATTTAATGCCCTGAAAGCCAGCCTTTTACATGCACAAAAACACACACTCATCTTTTTTATCACTGTCTTCTCTAAAGCACTGAGGGCTCTGTAAAGGCGGGATCCAGGTACAACACTTTCTGAATAGCTGACGATGACAATGCAGCCACCACCGTATTATCCTCTCTCGCAAGAGGATGCCCCAGAAGTTTCTCAGCCTTTATAAGCTAGAAGAGGAGGTGGTTTTGTTGCAGCTGCCCAAGGTTGTGCCTGGATCAATACAAAATCCTGGCTGATTAAAAACACCTCTCTGCAGGTTTCTGCAGCCTGTGGTGGAAAAATGACTTGGTGAAAGACAAGTTCTCCACAATGTCAGCTGGACCTTGTTCCGACTCCACTGCTGAGCCACCACAAGCACGGAGCAAGTCATTTTAACTTCTTTGCATATGTAAAAAAGGGGACAGGCTCATGTTTGGAAAAATCTTCGGGCAAGTCCCTAGAGAAAGTGATTTTTAGGCATGATGTTCTGCCACTATTTTTTTTCCTGTGGGTTTGGGGATGGAATTGTTCACCACATAGTCACTGCAAGGGACTAGGCATTTGCAAAATAAGGATGCACAACCCATTTAAAAGGTCTTTTAACTAAAAGACCAGCTCCTTTTCTTTTCCAGAAATGCTCACACAACTGTTTCACAAGGATCATCAGGTTAAGACCTACCTTCAGGACCCCCTCAATGTGGAAAAATTGAATCATTTAAGGCTTAACATCACTGCTCACAAGGTCATACCTCCAGCATCTAAGAGCTTGGGAAGAGGCAGACTTCCTTCATAAGGACCAGCTTGGCCTGTGCAGAGGCACCAAGAGGGGACACGTCTGGTCCTGCCTCCCTCTGCCCTCTCCCCACTCCCAGCCCGTCGCTCCTGCTGCTTGCCTTGTGCCAGTGAGTGACCGACCCCTTGTGAGACACTTTCCCTCATGTAATGGCAGGAAACTACCTCAGAAGAAAACTCAGCCTGTGTAGTTTTCTTTTGTTGGAGTCAATTGAAGCAGCTCACCCAGGAGTTTGAATAAAAGCCGAGCCTGCACAAGCTGGTAGGGAGTATAGGGAGAGGAGCGGAGACACACAGGGGAGCAGCAAAGGGCTAAAGCCTTCTCCCATCAGCATCAAATAGCAACAAGAAGCCATGAAATCATCCCATCTGCCCGTGGAAAGGCATGTGAGTGACCTCAGACAGTCCTCAGGCAAAGGATGGGGATTTCTGCTGTACACGAGAAGGCGGTGTCACTCTTGGAAGCAGCATCAATCAGGATCAGTACCAGACAGCAGTGTCCACTTTGGGTGCCCACACTTCAAATGGGTTAAATACAGGTTTCAAAACACAGTTACACGAGCAAATGTACTGATAACCCCCCAGCTTAATAAAGAAGGGGCTACGTTGGGTTAGTCCCATTTTACATGTAACTTCCTGATGAAATCACTGCTGATAGAAAATTATTTAATCCAACAAACAAATGCATAGCAAGCACAGCCTCTGGGCAGGAAACAGAAACTCAGTTAATTGAGCTTCAAAATGAGGTGCGCAGACACGGTCGATTCCCCAATACTGAAGTTGTTTAAATCAAATCTGGATGCCTTTTTAAAGGCCATGTCATAGCTCAACAAGAAGTTACAGGCTTGATGCAGCAATCTCTTGATACGGTTTTATGGTGTGTAATACGCAGCCCCTTCTTGCCTTTAAAATTGATGGAGGACCAAAATCAGCAACAAAAGGTGAGTCTTGTAGTTGCATCGGTCTGTCCCTCACAGTGTGCTTGGCTCCTATGAGCCAAGCTGCACTTGCACCAGCGTTTACCCAGCTCTGCTCCCCAGCAGAGTGAGGGAATTACATTCTCTGAACTGGTAAATCTAAGGAGATGCCTGTACAGATCTGCACACTGGTGCCACTGCTGCAACGGGTGACACTGGCACAGCCAGGGTCAGACCTGGCTGCCCTGGTCTCAGCAGGCATCATAGAATCATAGAGTCATTAAGGTTGGAAAAGTCCTCTAAGATTGTCAAGTCCAACCATCAACCCAACACCACCATGCCTGCTAAACCATGTCGTGAAGTGCTATATCTACAGGCCTTTTAAATACCTCCAGGGATGGTGACTCCACCACTTCCCTGGGCAGCCTGTTCCAATGCTTCACAACTCTTTCTGTAAAGAAATTTTTCCTAATATCCAGTCTAAATCTCCCCTGACGCAACTTGAGGCCATTGCCTCTCATCCTATTGTTAGTTATTTGGGAGAAGAGACCAACACCCATCTCACTAGAACTGCCTTCCAGGTAGCTGTAGAGAGCAACAAGGTCTCCCCTCAGCCTCCTCTTCTCCAGACTAAACAGCCCCGGTTCCCTTAGCTGCTCCTCCTAAGACTTGCTCTCCAAAAAGACTTGTTCTCCACCCTGTGCCCTCTTAGCAGTGCCCCGCTCCTCCCTCTTCCCAACTCTCTTGCCTCTTGTCAGTTTTGCTGCCCTCGCTTAGGGCCTTTTTTGGGTTTCAGCTATGGGAGAAATCACTGCGCAGTCTGAGCTGCTGAGGTTTGCCCCTTAAGGCACGCACCACCGGCCCATATGCAACATTCAGCTGGGACTCTGTATGTGTGTGACACATGGGGAATGGAAAAGAGTGGGTACAGAAAAGGCCAGAGCTGCCAAAGCATGAAAGGTAGGAGATTGAAAGCATGCCACCCAGCCCTTCTCCCAAGGTGCATGCCAGGAGCATCATGAACAGGAGCAACAAGCCTCTCTCTCTCTCTCATCATATACAAACACTTTCTGTACTCCAGCCAGGATGGTCACTGTCCTTCAGGGCTTTACAGTCCTCTCAGGTCTCTCTGGTTGACACATGTGAGGTTTGAATCTATGCTTCTCAATGTTAAAGTAATACTCGAGGTGTTGGAGCAAGCAGATGTGGCTGGCGGGTTGCTATGTGCTGTAAGGTGTAAGTGATGTCCTGGTACAAGTTACTGGCCAGCAGTCCCCCGCTGCCAAAGGGGACACAGGAGAGGTGGAGCAGCCTTGGACAGTGGGTGTGAAACCCTGGTAGAGACCCCCATTCCACACACACTTTCTCCTCCCTGTGGCAAAGGGGGGGCCAGCAGCAGGCACCCCCCAGCCTAGAGGCCACTCTACCCTCCTCACCCATCCCAAAAAAAACTCAAGTAGATTGAGTTTTTTTCCAGACCTCTAGTCACGCTTCTCCATACTTATCCCCATCCTATTATAAGACCCAAAGAGCTCAGCTTACCCTTACAGCTTTAACACAGCCACAACAAGCTCCGGCAGCGCAATGCCTGCTGCCTTTGTATAATCACGCTTGCTCCTGCTGCCTGACAGGTGAGGCTGTGGCAGCACTGTGGGATATTATGACATCCAGTGGTCGCTCAGGTAAATCACTGCTGCTTTCTGAGATCCCTCTCCCCAGTTTAAGGCCCCGAAAAGGCACAGGGGTGACCACGGCTTCCTTTGTGCTAGAGCAAGGCAAATTGCCTCCTAGCAATAACGCCGTGCTCCAAGCCAGCAGACCTCAGCTCATTCAAAAAACTATTCATTCGTAAACACGTTTTGCCAGCAAGGCATTAACTCATTAAGGCAAACAGCTATCTGCTAATCATACCTCGGGAGAGGGAGGTGCTATCCGAGAGCACCGACAGAAGACTGATATGCCTTTTGAATATATGGGCTTTGCAAGCTTTCCCTCTTTTCTCTCTCTCTCCAGCTCCAGCAGAAGCACAGGGACACAGGGAGCAGGGTGCTAACACGGCTTAGCAGCATCAGTGAGGGGGGCCCAGCATAGCTTCTGGCTGAACCAACTGGAGTGACTGGCCTCCTTGATTTCCATGGCTAATTCTGGGGAAGGCATCGGTGCTTTGTTGAGCATAAATGCAAGACGTGCAATTAAAGAGCAAACTTCGGAGCAATGATATCAGGATATATTCAGTTTTCTTCAAAGACAGCCAGCGATGTAACCAGAATTATTACGCACTGTTTTGCAGATGAGCTGTTCCTTCAGAGCCTGCGAGGCGGCAGTTGCTTTCTTGAGTGCTGAATTCACTCCACTCCCACTCACGTCAGCAGCTTGGCTCACAGCTGATTTTAAGTCTTTTAGCCCAAATTGCCTTTTTCTCCCCTGCAAGTGCTCTCGCCAGGGAGCCTTCCTGAAATGCACAGTAAGAACTAGATTGCTCAGGTTTACAACCAATTGGGAGAAAATGGAGTAGGAGCAACAAGGCAGCTGCTCCCCATCGAACATGGCAGTAACGACCTGCCTGCCAAGGGGACCTGACTTTGTCAGCTCCTCCAGGGTGATGGGGCCTTCAAAAGCCGCTTCCTGGAACTGAAATAGTAATTCTACAGTCATCAGCCTTAGCGTACGGTCTTTGGATTTTATGTGTGTTTCATCAAAGACGGATACCGAAGAACAATGTAATTTCACAAAGCAGTGGAAAAATACCCAAAGATAAAGCTTTCCTTTAAACACAAGTCTTTAAATTTGGCACAAAGCTACTATTCCTCTATGCTACAAGGACAGTGCTATGAAGTTTTCACTTCTATGTGTTCATGTATCGCATGTCTATATGGCACATCACTGAGCCCAAACGGTTGCTTTTCTTTAATTTCACTGCTGTCTGTGTGATTAACCCTCCACCTCCAGGCCGTGCCAACCCTTAGCATACGTCTTGAAATCCTCGTGGTCCCTGAGAGCAGAGGATAATAGGCAAGAAAAAACCGCTCCCACCCACACTGCAAAAGCAATGGTGAAACTTCTGTGGAGATGTTGGGTGGCTATTGGGAATGTAACCCAGTGTTGGAGATAGCACACCTTGCATGCAGGCCTGGAGGGAAAGATGTGATGCCCCAGGCATCTCCATTTACATTGGAGGAAGAACTGAGCTGCTGTAAATACATCCAGATGTTGATCCAGTCCAAGTAAAAGGAACTACTTGGCATCTCTGTCCTCTTATGACCTGGTTTGCCGATGCATTTTGAAGCAGAAGCACCTAATGCAACAGGGCCATCTTCTTTAAATGGGACGTAGTATGGAGTTAGGTAGTTATAGCTTTCCCAAAAGGAGGGGAGGAGATGCTGAGCTCTCTCCATTTTAAAAACTCTGGCAACCACGAGGTGTCCTGTGCCCTTGGCCCCGGGGTGTTTTGGAGAGAGGGACACGCTCCACAGGTCCTGCAGAAGCTGGATGCTGCTCACCCTGAGAGCCCAAAGCAGCTTGCTCGTCCCGGATAGATGGCTGCTGGGGCGTGTGTTTGGCACCAGATCCTCGTTCCCTGGGGAGTGCTGGCTTGCTTCTGTATCTGCGTTCTGTTCTGGTTTCCCTTTCCTTCAACCAGGCTGCAGGCCACCGTACTGCTTCATGAGCAGCTTGGATGCCTCTGCCTCAGCAGCAGCTGCCTCTGATGAGCCCGAGGACAAGGTGAAAGGTGGGAGGGGTGGGAAGAAGCTCCTGCTGTCCAATTTTAATCTGCAGTTGCAAGGCTGTCAGCCTCTAATCCCAGTTTAGGCAGACTGGCTCCCACATTTAAAAAGAGGAGGTGAGGAACAGCATCTGTGTCTGGCTGCAAGCACTTTTAGCCCATTGCACTGCAAAATCAGATGTTAGTGGTGATTTCTGCTAACATCTTGGATATTGCATGGAGAAAGCCTGGGATCGATGGCTGGATGCCTACCACAGAAAGCCGAGGGGCTTAAGCATCTGTTCCCGTTCAGGTGTGAATTTCCACCTTCCTCCTGTCAGCGTAAATATTCACCTTCTGTTTCAGCATAACAACAACAAAACATCTTCATTTAAACTCCGCGAGTGCGGCCAGGAGAGGAGCCTTTGCACAATTAGACACGGCTCAGAGAAGGTTTAAGTGCTTTAGGGCCTCTTAGCCATTAGTGGCTGCCTCCCAGCAGGGTCTGGCTGCCTGTTAATTTGGACACAGCAATTAGAGGCCGAGAGCTCTGCTGGGCCAGATCCCAGCCCCGATGCTGGGTTCCTGGCACTTGCAGTGAAAAAAAGACATTTTCCATTGAAAACACCAGGTTAAATTTTTTACTTCCTTTCCATCAAGGCTCTCTTGGCAATGGATAACATTTGCCCAGATGAGCGTGCCTGTTATTTCTCCAAATCTGAGGAGACCTGCATTTATGCTGAAATTAAAAGCTGGTGACTTTAACGTCTGGGTCACTTTTGAAAGAATGATTTTTTTAAAAATCAGTGTCAGGAGAACTGCTAGAAGAACTTGGGAGAAAAAGTCATGGTATAAAAAGAACATTATGATACTTCAAATGTCACCTCGGTCACCTTAAACAAGGGAATGTTTTGGGGACCAGTCCCCTCAGCATCAAGCTGGCTGCACTTTGGTGGCACAAGCCTGACTGCCAGGAGGGGGAGAGGGAAGGAGGAAGGCCCACGGTCACAGTGCCATTTCGCTTGGCAAATATCTGTGGGCGAAGCCCCGAGTGTGGCCGGGCTGGGCAGCAGCACACTGCTGGGGTAGGCAGGGGTTCAGGGAGCAGGCATCTCCAGGTCACCTCACCACAGGCAACAGCACCCCCTCCACAAGCAGCCTGCTGCTGTCCTTGGAAGATATCTCCTAAGCTAGTTTTCTACTGGCATATTATCTTCCTCTGTGATGAGGTGTCTGTTTATCAAAAGCATAGACTGTCTTATAAATCCTTCCTAGCTCACTGCAAACAGCTTCACCTGATGTCTCAGCCCTTCACCCACCAGCTGCATGTGATTTTTTCCCTTTCCAGCTTCTAGCCAGCTCTCCCTGAGGATATAAGTGCTGCTTGTTGTTGGTTTTTTTCATTTAAGCAAGCTTTTGCTAAGAAGAGGTATCTGAGACATGCATAGACTGTTCTTTAATCCTTTACCTCCCACACTTCCCTCTTTTCTCGAACCAAGCTGTTAATAAGAATGCAGATTACTGTAGCCAGAATTTATAGCAAGTGTTTGCAGTTGCCAAATATAAATTTCAAAAAGTGGCAGAAGCGTGATCAAACCACAGCTCTGATCATCAGCATTTCTACAGTGTATATTTTCCACAGTTTACCTATCACAACCTACAGCCATAGATACAGCTTTAAATGAGTAGGCCTGTTTTTAAGGATTTCCTCTGTTATAAGCGACAGCATTTCATATCTCGGTGTATTTAAATCCCCAATATCTGTGAGGTCCCAAAGCGATTATCATATGTAAATGGCAAAAAAAGGGGAAAAAAAAAAGTGAATCAGCCCCCGAGTCCTACTGAACACGGAGAATGCAAGTTCATCCCTGTATAGCTGTGCATCGGGGAGGAATCAAACAACTCGGTGTCGCGCAGAAATGCAAGCACAAGACAGAAAGGCAGAAATAGTGCTCTTCCTTCTTCACCAAGAAGTTTGGTCCGGGTTTGAGAGACACGCTGTGGTTGCCCTTGCGTGCTTTGGGGTGTCACAGCCCCCCAGCCTCTCACCAGGGGCGTGGAGCGGGTGCCGGGGAGCAGCGACAGGCGCGGACAGAAATGAGGACAGCCTTGTGCGTGCTTGGAGACGCAGGCTCCAAGCGTGGTGGACAGCCTGAGCCCACGTCAGGTTTAGGACACAGAGCTAGCAGCAGGGCTAAGCCAGACTGGTGCTCGATTGCGAACCCACAGTCACCTGCTCACCCCTTCAGCTCCTGTACTCCTCTTTTCCTCACCCTTTTCCTGCTCAGACTCACGGTGGCACAAGCCCCATTGGCGGTGGTGGTCAGACCGGTGCCCAGGGTACTCCTGGGGCTCTGCAGACCCTCGATTGCCCTGCTGGGAGGGACGTCCAGAGCCACGGACAGATGTGCACCATCCCCGAGAGCTACGGCACAGCTTGGCCGGGTGGGACCATCCTACAGTTTGGTTTTATTTTAAAGTAAAATAGCACAGAAAATATCTTTCAATGATAATTTATGTGAGCTATGTCTCCAGAGGTACCTTCCTGAGTAGCTTATACGTGTGTGACTTCAGTACCCACTTACCTCTCCTGCCTTTGACCAAACCTGCCAGCTGCTGGTTGGTGGTTTGGAGCAGCTGCTGTTGGACCCCTGCACCGCTCAGCCGAAGGGGCACGTCCCTGCCTTCTGTAAAGCTGTACTGAAGGTTCATATGCAATTTCCTTTGTAAATTTTTATGGTTTCCACCCAGCATAAAAACTTACAATTAGACATGTTTTAAAGGCATAGTTTAGCCTGAGTACATTAGTCTTGGCTGAGTGCGCTGCAACTTTTTCAAAAAGGAGCAACCCATCACTGAAAAGGCTTCTCCATTAGCAGCACTTCTTCTAGTTGTACATATTCAATACAAAATTGCCAGTGAGTAAAATAGCCATTACCTCTCTCAATTAAATTGACATATGCAGGTAATGCAGATCTCATATCACCCTTGCACCCTCATTCACTGCTTGCTGGAAACCTCCATAACACAGAGCTTCTCTGCTTCTCCTGGCGGCTTTCCCTGCAAGGGACAACAGGGAAGGACACCCTGACACCCCCTGACTCCCACATCATGCGACTAAATGTGTGGTGCCCCTGTTCAGATAGGGAAAGCCATGGCCAATGCAAGTAATATCAAATGAAATTAAAAACTTATTAGCCATATTTCTGAGAGATGGTGAGTTTTATATTGTTGCAGTCTCACCCTTCCTAGCTAAAAAAGCAGGAGACGTGACAGTGCATTCGTTATTTAAAGGTCCATTTCAATCAGAGGATGATAATGCTTGCGAAGGCAGGGAAGATAAAACACGTTACATTTTTGAGTTCACTGCTAGGACCACGGATGACAATGTTTAGGCAGTCTGTGACAGTAAAAATCGACAGCCTGCCAGTGGCTGTCTGCTGCACCTCCCAGTCTCTCCAGATGGGGAACTGGGGTGATGGGACTCAGGCAGGGTGCAGACGGCAGGGTGAGTCCCTGGGGAGCAGCGGAGCAAATGGAGAGCTTGCCCGACAAGAGCAGAGCAGCCATGCTGAGGGACTTGCGACCGCAGACACTTCTCAGCTTTTCTGTTTTATCACCTGCTCTAAGGAAATCTGAACACTTCATATGCAGCAGCCCCACTATGCTCTAGTCAAATTAATTTTGCTGCTGGTCAGAGAGATGCCTGGCAGCTGAAGAAAGCTGGCTTATCTCTCTCTTTCCTTATGAAACTCTTTCACGAGGTTCTGACCCAGACTCCTCGATCACTGCTGCTCTTTGTACCTGTGGCTAAGCTGTAACTGCAGAAACTCCAGGGAATAGTGGAAAACTTTGCCCTGAGATGCTGTCCTCTTCAGAACAGGCACCTGCTTTGTGGGATGAACATATGTATCTTTGGTTGTTTGTCTTTTTCCCAAGTTACTCACTGCTCCCACCAGCTGTTCAAGGTCTCAGGCAAAAATCTCTGGTGTCCCCCAGCCTGCCATCTGCCAGTCTGGTTGGCTCAGGCTGGGCGAGCCTACGAGCTATTTTCTGCGAGGGAATGGAGGAAGCAGCTGACTATGTCTACATGAGTGGTCAGAGCCAAACTGAGGTGCTGCTGCCTTGTTGATGTTCTCCCCAGCACGGGTCTGACCTGGCTTTCTCCCAGACACCGCCTTCCGATAGTTTAGAGGCTGGGACAGTCCAGGGATGACTCTTCACCAGTTGTGCAGGCAAAGCCAGCCTGATTTGGGAGGAGGGAACAGCGTCTGACCATGCAGGTGTGAGCTGGGCAGCCCAGTGTCCCATGGGCCAGAAGTCAAGCCACAGCACAGGCATTATTTGCACAACCCCTGCCTGCCCGTCCTTCTCTCGTGCCGCCTTCTCACGTCCTGCTGCAATGCAGCTTCAACCCACCGAGCTGGGACCTTCCCTTACAAAACTACACCTGCCGTTGCTTATGTTTAATGGTTGTGTCAATTCCTCCTCACACTATAAATTCAGATGTCTGCCAGGACTTTGCAGGACCATTTCAATGTGCTCCCACATAGCGGCTGCTGCAGACCCAGGAATTGAATCATCCCCAAAATGACATTTTACTGTAGCATGCTGGAGAGCCTGTAATGCCATGTGTGTGAGGCACATTCAAGATCTGGCCACCGAGGAAAAGCTGTGAGCTACAATGAGTTGATAACTACTGTGTAAATGAAAAGAATAATAGCTGGTTTCTATATTTCTGTATCTCAGATATTCTAAACTACCTCTTAGACAAAACGCTTTCATCAGATGAACGGTACATCAAGCCCTGAGCCCAGAGTTTGAAGCTCAGATAAGTAGGGAAGGGAGACCAAATTCTCTCTCACCTGGTCAGAAATCCTCAGCAGAAAATGCCACCATGTTCACTTACTATCATTTCAGCAGTGGGCTAACAAACAGAACAGCTAGTCCAGGCATCACCACATGCAGGGCTCCGGCTCTAGGAAAGGCATTTTTAGCTCGTGGGTGATGTATATTCAACAACAGTATAGCCTGTGTGTGTTTGTGTTGATCAATGTATTGGCCGTCTAACGACATGAAAGGCAGGACACCCTATGTTTTAACTTGCTATTCCATTGCTGTCCCCTGCAGAGTTCTCCTTCAAAATGCTTTTCTGTCTTCAAACTTCTGCTCCCTGAAAACATGTTGTTTATTATATCTTAAGACAGGCCGTATCAATTACAGTAGCTAAAGAATTCAACTTGCCATAGTTTTCCTGGAAACCTCCTTGATATTCATTACCTGCTTGGCAGACTGCATGAATTTGGATGCTGATTTACGGAACAGAGCTTAAAACCGGCGTGATATACCTAGCCAGCTGGAGAACAGGACACAGGGTCTCATTTCCAGTTTTATTGAAAGGAAACATTAAATGCTCTGTTGTATTACGGCAGTTCTGGTAAGGGCCATGTTATGCTAAATGACAGCTTCAGTATTAACTCAAGTAGAGGTCTGGGAGGTCCTAAACCTAATGTGGATTCCAGTTTTTTCAAAACAGGAACTGAAGTAAGCTATATAGATTAAGAAACCCCACATCTTACTTTACCATACCCTCCTCACCCTCTCAACTTTTTCTACTTTGGACAGCCAAACTCCTCCAAATCCCACAATTTTCCCCCACATAGTCCTCCTCCCAAGCACCCTGTCAGCAGAGTCATTAGATGCTGGACGTCTCCAGACAGAAGGCGCAGTGCAATTGCACTAGACTTGCCTGGCCACGACCAGCTCTTGACCTTTCTTAGCATCAATGAGGGACTTGTGTCCTCCTTCAAAACCATTATTTATCTGGTGGCTTAGGTTCAGCCATCAGCAAGTTACAGAGCTATGGTCTCGTGTGTGTTTTCTGTGCCTCAGCAGGGACCCAGGGATGGTGACTGAAACAGATGGCTCCTTGTAGTAAATCAGCACCTAAGGTGTAGTTTGCAAACACAAGACAAGATGATTCAGATATTAATGTTTGGTAGGGGAGGGGGAATAAAGTATCTTCATATTCAAGCTGATCCTCATGGAAAAGAATGGTAATGTCTTCCCTGACATTTTTGAGGTCTATCTCACGCTAGACTGGCCCACACACAGGCTGGGATCTTGTGTTTTCTAGTGCTTAAGGCACATTCTCAGAAATGGAGTGAGATCTCTGAAACAATGCTGAAGTATGAGAGCCGCATACCAAACACCGACCTTGAAACAGCAGCTCTTGTGTAAGAAAATACATCTCTTTGTGCTGGATAATTTCTTTCAACTTGAAACCAAACCAAGATTAAAAGTAACATCTCTGTGACAAAATGAACATGAGGTCAGTATCAAAAAACCCCTCCACGTGGAGAGGAATTGAAGAGGGCAACACAAACAAATCCACTGACCTCAGCCAACAACCACCCCTAGGAAACACAGTTGCCCAAACTTCTCATACATCAAGATGAGCATCTTAGAGGCTATCATCACTTCTGTCACAGTACCCCAGCTCAGCTGAAAATGGAGAGGAGAAGGTTGCTTACCTGCAGTTCACACTCATTCTTCCACTTCAGCTCGACTCTGCCCTTGACTGAACGGGTGGGTGGCCAAGCCCCAGTGCAGAAGGAACGATGCACCCGGGTTTGGCAGAGATGCCCCATTGCACCTAGGTAGGTGCGAGAGGCTGAGGTGTCCAAAGGGAGCAACAACCCACCAGGGACAGGACTTGTCACCTCTGAGAGGGATGTATCCACCTCTCAGAGGCAGGAGAAGGAAACCAGGATGGTTTCTCCTGAGCCTGGGGTCAGCAAGAAGTCTGGAGGGCTCAGAGAAACCAAGTGGTGAGCCTCTTCTCCTATCTCCAGCTGTTCACAGCTGGCACGGCCATCTCCTGCACAGCTGGGGTCCGGTCTGCAGTAGCTGCAACAGGAGGGATCTGCCAGTGCTTGCAGCAGCTGTCCTGGCCCTCCCTCTGCTCCTCCTCTCCACAAAAGCAAGATGCCCCTGCCCAGCCACCCTCAGAACAGGTCAGTGACCACGGCTGACCTTTCCTCCCGCTTGTAACAGGACCAAAGCAAAACACGGGGAAATGAAAGACGGCAGCCGTGTCCGCGATGCTTTCAAGGGTAGTCCCTGTCCTGTCCTGCGCCTCAGCCTGTGCCTGGGCACCCTGCAAGAGGGTGCTGAGGGACAGGGCATGGCAGACAGGGTGCCAGCAAGGACGTGCCACAGGTGTGTCCTGGCCTGTGCAGTTCAGCAGCAGAGGTACGGTGTTCACAAACTAGAGATAAAGCCCAAGCCACTCAATTAGAAAGGCTCTACCAGATACTCAAGAAAAAAATCCCACAAACAACCTGAAAAAAAACGCTCGACAACTGCAAACCCCAAACCTTAGGGTTTCTCTACAAGCAAACATGATTCTGATATGAGTTTTCCCATAACCTTGTGTCGGTGTGGCCAGGCAGCTTTCTCTGTGCCAGGTTAATTTGCTGCCTGCATGAGATATTGGGCCCAGGAGCCATGCAAACCACTGCAACTGTTCCCGAGGGGGTGATGCTCCATGTGCAATGTCCCACCAGGTGCAATGTCCCATCAGCCCACTGCATGGCGAAGGGGCTGTTAATGGCTGAGTGTCTCCTCTGTCTACCCAACTGCAAAACATTAGCATTACCCAAACAGAAAAGATAAACTTTGGGGGTTTGCCAAAGACTTAAACAATTAATAAGCTAAATTTCTTTCCCTCCTCACTGAGATCCCAGTGTTGCCAGAAGGGCATCAAGGATTTCTCTTTGTTTATTGGAATTAATTCACTTCTTCCCCCAAATGACAACTGCAGCTTGGTTAAAGCAGTCAGTCTCACACTAATTTATTTGTTCAGTGAGTGTCATTCAGCTCCCCACAGAAGTTACCAAATTAAAAATTGTCAGTTTCTGTGATGGCCTGACCTTTTCAAGCTGAAATAATTCAAAGTCTGGCCCACTGGGTCCAAAAGCAAAGCTGCCAAGAGCAGTGCCCGTGCTGGAGCATCAATGTAAATGTTCCAACAGGTAAATAGTCATCCGTCGAGCCTGGGAAAATATCTTGCAAGTTGAGCAAGTAGACAAGGTGTCATGTGTAGAGTAAATTAAAAAGGAAATACCATTTTAGGGATATATCCTAGGGAAAAGGGAGCGCTCAGGTATCTGTCTAATCAAACCCAGACACTGCGAGCTAATGTATTTCCATACTCTGAATTCAAAAAAGTGGACTAACAAAAATCCAAGATTTCTTGAACAGAAGCTATTAGCCCTCTCTTGCCTGCTTTCTCTTTTTAATCAGCGTCCTTATTTGCCAGTTATCTTCAGCAACCTTAGGCTTCGGTAACACTCCGAGGCGTCATGCCACGGTCAATACCAATGTGCCCTTGGACACCATCGGGGTTTGTGCTTGCTCCAGTCTCACTGCAAGATGCCGCTGGCAGAGATAACCCCAATCTTCCTTCTCGCTTCTTAGAGGAGATCAAGCATAACAGAGAAATACATCCTGCTGCCCAAGTCCTGCTCCACCTGACATACATGAGCAACTCTACACAGTGCCAGGGCCAGGTCACACAGCCGCTCACACGGGGCAGGATTAGCGCTGGCTTTTAGCCAGGCACAGATGCAGTAAATTAATGCAGGGCAGGATGGGGACTAGCTAAAGCAGTGTGTTAGGATGCAGACCTTGGGCTGTCTGCTGCCCCTTGCTCTAACGCGGATTTGCTGGAAGGGTCTGGGATTTTGTTCTTCTGTTTGTTTGCAGTCCTCGGAAGCGCCGTGTGGGACTCCTGCGACTCCCACAAACAGATGACTTCTAATGGAAACTCACTGACACACGGCAGCGTATAATTTGTTAATGGTCTTACCACTAATGATGCAAAATTAAAAACAACAGTTGACAAATCCTTGTCCAGAGGAAAGGTTACAGGTCTCGCAAGCTGCCAGGCCACAGAAAGCTGATCTGAGGGAGGAATTCATGCAACTCTTCCTGCTTCAGCAACGATGCGGTTAATGCACACAGCTCCTTGGAGTTTATCTCACATCTTTCATGGGCAGAGAGAGAGAGATGGATCTCTCTTGCCTTTTCTAAGTCCCTGATAAGTTTCTCAGGGACTAAAGATTTTCTTCTGGCCTCCTGGCATGACAGTTACCACACAGTTTAAATAGTAATTGCTCGATGGGATGCTCTCTGCACTCACACAGAGCAGCTTTGGCCCCTTGGATTTTATTTTTTTAATCAGAGATTTAGCCATTTTACTAATATCTAAGAGGCAAAGTTGAAAGCTACATGATCACGTGCTCTAATTACACTGTTTCTGATAACAGTGGGGGTCTTAGCAGGTTCAAGTATTTGAACACAGATTTGGGGAGTTTTAACAATTTTTGCCAGAAAAGGGAGGGCATTAAGAAGAGAGAATCAGCAGAGAGCTTACTGACTAATTACAGCCTAGAAAATACCATTCTGTGTTCCTGAGATTACTCTGTTTTGATTACTGTACTTCAAGACTGTGTCACTAGATCTACAGACCTCTCTGAAAACATTTTTCCAGTGGAATTAGGAAGTCAATAATTGATGTCACCAGGCCTCCAGCAATTCCTGCTGTCTACCCAGCTTTTTTTCTCCATGTGGTTGAAAGTACTGAGTGCAGTTTGCTTTTGCTTACTGCGAATGCTTTCTTCATGAGGAGTCTGATTTTGCCTGCCTCCTACGCATTTGACCTGGTGTTCCGCAAGGCCCTCCCAACTTCCCTGCTCCTTGCCTTGTGTCACTGGAACCTTTTCCCCAAAAGTGGGTCCAGACCCCTTCCATTCCCTCCTCTGGGCCTGTTTTGTTGTGATAAACTGTAAAGTCAAACCAGAAAGCTTGGTGGCTTGCAGGGAGGTGGCTTGCAGTGAAGGTCCATCGTAATTTCATGCATGTGAATGACCCATGGTCTAAAGAAGTTTTTAGTGAAGGGAAGAGCAGGGAAAAACATCCCTGTGGTGCACCTTTCTTCCCATCAGTGAAGCTCCGTGGGGGTAGACATTGTCTGATGTGATCGCAGGAAGTTTTATTTTAATTCTGTTTCCGGTGATATGTTGAGCTATACTTCAAAAACCTCCAAGGGACTCTCTCGATGGGTGGTGCACAGGCACAACACATCTGCGTTTTTTCCACGCTGCATCCCTCACCCACTGTACCAAGACCTCCCCATCAAGGGGCCGGAGGGTACTCAGGGTTTAAGGCAGGTTATCTGGCTCACTGCTAACTAACAGTCTTGAATTAACTCTCCACTGAGAAGCAAAGTCAGATATATTGTTGCAGACCTTGAAACATCTGTCAGCTTGAGGGTCCTTACCTGGGATTTTGGTGAGAGCCAAAGCAGCGCACTAGGTGCATGAAGCGACTAGAACCCAAAATTGCCACTGGGCAGAAGGACTCCCCTTGTCCCCCCAGCCCCTCTCCAGAGTCACCCCATGCCCACGGGCAGGCAGCTTTTCCTGCCTGCTCTAAGAGAGAGTGTGCATCAATAGTCGCTACGTATTTACAGCCTTTCCGTGGAAATGCATCTCCTCACAGTGCTGTATTATTTATAGCCTAGGCCAAACACTGGGATATTGAAGTAAGGCTACGAGACATTTTCAGTTTCAGAAGCAGCTCATAAATAAGAAGTTAAAAGTCTTATATTTTAAGAAGAAACGTTAAAGTTCTTGTCCTTGAGCCTTACAGGAAAAAGCTGAAAAAAATACACTCCACAATACTGCCCAAATCTATTAACCCGGTTCTTCTCCGGCTTGACTCTGCTGAAAACCAGCCTGATCCCAGGGCTGTCCTGCCGACAGAGGGGAACCAGGCAACTGCTGCCTCTGCAGCGAAAAGGGCAAAGCAGGAGGGATGGTTTCACCCCAAAAGTCCCCTAAGTCCTTCTGCAACAGCTCCTTCCTCCAGTCACCTCTCGCTCATCTCCATGCCCTCCCACTCTCCTGTTACTGGCCTGAGGGAAAAAGATGGCCACCTAACCTTCAGCTGCTGCCTTTCTCTCCTTAGTCTGTGATTTCTGGGGGACTGGTTTACGACACCAGCTTTTCGCTCAGGATGAATGCTGGCTTGCTTCCATCAAGTGAGGGACTGGGGTTATTTACCTCAAAATGGCTTTGGTATCCTTGAGTATCAACCCTGGGTCATCTGCACGCTGCTGGAAAAAAACACCACAGATACAGACCGAGCTGTAGCAAGGTTGATCCCACTTTTTATGGCTTCTAGAGTGGATGCCTCCTCACTCATGTCTCCCTACTGCACACATCCAGAGAAGAAAAGGAGCCTGAATTCTTGCACGGAATTGAAACATAAGCATTGAATCATTGTAATTATACCTTTCCGGCAGCTGCTATAATGGCAAGTTTGATTTTTGAGTTTCCAAACCAAAACACAATTAATGAGATTTTTTCAGAACTAAAAGCACCCCCCCACTTCTTGACAATCTCTGCATATCGCTCAGCCTTGCTTCCTACTGCGTGTAAATAATAATGTGGCTATCAATGCATTTTTGCTATAATTTCTAAATGCAGTAGGAGCGTATTAAATCAGAAAAGGAAGTTTATAGCACTTCACATTTTTCCATATATGGTTTCACGCTGTTATACAGTGTTCATCACATTCTCCGTACCTTATTTGCTGTGAGATATCTGAAATTCTTTGTCTTATCTGATCTACGATTTAAGATTCTGACCTTTTCAGCTTTCTGTAATTTCACTGCCAGCTCACTCAATATGCCTTTGTTTATAGCCTTACAGCAGAGAGACCAAGTGAAGGTGGGAGCAGCTTACGTGCTGGAAAGACAGAAATTTCTGTTTGCCAAAATTTGCTCATGAAAGAGCAGGCAGCTATAAAATTTCAAAAGTTTTTAAAGAATCTGAGAATACAGATAAGAAAGTGAATTAAACATCCTTTCAGTACGACTTTCTGCTAGAAGAATGAACCAAAAAGCAATACCTTTCTGTTTATGGCAACCTGTGTGAAAAGCAATTTCAACACTAATAAAAACTGATTTTTCAGCTCCATGGTGAGAGCAGCAGAATGGCAGCATACATCTCAGCACTTTCATCAAAACGGTTGGGAAGGCAAATGAAGCCTTTATATCTGCTACTCGGATAATATGTCGGCTTGCCTCAAGTTCTGCTCCCCCGCTGCCTAGGCAGGTTGCAGAATGAGCTCTGGGGACACTAAACTGTGCTGGAGAATAGCTGCTAAATTATTCAGGGTACTAAAGACAAGGGCTGAGTGTGAATTGCAGAAGACCCTGATGACATGGAGTGACGGCAATAAAATGACAAATGAAAGTCAGCTTAGATAAATTTAAAGTCAGGCAAGTGGGGGGAAAAAAGTCAGTCTTAGCTTTTCACACACTGTGCTGAGTTCTGAGTTGACTGTTGCTACTTGGAAATGAGATCTTGCCATTATAATAGATAATTTTATGGAAATGTTGGATTTGTGCTCAGAACTAATGAAAATCCAAAACTGAGTTCTACGAAATAGAAGTACCAGCAAACCACGTGGAAAACATCATTTGTATTCGCGGTGGACGTGTGTATTGAGTACTCTGGGCAGCCCTGGTCCTCTCATCTCCAAAGAAAGATGTAGCAGAATGAGACATGCTGCAGGCAAGCTCAGCTAGGACAATCAAGCACATGGATGCTAGCTGAACGGTCTTATGCTCTTTCACCTCCTACAGACACAAAGGAGAGGGGTTACAACAGAGGACCCTGAAATCAAGAGTTGCATGAAGATGAGCAGGGACTTGTTTAGTATCTCTTCCAGTGTAGGAACCAGCCATGCTTACATGAAAGTATAAGGCGTCAGACTTCAAACAATCCAAAGAGGAATTTTCCTGTTAAGCTAAAAGACTCTTTGCTAAAGGTGCTAGAAGTTCAATTAAGTTCAAGAAGCAACTGCTTCCTGGACTGCAACGTTCTTGCAACTGTTTCAAGCCCATGAAAAGCCCTGCTGAATTAAAATATGCTAAATTTCGTCAAGAAGTCCTTGACCTGAAAATGATTGACAGCTAGGAGACAACATACATATATATACACACACATATACATATATATATATACACATACTTATATATATATATATATTTTCTTTCCTGCTCTTACAAGCCACTTGGGCTACGATCAGAGAGGGGCTGTTGTCCCTACTTGTCCCTAGTTCAGCTCTTCCAAAAACTGGTTTTAATGCAAATCTTTATAGTTTTATTCATAGGATGTTGTTGGCAGAGGGAGATGAACCAGATTTCTCAGTTACATTAAAGAGGTCACCATAAGCTTGAAATATAGAGTCATAGAATCATAGGATCATAGAAACATAGAGTGTTTTTTGTTGGAAGGAACCTTTAAAGATCATCTAGTCCAAGCCCCCTGCCATGGGCAGGGACACCTTCCACTAGACCAGGTTGCTCAAAGCCCCATCCAACCTGGCCTTGAACACTCCCAGGGAGGGGCATCCACAGCTCCTCTGGGGAACCTGTTCCAGTGCCTCACCACCCTTGTAGTGAAGAATTTCTTCCTTATATCTAATCTAAACCTACCCTCATTCAACTTGAAGCCATTAACCCCTTGTCCTATCACTACAAGCCCTTCTAAAAAGTCCCTCTCCAGCTTTCTTGTAGGCTTCTTCAGGTACTGGAAGGCTGCTGTAAGGTCTCACCGCAGCCTTCTCTTCTCCAGGCTGAACAGCCCCAACTCTCTCAGGCTTTCCTCACAGGAGAGGTGTTCCAGCCCTTGGATCATTTTTGTGGCCTTCTCTGGACCCGCTCAAACACGTCCATGTCTTTCCTGTGCTGAGGGTTCCAGAGCTGAATGCAGGACTCCAGGGTTCGTCCAGTGGGCATAGCATCAAAGCAAATAAATTAGATTCTACAGACACTATTCATTTGCTTTAGACTTCTTCAGTTTACCTCCCTTTGGAGTACACAGAAATAAAAAGGCAGATTAGTATGTCCTGGTTTAGGTAGGTATTTCAGGAGATGAATCACCCTCTACTACTGCCTACATTTCCCAAGCCTGGGACCATTATGACTCAATGAGTTTGCATATTTTGCCCAGGAGTACATATTTCCTACGTATCCATTCTTTCAGATACTTATTCCATTTTGTGATTTATTTAATTTGGTTTAAATCTGGCATAAACAATGTTGACTGATAAATTATGCTTGGAGTTTATAAATAAAGATGCTTCTTTAAAACAATAACTGGCAAAGACAAGCCTGGCTCAGACCCAGGAGAAAAAGTTTAAATTCAGCCCATGATCTGCTGAGCTAGCTGCCCAGTTGATCCAAATAGAAGATGAAACATCCTATAATTATCTAAACCTTTCATAAATTGAAACACATTTATTTGCCATTTAATTCTCACATACACCTGAGTAAACCTATGTTTGTGTGAACTATACAGCCAGGGCCGAGGCAACATCCCAAAGTCTTGGTCACCACATGACTCACTACAGCTGGAGTGGCCATAGCTCCCATTTAACCCATCTGTTCTTGTATGCTTTGCGTGGAGAGCAGGATGCTTTGGAGGGGGCAAGGGTACCCCTAAACCGCCCCGTCCCCAATAAGAGCTCCCGGTTCATGGGTAGCCACAGAACTGCACACTTGTGTGAGCATCAGCAGTCAAAGGGACTCACAAAGCGAGGGAGAGAAAAGAAGGAAAGCTGCAAGACCAGCTCAGGTTTGAAGAAGATAACTGGAGATACAGACTTGCTCTATGGTTCATAAAAGCAGCTTGATGAGGAGGAAGGGATTCACTGTAAGAAGCATTAGTGCCTGAGAGGACATTGACACAGACCCTACAACATGCTCAAGAATGGTGGGGGACTGGGGAAGGGGTTTAGTATTTCTATTCTACCTTCATCTCTGAGATAAGTACTGTCTTTGGAATGTTCTGAAAAACCATTTGCTACCACCAGCAAGCATTTAAAAAGAGTAGACAGACCAGCAAGCTCACGAGGCTTCATCTCAGGGATGGACATACTCATGTTAGCAAGTGATAGTTGAGCTTTTGGCAATACTCTTGCAAGTGAGAAAAAGCTCCCGCTCTCAGCAGGTTGTGCTGGATGAAGAACTATTTCTCCATATCTAGTCCTGACATAAGAACATCCCCCAAAACAAAGCCAGATGCGTGGCTGGGCTCTCTCTGACTGGCGATCCAAAGCATATGGATCTAGAGTGTAGGAATCAATCTGAACTGTACTCAAGTGGCCAGCAGCAGCATTTTGACAGACACAGCATGTGTGTGCACATGTGGGCACACAGGCACAAGCATCCACACACACTTCTCAACCTTCAGTCACTCATGAGTATCTCATGTATCATTGGATACACCAGCAGGCTGTGCTGCCATTCAGCGAGACCTGGACAGGCTGGAGAGTTGGGCAGAGAGGAACCTGATGAAGTTCAACAAGGGCAAGTGCAGGGTCCTGCACCTGGGGAGGAACAACCCCGTGCACCAGTACAGGCTTGGGGCGGACCTGCTGGAGAGCAGCTCTGTGGAGAGGGACCTGGGAGTGCTGGTGGACGACAGGTTGACCATGAGCTAGCAGCGTGCCCTGGTTGCCAAGAAAGCCAATGGGATCCTGGGATGCATCAAGGGGAGTGTGGCCAGTAGGTCAAGGGAGGTTCTCCTTCCCCTCTACTCTGCCCTAGTGAGGCCCCATCAGGAGTACTGTGTCCAGTTCTGGGCTCCCCAGTTCAAGAAAGATGAGGAGATACTGGAGAGAGTCCAGCAGAGGGCTACAAGGATGGTGAGGGGACTGGAGCATCTCTCCTATGAGGAGAGGCTGAGGGAGCTGGGCTTGTTCAGCCTGAAGAAGAGAAGGCTGAGAGAGGACCTTATAAATGCTTCTAAATACATTCAGGGTGGGTGTCAGGAGGATGGGGCCAGACTCTCTTCAGTAGTGCCCAGTGACAGGACAAGGGGCAATGGGCACAAACTGAAGCACAGGAAGTTCCGTCTGAACATGACGAAGAACGTCTTCACTCTGAGGGTGACGGAGCCCTGGAACAGGCTGCCCAGGGAGGTTGTGGAGTCTCCCTCTCTGGAGATATTCGAGACCCACCTGCACAAGGTCCTGTGCAGCCTGCTGTAGATGACCCTGCTTCGGCCTACAGAGGTCCCTTCCAACCCCTACCATTCTGTGATTCTGTGAGGAGGAGAAATCCCACTGCTCCCCTGGACCACATCTGGAGCTATGCAGCATTAAAGTCTTCCAAAACCTTGATGCTTTCTCAGCAGTGTTTATTTTCATGTGACCTCTTTGCTGAAATCCTGACCTGACCACAACACAATGCAACTGTAGGCCAATCAGACTGCAATGTTAATTATAGTAATGATAAAGTTTTATTTGGGTCTGTTGGTGATGCATTTCACCCAGGGTTGTTTTGCTTTTCCTATTTCACATCCAGCCATTTATTAGCATGCATATCCCTGCATCCTGTTAGTCAGAAACATTCTCAATTCCATAGCTGTGACATCGTCATCCCTGCTTATCATAAGTATCACCAGTCCCGAATTTCCAATCTCACAGTTGAAGCAGCAAACCTAACTCCAGACTTGCCATAGACAAAGGGAGACATCGCTTGCTCTCTGCGTGTCTGTGTGGCAATAGAGGGCTTCTTGGTTGCCACTTGGATGTCACACCATGGAAGTGAAATCCCAGAGGGACTGCTGGGTGACCGTGCCTGCAGACCCAGCAGGGCACGGGCAGTTTCGTATGACCCCACAGACCCTGTCTTGAGATGCTGGGCCTGAGGATACATTAAATACTCAATATAAATATTTCTGAGTAAGACAGAAATCCACCAAAATCGGCTGCCTATTATTTCCTTGACATTTGCATAGCTAAGCAGATTTTTCAGGGGATCTTCACACCCACACATGCCTTTTGCAGTGGGTGTCTCTTTGTCTCTCTGATGCTCACTCACCTCCCCACTTTCTCCTATTTCTTTGCTATCTCACTCATTACAGTGGTTTCGATCATCATCTTTGCACAGAGGGTCCCCAGATCAGCTCTCTTGATCCTTAATTGTCCCCCTCTGGTCTACGTAGTGTCTTCAGATGTCTCAAGACCTATCCACTTGGAAGCTTTACTTCCATTTCAAGTGCAGTCTTTCCAAAAGTGAAGTGCTGCCCCCTCATCTTCTTTCACGGCTCAGGCTTTACCTCCTCTAAAGTACATTTGGGGATTCTTTTCCCCCTGTTTACAGAGATGGGAAGGAGTCATTTCTGGGATGAAATTCTTCTTACACCATTGCAAATATCTAAAGCAGGCCAGACGCACGTGCCCTGAAAGTGTGTTTGCGTCCACTGCCTGTAAGGAGGTGCCCAGTGGTTGCACGAGGAGGTTGGCTGCCAGCTGATCTCTGCTTATGTGAAGGGAATCTCACCCACTGCGTGTCACAGTGAAGCTCCGAGCTGCTTACCCAGCGGACAAACTCCCACAGCAGCCCCCTTGTCTGAGCAGGGCAGACCTTCTTTATTCTCATCACTCCACTCTGTGCTTTTACAGGACAGTAGGGTTTATGTCATTGACTTACCTCCGTATTGTCTGTTCTCCCTTGCTCATATTTGGAATTTTAGCGGCATACTCGCACATTTCTTAGGAAATGCTGAAAGGTGTCACACCTTGTATAGCCTCTGTAGCTAAAATAGAAATGAATGTGAATGAAATCTGAAAAATCAAAGCCTTTCTCCAACCGTACGTAATACAGTCCAGCAATGCTGAGTCTCACTCTTGCTTTTAACTGTGCCATAAAATGCGCATTACAGTACAATTTGCTGGGGTATTTCTTGAAAAGTAACCATGTACGTGGAAAAAAACTATCCGTCTTCTGGTGGCAAAATCCATTTCTTCTTTCATTATATAGTAATATTTATCAGCAATACAGACATTTATTTCATTTACCATCTTGCTGCCCCTTCTTCATAACTGCTTTCACCAGAGTGCCGGGCCCAGAAATGTACCAACGTTCATTTTGTTCCTCCAGCACTCACCCTGCCCTGCAGTGCATTTAATTTGGTGCTCACAACTGGTGATGATGACGGACCCTCAGCTTGCAGATTGTCTCAAGTGATACCCCCAAATGTTTGTGTCTAAGGTGCTGTGAAGAACAATTAGGGAAATAAAGCTAACCAGAACCTTTGAGAGCTTCCTTTCTTCTGCCACCCTCATCAAATGCTGTCTTTGTTGCATCCCAAGAGTCATTTCTCATACAGACTATATATATATATATTTTGCCATTAATACAGCTTTTCACAGCACTTAGCAGAGGTCAGCCAACTGTGATCAAAAAGGGGTGGGTCGGGGTCACTCCGTCACGTCTGCAAGGCTTGTTGTTAGGAAAATCGAGAAATGTGAAGCAGTTTTGGTCTGATAAAAGAGAACAGGGGCCTGCACTATTCTTGGAAGGAGCAGACCTAATGGAGGGCCCCAGTTACTCTGTAAAAGAGAGGTCAGTGTTTCCTCCTCACTCAAGTCTATCCATGCTCCTTCACGCTCCCATCCCTGTCCTAGTTCACTGTGTTCATGCACATACATGAAACAGTACAGCTGGATAAGCAGTCAGCTCCTCCCGAGGTCCACGCAACCTCAGAAGGCAGCAGGACATGCACACGAGGCTAACGGCGTGGCAACAGACTGCAACTTCTCATCCTTCCCCGCAGCAGCTCACAAGATTTGGCTCACAGTTTGGACTCGTCCTCAGTGCCGCTGGAGTAGAAATGAAATCCAATGAATTCACTACCACTATTTGCATACTGAAGTCTTAATTCCAAGTATGGAAATTCTGACACTGGGGTCACTTAAATTAGTGCTGGTGACTATTCAAGTCTCGATTCTCCTGTCTTAATTCAATTTGAGATAAAGCCCACCAAAGTCAACTGGAATTAAAAGATCTGATATTGGGCCCCAACATAATTAAATAGTAAGTAATATCAACATGCTTCTCCTCCATGTACATTATGTTAAAAAAACCATAATCAGGGTCGCAGCAGATCTTTATTAATGCTTGAAACCTGCCCAACAGAAGCATTTTTACTCATTTTTATGGCTATGTAGATAAGATGGAACCTTTAGTGTTTCAAAAACGCAAACAATGTTTATTTGTTGCTCATAAGTAATTCATGGACCCAACAATATCCAACAAAACTTCTTCATTTTTAACAGATTTCTTAATGAGCATCATTTTACAGAAAACCACCAACAAATAAATATATGAAAACAATTGGTTTTGACATCACAATGGTTAAACACATTAAATAATTCATTAAATTGTGCTTTACATCAACAAAAATCCCTAGGTCTATGAACTATCTTGTAAATAGGAATAAAAGTAGATATGTTACTCACAATACAATCTCTTAGTAGCAGAGTTCACACACATTATTGCACATAAACAGAAGGAAAATTCCTAAAGAATAAAGTAATTTACAGACTATTAAATTACCCTTTCATCTTAAATATGGCAACTGATGGGAACTCTTAATTTTTTTTCACTTCCAACATTTATTTGAAATCATAGAGCTAGTGATATGGCCAAGAAGAAAGCCAAGGAAATTGTAGGCTATGGAACCCATTTCCTTCCACAAAATATCAACAAAGAAAGTATTACAAGAACCAAACTGAAAGAAGTGTTTCAGTGCAAACTGGGTACCTTTTCCGAGTATGCTTTTGCCACAGGTAGGGAGGATACAGTAATCTACTCCAGCAGAATGACTTTATTGTGATTGTTCGTCTCGTACAGGGTAGTCTCCACCAGCCTGGAAACAAGATAATCCTTATCTCAGACAAAAAAAAAAAAAAAAAAAAAATTGCACAGATATCAGGGGAACAGCAGCAGAGAGAAAAAAAAAGTGTCAATGAGACAAATTCTATAACATCAGCACTGATACCTGATACAAGAGGGCAGGTGGGAAAGAAGAACCCACCAGCACAGAAGGAAGCATGTGCTAACGGGAAGGCCATCTGGAGAAACCTCCCGCTTTAGTAGTGGATGACAAATCTGAAACACCTCCAGATGCAAAGGTGATGTGATCTGCCACTTGGTTTGGTTGAATGGATATGCTGCAGTTAGGAAGGTTGTCTCTGGATCTGACTTCCATCACTTTTTTGTTCTCTACTCCTGTTTTTAGTGAACGGCAAGTAACTACCGCATATTGGGTAGAAGCCGTAGCAAGGCTATCGCAGCCTCACTGTTAACACAACTTCAGTGAAGAATACCCAGCATCAGAAACGGTGGTTTTTTCTTTCCCCATGGTGAGAACAGTTCTTATTGTTAGCACTGATGAGTGGGGAAGAGAGGACAAATTTTCATCCCTTAATAAAGTATGGCCCATAGGCAACAGGCTGAGTTCTTGGACTAGACACTGAATTACCAGGAACCAGTTTTAATGACACAGCATGTTTCTCTGTCTGCTCCAAGCCTACAGTGAATTACACTGGAACAGGCAGCCAGTGCTGAGGACCTGATGGGAGAGATTAGCAAGTACATCTCCATTACAGAAGAATGAGATTTGTTTCAGCACCACAGCAGCAGAAGCCAAATTGCCTTGTTTAAGCAAAAAAATAATGCCAGGAAGATGGACAGAAATCCTATAGCGTTGCTGCTTAAGAAGGTTTTGAAAGAAACACACTGTGCTCAGATCTTATACAAGCCCGTGTAATTACAGTGAAGTCCGTGCTGTCAAGAGCAACGAAAACCTGGAGTAACAGAGATATGAACCAAAGCTTTTATTTTGCTTTTGCGTTACATTATTTCGGGCGCAACGCCCAAGGGGTAAAAAGCTGCAAGCCTGTGTCTTAGAAGTCAGCCTGAAAGTATTTCCAGACTGTTTTATTTGTCATGTGCCAGGAGATTCTGCTAAGCACTGTTGGCGCAGCAAGTTCCCTGGATCTGCTGCTGGATTTGGGGAAGCAGGTGCCAGGTCCTTCAGTCCCATGGGCAAGGTCTCGACCGCCGGCTGCCCCCCACCTCAACTGCTCCTGCAGAACCAGGGCTATCTGCTACACAGGCTCCCAGGGAAAAAAAAAACAACAAACCCACTTCAATTTTAACTAAATCCCAAGCCTTAAGGCAAATTCCCTTAACGGAGATGCTACAGCACATTAGCAGCTCTTCAGGACCCTAATCTTGGCTCCTGGGAAATGACTCATGAAAAGGTTAGGCATGGCATTCAGGTATTGCCAAACTATTAAAGCTACTGTAAACCACCCAAAGACTGCTTTGATTTTCCTCATTAGGCTTTGTTTTGTGTCAGGCAGAAGGGATAGCCTGGAGAAGGGCTGGTGTGCTTAGACAGCTCAGACTGATACTTACAGTCACTGGTGAGGCTGCAGGGAACAATTTCTGAGCTCCCTTTCCTCTCCCCTGAAAAGGTAACGCTGCATTTTCTAAATGAAGAATGAGGCCCCCACAGCCTCGAGCAGTGTGGAGAGGTGGCCTGCTGGGGAAAGAGACAGGGACACAAGGAAGGGGACCCTGCTTTTGTGCTCAGGAGGAAAAAGAAGGGATGCTTTACGGCAAGAGACAGGCTGGGACTGATTCTACTTCCTCGCTTCTCTTCCTCCTTAACGTGAATTTGGCCTTACATCTTTGCCCTCATGCACCCTGCCTCCTGCCAGCCCTGCCTCTCCCGCATGCCCTGCACCACTGCCCGCCATGCCTCTGCCTCTCTGCCCATGGGGTCCTTCTGGGCCCCCCCAGCATCCCCAGCTCCCTGCGCTCATGGGAGCAAGCAGCACTCCTGCAAATCCCGGATGCAGCGCATCAGGTGCCAAAGGCATCCTTCCCCTCTCTTGCTGCGGGGTCTGCGGCACAGGAGGAGATGCAGCATCGGGCCCCGGTACAGGGAGATGCAGCAGATCCCCGCCATCCCTGCCTCACCAGCCAGCAAGCTCCTTCCCTCTGCAGGGCCAGGGCCAGCCCAGCCTGGAGCGCCGGTGATGGCGGACAAGACAGCAGCTCACTGCCAATTAATAATGTGCGATAATACCGGGTCAGGCTTAGCTCTTCATGGCCTCGCCGCCCTGCAGCCAGGACACGCAGAGTGAGCTTCAGTCCTGGGCTGTAAACATGTCAATTTAGATCTCTGAAGGTAGTTTTCCATATGTGAGTGAGGTGTCTGAGCGCCTTTTCCAGGCGACAGCGATCCAAGCAGTACCGTCCAGGGAATGTGCACAGCTCCTCGTTCTTCACTAAGGCAGACATCCCACGCTTGGCCAGGAGAATAACGATCTGCAGTCCTGTGTTCTTCCTTCTGAATGCGGAGGTGGAAGGAGATGCACATGATCCACCAGCAGAACGGGTATTACAGACCAAAAAACACGTCTACTCACCCCAAACATAGCACATTGATAATCAGGCATAAAGCAGCATATTGATAATAAACTACATTGATAATCAAGCATCACCCTGGTAGCCTTCTTCACTTCTTAATAGCCGTTATGACATTCCATCTTTAATGTATCATTGTATGCATTAACTCTCAACAGGATCGTTAGATCATATTTTTGATATTGTGCATAGATAAGCAGCAATAGCATTGTCAGAAGAAAAGAAGATACAGCATGCACTGAAAAACACCAGACTCAGAAATGAAGGGACAAATTTTCAGATTCAGCCTCTTTTTTCCTGTAACACATTATTTTTTTACTGACTGGATAAAAACCTTGAATTTTGAAAACAAATGAGAAATGTGCATCCACATCAGGTACTCTGGTATCTCTAATTAGTAAATCTGTAAGGTAAAAGCCATTCATGCATGCAAGAATATACTTTCAGCATCTTGATTTAGCAGCCACGTTGAGGCACTTAGAGAAATTTCCTCCTAATGCTTTACATTTATGCTAGAAGAAGAAGGAAAAAAACTCTCTCAAAAGATCTGTGGTGCACAGGACCCCCTTTAAAATGTCACTATTATGAATGGAACAACATAAAATCTTGGAATAAATAGATGCGTTTTAGCCACAAGAAAGTAACACGTGGCGGAAGAACCCATTGAATTTTTTTCTAGACAAGGAAGAAAAACAGATATAGATCTCTCATCATGAAAACAACAAATTTACAAAGAATCTTCATACAGAGTAATAAATATCAAGACTTTCCACATATCCATTATGTATCCTATAAAAACAAAAGCTGATTCTTTTTCTAGCCACTACTGTAGTTAGAGAGAAAACCAATTTAAATTGTATTCACTTGGCATCAATGTATTTTAATAGACAATATCATAAACCTGCCTACCTCCATAGACAGTGTATCTCCAGGCTTTTACAGCAAATCTGGAAAATGTCACACTAATATTTAAGCTTTTCCTGCTCTCTCTCTCCTCTTCCCTGTAGTTTGCTTGGCCTCTCTTCACCTTTTGTGAATGCGAAGGCTGATTTCATTGCCTCCAGCCAGGTAATCTCCGTGACATGTGCCCATCTGCCGCGTGGATCTCATTTGTCAAGGCTTTCCCCTTCCACACGCACCCAGAAAGATGGCTGCTACCTGGCTGGGTTTGGCACTCCCAACATCTGCGAAGAAATAAGCTAAACACCCCCACCACCCACCCCTTCCATCGCTTCACTTATAAATCATCTCTGACTGCTGGCTAACAGAACAGAAGAAGCGAAGCCCCAATCCCACATTCCCTAAGTCTTTTTGAATCACCTCAGCAAATTCTTCCCTTAATCAAAACACAGCATGCGGATGTTTGAAGGGCAATATGCTCTTCTCCATTGCCTTCACTGGAAAGCCACACAGTGCTACAGTTGCAAAGGACAGGATGAAATAAACCAGCTCTCACGGCACAGAGGAACCTGAACACATTTTTTTTTTCAATTTTTCATTGAAGTCTGCACAAGTTTTGGTAGCTCAGATTGTATAGGGCACTGTTAACGAAAAGGCTATAGCTCTCTCTTCAACCCATCCTCATAGCTTTGGGCTTTGAAGGAAGTATTTTTGGACAGGAATCTATTCTACTGTCATTTAATAACACTAATCAATACCTACTGAGAAAAAAATACATTCTCCTCACTGGCAGAAACCAAGAAAAGCTGAGACAAGGAGGGGTAGTTGTCAGATGGGGTCTTGTTTACCGAAGTGGTAGGCCTTCCTTGGTTAATTCCCAGGCAGCCAAGTTGTACAAACTCTCTGATCCTCTCATCAGGTAGTCAAGACGGAGGAGCATCACCACCTCGCTACCTGACTGTTATAATCTTCGGTAACAGCTACTTCTGCTGCCTCTTCCCTTGACCACTGGTGAGCTCTCTGTTCTCGCAGCAGCCGCCGCTCCTCTCGCCTCTTTAGCCGGTTCTTCTGATGCTCCTCTTGCTTGGAGAACTGGAAGCGCTGCAGGAACAGGTCCTTCGCGTATTCGTAAAGCTGCATGTCCAAGAAATTCAGCTCCTCTATCCGTTGCCGCACATCCTCATCAATGTCCACATTGGAGGCCCGTGTAACGTTGAATTGGGTGAATGGGGAAATGAATTTCAGGTTGAATGTCCTCTCAAAGAGATACTGCGTTTTCCTCTGAAATTCCGTGAGGCCAAAGAAGGCCATGTTTTTCAGATTGTTCTTGGCGCTTTGGAGAAGAATCATATTTCTCTCGCTCTCATTCATAAAAGTCAAGTTGTAGCATCCCACCAGGCTGAGGTCTGCCAGCATGCGCACCTGGCGGTTGTTGGCCAAGTTGTAGCTACAATCCATGAATTCCTGTAAGCTGACTCCAGACCAGTCATCTCCTTCGTAACAGGTAGGCAGCTCGTCTGGCGTCGGGCTTCTTCCATCGCACATATGAAGGGAAGTTTTCCACGTAGCACCCCTCTGGACATGCTTCCATTCACTCAAGTACCGTGACACCGGATCCCTCAGCATCGTGATGTAATAGAAGTTCCTGAAACATATCATTAAGCACAGTTTTAAGATTCAGTGGATTTCACTTTTCTGTTCTCCAGTAAAACGACTACCAGCCACCGCCACCTCCTCCTTCACTTTTTCCTGCATAATGTAGGCTCTTTAAGTGACTACTTCTGAGACAGTAAAAAGCTTAAAGCTTCATAAATACTGTGAGTAAAATACAAGGTAAATTGGGAGAAAGAGAGAGATGAAAGGAAACAAGCAGCTATCAGAGAAATGGAATTACTTTGACCTGTCAACTGTTCAGTTGTAGTTACTTTATGTACAAGTCAATTAAATGGAGTGTACTCCCCTCTGCTTTGAAATGCTAACCTTCAGTAATATCAGAAACAGCGGGAAAAGAGTTTTATAGAATCTTGCCACTTCTCTTCTGGACTGAGGGATGCATGTTGCACAAGATGCACAAGATGATAATCCATACAGCGCTTGGTCAGAACAGAAGAGAAGCATGAGCAATTTCACGTGGATGCTGCAAGAGCTAAACATAACACCATGTGGAAGACTGTCACGAGCCACCTACTTAAGAAGAACCCTATTATTAAATGGGTTGGAGTGAAGATAATGAGAGATCCAAAATCTATTCATAGAATTAACTTAATTTTAGACAAGTGCTTGATTGAAATTTGTTATAATTGTGTAGTACAAAAGTGTTTGTTGATATAAAGATTATCATTATTCAACCTCACCTGTCAAGAATACAAAAGAGACACCAAGAAATATGGATTTGAAATACAGCAAATAACTGCAGAACTCACATTGTCAGTTCATCTTTTAGCTATTGAATTCAGTTTGTACATCTATTTATGGCAATCTGAAATGGACTGCAATTGAGTGCACTTCAAGCAGGCTTTCACAGATTGAGGATTTTTACTGAGAAATGTTTTATTCAATAACAACTCACCTGAATTACAGGGTGATACCATAAAGACAGAGCAAACCCCAAATACTTATGGTTTCTGTCAGATGGAATAACCAGCAGAAGATTCCTGACTAAAATTAACACATGGTCTGGTACAAAAATAGGCTCATGAGTTTGCATGACTCATCTGACTGCAAACAATACATTAATAAATCATGAGCCCGAAGATTTGTTAAGAAAAGTCTGATCTCAGTACTCTTTTTTAAGCCTAGAGAAGTATGAAGCAAGTACGCAGCAGGTAAGCTTGCTGCAGACATGCTACCCTGTAAGCAAACCAATACTTTGTGAGGGTCATCTCACACAAGAACTAGCTCCAGTTAAATGAAAAATCTTAAAATTGCCACCAATCACTGAGACAATTACCTTTATTTTTCAGATATCACCCATTTTCTGCCACTAAAAAATCCCCGTAACTTCTTCATAAACCTCAGGTTTCTCATAAAAAACAGGTATTTCCCCACAGATTCCTAAGAATGCAGATATATTCCCCAGTGCAGACAAAGCAGAAGGAAACAGGGCTGAATGCTTTGTTCTTATTAATTCTGAGTTCTCCACCTATGGGATCTAGAATATATTTTCTGGAATAAGGTTATGAGGCCAAACAACGGACTATGTTCTGCCACAGAATCATTTCTTGAACTGCTATCTAATGGAAATAACTCTCTCAAGAATTATTTCACAGCAGAAGGGTTACAGGTAGAAGGATATAAACCAGGGAATGACATGGATGTATTTTCATTATCACTTGTATTGGGAGCCATGATTTGTGTTAGCATTAGATGATACTCTGAAGGACGGTATTTCCCAAATCATTTGGAGCTTGGGTTTTCTGGCAGCTGCTCACACATGGCCAAACGGCACTTCAGCTGTTTTGATCCACTTCAGTTACTTACACAGCCCACATCAATGGTGAGCCCAAGGACCACGCAATCATTCATAGACAGATATTTCTAAAATCCCTTTTCTACTCCTGCAGAGTGGGAAGGACAAGAAATCCTCCTGTGTGCTCTGCAGTACAGCTACACTGCGAAAAGCACTGTCTTTAAGCACTTCAAGTACAGCTTTCCCTTCTCAAATTGGATGCTCATCTCGTCTTGGCTGTACCTTGCGTGCATGAGAGCACATTAAGAATCGCTTTCCAGCTAACAGGACAAAAAGTGGAGGCATTTCACAAGTATTGTGTAGATAAAGCAGCCCAACTCTCAAACGCCCATCAGCTCTGAGTGGAAGACACTGCTGTTGCAACATCCAGCAGGCATCGACAGGGTTGTGACAGAAAGTGACTGAAGCTCCAAGGGAGCAGAAATTAAATAAAACGGACAAAGATTCAGAGGCAGTTGCCAACATCTACGTTGACAGAGACTTGGCTTAGTCCTTGTATTGCTGCCCCTCCCCTCTTTGGATAATTTTAGATGTTGATATGTGGTAACAGACAGGTTTAAAAGTGGCTCTTAACAATTATTTATACCTCTAATAATAGTTCTGCCTTTCCTCACCCATCTCCAGCAGTCCCAGTCAGGCATGACTCAGAGCAACAACAATTAACAAAAATACCTCCTTTGCATCAATCATTTCCATTTCATCCCTGGATATGTAAATGTGTTTCATGTGCAATAAACAGGAGCACAAAGCAAATGCAGGGAAATGAGAACAGCGCGTCTTTGTACAACATCCGCAGCTTCCCTTCTGCAGACTGGGCAAGAAACTTTCGCCAGTCTGTTACTGCTCCTCCTTCTGACTACCTGACTTCTGCATCGGTGTTCACTATCCTGACTAATTTGCTTTTGGTTTGTGCATCTCTCAGAGTATTGCCTTCTTGTGTTATCAACTGCATGGCTGCTTCATCTGGCAGACAACCTTTAACAGCAGTCTGACGCACATTTACTTTCCGAGGCACTAATGAGTGCAGCCATCCCCTCTACATTCAGTTTACATCCTTCTGTTTAACCTTCTGTTGGTGACTCTGCGTCACCCTTTTAACCAGTCTGAGGTTGGAAGACCTGAAGGTTCCTTCCACCTGATCCCGGGCACTGTCCAGCTGACACTGTTACAATGCTACACAGAGGACCGGGGGATGCTGCGCAGCAGTTGTGGCACAGTTTTTTCTTTCAGGATGTCATGTCTCTAGAACAATGATATAAGTAAAGATACATAGGTCATGCACATTTGTTTCAGTTGGAAAATGATAAAAATTATCTTAGGAAATTGTTCTCAAATGTTGACGTTTATGGATTAAATACAGCAGCATTTCAGAGCTCTTGGTGCCAAATACATAATGTTCAATCACACTAGGAACGGCTGAGGAGTGGGCTCATAATAAAGAAAAGAAGTTGTTCATTAAAATATGAACCTGGGGATAGTGGTCTCCCCTTTCTTCACTGTGTCAGTGAAATAAGCAGCAAGTCAGCTGTATACTGAAGATGCTTGAGCCACTCTGAATCCAGACGCGCACTTGTTCTCGCTGGTGTAAATGACCCCCTTGTGTCACTCATGCTCACGCTTACATGGCTACATTAAACTCTACAGCCACCCACTGTGGCAAATACCCAGCAAGGAATTAAGTAATAGCTTCTGTTACCCTGTTTGACAAAGCAAACTCATCACAGACTTATTGGCTTCATTTCAATGGACTCCCATCATTGATTACTCAAACTGCTGTCACAGGCAGCCTCAGCGCCTAAAGGCTAGCCAGGCAGAACACGCTGGCATGTCAGTGAGAAGATGTTTTACATAAAACATTCCAAATTAATTAAAGCCCATACAAATTATATCTATAGCCATAACTATATAATTTGTATCTATACCTATATCTATATCAGCATGTGTGTGTATGTGCATGTGTAAAAATCTGGCCATAAGCTGTAGTTGTCAATGAAACAAAAATCATAGTAAATGCATAATGGGTATTTGACAACGAATCTTGTGACTGTCTATATAAACATGTAGACATGTACAAACACTTCAGATGACATTTCAAACAACACAACACCAGCCCACTAGTTACGATGTTAGCTCCTCCTGAAAGGAAACATCGTACAACTTCTCCAGATTAAACAACCTCCCTTTGAGCATAATGTACCAAAATTAAGTAGCCACTATGGGACAGTTGATTTTTTGGACAGATGTTAAGCACCATGACGGTCACGGCGAGGGCCTGATGATCCATGCAAGGGCCCAAACAAGCACCGGTGTGAAGCACGGACTGCACTAGAATTAAAAAGCACTCGGGAATTCAGAAGGCTCTAGTCCCACTCGCGTGAAATCCAGTCTCTTCATTAGCATTAGGCAAAGAAAACCTTTCATTAATAGAACAGCTAAAACGAACTTCTAGCTATAACCTAAGGATGTATTTCTTTCACATTATAAGGTATTTTAATATAAAGACTCTAATCTTACATTAATCCTTCAATAGTATTGCCCTGGTTTAGAAATTAATTTCAGAGGAGCAGACTCTGATGTTAGTGGAGGTGACCCCAAACCAGGGAATTCTGCCTCTTCTATCGCCATGGAACAGACATCCTGGCTGAGGGAGATTTACTAAATATGGGAAGGATCACCGCACATCGAGAACAAAAACATCCTGTAGGGCCTCCTGGGGAAGAGGGATGAATGGCATCTCCTCCATCTCTCCTGCTCTTGTGTGGAGCAGTGGCACAAGGAGACCTCACGCAGAACTCGAGGCTCAGAGAGGAGCAGAAACAAGCGATTCCCCCTTCTATCAGAGCGTGAGGCAGGACCTGGCGTGCAGAGAGTGATGAGCTTCATAAAAGGAGAACAGTGCACTCATAGCAGCTGATGCAGACAGAGAAATATTTGAGGTGGAGAAAAATTGTCCCTGGAGAATATTTTGGAAGACACTAACAGACAGAAGAAAGAAGAACCGAAAGGACTGAAAAACCGAGGTGCATCATAAAACCACTCACGTTCTGGTTCTTCCTGAGAGCAGGGAAAATAAAAGCCCTGGTCAAGTTTACGACCCACGTTGAGACAAGAAGTTAGCATCTTCAGTCCTACAAGTGAGTGTGCTCCTGAGGAAAAGTCTGAAACACCCAGCAAAAGCCAGCCTGGCAGCACGCTTCTGCTAACGACAGAGGTTGTGGCAAGATGCAGGGTAAAGAAGGATCTGCATTATGTGAACAAAAGCCTCATGCTTTCCAGTTTTATCCTGAAGCCCAAGTTCTCAGAGGCAGTACCAGAGCTAGCCACCAACCAGCAACCTCTCTTCAACCAAAATATCATCAGTATGGGTAATGGTGAAGAGAAGAGGGTAAACAGATGAAACAAAAGTAAGGATAATGCAATACATGAACAATTGGGGAATAAGAACATGCAACAAGGATGGTGGGCAGAGGCAGAAAGCAGAGAAACATTGTTGGGCTGATCCAAACTGCTCAAAGTCATCCTAGCGCAATGCAGGTTTACCAGCTCACGGCTGGCAGCACTGTTGCACAGCACGTCACTGCATCTATGCTGTGCTTAATTTACAGATATATGCTGTGCTTAATTTACAGATAATCTGCCCAACGTGACAAGAACCGACTGTATACTTCTTCTTCAGTACAACAGCACTGTAACGAGAAAGCTATGAAACACTGCATGAACTACATGCATGTCCATCTGGCTGCAGGAAGCATCACACAGCTCATCCACCAAGCCACATAGATCGACTCTAGCTAGCCCACAAACTTTTGCAAAGATGATGAGGCAACAGCACACAGGTTTCTTAAGCTTAGCATCTGTCCCAGGATGCTAGACCACTGTGATGGGAATGGTTTTCTAAGACACCCTTTACAAAATTTTGTGACCTTAATACTATCAGCTGTCCTCTCGGGTTTTCATGGGTTTCTTTACAGATCTTTTACTGAAAGAACAGCAGTCACCATTAGGAAGTCAATGTTTATTCACTCTTACCACGTACATCATCCATTCGGCATGTAGGAAAAACACTTAACTGACTGTTTTGTCAGAGGATCTGAGCACCCACCACTTCTACTGTTTTTAACTGTGATGTTGGCACTGTGCTTACTGAAAACAGTGGCTGTAATGTCCTGCAGACACTCAGTTACTCCACATTGAAAGAGAACTTGCCATTGACTTCAGCAGAATTAAATAAAAAAAATATAACTTGTATTTTGAGATGCAAAATTATAAAATTTTAGATATGTCTCATTATTCCTCTGGGATGTTGTCCCACGGCTTTGACTCCAACCAGAAGAAAACCCGGCTACTGTTTCCTATTTCCAAATAGGCCACAAGCTTCTGTTGGTTACCTGCCCCTTTCGCTATCCCATTGACACATAAAATCTGTATATGTCCTAAATCTGTAGGACATGCCTGCTCAGAGAAGGGTCTGGATACTACTTCCAGGGTAAGACATCCAAATACAGTGGTGTACATACAAGCTACTTGTCTAAGCAACCTCTGAAGCCTGTGGGGAGCTGCTCAGCAGAGGCAGTGGTGTGTGTCTGGAGAGTGACAGAGTTGGCCAAAGGCAGGTGCCACCTCTGGCATGAGCTGTACTGCTTCAGAGGCTCCCCACGCACTGCGTACCTTGACCACAGCAGGATCTTGGATACCTGCTAATCCGGTGATGTCTGCATTGTAGGCATCTACATACAGGTCTCTCCATCCGTAAGGTGAGCCCCACGCCGGGAGTCAAAGGCTCCCTGCCTGCACAGACGTATTCACGCAGCGCAAGCTTCAGGCCAACCTCGAAAACTAACCAGTAACATCACTTTTTGTAAAGGGTGAGAAGTTTACAGAGAACCTCCATTTCATGACTTTTCGTACCTATGATACCGATACACCAGTCACGTGAGGATATCTCCTTCTAAGCATGTTTTTAGAGCTGGAGCATTCCCGAAGTAAACAGAAGTTTGAAGTAAGTTGTTTATTATTTCACATAAATCTCCAAACCAGCAGTTAGAAAACCAGCCTACCATAATTTTGTTGTCCTTGCTGATGTATCAGTATGTCGGTGAGACAGGGGGAGGGCTTGGAGTCAGACAGCTGGGATTGTGTTTCTGGTTTCAGGCAAGAGAAATGTGCTGTTTGGGCCCTGGGAAGCACTTAGAAAATGGGGAAACCTCACATTTCGTTGCATGCTAGGAGGAATGCTCCCTGTCACCAACTTCAGTTTCTTTTACATTAATCTGTTGCTCTAGGATTCATTATAAAAGTCACGATTTTTCTGTGCAGAAATTGCAAGCCCCCCCTTTTTTTAAAATATCCTCTGAAATATCAGATTAAATTCTGTATCCATGCTATCAGAAAAACCTCAGGAAAGCTTTACAGCACTATTTTATTTTTTTTTGCATCGCTGTTGATCAGAAGACTAGTGTCCCACACCTGATTAAAAATAACAGATGAGAAAGAGCGTCTTCAGAGATCACTCACTCTCTGACATCAAACAACTTTTAACAGCAGGAAATTTAGGGTAATCCAGAGGGTAGAAGAAAGAGTGAACAAGTGAACCTGTGGCAACACAAATGCTGCATGTAGATTAGGAATTTTTCCACCTAAAGAGTCTAACTTTCCTTGAAGTGAAGCTAGGGTAAGTTCAATAATGTTGTAGAGCTATACGAGGATATGAGAAAAGTGAGATACTAGGTAAGCTATTTAAACTCTGGTTTAGATTTCTATTATATATAAAAAAGATTACTTTCAAAACCCAGCACTGCATCTGTACTGCAAACAATGGGAAACAACACATTCGTGGAAACTCTAGTTATTCTTCTTTTTTTTTGTCATTACTTCAGGAATGAAGACAACTGGCCTGGGACTATGCAAACTGACAACTTTCTTTTAAAACACTGTAGGCTTTTGGAGTTAGGACCTGTGATTTCATCATTTTTTAAAGTAATGAATAACCATTAAAATAATAATCACATTTTTTACATATCCCATTGCCACACGCCCTTCAAAATCATCAGTGAAAATGGTTCTGAGGACCTGCTGCTGCAAAAGGAAACTGGGAGTGCTGAGACTTTTTTCCTTGACATAGGAGAATACATATTTGTGAGGATGCAGATTTCACTGAAGTATTTCAAAGACAAGTCAAAGACCTTAGGTGGGGATCAAACAGCAGCCTTCCAGCACCTAAGAGGAGGTCAGTGAGAAGACAGAGCCAGGCTCTTCAATCACGTGCATGGCAGGATAATCAGAGACAACAGCCATAAACTGAAAAAGGGGAGGATACACAGAAAATAATTTTCACTATAAGAATAATTAAGCACTGGGAAAGGTTTCCCCAGAGAAGATGTATGCCCTCCATCCTTGGAGGTTTTGAAGACCCATTGGATAGAGCCCTGAGCAGCCCCATCTGCGCTCAGTGGTCACCTTGTTCTGAGCAGGGAGTTGGCCTAGAGACCTCCTGAGGTCCCTTCCCACCCCAGGGGTTCTGCAATTCTGCATTACAGCTCACAGTCTTCTGTCACCAAATGTACAGTCCTGTCAGAAAACACATCAAACCAGAACAAACTCGCCAACTAGATCACACCCGTTGTCCCTTGCTCTGTCCTGGCTACCCAAGACAGAGTACAGCGATCATGCTTTGCCTTTTACAGGACTGGGATTTTTTGCACATGATTTCAACTAGGGCTGTAACACTCTGAATCAGCATACCCTGAATTATTGAGCAACTTCATGAATATTTATTTCAGTGATGCTTTGTTCAATATAGAGTCTCTAGAAATCAGAGAGGACAGTGCAGCAGCTACATGTCCCTAAAGGAATTAATTCTGTTCACACGTATCAAGTCTGGATCTTGAACAGCTCCAAGACTAATGAAATGATGTAGCTACCCGTGGTTTTAATCCCAGTATTTTAGAGAGTGCACATGAATAGCATATGAATATGTCTGAGCTTTCTGAGCTAATACATGTTTTTCCTACGTGTTGCCTTTAAGATTTATGCATAAATTTTCAAACACAGAGCATAAAGTTAGGCATCTAACTCTATATTTAAATCTGCAGATAAACTCAGCCTCATAGCCAGTGAAGAAAATACACAGGAGTAAGAGCTAAGGATGCTCAGGTACCCAGAAAACATGATCTGCTGATTTATTTAGCAAAAGACGGCTCTGAGAGCCATCAGTGCGCCCTTCCCTGCCAGCACAGGTAACAGCACTCTGTTATCCCCTTCATAAAACACCCTAGCCCCTTTTGAAATACCATTTACATGCCATTGCTTCCATTGATAAGAGCTTGTGAAGGTTGCTTTTCACGGTTAGGAACATGAGTCGCATTCCCAGACCAAACCCGGTCCTGGACTATTTACATCTAGCTGTTCCTGGTTAACACTGCGAATACATAAAGAGGATTTAGAAATGTAGCATTAGAGAAGCAGAAATGGCATGTAAGTTGGAAATCAGAGAGCAATAGCACCTCTCTGCTTTCATTTTATGAAGCTGAACTAGTTGTTATCATCTCTTCACATCAGACAAGCCAGAAGTGACCATGATGCGGTCCCCGAAAACCCTTGGCTCACGCTCAGCTTGCTTTACTCAGAGATGCACCCTGAGATTTCCAACATCTCAGTTTCCCATGCTAGCTTTTGATAGGAGGCTCATAAAAGTGAGACGTGCTGAAAGCTCCTGAGATGGGTTCTTTGACCATCCAAGCAGTCCTTCCTGGCATTTGGACTTGCATGACTTCACATTTCACTATACATGGCAAGAACTGGGCAAATTTCACACGAGGCCTCACGGGTGCCTTGTACAACAAATACTTCTTACCTCCACTGGCAATGTATTCTCTGATATGCCCTCACACTGCATTCGTTTTCTTATGGGGCCACATAGCTCTGGAAACTCATACTCGTGTTACTGGCTAGTAACTGGCTAGTATACACAAGTCTTTCTGCTCCCCCATTTCAGCTGATAAGCATTCCGTTGATAGAGGAAATCTGTTTCTGCTAGCCTCAATGCATGATCTTGCATTTTGCGCTACCAAACTTCATTCCACTTCCTCTGCTGAAATCCTGAAGGTCATCAAGCAAATTCCATTAACATACTTCAGCTTTTTGTGCCAGCATTGTTAATGAAAACATGAAATAGGAACAGGCTAAGACCAGCCCCAAGGAAATTCATTAATAACTTTCCTTTAAGCCAGAAAGTTCCTGTTTCAGCACATCCCACTTTGTTACAAGCTTCTTGTCCACAAGAAAATTCTTATGCTCAGAATCACAGAATCACAGAATGGTAGGGGTTGGAAGGGACCTCTGTGGGTCATCTAGTCCAACCCTCCTGCCGAAGCAGGGTCACCTACAGCAGGCTGCGCAGGACCTTGTCCAGGCAGGTCTTGAGTATCTCCAGAGAAGGAGACTCCACAACCTCCCTGGGCAGCCTGTTCCAGTGCTCCGTCACCCTCAGAGGGAAGAAGTTCTTCTTCATGTTCAGACGGAACTTCCCGTGCTTCAGTTTGTGCCCATTGCCCCTTGTCCTGTTGCTGGGCACCACTGAAAAGAGTTTGGCCCCATCCTCCTGACACCCACCCTTCAGATATTTGTAAGTATATATTAGGTCCCCTCTCAGCCTTCTCTTCTTCAGGCTGAACAAGCCCAGCTCCCTCAGCCTCTCCTCGTAGGAGAGATGCTCCAGTCCCCTCACCATCCTTGTAGCCCTCCGCTGGACTCTCTCCAGTAGCTCCTCATCTTTCTTGAACTGGGGAGCCCAGAACTGGACACAGTACTCCAGATGAAGCCTCACTAGGGCAGTGTAAGGGGAAGGAGAACCTCTCTCGACCTGCTGGCCACACTCTTCTTGATGCATCCCAGGATCCCATTGGCTTTCTTGGCAGCCAGGGCACACTGCTGGCTCATGGTTAACCTGTCGTCCACTAGGACATCCAGGTCCCTCTCCACAGAGCTGCTCTCCAGCAGGTCCGCCGCAAGCCTGTACTGATGCATAGGGTTGTTCCTCCCCAGGTGCAGGACCCTGCATTTGCCTTTGTTGAACCTCATCAGGTTCCTCTCTGCCCAACTTTCCAGCCTGTCCAGGTCACGCTGAATGGCAGCACAGCCTTCTGGTGTATCTACCACTCCTCCCAGTTTGGTGTCATCAGCAAACTTGCTGAGGGTACATTCTAACTCTTCATCCAGGTCATTGATGAAGAAGTTAAACAAGGCTGGGTCCAGTACTGACCCCTGAGGGACAACCCTCTGAGTTCTGTCATTCAGCCAGTTCTCAATCCACTTCACCGACCACTCATCTAGCCCATACTTCCTGAGCTTCCCTAGGAGGATATTATGGGAGACTGTGTCGAAAGCCTTGCTGAAGTCTAGGTAGACAACATCCACGGCTCTCCCTTCGTCTACCCAGCCAGTCATGTCATCGTAGAAAGCTATCAGATTGGTCAGGCATGATTTCCCCTTGGTGAATCCATGCTAACTACTCCTGATAACCTTCTTTTCCTCCACTTGCTTATTGATGACCTCCAGGATAAGCTGCTCCATCACCTTTCCCGGGATGGAGGTGAGGCTGACTGGCCTGTAGTTCCCTGGGTCCTCCTTCTTGCCCTTTTTGAAGATTGGAGTGACACCGGCCTTTCTCCAGTCCTCGGGCACCTCTCCTGTCCTCCAGGACCTCTCAAAGATGATGGAGAGTGGCTCAGCAATGACATCCGCCAGCTCCCTCAGCACTCGTGGGTGCATTCCATCAGGGCCCATGGATTTGTGGACATCCAGATCGCTTAAGCGATCCCTCACACAGTCCTCCTCGACCAAGGGAAAGTCGTCCTCTCTGTAGGCTTCTTCTCTTACCTCCGGGGCCTGGGATTCCTGAGGGCCTGCCTTGGCACTGAAGACTGAAGCAAAGAAAGCATTCAGTAGGTCTGCCTTCTGTGCATCCTCCGTCACCAGGACACCCGCCTCATTCAGCAGCGGCCCCACATTGTCCCTAGCCTTCCTTTTGCTGCTGATGTAGTTGAAGAAGCCCTTCTTGTTGTTTTTGACATCCCCTGCCAGCTTCAATTCCAGGTGGGCTTTGGTCTTCCTCGTCGCATCCCTGCACACTCTGACCACATTCCTGTACTCTTCCCAAGTGGCCTGCCCCTCTTTCCACATTCCATGGACCTTTCTCTTCCACCTGAGCTCCGCTAGAAGCTCCTTCTTTAACCATGCAGGTCTCCTGCCTCCTTTGCTCCATTTCTTTCTCAGGGGGATGCACCGCTCCTGAGCATGGAGTAAGTGACGTTTAAAGAGCGACCAGCATTCTTGGACCCCCCTGCCTTCGAGAGCCCTGGCCCACGGGATTCCTCCCAGTAGCTCCTTGAAGAGGCCAAAGTTAGCCCTCCTGAGGTCCAAGGTTTTGATCCTGCTTATCGCCCTGCTTCCTCCATGCAGGATCCTGAGGCTCAGCCTCACATTTTCTGCCTTGTACAATAACTTCACAGATGTTGCTCTGTTGAATGCTTTATCGAAGGTAAATTTCCCTTCTCCTGTCAGAGACAGATGCTGGGTATTTACATGTCTCAGCCCAAAGGCTGAGCATGGTGGCCCCAGTTTTGCCACGTGTGAGAACACAGAGAATGGTGAAGATGGGGAAATGGCAATTTATTTGAGAGCGAAGAGGTCTGGAATAGAAATGTACAGATTAGGCAATTTGATGGAAAAAAAATTCTGCCACTTTCCATCAAATAACCTTGCTACAAATTGTAAATCATTTCTTGATGAGACACAAATCTAACAAAGTTCCCTCCAGAGATTTGTGTTCTTTGCCTAAATTATGTCAAGCTCAGTTGTTTTACATGTTCTTTAAATTGCTGAAAGAAGTGAAGTAGTCAGAGCCTCGCTGAAAGAAATATAAATATAAAATGCAATAATAAATCAAATAATGAGAATTTGGTTGTTCTATCAAGCACATGCATAACAAAAACCTTGTACCTTGTAAGAAACGGTGTGTGAGCATACATAGGAGGAAATACTATTCAAAGCAATACATACACATAGTGTCTTACAAGATTCTTTAAAGATACTCTAATGCAAGACCATGCACACCTTTGTGCCAGAGAGAATAATAAATCCTTTGTGGCCAGGACTGGCAAAGGAGGAACCCATTCCTCACATTGCCCCCATTCCATCTCATCCCTATTGTGCACACATCATTGCTGATGTCTCAAAAGAACCGTGAAAATCTGGGGCACATGTGACATCTTTACTCAAAAATGTTGTTTCTCCTGTCTCTGCCTTTGCTATACTACTGCACAGAAGAGAAAATGAAATAAGGATGTATTTGCACTACTGCGTTACTGGCCTCCTCCCAGAGCAGCCGCTCGCCCCAGCTCGGGCAGGCAGTGCTGAATCTGCCTTGCTCAGACAGATGTTACGAGTACGGGGGAGACAAGCCAAGGGGATGACCTGCAGCATCAGGCAGCAGCAGAAAACGAGGGCTGGCCGGAGGAAAGAAAGGTGATGACAGGTAAGGGGCAAGAGCAGAGCAAACCTGGAGACAGAGCCGCAAGCAGGACCTGCAGTTGGAGCTTGTTTTGCCAACTCAGCTTCCAAGGGTTGCAGAAACCTGGTTGGGAAGGGACCCTCTCTGATAAGGTCTGATGCCTATAATGACGGGTAATGGTTTAGCACAAAAGGATCCATGAAACATCCTTTATGAACACAGGGCAAGCCACAAAACCTTCCCCGCCGTCAGCCTGCAGCCTCTGAGCAGCTGGCAGCAAGGTTAGAGCAGGTCCCTGTTTCAGGAGGAGTCTCCCCGGAGCAGGTTGCTGCCAGGGTGACCGAGCTGGCAGCTCCAGCTGCCCTCAGCGCACACTCCTCCAGCTCCCATGCAAAGAGGTGGGGACGCGGAACTCCCACCTACTCAGTAACTTAAACAACATAAGGCCTTTTGTAACAGTCATAGAGAAAAAAAACGTACATACTTTCACGCAGAATTATGAGAGATCTGTTATCACAAGAGTCCTGGCCCCCTACAAGAATACACCTGATTGGAAAAATTCAATTTCAAAGAACCCCTGAAAAGGCAAATAAAATGTAGCCAGACCCTTAAATCTTCTGGCGCTGATATTTCTCCAGTCAGATTTTGTTAGGTCTGACACAGAGCAAAAATATTTATGTTAAATTCAACTACAAGGTGTATGTTCATCCTCCTCCTTGTTTCTGAAGGAGCTGTTGTTACACTATTTTATTCTCTGGCTAGGTAAGAGAAGCAGCAAGGACGTCTCCAGTGTTGCTCTGTAGCTGACTTCACTGGAAACCAAGTTTGTGCTGCAAGTGGCACGAATCCAGGCTCCTTCGCTAACCCAGCTGCCTCCGATTCCCAAGTAATAGCTCAGTTGCAGACACTCTCTTCCAAATCTGGGATGCTCAGATGAAAGCTCTGTGCGATTTTTCACTGCAACTCATTTTGAATCAGTACAGTAATTCTGCTCAATTAATAAAGTAATTAACAATAAAATGGCCCAGTAATCGAAATCCCTTTGAAAGTACATCAATTTATTCTCTCTAAGCTTTGCCTCAAGTCTTTATTAATTCTGACATGAAGCATAATGACCATAAATTATAAATGATCATCACAAAATCCAGGCATTACAACCACTTTCTTGTCCTACATGCTGAGTTTCTAAAACGTGTGGGTTTGGTAATAACTTCTGAGATTTGCCTCCCATAGGGTAAACAATATGACAATATGGATATTAAAGAGTTTCAGGTGATTCTACTGATGAAAATATCGCAAGAGTGGTCTTTCCTATCCATTCATTGAAACAATTCACAAAAGCTAAGGACATTGCTCAGCTGTCAGGCAAATCTGTCCTAATATTCCTCTTCTTGTGATGTAACTGCACAGTTTTTCTTGTAAACCATTAAGCAAACTGACGATGGGTATTTCAAGTTAATTCTTATAAGACAGACCACTGACTTCCCATTTTACACTGCACTTTGTGTTTCCACTAAAATACTTGACAGCATCTAATCAAACCCAGAAATGTTTGTTATGGATAATACAACTCAAAGCTATAAGCAAAATTGCCATCTTCCCCTCCATCGACCTCCTAACAGATTTCTTTCCATGTCAGTTCAGACTATGTGGACTGTGTGTACATACATATTCTATATATAATTATATATATATAATATAGATAATCTCCACAAGAGGGCCCTCTTATCTTCCCCAAGTCTTAGCTAAAGCTTAACTCACTTTCCAAAAATTTATGTGATAAAGCTTTTGTCTACAGACACTATGGTATCTCAGAACAAAGTTTTTACTAACTAGAACTGAGTTTATGATAGAATTTTATACAACAAAAAATGAAATTTGAAAGGGAATCAGTTTTTATGTATAATTTCCATTGCATACCCAGTATGCAGAGAACTTTGATGAAGCTTTTCCGAGTTTACTACTTGCAATTACCAGCCAAAACGAGACCTTTTACACACACGCACCACAGAGTCAGCTCACGCCACCACGGCAAGGCACCCTCCAAGATGCAGGCTGGCTCTATGTGATATTGTAAAGTAAGCCACTATTGGTGATTTCAGCTCTGTGTGAAAGCATTCCCTAGGCACAACAGTTACGGTACAAGTGGTATTAAAGTTATTTGCACTGTCCTCTCAACTCCCAGCAGGTATGGAAAAAAAATCTTGTTTGGGATACCTTGCTATTCGCTTTAATATTCCAAATGTTTTATGGAGACAGTGTTACATGTCCTCATCTTCTTAATTCATTTGTAGCTCTGTGAGGGGGTTTTTTATTTACCATCCCTTTGACCTTGGAATATTTAACAGAAGTCGGACCATCTCCTTCTGACCTCAAATCTTAATGAATCAAGGCTCTGACTCACATGCCAGGCAGTGCACTGCTGTACCACTATCGGCTGTGGATGCTATGCTCTGAGAAAGAACATAGTAAGATAAAATAAAGAAGCCTAGGCTTCCAACATGAAACTTTTATGAGGGATTATTTACTTTTCAGGAAAACTAGCAAGCGATTATGTGAATTCAGCTTTGCTGATACGGCACAAACCTGCCAATCGGCTCACTCAAGTAAATCTCTCAATTTACTCGATTTACAAGGTGTGCTGCACCTTGATTTGCAGCACAAACTTTAAGTAAAGTTTTCACGATTGCTCAGCAATACTGCCATATGATACAGTCATGTTTAACCAATACTGATGACAGAATTCAAGCTGCTGCAGTATTTGTGCCTTCAGGTAAAATAAAATACCCAAGGTGCTGGTGGGACTCCATATGAATTACTGTCTGCAGAAAGTCATCGGGGATGCCTTTGGCTCAGCAGCCCTCCTCCGGAATGGACAAATCCTAATCAATGAAGCACATCTGTACAGTGGAGGAAAAGCACTTCCCAATCCCTTCAGGCCATGAACTGACTACTTGAAGCATGACATTTAATTAGCCTTATTATCTCAACTCATTTATATATATAAATGTTGTTAGGGGCCATGAAGCCATCCAGCCCTTATTAAAAACCAGCCATAGTCTCCGGGCTGATGTTCCCTCTCTTCTTCCTTTTTTGTCTATAAAAACAAGGAGGAAATTCTTTTCTTGAACTGCAGGTTATCATTTTTGCAACTTTATTATTGTAAAATAACCACCTTCTCTTACGTTAGTGCAGCAGACTGTTGCCGTACCCCCTCACATACGCAGATAGGTCAGGCTTTCCAGCCTTTCCCCACAGAGACACTAGACATTGAGACTCAACGAGATCCAGCTTCTTTCCGAACTGAAGGGCAGTGGAATAGCGTGCAGGACTTTATTTTCAAATGTGTCTCTCATGAAAATTAATTAACATCTGTGCAGACACTGAACGTGAATTCAGGCAGCAGAAACAAAGCTCATTTGAAATTGAGCTGAAGGCCTAGGAATACCAAATGGTAAGGAGCTTTGTCTTTGCAAGTTGAGGATTTCTTCCCTTCCGTTTGAAGAGCCAGAGTACTCATCAGGTCACGAACTTATCTTGCTCTAAAGCAAATGGGATGATAACAGGGTTATGAAAGATATTTCTGCATTAACAAGGAGCAAAGCTGCTGATGTGTATCCTAAGTAACACAAAGATTTGAATATGAAACATTCATTAAGATTCCTTTGTCGGCTCTATAAATGGCTTTCTGCTTCATACAGAATATTACTGTCAATACAATCCAGCAGTGATGCAAACAGGAAAGCAAAATTTAGGTTAAAATGTCATAGTGTCATGAACATCTTTCTACAGCTGTAATGATTTCAATGTTGTATCTTTTATCTAACGGGGTAGATTTCTTAGTCTGGGTCAATCTTGTTTTTGACATACATACTGAATATTACATAATTTTACATAAATGAACACCTGCAAATTTAAAAAAGAAATCTCATTACAGTTTCCTGAGCAACTGAAGATATGTTACCTGCCCAGTAAAAATAGCCAAAAAAAGGAAAGGATGCAAACTAATCTGGTTTTGCTTTTTTGCTTTGAAGATGTTACTTTTCAATGTTTTTTTTCTAAGGCAAAATTTTCATTTATAATTGTATCATCTTCATATATGACAAAACTACACATCCCAATAGCCCCACCAAGTGCTGTTTAGCACTTGTGTCTCCGCTCTCCACCTTGAGACAACAGCTGCCGTTGCGTTCAGGCTAAGCTATGGCTCTGCCTAGGTGAAACAGAAGTTTGCATGCACACAGACCTTTGCTTGTGACACTTTAATTTGCTCCATGGCCTTAATAAATACACCAGCATTAAGCATACTCACGCAAACCACAGCTCTAAAAATAACTCAAGACATTGAGATGTTTTTCCTTGTTGTTTCCAGTAACACCTCTCTTACTGCTAGGAACAACCATTAGCACAGGCAGGGATTTATCATCAACTAATACCACTCGGAAAAGCAGCAGGGATCCTCAGAGGTGTAGCAGAGGATCAGCTGATGGGTCACATTAGCATTCCCAGAGCACTAATGTAAAAAGCCCGGCAGCGCAGCTGGGCCACTGTGGTGAGCTGGGCAAGCAGGGACAGGCAACCCTCCTCTTCATCCCACCAGCACCCGATGCCATAGCCCTGCAGTGTGGGCTGGGGGCAGTGGCCACCGAGCCGCATGGGCTCCCCAAAGTCCCCGGGGAGGTATTTTGCTCGGAGGCCAGAAATCTGCCTCCCCGAGTCCAGCAACCCTCCCCAGCCCAAAGCCTTCTCTGGCAGACACCCCAGTTTACCTTGAGGGGAGAAGAGGGGCTGGAAGCAAGGGACGGTACAGATTCTTCTTCTCCTTAACTTCATAAAGACAGTCACAACTTTGCCCTAACCTAACTGCTTTTTCTTTTTGTCCCAGTATTCTCGACAGAACAGGAAGAAATCTTTACGACAAATGCTGTGCAAACAGCAACAGACCAGGCAATGAGAGCAGAATACACAGGTTTCTTCAAAGAGTTTTTCATTCTTAAATGCAATTCCCTTATTTGATCCCGAAACACACCTGACTTTATTGTAAAAAGGCCAGCAAACTGAATATATAGAACAAACAATGCCCTACAAACACATATAACTCAGGACTGCACCTTGAATTTTTAAAAAAACCCTAATTTTAATGAAAAATCCATGCTAAGTGCCTTGGAGCAAAGGATCTGGGTATAAAATTATTAAATCAGTGAGCCCTGAGCACAATCTCAACGCTCAAACTGCAAAGACAATGTTGTGATTCATCAGAGCTACGAAAAATGCAGTGTTTCTTACTATGCATTTACTACATGTGCATTTTTCTTCTTCTTCTCCCAGCTTCTCTCTCATTCTTTGGCACCACCTTTTTTTTTTTCCCCCCCTCTACTTCTTTTCTTCTTTTTCCCCTGATTATTTATGCTCTCCCACAGCAGCAGCATAACTTTACACCTGGAGGAGCTGCAGAGGAAACAGAGCCTTTCCATGTGCAAGGGACTGCTGGGCTGAGACAGAAGAAAACCAACTTTTTCCTAGCTAGGGTTAAGCCCATTTGCTCCCGTACCAAGTTTCTTTGCACACTGAGTGGGACTGGGATGGTGTCACTCAAAACCCTTGCCGGGCGCAGAGCTGTGCCTGCCGCTCGCCGGGGTCAGAGCAGGGGATGTGCAGCCAACTCACCAAGCCAGGCTGAGATGTGTTGGTTTAGGTACGTGGCTGCTTCTCCCCAGGCCAGTTTCACAGCACTGCCCTCATTTGTGCCTCTCCCTCTACAAGCTACTGGGATAGAGATTTTTGTTTAATGGAGATTTTTGAATTTTAGTTCACTGAAACTGGATCCATCTAATTTTTGCATCCCAGATACACTGACTCTCCAAGGGCTCAGTTTAGATCCCTGTGCATTAGTTACATGACCATCAGTTCAGGTTTTCTTAACAAATCTGAGAGCCAGAAATGATTTTGAAAATCTCAGTGTATCTTTCAAAGCTGGACATCCTGTAACAGTTATAATAGTATAGTATTGCAATTGGACTCCTTTTTCTGTTAAACCTAGTGTGAACTTGGCTTTGGCTTTCTAAAAAGGTTTCAGAACAATCATGTTCTGTAAAAACAGGTGAACAAAAAATGTCATATTAAAAAGGAATTTGAGAAGCTACTCGACTAGTTCATGGAAGATAAACCCATCAAGAGCTATTGAATACAGAGACATCTACACTAAGGAAGAAATTCTCAAGCCTTGAATTTTTAGACTAGGAGAGTATGTTCAGGGGTATCATCATTACACGCTTGCCCTGTTCTTGTCCTCCTTGGCCACCAGTTGTTGTCCACTGTTGGAGACAAGGCATTAGGCTAGATGGACCTTTGGTCTGCCTCAGCTTAGCCATCCCTCTGTTATTTCAAGCCAACCACGTAGTCATACTTTTTTGATTAACATTGATCAGAGAAGTATCTCACTTGCCGATGAGTTAATTCAAAGCAAACAAACAAACAAAAAAAAGACAAAAGATCTGTACCATTTCAGACATAAGCGTAGAGCAGAATTTGGATGTCATGCTTGCCATAGAAAATGTTCTCTCACCTTCAATAAGAAATCTGTTTTCTGTTTTCTTAAAAATGGATCTCACAATGTGGGTGTTACAAACTGCGGTTCTTTCTCTACCACTTGTAAAAATGAGCACTTTCCATTCATTTACAAAAAGACTATGAGAAAATATATTATTACCAGGGGTTGGTAGGAGGCAACACCAACCAGCATGTCAGCTCTGAAAGAGAAATGAACCATGGAAACAGACTGAAGGGAGGGACCGACCACCGAGGTCCAGCACGCAGGAGAGGACCATCCCATTGAGGCCACAACACAGAAATGGCAGCTGAGGAGTCCTTCAGCCCCCCTCCTGACAACTCCACCGCTGTTCAGTGCTGGGTCTGTGTGTGGCTAGGTGGCCCGGCAATGCAAAGAGGACCTACAGCAAACATGGGCAATGCAAATTAGCTGTGTGATATGGTGCCTATGCTGGTTTTAGGTGTTCGCACGTGCCAGAAGTGCGGGGACAGATGATATCAGACGGGGCAGAGCGCGATGCAGAGCCAAACCCCTATTCTGGCACAAAACCAATCTGTCAAATTCTCCTGAACAGCTTGAATTGGCACAGTGATTATGCTGGAGTAGCACTTTGCATCACTTGTTCACCCCGCTTTTGAGCAAGTAAGTACTAGGAGACCTGAAGCCAGTTCCACTGTATTATCAGACTACGGCCTCAGTACCTAACCTGTTGCAACTGCACAGGAGTTACTTTGGATTTATGAGTGTGCAGCCACGCTGGGATGATCTGCTTAGTTTTGCTGCCCTGCGCTTCTTCTGTGTCTGTCCTAACTTACCTAACCTCTGCAATTCTCTCCACGTAATACACATTTCCTCGCTCCAGCGTACTAAAACTATACGAATGAGAAGAAAGTAAATGACACACAACTGAAATATTAAATTACTTAGATGTTCAATATCACATATAAAATTTAAAGGAGTACAACATATTTAATAACAATACCGTGTCAATTCCATTAGAAAATAAATGTATAAAAGCCTCCATTACAAGGTGAAATATTGTTCTGAGAGTTAAAAATGCCAGGAACAATACTATTTGTGCAGCTTTATTTTGCCATTATGATAGTCTATTTATTTTCAATAAAACCTGTTACTTTTCCACAGGACCCCTGCTTTGTTTAGTGCACAGAACAGGCAGTACTCAGCAAGTGAGATGCCTGTTCAATATTTCTTTTTATCGTCACCTGAAAGCATGTAGTTCACTGTTTTATTTACAGCGTGTCGCACAGACTCTGCTCAGGGTACAGAACGTCACATCTCCCCATCGCTTTTACTGTCACAATCATCCTTACAGTCACATCCTCGTACTTCTGCCCACTGAATCTTGATTTCCTTCAGGTCAAATACAGCACCAAAGACTGGGGACAAGTTCCTTCCTCGAAGAGGCAGGAGGCACAGAGCTGCAGCAGACTTGTGGGCAACTGGAGAGGCAAGCCTGAATCCCTCAGGCAGCAGAAGAAAATGAAGAAACGTCTCTCGATTCCTACACACCACCACCAGCTCTTGACAGAAGCAGCCGCGACTGCTATTTGGCATGGCACTCGCTCACACCTGCACGTGCTATGTGCGCCGCAGGGCTCCTGGAGCAAGGGGTTCCCCACTTTGGGGGCACTCCTGGGGCCTCTCAGACCCCCCAAAAGCAGGCAGCTGTACCGCACACCCACAGAAACAAAACTGGAGACTCCTAGGAAACCTTGCTAACCACAGCTGAGGCTTCCTGGGATGGTGGAATTGGGTAATGTTCTGAATGTGAGACTCCCAGCCTTGGTGCTCGCTCCTTATGGCTTGGGGTCTTGGACTACTTCGTTAAATACCGACATCTTTGTAAATCAGGCCACCTCTTTTCAATTCCAGCTGGAATACTGAACTTCAGCAACAATATTCTAAAATATCAGCATCCTGAAGATACAGTAATTTATCCTACCTTACAGTCTTGCTGTGTGTACTGATTGCAGGTGTGCATGGCCCAGGATGATGGAGTGGTTAGCGGTATGAAAATACCATTACTACTAAACGATCCATTCTCTCTCACACTTTTTGCTTGGAAATGGCTGTCTCTTGTTTTTCATTGCATCTTTCAGGCAGTACAAATCTTAATAAGGAAATGACTGACATTAATAAGGCAGTAATGTGTTTTCGGAGCCATCACTTCGTGGCAGACGCTAGGAATGACTAAGACATAGGTAATGGACAATTGAAAGAAAGATGTTCACATGGTATGGCTTACTTTTGTCCACATATTTCTCATCAAGAAATATATTCTTGAGTGCAAGAAATGTCTCCTAATAGTTGATAGGGGAAAAAATGCCTAATACAAAAGAAATATTTGATACACCCACAAATAATACAAACCTCTCTTTTTTTTTCTTAATCCGGAGGACATGTGGACACAATATGTTGTCATCAATCAACAATTAACATTACATCCTTCAAAAAGAAGTATGTCTAGGCTACATAGAAAGCTTGATTTTGAAATCCACCTACCACTTTATACTGACTAATAAGCACAACTTCATGAGCGAAGTTACTTAAAGGCAAAAATACCAGTCTGATGAGATGGTACGAGGGACCAGTTGGCTATTTTGTCACCATTATTACCTTGTACAAAGTTAAAGGAGGGCCTGTGCACTTTGCTGAATAAAGACAGGCTTTAACTGCCTTGCTGAACCAAGACTTCAATTATTTGTGGACATTTAAAAAGTTATTATCTAATTCATTATGCAGAGAGACAGTTGTGAGCACAGTAAATTAACTGGATAATAGGCGGACTGTACATACTCTAAACTAATCACAGTTTTATTTTCTCCAGAAGAATTTATTCAGTCAAAGAGTAAATAAATGACGTAAATATGGGTAAACAAATAATTATTGCAATATTGCTTTAGTTCTGGAGGTTCTTTGCATTTGTATGTGTTTGAAACCTGATTGCTTCAGACCTCAAGAGTCTGTGAGAAGGAGACACCACAGCTGACAGGAACTGAGAAGCAGAGGCCACGGGAGCCCTGCTTCTGTCCGAACGCCTACAAGAGCCAAGGCTGAAATGCAGAGGTGAAAGGCTGGGTAAGCCGCGGCAGACACCGTGCCCCTGACTCGTCAAGCAAAACCACCGGGCAAGGGTAAACCAGGAGACAGCAAACTAGCGTGCTTCAAAGAAGACAGACTCCTTCAGTTTAATTTTTCAGACAAAACGGATGTTTTCCATCCTTAAAATATGGAAATATGCCCCAAATACAATCATATGACTCTGTGGGGTACAATATCAATGACTATGAACAAGATTATATCTGACGTTTGATTCCTTCTTTTTCAATTACTTTTTTTCAGACAGTCAAAGCTCTGGAGATTCTTTGGAGTCAATAATTCCATAAAATCTTTGTTTTCTTGTATTTCCTCTTTTAAATCTGTAGGATGCTACAGAAATCTTGAATCTCTCTTTTTTCCTTGAACCTTCAGTAAAGTAAAATACTGATTTTTGTAAGATCTCTTCTAAATAACCATTGCCCTGATCTATAGACTTTGTTGGCCAAATTTCCTCTCACTATTCCCAGTTGTGACCTCAGAATTGCAATATACATGTTTTGCTGTGAAGCACTGAAATAACTCGTCTCTGTAAATGGTTTTTGGCTTGAATGTCCTTGCTCTGGAAGCCTTGGTAGTGCACTTGGCCAGTGCACTATGGTGTAGCACAGATCTCCATGATTTGAGAACAGCTGTGTCTGGTCTTCCTTACCCTTTTGACAATTGCTTTTAATTTGATTATGTGGATAAAAACCTTCCTCTGGGGAATGTGGCACTGGGAATGGGAACATTTATCTAAGAGAGAAAAGATGTAACTTGCAGGCATTGAAACACACATTTTCTTCTGAGCTATCTCTTAAATGTTAGCCCGCTCCGTTTCTAATCTATATCTTAGGATGGAAATGGTTAGTGTAAATACATTCAAGGTATCTTCAGTTTAACATACTTTTAACTTCTTCTGATACCTACCTCCCCTCACAGCACTTGTAGGGTAAGACCTATTTCACTTGCTGTCAGCCAATGTTAAACATCTAGTCTCAGTTCCCTCTGGAGTCAACACAGAAAGGTGGGTACCTCCAGAGGTGATTTATCCCCTCCTGAGACATGGAATGAGTTCGTCTCTGAAGGTGTGCTCTGGTTGAGCCCTGTACAGCTATATCCACTTTAGCTTGCAACCCCCTGCCACCACCACCCCACTTGTGATGTCAGTGAGGTTAGATCAAATGCAACTTAATGACTGACAATCATCACTGAGTACTTAACTGCCTGCACTTAGTAGATGCTCCTTTCTTTTCAGCAATTGGTGAGCAACATGGCAATCAGTCATAGTCTTTGATGACCAGCTGGCAAATGCATTTTCCCCAGATGACATGCATTATATTGCTGGAAAAATTACTTGGTTGTATCATTTCTCTTACAAAATGCTGACTTTTAGTAGATGGTTATCTCTTTGGTGTTTAAAAAGTTGAGTGCTACTTATCCTATTTCACTGTTGTGCTGAGCTCTCCAGCTTTGTAAGTGTGGCTGCTCAGTGATCCATTGAGTCATTGGTTTATTGCCACATCATTCAAACTAAATGATGGTCCAATTCATTTTTCAAACTTCCTTTGTGTCGGAGCTTTTGCCAAGACCTGTTCATTGCTGTCACTTGGCAGGGGACATTACGATACTGTTTGGCATGTGCTTGGTAAGCGTAGGTTTGTTTGGTCCCTTCTGCTTCTGATAAGAACCACTAACTTTGAGGGATTTCACTCAGAAATGCAGTGGTGGGTTGCCTGAGCCGAGAGCTTGACAAGTGATAGCAATTTTGCCCATAAATTGTAAGCTCAGACACCAAGAGCTTTAGAAACAGAGGATGGAAATTAGGCTTTTAAATGTGTATCTAGATTCCAGTAGAAGCTGGCTGACTTCTTGTGCAGCATGAATTTGCAGGGATTTCAATCACAACAATGCAGGTATTAGAGGAGTGCAATCAATGCATATGAACTGCTGTAAAATCTAATATTGCCCCATAAATCCATGAAAAAAAAATCCATGAAAAAACATTTCTCATCTGTTGACACGATCATACAGACAGACACTTAAATGATGAGGGGAAAAAAAAGAAATGAATGTTCAAGTCTGGAAATACTGCAAGAATAAACTTATAATGGGTGCTACTTTGATCAATGTTATTGGATGCACTGTTATCTAGTATAATATATGATGATTAAATGCTTTAAGAGAAAAGATATCAAGCACACTCATTAATTGCGACAATGACACCAAGTTGGAAGATGCCAATTAATTGCATGAAAACAATACAAAGATACTTAGAGAATTTAGTAAAACAAAAAAGTGTGGAAACACATGAAGAAAAATATAATCTGAAACAAATATTTTATGGAATGCAAACATTTTAGGACTTAGAAATACAGAATAATACAGTAAGTGCTTTTTACATATACACCTTGGAGAAAAAAGGGAAATTTGTCACTTCACACTCAGAAGTATCCTATTTATGGTATGACTTCTCCGACTTTAACGTATTAATGTCTGAATTAATGACAACATTTTGGGATAAGAAAAAACACTAACAAGCTGTGGGGAATGGCAGCAAAGTGTTGACAGGACAGGAGCAAATCTACGAAGCTGGGCTATATCGACTCTTCCTTCTTGAGCCCTAAAGACAGTGGAAGTCAACTACAGCCATTCGCGCATGACCATGTCCAGCTGGGTTTTGAGTATCTCCAAGGATGGAGACTCCACAACCTCCCTGGGCAACCTGTGCCAGTGGTAAGTTACCCTCACAGTGACAAAGTGTTTCCTGATGTTCAGAGAGAACCGCCTGTGTTTCAGTCTGTGCCCATTGCCCCTGGTCTGTCACTGGGCACCACTGAGCAGAGCCTGGCTCTGTCCTCTTTGCATCCTCCCTTTGGGTACTGTACACATTGGCAAGATCCCCCTGAGTCTTCTCCGCTCCAGGCCAAACAGCCTCAGCTCTCTCAACTTCTCCTTATACGTCCAGTGATCCAGACCTTTCAGCATCTCAGTGACACTTCACTGAACTTGCTTCAGTATGCCCATGTCTTATACTGGGGAGCCCAGAACTGGACACACCACTCCAGGTGTGCTCTCACCAGATGTGGTCCCACCGGTGCTGAGTAGAGGGGAAGAATCACCTCCCTTAATGTCCACAGTTGTAGGATGGGGACACTTAAAAACTATGCAATTTAAACCTTTATAATTTAAAGCATACAAACAAGGCAGGGAAAGAAATCAAACAGGGCAAAGTAAACAGCTAAACAGTAAGGAAAGACATGACAATAATTTTAAACTCTTGTAAATTAAACAGACGATATCTGGATGGCGAAAGCACTATGCTCTCTGAGAAACGATGGCAACTTAAGTCACTCGGAGTTGTATTAAGCATAACCAAACCTAAGCACTGGGAACACGGGCACTAGCAGAGGGAAAACCAACGGTAGAAAATGCAGTATGTCTCTTCCACTTGTAACTTCTAGAAACATGTGTTGCTTCTTTTCTGAATGCTAGCAGATGTCAGCGCCCTGCAGACTTGTTTCTCAGCGGAGGAGAAATCAGCGTGGATATACTCTAAAGGCAAATTGAGTAATTTACATTTAGACACTCATCCTGGAGCAGAGATTGTCATAAATAACACGCAGGCGATCCCTTCTTTCAAGACACTCAGCCAAACCCCAATGCCCTGTTCCCAGGGAGCAACTTCAATCAAAGCTATCAGCCGAAAGCAAACTCTCCGGCCTCTTGCACGGCGATGCCCTCATCAGAAAGGTGTATTAAAATGTCAGCAGGAAAGAGATGCCAATCTCTGCGTTTCCCAGCGCACAATGACATTTTGAAAGCAGTGCCACCTGGTGACACCTGCCAAACACCACTCTGCTGCTCAGCAGAGCATACGCTAACTCAGAAATACCTCAAAGGAGGATACAGAATTGAATGAAACCAAAAGGAAAAAAAAAAGAAGTGGATTTATTTTTCTGTATTTCCTTTCATAATTCCTTCTCAAGATTCCACATGCAAAAAATCTTTTTTTCTGAATAGCGGTGAGAGCAGGCGATGGGTTTAATCACTGGCATCAGCTCCTGCCTGCTGGCACCATTGTTTATCTCAGCGGAGTGCAGCCCACCCCTGTGATAAGCTGCCGTGTTACCACGAGTTATGAATCCTCTCGCTAACAGCGAGGCTGACCCATGATCAACAGCACCCATGCTTGGTACAAAGCTGGTTTTGCAGCACAGTTCAGCTGACGCAGGAGTGATCACACAGCCTCTAAATGCTGCAAACACCCAAACGCAGTCTGGAGCAGCATCTCCTTCTCACACGGCCAACACAACGGCTTGGTGAGGCTGGCCACCGCAAGAGCGAGCCTTCCGCGTCAGGAACGGAGCCCGGACAACTCTGTACGTCGAGGTGTGTTTAGAGGAGGTGGGTCAGCTCTCTTCTGGTTCAGATGCTACTCTGTCAGAGGAAATCCCACTCATTCACTGGTATTCATCCTTCTCTCTAAAACAGCTCTCTGCTTTTCAGATTCAGTTCCACACCAAACTATAAACTGTAAGTATAAGGCAGCCAAGAACCTGCAGGCTGAGAGGCGAGCCAAAGCAATACCTTCTCCATAAGCATCTCAAACATGGCAGGGCTGTTACACAAAGCAAAAAGCTATTGCTTTAAACTGTCATATCCTTCAGCTGCTGTAAAAGTAGTTTTTTATCTGTCCTCTGGATCTATTTTTACCTGCCTATTCCCAAGTATCAACATTGAGCCAGCAGAGAGAAACCTGTTGCTGCTGAAGGTCTGTGCAACTGAAATACCCCTTAGGTCCTATGTATGCCATCCTCTCTGTCCACTGAGTGATTGACATTAATTACTTCAATCACAGCATGGACACTAGCTCTAGTGAAAGGGAAAGGGATTAAAGCAGGAGCAAATGGAGGAACTTTTCTGTGGGAGGATGCAACACCTTCAGACTCAACAGCAGCTTCTGCTGGTGCACTGTATACTGCTAAAACGGATCCCCACGCTAGGCCTATCTGGATATTTGTATGCATCCAGCCATTACCGTATTTCAAGCCCAAGGAATGGATGTGCCATCCCATCCAAGCAGGGATATATTATCATCCTTGCCTTTAGAGAGAACAATTAAGTAATCTCAAGAGTCACAGCAGGAGCCTGTGGGAGAGAGAAAACCTGCATCCAGCTTCCCTACGTCTCTGGTCACTCCTGATCCGTCAGCGTGTCTTTCCAAAACCAAACCATCAACTACTCATGGACAAAAAAGCTGCTTTTACTTCATTATTTCCTTACTAAAGAATTTATGGTAGGTGAGTGAATATTGAGTATTTACACCCAGAGTATTTTCCTTGCACCGTTCAGAGACTGGCATGAAGTCAAAGAGGCAGGCACCACCCCACCTCTTCATGTTCATACTGATCCCAACTGATAAATTTACATGTCAAAGTTTGAAACACAGAAGAGAACGGGCTGCATCAAGAGAAGTGTGGCCAGCAGGTCGAGGAAGCTGATTCTGCCCTTCTGCTCCGCTCTGGTGAGACCCATCTGGAGTCCTGCGTCCAGCTCTGGAGCCCTCAGCACACGAAAGGCATGGACCTGTTGGAGCAGATCCAGAGGAGGCCACAAAAATGATCCGAGGGCTGGAGCACCTCTCCTGTGAGGAAAGGCTGAGAGAGTTGGGGCTGTTCAGCCTGGAGAAGAGAAGGCTGCAGGGAGACCTTACAGCAGCCTTCCAGTACCTGAATGGGCCTATAGGAAAGATGGGGAAAATCTTTTCAGCAGAGCTTGTTGCGATAGGACAAGGAGCAACGGCTTTAAACTAAGGGAGGGTAGATTTAGACTAGATAGAGGGACGAAATTTTTTACCATAAGGGTGGTGAAACACTGGAACGGGTTGCCCAGAGAGGTAGTGGAGGCTCCATCCCTGGAAACATTCAAGGTCAGGTTGGATGGGGCTCTGAGCAACCTGGTCTGGTTGAAGATGTCTCTGCTCATTGCAGGGGGGTTGGGCTAGATGACTTGTAAAGGTCTCTTCCAACCCAAACCATTCTATGATTCTATAATTCTATAATTTCACCCTGCTCTTTAAAGACAAAACTATAGAAAAGAAGCTTGCTAAATGCTTTATGTCGGTTGGTTATTTTTCTCCATCTTCCAATTTGCAAATCAAAAGACTTGATCATAAAAAGATCAAGAGCAGTCTCTGAAAAATGGAACACCCAATACACATGCAAATAATAAAAATATCAGGAAAGAAAAATCACTTGTCATATTTCCCTTTGACTTCTGGGTTGTTCTTTTTGAGAAACAAATGTTCATTGAATTGGATCTGGGACGTGTTTTTTAGATATGTAACCATCTAGCTCCTGAAGATGAGGGTAAGCCAAGAGAAACCAGAGTATCGTCATGAGAGGTTCAAAGCTTTTTAGCCATTTTCTTGTTTCTCTTTAAAGTGGGGATTTTTCTTCCTATTTAAAGAGCTATTAAAACAAAGAGAGAGCTAGTGTCAATTCATGCTCTGATCTAAATATTTTAAAAGGCAAGCAATAACACTGGAAATATCTGGATGCATATATTCCACTATGAGTCATTATATTTTAATATTTCGGTGTCTGGCAAACCACTGAGTGCATCACTATCTACCCTGTGAGATAATTAAGTTTTAAAGTCATAACTAATGTAAAATGACACATAATGAAACAATCCAAAAGCTATGCATTCATATTTTCCTTGGAATATTTTCTGATTACCCTCTTGAAAATTGTCAGCTACCCAGTGATAGTAAAATTATTTGAATAAGTTTAAGAGAAAAATCAAACACATTAACTTTTAATAATATTTTATGAGACTCATAATTCTTTGGGATATAATAACCTCTTATCCTACTGCGATTAGTCACTTGGATCCATCATGTTGGTCTCCTGGTATTCAAGACAATATAAATTTTGAGTAATATTGGAAAAGGTAATAGACATCCAAAATTAATACAGTCCATTGTGCTTGTAATGTTATCCCTAATGGAAGCTTTTTACAAAAATATTTAAAACTGAACAAGGGACCAAATTGTGAAGAGCCATAAGACGACACAATTTGCAGGAGACAACACCGTGATGGGACCCTGGTACAAGAATTTAATTATTATCTTGAATAATCACTGTTCTAATAATAGCTGTCTGAAATGACACTAGACACTGAAACTCCCTACTGTCAAGGCCAGCAGCAAGAGGCAGGAAGACAGTAAATCCCTTTTCGCCGTGATGCAGCGCAGGGCTCATGTTAGTGTTAGCAGCCCGCAGCCCACCCAGCCCACCCTCCTGGGCTGTGGGAGGTACTCCGCATCTCACAGAAGACCACCGCATTTCTCCCGCGCTCTTGTCATCGGTACTGTTCACAGTCACGTTTATCAACTTAATACCTTGGCTACTTTCACCCCAGAATAATGTTTGTTTACATACATCTATTCTCCGTGGTAAAATAGCTAATGCTTGAGCGTTTCCAGTGTTACCCTATTAATGGAAGACAGGATGGTGAGAGCAGACGTCCTATAGAAAATTACCACGCTCTCCAATTGCCTGTGTTAGTCCTGCCTGTCGGTAAGTGGTGATTAACACCCCGCTGGCTGCAGCTGTACTTCTCAATATAGCTTCTCTGAGTAGGAGGATGCACAGAGAGTACCTCATTACTATGTCTTTAAAGCTGTAAAGCAAGGAATAATGCAAAATAAATCCTTTAAACTAAAGGTCATAGACCGGAATATGTCGGCACAAACACCTGTTTGCACTTTTTTTTCCTGATAAAATCACAAAGATAAGTGATTTATCTGCTTTTATTCCGTTCCCTTTCATTGCAGGTATGCAGAGGCCACACAACTGGATGTTAATAATTCTCAGCCATAGCGGTATGTTTTTATATAATGCCAGAAGAAAAGCTTAGGAGCTTAGCTACCAGGCTGCTTTGCTGGCTGAGACAGCAGAGCTGGCACTAGCTATTTCCCCTCCTTGCCCCAAGCTTTTTGTTCACCGCGGACTGGGGGAGAACAGACCAGCCATCCCATTCCCTCCACACGTCCGATGCTGAAAAGTTTGTTCCAATTCAAGCCCCTTTTGTGGGCACGTTTAATCCGTGAACTGACAGGGAAAATCTGGCTGCATCGCTAAGCTATGAAACTCAATAACCACAGACTTTTACGAGAGAAAATTATTGCCTGGCAATGCAAAGAAGTTCGCACGGTCATCACCTCAACAGATTTTGATCTCCTTGTGGTTAACACTCCTGACCAAGGAGGAGGCTGGTGGCTACCCTCAGTCTCCATCTCCTGCTGCCTCTCACGCCAGCTGGGAGGCCAAGGGCCAGACAAGGGCAGACAACACCGCCGCACGTAAAACCCAGCAGTGCTCTGCTGCGGTCCCATCAGTGCCCTCTCTAGCTGCAGATAAACTCTCTGCCTGCTGCCAGGCACAGCCCTACCCTGCACCCCGTGGCACTGCTGGCTGCTGCAGGAGTCCGGCCCCGGCGTGGCAGGGGGCACTGCCAGACTGAGAGCAGGCTCCTGGTCTTTTTCCAAAGGACCCTGCGCCCCTTGGATCATCTAGTCCCACATGCGAGCAGTGAATGTGTCTAAAAAGACACCCATAAATGAGCAAAGCACAGTCTTCTTGCCCCACTGCCTGCTGTGCGCACGCTGGAATGGATGCAACTTCTACCACTCTATCTGCCACAAGGGTGAAAGTCAGTCTTGGGCAGACACAGACAAAAAAAAATAAAAGTAAAAAGAAGAAAGAAAACCTGACTGTTGCTGGTGAAAGCAGTGCAGGCTGACTCAGAAGTACTTGGACGGGAAAGATTTTTACTCAGCTGAGTCACTGCAAGGCAAAGCAAGGCGATCACGTCTCCCGCTGCCGACGGAACGGAGTACAGCACCCCTTCAGATCACAAACTCCTCGTAAGACAGACAGGCAGGCTGAGATGTCCCCAGGAGACACCACCTCTCACTGCGCAGAATTATCCTCCCAGGCGCAGGGCTCACCCACGTCCAGCCTGGCCGAGCAGCCTACCGAGAACCCTGCCAGGAAAACATCCACCTCGCGTTTCGGTGAGTGAAAGAAACAGTACGAGGGAGACTGAGCAAGAGCTCTGAGAGCTCCGCAGAGCTATGAGATGATTTCTTAAGTCCTAGTTGGAGTACCACCATATTTAGGAGTTGAGGGGAGATTTCCTGCAGTTCCCTGCTTGTCCTGCTGCTAAACCAAAAAGACGCCAATGATATTAGTCCTGACAGGCTCTGTGGTCAACCAACGTCTACCCTCTACCCTAAAACACTTCATAGCATGATTGTAACTTCAGAAATTACCATGTTTCTATAAAATTCACAAACCACTGCTGGATGTATAACCTGTGTCTCCTGTTTGTTCCTGAACTGGCTTGTTCAGAAAGCAGGCACAGGGGGTCCTGCTGGGACTAGGGATTATTCTTTGTCAGCTCTCGGGCTGAAGACTTTCACTGAGATGAAAGATCTCCCTTCCACAGTGAAGGAAAATACCTCCTGCTGGACCTCTGAAAGACTGGCTTCTGCCATCTCCCAAAGCACTTTTGGTGCTGCATGAAGAACAACCAGCAAAAGCCAAATTCAAGTAAAACCGAGGCATGGGCTGAAAGAAAATAGGCAGCGCCCTCAAGAACTCAAAAATCTGTAACAGCAGCCTGCATGGAGGACACCACTCCTTAAATCAGTAGGTTAACAGGCAGATTCAGGGCTTCTGGGACCCTTGAGGAGCTGCAGAACCCAAGGGCACCGAGAATCACTGAAGACCAGCAGACAACTCCCAACAGCCCACTCAGCCGCTTGGCCCTCCCTGCGTGTGCTGCGTCTAGGCCAGGTCAGTGCAGGTCCTCTGTAGGTACGGAGCTCTGCTGTACACTTTTGAGAAATGAGGCAGCCTGGAGAAGGCACAAGATGAAAAAGTTCAAGGACAGGCTGGAACCACCACTTAAGCATGTGTTCTGCCCCGGCAAGCCATTCGGTGCGCAGCACGATTCAGCTTTCTCAACTGACAGTTAATATTTGCATTTCCCTCTAATGTACACGGGATTATGCCTGGATACCTGACAAGACACCTCGTACTCCGTAACTACAACTGCCCGTTCAGATAATTAAACTGTCACCTAGCAGGGGGAAGCTTACAAGTGCAGGGGACCAAACTGATGTAAGAGCCAAACCTGGACTACTGAACATCTGATTTATCTACTGACTTAATTTATCAGAGATAAGAATAAACATGAAACACATGCCAAACTGGAAAAATTTAGTACAGCATTTCCCTCAATGTGTCATTCACAGATATAAGCACAGAAAAATTCATAATTACAAGAGATCATCACTTCTAGAGAATTATAAAAAATAGCATATTTTTGCTTTTAAATGCATGGGGGACACTCAGACTAGTTATGTCAGAAGGTTTCAGATTAAATTGCTTATGCAAATATGTCACACGTCCACCCGGAGAGATGTAGTACAACTAAGATTAACAAACACGTCACCAGGAAAAGTTTATGCACCAGGGTCTGCAGGTTTGCAACACGAATTGTTGAGACGCTCTTGGGAAAAAAGTCCTTATTGAACAAAACCGTGTGAGAAGTTCAGAAGAGAGAGTCCTGATTGCAACAGTCCTTATTTATTCACAGAAGCATTTTGGGGGCAACACCCCCTGCTTCCCAGCCTTCTTTTACATCTGGAGATACCAAGTGGGCCTCTGGGCTGTTCCCAGGTAACCGAGTTTACCTTCACTGAAAACCTCTGTCCCCTGGAATGCAGAAATCTGAAGGAAAATATGAACTATGTATACTTTCGTATTCGTTTTGGCTGACACGGTGACTAGAGAAAGCCCTCGCGCAGCAGCAAACTCCCTCCTCCCAAAAAAGCTGCACAGCAGGATGGCGGAACAGGCTGGGAAGTCAGCCCGCACCACCCACCACCGCCAATGGCCAAGGCCATCAGAGGGTCCCGAAGAGAGCTCATTGCTGTCTGAGGCAGGTGGAGGAACATCAGAGCAGTCAGTCACTGACCAAGGCAATCCCCTTCAATGCCTCCCTGGCCGTATCACCGCACGACGGGCCTGTCTTGCCATTGCCGCGTCAGAAACAGGCTCACCTCTAAGCCAGGCTCTGTTCCGGCGAGGGATGCTGCAGCTGTAATGGCCAAGAGCAGTGAAGACAGCCATGTTCCTCCACCCTACACATCCTTGCTGAAGCAGTGTCAGACCGCACTGGCAAGCATCAGGACAGAAAACCAAAAAGAGAAGGATGCAACCATCCCTATCTCTCATATGTATTTTTTAAGGCTGGTTGGAAGTAGGTGCCAAGGGCACCCATCAGTCAAACTCAGGTCCCTTCTTCCATAGCTAGTCTCACTATGTTCAACAGCCAGAAAAAAAAACTTTTTTGAAAAAAAGCAGAGAGAACGATGCCGTCACCGAATTCGAGCCTCAACCACTCACCGTTAAGAGTAATCCTGCAAGGTAACTGCACCCGGTGAGGAACCAGCACTGAGGCGGTGCCACTCCAGCCTAAGCCATGCCGACACAGACTGCATGGAGATCCCGTTACACATGCTTAACATAAATTAAGTGTATCGACTGTGGTCCCATAAAGAGTGATTATGCCTTCTTGCACTAAAGGCATGGTTTGCTATGAGCCACCAAAAGTCATTATGGAGCTTACTCCTCACGTGAAGATGAGCCAAAACACTGAAATCACACCTAAACCATGTCATAATTGCTGCTTTTCTCAACAATGTGGAAAATGTTTAATTAACCATGTATTTGTTTAATTTTTAAAACGATTAAGCAAGTGAATTTAATGTTGTTAAAAAAATAAAGATTATGTTTTTTTCCTAAAGATCTATGATAAAATTTTTAGATTAAAAAGGGAATAGGGTACAATTTTTGAGCACTTCCTTAATTTCACTTAGACCCTCAAAATAATTAATGACAATGCAGTAAGTTACCTATAACTGTCCTTTATAACTGAACAGTACACTCCTGGGAGTAATTAGGTAATTAGGACCCCACCTAATTACCTTTCATAGGTAAGAAAAGTTTTATTTAAGCATTGATACTAAATGCATTCTCTCTTGAAAGAATATGTCTCAACGCACAATAATGACTAAGCATAATTAATGCAGAATATGTACAAATAAATGCATCTGTGTAATTCGTGGTGGTTTGTTGATGTATTAGAATGAAGACTGCAAAAATTATTTTAAAAATCTGACATTTTTGGTTAAAAGAGACACCTCCAAAATACATGCATAGTTAATGTTCTCCATATGCGCAGCACTCCAATAAAAGATTTTCAGAAACAGCCTCATTCTATGGCACGGCAAGAAACAATACAAAACATATTGGTTATCGAACTGCTGGTATGAATTTTTACTGCGCATAAAGAAGCATTAAACTGCAGCGTGCGAGTCACCCAGCTGCCTTAACAAGAAAAAGTACATCTGATCACATTATTTCAGTTCTGCAATATGGATTCTTCATGAAGCCATTCTGCACAATGTTTATTTATTCGTGCCATACGAAACACAAAACCTCCCCTGATAAAAGGAAAGCACTGTTCAGAAATAATTATGGTTCACAAAGTCCAAAATATCCTTTAATCAGATTTTATTTAAACGTACTAAATTTTAAAACAGATGCCTATCATCTGTTTGACAAATTTTGCGTCGTGCCTAGTACTGGATGCTGTTCGTGCTGGGGATTGCCTTCGGTGACAGACCTGCCACCTTCTCACCCTGCGAGGAGCGGTCCACGTGATGTAGGGGATCAGGCCTGGTCAATCCAGGCGATCAATACAGCTGTAATCCTAACGTTGGTTTTGCAGCATGTCCTGCCTATGTGAGAACAAACGCAACAGAAAACACAACTTCCAAGCAATTAATTGTATAGAAGGAGCAAGCCTCTTTCCTCCTACTTTCTAACTAAATTTCAGAAGCCACCACAGCAGACGCATCAGTCCTACCAGAGATGCAAGAAACTAAAGCGAAGCTGTGTGCGAGTGAAGCTCGGCAGGAGCCTGCCGCCAGGCCAGCGCAGCAAGCAGGCTCTTGGTGAAGAGCCTGGAGGCAGAGGGAAGCACCCAGCAGCGGATCGGTGCTGTGTCATTTATCACCGCACAGCCACAGGCTACGACGTACCGCGCTCTCAGCGAAGCACCTGAAGGCAGCTTGGTAGGGCTCTATGAAGATCAATGATACACCAAAGAACACCATTAAAGGACACATTCATCTTCCCCTAATCAATAATGGCCTTAAAATGATCTCCGTGACACACTACTCTTACAAGCATTGCTGCTGGGCTTCTTCAGCTCACTTGTCATCCTCTGGCTCAGCTCTCATTACCGCCGACTGCTTCACACGCTCCCCTCAGTGCAGGAGTCTGGCTTCCCCTGAAACTTAACAGACAGAGCGAGGAAATGAAAAACGTGGCTTCAAGTTTAGCGAAGACACCGAAGCACCTTCGGTCTCTTCAATGACCTCTGATACAAATGGTGCATGCGGCAAGTGATTTTTTGTTTCTTTTATCAGACCTAAACAGTCTACTCCTACACACCGTCCACAGATTGTTGCGAGCCATTGCCAAGGGGATTCACGGTTAACGAAAAGCATCCTCAGATCTGAATAAACAGTAATTAAAGAAGCGGCAGACTAAAAAAGCAAAGCTTGATTTATCTTTTTGCGCAGGCGAAGCATTACATGAATTTGCGTTCCCTCCACCGACAGGGATCCCTGCCCTCCTGGGATGAGCTCCAGCCTTTGCACGGAGAGCAAAGGGACAGCCCGTGACGCAGGGATGCACTGAAGCAGCTTCTCAAGGGTGCCAGAGTCCCGTAGGTTTCTTGACCAGCCTGGTCGGTGTCCAACCTCCTGCACGAAGGGGAGCTGCTGGTGGCCTCAGCTGCTGTCAGGGCTCTCGCTAGTGAGCTCCCGACGGCCTCCTGGGCCGCAACGTGAAAGGTCTCTCTGTGGTCAGGGGAGTATGGAGAATGGCAACGCTTGCTGGAAGACCCTCCTCACTTTTTGGAAAGGTAGACAGGCAATTCCTTCTCCCACACAAGGCATCACTGAGACAGAGAGGATGCCTGCAGGTCCTCAACCCTCCCACCAGGGAATGATCTTTCTAGGCAACACAGGATCCAACTCCAGAAAAAAACAAATACTGTGGTTTTGCTTTGGCTGAGACAAAACAGATGCTGCTCTTGCCAGGGGCAAAGGGGCTAGCACATGAGTGAATGCATTCTAGATAAATCCCTTTTACTTTTGTTGATCCTTCTACGTTGGCTTGTCTAAGTCAAGGTATCTTGAGCACTAACATCACAGTGATATTGCTCCTCTGCCTTACAACGTGCTTGGTCAGCATTGTCGAGCAGAGTTTTACTATTGCACTCGAGGGCTGTAGCTCATAAGCCATTTAGGAAAGGCCTCCCACAGTTGATGTCCACCAGTAACTCTACAAGACCTCCTGCACCTATGACACACAATTATCCCTAAGCTCACCACGCCTGATCTACTGCTCTTTAGCGCTGTGTTGAGCATGGACAGAAAGTCCTCTGCTTTTACTGTCTGGCTAGAGTTTAGTTTTGCTTCATTAAAAACATCACTCTAGGTAATTGAAGGAGATTTCATTACGATCTTGATTGATTGTCATTTGGTAGGGGTCACAACCTTCATACTATAATAACTATTTTTCCTGCACCTAAACTACAGTTCGACCCAAGCTACAAAATTCAGACCTGAACCCAATGGGAAATCCCAAACCCGTGCATATATTTGAACTCAAAATTGTACTTGAGAAAAGTACGGTTATGGACGGAGCTGAGAGGCTACACCCCTACATCATCCAGAATTAGCAGCTTCACCACCGAGCCTTTGCCCAAGATGATTCTCCCATCTGACGCTGAAACTTGCAACTGTGAACAGGTTTATATATACTTAAGAAACAATTACAGCTACTGATGCAGAAACAATTCCCATGCCAAAAATATTTCACAGGTTAGGAGAAAATATAACTCAATTTTGATTATAATTAGGTTTCCTGTGGTTAGTTAAATGTTTTCTCATTTACCCTTTCATTCTACTAGTGCAATGAGTCACTTGCTTCTTTATGAACTATACACCATGGTGTACACGCCAAACTGGCTGGAGACAGTCTCCGGACCAGCTTCTGCAAATGTGATGCCCCAGGCAGGAAATAGGCATGGGGCACGCACATATTAAGAAAAATAATAATAATAGTAATTAAACAACCAAGCTTAGCTCCACTTTATTGCTTAAAACTAATGTAGTTATTATACCGAGCAACAGGACTTTTAACTTCTAATTACAGTATTTATTTTCCTAAACAGATTTCAAAGTTGTTTCAAAAACCTGGATAATTGTTTCACATGAGCAATTAAATATTAAGACTAAATAAACAATATTCATTGGATAATTATGTTGAACTATGTAATTATTTAGGAAAACAAAAATGAATCAATAGTTTACATTTTCTAGCCTTTGGGGAAGAAACCATTTTTGGAGTTTCTTATTAAAAGTAGAAAGATTTTTCATTTCTTGTAAAATTCAGACTTCAGCTGGTTCAGAGAGCTGTTTGCAAACTGGATCCGCATTTGCAACAACGGTTATAAATCCAAAGAATGTTTTTCACTGCTTAAAACAAACTGCTTTTAAGATTCCTCAGTGAGGTTTCAGTTTCCTTTAAAGGGAAAAGGAAAGGTTGGCAGGGAAGCTGAAACTGGGTACCACAAAAACCCGAACTTCTCCAAATCTTTCTGCATTTGGTTCCACTCCATTCCAGCTTCTCTGCTTCGCAGGATGAATCAATAAAACATATTCCCACCTTTAAAGGAACACGGCAACGAAGCAGCTCCGGCAAGCACCCCATTTACTACCAGTAGGTACATTAAGATGGGTCTTTGTGATTAGGTGCTTTGCGTAGACTCTCACTGAAGGTCACCAGCAGTTCATTAGCACTGCTCTAATTCCAAGACCACTACATGCATTCCCACTTTAACACTGTATTTTACTTCTACTGAAAATAAAGTGCAATATATGGTTTGGGTTTCGGTTGTGGATTTTTTTTTGCTGGAAGTTGCGCCAAGTGGGTAGGATGGCATCTACTCCCTTTCGCCGCTATGGTTAACATTTTGCAGTGCAGTTTTAAGTACTTTCTCCTAAGCTGTTCTTCACTTCAAGCATCCAAACAGCATTTTAACCTGAAGTGTTTCCTAGATCGAGACATCGATCTTTCATTGTGTTTTATCACTTTGAGACTGGAAACAAATGAAACCTTTTTTTTTTAACATTTAATTGTTTTCTGGCATGAGAGTAGCACCATAAAATCATGCCTACTATTCCCTAGATAATTGTGCATCCATATGTGTTCATTTCAATATATTACCAGTATTAACCAGCTGTTCTCCTTACTAAGTACAGGGAATACAAGCAATACTCTACACGTTGATGTTGTCACATCTAATTGCCCCAAATAAATCTGACAATCTTCTAGGAAAATGCACTGCAGGTACCACTACATACGCTCACTGGGGGCTATCTGGCGAACAGTCAAAGCACAGCTTGGAATGGTAGAAAACACCGGTGTTCCCACCCACGTTTTAAATACCACGGACTTCAGAAAAACTAGAGACTGCAAAATATTGAGCTTCTAGTTATTCCTCCGTTTTGGCTGCATGTGGACTTGTGGCTCCATACGAGCACAGCTGAGCAACTGGCCTGGTATCTGTTATTATTTTTTTGATGAGGAAAAATATTTCAAGCAATGAAAAATCTTACCGAAGGGGAAAATTTTATCTAGGAGGCATACATGACAAAACTACTCATCCCTTAGAAATCCAGGCGTGTTTTATAACTAGCTATTTTGTAAAAAGGAGGCAAATTTCAGAGCCAGAAACCCGTGAGCACAAACAGTTCCAGACAATTTATAATTCTGTACCATAAATAGATGGTCCATAATTCATTGACAGAGAGTTAATGAGAATATTTGTAACTAATACCCATAAGAAAGATAAGGGGTGGTATAATGTGGTTTATACTTTCCTACAATACTTTTCAAGGACAGCAGGGAAAGCTTCCTGACAGCAAAAAGCAACAAGACATATTGCACTGACCTACCAATTTCCTACATTCTCATCAAAGTAATCCATGTGTAGAGACATTAAAGAACAATTTGTCCCATCTGACAGTTTCCAAATAACTAGATGCCTTTTAATTGCTGGCATCATTAACCTTAATAGTATAATTGTGTAGCTCCAAATAATAATAATAGTAATATCATTTCCCCTTGCTTCCAAATCGTTCTGCAAAACTAGAAAAAAATGATGCATGGAATAAATTCTAAGAAGGAAGAGAAAGGGGAAAAAGTTGTAACAGATAGGAACAGGGACCTTATCAGTTTTATCTGCCCCAGCTCACAGCCTTTAAGGAGCAAGTATCTGCACATAAACTTCTTTAGACAAGTAATAAATATTAATAATTGCCAACTACCTATAGGTTTTAAGTGACCTTTTCAAAAAACATGTCAACTCTCCCCATTCCGAGGACACACTGTGGAACGTTGTACAAAACCAGCATTGTCTTGAATGATTCATTCCTGTGCACACCCTGGCTTCAGCAGCGTTACCTGCTAGAGTAACCTATAGCGAAGACGTGTTGACATAGTCTTTTATTGATAAGTTGAACCACGCATACAAAAAAAGGAGATGTTTTTGCTTCTTTAGGCTAGGGGGAATATCTAAGATCGTACATTCCCTAAACAGCCAAAAAGGACTTTCCTACCTAGACTGGAGTTCCTGAGACATGCGAGGTTGGATACTGGTCACCACGAGTTGCCTCTGCACTCAAGAGAGTGTGAAAGACATCTCTATCAGGCAATTCAGATTCAATTATCTGAATGACCCTCTGGGGGTCGTAGATGGCTTAGTCTGCACCTAGCTGGAGATGAGATGCATTTGGATTAGAAACATCTATCGTGTTTTAAACAGAACAGCACAAGGAAAGGGAAGGGAAAATTCACTTTGTCAGAAAAAGCTGATTCAGTAATTGTCATTGGTGTAAATAACCAAACTATCCCACTGTTTTGCCACAGCCATCTTCATGGAAAGGAACAAATGCAATAGATCATTTTGTTCTTCTGCATTAGAGACTGTAACGTAGCAAATGTCTGATGCAGCACATAAACATCTGGGTAAAGAGCACCGGACTTCAAGGGGAGACAGTTGCTCAGTGTTTAAACACATGCATAAGTGCTGTACTAAATACAAACCCCACACTTTGCAGTTCTCTATGTCAGTGAAAAACACAGAACTAAACGATACAACCTGAATATTAATCTTTGGGAGAAATCCTCATTTGAAAGCAAAGACTCCGGAAGAACAGCCTCCTGGATAATGTACGAGGCTGGTCCTTGGCTCTGTTGCTACTTTGGCCATGGTTATACTCTTACAGTTGTCCTTTGCCAGTCTCCTCATCATCTCTTGACTCTTTCCTCGCACACAAAACAGGGATAATGATTCTTAGCTCCTTTAGGCAGTGCTTTGAGAGCCATTGATAAAAAGCTAATCGCTACAATGAGGTTTTCCACAGTAACTATAATTGTCCTGAAAGACAAAAAGGTATACAAAGAGGACAGTCCTTAAGATTTGAACTGTAAAGTATGCTTCACAGAAATAATTATTTAATGAAAGTGATTTTTCTTAAATTTTAAAAATTCAGCAAAGGAGTAAGATTACGAAATTTGTGATTCTCATACCTTCAATTCTGCATTAGGGACATTGATTTTTCAGTGAGGAACCGCATCCAACACCAGTGAACACTTTCCTTTGAATCTATATTCTCTGATGCACAGTGCTATACTGTTTCCTGCAAATGCATTTCCAAGGAAGAGTCCAAGTTTACTTTGCTTGAAGCCCTGATCGATTCCTATAATATCCCCATACTGACCCATGCTGGGGCTTCTCTGTCTACCCCATTCTGCTACACTACAGCAGGCAACAGCCACTCTCCACAAGCATTTCCTCCCTGAAGTAGAGTATAACGTGATCTGTAAAAACTAGGTAGGCACCGGCGTACCTTCAGATGTGCTATTTTAATCCTTGGGACAAAGGTAATGAGCTTCAAATTTAGCCACATACTTCATGTCCCAACTAGAAAAGTTACAGACTGGTCTGAGGACAGGTGTATGTACTATCATCTCGGGTATTCTGAAATTCAGCACTTTTGCTGAATACTGCATTCTCCTCCCCGCTCTGTGCTCAGAGTTGATGTTTCCATTGGAATATTGTACTGTGGGACAGACCTACCAAAAATCAAGAGGATCTGATTCTTTGCCATGGTATATATACACATACACTTTGGTATAAAAAACCCCCTGACAAAACAAAACCAAAATTTGAATAACAGATGCTTCCATAAAGGCTCAGCTGTAACAAAGCTATCTCTAGAGCACTATGAATATTCTTGTTAAAAGGGACATTTAAACACTGTGGCTCTCTACAGCTTCCTTGTTGAGATCTATGTAGCAGGAGTATTAGGCATGGAACTCCCAGAAGAAAAGTTGAAAGCTTGAGACATCCCACAGACAACCAGTAGCAATCATGTCATCAGTCATCTCCAAATCTTATCCAATCCAACTCTCATAAACTGTTATTTAATATGGCTTTGTCTGGATAGAGCTCCTAGGAGAGCTCCTGCTTCCAAAGTGGGAAAGAAAGAAAAAAGAAGATCTGTTGTTAATCTTCCATGCTAAGAAAACAAAACTGAACTCATAAAATACAATTAGCAAATCTGCTCAGTGTAGTGAAATCCAGCCAAGCCTGCTGCTTTAAAGCTTTCTGCATTTTTGTTAATGCCAATTTTTGTCTTTCTTTTGCATTTTTGTAAATTCCAAATTATTCTCTTTTTAGTTGCATGGTTCAGGTGTTCTATTAGGATAACTGGACATGGGCACTGGGGTGTAAATGTTCCTCTGTGAAAAGCTCTGGAAAGGTGGGGCAGATTGCCTTTTTGCTTTGCCACTAAAAACCTCTTTTGTCTTAATCTTCTCTTTAGATATCCTTAGGGCTACAAGAAGAAAATAATCAAGAAGAAACATGCAGGCTGTCTCTTATATAAAGCTGATATCAGCAGAGCCCAGACTTATAGTACATTGAGGTGATACTTTCATCCATTAATACCTCAACCAAATATTATTGCTTTTTGTCACCTATAAAAGTTATGTCTTATTTTTACGTTGCGGACTAGCAGTTACATATTAGGCGATAGCTGTATAAACTGTATTTGCTACACAGTGCATAGCAAGAGAGTTGACATTTCTTGGGAACAAGCCACCACACTCACAGAGCTCTGTGTTACATTTGATATTCAGAGATGTTGTTCATTAGGTTGTGACAGCTGTTGCCAAGCCTTTGCTTCAGAATACACTGTAAGAGTGAAAGCACACCAAGATCAAAGGTAAGCTTTACATGAAATGACTGCTGTAGTAGAGTTAGAAGAGAAAAAGTTTGGCCACTGAAATCCCATGAGACTCCAGGACCAGATAACTGAATCTCCCCTTAAACAAGCTCATCTCCCCCGAGATGAAGATGAACTACAAAACAGACCTTCTGGGACCTCTGAACAGAAAAAGATTCTTAATTCTGTGAGCGGTCACACAAAAGGAACTCTGCAGGGGTAATCATGACCAAAAATATCTGCTTTGTGTAAATGAAGGTGATACCATATGTTGAAAACATTTCTGACAGTTCAAATGAGCAATGAGCAATTCTGCTACTGATGTGTTTTAACAAGGTAGTAAGACTAAGACTTTAAAAAGGAAGGTATAAACAGAATTAAACATTGAGTGAAAAACATGTACACTTCCAGGAACTCTTGCTTAATTTGATAAAAGCTCAAGAACAGTTTCTCTACAGACCACAGCAACAGATGATTTCATCGGGGCAAGAGTAATCCTGAGAGTCATGTCTCCTGCCTTTGGGTCTGATAAAAATGTAGTATAGAAAATGATGATGAAAGAGGAGTTAAAGAGAAGAAAAAAAGGCTTACTGCTTCAAGAGGTGTCCAAGAGAATGAATTGCACCCATTTGCCTGCAATCACTTATGGCATTGAACTGCACAGCTGTGATGCGGCCCGCTAGTCTCATCCTCTGTTGGCATCCCTGTGTCGGTCAGAACTCCATCAGGGAAGGTACATCACTCCCCATCCAAAGTAGTGGGGCCAGTAAACAGCAAACAGTTCGTAGTCCCAAAAGGAAGGCCCTCATTTTGGAAAGCAGCATCTCTATTCCTGTGGAAATACTGGAATATGATTTCCCCAAAGACATATTAACCAGTTATGTTCAGCTTACTGTATTCAGCTAAAAGCTTATTATATTCACCTCATAGGTTCCTTCTTCCTCTTTCAACAAAATATGCCTGCTCCCCATTAAGCATTTCAAAAACAACAAGCCGTGTGCAACAGAAACCAACGTCCCTTCAAACTAAGTCCCATCAAAAGACCAGCCAACTCTCAAAATCACTCAAGGTCAATCGAATGCAATTAGCATTGAGGAATCTCCGTGATCTTCAACGACGTTATGAGGTATCCTTCTTCTAAGAAGAAGCTGGTCACTAACATGATGAATTCTAGGGCTGAGCAAGAATGAATTGCACTGGAAATTGTGGCTCAAGTAGTAGTCAAGCTCCTCAAGAAAAACAGCAGGTCTAACAGCATGCGTGAAATGCTGTATGTCCAACATACAAAGCTTTCCTATAAAAACATCTGCCAACCCTCAGAGGTTGGTCATACAGAGAAATAATGTAAGGAGAATTAAGTGGACCTCCCCTTTCAAAATTCAGTTTACACATTCACTCTAATCTTCTGCTCCTGCTTCAATTTTTTCTGCTAGGACACATATCTAAGCCAAAATGGAAAAAAATCACTTTTATGGGCCAGTGTGACCTGGTTTGGTTTAAAAGCTTCTGATCTACAAAAAGCACGGTAACAAAGCACACAATATGGTTCCTGTTTACTTAACGTACTGTTTCCCCAGGAATTCTGACACTGTCGTAAAAATAATTTTTGGCTTTTATTGCTTTGGAGATATTTCGCTTTTTCAATAATTCTAACAGAACTAAATTGTTTACATAAATTTTGCCTTCTTTCTACTAACCCTCCCAATCAAGCCTATATGATAGTAAGCAGTGTCAACATTTTTATGAATATTGTTCCTCTAATAACTCAGTGCAGCTGCACTCTGATCTTTTCAAATGGGCCAAAATTGAAACTGTTCAGGGAAGAAATATCTGGTGCTTCTCAGTATCAGGCATAAAGACTCCTTCTCTTTTTTATGGGCGCTGTCAGCCTGACGGATGGAGTAGCGGGCCAGCCAGCTCCTGTGCATCCCCCCCATTGCGGGGGTCCGCAGGTTCCCCTCGTCACTGAGCTGCAGCAGCGGGGACGGGGCTTGCCTGGGATGCACAGGTGAGACACTGCATTTTTTGGAGCAGTTGGGCCAAACCCCTTTTCGAGATCTACTGCTCCTTGCAAAGCTGGCTCAGGAGAGGATGCATTTCCATCGGGCCTCTGGTGAGATGTGACTCTTCACCAGGAAGCCCCTCTGGCTCCTGGATTCCCTTGTGAACTGCCCTTCCGGCAGTAACCTTGTCTCAGGTGCTCTAGGGCCTGACCACAGGTCCCAACCTACACCCAAATTCTCCAACAGCGCCTTGAGCTTGGATTCTTCCGACCGCTCAGTAAGAAAGGACTAAGCACTACCTTTTCCCCTGGGGTTAAGCATGCCAAAAGGATTAAGTCCAGCCAGGCAGGGAAACGCCTGTTTCAAGCGTGTACTACGAGGACATTGGCCCCGTCTGAATTACGGCTCGGCAGGAGCACTTGGGTGGATGCCGCACTCCCAAGACCACAAAGGAGCAAAGCAAGGCTGAACGGAGCAGCACGTGGGTGACAGAGATTAGCACCGCTGAGGAGCCACATCAAAACTACTGGGAGGAAATCTAGGTACACCCAACAAACATTTAGTAGGAGCATCTTAACAATACCATTTTATTTTTCATCTGGAGAGCAAAGAAGACAGGAAGAAATAAGAAGTGTATCTTTTACAGTCTGTCCAGAGGTCACATTGCTGCTACATTTGCTTTTCCTAACTTTCAGACAAAGTATTGTGTCATGTCTGCGACCTGCACGAGAGCTCCTGTTTACTTGGATGAAAATCCAAAAGAAGAAATTCTTACTGTATGGCATGGGCAATTTTTTATTGAGCTTTTTCTAGGGAGGAAAATAATTTTTAATGTTTCTCCAAGACATTTATATAGCATTCCAACCTCCTATCATAGGCAAAAATCCTTAATCCTTGTGTCAGTGTGCTCACACCTGGGCACACTTTAGGTTACTCCTACAGCTACACCGTGTTTTATCTAAGTAGTTTGCATCTTAGTAGTAGATACACTGCTTACAATAGGTCTAATTCCCCAGGACTTTACTTTTTACTTCTAAACAGTATTTTTAGTAGCAGTTCAGGCACTTGTTCTCATTGATTGGGTAACCACAGACTCATGTTTCTCTTCGTGACTTCCTCGGTTCCAAAAAACCTGTGGGAATAAAGATCCTACTGTGGATGGGGCAGAGGTGGGCTGGAGACAAAGGATGTTCCTCCAAAAGAGTTTAAGATCCTCCTGTGGATGGGGCAGAGGGGGGCTGGAGACAAAGGATGTTCCTCCAAAAGAGTTTAATAGCCCCAAAGAGGGCACAAGGAGAAATGGCTTCTCCTCCAGCTCACAGGCTGAAATAGTACCACCAAAGTACTGTGAACACAGAGCTTGAAATTCTCATTTAGTTCCCTACATGAAGTCTCCTTATCCTTGACTTGAGAAGAGTAAGATGAATTTCACCGATGCAGAATTTCAGGACAGTGCTTGATGCATACTGGCTTTATAATTAAAAATATACAACTGGAGAAAAGATGATCATAAAATGCTGCCTAGGGCTACATCTAATACATGATGTTGTTTTAGTTTCCTCCTTACATTATATTTTTATCATCAACCCGGGGAGTTCATTAAATCTGTAAAGCTGTTGGAAGTTATCTGACAGCGGATTGTATTACTAGAGAGAACTATCGATCCAGGCTACTCCATCCCATTACAACACACTTCCATAAAGCTTGTGAGAGGCAGCAATCTGTTGCTTCTGCACTGACTACAGTTATTTCTCATGGATGGAATAATGAAATGCTTTCTGATGTATAATCATGACAGATTTTATCTGGAATGAGTAAAACAAGTAGGAGTCAGTCATAAAATATAGCACGGCTGGAATCAAAGGAAGCAAACTCCTCTGCTCTTCCATCAGACTGACAAATCACTAACACATTGTGCAGCTCCTTGTATATGACATTAAATCTCAATCAGTTGTTTTCCTACTGTGAGATTAAAATGGAATTATTTATCTGGAATTTCAAAAAGGGCACTGCATCATGAACTCTCAACTTCTTGTTTTGATGCAGTATCTTTCCCATTAAGGACGAAGCAATGTCAAATGGACTCCTTTGTCACTGAAGATGTGATATATGAAACCTTCACCAGGGCAGGGAACCACCACTTGAATCTTAAAAAAAAGTTATTAAACAGGGCTTATATCATACATAATTCTTATACCTGGAATTCACCAGCCCGAAATTTATGAGGAGGAACTCAAATTAAGCAAAGTTGTAACATGAAGGACTCAGAGGAACTCTTTCAGCAGGTTTTACGTAATGAAATCCCAAATTATATGTACCAGTTTATGTTACTATATTGACAGCTGGCAGAATTATATCCTGCTAAAGCAGTGCCATACTTTCATGTGATAATTTCAGTACTCACAATTCAATCAAATTTGAATATTCTGGGCTGAGAGTTTCAAAGACTAGTACATGCACAAAGGTGGGGTTTTTTTTCTTCTGGAAAGTCAGTGTTAGAGAAAAAAACCCACCTCTCTATTCTCCCTACTATCCAGTTCACTTGTAAGAATTCAGAACACGGTTTATGGAAAAGCCTGAATATCACCATGCTTTGGAGCCACAGAACACAGGTTAGCTGCTCCTCTAGGGTCAGGAGCACACATGCACCGAGGTGTTACCCATACGTGTCCATGTTATACCATTTGTGTAGAGCAGTTCGTACATGCCAATACATGCAGGACTGACTACCCTGGGGATGGAAGGGCAGTGGCAGAAAAAGTAGGTCAAGGAAAGACTGGGAGCATGCTTCCACCTAGAATTCAAAACTTAGGGACCTCTCAGCAATGCTCTGCTGGCAGGAGAGACCCGGGTATGTGAGAACCTCACAGTCCTTCAGCCTGGCTGCTGGTCCACTCACTAGCAAAGAGTTACCAGCTACCTCATGAACTGAAAAGGTCTGCTCCTTGCTGTGGATGCAAAGGAGTCTTCTGCACATGATTTCTGTGAGACAGTTTGCATCAAGTGCTGTATTTTGGCACCTTGTCCCACCTTCTCCCTGCCCCCTAACCCAGCACACTTCTTAACATTTAAATTAAAAATGATAAGATGGCACAGTACAACTGGTGAATGAAGAATTCTGCATGCAACAGCTCACCCACCTCATAACACAGACTTGGTCCTTGTGCACTGTCTCATTATAATCACAAAATAAGCTGGTGTCAAGGTGAATATATGTAATAGGCACCTGTCAGTCTAACATCTGGATTGTGTGTCATACACATGAGAGAATTAAAGCAGCATGAAACAGCCTTTCCTCTGGCATTTCTTGACTTACAGATGCTTAATTTGACATTGTAACACTCTTCCAAAAGCCTTTTTTTTTTCTTCTATGTGTATTCGTGTCTACCTTCTATACTATTGAAAAGCACATTGTACTTTCATTGCATCCTATCAATGTCTGTTCAGTATTGGACTACTGCTTAGAAAGAAGCATGACAAAATGTAATTTAATTTGGAAAAGGATGCCCTATAGATGCGCTGTACGAAAGGAATCAAAATGCAGCAGAAGATGCCCCATGTGAGCTTGTGGCACCAACAAGCAAGAAGGAACAGAAGTTGAGCACCTAGGCTAAGGCTGGAGCTCCTGTTGCATCCATTTCTCACGGTTACAATCTGCAAAACCTTTCCCCTGTCCTTTGCTGGGGGAGCCCACACTACAGACCTTCCAAGCAGGGCTCCTCCATCCAGCTACATCACTTTAAGAAATGCATAGGGGTAATAATCTGCAAGACCTTTCCATCTCTGTCAAATTTTTCCAGCAGATTCATGGAGGAAAAACAGACAGACAAATGGGACCATCACATAACCTGGAAATTACTTTGATAAAGTGCTGTTGAGAGCTGAACGGCACAGAACCAGCAATCAATAACCCAAATGCTACAATCTGACAAGCAAAAGACAAGCAAATTTGACATGACAGACAGTTGGTTGCAGAGGCTTCACACACATGTTGTACAGCATGGTCAGTTCTATAATTAGAGAAGTGTAGAAACTTCCTTCATACAAGTGTCCTTAGATGTCACCCAATAATTTCACAAATGGCTTCTTGATCCTTTTGCACAAGGTGGTTTCAGAGTCTAGATCACTGTATCAGAGCTTTCTTTCTGAAAACTTGACCTCAAACTCAGTGGCTGCTCCCCACTGGGCTTAAGAATTAGATGAAGATGAAGCACAAATAATTCTAGCAGATCTCCTACTGGCAATAAAACAAAAGAACATAACACAGTAGGTCTTTTCTTGACACTAAAAGTGCCCATTGCTTCTGTAATCTCTGGGTTGCCACGTTAAATTTGTATTTTCTTCTTTGGAATGTAGTTTCTTTGTTTATTAGAGACCATATAAAAGACAGGAAAATAAAGAGGAACTCTCCCCTTCCTTTCTACAACAATTAATGACGCGGTGTCACTTTTCTCTCAAAAATGGCAAATCAGTTGGACTGAGCGAAGATGTGACACTGACAATGCAGCAAAGATATCAGATGTAACCCTGGGCTGGATAAATGGAGCTACAACTAGGAGAAAGAGAACTTCACCTCTCAATATTGCATCAACGGGAGCAATACCAGAATATCACAGAGCATTCTGGCATTCTCCTTTTGCAAGAATAAAAGAAAGCTGGAGAACTTAAGTAACGCTTCACCGAGAGCTGGGAAAGGGTGTTACAGTGTGGGACTTAAGAAATTAGAACTGTTTAGCTTCTCAAAGTAAGACCAAGAAGAGATTTGATTACAGCAAAGCTGTACCTTTTCAGGGAGAAAATGCCAATATTAACAGCCTATTTAATCTAATGGGGAATGACATAACAAGAACCAATGACTAGAGGCTGAAGCTAGATAAATTTAAATGAGAATTAATGCCTCTGCTTCTAGCAGAGAGGGTGATTAACCTTTGAAACAAACTACCAAAGGAAGTGCTAGATACTCCATTTATTGAAATTTCAGTTGAGGAATGTATGACTTTCTGGAAAATATCCTTTAGTCAACCACGTCAGTGGGCTCCACGTGCGAAGTTTTCCTGTGACTTCCTTAAGAGTGGACTCTGCTTTGCTTCTTGAGTGACAGCACTACAGCCTTCCACACTAACGCCTTCACTTTTACAAAACCCCAGCTCCCTCCAAAGAAAAGCTTCAGTGTATTTTATAAAGAGATTAAAGAACCCGAGACTAAATTGCTTCTCTCTCCACATTAAGAGTGAGGCAGGATATAGCTCCCATTTAGCATTTTCACTTGGAAGGCACACTACTGGACTCCCAGCAAAAAGACCACGTGTTCTTGGTGGATCCCACACTGCTCTTCGATCCCAGCCCCATTCAGCCACACACCTTAATAAAGGACAATTAAACTCTCATTACAGCGGTTGGAAAGCTACTCCGTGGTGTCAGCCACGCAAACTGCCCTGTCTCCTGCTCATGCCTCTGAACGTGCACCCTCCTCCACGCGGAAGGGCTGGGGGTGGTTTGGGAATAATGACAACGCTCACGAGAGGGATGGCAGCTACCACACCAGCGTATCACCTCACTCCACCAACCTGCCAGAAGGACAGAGCAGCAGTTAAGTCATACTTTTGTAAAAGTGTTTCATTTAATAAGGTACAGAGGGTTTCACTCTTGAATTACCACAGTATCATATGGCATGAAATTGTAATAAATTTATGCGTGCTTCTTAACAGGATGATTAAGTGATTTTCTCTATTAGAAAAAGGTGGCATCTTCATTTAAGTGCAAATTACATTACACTGCCACCGTGACATCACTGAGAATAAAGTCTTTACATTTTGTCAGGTAATGCATATGCAAATCAGGTACAAAAAATGAGAGTCACCAGACTCAAGTCATAGCCACCTTTCCATCTGACCCATCCTGATCCTTTGATTTTGTCTTCTCATGCTCCAGAGCCCAGAATAACTTTCCTCACTTCTTTCTGCTGCTATTTTCCACCCCCGAGTCATCCTGTCCTCACCTACAGAGGTTTGCACTGTGAAAAGTTCATGTGAAGGAAAGAAAACTGTTAGATGACACACTGCTACCTGCTGATTACCTGAGTGACTTTTACAGTAAATAAACTAGACTTGCAATGGAGATTTCACCACCAGCCACATCTCTTCTCTCCTACAGACACTGCACAAGGCTCACAAAACTGTGGTGAGCCAGCCCAAGTGTATTTATTCCAAAGATGTCCATTCACTGCTTGACTTACTACTGCTGGCTATGTTGCATTTAAAAAAATCCACCCCACTCACAAGCTATTTCTGACTGCAGTGATATTCCCTATATTTAAAAAGGGGGTAATTGCCATTCCAGGAATCATACAAAATATTTTTGTATTCCTCACTGCAAAATGTCAAGTCCATAGTTTTCTATGATCCCTAGAAAATATGTTTACATTTCTTTTTGTTTTATGCCTGTTGTAGTGCAGTATGCTTCCCCCTACTTTGGCTCAGGCTTTTCAAGTTGACCGTGGCTGACTGTTTCAACAGGGTTAAAAAAGCCCTTACCTGATCCATCACAGGCAGTCTTACACATTGATCAGGTAAGTTTGTTTCAGTAGTACCTCCCCAATATTTAAACAGCGAGTAATTAATATGCTATAATAAAACTGCCTAATCCTGACAGCTCCAAAGCTTGCAATGCAAAGAGAGCAACTGATGGAAAGAAAATGCCAATAATTAGGCCAAAATGTTCTGCAGTTCCAGCATCAAGTGACTGCATTACAGTTTAGACATGACCCCCACAACCCAGAAATAGAAATGCAAACTCTGACTTTCCTTGCAACACAAGTGACTCATTGTCTCTCCAAAAAGCAGCTCACAACGTATCTCCCACCAGGTCTGACTAAGTTTTTGAGGTGTTGCATTTAGAAAGTCTTTACATTTTCTCTTGGGCATTTTTGACCGTAGTGATATTTCCTGCATGTACAAAAAGGAATATTGCTGGGAGGAAAACCAAATGGAATATTTAAGTGTACTCATTTATAAAGTCTGCTTCAGCTTGGCGGAAGAATCAAAATGCTGCTTACCTTGTTGTCAAGACTAATTTCTTTCAAACTCCTTGAGTATAACTGAAAAGTCAGTGCCAGAGTGCCAGAGTCACCTCTCTTGAGCCACCAGAAAGGGACAGTTCACCAAAACAGCTCCTTTCTCAGCTGCAGACCCAGCTTGAAGCGTGCCCAGGAATACTTTTCCCTGTGGTCTCACCATCTCCTTAAAAGCCATAGCTTGTCTAGGAAGTTCACTGAGCTTTCTCTAATGGGAGAATTTCACTCAAAAATTCCAATGTAAAAATTTTAAATGATTTTGTGACGCTGTCAGTTTTAATGAGGTTCCTGAAGGAAGTAAGGCATGTTTCCCGTAGAGACAAACACATCTCCTGACTGACTGTCTCCCTTTTGTCTCTGTAACCTCTTGGCAGAAATTGGGAAACACCCAAAATGGTCCTTATTGTTTCCGAAACAAAGCGGACATTTTGGCATTTGATGCTTTATTCACAGTGTTGCACAGTCACTCATCATCACAGCATTTGTTAAAAAGCCCTAATTTATAGGGATATTTGCACAGGGTCATGCTCAGGTGAGGAACTAAAACTCCCAACGAGGATGGCTGTGTACTGTCCAGATGGGGTCCTTGCAATGATGTCTTCAGCTTGACAGGTGGGACTCCTGAGTCTGCTGAATTCTTGTAGCCAGCTAGCCCACGGTCCTACATGACCATCCCAGCACATGCATGGTCCTTTGCTATACATTATCTTAAATTACCTACAAAACACCTCCCAACTATCTCACCTACATTAAAAAAATGTCCTGAATGACCATTTCTGCATCTGCAGAAACAGTTCCTACTGACTATGGACAAGTATCTTGTCTAGGTACTATTTAGTTGACTCTGTGACAGGAACTACCTGGGGGAGTTTCATATGACCAGGTTCTCCACCCAGGATGTTCATCAACAGATGGAAACACAAAAGTAGCGCCTCTGAATTGGTGCAGACATGGCAGGAGCTGCTTGGGTGACTTCAGAGTTCTGCAATTCCCATCTGGAGAGCTCCTGCACCAATCAGTCAAACACTTCACTGTAAAGCTGGCTCAGGGTCAAGGCAATCACCTTCTCTCAGGTCAGTCTGTTGTCTCAAGTCAGCCCGTTGTCTCAAGCCAATCCATTGTCTCACCTACGTACATGACTAACTAGGGAGCTCCCAGACCACTCAGGAAATTACTACTTTAAGTGCAGTGCGAGTCCACAGAGATACAGTCCTGACACCAAGCTACACCACAGTTATAACCATAGGACATGCTTGAATTTCACCCTTGTGTCTCTCCCATAATTTGTACTTCATAGGTCTTGCCACAGTGGAAATCTCCCCAAAACACAATAGCTTTTAGCTAATGGAATTTGAACAGTAAATGATATTTAGTTTTTACAGAGTATGTTTCACCAACAGAAATCAAAGGATTAGCATTATTATTTCCATTTTAAAAACAGAATTCACAGGTAACCATAAAAGGGCAAAGAGACTTCCTCAAAAAATTCCTCAGCCCAGCACTGACACAGAAGAGAGAACACATGCAGCAGAGTACGGTAGCAGGCTTAATTTCTGTCCTCTCAAACCTTTCATCAAAACGATGACAAAAGTGCTCACCTGAAAGGTTGGTATCATCACCTCAATTCAGCAACAAGGGGACAGACCCAGATGTCAAGGGATCTAACTAGGAAACTCATGGCTGAGTCATTAAGACGCACATTTTTACTGACTCTGTGTTACACGCTTTTACTCGTTAAGCATTTTTCCTATATATACTATCAGAAAACATATTAAGGGTGTAAAAATGCATACTCTGTCTGTTTGAGTAGAAGACAGACCAGAAGCCAGCTTCTCAGATTTATAATGTTGCCATCACTGAAATATAGGAACCTGAAGATAGAACATAGGCAAAGAAAAAATCATACTTTTCGTTAAAGCAAAAACCACCTCCTCACCTTCAAAATGCATGCTTTAGGATGCTCCTCTCCTTTTTAAGTACAAAAGCCCAGGAACAAAACCCATCATGACTTAGAGGAGCCACTGATAAATAAATTATAATTCTGCACTACAATTTTTAGGATGCATGGTTCTTTTATTAAAATCAGCCTTCCAGCACTAAAATGAGAAATCACAGGAAATTAGACCTATGTTCCTGCTGCACTGCAACGGCGCTGAAAATACAGAGCACTCCCTGATTTACAGCGCTGACACTGCCGATTCCACCGACTGATGTCTACCTACAGGCTTTGCCGTTGGTTTGAAATAGCGCTGAACTTTCGCCAGGGCAGGAGTGTGATTATGGAGGCAATCTCTTCTCACCCTATTCATTATGCTGATAAAACAGCAGCTAGCACTTCACATTGGGTGGAACTTCTGCTTTAATTACAGGATTTTTGCTAAAGCTTGTCTTTCACTGACACTTCAGGAAATGTGGAGTCTGCGTGTGTAATGTAAAAACAACTAATTGATTCTGCATCACCGTGCTTGCACTACTACTTGCAATAGATTATGGTTGCTAGTATTTAACGTGTGGAGAAGTAATATAACGATATCCATTTGCTACCTAAGTAAATACTCTGTATGAAAAAAGGCCTTTTCCTGGATGGTAATGCAAGCACAGAATTTAGTTCTTTCATTGTATCAGATAAAACTTTATACTAAACATACAAAAATTTGATTTGAAGAATATTAAGAAAAATGGTTATCTATAGATGCTGACGGATTACTCAAGTTAAAAAATGGAGTCAAATGTTGAATTTAATCAATATGTGATTGCAACGGCAAAGTCAGATTCATGAATGTTATTATGAGCAAACCTGCTAGGAATAAAAAAGCAGTTCCTAACTAAGAACAAGTGGCGCCTCACACGAAGGCTGCTCTTCCCAGCTTTACCAGTGATCAGAAGGAAATACAATTGGCAGTAGCACAGCACTGCAGCAAGTCCTCCCATGGGCCACCGCATTCCTTAAAGGCTTCATGAACGTCACAGGCTATGGGACATTACGAAGACTTCCAAAACGACGTGATTTTTGTTTTCTTTTCAGGCATCATCCATTTTCAGGAATCAGTTTTAGTTCCCCTCCTCAGGCCCTGAAGGGGTCATGTTGCCTGCTCAGGCCATCTGCAGGTGCATCTGCCAATAGTCAGAGCCACAAGTCATCTGACCCTTTTGGATGCCTAAAGATATACTTTTAGGATGCAATGAGTCGTGCCCTGAACGTGTGTATTTCTCTCCACAGACTGTAAGAAGAGCCTAGACAATTAACTCCGATGCAGACATCCACAATTAGTCAGATGAATCCTGCCCTTAGTATCACTGCAGAGACTCCAGCCCAGCAGGTTGGATCCACACTTCTCATATAAAGAGGATCAATAGTTTCAGGTAGAAGCGCAGAACTTCTTCCCCAATCTCGCTATTTTCAGTGTAGCACAGGTAATAAGTCACCTGCCACTGCAAAATACGCTTCACAGCCAGGAGGAACCTCCATGTCACAGAGCTACCGTCTTTCTCCTCTGGTGAGAGGGTGTAAATGCCTTACAGCGAACAGGAACCTGAGGTCCTTCGCCCTCGGGTTGTACAGTATAATCTCCTTGCTGCCTTACAGGCAGTACCATGTATCAAACCTAGGACAGATCTGTTCGCACTATCATAATTCTAGACTTGTTGATGGATTTAATTGAGCCGCCATTCCCCACTTCAAGAGGGATCATGATCCCCTCACCCAACATTTCTAGTACGAAAAAACAATCTATTGCAGAAAATTACTGATCTAAGCATCTAATTTCCATAAATTAATAGTTCTGTTTTCAAAAGTGACCTGCCAGCCATAATTTAAATACAGATACCAAACGCCCTGACATCAACAGCAACAGTCAGCACCAGCCTATAAATGAGTGAGGTCTGATTCTGTCCTCCCTTTCACAAGCGTGACCCAGGTCTGCCCAGTTGCCACCATGAGTAAAGCTGCAATTGTCCAAGAAGCCTTACGCAGAATGATTCGTTTGCAGAGAGGGAGGACTATTAAGTGGCCATTTAAAAAAAAAAAAAAAAGGATATTATATATTTTTGCAAAAATTTCTGCCAAAAAAAGAATTAAAAGATGAAAGGCAATACGCAGACTTAAGAACAGCACTTACCTTCCCTTCCAACCGCCCCCACCCCCCCGTTTGTCCCAAGCTTCAGTGGCCTCAGCGGTGGCTGCTGCATCACCAGCCTGCAGCATGCCGGATCATCACTTGAATGGGAGCCAGCCAGCCACGGCAGGGATAGACTCATGGGCACTAAATAGAAAAAAGTCGATTTTGAGGTAATTACGTGTTGAATGCCCTTCTTAACCTGCAGCTGTTGGGGGCATTCAGCACATATGGTTAAGGTTGATGGAATTTTTAAAGTCACTGAAATTTATAAGGTTACCTTGGCAGGTCACTCAGCTTGAATTTTTTTTCTTGCTCATGTACAGAAACAGCTGAGAGCGAGACTACCCTGTTTACTGAGTGTAAAAGGGGAATGCAGTCATGCTGCATCAGGAACTGCTCAAGGACCCAAACTGCACCAAAACTCCTCAGTGTTCCAGGGCAAATAATTGAGGGAGAAGGAAATGATTGAGGGAAAATATATCTTCTCGTTAAGAAAGAAAAGGCAGGAACTACTATCCACCGCCTCCTATGAAGTGCTGTATCACTGTCCTGAGTCTACCCATCCCTCTTCCCCAGCCTCAAAAGAGAGGGAAGCATCTGTAAAGGCACTTCTGTCCTTTCTGGCTGCCGCATGCCTTTGGCTGTGGGTAGCTCCTGCAATGCGTAGGGGAACTCCTTATGGCCCTCAGACTATTTTTTAGCTCAGTGAGAGATTCACAGAATCACAGAATCACAGAATCACAGAATGGTAGGGGTTGGAAGGGACCTCTGTCGGTCATCTAGTCCAACCCTCCTGCCGAAGCAGGGTCACCTACAGCAGGCTGCACAGGACCTTGTCCAGGCGGGTCTTGAATATCTCCAGAGAAGGAGACTCCACAACCTCCCTGGGCAGCCTGTTCCAGTGCTCCGTCACCCTCAGAGGGAAGAAGTTCTTCCTCATGTTCAGACGGAACTTCCTGTGCTTCAGTTTGTGCCCATTGCCCCTTGTCCTGTCGCTGGGCACTACTGAAAAGAGCTTGGCCCCATCCTCCTGACACCCACCCTTCAGATATTTGTAAGTATATATTAGGTCCCCTCGCAGCCTTCTCTTCTTCAGGCTGAACAAGCCCAGCTCCCTCAGCCTCTCCTCGTAGGAGAGATGTTCCAGTCCCCTCACCATCCTTGTAGCCCTCCGCTGGACTCTCTCCAGTAGCTCTTCACCTTTCTTGAACTGGGGAGCCCAGAACTGGACACAGTACTCCAGATGAGGCCCCACTAGGGCAGTGTAGAGGGGAAGGAGAACCTCTCTCGACCTGCTGGCCACACTCTTCTTGATGCACCCCAGGATCCCATTGGCTTTCTTGGCAGCCAGGGCACACTGCTGGCTCATGGTTAACCTGTCGTCCACCAGGACACCCAGGTCCCTCTCCGCAGAGCTGCTCTCCAGCAGGTCCACCCCAAGCCTGTACTGGTGTATGGGATTGTTCCTCCCCAGGTGCAGGACCCTGCATTTGCCTTTGTTGAACCTCATCAGGTTCCTCTCTGCCCAGCTTTCCAGCCTATCCAGGTCACGCTGAATGGCAGAACAGCCTTCTGGTGTATCTACCACACCTCCCAGTTTGGTGTCATCAGCAAACTTGCTGAGGGTACATTCTAACTCTTCATCCAGGTCGCTGATGAAGAAGTTGAACAAGGCTGGGCCCAGTACTGACCTCCTGGGGGACACCACTAGTTACCGGCCTCCAACTAGACTCAGCGCCACTGATGACAACCCTCTGAGTTCTGCCATTCAGCCAGTTCTCAATCCACTTCACTGACCACTCATCTAGCCCGTATTTCCTGAGCTTCCCTAGGAGGATATTATGGGAGACTGTGTCGAAAGCCTTGCTGAAGTCAAGGTAGACAACATCCACGGCTCTCCCTTCGTCTACTCAGCCAGTCATGTCATCGTAGAAAGCTATTAGATTGGTCAGGCATGATTTCCCCTTGGTGAATCCATGCTAACTACCCCTGATAACCTTCTTTTCCTCCACTTGCTTGATGATGGCGTCCAGGATAAGCTGCTCCATCACCTTTCCCAGGATGGAGGTGAGGCTGACCGGCCTGTAGTTCCCTGGGTCCTCCTTCCTGCCCTTTTTGAAGATTGGAGTGACATTGGCCTTTCTCCAGTCCTCGGGCACCTCTCCTGTCCTCCAGGACCTCTCAAAGATGATGGAGAGTGGCTCAGCAATGACATCCGCCAGCTCCCTCAGCACTCGTGGGTGCATTCCATCGGGGCCCATGGATTTGTGGACGTCCAGATCGCTTAAGCGATCCCTCACACAGTCTTCCTCGACCAAGGGAAAGCCGTGCTCTCTGTAGGCTTCTTCTCTTACCTCTGGGGCCTGGGATTCCTGAGGCCCAGTCTTAGCACTGAAGACTGAAGCAAAGAAGGCATTCAGTAGCTCTGCCTTCTGTGCATCCTCTGTCACCAGGACACCCGCCTCATTCAGCAGCGGCCCCACATTGTCTGACACAATTCTGACAGTATTTTTTGGGATGGAAAATTCCTTGAGAAAGATCATTTTTCTTTCTTTTTTCAAAGAAACACACAGACAGGAAGGGGTTGGCTCACAGATTCTTGACCACTTGCCGTCCTCCTTAGATTTCTGTCACAGATCTCATAACACCAGGTGTGCGGCTTCAACTGTAGCAGAAGTGAGTAGACTTGTGAAGTCAGTATTATCTGAAACAGACTGAAGTCAGTTGGGGTTCCTATTCCTAGTCAGCTCTCTGCACCATTTCCCACTGTCAGAGATGAACCCTTGGTTTTAAGAGCAGCCAAGCACTGAAAAGCTGTCAAGACCCAATAAGCCTTCGTGGCCTTGACGGTGCCAGGCAAATTCCCATCCCTGACTTACCAATCCCTCTTCTGTTCTCCAGTGACAACTGAGGGATCTCAACCACAGCCTGCAATTAAAGTAGCCATGACCCTGCTCTAAAAAGTTCACTTGCAAAAGACAAAATACGTTCTACAAATTTTCTTGCTTTTTATTTTCTGAGTCAGTCTTTAAAACTGTGTCTGTTGTGTGCCTACAAACAGGTCTTACAAACAGACCTGTACAACATTACATGAGGCCATAAGACATTGGCTGAACTGTCAGTAAAGCACAAAATGAGAAGTCATCTGACATGGAGGATCTGAAATGATCTTTCCCAACAAAAGGATGCGGCTCCTTTGCTTTCATCACTCTGTGGGAAGTCTCCGGTCTTCAGCTCTGTACAACACAAGTTGAGTGTTATTACAGAGCATCTCCATGCAAGTCACTGTGGCAGTTTCAGACAACTAATCGTGAGAAATGTGTTGCAAGCTTCTTTACCGCTTTTTAATGAGTAAAAATGTAGAGCTGGGTGATTCATAGAAGATGCAAGCTTTGGGTGTTCAAAGTTTGTGTTACAAGAAATCATAATAGTAGGACAACCTTACTGAGTCCTTGCCACTTACACTCCTTCATGACATGCTACAAGATGTAAATAGACCTGCTCTTTGGAAACCTTATCCTTTTGGTACTGAAATTAGTTGCAAATCCTTGATTAAGTACAGTCACGAAGTACAATGCTGTTAACAGTGAATAACAGCAGTCCGCACTTAGAAGGTCTGGTTAAAGTACATAAAAATCTTTGCTAGAAGCCAAGATTATTGAAGGAGTTCAAGGCAAAAAGAGGCTACGCATATGCATGGCACTAATATTGCTGAGTACTTACAGAAGACTCAAATGCATTCATCTTTACCTGCAGCTGGTCCCACTGAATGGTTTCACGGCATTGCAGACACTTAAACAGCCACATACTGGTCAGATGACTGGCAAAACTGGGTGAGTAAAGTACAATTAAACTGGTAAGTATGCATACTGTAATCTCAACAATCTGTGTGTTTTGGCATAGCATAGAACTTGAAAGAATTAAGTGAAGCTTTAAACATGGCAAGTGAAAAATTATCTATGTAAGTGTCCCTTTTGGAAAACCAGACTATTTTGTGGTGCTGATCAATCTTGCAACAGAGGAAGATCAAAAGGCAGCCATAACGGGCAACGGTGGTCAAGCATCTCAGCCATCCAAAAGGAGGTAAAATGATCTTCAGCGTCAGGAACAGAAATTGAGTTACAAATTCTGCACATGGAAGACTTTAAAACTATGATAAGTGTAGGTCATCTGCATGGGATAACAAGCCGAGCCACCAAGTATTAACCAGAATGGGGATCACCTTATGTTAAGACTTTCTGTGTCAACATTACTAGAAGCCCCTCATCCCATAGCTTGACTGTCAAGAAAGGAGGCTAACATAAGTAATTCTGAAAAGGAAGCCAGACTCCAGATGTATAAACTGACTTATGGAGGTTAACTGTTCTGGTTATTCTCCTGCAGATAGCTTTATGGCAGGTCTGTACTCTTAAGAAAGAAGGGAACAGCAAGCCACTGCTGAGACAAAATTCACATAGTGGTTTCAAGAGACTTTCCCAGGTAAAGCCCATTTAAAGAACTTTCTTCCACAATAGTTTGAAGAGCTGTGTAGTAGAGCATTTTACTACCCATGATTAATGATGGTGTTCACCCGCCATGTGCCTTAATATCATATCCTGATACACTCTGTGAGGTGTAAATCAGACTGCACAATACAAATAGTCTAGCTGGGGCTACTGGAAATAATTAGAGAGTACAGTATCATCTACTGATGAGTAGTTATTAGTGCATACGACTAAGAGCATCTAAAAATTCAACCAACTATGTAGTCAAGCTTAATTCAGGAGAATTAAAATGATTTCCTGACTCAAGTGCTACAAATCATTACGAGGGACCTGCTCCAGCCTCTAAAGCCAGTACAGATCTCCTTAATGGAAGAGCTAGTAGACATGCTTGCTGCTCTAGCCCCTCTGAATGGATTTGAGATTTATATTGCTGTGACTTTCTGACCCAGAAGATGGGAAGAAAATGGGCCTTTCCCAGCCTGCAACCTCCAGGACAGTACTTTCTTCTTCTGTGCAATGCCTTACAGTATCTCTGACTCTGGAGGTGGAAGGGAGAAAGGAGTTGACGTGAAGAGACCTCTCTACTTTCATGACTGATTGGGGCAGAGGGCAATGATGTGTCCATGCAGGGAAAAAAATGAACCTAAGTAGGTGAGCAATGGTTAGTGTCTTCCTGGAAAATGAATCATCTCATGCAACGAGAGCAGACTAGAGAATTTTTTCCCAAGTCAGTCTTGAAACTGGAGGGAGCTGAGTGTCCACCAGTGAAAGAGTCTCTACTGGAAATGGAGGAAGACTGCAGAATCAGCAAGTGGGGCAGCAGGCCTGGAAGAAGTCAGCCAAGGATTTTGTCTGAGAGGGATCAACTTGGGAAGGTCAGAGACAGAATTGATAGAAACTGGAAAGTCAGAGTTTCAACCAGACAAACTGCAGTCCAGAAAGGAATGGAGCAAGTAAGCTCCGTGGTTCAAGCCTGTGTAATTTCTGTAGTGCCACCACTCATTGTTAAGCTATTGTGCCTGTGTGGCCTACATGCTGTGTCCAACATTCAGCGTCTTCCTTACCCACAGAAAAGTCAGACTACAGAGAGTGCTGATTTCTGCAAAGGAAATAGTTAACACTAAAGCAAACCTAGTTTTAGTTAAACTTCTCCTGCTGTCTACAGGAGCTAATTGCAATCACAGACTTCTTCCTCTCCCAAAGCACTAGCAATAGGTAATGGAAACATTTGTCATAATTATCCTTTCTGAAGAAGTGCAAATGAAATAAAATCACCACAACACTAGCTGTCTCTGAAAAGGTATCAAGATGATCTATTTATAAATGTTGATGTACAGCTAGAGACTAAAATGAAACATTGCCTGTTCCCACAATATAGTCCTACTCACTAATTGCACTGGGACACCACCAGCCCCTTCTCCTTTGAATAACTGGGCAGAAGGAAAACAGAAAAATGAAGGATTAAAACCCCTCCCTGCAGTGATTTTATGCAGGGGGCACTGCACTTGAGTCCTGTGTGAGGCGCTTCAGCAGACCCTCATGTTGTTACTACTCCTTTAACCATCCTTAAAGTGTTCAAACTTCAGTGCTAGTGTGGGAAGAGTGTGACAGATACACAGCTAGTATTTCTAATAATGATACAAATGAGTGACATTCTATTCAAACAGTTTAGACAACCGTGATAAAAATAAAAAAGCACATTATAAAAGAAAGGGGAATGTGTGTGTCAAAAAACTACCTGTGGTTTGAATGATGTAGGAATAATTTAAAGGGCGCTATTAAAGCAGCAGAATTCAAATGAATGTCAGGCAAGTTTGAGACGAACATGCTCGTAATTCCTTTGATCACAATGTTTCCCAGTAATTAGCACGTGATGGAGAGGTTTCACTTATTTTTGGTAAGAAAAGTAGGGGACAAATTATTAATAGCTTACCTCATTCACCAAGTGTTAAAAAGCAGCAGGAGGCAGGGAATAGCAAGTAATGTAATGGCTGTTCAGAAAGCTCTCCTCCTTTGAAAGTTTTAAGGGAGGATCACATATAGCCCAAGCTGCTAAAACCCTTCTAAAAGATAATATGGGTTAGCGATGCCACTTGCGGACAGTCTCCTAGAAACCCTCAAGTGATGCAGAAAGAATGAAGCCAGCATCCCAGCCAGTACTTTGTCACATCAGTGGTTGTCAGCAGCATCCCAGATTTCCAACTCAACTTGTAGGAGTTCTCAAATTTGACTCCCACGCTAAACCAAGAGGAGGAATGATCTGCTTTTGCTGGAACGGAGTAGGAATCTTCAAATAGCCTGAAAAGTAGCAAAGATGTGAGGCTGGCAGAAAGAAGGAACCAATCGGGAAATAAAAACCACAAGCCATCCCACCCAACCAAAAAAAAAAAACAAAAAATGAAAGCAAGGCAAAACTTGCTGCCTCTGTAACACCCACATCCTACCAGTTCCCTGGGAAGCCTAAACACTGGAGTGTAAAGAACACATGTATTTCCTCTGTGGCTGCCCAGAGCCTGGGTCTCAAATTCCATGACCATAAGCCTCAAGAATCCAGCCAACATCTTCCATCCCTCTGCCAGCTGAGGGGCTGATTAGAAAACCTGTGAGGTTAGGAGTTGGATGTGAAGGCTGATGGAGACACCTCGGGCAGTCATTCACTGCACCCTCCCAGACTTACACTGTCCCAGACAGATGTTTGTCCAACCTATTCCAAAAGAGCTGTACAAGCTCCATCTATTTCTTCATTCTCCTGACTGTTGCAAAGTTTGCCTAATACAACCTGCAGCTGGCACAACATGCCAACTCCTTCCCCCGAACAGAGACTAAGCTTGCTGAAAACCTTCACAGGTGCACTCAGATATCTGTGTTTACCTGTATTTTTAGAAGCACACCTACTGCTAAGTGTGTATAAACAAAAATGAGCAATAAGTTAACCATGACCTACATTTTAAGACTCTCAAAATAACAGCTCGGACTGCCAAAGAACCTTAAGTTGCACTTTAACTAACTACACAGGAAAATCACTTCAGCCACGAGCAATAAGCAGACACCACTGGGATAAAACACGCCATCTGCTTAACAGAACTCCATGACACTACACAACAGTCTATGATAAAACTGAGATGCCAGGAGGAAAGCAAGCTGAATTTTAAAAATCCAACATCTATTACTCAACAGTTCTCCTCCCTGTGTGTAATCCTAGTAACACCTGCTTTCCGCAGTGTCTAATGTCTCATTTTTCTCCTTCTAGTTCTGCCTAACGAAGAGAGTTACAACAGCAAAATTTCCAGCTCTGGTCGGCACATCATCAATGGAACTGCTAATTAAACTGCAAGGTCAGATTGCACCCTCACATTTCTAACGTAACGAAGCACATAGCCTTTGGAACCAACAAAACTGAGCTGAAAGCAATGGAAACATTAAAAGTTTCATTTCTCTATTTTATTTTTTTTTTACTTCCCTCTTTTAGAGGACGAAGATCATCTTGTGAAATCTGTGTGAGTTTTAGCATCAGTTTCAAAAGGATTTGGGGTTTGGGCCATGAAGGCTGCAATTTTCAGCAGGATTTGGCAAAGGCATGCAGACTAACATGGAATTTGTATCAGGGGCCTCAGTTAACAGTTTCAGAAAGTTGAACTGAACCAGCTTTGGTTTGACCACACATCAAGTTGTAGCAATAAAATTAGGGCAATAAATTCACCTTGTGTGGATGTTATTCGATATACATCTAGCAATTTCTCTAAGAAGGATGAAAAACGAACTGTGTAAGACACTTTCATAGAAATTAGCAGTCATACTGAAAAGACATACTGGTTCACACATATCCATAACTGAAACAGCTATATTGGTATAAAAATCTGTCCTTAGATTGCAATGTGTAAGAAGATGCTTTTTCAGTTGTCTACAACACTGACACTTCATAATTCTTACAACTCAGCACAGCTCTAGCAGGAAAAACTGAGACAAAGCCATGCATTGATTCCACACCACACTGGTTAAGTTTGCATTTACAAAATCAAGTCCTTTCCCTGTTAATTCCAAGTAAGGACATAACCTAAACCTCCTCCATCCTGTTCCACATTGCTATCATTTCAGGGTAGATCACCAAGTCCTTCCTGCTGGAGTTGTGCTATTTTATAAGGCTGATCAAGAGCTTCTATATGCAGAATGGAGATTGACCTTTAGGCAATGGATTATTCATCTAGAGCTTGCAAGGGTCAAACTGCTACACCAAAAAATTTAATATGGGAAGGATTTAATATCATAGAATCATAGAATCATAAAGGTTGGAAAAGGCCTCCAAGACCATCAAGTCCAACCATCATGGAAGAGGGACTCCGAGACAGGTTGGTCAGGCTGGACGGGGCTCTGAGCAACTTGATCTAGTTAGAGATGTCCGTGCTCACTGCAGGGGTGTTGGACTAGATGACCTCTAAAGGTCCCTTCCAACCCAAACCATTCTATGATTCTATGATATGGCCAGTAGGCTGGGGGCTTGGCCAGTCCCCTGCCGTGTGGAAGAACAGAAGTAGAAGACCTGACTAACAAATTCATGCATTTACCTGGTGAGGACATCAGGTTCCATGTTATTACACACACCATGGATTGCCCCTCCTGTTTTGATCTAACCTGTTTGTTTTACTAAGGTTTTATTGGAACTGGTATTTCCATTTAAAAATACTAATTTTTGATGAGCAAACATTTTCTGATAAACTACTTCCCAGCATATTCTCAGTCTCGTTTTAGATGGATACATGTCACATTCTGAACCGCCATTACAATTCCCAAACACCCTCAGATATTTTCCCATCTAAATGCTAACTAGAGGTGATACTGCCTACTTAGAAAAGTCAAATGAAGTCATAGCCCACATTACTATAACAACAGTAAAAGGGTAAGAAAATAAGGAGCTGTGCTTTTAAACATGATGAAAATAATAAATGTTGTAGAGCTTGCAAATGGGCTGGGAAATATTTTGAAGTGCAAGCATTTTTCTTCCCAGTCTAGAACAGAGCTTCATAACGAGGAGCAAGGTGCCAGCAGCAGAGACGCTGCACCGAGACACGCTGGAATGGGTGGATCTTTCCTGTCTACTTACTGCAGTAAGCACTTCGTGCAGTAATGCACTCTCTGCAGTGTGCTCAGGCTGAAAAAACTACTACCTACTAGAGGACAAGGCAGCTTTCAAGGAGACACTGGCACTTTACAAGGAACATACTGGGATTTTGCTATACCAATTACTTTTATAAGAACGACTGAAAGTGGGTCTCAAGGTCTTTTATAGTCAAGTACTAAAAATATTTCTCTCTTTGTGACAAAATCTTCCACTGTAGCTGCAAAATGTATTTGAAGTCAGGTGAAAAAAACCTGAAAGCTTTTAAAAAAAGAATGAAAAAGTTATTTTTTTCTTCTTGGGGAGCTATATCTCTTTTTATAAAAAAAGAGAAGAAAGAAGCCCCCTCAATTTTAATACTGTCCTTGCTTAGGTACATCCTCACAGTTTAGATTCACCCTCCCACAACAGACTGCTCGCTGGTATCCAGCGCCAGGTTGATCAAGTATCGTTTGCATCCCGGCCTTGCTGCGAGTTACGCTGAGCTAATCCACTCAGCGCACAGCTATCCATCTGCTGGCCTCAGTTGCCCCTTCATCTCTTCCTCAAAGGAGGAGATGAAACCTCGTTACACTTACTCCGGCTAATCCCACATTAATCACGGGAGCTCTGGTAGGCTGGGTGTTATTTCCCTCCTTATGCCTTAAAAATGTGCAATGATACAGATGAGAAATAAGGAGTCCCTGAAGGTGAGCAGATATAACTCTTCTCTGATAATGTGTTCTCAGACTTTCACAGCGGGGACCACACCTTGAGCAGAGGAAATATGTCTTGCAGAGGCAGCCTGATCCCTGGCTGGAGGAGAAGAATATGCAAGATGCAAAACAAAGACCAGTCCTTATGCCACTTTTTTATCCTTTTAACTAACATGGGAAAAAACCCCAAACATCTAGCTAGGACAGTGCAAGTTCCTGTGCAGACGAGCCCTAACATTGATGTAGTCAACAAAGGAGCAGAGAAGCAGCCACTTGCACTGAAAATAACCCTCAGCTACTCTCTCCAGTGTTTTCCAGTTACTCTCAACTAATTCAGTCAGAAACCATAATCACCCACTGCGTCGTGGTAGACTTTAAACCAGCTTAAACGTTTACAGAGTTTAACGCAGCCTCTCAGACGTTTCAGTTTAGACACGCAATGCCGTCATCTACAGCCAGGATAAAGCCGACCGATGCAAGCCGCTGGGTTTTCTTCAGGAGCAAGTCAGAGGCTGGGAAACAAACTCCAGCAAGACCCACACGTGACTACAACCCACAGCACCCTCCGCTGCAGGAGCAAGGCACGCATCCCTGACACTGCCCTCAGCAGCAGGCGCACCCAGCCGCAGTGTGCTGAACTATTAAAGAAAACCAAGCCGCAGCAGGCTTTAATTTTTCCTCCAAGAAAAGCAACATGGAAAGACTGAGATATGACCCAGGCCGCTAAGCGTACTTTGGGAAGAGCTAGGGTGCTGGAGCTGAGATGCCATACTGTCATAACACTGGAATTTCAACAGAAGAGAAGACAATTCAGTTTGTACGGCACTTTATTTTTAATTTGCCGTCATGCAATGGCTAGTTTATTCTGAAGTTGTGGTTTGATGATTACAGTTTCAAATCTGGCTTCTCAGTCTTCACTGCCTTTTAACAGGCATACACTCCCTGTTTTCCTGTTATCCACATCAGTTTTCAAGAAAATTACATTGCCGTTCCATATGATTTGGTGTTTTCTACAAACACGACTGGTTTCTTTGTTTCTTCAATGGATTTGATGAACGGTGGCTTTACAATCCCTCTCACAGAATCACAGAATCACAGAATGGTGGGGTTGGAAGGGACCCCTGTGGGTCATCTAGTCCCACGTCCAGGCGGGTCTTGAATATCTCCAGAGAAGGAGACTCCACAACCTCCCTGGGCAGCCTGTTCCAGTGCTCCATCACCCTCAGAGGGAAGAAGTTCTTCCTCATGTTCAGACGGAACTTCCTGTGCTTCAGTTTGTGCCCGTTGCCCCTTGTCCTGTCGCTGGGCTCTCCACATACCCATTCACATTCACGAGTCTGTTTTTACTCCCCGCACCCCTTAGCATCGTGCTTACATCCTGGATCACATCTTCTTTTCAGTTCTCACAACTCTGGCTTCATGTTGCAAACCTGAATATTCGGTGCAAAGCCAAAATACTTGCTTTTGTTGCCTAAGACTGACAGAGGAAACCTTTTTTGGCTTTCTGTACGGGCAGGGCTGTGCAGCTGGAGGATCTGAGGCAGCGTGTTTCCAGACTACAGAGCTTTGCATGTGTCGCTCTGAAATTTAACAGCCATCTTGCCTTGTGGCATCTTTGGACCCCTTCACCTCAACCCCTTTACTTGCTTTAGCTGAAAGAAGCTTCACTTCCTATTAGCTTTGATCCACTTCATAACAAATCAGAATTAACGTAGGCTAAGGAAGCCAGAAAAAATCAGAAATTAATTTCCAGCACCCCGACATATAGCCTCTAGAGAAATTATTGGGCTTTGTCTCCCAAACTCATACAAGCTACTAAGACTTTGGTGGACAAAACATTGTGACCGTAACTAAAAGGAAACAATTCAAAGAACACAAATACCCTGCTATGATACAGGTTTAAACAAGGACATAGACATTAGGAAAGGATTTGATTTGTGGTAAACATGAAAAGAAATAAAGCTAACTGTGTGTGTGTTGCTATTTCACGACCCACTGTGCAAACGCTGCTGTAGGCACTGTGGTTTTTATTGCTCATTAGTAAATAATCGAGTTAAAAATAAGATGGTTATGAAACTGCTGATTGATGAGGAATAAAAAACCATGACACAAACATCTGTCTGCCGGTCTAATGTGTGTTAGTAAAGGGAGACATTGCTAAGGCACTTGAATGCTCAATGCACTGATGTGATAGTGGTCACACTGGGAACAGTGTAAACCAACTACAGCTGCCGTTCCCTTTCCCACAAGGGGAACGTTACAGAAATGCAGATCCTGATTGTTTACTTCCAGAGCATCTTTAATCCTCACATGGCACAAACTTTCTTTCCATATAAACCTCTGCTCCCAAGCTCCATGGCTCTCAGGCTCTTGCTTGCAGCAGGAATCTCTCCTTTACTGGGAAAAACTTTCCCAGCTACAGACAGCGACAGTTGGCCCTCTCACCTCAGGCATGTCCAAATCTGCTTTGCCAGACACACAGACAGACCTGGGCAACACGGCGCTTGCAAAGCTTAAGACTTTAACAAAGATATCCCACACAGGTATCCCTACTCCATTAAGTAACTTCCCTGGCAGAGGAGGAGCAACCCACAGACTAACACGCTAAGGCACCTCCTTCCGTGGTTTCCTCTGCCAGGCTTCAGACCCTCAGAATTAAAATCACTACAAATTTTACTGCTGAACAGAGTAATTCACTCGATTTCTATCCTCTGGCTACTGAAATCAATTTTTATCCTCCAAAGAGGACAGAAATGCAAGTCCTCCCAGATGCCACCCACACCCTGCTCCTTTGGCGCATCTTCACATAGACAAGCAAGGCTGCATTTGCAATGCATACTTCTCTCTGTTATTAAAACCATAACGATCACGCACTAATACAAAAGAGCCTCACCCTCTACCCCAATTAAAAGATCAAAATACCGAGCCAGTATCCAGCATTCCCAAACAGCCTGTCCTCATAGCTCACAGTGCTTTGTGTTTTCCATGCTTCGAGAAACAAATATGAATAAAACTACAAAGTTGAATAAATACATCCTATAACAGATGCAAATAATTTTCAAGATTTTAGCATTTACCTCAGATCATAATACACTTGTTCAGACTTTTAACAGGCTGATTTCAGCCAGAGTTACAAGTAAGAAGAGACCAATTTTATATTTATAAGATCTACACATTTTCCCTTGCCACCCCACTAAAAATGCAACTTTTTATTAATGCAAGAGTTGGAGAAAAAATGTTAGTTACTACCAAAAATATTAAAATTTGGCTTAAAAAGAAGAACCTTGACTTTGATTTTTTTTTCAGTGAAAGAATCAGAAATGGAATGAAACAGAAGCAGTATTTTCAGAATTTAGTCAGAGTATAATGCCGTACCACACAAAACTCCACTTGAAAAATAAATGCACATACACTGAAAACTCTCTTAAAAGAATATAAACAAAGATTGCTAACAGATAAGAAGTGCAAACAGTATGCAACAAGAACAAATAAAGAAGAGTGCAGAATGGTACTGAAGCCTTAGATTTATGTAACATCCTCATCTACAACTTATAAACAATAAGTAACACACTAAATTTTAATTTGACATATTAAATTGGGAGCAAGAAGCAGCTAGATCAGGGGCAGTGAAAAGAATGGGCAGAATACAAGAGACACTAAGAGAAATACTCATGATGGCTACACCAAAGGAGACAGAGACCGCAACAGCAGGAATGAAAGTAGAGTCAGGCAGGAAAGTAAGCAAAGTAAGCTCGATTTGCCGTGCAACACGGCTGCAGTGAAGGCACGGCAAGCTTGCCAGTTTGCACAGACAGAGCAAACGCTGTCAGTTCTGTGGCCAAACCTACATCTGATCAGACTGCCACGAAGGGCTGCCACCTTACCCACTGCTGAGCTTGCCTTCTATAAGCATCACCACAAGAACTTGTTCCAGAGCCCACCACACGCGTAGACCAGCAGGTCTCACACAGTAACTAGAATGATCTGTCTTTTGATACGCTCACAGCCGGTGTCGGCACCTCCTGCTTTCAGCCTACAGGAGAGCTCTGAGGTGGGTTAGGCTCGGCTAACAGCCAAACGCCCACCCAGCCACGCATGCACTCCCCCTCCTCAGCAGGACAGGGGACAAAATGGGATGAGAAAGCTCACGGGTCGAGATAGAGACAGGAAGATTGTGTACTGATTACCGTCACAGGCAAAACAGACTCAACTTGGGGAAAATTAATTTCAGTTATTGGCAATTACAATGGACTCAGGTAGTGAGAAACAAGACAAACAATAAACCAACACATTTCTTCCCCTTTTCCCATGTTCAGCTTCACTCTAGACTCCTCCATTCAGGGGCTGGGGAGGGTATGACCAGTACAGACCAGTTTCTCTCTGCCGGTCCTTCCCTCTCACATTTCCTCTGCTCCAGTGCTGGCTGCAGGGGTATCTGATCTGGCACCATGAAGTACCTCCTCCTTCTTCTATAAACTTGGTGTTCCCTCTGCTGTTCCTTAGTTTCTTCCCTTTTCTCCTCTGCTTGTCCGGCATTTTGCCCTGTCTTAAGAAACATGCTTTCTCCAAGACGCCACCAGCCTGGCTGAGGGGCTCTGGTGGCTCCTGCAGTAGGTCCACTGGGGCCATCCGCAACCTTCACACAAAGCCAGGCACAGGGAGAGCCTGGCCCCAGCGCTCTGTGTGCCAGCAGCTGGAGCAGCATCCGGGACTGAAAAGGTCCAGCCGTGAAGACCCACTGGCACAGGGAGCGTTGGATGCCCAGAGGGAGATGATGGGAAAGGCAAGGTGATGGGAAAGGTGAGGCTAACCTCTGAACAGAGCACCTAGAAATAGGACAGATACGTGGCTTCTCCCAAGAGCCACCTGGAAGATGGTGAGACGTGTAGGAAAGAAGGCTTTATCTACTTGCAGAGGATTAGAAAGTTTCTTCAAGGGCCTCTTTTCATGCTCCAGGGCCTTATTAGCCAGTTCTGCCCTCTGCCTCCTTCACATATTTCCCACTCCCAAACCGCAGCTGCTACTCCCACAGCCCTGTGAAGCTCCCCTTTCCTCCCACGGTCTTCTGTCAGCTCCTAAAACGTAATGTCCTCTTGACCTCCCCTTGCTTTCCCCCGAGCTGAATGCACCAGGACTGGTAAACCATCAAGGAGCTTCTGTGGGAAGTGGCTACAACTCAAGATACAAGGTGAGGAGTGATGTCATGAGGGTGCTGGAGATTGTGTCGGTGTCACACACTGAATCCAGTGCACAGAGGGTCGAGAAAGATGTACCCAGAGCAGCCATTCTGGTCAGGAGAGACTGTGAATCCAGGTCAGCAGGGAGTGTGCAGAGGAAGCAAGCAGCATGTAGGGGCTCTGACAATGTCCCCCATCCCTCACTAGTGTGGGGGAGAAAACATGATAAGCAGACATTTGGGGCATCTACACTTCTTAGTCTTCATCTTACAATAATTACATTTGGCAAGGCCTTGATGTTTAAGTGCATTCCCTTGGTCCCATTCAGTCCATTCCTGAAGGTACAGTGGTGTTCACAGTTGTCACCAGCTGGGTACCAGACAGCGCTATTCAGCACGCCCCACACATGTACAGGGTGCGCGAAGGTCCATGCTGACTGCTGCTGCAGACACTGGCCTTCACTATCCCAGTCTGGATTGATCTTCTACTCTACACAGGAGTTGCACAGCTCCAGAAAACACCTATGAATATAAAGAGATTAGGTAACACAGGCATTGAGTCATGCCTTGAACACTTCTACTTATCCACCAAGCCGGGCAGCCATTGACTTGAAGGAGCTGGGAAGTTAGAAGACTCCATAAGATAGCCACCCCAGCACACTGGTAACAACTCCCAGAAGGTCATACAAGGCAGGCAAGCACACAGCACTAACTCTCCCGAGCAGATCTTGAAAAGCAGCCTGCTCACGTACATGTTTTCCATGCACTAGTGCTCACCTCATGTCCCAACACAGGATGACACAGTTCCAACAGTTCCAGCTCACTGCCAGGCCCAGAGCCTTTGCTCTCTGTGGACAATATAGCCACATTGGCAAGGACTGGCAGAAAAGCCACCTTGTCTGTCGTCTTCTCCAGAGCAAAAGAAGCATGGCTGGAAGAATATAAATTTGTTCAAAGAGCTCCTCCCAGCGCACCTGCTGCAGGCACAAGATTAATTTTGCTGTTCCAGTGTCCTGCAGTGCATGTTGCTGGAACTGGAAGTGACGAGTTTGGTCAAGCAAATACCGTGATATCAGTACCATGGTATCACTGACAAAACAACACGCGCAGTAATTAAGGTTATAGGTCCATGGCCATATGTGAGCAGTGGTGGCATAAGCATTGACACAAGCACTGCATCATGTTCATGTCATCTGCATGAGGTAGACCGAAGAGCGTGGTGGGCCTTCCCCTGAGGGGTTTAAAGGGCTCCATAGGACAATCTCCCCTCAGAAGGATTCGTACTACATTTGTAGTGCAGACGTCCAGCCAAGCGGATGAAGCTATATCGAATCTAAAGTAACCCACTGCAAAGATACATAATGAAGATAGGATGAGCAATATGTAACGTAATGACAGCTGATGAAAACAGCATCAATTACATAATTTAAATTACTTATGAATAGTTGCTGGGAAATAATCTTGCATAAAGAGGGGAATTGAAGGGATGACCTGAAAAGTTTCTTTTTCAGTTTTTACCAGTCAATAGGCTAAACATTTCACAAGCTGACTGGGACCTCTGCTGCAGCCAAGAACATCTGGAGGAAAAATATATGTCACTTACAACCACACTGTAGAAAATAAAAACTAGAAGAACCCAATAACTACAAATGATAACATTTTCAGACAGCTAAAATGTACAGTGTGTTCAAATAAAAGAGCTGCCAACTATACCTTCTCTGTAGCAGCTGCTGACTCAAGATGGAATCCATTCAACAGTACCTTGGGAAGTCGAACCTCTTGTCACTTGAGAAAAAAACACAAAAGGTCTTTAAGAGCCACACAAGGGAAATTCCTCCTGCTCCTACTGAAAGCGTGAAAGGTCTTCCCTCAGCTTTCCTGCTGGTAGGTTTCTACACTTTTAAACTTTTCTTATACGTATGAAGAAGGTTTGTCTTACATTTGCCAAAAGTGTAGTATTTTGTGAAGCCGAAAGACTTAAAAGCATCTTGGCCCCACTTGATAGGGCCTTGCAATGGTCACATCTCAATATTTTAATGACTCTTCCCTTTCACGATTCACTATTTCCACATTTTTATTGCTGTGTTTTATTGTTATAGTTGACATTGTTCTACTTCCTGATGCAGTGTGAATTACATAGATTTTTTTTCCTGTTCCACACTTAATCATACAGACAAAGGAAATATATTTGTGTCTATTCTGACATTATCTTCTCAAGAACACACTTACATGTAACGCTTAAGTTTAAGCATGGTAATCATCCCACTGTATAGTAATTTCTATAATGAACTTAAGAGTAAAAACTCTCTCACTAGCTGCCTCAAAATTAAGAGACACGGAAGGTCTCAAATGAACTGCCCAAGTACATAAATTCATTACCACTCTCTTTAAAAGTCTATATTTACTAAATATAGTCTTAGGAACCCTATTGTCAGCACACTTTCCTTCTGAGATTGTCATTTCCCTCCAGTGAATAAAGTCAAACCACCAGAAACTGAGCAGAGTTCTGCTATTAGTGGTGGTTGTGCATACGCTTTGTATTAATAGAATCAGTTGCCCGGAGGAATTAGCCATCTATATTCATGAACTAAATGAAATAGTATTCATTGAGCACTCGATGACAGCACAGCTGCAAAACAGGTCAGTTCTTATACTGAGGAAGAAATCTTTCCTTTCCATTGCAGATGAAGGATATTCTCTATGGGCTCAGTAGCGTTTCACCCAGACCCTTTTCTCCTTCCACCAGTGCTGCAGTTTCCTTCTCCATGTAACTGAGATTTTAACTAGGGTCACTAGATTGAAGTATGTTTCATGGTGACACAAGAGAGTCCAAAAATAATTTATTTGGGAAACATGCATTAGTCACTAGTAAGGCAAAATGCAAATAGCGAGTAGCTTTTGAAGATATCTTAGATGCCTTTCATATCTTAAATGCTATCTTCAAGCTAGCCTACTGTATCATGATTATATTATCAACAAGGGGTTCAGCAGTTGTCCTCCTCACAGCTAAAAGGTTCAATGTCCATTTATAGATCCATTTGAGTACAGTAAGGTATTAATACACAAAGAAGGAGCAAAATAACAATAAAAGTGTACAGAACTGATCTGAGATAATAAAGGAACAAAGCAGCGCTGTATGGTCAGGTGCTAAGTACAGTCCTCCATTAATTCTCTTTTTAAAGGCGTTTACTTCCATTTTCATCTTTGCACTACATCTTTCTCCCCTTTTCAGTGACTCTACTGTGATACATGTGAAACAGCGTCTACTGGGAAAGGGGTTCAGAAGTTACCTTCCCTTTATTCTGACTGTTGACTTCAGGAAAGAACCTCCCAACAGATTGGAGAGACCAAACAAAGGCAGAATAAGAACAGATCTTTGATTTCCAGCACACAGAGATAGAGTCATTGGATGTCACAGTCATGTATGCAGACCTGACAGAGGCACTTCACCTGAATGCATTCATGTTCGCTGCACCAGTGGGCTCAGGAGATTTCCTTGGTCTGGATAGACTCTAGGATTTGGTCTTATCAGGGCTCCTCTGGTGCGTTTCTTGGGAGCAGGCTCCCATCCTATGATTACTTTGCAAAAAATGAACCCATACCTTATACAATCTGCACCTTCAGGACTTTGTTCTGCCCTCCTTTGCCCTCTACCCAACAATTCTGATAAGCACACTTTTCTCCTCGAATGTGAACATCTTTGCCTCTCTTGATTGACAGTGTAACGCCTGTAGTGCCCTATAAAGTTCATTGCACACACAGACCTGGTGCAGGCTGCTGAAACATATGCCATTCTCTCACACTCCCCTTACCACTTCAGAGCATTTTACCGACAGATGTGAGCTCCTCCTGTGTCTCCAAGTCATGGTGGAGATTGCTCCCATTTTCTGGCCAGGACAGCAGTCTTCTCCCTACCTCTTCTCCTCAACCCTGCCCAGGGAAAACACACTGCTGTTTCAATCTCTCTTGCTCAGATCTTCTGAGCATTCTCTGCGAGTCTTGAGCTGTCATATTCCCAGACACCAGCTCTCTTGTTCTGCAACTAGATGCTTACACTGCTCCCAACCCCCTTCTTTGCGCACCCTCCTAACACGCCTGCAGCTGAGTCATCGTTAACATCATTAAGCTTAATATCTCGTCAGTACTTCTCATTTGCTAGTACATGTGGCAGAACTGGGAGGCAATTCACATAGACCAAGGCATCCTGTGATAAAGCAATTTCCAGAATTCAAGAATTTTGCAGAGCTGGTATCTCAATGGTCATGGTTGTAAGAGGGTGCAAGATGACACAAAATCATACCTGTGGCATTACTTCAAGAAATGCCAAAGCTTTCTCTGTCCCCTCAGCCCGTGGAGACATTTTGTTCTATTTCCACATCACACTTTTTTCTGCTTCTCTGGAGACAATATACACCCTTTCTTTTTTCCCCTTACAAGGTTTCAGCCTGGCACCATACACAGACTAATACAGAAATTAAGCATTTGCTGAGTAGTTTCACATAAGTTTAGAAAACAAGAAAATGATGTAATTAGACTTACTCCGAGAAAACTACTATTAGGATCTTTTCAACCTTGGCACTAAAGTTTTAAACAAAATAGAGCACAATGAAATCCTCTGGCAATGACTGTGCCTGCCAGGTAGCCGGAGAACGCGCCTTTTCACTCTGGATCCAACTAACCACTCTCATTTACAGTTTCTCAGTTGATATTTAGAGAACTTTACAACATTCGTCATTATTAAGGCTGGACGCAAGTCAGTGACCTTAAGATGGGAAGTTACATATCCCCTTTGTTACCCAGTTCTCAAGATAAGCACTTCTGCCTCAAAATCATGCATCAGTTTTGAACATGGAAGTCACAGCTGACGACAGGGAGCAAGTGAAGTTCACTGAAGTGTTGCTGATGCATTCCTGAGTCTGACTAATTACACACAATCAACTGATTCTCTAACATCAGGATGCCGAATGTTTCCTTAAATCACTCCTACTTGATGGCAAACTTTCCATTGCCTGAGGAGATGAAAAGAGTTGAGTTAGTAATGAAAATCAGATCCAACATTTTGAGAGCAATCTCTTGGAGGCAGCTACATAGAAATGAAGACCTTTAACACTGTTCCCTTCCTCTTGCACAGAAAATAACCTCAGCTAGCATTGTTTCTTTTCTACAAAATTGAGTAAATAAGACATTAAAAACTAAAGACAAAATACTCAAATGTGTGTTGTTAGGGTATTGTTAGAACTCTTACCTGACTAAATATGTATGGTGAGAAACTGGCAATACGCTCCCTGGAAAGCAGCAGTTTTCCAGGCTCTTTATCCAAGGAACATGATCCCGCATGAAATACATGCACTATGGAACAGAAACAGCCTTTTACAGATAATCCACTAAAACCATAATGTAAAATCAACCTTCACTCCAGATCCAAGTAATTTCCTTTTTATTTAGAGTTCCCTGTTTGATATTTGAATTAGCTAAAGTACTGCTGGTCAAGACACTGTGAAATGCCAGCCACAACTAACACAGAGGAATCTGTTTGTAGGAGACTCTTTCCGTGTTTGTAAATCCCCACAGATATGCAACTGCTACAGAAATAGCAAGGCCACAAGGCTAAGGAATACAGCAGCTGATAAGACAGACTAAGATAAACTATTGATACCATGCATCCTAGACCAGACTGTACCATCAACTCTCCTTCACTTCCCAGTCTAAAAGTACAAATTATTTAGGTGTCACAAATCCACGTAACTAGCAGCTTGACATATAACTGTCAATAGGGTCTCCAAACATTTAATGCTGAAAAACATGGAAAGGAGAAACACACACAGTGTGAGGTGTGCCGGGGTTTGACTGCCCTTCCTCCAGGCGCACGCCTGTCCATGCCCCGACACCGAAACCGCATCAGTGCCCTCCCCTGCTCGGCCGCCCAGGTCCTCGGTTGTGCTCCCTGACACCAGCCTCAAAAAAGGATTCAGGCATCTATAGCTGGATTTCTGAGCAGGTCAGCTCTTAGCCTGAGAGCCAGGTCCTCAGAACACCCATGTCTCTGTATTTTATGCTGTTTACACAAAACACCCAGTTTGATGAGGAACTGCTGGAGAGAGTCCAGCGGAGGGCTATGAGGATCATGAGGGGGCTGGAGCATCTCTCCTACGAGGAGAGGCTGAGGGAGCTGGGCTTGTTCAGCCTGAAGAAGGGAAGGCTGAGAGGGGACCTTATAAATGCTTATAACTGTCTTAAGGGTGGGTGTCAGGAGGATGGGGCCAGACTCCTTTCAGTAGTGCCCAGCGACAGGACAAGGGGCAACGGGCACAAACTGAGGCACAGGAAGTTCCGTCTGAACATGAGGAAGAACTTCTTCCCTCTGAGGGTGATGGAGCACTGGAACAGGCTGCCCAGGGAGGTTGTGGAGTCTCCTTCTCTGGAGATGTTCAAAGCCCACCTGGACACGGTCCTGTGCAGCCTGCTGTAGGTGACCCTGCTTCGGCAGGAGGGTTGGACTAGATGACCCACAGAAGTCCCTTCCAACCCCTGCCATTCTGTGATTCTATGATACTGGGCATTGTACCCCAGAATTTTGTTTGGGTGAGTAACCTGACCACTGTTTTTCAGTTACAACTGTTCTCTCACTTGTGCTCACCCCTTAGGTGTTTTGAAACACTTCATTTCATAAGCAAAGAAATGAGGGGGAATAAACAGCCCGTAAACCCAAACAAGCCAATTCCCCATCAGTCTGGACATTCTTAGGCTAAAATGAAGATTGCATCATTTATCTGTTTCCAAAGAACTGCACCCATATAAGACTCCAGGAGAGGATGCTGGGGGATGTTTTGATGACTCAAAGCTGGGAATTACGTCTGGAAAGGGTCAGAATTCAAGATACAGCCTGAACTGCAGCACTTAAGTTTCTTAATTTAAGGCATTGCTTTGCACTGTGGATCTCCTCTGTGTGTAACTCTCTCAACATCTTGTAAACAGAAGTCAGGCATCAAGATCACAGGTATAGATGCTGTTCTGGGGGCTTGGGAACACTGAGTACCACCAAGAACAAATGCTTTACAGGTACAAGCAAATGCACATGGCATCATCCACGCATGTGCAGGATTTGGATGTTTTTTTCCTGACTCTCCTGAAAACAATCAAAAATACAGCGCTGAACTGCCATTGCTACAAGAAGCAGAGATGTCCCCTTGGAAACAGGCATCTATTGACAGATTCTGATCTCAGTTGAAATCAGGAGTAAGTGAACCTAAATCAACCCTGGAAGATAAAAGTTTTTACGGTAGCTTTGCACTGCTGTAACTAGAAATGGAACTGCAGCTTTGTATTTTAAAGGCCAAATCCTTCTATTTCTTTGTTCTCTTCTCTACTTTTTGCCTTTCTCTTTCCTTCCCGTTTCTCCAAATTAACATCTGAAACACTTGAGAATGCTAATTGGGTTTCACTTCATTCAGACTGGAAATAATGACCTCAAGCTAATAGGACAAGTTAATAGTCCCCTGCAGGTAAATTAACAGAAGACCAAACGCTGGAAGACCTTGAGGATCACAACTGTTAAATTTAAGTATGCATTCAAAGCAACTCTGAGCATCTAACAAAGCAGCTCACAGATCATAAATCAGAGCTATTGAAAAAAAACCTCTTCAAAAAACCAAGAGAACGGCAGAACACATGAAGCTAACTTTCTTCCAACATCTACGATACAATAATACAGCCAACTGAAAGATTTTAAGTAGCTAAATAAAAAAACACAACCTGGATGCTAAATGCATTTGGAAAGGAGTGCTCTGTGAAGACACTAACTCAACTCAAAATTCAAACAAATACGTTTCAGTAAGCCATCTATCAGAGACAGCTGCCTTTCCATTGCAATAACATAGCATTTTCTCCTTGTAATAACTTTATAGGCTTCAAAATACAAATTTGATTATATTTTATCCATGAAGACAAAATGCTTACAGAAATCATAATGCTGTTTAAAGTCACAAAGCAGACATTGCACAGCCCATAAACTGAAAAGCGCTATAAAAGTGCCCAAAGCATAATAGTCACTCCACAAATCATCTTGATGCCAGGATGGACAAAAATGTATGACCTAAAAAAAATCATAGAAAAATCTACTCTGTCTTTTAAAACACAGTTGTTGACAAATAAATGCGTAATTTTGACCAACTACTCAAGTTTAAAGCCCTCTATTAAAATAACACAAATGTGTTTTGAAAGTTAACATATGTTGCTGAATCATGTACAAATTAATAAATCATATAACACTGATTTAAAAACAGACAATTATAAGAAATCCAAAATTTGGGGGCTCAACATAACTTCATAGATATCACTGTATTTATAATCCTTTAAGCTGCTAAATTAACTTAGTGTTTAGAACAGAGAAAAGCTGTTATTTACAATTTTCTAATTTCTATTTGGAGCTTTTTCCTTAATTACTTTTGGTTTCAGCACAACTAGCAAGTGTCAAAAGCATGTCTATTTGATTGCACAAGTTCATCAAAAGTTAAGACATCAACTCTGAATTGAAAAAACGAAAAAGCTTATTCTCCTCTCCCAACACATGAACACAAATTACGTGGTAAGAAGGGAGACCTAGTAAATACAAAAACTGAAGGACGTGCAGAGGTATTCGTGAGTGCGCAACGGTACAGGCAGGCAGCTGACAGACCTTTCAGACGCACCTCAGCGGGCTCTGAGCTGTAAAGCCGTTACAGTCCTTGGTTTATCTGGTGCTTTATGTCAGGGCAAGCCCAAGAGGAGAGAGAAAAACATAGGATGCAAAGGCTCTCACAGGCTCAAAGAGGCTGAGCTCTGCCGGCTAGCCAGTTTTATTAGCTCTCCTGATGACTGTAACAACAACAAGGCTATCGAAAACACAAGATTTACAGAACACTGTCTCCTTTGAATGGCTGCAAGCATAACCCTGAAACTTTACCTGACGGGACACACTGCTGAAATCTCTGCATTTGTAGCTGCTTAGATATCCAGCAAACTCAGTCCAACAGTGACTAGAAACAGTACTGAAACTGAGTAAATCTCTTGCTTTGAAGTGAAAAATAGACATTGACAGAACTACAGTAACAAAGATAAAATGAATGCAATCACTAAAACCTGATTTAAAATTCTAGCTTTTTTTTTTTAAGCACCCATTTCCATCCAAATGGGAAGGGCACAAATCATAAGTGAAGTAATAAGCAAATATGAAATATATCAAACAACATTTTCTGCATAATAAAAATTAAACAGAACAATTTGATTGGAGCTTGTTAACAATTAAATCACCTGAATTCATGTTCTGCATGAACAGTATTCTGGGTTTGCAAAGAGAGGACTCAAAATCGAGTATGAATGATTGTTTCAGAAAAAATTAGATATGAGTGGTTACAGTTTTTCCTGTTCTTTGGTCTTTCTTCTGGAAACAAATACAAAAGATGATTAAAACAAACCACTTAAAACATACTTGCTTATTTTATCACTACTGTCATTATATTAAGCTATCATTAAAGACTTTAAATTTTTACTATTTAAGCCAGCTCGCCCTTCTCATGTCTGTGCTATTTCCTGCATGACTCAGTTCTGTTTTGCAATGATTTTGGGTTTGGTGCTTTCTGAACATTACAAAAAGCATGTTCTGAAGAAGTTTCCACACAGTTTTGTCTGTAGTTGTGACATGCATTGTAGCAGTACTTTCCGAAACAACGCTGGTATTATCTTGTGGTTTCCGAACAAAGATTTGCGATCAAAAGGCTTCATCGTCCAGGTTCAGGGTGGCCTCTGAGGAACACGAAATGGCCTCCAGAGGCTTCGTGCAAGCACATACATGTCACAGTTACAGTGACTGGCCCAAAGTAAAGAGAAACAGCCATTCCAGACGAGAGCTGATATTTACCCCAACAGTTTGCTGCCAGTGCCCCAGCTGAACATGAAAAGCACTCAAGATGCATCCCACACCATTAGAGCAGCACTGGTACTAGTCCACACATCATTCCAACTCTAAATAGTTCAGTTGCCTCCGTTGTTTCATGTTCATTTTCCATAAAAATTATTCCCTAAAGTGCTGTGCAGTATCCTGCTGATCTGTTGCTTTGAAACTAAAGGAAAAGTTCAGAGCTTTTAGCAGAAATATTGTGGTCATCACCACTTTTTAGCAGCAGCAGGGGTGAAAGTCTGTCCTGGCCAAAGAACAATTAGGTAGCTGGACCATAGCAGGAATAATACAGACCAACATAATTAGGTGTCTTTTCTACTAAACCAAATGGACATATTCATTGCCTTTCAATTGGTTTAATAAAGTTATCTTAATACTTAGAGCAGGTCTCATGCACCTCACAAAGGAGGCCAGCATCATCCATAAATTTGGAGAAACCTAAGTCCTTGTGCTTCCCAGACTTTGTGGTATCGCGCTGAGTGCTACTGAATTCCACCTTCTTCCCTAAAAATGAATGCCAAAAAGATCTGTCTAATATTTACAGTACACTATACTGCCATGTACAGCACACTTTCCAGAAGCACCTTCACACTTATGTAAAGCATATCAAGAAAAGCTCCCTTTCATTAATGTAACCTGTACACAATTCAGTTCCACATGTGGCACTAAAATGAATCTTAATTTTTCACCCTGAGGTATGACAGCCGGAGTTGCTCTGGTTTACTGATCCATACCAAAGAACTACAGGTGCTGCAGCGTCTTGTTTAGGGGGAGGGAAGAGCAAAGGGTGCAGCATTTCCATATGGAGTTTCGAGGAATGACTCAACCCAAATTTAATACAGGTTCATATTGTCCTTGTTTAGATGCACATATGTAATAGCAGAATTTAATAATATCAGAAATCTGCTTACAGAATTTCAATGCTCATTGGGCTCAGTCAACTTGAAAAAAACAAAGCTGTTTGAAAATATTAGACATTATTACAACTAAAATGTTACACAACAATGACTGAAACAAGGTAGTGAAAAAGACAGTTTTATTATTTCTTCATGTAGTTTGTCGGTTCATCTTTTGCTGTTATAAATATTCACAGGAGAGCAGAAAAAAATTCTAAAAATAGTAAAAGAAATTTTTGTTTGCTAAAAAAAAAAAGGAGAAATCTAATTTGTCTTCTTACTGTGAGCTCTCACCTTCTTCCTACCACCAGCAGCATTGGCTATCTATTTTCTAAATGATTTTTATTTTTTAAGCCTTCTCCTTACTTTCCTCCATTCTTTTTAGGCTCGGGAAGAACTCAGCATGGAAATTACCAGCTCTTGTTCTCCTTTAGCTCCTTCTTTAACAGCAAGTCTTCTGTTATGACACACATGCATTACTAAATATGACTACTTTGACGTTTAATTCATAAAAAATGACTTCTGTTTTTAGTGTCTATGCCTTTCTCTACATTCTGTCCTTTCACTCATCTGTTGCCTAGTCATAATTGTCTGAACTTGAGCCAGTTTGTACATTGCTTTATAGTACATGCCTGACTGAGGCCTTAAGCTTCAACTGAAATTTAAAGACACTAACCCTTACAGACTAGAATAAAAATATTTTTAATAGGAGCTGGTTTGGTTAAAAACTTATCCTACTGCCACATTGCCTAACTGTGCTTTTTCCTATGGGTCTGCAAACACATTTCCTTGAGTAGCAGTGAGGGCCCCAGCTACAACTGGTCAGGAGATTTTGAGAAAGTTAGCGGTTTTGGTAACATTTTGGGTGATAAACCTCACTGGAGTAAGGACTGCAAATAGAAACCAGGTGGTATGGAAAGATATTTGGGAACAGAAGGTACAGGACACTTCCAGATCCCTGATGCATCATTCTGCACTGCTACCCAACTGCTGTCTCTCTGGTGTCTACCTACAGCCTGCAAGGACGTGCCCTGCAGAAGGCAAATATTCTTCACCTAGCTTGGTTTCAAGGTGGCCAGCTGAAGACCAAGTAGACAACATTCCTTAATTGTTTTTACACATGCAGCTGGTGTAAAGGGGTTTGCCTTTTGTCTCTCACTAGCATGAAGCTGTCACTCCTAGTGATCATCAGCACTTGCTTGAAGACCTGAACTTCCTGCACATACTGGAAATGCATTTAATTCATATTTTTACATCAGTTTTTACATCTACTGCCTTCCAGCTTTAGAAAGCAAATACCAACTTTATTTTAAGAAACAGAAGGGCTGAATCCAACTAACAATAACTGTGTGCGTAACTTACTCATGTGGACCAGAGCAGGAGAGCAGGAAGCATCCTGTCTGCCCACAACTACTTACATTTCTTCTCTGGGTCAAGTATGTTGCGCTGAAAGTCCACATAACTGGAGTATCTTCTTGCCTCTATTAACTCACAAGGAACATGTGCACTTCCAGAGGGAGCCTAAGCCTGTTCAAATTGTGCATCTATTTCCTTCAGTGAGAGAACAGGATACCAACTGGAAATGTGAGGCACCTTCAGTCACTCAGATCCAAGACTGGAATTAGCTTTTATCAGTAACGGCGCAATTTACATCCATATTCTGGGGGTCCCTGAGCTGGAAAGATCAGTTCAGCATCCTCCTCACTTATTAAACCAGCATTCTTCTTAACTGCGTTCTACCTGGGCCCAGCTTCCACAGCAGAGCAGGTGAAAGTTCTTGCTGAGGACAGCTTAAGACCTAACAGTCAGGACAATTCTCTTACCAGGTGATTAAGACATTCTTCTCCAGGTTGATCAGCAACAGGAACCTGTGTCCCCGGGCCCCTGGCTGACAGCTCTAACCATGAACACTAGAGTTCAACACGTAGTGATCTTAGAGAGTAAGTTAAAAAATGCAATTAGTCAGCGCTGGAAAGTCATCAGACTGGGAGTCTGTCTGGACTTCAGCTCTAGGTATCAAAGTCTTAACACAGCAGGGTTTAGGACTCTGATCCCATACTTATTCATGGTCATCTACAAATCGCAGGAGCTGCATCACAAATAGCTCATGACGGAGGCCTCAGCTGAATTCCTGCAAAAGCAGAAATGATCTGAAATCTATGGCTTCGAACTACCTATGCAGCGCTGAACCAACTGTATATACAAAGTGTAGTGAATAAAATCAGTAAGTAACTCAAAGGTCACCTAGCCATGAGCATGCACACGTGCCTTCCTGACAGATATTCTTAAAAACCTTCAGCATTGCCTATGGAAATTGTGGCATCACCTAGTACTTTCCAGTGTTCCATTACCCTCACCATTGAAAGATATCCCTAATAACTGACCCAAATCTTTTCTATTTTAAAGAAGTCCATAATTTTGCTACCCTTTCCCTTCTATGCAGCAGCATTCAAGTATAAAGACTACATTTTTATATAAAAGTTTCCTTAATTCACTGAACATCTCTTAAGTTTCCCAAGTATCACTGATGCCAAAATTATAAATCTCTGCTTCATAAAGTGTAATAGCTGCTTCATTAACTCAGACAGAGTAATTACAGTCATTTGAACAAGACTGAATTACACCCATCCAACTAAGCACACCAGCATGATCCAAAAAGTTCCCAATTGCAATTAGCTGTTATTTTCTATACCTGAAAGTATTGTGACCATACTGACATATTTGAAGGTTGCTGTTTGGTTCCCCAGACCCGTAACCACATTATAAAAAGTACCACAGAATATGGTAGCCTCTTCGAAGAGACCAAAGGACTGAAGGCAGCTGGAGTTCTCACCCAAAGGACAGTTAATCCCACTTGCTGCTTTGTCTGAAGAAAATCTGCCATCTTCGCTAAGCCTAAATCAATAATAAACAACTGTGCAAAAGGTGATACTTTCAGGAGAGAAACATTCTCTGCAGTACCTTGGGGGAAAGAAGGATGCAAGATGCACAAACCCTGTTTCCTCCTATTAGCGTGAATCCTTAGCTACTCAGGGCTTCTGATCATTACATCACTTTGTTTATTTTAAATTAATAAAATACACCTTCTGTAAAAAAAGCAGAGCTCTCTATCTTGCATCTTGAGTGCATCTGCCTTAAACTGAAAACAACGACCAAACCAAAACACGCAGTACAGAAGGACTGCCTATAAATTTAATCAAGTCTGACCCTTTGCTCACCCACTTTCCAATAGCTAGGGAAAAAGGAATTGAGCTGTAAAATATATTCTGGGCAGAAACTTGGCATCTGCTGTCAAGCCAGAGTCCAGAGCAAATTAGCATCAGAAATTTCAGATAGATTGACTTAACTCACATAAGGCAAAAACACAGCTTTGATTTAAATCATAAAGGACAAAATCCTGGCAGGCCGTCACACCCACGCATGGGCCAGGAAGGATTCTGGCAAAGAGAGAACAGGGGACAGAAAAGTCCCAAAAGATTTTGCCCTGGTAGGTGGATGGACTGTTTCACACCTGTTTGCCAATGCTAGTAGGAGACATAAATACCAATGAATCCATTCCTGTGTCTGTCTCATTAAATACTATTTGACCCAAACCCTCTGAGTGCTGCATTCTTTGATCCTGTCCTTTTTGACTAGGAAGTGTCTCAGATTTCACATTATTTTGACTGTTCTCTAGAAATGTTATTTTCATTTTTAATTAGGATGATGCACCACCAGACAGCAATCCTGTTCTCTCTGACGCAGCTCTCAGCTTTAGAAGACATGATCGAAGCTAAAGCAGGGTGAACTCCCTGCTCTAAAATAAAAAGTGTAAGCAACGCAAATAATGAGAATGAGAACTGCAGAAGGAATGCCTCGTAGTCCAGAGAACCCCAAGAATGATCATACTCTTGGAACAGTAGGATTGGAAAGGGTAGATTCCTCATCTTTGCTAGATCAATCTCGTCATAAACAAGCAGCAAAATGGAGAGCAATACTGAGATTCCTCATTAAAAATGTATCCAAAACTACAGACCATTTTACTTTTGCTTAAAGAGAAAGTATCTGCTAAGGTAACAAAGCGTGTTTCATAATATTGTAAGATGGAAGCATTCACAGATTTTACAGTAATAAGGAGAAGGTGAAACAGCTTCTCATCAGTATTCTTCAGCTCTTTGTTGTCTGAAATGCTCTTTTCAAAACACTTCTATCAGCCATCACAGATTATACTCTTTAGGGCAGAGCAGAATTAATGTGGCATTTGCCTTACCTCTCTTCAAACTAATTCATGCTAGCACAGTTCTGATGTCTTCTGTGTTAACTTCTACACCTGCTGTTGGCTTGGTATCAGAAGAAAACACTACTAGCTTCTACACAGTGAAAAATATTTTGGTTTCTGTATTTTCAAGAAGCATTCAGAAGCGTTTCATCAAACCTGTAAAAGGGCTGGGATTTCCAGAATGGGCCAGGTTCCTACATGAAGCAAGCCAGATCTATAAGACTGCTCGGCACTCAGTGGCTCAGAAAAGGATCCACCACTGGATGAAGCGCTTAGTCTATGGTTTTACTCACAATATTAGATATTATTTTGGTAGAAGAGTTTGTAGAATAGTGTCTTCACTTACTTTCAGAGCTGTCACCTTCCCCAGAATGTATGCGTAACTGAAATTCTTTTGGCAGAATAATTCCCAGTTAAGATTTCCAGGCACTTTGTTTCCCCTGTGCAGCACCATTTCAGGACACGAACATGAGAACAGTTTGAAGACAGTCACAGTCCCTACAGTGTCTTTCTACTGCCTGTCTTCTCCTGGGGAAGAGCTCATTCTGCCTTTTGGAAGAATGGCTTGTAAGACGAGTCAAGGATGAAGGTAGGACTCGGAGAAGGCAATTTCATCCAGGGGAAAGATGTAATGTTTTATTCTAATTGGATAGCCACTCCAAACACATTGGTAAGCCCCAAACAGTTCTTTCCATTCATGTGTGTTTTAGGTGCAGCGATTTCAAAGATATTTCACTATGTGGTGTATATTTTGCAAAGCAAACACCAACACATAATTATCTCCCATAATTATTTAAAATAGTTCTCAAACAATTTCTTTTCTAAATTACACTACTGGGCAACCGCAACCACTACAAATGATCGTAGTGTTTAATTAGCCAGTTTCTCCTAATTTCTCCTACAATTCAGATTTTTAATTAACATTTCATTGCTCTTAAACTGAGTGTAATTACTAACAGCTCACAAGAAATCCAAACTAAAATTCAATCTTTTAATAAACTGCTACACTGGAAACTGTAAGGCAATACAATGTTTAATAATTAAGCACTTCTTTGGCTAAAATCATTACCTATTCCAAATGAAGAACTAGTTCAATAGTCCAACAGCACCATTTTTCTATGTATAAAAAGTAAACATAAAAGTGAAATAAAAAGCCCAAGTGTACAGCAGTCTCTGTGTCAGAAACTGAAGTAACTGTATAGAAAAAAGGGGATGTTGCATCCTATGTAACAAAAAAAACCCCCACAAAAACCAAACATGTTCTCACTTTCAGCTTCTGGAAGAGGTGGAAGGCAGCGTTTTGACTTGGTTGATGATAAAGGCCACGAAGAATGTGGCTAAAGCCATGGTGGGGAGCTACCGTTTTGGGAGAAGGCAAGGGACTGAATTCTACCACCAGTGGAAATGCTTAGGGGGCAATCCAAGCTTTGTGATGTGCAGCAGGAGACTATTCCTAAGATGAAGGAAGCTACTACAGAAGCAAATATTTCAGATTTCATAGATATTAATGGGAAATAATTGAGAAAACTAAGTGGAAGTAAGCTCAGTGAGGCTGAGAATAAAGCAAAAGAACCTGCTATTTTAAGGAAAGGAATCAGTGAGAACAGAAGAGAAGGGCAACTGTCTTGAAAAGTGGAATTGAACCTACTCAGGGAATCAGTCGAAAGGGTCTCCTGGGAGAGAAGCCTTAAAGCATGGAAGTGTTCTGGAGAGCTGAAAGAGTCTTATTAAATACAACAGCAACGAACTATGCTATTGCAGAGGAAGGGTACAGAGAACAGTGATAAAACAATATGACTGCATTTAGAGCTCTTCAGTGACCTCAGAATAAAAAACCCAACCCTATACAGAAAGATCAAATAAGGACACCTATTTAAGGACAAGAACAAAGGGACAACACCAGCATGTGGGAGCACCACTAGAAAGGTTATGACACAGGACAAGTTATAGTTTGTAGTGAACATAAGAGGCAACAAAAAAGGTTAATAGTTTGAAGAAATGGACAGAGAACCAGGGAAACAGAGTTTATTTCTGTAATGGGAGAAAAGAGCACATAATGGATGATGCAGGGAAGTCTTAAGTATTCAAAACTTAACTTCTCTCAGCGATTTACCCTCTCCCACCCCAAATTAATTAACTCAGCTTTAACAGGAGGAATCATGAAGGAACCAGCTAAGAATTACTGAGTCAGTCAAAGAATCACAGAATGGTAGGGGTTGGAAGGAACCTCTGTGGGTCATCTAGTCCAACCCTCCAGCCGAAGCAGGGTCACCTACAGCAGGCTGCACAGGACCGCGTCCAGGCGGGTCTTGAGTATCTCCAGAGAAGGAGAATCCACAACCTCCCTGGGCAGCCTGTTCCAGTGCTCCATCACCCTCACAGGGAAGAAGTTCTTCCTCATGTTCAGACGGAACTTCCTGTGCCTCAGTTTGTGCCCATTATCCCTTGTCCTGTCACTGGGCACTACTGAAAAGAGCTTGGCCCCATCCTCCTGACACCCACCCTTCAGATATTTATAAACATTTATTAGGTCCCCTCTCAGCCTTCTTCAGGCTGAACTAACCCAGCTCCCTCAGCTTCTCCTCGTAGGAGAGATGCTCCAGTCCCCTCATCATCCTCATAGCCCTCCGCTGGACACTCTTCAGTAGCTCCTCATCTTTCTTGAACTGGGGAGCCCAGAACTGGACACAGTACTCCAGATGGGGCCTCACTAGGGCAGTGTAGAGGGGAAGGAGAACCTCTCTCGACCTGCTGGCCACACTCCTCCTAATGCACCCCAGAATGCCATTGGCCTTCGTGGCAGCCAGGGCACACTGCTGGCTCATGGTTAACCTGTTGTCCACCAGGACACCCAGGTCCCTCTCCGCAGAGCTGCTCTCCAGCAGGTCCACCCCAAGCCTGTACTGGTGCATGGGGTTGTTCCTCCCCAGGTGCAGGACCCTGCATTTGCCTTTGTTGAACCTCATCAGGTTCCTCTCTGCCCAACTTTCCAGCCTCTCCAGGTCACGCTGAATGGCAGCACAGCCTTCTGGTGTATCTACCACACCTCCCAGTTTGGTGTCATCAGCAAACTTGCTGAGGGTACATTCTAACTCTTCATCCAGGTCGTTGATGAAGAAGTTGAACAAGACTGGGCCCAGTACTGACCCCTGGGGGACACCACTTGTCACCAGCCTCCAACTAGACTCAGCGCCACTGACGACAACCCTCTGAGTGCTGCCATTCAGCCAGTTCTCAATCCACTTCACCAACCACTCATCCAGCCCATACTTCCTGAGCTTCCCTAGGAGGACATTATGGGAGACTGTGTCGAAAGCCTTGCTGAAGTCTAGGTAGACAACATCCACGGCTCTCCCTTCGTCTACCGAGCCAGTCATGCCATCGTAGAAAGCTATCAGATTGGTCAGGCATGATTTCCCCTTGGTGAATCCATGCTGACTACTCCTGATAACGTTCTTTTCCTCCACTTGCTTGTTGATGACCTCCAGGATAAGCTGCTCCATCACCTTTCCCAGGACGGAGGTGAGTCAGAGGTATTTGAGTCAGGACAGCCCCTGAACTGCCCTTACACTCTTCTAGAAAGTAGCTGAAGATGTCTCTGAACATTAGCCACGTCAAAATATTGTCAACCTCGTGAATTTGTTTAAAGGCAAAAGAATTGGACTGAAATTCCTTCTCCAACTAGTTCAGAGCAAGAATTTCTGCCAAATTCTCCCTTCTTAGTAACTCTCCTGGAGCAGGATATTATATGAGAGCCTAAAATAGTGTCCTTTATAATTTATTGGAGCTGTTCCCTTTTTACCAGCACATGAAACAGACAGCAGGAATAAAAATATTCTCTAATTTAGGTGTTAGATTGCAGGCATCTGGGTCCTAGTCCTCATCCCAGTGACTGTTCTCTTATCCAAAGTGAAAGCATGTCAGTAGGAGAGGTGGAAGAGATCTGGTGCTTAGGTGTATTTCAGGTGTGGGAACTTTGGGTTTGTGCCCCTGAGGTACAGAGAGGAGCAGAATAAAGTTCTCCCACATCAAGGGTGAATGCCCTAATCACCAAATCAGTTATGGGATTAACAAAGAGAACACTTCCAATTAAGCCTTGGATTTTTTCCAGCCACAATTATTTGATGCATTCAAATGCTTCTGAGACTTCAAATCACACTGTTCAGCAAATTTGCTGTTTCTCAGTAAATATAAACACACTCATATAGCCCTAATGATTATTGCCTGAAGGTGAACAGAGAGGGAAAGGAAAGTTATAATTAGTTGAATCAGGATACAACTTTCAGAAAAAGTGTTCAGCTGCCAGTCACGGCCTTCATCCCCGCCGTTCCCCTTCACTTTGGCTTCTTCTGATGGACACTATCTGCTGGTGCTGCCAGCTGGGAAAGCTCTGTGCTTCCCGCACGGCACGGCAGAGTTGCAGAGCAGCAGCAGCCACTTCAGTGTAATACCATTTACATCACATAAATATGGAGAATTACAGCGTACTTTTCATAACACACGCTTATAAGCTCCATATGTTGCTACCACTGTTCTCACTTGGAGTTCTCACTCACTTGTCCCCCTTCTCATCTTCACATTTGCAAAAATAACACCGAGTTATTATTCAGCCTTCCTTATATATGGCATATGTTGAGCACTAATTGGCAACAAAGGGTGAGAACAGCGTATTAGTTAATTCTCAAAAATATTTCTTCTTCATGCATCCATTATCTCCTTCTATCAGGCTCACGTCTGAGTCAGCAGTTTCTCCCAGGCTGCTGTTCCAGGAGCAATGCAATATCCAGGTGACAACGGTACCATCCACATCATCTTCATATTCGATGCTCATTGAGAAGGAGCGGAATGAAGCCAGATTTAACCCTAAGAAAAGGTCTGGGGAAAGCAGTGCGGCTGCTCATCAGACTGGGACTTCATTATCGCCCCTCCTGAATGCAAACCATCAACATATTGCAGGGGACTGAAGCCAACCATTCAAGAACTGCCAGTTTTTCTGTCCCTTTTTCTGTGGCTATAAAATATGTTGTCAAAGCCATTTCCATGTACTTTCCTTAAGAACACTGGGAACAGATAGATTTTGACGGAGTTAGCTTCTCTCCACCTTCCTCATAGCTTCACATGAGGAAACCATTGTTATGAAGCTATCAGTTTAAACTGCTAAATGGATTATGTTGTGCAAGGAATTCTCTATTTTCTCTTAATAGTTAAAGCCAATCATCTTATATGTTTCTTGTATGTGCCAGCTATGTTTTGCCTGGTGTTTCCGATTACAAAAGAACATTTAAAAGAAAGAAGAGCCTGAATGGTCACATTTTCACTAACCCATAGTCTGTGAACTTCTCTTTTGGCTTTACATGTTCTTTTAAAGGGCTTTGTGGTTTTTTTACACCCCGGGAAATATTCTTTGGCTGTAGTTTTTAAAAATTCAAATAATGCCATCTGCCCATCAGTCTGATGACATGACAAAAATTTTTTTCACAATACTAGCAAAATCTTTATAGCTGTACTTGATTTTTCAAGGAGCTTTACAGCCATCCTCTGTTAGAACAATGGAAAAGAAACTCACCCCCATAACTGTGAGGTTATGCAATTGTTCCATGCACACTGAAACGACCAAATCTCTTCTTTTCCACTGTAGGAGACATTATGATAAACCCATGTTTGTGGTAAGAGACATAAGGTTCCTTAAGCAGCAGCCTGAAGTTTTAAATCTTTGTGTGTCATCTTGGATAAGGGTGCAACTGAGCTTCTCTAAAGAGCTGCCTCAATATCCTTCAGGCCTTGAGTGGCCTTTTCCTGACGGGAAAATGCTGGCTTAACAAAGCGCAAGCTGTGCTATCTGCTTCCAGTTCAAGCCTTACGAGATGCACCATTCTAAAAAGTTACCTTTGATGCTCAGCAAAGCCACATGATGAGTCTTCCCAACACAAAAGTGTTGGTGGTAGTGACACAGTAACTAGCAATATATGACTCTGTGAACCTATATAACCTTAGTCCCACACGACAAGGAATTAAGCAAAGCCTGAGGGGTGTGAGTGATAACTCACTAAATAGCTCCAACCCATGCCGAACGCATGTGCTACGTTATGTGATTGTACCTCAATGTCACACAGCACGTGCTAGAAAAAGGAATTCAAAGAGGAAGAGCGAACATCTGCTCCTAAGTGGAAAAAAAAGATTAATATTCACATAGGAATAAATGTATTTAAAGAATTCCTTATTGAATTTTAATATAGTTTAATTGTATTTGTTCAGGATAAGCAGCATCAGATTACAGGCACCCTGTGATTAATATCACCTACAGAAAACGAAAAATTTGCAGCCAGCTGTAATAGTGGTTCATACAATAGAGACAACAATTTGTTTTAATGAAAGTTACTCTCAGCTTCAACTAGCTGAGAAGCCAAAAAATCTCTCAGGATCCATGCTGCCAAACTTGCACCTTCATTTGAGGTACCTAGAAAAGCATTTCTCAAAGCAATGAGCGAGAGGCAGGTGTCCCTGAAGGCTTCCAGAAGGAAAACCTCCCTGTCTAACTTTAAGCCTTTTTGTTAGCAGGCATGTTTGCCTAGCATACTTAAAAAGATACAGCTTTAATCCCAGTAGTTACTGCTATATTATTAAATACTTCACTTTAATTATGAAACAAGTACTTGACAATCTTCCTTGCTTTTATTCTGGATGTAATCTCCCTTCCGGGCCTCTGTCACTAAAAATTCAAGGCTTGAATTCAGAAGTTGGTGGATCGCTTCTGCACAGGAAAGGACCTACTACCAACAACAGAAGAACAATATCTAGAAAAACATACAGTAAAATTGTAAGGAAAACTAAGAAGAATCTGACATGTTGAAAAAAAATTATAAATTCGGTAGGTATCGTTTTCTCTCATTTTATATACCTATCTGCAGAATACCTCAGTCAAGGAACACTTATTAAAGCTGAGAGAAACAGAACAAGTAAGCATTCCTGACTGGCTTCAGTTATTGTAACCAAAAATAAACCAAGTTACAGAAAAATGTATTTTTAATTTCATCTTGACATAGAAAGAAAATGAGGTTCATCTGTGTTGTTCCTAAAGTTCTTCCAAACCAAAAAAAGCTGTGTAAGAGTTATTATTAGTTACATAAATCTTGGAAACTTGTTGCAATCCAGACTGTGCTCACTAATGACTATGGAGCAGAAATCACAGTAAAAATGCAGCAACGAGACAGTTTATCTGCCTGAAGCATTAATGAGCTGCCCCACACTCTTCCTAATGACTTCAACCTGTACCTGCCCAACCTGTTTTAGTTCCTTGTTCTGATCACCATGAGATCTTCATTTGACCTGCAGCCGTGGTTTATCGGTCTCCTCTATTCACAGAAGTCCCTTCATCTTCACCCCATACACTGCTTATCTCTTGGAAGCCTCCGTAGCTACACCCTCCCCTTCCAGGGACCACCAGTGGTCCTCCTCACCCTTCCCTACTTACATCCTTGCATCCAACTTGTACGTGATTTATGGTGCACTAGGTCTGGTGACTTTTTAGCAGAATTCAAGTCTTCTTCATGCCTCTGCAGTAACAAAGCTGCTGAAACTGTTCATCCTTCAACTGTCTCTCTCTTGTACCCTTTTTGTAGCCCATGCTGCCAGTCCCTCTGCCTGGATCATTCCAATATTTGCTTCCCCTGTGCCTACTTTTACTCTACAATGCACTTTTAGTATATACTGCAAAGTATCCCTATTGATGTTCACCATCACTGTTTCACCCACTCCTCCTTTAGCTCAGTCATCCTCTAGATCCTTTTAATGGCTTCATTTTAACCTCAAGAAATCCCACACTGACAGTTGCAGAGACCTTACTGATGTCCAGGATTTGTTCCTCAAAATCCCAAAGGAGCTCCTGTCTCTACTTCTCTCTTCACACAGAACCTTGCCAACTTATTTAAAAAATGCCAAATGAAAAAATTATACTGGCCTTTCTCTTCCTTTCAGTCCTGCTTTCCATGGAGAGAGATGAGTCAATCTGTCTCTGCCACGATCCCCATCTTTCTCCTACAAAACCTGTGCTTCCCATCTGTGTCATCAGCCGGGATTCATCTCACCTCATGCTAGACACATCGCACCGTAGATGTCTACAATGCAGCCAGTTAGACTCAGCTGGTCATTTTTTCCCTTTTCATCAACAGAGAAATACATCCTTTTAGGGCACAATTCACTTCCCCCCCCAAGTCGGCTTTTAAAAGAGGACAGATGAGTTGTGCCCCTGAAGTGTCTGCCTCTCTGCATCATCTATAACAGGAATCTCAAGAACTCACTCCATCAGAGGTAGCTGGCTGAAGTTCTGCATTTATCCAGCTCTTCTTGCAGTGGGGTATTGTATCATGACTATGTCTTTAAGGTATTATAAATATAAATAAATAACACACACACACAAAAACACAATTACTTTGTGTTTTTGCTTACAGCTATGCAATTTTGCTTGGGCATTAAGCACAAGAAAAATTAGACCTAGCATACGCAAATGCTTCTGTAAGACCCCCCCAAATTGTAAGATTTCCTTATATTAGAAATGCCATGTAACAAATAAAAGAAGAGTAATAGAAAAACATTAGCAGATTTACAAAAGGACCATACAGCACAGATACAATTACATCTACTTTATTGCTAATTTGTAGGGCTCAGAACACTTCTGCACATTTAGTTTCCTCTCTTTTCCTGACTCTGTTTTAGTTTCCTCCTTTTGTAGTAGCTCACACACTTGACGGACCTGACAGCATGAGAAAAATAAGGCAAGCCTACAGTCAAAGTGTTTTTCACAAATTCCTCCAGCTCTAGGAAAAATATTACAAGAATGCCCTACTTATTTTGATATCTGGCAACTGTAAACCTTTCCAAGTTTTCAAAGGCAAGGTTTTAAGAGCAATTCTTTCCATTTGTAAGAGGTTATTTAGTTATTCCCATCCATCAGTCAAAAATCAGAAACCGCCTTCTTGGATGACAGGCAAAAGACTAAGCAAAGGCACCACTGTCACCTGAAGTCTTTTAAGATCTCCTAAGCTATTTTACAGTTCTGCTTATAAACAATCCTACAGTAAAAGGATTTTTCCCCCAAAATAAAGTAATTATGTTAATGTTGAAGAAGCACGAAGATATGAATGGAGCACACAACTTTTCACTACTTAGACTATGCATCACCATATTTAATTATACAGCTACTAGGTTATATATACATACGTGCATGGAGGGCCAGGGCTCATTTCCAGAGATTTAATTTGAGGATTTTTTTTCTTTTCTTTAACTGTTGTTGACTGAAATCAGTGTCTTAATGTTGCACAGCTTTGTCTTCTGATTACTGCACGTGATTAAGGCAACCAGTCACAGCAATTTTTCACAGCTCTATAAACCAACACCAAATAATGCTTTCCAGTTCTTCATTTATACATGCAACATAAAATACAGCTAGAAGTTCACCTGGATCCTAGTAATGCAGTTCATATGCAGATGACAGCCAGCCACAGTCAAGGGAATAGAGTTTTAACACATCCTTCCCACAATGCGAGAGAACCCTGCATTGCTTATAGGATGTAAGGTTATCTATTTTTAAGTTGTCCATCCTTCTGCTTTTGTGTAAGAATGTTTCAAAACCAGGATGAAACACACTTTCTGAACCACGGAAGTTGAATAAAATTACCATCTAGTTACTTGTTCAACCTGTCAACAAAGAAGTATCCATAGCCCAAGTCAGGCAGGACTGATATAAAAAGCTATCAGGGCAAACAAGAATCTCTCTGGTTTGCTGTTGATGATATGTATAAAGATTGCTAATCCTATGGACACATCTTCTGAAGCCTGATAGCAAAATGAGTATTTATGATATGGAAATTCTATAGCAGTAAAAATAATTACAGTTATACACACATTACTAATGCTACTGAATTATGTGCACATTGCAAATAATAGGAGAGTGCAAGTAGGAATTTTGCAGAATAACAAACTTTTTAAAATTAGCTGTTGTGTGTAAACAAACTCTTCTTGGTGTAAGGAAAAGCCAACAACCAACAGGTCTTTTATACAGGTGCCCTGTGCAGGTTTGAGCCACGCTTTTCAGAGATGAATGCTTCAGCTGAGAAAACACAGATCTATTCCACTGTGACTACTGATCACCTGGCTTTACTTTGGGGTGGGCTTTCTGTTTCTGTGGCCAACAGACACATGTCCTCAAGGAGCCACTGCTCTGTGCTCAATGTTCTCGTCCACTCTGCGCTGTGCACCAACAGGGAATGAGAAACTCCCTCTCTTAGCTCCTTGGAGGCCAACTGCCGTGTGCCTCTCAAGCATCGAGCAGCTGGTGACACAGGTATAGTCTATGCTGGGCCAAAGTGAAATTGGAAGACAAGGCTGCAATCAGAAGATGCAATATACCATAATGTCAAACAAAACTGAGGAAACACTAAACCTAAGCAAAGCAACAATCAAAGATAAAGACAGCTTCAGCTGTTTGTATTGACCATTTCTTAGTCCGTCCTTTAGTCCTCATTCAAGCCATTTCTTCCCTGATTGGTAACGAACTACCTGACCCGGAACACTTCTGCAATGATACTTCCATCTCAACCTTCAGCCTCCCTGAAGCTTGCTGCTAAAGCATCTTCACTGTGAACTGGCACTTGCTCTGTGAGCTGCATCTAAGCCGCTGATACTCACCGGCATATCTCTCTGTACTTTATCCTCTTGATCAAACTTCTTGGATTGCCAACAGAAAAAAAAAGACCATAAGCATTCAGAAGTCAGCATCAATTTTAAACAGCTATTTGTGATCTTCTCTATATTACATTCAGCAAGGGGAGTTTTAGTTTCCTGAGATGTATATTATTTTTCCTGCATTTCCTCTCCCAAGCAGTTACTGCACTTCTTTTAATGACTTCGAACACTGAGAAAACTCAGGAAACACAGTGCAATTCATCTGACCTGCATTTCACAAATTCAAAAGAAATAAAAATGTTGTTAAAGCTGTGTAAATGACAACTTAATACCACATCAGATAGAGGTAAACATAGCAAGAAGCCAAATTAAGTGCCATCTCTTTTTCCGTTTTCCTCCTTGGACTGCCACACACCAAACATTTCATATGATCTATGAGGTTTCCAGGATAATAAAGCAGAAAGATGCATTTGTATAATTCTTTTTGTATTTACAGCAAGACAAATTGTCTTGTTTTGAAACACCAGGGCTGACTGGAGTTGTACAATAGGGTATAAAATTGTCATTGCAGCAGTCTGTGTTTGTGTATAGTCAAATACCACGTTGACAGTGTAACAGAAGTTGACTGCACTTTGCAAGAATTGTATCTACACATTGTTATCGGAACTAAACCCCTCAAAGCCCGCTTTACACTTCCAATCGTCTAATTTTACTTTGTTTCTAATGTGTACAGATTGATTCAAAATGCTAATACAAATCTGGAAGGATATCAGAAAGTTATTTTTACCTGTGCTGTGCTGGGTCTGCTGAGATGTTTTGGTGTTTATGTAAAACATGTTATCTGCTTGCAGTTTTTCTTCTGTTTGTTCTTTGAAAAACTGAAGTTATAGCAGTCATTGTTTTCAGTGGTGCTGTCTGAAATTATGCTTCCAGATTTAAGCTTATGGCCTCCATAAAAGCAGACACATTTTAAAAGACATTTGGAACCATCCTATTTTCAATAAATTGATCATGATCTGAAAAACTTGCACCTTATTGACCTAGTAAGACCAGATGCTGACACATGGCACAGTTGATACAGTCCACTTACACCGCACCTGAATCCCAGACATTGCCCAGCACCCACACGGAGAAAACTCTCGTGTGTTCACAACTTCTCCCCCAGAACCTGAGGTCTGGGGTCTTGCATCAAATGCTCAAGACCAAGTAGCAGCATCTTCCGCCACATCGTCCCTTTGCAAGCAGTAGCCAGGACTCGGGTTTTGAATGGGACCAGTTCACAGAACAGCATGAGGAGAGAGGTATGGGTCAGATCAGAGGGTCCACAGAGCTCAGTACCAGGAGGCCACAGAGAAGGTTAAGTGCAAGCATGGATACACTCCTAGCATGCAACAACTTTTGATTCATGTACTTTCTCATCCAGAGCGGGCAACTTTTGACTTCAGTGGATTTTTCTTTCATTAATTCATTCAATGACTTTTTGAACATCTAAGAACTTACAGCATCCACTCATTATCCCCCAAGGGAAAAAAAATCTATAGCTCAAATAAATGTTGCGTGCAGAAGCACTTCTCTTTCAGAGTTCTGTTCACTTTTGTCATCTATCTCCAGAATTACAACTATTGACAAGATTTTCTCATCCTATCCAGAACAGACTCCAAAATACAAAGACTTTTCAGTTCCAAAAATCTCCTCCTCCCTGAAGCAAGCCATGAAAGCTCTGGCATTGAACAATAGCTTATCATTCCTTCCTATTGCACAGCAATGTAAATCTTAACAGGAATGGCTAGGAAAACTTCTCAGCCTGCTTCATGGAGGCACAGAATGCTGTTCAGCATCTGTACTCCATACGGGATTTGAGTACAGCTTTTAAAAAAAGGAGGGAGAGAGACAGAGAGAGGGAGGCACCAATTCAAGTCACAGGGGGCCAGCAGAGAAGACATACCTCACTTGAGGTCAAAAGCTTGAAGATTTAATCGCTTGAAGTGGTTAGGAATGCTGACAGAAACAAGCTTTTTTTTCTCAGCTCTTTGTGGTGAAAATATTGATTGGCTTTGTATAAAGCTCTTGCACTGGGAAAGATGGAAACCAGGTAAGCTGTAGGGCACAGCTATGAGTTTGGCATGCTTGAGAATGAAATCCGAGCTCAAGAGGGGTATGGTATACTGGTCACAACAGAGCATCTACGACATGAACAGAAAACACTCACCTACCTGTTAACCCAAAGTCATCCAGCAAAACACAGTCAAACCCAGGTCATTACAGGACTTCACATTTCCCTTAGTTGAACTTCATGAGGTTCCTATCAGTCCAATTCTCCAGCCTGTCAAGATCCCAATGGCAACCCAACCTTCCGGTGTACCAACCACTCCTCTCATTTTATAACATCTGTAAACCTGCTAAAGGCATACTCTGTCCCATCATCCAGGTCATTAATGAAGATGTTGAACAGTATAGGCCCTCGTATCAATCCCTGGGGCACATCACTGGTTACTGGCCTCTAGCTGGACTTTGTGCCACTGATCATCACAACAACCCTTTGAGCTTAGCAGTTCAGGCAGCTTCTAGGCCACTTCACTGTTCATTTATCTAGTCCATTAAGTCTCCAACAGCCAATAATATAACCATTCTCTGCTAAACTGAATCAGACAGAAAATCCCAGAACCTTTCAGATCCACAGTAGAGCAATGCATATCACTAAGTCCAGCTTCATCTGTCTCCAGCTACAAGGTGCCTGCTGGAAGAGAATAGTGGGACTTCCAGTGCCCTAGGGCACTGCCAGTGGTTGTGGTTTGCTGAAGGTACAGACTTTCACTGTAGATGACACCACGTCATGGACACTAACTACTCTTTCCTTAGCTGTTCTCCCATAACATTACAGAAGCTAAGGTCCAAAAGTAGGAAGTATATGCCCCAATATACTACTGAGGCCTTTGCCACTAGCATAGAACAGATTCCTTTGATTATCCTGTGGTCATGAGGGTTTTCTGGGACATGCTAGTCACCATGATGTCTGTCAGATATCACATTCTTTGCAGCTCCTCTCGGAGCAACAGAGTTTGTGGCAGGTCCAGAAAGAGGGTCTTCACGGTTCAGCTGCTTGGTTCAGCTGCTTTGCAGGAAGCACGCCCATGATCAGGGTTTCTCTCTGTATCACTGTTCGCTCTGCCCAAAACCCACAGCTTTTTCATCCTGAGTGGACAATTGGTCACTCCCATCTAAGAACTGAAGGGTATTTCACAGGCCTACTTGGAGTTTGACATCTGCTGCCTGGAGCTCTGCTGAACTTGTGGGGTCCACACAGTGGGTCAGGATCCACAAACGGGCACATCACGCTGTCCTCCATTTCGTGGCGGAAAGACTACAGCGCTAGCTTTTTATAACTAGCCAGATAAATTCAGAGGCCACATGCAAGTGGGATCTAGAAGATTTTAATTTGTTTACTGTGTCTGTGCTTTAATTCTTTTCAGTATAAATGGGATTTCGGTTAAGAAAAAAATCAATAGCAGCTCTGCCTTTGAGCCTTGTTTCTGAGGGCTAAGTGACCTTTCAGCCTGTTAATCCATAAATGGCATGTTCCCCATTCTTTTCTGTTTCTCATTTCATATCTTTGATCCTCTCAAAATCTATTTTCTGCAGGCACTTATGTCTGTGATTAATTTGGATATTTCACACTTTGCTGTGTGTGGAAGTCAAGTTTACTTACAATCGTAAATGAACTAGGCTATAAATAAAGTCATCACCGCACAGTCTGATTCACAGAGCTCCTTTCCTTTCCAGGTTATTTTTTTTATATTTATTCAAAGCATCTGTATTATAAGCTGTCGGTTCCAATTAAAAGAGGATGAAGAGGCACAGGGCTAATTTCACCTTGTGTAGTTATTTGATACCAGACAAAATGAATATAAAAACACAGCTATTCTGTTACAATACGATTTCAAAACTTTTGCACCCACAAATCTTGAGCAGCACACTCCAGCTACAGTCTCCTTATTAATTTTTACAAATGAAACAATCATTATATTGCTTCTTTAATAAAGCCACATAAAATAATGCAAAATCTTAAACAAAATTATCTATTGCCTGGTTTCCAAACTGAACAGTCACAAATGCTAGGATCGGTACAAACATCTCTCTTCCTCACTATTCCAGTCCTAGAGACGTTACTGAAAAACTGCACGTTCACTTCTGTTTTGCAAAGGATCACTGAGAATTTCACAATATGTTTCAGAGAATCCCAGAGTAGCAAAGCATCCCAAAAGGTTTGCAGGGGATAAAGCACTCTGGCAATAGACTGCTGTCTGCTGACCCAGTGTAAAAGAAACACAGGTGAGAAAAGTAACTCAATAATTGAGAAGAGCTTGGTAAGAGATGATTTTCAGAAGCTCATCCATATATTTTTTTCATCTGTCAGGTGAGTTAATAAAAGATATCACCTCCCACTGAAAATCAAAGCTCAAAAATGCATAGAAAAAATATTCAGATATGAAACAAAGGCCCGCAGAAAAATGTACTACGAGGAAGAAGCAAGGTGAAAAATGATGTTCTGCTTTAAAAAAATAGCTGGATGCCACCATGACACATAAAATGAATTTTCTGTATTTGACTGAGAAATAGACAGGTTTGTGCAAAACTCAGAAGAGTTACCAGAAATTAATAATTTAACTGATAATCTCTACATACTTGTCAGGTGAGGGTTTTTTTTATTTTCTTCTTGCCACCGGTGATAAAATATGATATAAAAGATGGGGGAGGGCGTCAACACTGCCACCTCTTCACAGGCTTGGCTTGGGAGTCACTTCAGAAAGTAGGAAGAGTTGGTGGCACGCTCTGAGTTTCCCTAGCAGAAATCAATGTCATGCCCTACATTTGCTCAGTGCCGGTAACGAACGTGTATTGGCCTTCACTAAGTGCCCTGGTGTATCTCCAAAATGAGGTTCAAGAGCTGAAGGAACTTCTTGTGCGGGAAGGAGAACGCAAAGCATGCTCACTGCAGAAATAATGTTTTATTTTTCCAAGTATCAAATTTTAAAAAAACTGATTCAATGTCTACTTTAAGCCTACTGAGCCACTAATCCCAGATCAGGGGTCAATTAGGAACTAGAGACTCTGCCTACAGATGCAGAAGTAAAGCTACGCCCTCATTCAGGAAGGCAGATGGGAAATGAGGAAGCTGCAGAGAAAGGCAAGAAAATAGAACGTTTTTTAAAAATCAGGAAAAATGTAGAAGAACTAACAAAAGTAAAAAGATCCTTTACATCAACTTTCTTCTGTAAAGCAAGATTAATGAGAACTTCAGTAAAATAAATAAGAAAAGTCCCCCATCCCCTCTGGAAACCCTCTTCAGTTACAAGTTTAAAAAATTTAAAAAAATGGAGAAGCGAGGTGAGCATAAACTTGGCTCCATCCTGTCACATTGGACAGAAATGACCATATATGATCATGACATATACCAAGAGCACTGTAGGAAAAAATGACCTGAAAATAAATGTTAATGTACCTTTAGATACAAAAGATTCATATTATAAAGACAAATTGACATCCCAGGTTAATAATTTTCTTCTAACGTAAAATGCAAATGCATGTTGCTCTACGTCCTGTTAAGCATTCAGCATTACTTTTCCAGTTGTTTGTTTGTTCGTGGTTTGGGGGGGAGGGGGTTGTCGTCGCCCCCCCCCCCAAAAAAAACCCACACAGTCTTCCAATCTTAAGGTTCTCAAGCAATCTTTGTGCTGGAAATTAACCTAACATCCAATGTTATTCCAGGGCCAAAGACACCGGAGAGTAATCCAAATACTCCTGTGCCAACATATCAACGTCCAAATGAAACAGCTTCCACTGCCAGCTGTAAAATAACTAAAGCCATTTAGCTCAGTCTAGCGCTATTAAAATCTGTGCAAAAAACCTATCTGTGACCTATTAGCAAAACATAAGATGATTTCTTTCAAAGTTTTTAATGATTATTTTTTTAAGTCTTTGTCTGAGAAGCGTAATAGTTCATGGCACTGCCCACGGCATTAGTCCAGCATAGGAGGTTGGTCATCAATCTGGTTTAACATGAGCCAACAGCAGCAAAAGAGAACTAAACCCTGACACGTTTAGTTTTTATACACTGATACACTAAATTAAAATCCCAAAGCAAAGTATTCATTGATGACCACTCTTTCATATTCTACCATCTTTTGGTTGTAGATACCACGGTTACAGAAACAGGAGTTGGATCAGGTGCCATTTTTCTTTAGTCCCACTCAGAATTTTGTACTGGTATCTGTTAAAAACACATCTTCTAACTAGACATGCTCTGGAAACAGAAAGTGGGTAGTTACATACAAACGTGTGCTTATGCCGCTTCAGTCAAGGTGAGCAGAAAACATGGGAGAATGATGCTTTCGAGACCTTCTTTATCCAGCAAGGTTCTTCCAAGGAAGAAGGAAGGTCTTGTGACGTTTTAAAGGGCACAAGCACTTAGGAGGCAGTCACTGTAGTGCCACTGTCACCAAGCAGCCTGGTTTCTGTAACTGTTTCTAGCTCCTCGGCGTACAGATACCACACATTAAAATAAAATGTAGGCCTCAAAAGAAGAATGTAACTCTTGGACCTTCATGCTAAGGTCCACTAGTCATGAATATGCAATCAGGAAGAAATAAAAGAGTATTCTGAAGGCAAGCAATTGGGTTTCTATGTTTTGCAAACCAGACAATTAAAAATACAACTGTCCTTTCATTTACGATGTACTATGTACTTTAAGTCCTGTAACAGAATGAAAACACAGAAAAGTCACAGAAGTAATCAATTAATATTTATAGATTACATAAGGAAATTAATATAATTATTTTTTACATTGTTCAAAAAAAGGCATTTATTTTTCTCATTAGCAATGTAAATTAAATTACACGTTTTGATAACTGCAAAGGAGTCAATTTTTTTTCAGAAGTTCATGCAAAATTTCAACATGATCAAATACTATTTATTCAAAACTAATGTTTCGGGAAACCTTGCTACAGCTCTGTTGCTAGTGCTGGTTCTTTCAATAAATCTGTTCTGAGTATGCTGATGACAAAGCAAATACTGTCCTATTCTTTTAATCTCTGTAGCATCATTCCCAGAAATTTGTATGCGAATGCCTTCGTGTTCTGCACTGACATGAGCTAAAGAGTACTTAAAACACTTAAATGCCACACTGAGGTCAGCGCGCCGGTGCTTGGTACAAACCTCCCATTTTCCTCCATTTCAGGGCTTTGAGAGCCCATCAGGTTCACCAGCGCTTGTCATTTTCTGTTTCTGAAAGCACAAATGGCTTTCTACACAGGAGACTCGCAACAAAGCAAAGTGAATGCACAAAACCAACCAAGCAAGCAGTCCCATCGCGTAACAGCCTGTCTGTTGGGCTGCGAGAGAATTTGCACTCAAATTCTTTTTCTTCACTTACAGGGAGTGGGAAAGCGGGAGCCAGGTGTGAGGAAGCAAGCAGGAAAATTGCTGCACATACCTAAACCCACAGACCTTGTAGAAACATCGCAGGAAACTCGTCTATTTTTTGTCACAAAACTTACCACATGGGAAAGTTTTTTTGAATTCCAGTTTCTAAAGGCAAATAGAGAATCTCAGCCCTTGCTTCTACACACACCTATATATCCCAGATCTGTATTTGCTTCTAGCTTTCATTAAGACCAAAGTTGTGTGAGTGCAGCAAAACAAGAAACCTATATTCATTGCCGACCAGGCAGAGGTAATTTGTGCTCAGGGGTAAGCAGCAGCCACAGCACCCTGCCACAACAAGCGGGTTTGTATCGATCACAGCTGGATTCTTGGGCGGGAAGACAGATGCCTTGTGAGCTGCCATCGCCCCCGTACATCAGACCCCTGACAGTCCCGAATTTTTTTCCTCAGTTTCATTCTTCTTCTCTGACCTAAAACTATTTGGCGTGGTCCTTCTTACTGTACACCAAGAAAAAGGTGGCGTAGAGCTGTAACACCATAGGTTTTCAGAAGCCTTCCTTAACCTCCACGCTTTTCTTCATACACAATGGACCTGTTTCTTGTGCCGTCTCTTTGCTCCTTTCCAGGCAAGCAGTGAGGGCACAGGGAACTGCAAGTTGTGCAAAGCTGTGAGCAGAAGCAGTGTCTTAAAATAGTAACAATAATAATAATAATACAAAAATCACTGAGTAATATACTTAAGCTTACAGTTGCCAGCCAAGAACACCACATGGGAAATCAACTCGTGCATCTTCCAGACAAACGGACTCAGCCCAGACTCTTGTGCCTCCCTGCTAAGCCCATTTATGAAAAGTGAAAATTAAAACCCCAAAACCACAACAACAAAACCCAGAGATACAGCCTGAAAGTTCTCAAAAGTGAGGTAATCAGTCATGGACAAGCTGAAAAAAATCCTTGCCAGTAAACTTCTCATCAACACACTTAGAAAATCCTCAAGGCTCTTCTTGGAAATATTTGTATTAAGACTCCTTTTCTCAGAGAGTAAAACACGCCGCAAATGAGCCGTCTCGCAAAATGCATTTGAATCCCTCTTTTGTTTCACCATTTTTGGGCGTGCAGGTACGTGAACAGACTGAGGACGCTCGGCCCACCCAACACCCCGACGCTTTGGCAAGAGCGGTCAGTTGTGCTTCTCTTTACTGCCTGCCTGCTGAAAGATGAGGCTGCCAAGACTCCGCAGCTTTTCAACACCAAACCTGGAGTTTCTCATTTAAATAATTTACCACTAATGCCCTCAAGTATCTGTTCCCCCTTGTGCTCCTCTTGCTTTCGCTGGCACTCGTGCGGCAGATGGTCCAACTGGCTTGACATATGCTTGTTGCCTCAGAGCAGGGAAGGAAAGCAACGCCATTGCCGAAACCCTGGACACGGCCCTCCGGAGCCAAGGCTCATGGGCTGAGAAAAGCGATGTCTGGATATTAAGTCGCGAGGGTTTGGATTCCTTTATGTTCTTTGCGGTATCTTTTCTCTCTCATTTCTCAGTCCCCTTCTGCCCGTCCTCTGCTTACACATCAAACCCACCGGGTGTTAGATGTTTCCGCTGGATTGGGAGACATCCTGTGAAGCAGAGTGGTGATTTCCAGCACGTTGTTCCAAATCCTTACAGGAATATGGGTAAACAGCTCTCTGATAATTTACAAACCACTTGCCTGCTTAAAGTAAGTGGCTTTTGAAAGACTCCTTGAACTAAGCAAATCTATAGAAGTGTTGCGTTTAATGCATAGGCACTCCTAGTAACAACGTAACAACTTAACGTCCGTATTTGATGGTAGGTTGCTCCTCCTCTCAAATGGGAGCAGAGGAAAGGGCAGCAGAGCATCAGTGGCTTTCGCTAGCTCTGCTTAATAAACTAAGCATGAAATTCTCATCTAAGCTGCAGCTTCAGTGTGGTCTCCACAAGAACGAGTAGGAAAGCAACATAGGTACCTTGGGATTGGCTAAAAAAAAAAAACAAACCAAAAATGTCACAGTGGTTTGCTAGTCAATATTGACAAAAGAACTGGCTAGAAATCTCTTTTGTGGTAAGCAATGATAGTGTTTTGGTTTTTTTCTTGGAAAACCAGATTCACTGAAATGGAAGTGCCTCAAACAAACTTCTACGTGGAAACAGGAAGGTAGAACCTCAGCTGGTTTCCTGCCAACTCATCTGATGAGATGCTGAAAACCCCAGGCTTCCTGTAAGTGCAACTTTGCCTTGGTATTCAAGATCCTGGGGTCTTTCAGCTCATTGCAAGAGAGTGAGGATATAGGAGGGTGGCTTTCCAGGGGAAATCCTAACAGCTCTGGAGCCAGAGCCAGTACCAGGACTCTCCAGGTGCTCAGGCACTAGGAGAAGCTAGGACTCTGGTAAACTGGAAGTACAGGAATTGAAATACCAGTTCACACTTGTATTTCAGTTTTATTTTTTAACTGAACATTTTCATATTCACTAGTGGAGACCAGCGATGCGTGGTGTTCCTCAGGAGTCGGTATTGGGACTGGCACTGTTTCACATCTTTGTCAGCAACATGGATAGGGTGCACCCTCAGCAAGTTTGCCAACAACATCAAGCTGAGTGGTGCAGTCAACATGCTGGAGGGAAGGGATGCCATCCAGAGGGACCTTGACAGGCTTGAGAGGTGGGTCCATACGAACCTCATGAAGTTCAGCAAGGCCAAGTGCAAGGTCCTGCAGATGGGTCGAGGTGATTCCAAGCCCAAATACAGGCTGAGTGGAGAATGGATTGAGGGCAGCCCTGAGGAGAAGGACTTGGGGGTGCCAGCTGATAAGAAGCTCAACATGACTCAGCAATGTGTGCTCGCAGCCCAGAAGGCCAACTGTATCCTGGGCTGCATCAAGAGAAGCGTGGCCAGCAGGTAGAGGGAGGGGACTCTGCCCCTCTACTCTGCTCTGGTGAGACCCCACCTGGAGTCCTGCGTCCAGCTCTGGGGCCCTCAGCACAGGAAAGACATGGACCTGCTGGTGCGGGTCCAGAGGAGGGTTACAAAAACGATCAGAGGGCTGGAGCACCTCTCCTATGAGGAAAGGCTGAGAGAGTTGGGGCTGTTCAAACTGGAGAAGAGCAGGCTCCAAGAAGACCTTCTAGCAGCCTTGCAGTACTGAAGGGGCCTGCAAGAGAGCTGGAAAGGGACTTTTTACAAGCATGGGTAGTGACAGGACAAGGGGAAATAGCTTTAACCTGAAAGAGGAGAGATCGAGATTAGATATAAGGAAGAAATTCTTAACTGTGAGGGTGGTGAGGCACTGGCACAGGTTGCCCAGAGAAACTGTTGATGCCTCTCCCTGGAAGCATTCAAGGCCAGGTTGGATTGGGCTTTGAGCAACCTGGTCTAGTGGAAGGTGTCCCTGCTCGTGGCAGGGGGGTTGGAACTAAATGATCTTTAAGCTCCCTTCCAACCCAAACCATTCTGTGGTTCTATTATATGATTCCATGATTCTTTTGAAATCCTTCTTCCTAGAAGTTTTCTTGAAAGGAAGATTTTAACTTTTACACCCAGAAAAAGGAATTTGAAAATGATGGAATGAAATAAATCATCCTTCTACGAAAGCTGACTGTTAACAACAGAACTGTAAGCAAATGCATTAGATTATCTTTTGGATACATTTGTCTGCATTCTCCACAAACCACCTAAGCCCGTTTTCTGTTTCTTTGAGACCAGTGTTCAGTGATTCAGATTTCTCTGAGACCTTGTGATTTCCAAAACAATTCACAAAAAAACCAAACAAAAGGAAAGATCCTTGTTCAGGCTTATATTGTAGCTTCTATCTTAACTTGCCACCCGGCATTGCTGTAGAACAAAATATCAAAGATACTGTTAAGAATATCTGCACAAGCAGTGGGGTAATCTGAAATGTGAAAGAGGCAGAAGAGTACAGAAGTATCTATCCCCAGGACACAGGGTGTCCACCTTTGTGCGTTTTTATCTGAATTAACACTGTATTAACAAAACCTTTGGAGCTACATTCATCTGCAAAGTAAGATATTTTAGGGAATCAGATGTCTTTTTGTTCCTCCAGGCATTTACAGTAATTCTGCATTATGCACGCAACTCCACACTTTCCCATTTACTAGATATACAGTGAACTCTAATTGAAGTCAATAATATACATTAATAGCCTTCAACTGTATGTTTACTAAGGTATTCTCGAGTGCTTGATGCATAGCATGAACATTTCACAAACCATTTCATCTCAACGTGAAGATGTGTATCTTTTCCTGCTCACATGAAGGCAAGCCTACAATACCAATATCTAACACACACATTGAGGGAACATTGTTTGTTTTCTAAATCTTGTCAGCGTCCATATGTTGGAAGGCATTGTGGGACTAACTGGATCATGTTCTTCTAAAATTTTACCACCAAATGGCAGGAAAGGTGATGGTATTTTTTTTTTATTTTTCTTTGATGGAAAGGCAGGGTTCCCCTGTTAAGCAACCTTTGTCAGAGTCTAATTCACTGGAAAATTGCTTCTCTAGTGCTAGTTGTTTTTCCCTCTGAATTGCATCTGGTTGTCTCCAGTGGCAGATTAATACACAAACATGACAGACATGGCCAAGAATTACTTTACCTCTTTTGATTTCAAATTACATATATTAAGCATTGTTCTGTATTACTCTTTTCAATATTTGAAGTATATTTTTCTAATACTATAACTATCCCAAATCATTATTAGGAATATAAATTTTGTGAATGCATATTTTCTCCCAGCTTAGTTACGATTCTCTAAGATTTTTATGTAGTCAGTCACTGAGGTAAGAAAGAGCTCCACAAAAAGAACACAAAAGCTGAGGGGAAAAAGAAGTCCTTTCAATTACTCTAGGAAGAAATGGGCAATTTCTTCAGATGGACAGAGGTGGGCAGGTATCAGGTAACAGAAAAATCTTTTCCAAATAATCACCAAATTAGCATCTTTCCCCAACATCTCAAGAACTTTTCTACTCATCTGTGTATCAGCATGCCACAGATCTCGCTACGAACGAGGCAATAGAGTTTCGTGGGGGTGCTCAATTAAGCTACAGACAACACATCACTGAAGCCATTAGTGTTACTGCTGGACAGCCTCTCAAAACCAAATTGACGTGGAAATAGATGACCTCTGTCTAACAAGAAGCGAGACATTTGCATCCCCCATCGCATTTGTATGCATTGTTGTGCCACCTAAGCGACATAACTGAGAGAAGAAACTTTGTTACGGTGGTAAAGTCTATTATTTTCTCATACAACTTATAACAGAAGTGACTACAAGACTGTGTGGAAAAATGCACTTTGAACAAAATAACCAGCATGTATTGCTTACCTCTGAAATAACAAGGAAGCATCTAAATAAGAGCAGCTTAACAGAAGTCACTTAAATAAATTCATGTCAGTGACAGCACTTGAATTATCATTGGAAAAAACTAAAAATACAGAAGTTCTTTTAGTGCAACTGATGTTGTGCTGTCTCTTTCAATGAAATTTTCATTTGCCAGTCATTATCATTTTGGTGGAAGACTAAATTATTTGCTGCTTGTCAGCGAGGGGCAGAGTGTAGACAAAATGTAAGAAGTTGACAAGTTAGATGATAGAAATGAATAAAATTTATGTTCTTATGAACCTAATGGCAAGTAATTATCTCTGAACTGGCAGTACAAATGTGCTTTTTCATCATGAATACCTGACGTGTATTAGAAATTTCCAGAAGACGTATTATTTATACAGTAAAGCAACAGAGTGGAAAACTTGTTAAATATACGGCTTCTGCATCCAGCATTTAATAGAAAGTTTAATTGAGTGGTGAACCTTTTAGAAAATTTTTATGCCATGTTAAAAGGCAGATGCTAAAAAAAAAGCCAACAAAAAATACCCCCCTAACATCCTAACTTCTTCTTTTTTCTTTTTAATGTTTACCCAAATCCCTGGTTTGGCTGCATCGTACGTTCTAGTGACAGACTTCAGCACTAAGATACATAGAGGATGTGTGTATGTGTGTCTATGTAATGCAACAGACAATATCACAAAATATAGCACCTCATAAAAATAGTATTAAATCCATAAGTCAGCAGCCAAAAAGTTGCAGATATCAGAATTATGGTAGACTGCCCTACCTTTGTTCTTTTTCATCTGCTTATGTACACTTACAGCCTTGGCACAGAAGTCTTCATTCACACTTCTTTTTTTCTAAGATAGGAGCTCTGCCTCATTTGGATGCACAGCTCTCTAGTCAGCATTTTGTGTATGGCCCTGTACCTCATTTAGTAAACAATATTCAGATCCTGCTAGAAAGACAGAATGTTTAATTCCCTTGTAGACTTTACAACATTACTCATCCCTTAAGTACTTAAGTGCTTCACTAATAATTTATCCTCACAATAACCCTGAAAGATGAACAGCTGGTATTATCCAAATTTACAGATGAGAAAACAAAGCACAGAGAAACCAAGGTCAAATACACCTATTAAATGTAGGTGCCTATTCTGAGTATCTAGATCACACTATTGCAGAAGACACAGCACAGCACAGCTGCAGCTGCAAACGTTCGAGAGCAGCTGGAAGGAGCCACCGGAGGAAAGCTCAGGGAGCTCTTCTGCGCTGAGCTGAACCTCGGTCAGGCACCTCCAGCTTCTCTGAGACACCATCACGGAGCAGCAAACACAACGCAGCAGCTATGGAGAGAGCACTGTCCCCACAGGGGGTTTGGAGGACAGTTTTCTTTAGGGGGAAGGAGATAGAAATCAAGTGGGAGAAGATTTTTGCCATAAAAATTTTCATTTAGTAGCTCTGTATAAAAGAAAATAGTTTTCATATTGAGAAACGTCAGGGAATTCTTAACATGCCTTGTGCATTAGTCTACTGAGAACTTAAATACATATGCCTTAGAAGTTTTAAGAAGCAATCAGGCCTACCCACTATATTTGGTTTCAAAGTACTTTTATAAGAACCAAGTATTTTTAAGTTCTGTAGGAGCATGACAAGCTCAACCTGTATAAAAATTATCTCAGAGAACATCTTATATACAAGTGGGCGGGAACTGCTAACTGATTTCTGGAGTTCATACCTCCAAAAGTGACTCAGCAAATACGTCTGATACCTTGGTAGTGTTGTTCTTTTTAATAATACTTCATAAAAATCCCTGAGCACTGCCTTGTAGCAGAACAATGCAGAACAGGACCAATGGTCCTCCAATGAACTGACCACTCCAAGTGGAGATAAAAAGCTATATTGGCCAGATTGCCTTGGGTTCTTCAGCTAAATAGCACCAAGTCCTTCCTTCCCAAAAGGAAGGAGGTAGGTGTGACTTACAAAAACAGTGCTCTCAGATGACGACGACTACTCCTGCAAGCACCACTCCATCGTTCCCCTCTTCTCCAGAAGAAGTGCCCATGCTCTCTCGTTAGCTAGCAGGACATTGCTTCAGGGAGGAGGATCTAGGACTTCTAAAGAAACAGGAACTAAAGAATTAATCATCCAAAGTAAACATCCAACCGAGATGCTAAGCTGAAACAGCAGCAGTTCTCACAGAACATGAGAGCGCTTTTCTGGCCCACGTTAGAATCAGCTGTGAAGAGCAAAGGAAGGAGCTGCTCCTTAGTACTGCTACACTGCCTGAAAACAGAGGTTTCGGAGAACCTCCAAGAAAACAAAGAAAAAATATTTCGTATTCAAAGAGTACTTTGGTACCCCACAACTTCAGCATCAGAGGTGAATCTCACTACTCTTTGAGGATTTCCTACAAGGAAGTATACAAAAGTTAGACAAAAAGACTTGTTCTTTTTATCGACGGTATGGCAACCCTGGAGATGATGCACCTTGTTTATTCACAGTCCTAACTGAATTATTTGAAAGACTATACACCCAAAGTGATTACTCTCTAGGTTCTTCCATCCTGGGGGTTAAGAGGGTGTAGCCCACTTGGATTTTCCCACATTTTAATAAAGCCCTCCATCGCAGGTAGCGTTAGTCAGCAGTGTCCTGTTATCAAGCTGGCACCTCAGAGAGTACAAACAATTGAAAGAGCTTAGTTACGTGAAAGGAAGCTTGGCTAAAGATAAAAGTTTTCCGTCATCAAAAAAAAAATTAGTTTTGTTGTAGCATTTCTCTTTACTTTCTGTCCCATTATCAAAATTTGCTGAATGCTGCTTGAGAACATTACGTACAGCAGTCCCAACGACTTAAATGTCAGAAGCAAAATGTCTCGAAAAGTAGAACCCTTTTACAGCTTGCTGCCCAAGGCTGGTACCCCAGAACGAATTTTCCATTTCAGCGGATGAGAAACACACTTCTTTCAGCAGGTTTGTTTTCACTGCATTATTTCATGATATATAAAAAACGCATTTTATTGACAGCAAAACTACAATATATACGTCTTTAACACATATAAGGCTGCATGTTATTATCTGTTACATCCATCAGAGACTAAAAGGTATCAAGAAACAGAATGTCTCCTATATTACTTGTGTGTGACAGAGGGACCACATCTGTGCAGAGCCACAGGGCAACAGCATTAGCACACAGGCACATCCTTCTGCTAACAGAAAAATTAAATATAATGCAATTCCTATACCAGAAATATCTCAGAAATCGGCCTGTACCTACCACACAACCTAGGCTGTACATTCTTTGCTGGGTTTAGTGTATGTGGTTTTTTTCCCACCAGCAGAAGGAGCTCTTTATTAAAGGAAAATTGTACTCATTCAGTTTATTGGAGGTTTACAGCCTTCTTGGCTTCTCTTGGCCAGAGAACAACTGGCAAAGAATTTTAGATGTGTGGTTGATCTGGGGGAAAAAGAAAAGAAAAAAAACCACCCAAACAAACCAAACCCAAGAAAAGAACCCACACAAGAACAGCAAAGGCAGTATGTTTACTCCATCAGCTTCTGAAAAAAATAATAAAAATGTCAAAGTTATAAAAAATACAGTTGTGGCCTTATCAGGAGCACTGCCAGTAGTTGAAGAATATACAAATGCTGAACTAACTACCTGAACTACTGAGCTAACTACCTGAAGTCGCAGCACCTGGGTTTTCCCCTATACACAGCAAAAAATAGCCAAAAAAGTTCATTTTCTTAAGTCATAACACTGGCCTGATTAAAATAATCAGTTTAGGCATTCTAATAATAAGATTTTCTGTTAAAAAGTAGAGAGTTGGTGCTTGCTATTAACTGCGGGAATATGGGCAAAACGAACGCTTGAACCGGGCATTAAAAATAAATCCTCGATCTCTGAGAAGTGAAAGGTTCCCTCAAGATTTCTATTACAGTTTCTCAGCAGGCCTACACAGGTGGTAGCAATTTGGTGCTCCCAAGCAGAAATACTAAAGGTTTAAGGTCAGTCTCTATTGTCCTAGTAGGATAGAGAAGATAAAGCACTAAACAGCAGCTATCTTCAGTTACCTAGGATTATATAAACCTGAAGGATTCCTTTTTATTTCAAACCCATGCTGGCCAAATTGGGTTACTACTTAAATCAGAAGACTCTGCTGCATTAGCTTTCTGCAGATACATCGTCACAGCTCTCATTACAATAGGTTTTTTCTGTTTTCTATAGGAACCACAGGCAACTGTACAATTTTAGAAAGTTCCTCAATTACATACAGATACCTGTTTCTCTTCCCTCTAACTGATCTGAAGGACAATAGATAAAATCTCTAATTCCAGTGAATATGTGGTGCTTTCACCTTCTCCTTTTAGTTTCTATTTTTTCCCCTTACACCCAATTTTTTTTTTATGTGGAATACGATCACATTTGTTTCCCTTAAAATATTTTGAAATACACAGTTTTGCTAAGGTTACAGTGTTCAAATCACACAAGCATGATCCCAGCCTGCGTAACTCCGTATAAATTCACTAATTTTACTCCATGTTTCAAGCAGAATACTTTTCACCCAACTACATACAAGTTTGGTACCTACTTGAAGTCACTCTGTGGAGATGGACAGAAATGCGTCACCAGGCAATTTATCACAACCGTCTTTAGCATCCATGTGAGGACGGACAAGAAACACCCTCTGGAAAGGCTTTCTCTCTTTCTCTCTTGGTAGCGACCACAAGAAGGCGCCTAGATGATGAGCTCAGACCACCCACTTACACCTTATATGGGTACCTTGGGCAGGATCAGTCCCGTCCATCACAGTCACACCAGAGTGCATCCTACAGTCTCACCAGAATACAGATAAGGAGCGCTTGTTCAAGAACTTTTTTGACTCACACCTCCCAATGCCTAAGTCATTAGCTGACTGTCAGCAAATATACTGCCCCATGTCCGTCAATCTCATCTTATTTGCCCTTACCTACCAAACTTACTACCCAACCACAGCACAAGCCACGTTTTCGTTCTGCCTAACGACTCACCGTGCCGTTTCTCTCTGCAGCTCCTTCTCCCTGGCTGACCCTTAGGCAGGGAAGGAAAGCGCAACCAAAGCCTTTAAATGGCATCCCCGTCCTCCTTCAAATTCTTCATGAAAATTTATCTTGTGTGGTCTTCTGCAAACACAACACCTTTGCACTAATCAGGCCACCGGTAACTCATGACTACTGATTTATTCATGCAATCCTTCCCACATCACCCCTCCCAGACAAGAAACTCCCTTGTCTTCGGGCTTCCCAAAGCCACCAAGCAAATGCATTTTATCTACCAGTTGAATCCTTTCACAATCCTAAACTGAAAGCTCTTCAGTTGTTTTAAACTTTATTAGTACATACATTCTACATGATTCTAAGAGCCCCTATCCAGCGGCTACTGTCATGTGTGTTATTACAGATCGCTGTTGAAGCCTACTGCTCCTGGGTTATAAAACACATTTGTTTTTAAAGAGATGATTATAGCATCTCTCAATCCCCCTTATAAACTCTGAGGATTTATCAGAGACTGAGAACGTTTTGTTAAAAGAGTTAGCAAACCATGCCTAGTATAGCCATGTCCTTTGAGGATTTTCCTGCAACTTCAGTAATTCTTTTAAAAACTCCTTTTGGAGTTAGAATTGTTTGCAGTGATCTTTCTTTTCACATGAAACAAAGAGCTAAGCACTGATTTAGCTCACTAAAGCTTAATCATTAAGTTAAGGTGACTAATTTAGCACTAAAACTACCTCCAAAGTGTCTTTCACATCTCAGTAGCCCAATTCTGAAGGGGCCTATCTTCCTCTGTTCACTAGAAGGAAAGCATAAACAATTGCATCGCTAATGCAGATACTTTGGCAAAGTGTGTGAAAGTAGGTAAGCTGAATATACGCCTCACAACTATGGTGTGAAGCTTGGAAACCTAAAGTCTACATGTCTGATAAATAAGAGGCAATTAAAATCTCAGCATTAACTATTTTTTAAAATCCTTTCATTCTAAAGGCGGCATAATAGTTTCAGATCCTACTCCATGATTACCAATCATCTACCACATTTTGGAGACAAATAACAAGGCACAGTGCTTTTGCAAAAAGTGTGATGGAATAACTTCAGTCTAGGGAGACATGCTGAACGCATGGTGCTTCTCCGTGTCAGCTGAGCACAACCCAGTTTAGCAGGTTAAGGCAGACGAGGAACGGAGGCTGGGAGAGCTCTTGTTTCGAGTGTGAAGCTCAGCTCATTAAGACATGCCTGAAAAGTTCCAGTTTCTAAGCAGAATTCTAGCCTGGGCTTGTAACTTGTTCACATTGCACAAGGTTGTAAGTATGACCATCAATTGGGCCCTTTGGCCTGTGCTTTTTTCTCTGTGTCTTATTTTATCACACATCCGGAGTAGTTGCTGACCCCATCCAGACTACATTTTCCTCTCAGCTGACTTTGAAGAAAACTCGTATCAGCATCAATAGGCAAATTTACCAGCATTCACCCAAGCATTATAAAAGGTAAATCTTGTGTTTCCCTGCCCTGGCATTCATCAAAGCCAGAGACACGCACACAAAAGAAAGGGCACACTTCAGCGACATACATCCAGTGACGGGAAACCTGCCACAGCATCAGCTTGGTGCTTCTCAGTCACAGTACACGGCATTTACACAGGCTGCTTAGTTTGACCCCAGGAAACCAGTTCGTTTGCTGTAAACTCTACTTAGCATCCACTGTCACTTCAAGAACCAAAATTTTGCCCGGTGAGCAGCTAGTTTGGTTATGCCCACCTTTTCTCTTCAACTGGCAAATAACTAATTTGATAAAGACCGTCAATATTCAAACACATGTTTGATTTCTGATGGGAGGGAAAAATAGAAATATTTTAGAATATCTCAATTTTTCACAAAAATAGAATAGAAAGGAGAAAACAAAAAAGACTAGAAAGGAGAAAGAATAGAATAGAAAGGAGAAAATGCTGAGTCTGTTGGTTCCACACCGGTGTTTCTATTTTGGGGATTCTGCTTATCTGATTGAGGATTCAGAGAAGCTCCTTTTTTCGTCTTTTCTTCTGCACTGTCAGTGGCGATAAAGGAATGAAGTGAGGGGGGAACAAAAAAGGTTACCTTGCACTGTTGAGCACACCACTGACTTAACAGGAGAAAAAGGAAAAACTGTCAACTAAAACTGGGTGTCCTGCTCAGAAGCAAAGCCTCTGGTCTGCACCACCCTGCAGAACCAGGGAACAGAGGTACTCGAATGACTCTGCGGAGCACTGCTCCTTAAAAGTAACCGTCTCAAAACAGATGGAGAAAGAACAGGCAGAATGAACAGGCAGAGCGGATCACACAACAACAGAAAAATACGATTCTGTGACTTGTGAAAGAAGACGTTTCCTCTCCCTCCTCTCGCCAAAATGAGTAATATTATAGCAGGAAAAAAAAAATAAAAGAAGTGGATAAAGGAGAGAACAGAACAGTGAGCTAATGGATTAGAGATAATCAAAAAGTCAAGACAGGCAAGGTGTAACCTAAAGGAACAAACTGAAGGGCCGTGCAGGATCAGGCATTCTTGTGCCTGGGTGAGCTGGTTTGGGATTTGAACCTGCTGAAAAATTCCCAGGTTTTTTGGACGGGCTGTGGTGTCGAGCTGGGCTACTTTTCAGGCAGCTCAGGTCCCCAACCAAGACGACTGTGTCGCCTCAGAAGGGTTCATGCCAGCAGAGCACAGGGGTGTGAAAGAGCAGAAACTGCTTTTTTTACTGGTAGAGGTGGCTGAAACAGTACGTACGGAAAATGTTCTATTTCTGCAGCGGGCAATGGCAATTTCAGGCCAGAAACAGAGAGGATGTGGGAGATAGCGGCACAATGTTAGTCCTGCAGACTTCATGTTAAGCTGTTTCTTAGCATGGCAATTCTAACTTCAGCTATTTAACAGTGCTACTAATACCTTGAAAAATCACATGCTACAAAACCTGCATTTTTTTCATCCTGCCACACTTTCAAATCAATACGCACTGAGTGCTCTGTAACACGTCAGCAATGACGGCTCCAGCAGCTCACTAGCGCATCCCTCTGCAGCGCACCTGCAGAAGTCACAGACACCAACTCCATTCGGAGACCCTGCCACCGCCCCTCTTGTCTTCCCAAATAACTGCGTATGTTCCTCACACATCAACCACCCGCTATTGTGTCCTTCTATTCCTTTCCGCTTCACAACCCCACATGCCCGACGCAGCTGGCCCAGCTGTACCAATGCACGGGACCCTGGGGCAGGGAAGCGGCTGTGGGATGGCTTGGCACTGCAAACTGGGTGCTTCCCAGCAGGCACCGTCCCGACCGGAGCCTTTCTAGGAAGCGTGAGCTCGTGCTACAGCCTCGCACCCGCAGCTTTCCACCATCTGGCTGCCACCGAATCTCCAGGCATGGACTGACGCACTGGGACTTTGTGAATTAGAGAACTTTGATGTGGTATTTCTGAAAAATCGTGAGATCTGCCACTTGGTCCTGTTCACCTCCTTGCTACTGTCATTTTCAGTTCTAGTTTGTGAAAAACCAGCAACTAGCAAATGCTGAGAAACATCATACTGCCATGCCTAACCCCATCCAACCAAGCACCGACAGAGACGCCCAGAAAAGCCACCAGCCCAACTCCAAAAGCGCAGCCGGAACAGCACTGTGCTGCATCCCTGGAAGCTCACCTGAGGTGGTGCCTGCTGAGGTCACCTGCGGTTTCCCTTGGGTTGGTATTGTCCGTCTGTCCATCTGTTCTCTTACACTGGCAAATCACTCATTTTGTCATGACCACCAGCATCAGAATGCATGTCAGCTTTCAGATGGAAGGGAAATAAAACGGTAAAAACTATGGTGAAACTAGAACAGTTTTCCCTGAGGACAGGCTCAGTCCTTTTACATCATTTATATCACTGTCTTCTTAGTTTCATAGCCACAAGAAGCAAAAGGAAAGGATGGGTCTTTGTTCCAAATCCACAGACAGATCTAAAATGAAATGCCTGAAGTAAGACTGTGGCCCCCCGCAGAGCCAACCATGAAAAGCACGCACGGGGGACGATGTGCCCAGAGCTTTGTCGCTGCCCGTTCCCAGCTACGGCAGTACCCCGACCCAGATCTCAACCTGGAAACTACGGGAATCACAAACAGCTGCTATCATGCTTAAATCCTACTCCAGGACCTAACCCAGCAAATTCTCCAGCTTATTAGTTTATCTTCTGATAGATGGCAAACCACTGGGACCGCGCTCCTGCGAGATGGGACACTTGGGTCCCCTGCCTAATCTGCACCTCCCACCTCCCAGCCCAGCACCCAGCCAGGGCTATGAGCAGCTGCACGGGGGTCTACCCCACTCGGCAAGATGGGCCCCTGCACAGCTCCAAACTGCACTTCACTGCACCAAAGGTGGAACGCACATGTGCAAACCAAACACCAGACTCCACGTGTGCATGTGTATTCCACGTACTGTAATTTTCTAGACATGTCAAAACCATATTGCTTGATCCTACCCTTTGGTGATGCACATGATTGAAAAAGGGATTTTTTCCTTAGTTCTGCTTTTCAGTTGTCTTCATTTGTCTGTGGCTGACTTTTTTTTTTTTTTTGGATAGTGTTTCTGTAACACCATATAGTTGATGTGTAGGACGAGGTGCTCACACAAGCCTCAAGAAGCCCTGTTCCATTCACTGACTGACAAAATTGTACCTGAAGGGAGGAAGAACAAGGCCCTATCTATGTTCCAGATGCTAACGTCTAAATTCCCTCTTTCAGGAGAAGAAAGCAAATGACCCACCATCCTGTGCTCCTCTTCCATATGCAGGAAGCTGGTTGACTGCCTAACCCTAAGTACTTGTGAAGTCCAGCATGTGCCCATCTGACCCCCAAACGAGCTCTTGTCCTTAGAGCCTTCCTCACCCATCTGCCTCCCCACTGCGACACAACATGCTGCACTTGATGCTTTGCATGGTAGCAGCCCCCAAAGATCCTGGGATGTTTTCCATATCATTCTTTGATCAGAGAAATAGATTTGTTGTCTCTTGGACTTCACAATCAGTCTAGGTACTAGGTGGGACCCAAACCAGTAGCGGCAACAGGACCATCTAAATTTATGCCTGACACTGCATTACTCGAACGAAGGGCATAACTCTGAGCGATGCTCACGATAGCACGGTGCAGTGCTGGTCAGCAGCTGGTTTGCAAATTGACCACAGGTCTGTAGATCCAATCAAACATTTTAATTATCTTGTATTTTGCATGAAATCATTACGTCTCCTCCAATCACCACCTGTAAAATTACTGTAGGGATAGGGAACTTTATAACCACCTCTGAGGCAGTCAGGCGTTTTATTCTGCCTCCCTGGTATCATTCATGTCTCACATTCCTGTTCAGCAGCCAGGTCTGACACCTGTCTCTTTAACCCACTCCCACAGACAACCACAGACGTCTGCATGTAAATGATTAACACTCCCCTCTCATGAAGCCGCACATCTTCGCGCTCCAGTGAGAATAACTGCTTATACTATTGCAAATAATAAAAGGTGTCATTCAACCCTTGTAATAAAAGCTTAAAATCCAATGTGAGGTAATGTGGGGGTAAGTCAACACGAGCGAGTTCGACTCAAAGGCAGTTTAAGACCATTCGCGGGATCAGAGATGAGTAAATCAGCTCTTCTGGTTCCTATGCCCTACCGTCACCCTGGTGTTCAGACTGCTACCAAAAATAACCTGTTACAGACTACACAAATCCCCACAGGGGTCATTTCTCTTTGTCTCCTTTCCCGTCTTAATTCTGGCATATAAATTACACCAGCTTTGGTTGAAAAGGGAAAATTCAGTGCTGATGTGTAGAACAGTGTGAATAACCCACACGTAACACGTATCAAAACGCTTACTTCTTCAGTCTTCTTTACTGACGAGCATACGTAACCTCATGAAGCAGTACAATATTCCAGGAGACATTTACAAGTGTACTCTTCTCCTCCTGCAATGTATTTGTACATCCATCTTTTAACACAGCGAGGGTTTCTAACGTATTTAAAGACAAGTATTCTGCCCTCAGCCATAGATTTCCAGCCCTAAATAACTGTGCTCCAGAGGCGTGTGTTTCTCCTAACTGTATCCTACAGTGAGATACTAATGCGAGCAAAGGAGAAACACAGAGGAAGCACAGCTAACCTTTTAAATTGGTCTGATAATATTTAGCTAGAAAACAGTTTTTCTTCTTATTTCTTCACTCTCCCAGGATAGTATGATCTGTTTCTGGTTATAAAAGTCTACTCATAGAATCATGATGCATGACTTTCCTTCCTTCCACTAGAATAACATGTCCTTAAACGGAGCCCACACCGTATTTTACTCTTCACAACTGCTGCTAGAAGTGTTCTTGCTCTTTTCCCAGGACCAAGCAGGCCTCTGCTACAGGGAATGTCTAAAGGCACAGAGAAACCTGATCTCCTACGCTCAAACCATTCCTGATCCTGGATGCAACGGCAGTGACGTCTGGTCCACGTAACTTTGTGATGCCGCTTTTTTCAAGCCTGAGCTACAGGAATCAAACAACATTGGTAAATTTACTGAAACAGCAAAAGCGAAGGACATTCAGAAAGATAGGCAAGTATCCCCTTACAGGGAGGAAGTGCTGTACCAAAGCACTTCAAGTCTTACACAGCTACTATTTACACAGACCTTTCTGTGAATATACCCTCATAGCCCGTAATTTATCAGCCTTGCCCAACCTACCCAAAAGGTGATCTAAGGGCTCATATGCCATTTCCATGGGAGATGGGACATTAAAATAAAATATATTCCAGCTCTTTGATTCCCATTGATTTTGTGGGTAATACAATAACCAGAATGAGATAGCTGAAACCAATAAAAACTGATTTATAGCATTAAAGGCATTCTTTATAGCACTTATTTATGGTACATTACATCTGAAATCCAATTTCACAGGCTGCTGTTTGAAACTTTCTGTTCAATCATAAATACACTACATGCAGCATAGCTCAGTGCCACAGAGTCAGATTATACAAATGTCTGTGTTCCCAGAAGGAACCGCACTTCTGCTGCAATTGTGGTAAATGAGTTTGACAGTAATTTTTCTCCACCAACTTCCAACCAAAAAGTTTCAGTCAGCACTCAATAAATTTAGAATATATGGTTACTCCTTTAATCATAATAAACATCTATTTATTCATATACTTCAGTTATTGGAAAGGCACTAACAGAAAGCAAGGAGAACTTACTTGGCATATGTTACACGATAAACTACTAAGTACATTTAAGCACGCTAGCAGGGGTACTGTTTGAACAGCACACGCAAGCGGGCACGTGTACCACTCCCATTTAGGGGGACAGGAACGTTATAATCCTGCTAGTTTCATTTTCAAAGGGTGAAAAGAAGGCGCTTGCTCAACGCATCTCAGAGCTGCTCACTTCAAAGGAACAGACCACATTCAGGTCACTTACTATAATCATTGTCAAGAAAAGGGCAAAAAATCAGATCTGACTTTTACAGAGGCACTGTCATCTGAATCTGGAGCAAGTTCTTATTTATTTGAAACGGCTTTTCCCTGAAAGTAAAATCACTGCAAACTCTGTTTGTCAGGCTTTATACAAATTTAAGTTGAAAGCTGTTTTCGCCCTGTCTCTGATACGAAGGCAGACTTTGTGTTTGTGTGATGTTTCCCTTCTTGGTTATGAGATTATTTTTAAAGATGTAACTCATTGATGTGTTACAAAACAGAATACCTGTAATGTTACTACTTAAAGAACTAACGAAAAAAAATTCCTATTGTGGCATATCACATTTGGCTCCTCTAGAGACACTACTCCACAGAGAAATAGAGCGAGACAAAATTAAATCTCCAAGCATACAGGAATACTCTTGGTCTTTGGTTCCTCAGCTATAAAGCCACAGACTCCTGCAGGGAACAGAAAAGATATCAATATTGTAAAAGCAGACAGTGGTTGGAGACCTAGTGAGAATAACAAAAAATATGTTGACTTTTTATACTTTTTGGGGGTAGGGAGGGGGGAACTGGAAAGGGAACCTAAATCCCAGGTTTGCCAGTTGAGAGCAGACCGGACCTGATGCACGTATTTTATTCAAACCTCTGCAGGAAGCAGAAGGGAGGGAAGGACGCTTGCAGTGAGGAAACTTGAGACTGCAAAGCATTAATAATTTAATATCCAGTCTTTCACCTCCAGAACACCAATTCAAATCCAATTCACGTCAGCGGTGACCCAAACTTATTAACTGGCCTGCATGTTGAAATGGTACGATAGACTTAATTGGTTTCTAGTGTACCTGAGATAAAGCTGGCCTCTACCTTTGACATTCATAGCAAACTATACAACGGACAGAAGACAATAGATGAGAAACACTCCCCCAGAATAGACTCCTCTCTCCAGTGCAAGTTGGGACAGTTCCCAGAAGAAATGTTCCTTCGTACTGTAAACAAAAGGAACCCACCTAACTTTAAAGCAATATAAAAAAAACCACTGATGAGAATATGTTAGCTTGTGACACGTATTTTTCCAAAGAGTAACTACTGTATAACTTGGATATTTATTTTCTTTTATTAATTTTTTTGCCACTGAAAGGAAGGTTTGGCCACTAAAAGCAAGTATAGAGCAAGACCACACAGCTGGCTGACATGGACACGAGCAACCATCTGACAGCTTGTATTCCCCAAAATTATAACCCAGATCCTACAGCTGTAGCATTGTGAACCTAAGGATGAAAAGAGGCAGAATGGAAAAGAACTGCAGATCGTGTTACCCAGGTCTTGGTCACAGGCAGAGAAACACTTCTACATTTTCCTTGACATCATTTAAAATGACTTGTATTTGAGAAAATACATAACTGTGTACCATCTTATAACTCTTCTGGACATCAAACACAGACTCAGGAGCCTCATGGGAAACAAAAAATTAAATACATTTCACTGAAATTAAAAGATACCATAGCACCTATTTCGAGTTTTAATGAAATAAAATTCGCTAGGCTTGGTCATAAATGGTCCATATCCACATCAAGATTTCACTCCAAGACAAGGCATATCTAAGTACAAAAGCGTACAGTATTTCCAAAAGAGATTTTAATGGCATTTGCAGACCAAAGCCCCCACCACAGTCGTCTTATATCAAATGAGTAGTACAGCTACAGAAACATTTTTTCCATTTTTCAGCAATCCAGTGTTTTGCTTACACTGCAGTTGATTTTGTACAAAAATTTGTGGAGTCTGCTCAGAATATTAAATACAACATTTTGCATTTAGCATTTTGATGACCTTTCCCATGGAAAAACGTCCCCAACCAATCCACAACACAATCCATTTGAAAACCTAGATCTGTAATCTCCCTCAAGGAGAGATTAATAGGGGCAGCAAAGTTGGCAAATTAAAGAAAAAAATTCAGTTAGCTAATCAAGATTTAAAAAGGCCAGGGGTCATTAGAAATACTTCACTCAGATGAACGTGCAATATTAAACATATCATTGTGCACAATGTATAATGCTTAGAAAATTACTTGAATCACTCCTGAATTCTTCATTAAACCACTCCAGAATGAAAAGAGTGAAATTTAAAGTGGATAGTTCACTTAAAATCTCTGCTTCATGTAGAAGTTCAGCTAAGAAGATGGAATGAATTTGAAAATTACTTAAAATACTAAATCTTTATTTTATGTTACAGATTGCAAACATGCATTGAATTGCTTTGTTGAGTTCCAGTAAAGTATACTCTATGAAGAGAATATACAAGTGTCAGGGGGATTAAAAAATACAGTGAGAATGGTAAAAGACATAAGAACATCTCTTTAAGCAGATTAATTACTAAAAAGATAAATTACGCTTGTATTTGCATTTTCTTCCTAAAAGACACAATAAAATTCAAAGCTAATACATTTAAGTCTGATTAAAGGCACTTTTTAAAAATTAAATATAATACATGCCCACAACGTGAACTGCAAGCTAGGCTACTAAAGACACGAAAATACAATTCAACAGTGTTACGACAACACCCCAAAATTACCCTAACACCTTTTTGTTTTTTTCTTTTAAATGAAATACGTAACTCCTTAGACCTGCAGAAAGTGACAAACACTATGCTGATGCGGGTGTAATGCTTCACACTGACACACAGCTTTTCTCTGAATACCTGAGTAGGAAATTAATAGCATAACAGACACCAAAGTAAACATCTCCTGAAAACTAGATCAATCTGTCTAATGAAAGAAAAGCAACAAATAATCATGAAACAGATTCAGCTGCAGCAGGAATTCAATTTTCACTCTGCTGCCTATGGGGGAGATGGACGGGTGGACGACAGGACACACTAAACCTCTTCAGCAAATGCTCAGCCTCCAACATCAGGGTAATTAAAAAATACAAGTGTTTGCTCTGTTTACGCATTGTGCTCACTGCTACCTTGTTTCAGAAAGCTTACTGAAAGAAGGCAGGAAAACAACAGAAATGGAAACACACGTCTGGATAGGACCTCTTGAGTTCTCAAATTCAGTTCCCTTGAATAATAGCTACCTCTCCCGTGACCCCCTCATGAGTGGATTAAGCCCCATTTCAAAAACGGCCAAGAGGGCAATCAGACATAAAATAGCTATGCAACCCCGGATAGACGCTAAAGCCACGCCGTATGCGAAACCTGTGTCTCTCACAAGAGAAGTCAGGTCCAGGGGCAAAGGATGCAGTCATGTTGCACGATCTACACTGAAGGACGGCATCTAAATCTCAGAGTACGCTACCTAGAATCCCACCTGACCTCGTAGATGTTTGGAGTCTTGTCTACACTGCAAAAAGAGAGCCAGGGTCTGATTCTCCGCCCCACTAGTAGCTTCGTTTTCTTTTGGGTTAGCCCCACCCGGTCCAGACTGGACCGAGCAACATTATTTTTGTGTTTTCAAAGCAATTGAAATGGCTGTTTTGTGATAAACCAGAACAGGGCTTTATAGCAAGAAATTGAGTAGGCACTTGCATGCTATGGCAGACAACGGGCCGGCATGTGGCCATACTTGAGAGTGCCAAGTCTGCTCAGAGAGCGTCAGAGAACTGCGTGGAGGAGAAGCACGTGAACCTTGTGCCTTTTTGTCCACAGCACTGTCTGAGAGCAGTCCCTAGAGTGAACCATTCCGAGGGGAGGTGAACCCATACCTGCTAAAACCATCTGCCTTTAGGAACGTGATGCGTGCCCCAGGAATGCCTCCCTCCTGAAAAGACAACGGGTGACTGCTAAGATGACCTTAGCATCAAAACTAGATGCCTTAGAAACGGGACAAAAGGTGGAGAGATGGTCCAGGGCCATACGCGAAGCGCACCAAAACCATTCGGAGGAATGCTTTGATCACTTGTATCAGCTTCGAGTTGCAAAATCCTCTGGGGCCACGAGGGGGAAAGGCCCACAGACTCTGCAATGGTCCCGCGCTGCTCTCCTGCCTCCCGCCCTGAGACGGCCGGAGTCTAGTATGCTATTAGCCGGCCAAAGAAAACCTCCCAAACTTCTTTGTTATTTGGTTCTGACTTTCAGGGCAATTTAACACATATAATTTCCCCCAAGTTCTAAAAGACAAACCAGAAGGCCTCTGCCAATGTTTTCCCACTCTTACGCGAAGAAAAGTCTGAAAATCACAGTACTAAAAGCACACAGCACTCCAAGTCTGAATTCACAGTACTTCCACCTACCATAAAAAGATCCTTCTTGCATCAAAATAAAAGGATAAAGAAAGATGAGGTAGTGCACTGAAAAGCAAATTTAAAATGGTATCCCAAATGCTGCAGGGCAAGCATTTCATGATGCTTATTTTCCTAATTTTTCCTTTTCATTAGAATCTCAAAAACATAATTTCATTACTGTGCAATCTACCATAATTCAGGCACTGAAAAAAAATTCAGTCTCAGCAATTCAGAGCTAAGATTTACTAGGATAATGTTGAAGATGAAGAATTATAATTATTAAAGCAAACTAGACTTTGTATTTAATTATTTTTTCACATCTAAAGACTTTATTATGTTTTATTTACTAATTCATAAGATTTAGAAATTTGCAAAGTCCTTTCAATTATTAATATGGCTTAAGCTTTCAAATATGCTCAACATATTCCTGGCCCCATAAACCAAAGCCTAGAAGCTCTTAATTTGTTCATATAACTCCTGTCCAGCTGTGCACAGACAGAGAAAAGAAGGGAGACTCCCCAAACCAACCAGCACCACGCAGTATGAGACCTGTAGGAATTTAACCTTGATGTTACAGTCTGATGTTACAAATCTCAATAACAACTGGCAGAGGCAGCCGTTCCCTGCACCATAAGGATGGGATACAGCATATTTCCTTTGATTTCCTGAGTACAGGTAATCACAGAGGACCCGCAGAAAAATCTTGCCTATCTGGAGGGCTTCGGCCACTCTTTCTGTAAAATGTTAAGAATGTTAAATCAGAGAATCTTTACTGGAGAGTGTTTTTTTCTTGGGATCTGAGACAGGTAAACAAAATATGCTTGCTTTGTAAGCTCTACTTTCAGAGAGCATGTGTCATATCATGAAAATTAGAAATTCCCCCTTTTAACCGGCTTTTCCCTAATTAATAACCAAAGTGCTTCTTATGCTGTTATGACCATTGTCAATGAAGTCCATGGACTCACTGCAATTGGCAAAGTTACAGCATGCCATAAGTGCTTCATAATTATTCTAAGCTGATTAATAATTTTTATAACTATGTAGATCAAAGCCAAGTCACTTAATTTCCAGTTAGAAGTATTTTTAAATGGTATTGTGTGTAGCAGTTGTACCAGATGGCAACCGAGACACCTTGCTCTTTTTCGAAACTTCATAACACCCCTTTCATCAGTTGTGTTCTCTACTGTAATCCAGTATTATACATTTCTGAGAGTTTGACTGAAAAAACAAGTCATACCTGCACAGAGAAAATATTATTTAAAATGTGCAGCATTGCAAACATCTTTAAACTGGATCAACATTTTTTTCATCTTTTTTAAGCTAATTTTCAATGTTTTTGTAGTCATTAAGACCATAGGGGCCTGAGTGGGTTTAAAAAAAATAGTACTTGACTTCATGTGACCTACAGAAATAGCTCAGAGGGATGTAATCCTTGCAACTGAAGCCTGAGAAACAAATCATAGGAATCTGGCAAAGCCTTCTACGGAACCTTGCAGCTCTGTGAAGTTGTCTTGCAGTTAGGAAAGTGAGATCACGTTCCCATCACCTCAACATTACTCAGAACGACTTCTCTGAGGGGTACTACTTTAACTTTGACTGTAGGAGCAGCAAGGTACAAGGGGTTGGGTATAAGCTCACTTTTACTTGCTTTTCTGACATGATGGGGGTGTACAGCAGCTCCTGCAGTTTTCAAGGATGTCTGTACTGAAAAATCTCATCGCAGGTACAACCCATTTGGATATTGATGATGTACTGCCAAGAAGCTTCATGGGTTCCCACTCTAAGCTCTGTAGTTTCTTGACTGTAGAACTGAAGATGCCACCAGAAGACCTACCTTCTCTGATTTGTGTAAGGTGGTGGGCAATACCCCCCTAGCCATGGGATATAAAATGTTCCGACTGAAGTCCTCGGAGTCAAGGAAGGACTCATTCTTGACTTCTTGCTCTTCTTAACACCAGCCCAGCAGAATAACCTGGGTAGGGATGATAAAATGTTGACTATGTGAATAGCAAGGCATTGGCATGCTAAGCCTTGCTTAATTACATTGGACAAAATACATTTTCAGGTAAGTCATTTTCCTAAACAAAATGAACGCTAAACCTGCCCATTAGGAACGGGAAATGCTCTCACACAGGGTAGGAAATCGGGAAGAAGCATTTCAGCCCCTGAATTTTTTAATAACATTTTCTCCAAAACAAAGAGAGGGAAAGGGGAAGAGCTGGAGTACCTGCCAAACTAACTAAACCCAGAAGGAGGTACCAGAGAATAAGATCCTCTTTCAGAAATACCTGTGAAAGTCAGATGGTAAGACAGCTCAAACTGAGCACAAACACCAAACAGCCTGGCTCTAGGCAGAAGCACTGTGGAGCCTGCAATGTATGCTGTGAGGGAAGAGAACGGCAGAAAAACCTCATGAAACCGAGTGATTAGTCAATAAAATGGCAAGTGAAATTCAGTGTAAACAAATGTGGCACACACGGGGAAAACAGTAATCTGAACCACGCGTTCTGCCTAGCAATGAGATCTTAATGGGCTGTTTCCGCTCAGGAATGAGACGGTGAGATAAGAGGAAATTTTATGAAAACATAAGCTCTGGGCTGATCATCTGCGTATACTCCAGGGTTGGTGGGTCATTCGAACCAGATGTCTTTCTCTTTTAAACAATGTATTCAAATGTCTTTCTGCAACACATTTCTGTTGCAAACATCAGATTCTGAGGCTTGGGCTGTAATTTGCTTTGTGCTTCTCCACTGTTACCATAATAACACTGGAATGGTTAACGTGCTCTGTTAGGCCTATTTAGGTAAATCCTACTATGTTTATTATCTTAGAATAACATCATGGTAAATCGTTCTTCAGCCATCTTCCCATCTTGAAAATAACACCACGACACTAAACATCACTTCCCCTTTTTTAAAAAAACTGCACCCTTACCCAGAACATTCCCTTGATGGAAAGGGCTTTCCCCAGTACCCAGCAATGCTTATTCCTTAAAACAACGCTCCCTGGAACACCTCATAAAACAAAGTTGGACTGCTTATTCGAATAGGCAGAGCAGTAATGCATATTTACAGAACTAAGAGACTCCAATATTTTCTGCCGTTGCAGCAAAGCACAAAATTGAGGTCCAGTCTCAGAGCACACAGGCAGCCACACGCTCGCTCCTTCTCCACTGCCCCTGTTCGGTACAAGAGGCAAAACAGCAAGAAATGAAAACTGTTTTGCACAAGCTCCATGCTGCTCAGCCTGTCAACTCTGTTAATCTCAGCAAAGAGAAGGGTCAGAGCAGCGTAGGAGCTATTCGAAGTGTTCAAAGTCACGCTGGATGGGGCCTTGAGCACCTGATCTACTGGAAGATGTCCCTGTCCACGGCAGAGGGGGTTGGACTAGATGATCTTTGCAGGTCCAACCCAAACCATTCCACGATTCCACGATTCTATTCAAATTAAGACTTTGGCAGCAACAACACAGGAGGTCCATGTAAGCAGCCAAGAGCAACCAGCACACAGCAAGCCTTCACCACTCGCTCTCCTACTCGCAGCCCAGAAGATCGCCCAGAAGAACAGGAGAAAGGACAGTGGTAGGACCCCACTATTTATTTCTCCTTCGTAACCTGACAGCAACATAACGATGATTGTGTTGAAGACAGGAGCAAGTACAGGAAAAACTGGCATCACAGCAGAGGTTAACAGGAAAGGTATAGCTCATGCCATTTGTTGTATTATATCTTGATTTTCCTCTTCCCCTACAACTGTCCCCTCCCTGTAAAGAAAGGAACCCTTTTTCATGATAAGGTAGTTTCGTGGTATGAAAAATTTAATGAGCAGATGGAACAGCAATCCATTATCCATTAAAATATTGCAGTGGGTTAATCCGGCAAATAAAAATGGAGAATGAAGCAGATGGCTGTTTATAGTTCTCTTGATTTCTTAAATATTCCTTCCCAATGCACAGCCATTCTTGTATTTAACATGAAATGCACAGTTCTCACCATGTGCACATTATGCAGCCATTCATATGACCTCATAAACATTACATCTTATAGGGCTATTATTTTTTATGCCATTTTTTAAAGCAAAAGCTGTATCATTTCATGGCAGATTATTCCCAGATCTCAGATATCTTGAAATAATTTGAAGTAGCTGCTGACAGCAAATGATAAATCCACCAAATGCAAATATTTGCTCAAGATACTTTTTGGATGTATCTTAATTTTCTGGGTTCAAGAAATAAGAACTTGGACATGGGATTTGTGTGTAATATTTCAAGTATTTAGTATTTTGTCAAAGACATATCCCAGGAAAATAGGTATTTGAGCTCCTCTCTCAGTGTGGCAAACTGGAAATAGCTGCTTCATTAAAGCAATTACAACTCACACTGAAGTAGCAACTGAGCACAGGCAACTGCTACTTTGGATTTCATGACAACATATTGTCTGTCACTAAAAAAAAGTGAATATAAAAAACAGTCATTGTCTCTTAGTTGTCTGTATACATGACAACCAAGTCCAAAGCTTGTCCATATTCCTTGTAAAAGCTGACCATGTAAATAGCCTGAAAAACACAATTCCTCTATTCTGAGACCCACATAAAGTTAACAATTTCTAAAAACAGGTTTTATCATTAAGATACACTAAGACATTAACACACCAAGTGCAATTAATACACCATAAATTAAATCTGCTGTTTGCAAAAAGCCGATAAGAGTCTTATACACCAACTAATCTCGATTACACTGAGAGGTATAGTGGCACTTATACACATATTTTGCAATGGGGCGTTGCTCACTAGGTAAAAAACAGAGTGTAACCATCATCAAGTTCTATACTTTTGCTCCTTTATTACTACTTTGGTAATCCACCCCAGTGTAATCCACTGTGCAAGCAGCACAGCACCCAGGAGAGGACAGGAGCGCCGAGAAAGAGCCCGAAGAACCTCTGTGGAGATGAGTCAGGAAGAGGCAAGGAAAGGGTCTGAAAAAGGAACTGGGCAGAAAGAAAAGACAGCACATGACAGGTCAGAAGTGCTTTGGCAAAAGAAGGCAGGGATGGGCGCGCCCAGCAGCACACTTGGTTCCAGAGCTGGAATGAGCCCCGAGATTTCCACCACGGGAAACCAGTTTGTATGAAGCTACTGGAAAAGGGCAAGTCATTCAGAAGATGCAGCTGCTGACTGCTGAACCAGGTTTAGTAGCAAACCTCTGCACAGCGGATCTCAAATTTTTCAGTCCTTCTGATGAGCTGTGCTTGTACTGGCTTATTTGCTGCTTTCTTCCCAAAAGATCTTCTAAAACTACTGGAACGTGCACACAAAAAATTTTGTTGAAATAACCTTATGATGACTTTAAGTTGAGGGCTCCAGAGATGTAACGGCAGAAATTGGTTTCCATCCACAAATTTAACTCACTCCCCCCCTTGCACACACTGTAATGCAGTCTTTAATTGTTCGACCATGGTGGTTCACGGAGGCTGGATTCAAACGGTAGGATCTATCTGCAGACTGGTGCCCAACAAAATCCTGAAGCAGCAGTCTGGCTGTAAGTGACGGCTTGTGACAGGCACAGGAGGAGGTATCTGGCTTTTTAGGCAGACACGGTGCAGTGGCTGAAAACCATAACGGTCAACTGAAAGCATCCTCAGGAAAGGTAAAACCATCTGACAGGCACAGCAACTGGACCATGCTGATACTTGCCCAAATACACCTCTTCTTATTTACTGCACAGAGCAGTCTAGAAATGAATGTGATCCACAGGAAAGAAAGACGTTGCAGAAGCTTTGTAGCGAAGGCAGATAGTGACAGAAATACTAATAGCAAGGAGTGAAAAGGAACCATTGTGGGGTTTGGGCGTACAAAGAGATATTACACACGTTTCTATCACAATTACATGTTTAAATTCAGATGGCATGAATCCACCTCAGGAAGCCCTCAGTCGAGGCTGATTCCTGGAAGTACGCTCACAGTTGTGTTTGAAATTAGTAAAAGCTCTGTCTTAGAGTGCCAGCACAATGTCTTAGCATTACATGATGTTTTGCAAAGCAAGGACTTCAAAAACCTAGTTCCTACATGCCTGAAGAATACGGTTTACTCAAGCCTAGTAATTTTCCCCATAGTTCCTCAGTGGCTCACTCTTGGCTATCCACCAGGGAAAACATAGTTCTCTGAGGCACCGACAAGAGACATACATTTGTGAGGCAAACAGATCTTACTGTGATGAGGAAAACAAATTTATTCTCACACACCCAAGTTTAAAAAATATTAGTAAAGTAAGATACGGAGAACAGGCTGAACAAGAATATTATAGCAAGTTATTATATTTAAGGGAATGCCATGCAATCTACTAAAACAGCAAGGAAGAGATTCTGTATGCAAAATTAATAAGCGATCATTTAATTGAAGACTATGTCATAGGCATAAAAATTAAGTTTTTATGCTACTTTTGCAAGCTTATTATGGTCTTTTAGCAATTTCTGTATTTGCAACAAATTTATATTAATATTTCATGCTATACTGAAGTAAGATAGATGCATTTAAACTGGAAATAATTGGTCTTCTGCTGCATTTATTTATATTCAGCCGTTTATATTTGTTTTTCTATTTCACATATTTAATTTGCATTTATTCTGGGTAGCACAGAATATTTAAAATGGGTGTTACAAAGTCAAAGATATTCTTACAGCATGAAAGAGATTTTGAGAGGAAAAATTCATCAGTTTAAAATTGGAGCAAGCATAATTGAATAATAAGAAGAAATTTGAACCATCTAAAAGAATTATAATTAGAGCCCAAGTCAAAGATGACAAATTCCACCATTTAGAGCTATCATGATGAAAATGGTAAATATGAGTTGTCACGCTTTAATTAAAACGAAGTGGAGACGGAATGAAAGCATTCATTGTTAAAATTTTCTTAGCACTGTAATTATTTTTATTGATTAAAGTAATTATTAATTCATGAACAAGCTCTAAAATGTTGATACTGTAATTCATGAAATGAAGAAAGGAATACGCCATCTCATTTATTCATGAAACTCTTGGATTTCCACAAATAGATCCTTATGAATGCACGATAGCTAAAAAAAGCATACCCCAACCCGAGACAAACTTCTGAAAGCATCCAAATGTACGCAGTGCAGTGCCTCACTCAGAAACGTGCCCTTCGCTGCTTGCCATGAAGTTCAGCCCGCCTTTAAGTTACACCATTGCTCAGCTGCTCGCTGCATCCGAATAGCTTCTCGGCAGAATTGCTTTCAGCGTGTGACAAGAATACTACTGATATATTGCAGAAACAGGGCTCTCCTCTCCCACATCTGTCCTGCTCTTTCCCCTGGAGATTTGTCCCTGGGTGGAAAACCAAAAATTGCGTCTGGATTTCTAAAATCTCTGGGACATTGCAGACCTACCACGCAGACACAAGCTGGTCTGGATGAACGGGACCCCCTGAATAAACTCCATGTTGATAGGCACAAGCACGGCAGCTCCCAGCTGCGTCAGCCTCGCTGTACGTATAGTGTACATGCATCACAAACGGCAGCTTCACCGCACTCACTGCACAGTGGTCCCCCGCCTGTGTACCTACTCCAGGTCACCCTGCACGGGCAGATGCAGCCCTTTGTGTAGCTGGAGAAGTGAGCATCCCTTCTGAATAGGTCAAGTTTGCATCTCTTGTCTAGTGAGGCTGTGTCACAGCTAGAACAGCTAAAGGCGACATGTCCACAAGCAGCCTTGAAATAATTGCTGGATCCCCGCTCATTTGTTAGGGCGTAAAAAATCAATACATTTCTACCTATGGAACAAAAAGGACAAGAGCAAGTTGTTCTAAATTAAATGCCTTTCAAGAGAAAAGAAAAAAAAAAAAAAAACAAAACCAAAAAACCTGTGCAGCCTACCCATCATGACACTTGGTGGGGGCTGAAAAAGTGTAGCCATGGTGACATTCTAGGTCCTGAGTTTCCAAGTGGAGAGCAGGGTAGTATAAAGTTCCATCAGCTGTGAGCCAGATGGATACCAATCCTGTGACAGGATGACTATATGACTGTAAGCAGCATGTCAAAGAGATCTTAATTATGCAACAACTTACCTCTAAGTAAGAAAAAAAAAGGGGGGGGGAAGCTCATTTTAGAGATGTCAAGAATACTTTGTGTGACAGATTGCTACATTCTTTTGTTTATGAGGCTGGACAAAGGTCATAAGCGAGAAATAGAGGGAGCACAGCAACTACTCATTTGTTTTGTAATACTCAAATTTTTCTTGCAGATCAGCTTTTCATCGTGCTGGAGTCCTCAAGGAAAGAGCCAGAAGGGTGTTTTGTATGGCATACCATGCTCATACCACTTGTGATTATCTAACTGCTTCCATAACACAAGCACCCCTAATGCAAACTGGAAAAAGAGAGTGAAAGCTTGGTGATTTTTCAGTTTGTATTTTAAGAACTGTTCTGCCAACGCACTTCTCTGACCTTAGACTATAACTGCAACCCATGAAACACTACGACTGTACAAGAAATACAAGCACTGTTCCCTGTTCATGGGCACTCAGTAACTTTGCAAACTAGCACTTCAGGGCAGTGGCAACAGCAAGGGAAAATACCATATTAAACGGCAAACAGAATGCATGATCACTTAAAGATAGCCATATTGTACATACTCCAGATGCATTTAGGTAGTATACCCACTCCTCTGGCCTTTAGCATGCAGTGAGCCAGCCACTGACTGGCAGGGTCCATACTACACAAAACGCTATCCAGCCTACAACATCGTGAGCCTGTACTGGTAAAATAGGGATTGCAAAGACCACCCAGCGAATTACAAGAAACAGATGGCCTCTAAAGGAATTTGTTTGCAAAGACTGCACCTGGGCTACTGCAAAGTCTGTCGGATACTGCCAACAAGCCACTTGATGCCCAGCGCGATGCTATCATCCAGATAAACAGAAAACTGAGTGGATAAAGACACAGCAATCTTGACATCCAACCTTTGTCATCTTCCAAGCCTAACAATCCTGCAACCATACAACTTCAACCTTTTTTATAAGGTGGAGAGAACTGTTTGCTTTCAAAAAAGAGATGTAGAACAAGATCTGATCTCACGATCTTTAAGTCCCAGCAACACCATGGGAATAATATCTGTCATGTAAAAGAGACACTACAAAGTCCTGCAGAGCTCTGCTTCATTGAGGACCATTAATACTGTTGAGTATCACTCTGTCTAGCATGTTCTGTGGAATCACTTCTGGTTTGGATCAAGCATCCTCCAGAAGAATGGATACCCAATAGACCTCTGGAGCTACAGCTGCTAACCCTGAGGGAGAAATTCCACACTGGACCTTGCTTCATGACAAACTGGACAAATCCATTCATTTCCAAAATCTGCTTTAGCCCCCACAAGTTTCCGTAGACCTAATAATGCAGAATAGAGACAGACATCTCTTCCCATCTGTTTTTACAGGAAATCAAGACATAGCCTTATTAAGTGGAGATGATTAATTATTTATGGAAACATTCTCGTTTCTGACAGTACAGGAAAAGAAAATGGCATTAGCAAAGTTAGATTATCTTATGTTTTCTGCACCATGAAAATGCCTAACATAATCAAGACTCACAGAGATGCCTGTTCCTTCTGCAAAGGAAGATAGGAGATTTGTTCTGCTAGAATTGAAGAAAGTAAGAAATAGTAGAAATAGTATTTGGGCTACAACCAGTTTTCAGAGGCATTACTGCAAGGGAGAAGACCTGGAAAGTTACCCTGCAGACCGAGGAGAGACTGGCCAGCAAAATTCTACGCCACAGCCTCTGGCGCTGGCTGTCAGAGAAGCAAACCTCTCTTTTTACTGCCTGGCCTGTAGTACCAGTACCTATAATCACTTTGCTTTGCACAGGAATTTTGTATTATTATTTTTAACTACTAGTACTATAACACCTGTAGCCATATTTATTTACGCTGGACAAAATTTGATCTGGATAACTCACCCAAACTTTGAGGGAGGGAAAATAAATCTTAAGAACAAATGCTTATGTACCCATAACTTCTCTAAAAGTGCTGACAGCTATTTCAGTTTGCATTTAGGACAAACACTTGATTGCCTACAGTTTCGGAAAAATATTAAGGAACTGTAGTTTCCTGTTTTCAGCTGAAGATATTATTCTATTTGTTCTCTGTCCAACCTTTCATTTTTGCAGACTTTTGGTTTAGTTGGAAAAATAATCTCCTGTGATGTTTATACGACAGATTTTAAAGAGAGTTACCTGTCAAGGTACTTTCAAGGCTTTGAATTTCTTCAATGAGAGCAGTAGGTAAATAAAATCAGTCTTTAAAACTGCACTTACTAACTTTCCATTGTCACACCAGAAAACATCAGTGAATAAAATATTGTTCAAAGAACACACTAGGCCATTACATTTCAAATGTCCCAAGCCTTTTCCTCAATCATGCACTATAGTGTGTGTCACTGGAGTTCAGCAATGTACACACTAAACAGAGCTGATTAGAAACACTAGCACTTCTGATATAGTGCAGGAAAAGAAAGGTAACAGTAGCAAAGCTGGATTCTCCTATCTTTTGAAAAACATCATTGGGACGTGGTTCCATGAGCCTGAGCATGCCCCGAAGCTTAGTGTGCCACTAATGCCCACTTGAGTGGCTTCACACCCTGTCGGGAACACTCAAAGGCATCCCTGCATGGACCCAGTATAGACAGGAGACAGATGAACACAGAAGCACTGTGCTCCTGCTATTGTGGTTAGGAGCAGCGTGGATACAACCAGCAGGTCCCACCGTAGCACTTCTTTAATCACTATTTTGGCGTTGTGTTGTGAATGGTCTTAAGCAAGGAGGATTCTATGAACATGAGCATCCTGCTGCTCCTCTTCCCGAGCTCTGCCCAGCATTGCTCAAGCTATCACATGCATGAAAGTCTACACTTGAATAGTCCTAACTCAGTGGACTATTCGTTATATTTAAAAAGTGAAGGGCACTTATTTTGCAAACTCTAAGTCTACAAGTTAAACCAAATCTCAGAAGTCGAAGGTGCTACTAGGATTCCAAAGCCCTTGCAAGTTAGAAGCCTGACTTCTGCATGAACCCTCTTACTTGAACAGAAATCAGACTCGATAGTCTCTCAAGGACAACAACCATCAAGCAAACTGAGCGATCCTACAGAATGAAACACCGCTATAAAAAGCTGTTGAAATCAAAGTGACTAGATGCTGTAATCACAGATCTGCAAGTGTGAGTTAGCACTGAGTTAGTCTTTGTATCTTCTTTTTATAATACATATAAACCCCAAAGCATTTCCTTCTGAACTGAAAAAGTAGACTCCCCTATTGATAGGGATGCTAACAAAACTTCTAGTACAACAGAAGCAAATTTTAAATGCACAAAATTATAAATGCACTATCATTTAATTTGACATTGAAATATGATTAAGCTCCCTGATTGAAAGTAAACGAAGAAAGAATTGCAGTCTTGCATGTCTTCAGTGATAAAAATAAGGAAAGCTCATAGCACCTTCTCCCCACAAGGATATTTCCTCCTCGTCTCCTCCCTTACTTCATTATTGAATTCTTGAGATACAAACTGTACAACGGACACAATGCAAAATAAAACTGCGCTACCATATATTATCAGAACAAGAAACCTCATCTCTTGCTAAAAGTATGAGCTATTTTTTCCCGTTACTAATTAGCACTCAAAAGCCCATTATTAGGTAGGATAAGGAAGAATTCAGGAAACTGAGAAAAAAAAGAGTCCACAACAGCTTAGCACTAAAGCATCAAATGAAAAAGGATTTCTCGTTAATTTCTTGTCCCAGTTTTACCAGCAAAGACACCCACACCAATTATTTTAAAGCATAATGACCATCAAGTTGTGCATGTGCACTGGAACAGGTTGCCCAGAGAAGCTGTGGATGCCCCTCCCTGGAAGTGTTCAAGGCCAGGTCAGATGGGGCTTTGAGCAACCTGGTCTAGTGGAAGGTGTCCCTGCTCATGACAGGGGGGTTGGAACCAGATGATCTTTAAGGTCCCTTCCAACCCAAACCATTCGATGATTCTATGATTAATTCAAGTTCTATAGCATTTTAGGCATCAAAAGGAAATCTGCAAAGTGGGGCAAAATGTTGCATTTGCAGGCCTTGGCAGGTAATCACACAGCTGAAGGGAAATGCAAGTGTACTCCTGCTTGCAGTCTGCTGGTCTTTCGATGAAAAGAGAGGCCAGGATCAACCAAAACATGGTGAAAGAAAGTTTTAAAAATATTTTTATTTTAAAAAAATCTTAAGTGTCTTTCAAGAGTTTGGTATTGATTTCTTTAGAAGTAAGGCAAAACCCAAAAGTAGCAAGCAGCAAGAGATACATTCTTCTTTTCTTACTTCCTGCTAACAAGAAAGTTGATGTAGTCATCTTTATGGCCATGACGTTGGGTGCTTATGAGCATATTTTTATACAGAGGAGCATTCAAATTATTCATTTAAATGTATTTAAAATGTATGTGTTGCCTTTTTATAGAAACCTTTTACTAGCTTCAAAGACTAAAATGGAAAAAACCCATGTAGACTCACCACAATGTAAGCCTAACAGTTTAGTAAACCATGTATCTGTTGTGAATTCATCTGGAGTTCAAACACAAATATAATCTCGATAAATAGTCACTGAAGAGACTTGATTTCTATGCCCAAAAGACCTTTGACTATCACATTCTTCACAGACTTACTAGCTAGCCTATTATATTGTATTTAAGTAGTCGAGAAGCAATGAAAAAGAAATATTCACCGTTTTTTTCTAAATATTGCTGTTTTATATGTAGTGTACTTTGTAGTTGAATTTTTGTAGAACACAACTGTAGGTTTTATATCACAACTTAAAAATCCAAGCAAAACAAAACCAAAACAAGCGAAATCCTCAGCCTCCTAGAGACCTTGTTAAACATGCAACTAAAGCCACCTTTGAGGCAGCAGAACTGACAAAAGTTCTCGCTGTGTCCCTTTGAACACATTCAAGTATGTGGCCACAGACACTATTCTACAGAGCCCTTGCAACCCTGGAGATACTTATGCACATGCTTTTGATGACTTCTGTTCACTATACCACTTAAGCAAAGACCAAACACAGCCACGAATGACATCATGGGTTTTTTTTCAAAATAAAGTCACAAAATGTAAGGTGAAGTGCTTAGATAAACAGATGTTCTCCCTGATTAAGGTGCAGTTCCACTGCACGTTCCCTGCTCACCAGCCAGTGCCTGCCAGCAGCAGAGAGCGTTGCATTTGCCTTCTGGATGGTGTTCAGTACAAGGAAATGCTGGAGGAGCCAACATCCTTTCAGACAATGCTCTCTCCACTACTCAGAAATACTTGTCCTTCCCCTATTGCCGCTACAAAATGGAGAGAAATCACATTTATCAAAAAGCAAGCAGGGTGTGTATTACAAAGGGAAAAATCAGCAAGCGCGTTCAGGGCTCCGTGAAACTGCTGAACTCCATGTGCACCCCCATTCACTCTCCAACTTGCGCGCTAAACGGCAAATGGGTCTCACTGGAAACATGTTGTTAAGGGCTGCAATATATGGATGTGCAAAAGGAGGGAGCACTGCAGTGCAGTAGAGAATTCACTTTACATTTACAGCTTTTCAAGTTTTTCATCACGATACTTACTGTACGTTTATTGAAAAGCTTTCTACGTATTGCAAACAGAAAAATTAAGAAATTAAGAAAAAGAAATCCCACGGCACTCCACAATTTATCAAACAGTGACAACACTTTCACTGTAAATGCATTCCACCAGTGAAAGAAAATGCTGCATTTTGTATTCATTTTTCTGTCTGGAGACTAATAACTGGAACACAATAGGAAAATACCCCTCCAGCTTGCCATGCCAGGAACATTTCATTTAGCAGAATGGACAAAACTTTCCCCATGAACCGGTTTGTTCACAAAGTACATAATTTTGGAAAAGTGCTTCAAAATAAAATAAAATCAGTCTGCAAACTCAAGGGAATCATTTTCATTTCCATCCAACTCTGAACGCAAATGTAACGTAAATGAAAGGCCTACATTAAAAGCTGACCACATGATTTCTGAACCATCGTGACCTGTTTCTGAATCCCCTTTCTGCTCCCTCTCTAGGAAGCCCAATGTGACCAGGTCGCTAGCCTAGGTGACTCAAAAGCTTCCAGCTACCAGGTATGAATCTTCCCCTCTCTGCAGCTTTTAAACAATCTCCTACAGAAATGGCAATGATTTCTTAAAATTTTATGACAGAGAGTCTTCTTTGCAATTTATAAAGGAACTTTTTTGGAAGAAATTAAATTCATAAACCAATGAAGAGTTCATGAAAAATGAAAGAAAAGGTCCATGAAAATAAAAGAAGAAATATTTATTTTCCTATGACAGTAAAAATGGTATCAGTGCTGTGGCAATATTCCAAATTCATACCTGGGCAGCTAATGGAGCTGGCGAGTTTTACTCAAAATACACTAAACCTGAGAAATTGTAGGTTAATGAAGATGGACCTTGAGACTAAAAGAATGCGTACTTAGTCTCACCTGTGCCTTGCACTAAAGCCTTCACTGAAGTCAACAGGCCTTGCTCAGGACAAAGCCAGACACACAGCATCTTTCATGCAATTCCACCACTGTTGCCTACCCTATACTAGCTTGACATTTTCTGAAACCAATTATTATCATGTTTTAGCCAGACATACCAAGTGGAGATTGAAGTCACTTCTACGAAATTTCTTGAACAAGTGTAGAGAATAAAGTAAGTAAAATCCTACAGTGAAATTCCACCTTCATTGAACCCATTATTCTCAAAATTACAGAGATTATGAAAATGGTGGATAACATATTCCATACACCCCCAGTAACTCAAAAAAAGCAGTTTAATTACTTCCATCCTCCACAAGGAAGTTTCATCTTTACCTTTGTACTTAGTTGAGATATATCCTTCATTTTAATTTCATGTATTATAAAGTTCTGCAACATTTGCTATTTTGGTGGACTTACTTCATCTAGAAGTCTCTTCTGACTTCCTAAGAAGTATCAGCTAAGAGCTCTTTCCATAAAGAGTTTTTTGATTGATGAACAGATGCTTAGTTCCTAATGATATTTCTGAGGCTGGTCTACTCTAAATGAAACATACTTAGATTAGCTAATTTTTAGTCTCCAAAGAATCATCTTAAATAAAGGTCACTGAACATCTCACTATGCAATTAATAAAGATTCAGCTAGTAATTCCTTGATCAAATATTAGTATTTTTGATTGGTCCCAGAAGAAATACCTTTTTTTATGTAAACCTGGCACAAGAATCAGAGCCACAGCTGCTCCCTGATATAATCAGTGTACAATATTCTAATCCCATGAACTCTGACTCAGCAAGCATCTGCTTTCCAAATAGACTTTATCAAACATCATTTTTTCAGAACTAGTTTTGTCAGCCAAGGTTTAAAAGGAGACAAATTTCAAAACCTTTCACAGAAACGCTTTGAAGTCAATCATTACACTTCAACTTCTTTCCAGAAGACCTTCCCTAGGAATTCAAATGGCTACAATACCGAGTTAGATTGTTTAATTAGTAAAAAGAGTACTGTTTTTTCGTGACATTTTATGTAGCCTACAGCTGGAGAAGTCGTTGGATCCACAAGGTTCAATGTGCGAGTTTTAAATACTAATGTTTTAATATACCAGTAGTCCCCCGACTGCCAGGAACTAAAGCAGATTTAACACCTGCACTTCAGACTGTACGTTGACTATCTGTGTGCTTCTAAGTACACACAGAAAGACATAAGCAGTGGAGATCCAGGGCCTGAGACAACAACTACCATTCTCTACTGCTACCTTGCAATTAAAATCACAATTTTGTGACTGTGAATTTCCCATGCAGTTTGCTATACCATTTCTACACTGAGACCCTTCCTATCATCAACAGAACAAAAAAATCAGTTGTAGATTCTTTTAGAAATGAACAATGTTAATACCAAAACATACGGACCTTCCATAATGCCATTTTTTTCTCATCTTTTTGCATTAATGCTTTCTAACGTGCAATCATTTGGGTTGCAAACAAGCAGTAAGATTGTTCTCCAAAGCTGAGAGTGAGCCAGAAACAAGAACATCACAGCCACACCAACAAAAAGGAAAACCACAAAACTCTGTAGAAATGTCATTGAACCGTGTAACTCTGAGGTCCAGACAGCTTCCCACTCAAAGCAGGACTATTACCAACATTGTATCATTAGGTCACCTGTAGCTTTACCTAGCTAAGTCTTGAACAACCTTCAAGAATGGAGACTCCACCGTCTCTTTGGGTGACCTGTTCCTGTCACGACCCACCTACTGAAGTTCTTTTTCTTATGTACAACCTAAACCTCCCCATATAACGTTCGTGAGCATTGCCACTTGTTGTGTTCTCCAGCACTACTAAGAAGACCTTGTCATATCTGTAAATACATTTCAAGGCCATCATTAGAGTGCTCACAGCCTTTTTTTCACAATCAGGAAAGCCTAGTTCCCTCAACATCCCTCACACAGGATGCGGACTCCAGCCTCTGCTCATCGCAGCTTCCCTCCATGGCACCCTTCCAGTTTCTCAAAATCCTTACTACACCAGGGAGACAAACCAAAGTGTTCCAAGTCCAGCCTCACAGGGTCACATGCAGAAGAATAAAAGCTCCTCTCCACCTGTTGGCCGTGCCCCTTACTTTGACCATATACACCAGCAAAGAACGCCTTTGGAGACAGTTAGGCTGGTATAAAGAAGAAATACAAAGGAGCCTTCGCATACCACCCACCATTGACGTAACACTGACAGCTGCACAGGTAAAATGAAACACAGAATACAAGGACTCATGTTCCACTGCTTCTTCTTCCCAACTTGAGGTAGGCTGACTTTCCAAAGAATTTTGCTCCACCATGAGGAGAATACACTTTCTCTTCACCCACTTTATCTGTTGGCTTTTATTTCTAAGAGCTTGCCATGCTATTTTTGCTAATTATAACAGGACTCAGTATGTATGGCTTAGATGGCTGGCTATTTTAGCATGGACTAATTGCCCCCGAAGGTGGAGAGAATTTAGGGCTGAGATTTACTGTGCATCTGTCAGAGCTCTACAGCATAGATATCCACATATGAACTAGTCATCTGGGATGGATGCATACAGAAAAACACCTTCACAATGTTTTTTTTTTAAACCAGTACAAGCACCTCTTTAAAAACAAATGTTACATTATACCCTTTCAGTTATTGACAGGTTTGAAGACACATTAGTATAAAATAGAACAGCTTACAGACAAATTACTGCTATAATTGGATAAAATATTGTTCTCTACCCAAAATATTTTATATTAGGAGCATTCCATAAGCATTCAATAAATATTCATTCATTAAAAATAACTGTCACACCGAGGTTATATAAAGTCTGTTCCATTTTCTAAAATAAAAAAGTTGTATAATAATCTAGAAAAGCTCCATTATAAGCCTCCATCTTTCTTCAAGTGTTACACAGTTTATAAAGACCTCTGTATTTAAAACTAAATGTAAGAGTTAACATAAGAAGTTATAATTAAGGTAACAGCATAAGAAACATTGTTCCCTGTTCTTTCTCCTACCTGCTAATAAGTTCAGAGCAAAAAGTATTCTGTATTAGTTGGATACCAAAATATAATTACCTAGTACAAACATAAAACAGTTAATTTCAGCGGCGGAAGGCTTCACAGCATTCTGTTGCAGTGCCATGGGATTGGAAACTCTACAGTTCGGAGACTAATTCTTTTAGCTTACTTAAGTAATATACTCTCATTTTCAAAAATCTACTTGGACAGGCAAAATTTGATATTTTTATTAAAACTTTTGTTCAGCTCAGTTACATGCTGTATTAGTTCTACTGATTATTATTTTTAATTTATTACACACTCAAAAGCTTCTGCAGTTCCATAATTGTTAATGACAAGTTAATAGCTGTAGTTTCAGGCCTCACTGAGCTAGACCAAAGTAGGAGGTCATACTCTAGGTCATGTCATCATCCTCACCGAGGATTTAAATCTTACGCAGGTCCAAGAGGCAGAGATAGGAGCATTACAGAAGTCCATATGACACAGTGCTCTTGAAATGGCAAACAGAAAGGGAGTATCACTGTGAGGTTCCCAAAATACAGGAGCAGTTGGAGAGCACCTGAGAAAATCTCTAGTCTTCACACAGCCTAAGCGGTTTGAAACAGCAAGCACTGTGGGAACCAACATGACTAGAATATCTGCCCTACAGATGTTTGCTCCAGCATGTAGACCAAGAATAACGGAGAAGATCAGAGAATCATAGAATGATTTCAGTTGGAAGGGACATTATAAATCATCTAGTTCCAACACCCCTGCCATGGGCACAGACACCTTCCACTAGACCAGGTTGCTCAAAGCCCCGTCCAGTCTGGCCTTGAACACTTCCAGGGAGGGGCATCCACAGCTTCTCTGGGCAACTTGTGCCAGTGACTCACCACGCTCACACTAAAGAATTGCTTTCTTACATCTAATGCAAACCTACCCTTTTTCAGTTTAAAACCATTACCCCTTGTCCTATCACTCCATGCCCTTGTCAAAAGTCCCTCTCCAACTTTCTTGTAGACCCCCTTCAGATACTGGAAGGCCACAGTGAGGTCTCCCCGGAGCCTTCTCTTCTCCAGGCTGAACAGCCCCAACTCTCTCAGCCTTTCGTCACAGGAGAGGTGCTCCAGCCCTCTGATCATCTTTGTGGGCTCCTCTGGACCCGCTCCAACAGGTCCATGTCTTTCCTGTGCTGAGGGCTCCAGAGCTGGACGCAGGACTCCAGGTGGGGTCTCACCAGAGCAGAGCAGAGGAGCAGAATCACCTCCCTCTCCCTGCTGGCCACGCTTTTCTTGATGCAGCCCAGGATACAGTTGGCCTTCTGGGCTGCAAGTGCACACTGCGAGGTCATGTTGAGCTCCATACACAGATCTGATACAGATATAGACATGGTGGAGGAAAGAGACAGTCTCCAAGCAGGAGTGTGCAGGCTGCAAAAGGGACGCGGGAAGGAAGATTCCTCTGGCTATCAAAAGGTGATTGACTACTGGAGAACAAACTAGAAGCAGAAGAGAGAGAAATGGACTATCCATGAAGAACATAAAAACAATAAAAGAACAACCATATGCTGACAGGGAAGAAAAGTAAACAGGGAATCACAACGGGAGAGAGGGGCGGCAAGTGAGAGGCTGAAGAAAACAGAGAAATCCAGGAAGGAGAAAGCAAGGCTGAAGTCAAAACATTTTATTTATTTCAGATTTATGCATTTCTATATTCATTCGCTGAAGGTGAGATTCCTTTTGAACCATCAATCATTTTTGCAAGATGTGACAAGCAGTTTTTCATCTAGACTCCCTTTTTCCATTTCCTTTTTCTTTGCCTTTTCAAAGACCGACAGATCACTTCGCTAAGCTATCTATCACTAGCACTGCACGGCAAGGCAGCAATTTTGGGTGCACAGGCAAACACACGTGCACTCTTCCTCAACCACGCAGCTGGGCTGCTGACTCCACCAATATCTGCAGCTCTGCAGAAGTACCATTTTCTTACATGCTTTTCCAGACTGTGAAACATGACTTTTGTTCTTTCGTGTGCGTATGACGCACATACTTAAAACTTTTGAGTCCGTAAGTGTCTAAAAGACAGACAGCACAAGGACAGAGATCACAAGAGCTTTAATGCAGTTCTCATCACCCACAGCAACGGCGTAATGGTTTCTGGAAGTTACAAGGAAACTACCAGGCAGGTTCTCTGCAGACCCCCAACAACGAGAAGTTCCTCAACCAACTGCAGGAGTAGCTTGGAGCTCTAATCAAGGAAGGAAGATATCTGCTAGAGGGAGGTGTATAATCAGAAGAAGAGTTATTTGTCTGGAAGTTCTTGAGTGAAAACTGGTCTAGTTTCTACTCACTCAGCCCACAGAATGCATAGAGGGCAGGCCTGAAAAACTTTGCCCTGCCAAGGTAAAACAGTAGGGTTTCAGTGATACTAAGGGCATTGAGCCAACTTGTAGCTATAGTGAATAATGTGTTTAGGGAAAATGAGGAATTTTTTAATTAAACTGAAAGTCTATAGAGTTAAATCTGTCAGCAATTTACATGCCACCTCTGTATAATATTGCCTTGGAAGGTTCAGACAGGACTTCCATGCCATCTATATCCTAGAAGATATGATGCACATGACAACGATATGTTTTTGCAAGCAAGTTGCTATCAGTGTATATAATGTCCCCTGCAATCTATTAGGACAAAATTTGAACCCTAAAACCACACAGTTTCTTGTAAGATTCTACAGTCGTCTCACAACAGAAGTGGATTTTACTCATTCATGAATGGGGGTGAATAGTTGATGTTGTGATCCTGAAAAATTTACATATTAGATAAGTACATCTCTGACTTTTAAAGATGGAAGTAGTAGTTCAGACATTTTGTGTTCTCATAAGGAGGCACCTGTGGCTATGACTGTAGTGCAAAAAATATCTCCATTAAACAAAGCACATGGTCCTGGTGGGTCCTTTCCTGCAATACAGCAGAACACTCTGAACTGCCAGTGTCTTTGTGGACAAACCAGCCGTTCTGGAAGAACTAGAACAAAGAACCTGGCCCTAATACAGAGATACGAGATCTTTCGTGCCTGGAAGCAGGTTCATAGTCTTTTTACAGACAGCATGACAAGGTAGATGAGCTTAAGCGTTTCATCTGTCTAAGGCTATGAAATAATTTTGACACGGCCTTCCTTCAGTATAAACTTTACTTTGGTACAGGAGGGAGTGCAGGAAAAGCGTATGTTAGACCTTCACAGGAAAACTCAAACGTACGTGTACGTTTGCTTATATTTTTGCACAAGTGTGTGATGTTCCTTCAGAAAAGAAACAGCAAGGCAGAGGGAAGGAGGGGAGACCGCCTTTCTTCTGGGGAACTACTGAGCACACGGGGAAGGAGTTACCTTCCAGAGACTGCAGTGCCTGCCAAAAGGGAGTCACAGCTCAGCCTGGGGATGCTTGCAGCTCACATAGATTCACAGGATCACACACCAGTAGGGGTTGGAAGGGACCTCTGGAGATCAGAGAGACTGCCCAGAGCCAGGAGAAAACACCTAGACCTCAGAGAGACAAGGAAGGCAAACTGCTTGGTATCAGAGGAGTCAGTGCAGCATTTGCTGCCATTCAGAGCTGTTAAACTGCTTGGAAGTAAAACTCTTTTGAACAGACACAGTGGGTAGCAAATTTTTGAATCAACAAAAAAAATGCTGTATACTTTCTTTTTATCCTACCTTATCTAGCCACTCCGGGTTTTCTGGATTTAAGAAGTTACTTATTGTAGCTTTGACTCAGATAAAATCTGGCTTGAGTTCAAAAGCTTCTTGTCTTCTTCAGGGAGCTTATTATAGGAGAAAGATCTATACACATCTACCTCTGGTCTGACTCAAGGCTTTATTCACAGGGTAAATGAGGAAACCAGGAACAAGCCTTCATCTGGAAGAGACCTTGCACCGCCATGAACAGATTTGCCCTTAGTCTCTCTCAAATATTAACTCTACCACTTTGTCAGAGCATGCTGCTGCGTAAGCATCTATAAGCATCATACATGTTCCTGGACAGCAAGAGAGATAGAAATTAACCTCACTTCAATCCAGAAATTCCTGGCAGACTTTGCTGACCTGAGGCAGAGCAGTGCAGAATACAGTGAAAATGCCCAGTGCAATTCGGTCCCATCTCATGGGACGATAGTTTCCAACAGCTCTGTAGGGAAAGAGGGTTCAAGCCCGACCAGCTGGCTGCCCTTGAACAGAGCAGACACTGGCTGTAGAAGACAAGAAATGACAGTAGCTGGAAGAGCAAGAGGTCTTCTCTGTGATTTGGATCATCTCAGGCAATTCACAGCATACTAGGCCTGACTAGGGTGATGGTTACTGATGAGATGTTGCCTCACGGAGCTTACTCTGTGTATGTATAGGGACCCTGTATGGAGGATTTCAAGGAAACCTCTGTGACTTGCTCTCTTTGGCAAAAGGAAAAAAAAAGCAAGTCTAGATGGTGTCTGAATGATATGCTGCAACTGAGCAGAAACTGTAAGTCTGAACTTCTGTGGGAAATCGAGACAATTAAAGGCGGAGGCAGAACACCACATGCAGTACCAGAGTCATCATACACAAGTTTTTTGGAAAGAGAGTGAAGTCCAGTACCTTTCCTTCGAATTAAATTACTCAGGAGGAAAGGATGAGTTGGAAGCTGATTTTGATTGAACTCACTGGCCAGCTCATAGCACATGTCATGTACCTTGGTGATGAAGTCTTTTTTTCCCCTTTCCTCTGGAGTTCCCTGAAGAGACTCCAATACAAGTGAGGATGACTCTGAAATGAAGACTGTGCACTCAGGGATCACTCACATGAGAAGACAGAACCAAAGCCCAGCCTTCTGAAGTGCAAGGGTCTGTAGTTACCAAAACAAAAACTGAAGAGAGATATTTTTTCCTTTAGAGACAGATGATAACACAGGTCACGCTACACTTCGGTCACTAGTTATATTAAAAGTCTTGCTGCTCTCCTCTGTAATAGATGTATGCTTTCATTAAAGTTCTCCACTTTCATCCCCTGTATTGTAAAAAAGATAACAAAAAAAAGCTTAAACTGACAGAGAAAGCAACATCTTGCTTTCTTGAAAACACAGGCTTCCATGAGCAATCAAGCAGCTATTTCCAATCCCAGATGTCCATCCCCCTAGGTTTCCCTAGCATCTTTCCTTCCAGAACTGTGTGCTCTAAATTGTATTTGCTGCAATTATGAGATTGTCACTGAAGCAAATCAGGATGCCCTGGTCTTTAAAATGTGTTTATCCAAGTGATAATTGACAAGCATTGGCTTGTAAATCTTTATTGCTGCTTCATGCGTTACTTCTCTCTTGTTAAACTGCTGTAAAAAGACTGCATATAATTTAAATCCTGATGGATGTATACATACAAGAGCAAGAGACACAAAAAATTGTTACATTACTGCTAAAATGATTGAGATCATGTGATTACAGAAAGCTCCATAAAATGCTGAAAAAGACTTTGATTCATTAGAGTGGAATAATATCCTACACCAAGGTCCCAGCATCCATTGTTCAACCGCACACAAGTTTCTTTGCTGAATAAAAAGATGCATAGGAAAGGGTCCTATGTTCACTCTGTTCAAAACACAGACTAAGCCTATTCTTCTCTTTTATGTACTGCATATAAAGCAGTTATCAAACCTAAAATAGCAACTTCTGTTTTTCTTACTCAGTTATATTAGTAAAACTGTCATGAAACTTTAAAGCTTCATGAATTTAATAGTTTTGGGACACTACAATATCAAACAACGTCTGGAAATATTGCAATAAAAATTTAGGAAAATGTTATTTGTTTTAAAATAAGCCAGAATAAAGTTATTTATCAACACAACTCAGCTACATTATCTTTATTTTACTTCACCATTTTAAAATTTGAAGCAGCACTATTACTTCTTTGCTAGACTGGATGGCTACAATCAAAATGAATTTTCTGCCTCAACTCATCTTTTTATTCCAGACTTTTCTAATTAGGCTGTTCTCAGGAATGGAAATGAGTGAAAAACTCAAACTAAAAGGTATTTTCTCTCATATCGAAGAAAAAAACCCCATACATGCAGGGTCTCAGTAAATCCCATATGCCAGGCAAGGCAGCAATCCCAAGCACGCAGGCCCATTACTGTTCCAGACAGTTCAGAGTCACTATTGCTCAGCTGGAGGTTCACGGACTTTGCATTAACAACTTCCTTCAGCATCCAAGAACGGCCGCCTTCTGAAAATCCAGTCAAACTCTTCTGTTGGCCTGAAGTGAGATAATACACGAACTGCGCAGTTTCTCCTCATTATTCATTCCCACAGCAGCCGGCTAACTCTCAATTCAGGCATACGCAGCGAGATGAACCACTGAATTTTCATGTTGGGCAAGATCAGGAGGCACACAAGCTGTATATGGGAGCTGTTGCAAGGGGATGGAAAGTCATACCATGCTTGGCCCTCCCAGTCCACACTTCACCTGCTATTTACGATCAGACACCACAGCTAACCTTCATCATCGCTAACTGAGGTGTTTAAAATTCAAGTCTCTAAATTTTGAGTTATTGTTATCACCCTGAGTGTGCCTTTAAGTTATAAGGCCTACACAGAAGAAAGCGGATCAACAAGCCAGACCTGCTGCCTACTGGATGAGTATCAATCCACTCAGATAATAGTCAGGCCTGGTGACAAGTCGTTATGAATTGCACTGACTATTAACATGAGAGACTCTGGTTTGAAAAGGACAATCTGATAGCTAGCATAGGAACAGGCTCATCATAAATCATGCACACTGGCAAATCAGACAGCAGAAGTAGTCATAAATCTTGAACATCTCTCAGCCTTTGGGAAGAAACACCTTTTGCTGTCGAAAGGTAAGCTATACTTCAGCAGCTTCATATTTTTCTAAGCAATACAGAAACAGAAAAACAGAACAGAAAGAACAACAGAAACCAGTCTGACAGAGGCAAAACTGTTGCACCCTTAGGGACTGATTAGTTCTTGTATGTACTCAACTGTCACTCTACATAAATGTCCCCGATACAGATGTCCAAGTGCAGATAACAGAAAGTTCAGAGAGTACGTCTGGCGGGCAACTACCTGGGAGAGTAAGAGACAAGTTATGGCACATAAGCCTTTAAATACACGTTTCACTTGTGCAGCATTTGTGTAGCATCAGTACAAATCACAGAACGAGCGTCACCCACGACTTCTTACAGCTTTCCCAGCAGCAGGTGTGCGACACATCTGTATTGTGCCAGTAGTCCCGGCAATATGTCTGTATCACGGCATGTATCAAAGAGGCAGTGCTTGTTTGGCACGTTTCCTCCTCAATTTCTGCTTATTGCTTAACATTCCCAGGTAACACTGCTCATCCCAGGCACCTTTTACAGTCAAGAGAGAGTAACACCTCCAGAAGGTGACTCACCTGGCCTATTTTAGGTGCCTGTCTCAGAATGGTGAATCATTCCTTGGAATATACATTTCTCCCCCTTGACTGTACATAAGCAAATCGCCTCAGATGAGTTAGCCTACTAGTTCAGTTCCATGTAAAATCTGGACTTCTAAGTTACATGAAATAAATATGGCCATATGTTTTAATTAAGATTTTGTTTTAGATCAACGGGAAAAAAGTGTACATCTTAATTAGCATCCATAGGTTATCACCGCATACCTATATACATTTTTTAATTGGTGGAAATGTAAAGGAAACAGTTTGACTCAAGGAAAGAGGCAAAAAAGCATATTCAGACATTGGATTCAAAATATTGATACCACTAATAGCAACACTATAAAAAAAAGCAATTTAGAAATTGTATTGTAAGTACAAAAGTATTTATAAGCAGCTGAATATTGATGCTTGAGGATATGGAGAAACACAGGAAGCATTATTATTTGAATTCGCATAGTCTATACACAAGATATTTTTGAGCAGTGTTGTAATTCAAAACAGCAATTGTGAAACAATTTTCAGAAGACCTATTAGTGACTATGAGCTCCTCTCAATTAATGACAATTTTTGAGGATGTTACAAGAGACAGTACAAGACGAGACAATCTTAAAGAATCATAGCTCAATTAGTAGGAACTAGAAAAATTGTGCTGTTATCTTCATGTCTGGAAGAAAAAGGCTTTGGACTCACAATTATGGAGGCATTAACACATGAGATTAAAATTTAACAAGAATAACAGCAATAGACAGTGGTGTTACAAAACACATGCTTGGCCATTCTAAATGGAAGTGGAAGAGGGGAAAAAGATCACCCCCAGAAAACTATTACTGAGCTTTTAAACTGGAGTAGTTTCAGTGTGATAAATTAAAGGAGATGAAAACTTTTTAAAGTGAAATGTGCAGAATTAATATGTATAATGTTTTCAACATTTTGTATAAATCTGAACACTTAAAATGCTCTCTACCATACTTGAGGCTTGAACAAAGCAACCGGTTGCATCTTTACACGTCCTCTGTATTATTTCACTCCTTAAGTTACCTTGAGATTTCTTGTATTATAATTTGCTACCCTTATCTCCATGAGGGTAAAAAGAGAGGCATTAAGTGAGACTTCAGAGAAAAACACAGATTATATTACAGTGTGTAGCTGAGCTGGTCACTAAAACACAGACAAAAATTGGCAGCCAGGTAGATCTGAGATTTCAAAGAAAAACAAACAGAAAGCAGTGTCTAATCTGCAAAGACAATATCCAAATCCCACATCAGGAGGAGTGACTCAAAGCCAAATGGTGTAAGATCTTGCTTCTAGATACAAAACTACTGAGGATTACTTTAATAGAGAACACTTAAGTAATCATATTTGATGGGTGAGACTGCATCATTTATCAAAAACCTATGGTAAAATTTAATTTTCCATGTGAGTCAAAGACAGCAGTGCTTGTTGTTGCTGATCTGTGCCTGTTGATGCCTTCTGAAGTGGAAATGATGGATGCCACATGTTCTAGCTGTGATTAAATTTGCTTTGACAAAGCGGCATGGAAATCTGATTTTCAATAGACTCTTGCATTTCACCCAGTGCTGAGTAAACAGATACACAACATAATGCTATATGGTTGTCAAGCTGATGGCTAATTCATTCTGCCAGTCCAATCAATCTATCCTTTAAAATATTACCTGTCAATATCAAGTAGGTTCAGCTTGGAAATTGCATGGAAACGGGAAGCTGTTTAGAAATAAACACTGCCGAAGTCAAATGTGTCATAAGTTATTTCTCCAGGTCTTCCCAACAGCTTCAGTCAGCCCCAACAAGGTCGGCAGAAAATTTTTCTTTCAGCGTGTTTGACGCTTCTCGAATCTGTTACCATCCAGTTATGCCACAGAATGAAGGTACAACATACCAAAACCCTCTCTTCCTGTGTTACTGCTTGAAGAGAAGGAAGCAGAAAATCACATTAAGACTACAGCTTATCTAAATGCTATTATCCAAATACTTGAAAATGCTGTACCTACACTACTGTCAGAAACAGACATCCTTCATACCTTGACTGACAGGGAATAGGAGTTGGCAAAACACAGTTACAAGAGATCTTTAACTGCACTGATCTCAGGCACCCTTACATAACCTTTTAGTTTTACCCTTAGTTTGGAGGAAATTAGGATATTGCCCACTAATCTTTATCGGCAGCATTTCTGTGGACATTCTTGCCCTCTCCACAGTGCCTGAGCTCTCGTCAGCTGTCATAACCACACATGCGTGATGCTCCCAATATTATCTCTGCTTTCAGCATTCAGCTCCACACAGCAAATCACCACAGCAAGTGGTATAAGTACATACTGAATCTATTCTGTAAAAAAACAGTTTGAAACATCAGTGTAACGATTTTTTCTTTCATTTTTTCTTTTAAACGAAAGGATGTCTAGAATCCTAGTACAGCTGCTAAATTGTAAGACAACCCCCAGCCCTCTGACAGTGTCAAACAGAGCAGTAATTAGAGAGAGTTATTTTAAGTTTAACTGAATCATGATGAAAAGAAAAAACATGCTAATAAGCACTAACAATCACTTCTTATTCTTCTATTCCTCCGCTATTCAGACCTGCAGAGCTTGAAAAAAAAAATCTGATTTAATACAACCTCATTCCTCAGAGAAAGAAGAAAGGAGAAGATTTAATTCAAATTACACCAAAAGAAAGATGAAAGCCCTTGGCTCGTGGTCACATAATATAATAGGAGTTGCACACAGTGCTTGGCTTTGTCAGCAAACCATAATGGAATAACGCTTTTTATTTACAGAAAAATGAAAAGATACTCCAAGTTCATATAAGTTTATGCAGGGACTTCTGCTGTCAACATAAGACAGAATGAGACTCTTGTCCTCGCCAACACTACCCTCCAGTCCAAAACGTAACTATATCAAGACAGTTTCGCTGTCCATAGTCTTGCTTAACAGAAAGGTCAAGGCACTGAAGAACACTGAAAAATGACACCAACTGAACAGAACCATAATTGGTATCTCAAATTTCATCAAAATCAAAAATCTGCCAGTCTGCTTATACAGTACCATTCACACACGGAACAAAACGACCAAGCCTTGCACCCGAGTATTATCTTGGGCCTTGGAGAAAACTACTTCAGCCTTGAAATACGGTACCTTCAGCATGTTTGTAAGCAGTACATCCATATTTGCATCATTTTGAAATACCTGCTTTCTTGTTTGCTTGTGATTTGACTGCTGTCATGTTACTTGGAGCTGAAACATGAAATTCCATGCCAGACAACATCCAGCGTCCACCTACTCAACAGATGTCTAACAAGGACAATGTAAGGGAAAAATTGCACATATTAATACTAATTTTGCAGGAAAGTTTTAAAAGATTCTCTAAAGTAAGCTTAATCTTGACATAAAAAATTGCTTTCAGAGCTTAGTGTGCTGATTCAGAAAGATGAACAGACAAGCCTGAGATATAAGCCTGAAACCAAACCAGAAAGATTGCTGTCAGTACCTTTATTTGTGAAAAAATTGATCCTAATTTATTAAAATGTATTTCAAATTTGCTGATTGTGTTTTTTGACTTGTTGAAAAAACAGCTGTATTTATAGAATTTATGTCAAACTTCTCTGAAGCAAAGGCTGAGGCACATCCATATCAAGAAATGCATTATAGGATACAGATGCTCAAAGCAACTCTGACCCTAGCTAATACATCCGTAGCACTTAGTGCTGGTTAGACACAGTAACTTGGGTCAAAAGGAATGCAGTTTTGTAAATGTCGGGGGCTGGGGGGAATGAAGCATATCAGCTCTTTCTTTGTAATTGCACTGTTCTTAATTCCACAGCAGCCCTGGTTGAAGACTTGCCCAGTTTCCTCAGAAGACATTTTCACGTCAGTCAAGGACTCGTCAGGTGCCACATAATCATCTTACATACTCATATAGATATCCCAGAGATTTGCTTTCCAGAATACTCATCTGTTTTCACACAGAATCTGGTTAAACAGACCTTTTTATCTGGATGAAGTTGCAGGGAGGTGACAGTGCAGTCAGTTCTTGTTATTATTTGCAACTGGAAGGCATTTCTTCCTCTCCTGACTCTGGGCATCCTGACTCATATACCTTCTATGAAGGTGGTATCTTTTTCACACTTTGAAGAAAAGGTTGGATAAGCACGGCTCTTGCCATACTGTACATTTTCTGTACATTTTGATTAGGAAACTCAAGGTTTTTTTCAGCTAGTTCTGTTGAAAACTCTCTTCACAGTAGGCTGAGGTTAAACCCAAGGATTAATTTACTATATCCAAAGTAGTCAACACAGCTAGAAACAGCTGTAAGAAACAAAAGTGAGGAACTGAAGGAAAAATAGGATTTTGCCTACCCACACCAATATTAAATCCGAAAGCTATCCCTCCCCTTTTATGCAGGTGACTACGACACACACTGCGAGACTTTCTGCATGCACTATCCCAAGAGACAGCCTTAACTACAGAGAGCCTGCTCCCAGTGCCATGCACTTACTTTCACAGGTAACGTCCTCTTTGTACTCCCCTGGGGCTCCAGGCAGAATTAAGTTTCCTACCTTGAAATGCATTCGCTACTTCTGCCCCACCCCCATAACCGAATCAGTGCTAATTTATTCAGGAGAGCGCCCTGCCACTCCTCGAAAATAACCCTCCTCTTGCTTCCTCAGACATGCAGAAGTTTCACCTTAGATTGGGTGTCATCTCAAGTAGGTAACCAACAGCTCCCCTTTTCAGTTAGAGCTAAACACTTCCAGCCTCCCTCGCTTACATAAATCAACGTACATGTTTCAGTCTGAAGAATCTCCATCCCCTGAAGTTTACATTTCATATCTGTGTACATTCACAAACACGCCTGGAACAAATATGTAACTGGGAGAAACACAAGCAGGTCTCCTTCGGTTCCCTCAACAGGACAAGGAGGACCAGTCGCTAACTGCTCTGGGCTGGCAGTGAGCTGAGGGTGCTGACCTCCTCCATCAGGCTAATGGGATAAAGGAAATGACTCCTGGTAATACTCAGCTGGTGCAAGTTACATGGCTCCAAGACAGTATTGCAGGCCTATGCTAGACAGCCTAAGAGAATAAATGCACTTCAGAAACAATGTCTTGAGGGCTAATCTGAGAACACTGTTCTTCTAGGCCCTTCAGAAGGAACTACATCCTGGAATCACAAAGCCTGATTGCTTTGAAGAAAGAACTCAAAATTACTATCCATCCATCCTAGCTTCTAGTAGGGGTCTACCTGCAAAAAGCACCGTGTCAGCAGATCATTCATACCTGCCTTCTTGGTGAGATTTCCTGTCCTGTATTATACCAGACAACTATGAAAACTGAGCAGTTGGAAGGCTATGGTTACATTAAGTCTTTGAGGTGGCTGACATTTTAGTGGCTAAGTGATACAGCAGGCAAATAAGAGGCAATATCACACAAGGTATCCGAAAAGTTTCCACCAGGAAGGGGCAGATGCCTGGTATAGTCCAGCACAGTATCACATGGAAGAGATACAGCATGTTCAAAGGTCTAAAATCAGATGTCCTGGAGCATTCGAATTCATTGTCTAATTTTCATGGGACATGAGAGAGAAGCTTTTCATTGTCAGACACATTACAAAGGCCGTTATAAAGCTTCTAAGTAGAAAGAAATGGCATGAGACAATGTGGTACAGGCAAGAAGCTCTAACTGGCATGAGAGGAATGGTTCAAACAGTACATAATTCTGTTTCACTATTAAAATATTAGACTGTCTTGTCTTGCCTTACTTTACAAAAAGATCTAAGATATCTACAGAAAGATCTAAGATTTTGGCCCAATAAATTAGCACTGAAACCTGAGACACCTCCACCAGCACTTACGCGATGATATACTGTACAATTAAAAGTTGAAGTCAAGCTTTTCATTAGAAAATGCTTTAAAAAATGGTTCTTAAACTCTTGTGTCATTAATTTTAGAAGTTTCAAGCACATTTTCATAATTAACTGCCCCACCTGCCTACATTTCTGTGAAAAATTTCAACTTGAAATTATTGAAAATAATATTTGAAGAACCCAAACCACTGGCACAGTATTTAAAAAAAAAAATCAAACTTAAGCTCTGGGTACACATACAGCAAATAGGAAAGCATTAATTTGAGTGTCAAAATAGGCTCTGGACAGGAAAAAAAACGAGGTCCACAGAATACTGTTAATCATGTCTTAAACAGATTAGCATTAAAACTAGGAGATAAATTAGCCAGAAGACATGAAGTAGTAGTGTTTCTCTCAACACCAACAGAAACAGAACTAGCAAATTTATCTTTGACAAAATAGAAACACCTCCCATAACTACAGGAAAAACAGGGTAATATTTAACGAAAGCAGACCAAAACACTATGACCGACAGCAGATGGAAGAAGAGACAGAGGAAATGTACAGGAAGAAGAAAACCACCTTGAGAAAAATCTATAGATAAAACAAAAACTTATGATAACCAAAAAAAAATCCAAACATGTCAGCCTCAAACATTTTGCTTAAGGAAACTTTATAGGAATAAACTCACTAGAAGTAAATCTTGGAATACAAGACTTACAAAACAAGAGTATCTACTCCTTTGGTTAACAGAAAAAGACCCCAAATATTTTTAAAAAGGAATTTTGAGAAAGGATTCAATATTATTTTGTTGATAGGAAAAATGATATAATGGTCTTGCCAACAGTACCTGCAATAATAGATGATAGCTGTTTGCATACGTAATTTTTAATTATTCCTTCCCATTTAATTCTTGTTTGCAGCAGCACAGTCAAATTGTTGCAGAAATCAAGATGGCTACTGGTCATCTTTACTTGGAAGGGGTAAATATGTAGCTTCCCAAATAAAACAGAATTATCCTTCCGTGAAAGACTTGAAAATTATGATACTCATTCTGAATTTGGAACTTCTTACAATTTTTTAATTTCCCACAGAACCACAATTTTGAGCTGCACTTACCAAAAAAAGTATTTAGGACACACTTTTGAAACCTGTCACTGACAATCAGCCTAATCAGATGTTGTGAGCAAAACAGTCTTGACTCAGGGAATTTTATTTTAGTTTTCCTCCATGCGTCATCTTCCTGCTCCTCTGCGGGTTCCTGTGGTCTCTTCCACAGGCCGCAGTCCCTTCAGGTGCAAAGCGCAGTTTCTTCACATGCTGCAGTCCCTTCAGAGGCGTACGTCCCATGGTGGGAGTCCTCCACGGGCGGCAATCCCTTTGTGAGTGTATCATCTGCTGTAGCATGGGTCCTGCATGGGCTGCAGTCCCTTTTAGGGGTGTACGTGCTTCTGCATGGGTCCTTCCATAAGCCACAGTCTCCGTTTGGGGGTTTCCCAGCTCCAGCACTGGTTGCCTACAGCCCACAGTCCTATCGGGAGTGTCCCTCCTCTGCCATGGAGTATCTTTTTCCAGCAGGGTATCTCCAGCTGCATCTCCAACAAGGTCCTCTTCCACACATGTCTTCCATTCCTCCTCCCTGGTCTCCACACACCCCTCTTCACATATCTCCTTACATCTCCTTCTATGTCTCCTATTCCTAGCAGTTGAGGCTCTCATAGAATCACAGAATCGTAGAGTGGTTTGGGTTGGAAGGGACCTTAAAGATCATCTAGTTTCAACACCCCTGCCGTGGGCAGGGACATCTTCCACTAGACCAGGTTGCTTAGAGCTCCATCCAACCTGACCTTGGACACTTCCAGTGAGGGGCAGCCACAGCTTCTCTGGGCAACCTGTTCTTGTGCCTCACCACCCTCACAGTAAAGAATTTCTTCCTTCTCTCTAATCTCAGTCTGCCCTCTTGCAGCTTGAAGCCATTTCGCCTTGTCCTGTCACTGCCTGCGCTTGTAAAAAGTCCATCTCCAGCTTTCTTGTAGGCCCCTTCAGCTACTGGAAGGCTGCTGTAAGGTCTCCCCAGAGACCTTATCTTACACTTTTATCTTTTATACCTTTTTATTAAATGTGTCCAAGCAGAGGCACCGTATGCTCCTCTCCCCTGGTGGACTGAAGTTCTGGCACACTGCGGAGTGTTTCAGAGCTGGCTTGAACTGCTTGTGTCTGGCACAGGACAGTTCCTGGCCTCCTCCTCCAAGAGGTACATCCCTGGCAGCACCCTGCTACTGGAGTCCTGCCATTTCTACCCCATACACCAGAATTCCAGTAAGGCACAAAAAATTTCACATTTTCACCATAATGGCAACATGGAAAAGTTGCAGCCAGTGGCTGTAAAGGCATCAAACATCGGAAGGCAAAAAAGGGAATTTTTTCTAACACAGGACATCAATTACATGAACAACACTTGAGGGTGATCACAGTCTGCTAGGAGAGTAACATAAAAACGGGTACTGAAAGAATCAAGAGTGAATTGGCAACATGTTCACTAGTTTTGAGATGCACTCAGCCATTGAATATTGCTTTTGGTTTTAAACATTTTTTTAATTTTCAGACACTAATTTCCATTTAAATAATTTCATAGCTAAGGATGCTCCAAAACAAATGAATCAGTCTTAGCATGTAGACTACACCTCAGAACATTTGGTACGTTCATTTTTCATTGCAAATTATGCATGCTTCGTCACCGATTCATATCGTACTGCTTCTAATTGATTAGTCAACACTTCAGAAAGCCAGCAACACCAGAGTAGCTTGGGAGCTGAATTTCAGAAGGGAGAGGAAGTGGGAAACAGGCCATCCAATGTTTTTATCTCGAAAAAATACAGTATAATCTTCAAACAAGCATCTTTAGAGTTTCTTACTCTTTTCAACACAGATCTACTACCACGGGTAGCTGTCGTTATTCTTGCAGCATTGCATAGCATTAAGGTGTTGAACAGTGCCATAAATTTCTTGTTATCTTGGTTCCAGAGAGTATGATGTGCTTCTCCGGGATAATAACTGACTTACTGCATTGTCTACTATGCTTGTTTTGTTTCCATTTTTTGGACTCTACAAGCAACCCATCTTTGGCTTCCTATGTCAAAAATAATCTGTAAATTTAAATTGCTTTTGTCATTATGCAGTGGTAAAATAATGTTCTGAAACTATCTATAAATTCAGAAAGCAGTTTTCCAGCCAAACAAAACCAGACATTTGAAGAAATGTGAATAATTTAATCCAGAAAAGATGCAGGTTCACTCTTCCACAAAGATTAATTTGATTCTAGATTATATACGCCTTGAAAAAAAACACAAATCAAAATAACTTATCGATTAGCAACAGATTATGAAGGAGGATGAGCCAATGTTAATGCATTACCAGTGATAAGGAAACCCAGGAAATACTTCATGCCATTCACTCAGACAACAAAATAAAATAACTATAGCAGTTTTTGCTTTGACCCATAGCATTCTGATGGGTGGCACTGATTAATACATTGGTTGTAGCTGTAAGTTTTCATCTGACCACCCAAAATCAACAGAAATTTTATTGTTATTCAACTACTGTCAGGCAAAAACACGGGTAAATATAAATCATAATGTTATCAAAAGTCCACAGCAGTGAGAGACTGAATATATATATATATATAAAAAAAAGTGCAAGAACAGCTTATCAGTGATAAATAAGCAATATGCCACCAAAGCTTGCCACATAAATCAGGAAAAAACTGGCTGAGACAATGTTAGTGTGACTAATACCTTAGTTAACAGTCCACATCAAGAGACCCCACTTCACTCCCAGTGTTCATAACTAAATATTTAGTCCTGCTCTGCAAGCCTCTGTCAAGGTCAGGCCAGGTCCCTGGCCGCCGTGAGTGCCAGGGACAGAGGGCACACAGAATGAGGGAATTGTCACATACATATGGCTACCAGCCCCGGTACAATCTTCTCGTGACACACATCATTATCTTTTATATTAAAAGTGTAGGAAGGTTAAACAACATACTGCAGAGAGCTTATGTACCACACTGATACAAACAGTAACACGTTCAGACATAGGATGCAGCTCGGTAACTCCTGGCTGTTAGTGCTGGGCAAGCCCTGATAGCTCCGTTTCAAGTTACAGTGAATTAATAGTACGAATTTTATCAGCAGATAAAATTAAGTCTTTTGTTGTAAAATATTAGTGCTCTCTTTCATCCTTAAACTCATGCATGAAATACTTACTGAGGACACAAACACTTTCAGCTATAGCAAGAGTACGTTAATTCCACCAGACGTTACGTACATTTTACAATTAACAAAATGGAACAAAGAATTTGCTCGGCACTTCTTTTCCAGATACTTGTTCACTCAGGACACTCAAACTCGAATCCCAATTAACTGAACATTTGGCTTTAAAGTTCTTTAGTTAAATCAGATCAAAGACTCTGGTTTGGAATATAAGCGAGCACACTTCAGTTTGTCTCAATTTTTAAGTGAATTAAAACAAATCAAATGAAGGCCATCGCAATTCAGAACCAGAAAGGTTAAACAAGGATTTGATCTAATTTAACTAACATAAATTTGTCCATTTAGTGAATTCAAAGAGATGGAACCTAATTTAATTAATCTACTTTAAAAATCAATTTGGATTAGTTTTCCTGAATAACACTGTGTAGAAAAGCCCCCGTTCTCCTAACACAGATAAAAGTATTACTGTGCTAGCCTGCACATATTGATAAGAGATTATTAGCTCTTGGGTAATAAAGTGCTGAATCGGCTAACAAATATTCCAAGTGGCAGCAAAATTATTTACCTCTGCTAGACTGACCAAATTGCTATCAATAATTGTAAATGGAAGCATGCAGAGAAGCAAAAACTTCTGATGGACTTTCCAAGCTCACTGCCTGGAATGATTCTGGTTTTGTACTGATGACTGTTACTGAAACAGCAATGGAGCAACACCAACCAGTTGACACCAGCAAAGTGTGCCCCTTGTTCACTCCAGTCCTGGCCAGCATCAGTGACAGCTTTGAAGAGAGTCACACAAAGAGCTCAGGTGAGGTAATGCCAAGAGCGACCGTGACCTCAGGAGCCAGATGGATATTCCCAGATGTGCATCACCTCCTCCATCCCCTGTTCTCAACAGAAGTAAACCAGCTAGCAGGAAATATTGGGGAGAGGGACACAAAGAAGTGTGCCTGGCTGTAGCTTTGCATCTGCCTTGCGATATACCTGGAGTCTTCCGTGAAGGCCAGACTCACAGTCTGCATCCGCACTTGCACAGCTTTGTCTACTGGAGTACAGAAAACTGAGACTTTCTCCCACTTTTTTCGCAATACCCTATGTTGACTGGAACAGTTCTCCAGTTCATTGCCTGCTGCAGCCCACTCAGGAGAATGGTGAGTTAGAGTAAATATTTTAATGCCTTCTGTTGAAACTGTGGTGTTAAGCAGGATAAAAAGCACCTCATTCTGGGTTCACAGGCAGTAAGTAGATGGGAGCAGGACACTGCAATCCGCAATAAGAACAGGGATATAGCCAGAGGTACCTGCACGAGCAGTCCTGAGAGGGGGATGGCCTGGACAGGTGGGCTCCCCTTTCTTCCCGGCCAATGTCCAACCACCGGGCTTCAGAGCCACGCTCCACACTGAACGCTCGCTCTGTGGCCACAGCCATCTCTTCCTACTCAGTCTGCACCAGAAGCAAAGCGTCCCAGCTGCAGAGATGCACTCTTATTTGACTGTGGTTATTATTGGTATGTTGCGTGACATGAAAACCACCGCACAGCACCTAGGTCCTATTCACTACGTATAGGATGACAGCACACAAGTCCAGATTGTGAATTCTGTCTAGAGGGCCAAACACGTGAAGCTTATGTGCTGCAATGCCAAAATCCGTAAATAGCCAGAACATCAAGGGTATAGATTAGAGAAGTTCTCTAAGGCTAAAATTATCGAGTCTGATGCAGAGCAAATCAAATGAACCAGTTCACGCTTAATGATGGCCCTAGCAGAACTGCAGAAAAAGATAAAATGTAACTGATAACCAGGTATCACAATAAAACTGGATCTAGAAAAACTACAGAAAATAAGTTTTCAGCTGTGGAGAAAACTGACCTCATGTTTCAGCATCTCTGCCCCTCTTAAGAGGCCAGTGCACACCTGCATACCGGCTCTGGCTTCTCTGGATTGCCATTGCCTCCTCCTACCTACAGTTTATAGCCAGGAGTTTCAGGACTAACAAACATTTCTACAAAAACAGATTGTTATTTCCACCTGCGAAGAAGGCTATTGTAGTTCCCCAAACTGTCACTGCTTCAGCTGCATCCAGTTACCTAAAGCTACAAAAATAGCTGCCTCCAATTTGACAGAAGAAACTGCGAGACTCGCCGATATTCCCTGCGCCAGTCCTCTTCAGCTCCGTGCCCGTGAGTCACTGCGCGGTGCGCCGCAGGGAGCACGAGACTGCGCGAGACCGCCTGTATCCGGCTGCAAACAAATCTAACCACTGCTGTTCCATTCACCGTGCTGAAAAGGAGCAAGTACCAAACCTTGCACGCAAGCGCATGCAAAATCAAACACGCTACAGAAGCATGGCGGGGAGGTTTGTGAGGACTGCACCAGCCTGACGAGTGCAAGCGAAGACCCCCCTGTTGAGACGGTTCCCAGGAAGGCTGAGGTTTCTCGCGTTTTATCTGAGACATCTTCAAATACACTTTTGCTGCCTTTCCAAAGCATATGAATATTGTCATGTTGTTTAATTATTTCTATCCGAATTTCATCATTTTGGTAGTTTCTTAAACAACTGGCAAGAACTTAGGCCAAGAACGTGGCCGTAGTGTTTTACTTCAATGTTTTCTTGGTATTGTGCTCTCACACTACTAGCAGCTATTGAATTCAAATTGCCTTTCTCTCCTTGTCATGCATTTGCTTTAACGCTTCAGAAGTTCACCAGAGGAACGTTTGCGCAAGCCCTGCGGCGCTGAACCAGGAACACTTAATCCTGTAATATACATCAGCTAACATACTTACATCCAACTGCTGATTATCCTGTACGTATGTTAGCTATTTCTTTAAATCATTAGAGTTCCCTCTACAGCAGGTTCTTGCTGGTTTCCTAATAATTCCTCACAAGCATTTTCGATACAAATATAACTGGAGGCAAGCATTAAGTAGTTGGGTGCCCATACACCAGTTTGCCCAACACCGTTATATTTGGAGCTCCCATTTTTCCTGCTGTTTCGGGATTCTAATTTTTAACACACATGTTTGAGGAAACACAGATGAATACAAACATCACTCAAATCTTCTTCCTCTTCTTTAAATTCAGCAGATGTAAATACACTACAAATAAGTAAATATTTAACAGTGAACAAGCATTTGGCAGCTAGGACGAGTCCTTGCTTACCTTTGCCTCGTGGCCTTTACGCCTTGCAGCGTCTTTGCTCTGTACCATGCCTCGCCCGTAGCGTACAAGGAGAGGAATGCATTTTTCATCTATGTTACTATTAATTCAAACATGTGTCACAGATCTAATGCCAAAAGCAATGGCAGGGACAACTGCAAAGCCACATGGAAGTACCTACACCAAATAGTGCTGAGAGGATTGTGCAGGGAAAGGCCTACAGCCTCCTTCGCGCCTGCTCCCATCGGGTACTGCCTGAAAAGCAGCCTGTATCTGAGTTAGATGCAGCTCTTCTGTGACATCCTAACAGCAAAATGCAGCATGAAAAATAATTTTTATACGCATTCTTCTATATACCATCACTCCTGATCAAATACATATTTCATAATTCTCTGACTTACTGACTTTCAGTTATTACCATTTTCCCAAATATTTTGGGCACATTAATAAAATAATAACATCAAGAGGAAAGCACACAAACTTCCTTATACAGAAGCAAATATATTATTTAGTGAAGCAGATGGCATTTGTCTTTCTGAATTTTATTTTCAGACACTTACTTTTCTGAGATGAATTCAGATCAAAAAAGATGATGCCAAAAAAAATGTGTTATAATACATCCTCAAAAGATCCAGAGTTTAATTCATGGTCCATACTGTCCTTGTCTTAATAACTATAGCCTTAGCAACGTAGTATTTTTCAGTGCTCACATGACTAGACATGAAGCAGAGTTTTAAAGCATGTGAGCTGAAGCGTGACATGAACACAAGTGCTTTCTCGTGAGTTTAAAACCTGTACCATTTTAGAAGCTCACACCATCTCACGACTCTCTAATTTAGTTTGTAAACTACAGTGAGTATTTTCAAACAGGTGAAGATACACTTCTGAACAAACTATATCCAGGAAAGAACCAAGGAAACAAGCTGAGGAAAGAAAATACCTGGGTAACTGTCAGTTAGTCGCCATACTACTGGTTTAAGCTACAGTTTAAGCTCCAAGTTGAACAGTCAGCAGCTCTTTACTACCTTCTCGTACATCAGAAAATTACCTTCCTCTGTGACCACTACTTTCTTGACACGATTATATAACTTTTTTCACACCAGGTATACAGCTGCCTGCATGTACATCCATACACACTGCACAATAAGAGCTGTTTGATCTAAATATGATCATAATTGTGAACAGCAAACTTTTTTATTGCTGCTACTGAAACAAAAATGTAAACGGAAGTGATAAGGATGCCCAAACGGCTATTTCATTAACTGGATTCTTTCATACTTCTTCAGAGTATTGTAATGACAGTCATCAATTCTGGCATTCACGGACAGCAAATGATTTCATAGCCAACTACACCAAACTAATTAAAAGCATCTTGCATAGTGCAAGATGACAATACTGTCATCTCCTCTAAGTAGGGCACAGGTGAAAATGACACTGCAGAAATATTTAAAGGCAAGTTTCTTACCTGTTAGAACTGAATACATACCAAGTAAAAGTCAATGTTCCGAGTGTTCACACGGATGATAGATTTGCCATTCAGAATAATCAGATCAAAGGGAAAACGAGATGACATCAAATTAGGAGTTTTATATTCAATAATGCTCTCTAGGCTCCCACATAGCACTTTTCCTCAGTAAATATAAAAGCACTTGATTATAATTACAAAAAGCTAATAATTAAACTATTTCAGGGTATAATTTACCAGGTGTTTTTACAATTTTCTATGCTAAAAAGATCTGGTGACTTTCAATCAGACTAGTGAAAATAAATTTAGAATTTTATCATCACTTTTCAATAAAGTGAGGGGAGAAGCAGAGAAGATGCCAATGGCAGTGTATTTTCCTTTCATTCTATACATTTAAGGTCTAACTTAAGGACTCTCTTCTCTTTGACACAATAAGTTGCCACTGCCTTCCCTTCGAAAGTTGCAATCCTTCCCAGATACTGCCTGATGCAATCAGCAGGGGTCATGGCCAAAGGGAACAGGCAGGGTTTATATGCTACGTGTCCTGGTGAGACGAAGAGGCAGGCACACCAGCAATATGAACAGTAAACTTGTTTTCCTAGAAGCAGTGCACAGTAAAGCTTGCAAATAAAGATAGAAAAAGGTGTGTGCAATGCTCGAGTAGTACCACATGTGCTGTCTAAATTCCCTGGGAATGCTTACAAGACTTAGTAATACTTGCTCCTGATCAGAAGTAGTCTTAAAAGTACGTGCAAGAGGCCGGGTAAGACCACTGTTACTGGAAGACAGTATCTAGTAGGTGTGGTAGAAGAGTCCCCATCCCTTGAAGCATCAGATTTCTTAAAACAATCAAGATTTGTGCAATGTGTTATCATTCTTTTTGCTACAGAACCTGCCCCGGATTTCCAGCTCAACTTGAAAACGAAGCTCTCCAAAGAATTTTTTAAAAATCTGAACAAAGAACCTAAAATTCATAGAATCATACAATCATAGAATGGTTTGGGTTGGAAGGAACCTTACAGATCATCTAGTTTCATCCCCCCTGCCATTGACAGGGACACCTTCCACTAGACCAGGCTGAACACTGTCAGGGAGGGGGCACCCACAACTTCTCTGGGCAATGTGTTCCAATGCCATCATAGAAAAGAATTGCTTTGCTATATCTAATGTAAGTCTACCCTCCACGTGCCTTAGCATAGTTTCCAGGAGCATCTGCTCCAGGATCTTGCCATGCACAGAGGTGAGACTGACTGGCCTGTAGTTCCCCGGGTCTTCCCTTTTTCCCCTTTTTAAAAATAGGGGTTATGTTTCCCCTTTTCCAGTCAGTAGGAACTTTGCTGGACTGCCACGACTTCTCAAATATGATGGATAGTGGCTTAGCAACTTCACCCGCCAGTTCCCTCAGGACCCGTCGATGCACCTCATCAGGTTCCATAGAGTTGTGCACCTTCAGGTTCCTTAGATGGTCTCAAACCTGATCCTCTCCTACAGTGGGTACTTCTTCATTCTCCCAGTCCCTGCCTTTGCCTTCTGCGACTTGGGTGGTGTGGCTGGAGCACTTGCCAGTGAAGACTAAGACAAAACAATCATTGAGTACCTCAGCCTTCCCCATATCCCAGGTAACCAGGTCTCCTGTTTCCTTCCAAGGAAGATCCACATTTTCCCTAGCCTTTCCTCAGCAAATTCCTCAGTAAACTATCTAGTTTGTTACTCACTTTTTCTATAAGCTTTTGTCTAATGCAGCACACAAATTCTGTCCACTTACCACAATATATTTACCAAGAACTTTGTCATACTTGGCAAACAAGCAAAATCCAATCCTGTGTCTGGTTTTATCATACTCTAATACAAGTTAATATGGAATATATGATTGGTACTTCTTGTCATCTATCTCAAAAATAAAGAGCTATAGAAGGCAGTACATAAAATTTAAAAGTCAGCAATGAAAAAACACAGAGGTAATTAAGGTGCCTTATAAGTAACAGAAACCTGAGCAACAGGAAGGACAGAAGTAAGCAAATAATAAACCAATGCAGAGATAATAGATTGACTGTTTTCTATTTCTAAGCTCCGAAGAGCAAGGGAATAAAGAATGAAACTGAAAGGCAAAGACAACACATTTACAATTAATAAAGATGATCTAATTTTAACATATTTTTTGCATAATTATTGCATAATTACCATGGCAATTGTTCCATGTATATACATATGGAAAAGACGTTGACATATGTGTATCCATTATCCAAAAAGCTTAGAGGGATTTGAAACGAGCCTACATACTTACATAAGATGACAGGAATACACAATTACAACAGAAAAAAGAGCATAAACCCCTGCAGTGCTTCACAGAATAAACCATGACAGATGCTCACTGTGCAGCATCACCAGATGCGGGATATTGGAAAAAAAGATGTTACTGGTTTGCTCCAACACAGCCATTCCTGATTTTCTCCATTGGTAATGCTGAAAGTCATGGAGTGGGCAAGCCCACTTACTGTCCCAGTTGAACTTGTTCGTTTTAGTTCAGTATGAGAATAAGAAAAGCAAGGTGTGCGGTGTTTCAACCTTTTTTGCTTAGATTATGACTTTGGTGTTACGAGACGGCTCCACATTCTCAGAAATTTGCTGGATCTCATTCATGTTCCCAGTTGCCCACTGATAATATGCTAGGCCCAGGCATGGATAACTGTTTTCTGTGTGAAAAGAAGATGAAAATCTGACCTTTTTTGGGAGCAACCCAAAGCTGAAAAAGGTTTTGAAATAGACGAATGCAGGAAAGCGCAATGCTGTGTTGAAGCACCCAAACACAAGCCTATTTTAGGCAACGGGAAGAAGATCTACACTGAAGAAATTATTTAGTATTACAATAATCAACTTCAGAGTTGTAGAAAAAAGGACAATAGCTAGGATTGCTCGGGGATAATGCAAGAAAGGCTTTTGAGTCAGCTACTTACTGTTGAAAACCTGTTAATTAATGGAAAGCCTGAAGGGATAACAAAGGATTGATGGCAATCCTCCTCTGCATCGCTCTGCAAAAGAACTTGTTCGGCCCACTGAAGGCTGAAAGGTGGCACCTCCCTCTTAAGGAAGGTATTTTTAGAGGTGTCACCAGCAGATAAAAGCTGTCTGACATCTCCCCCCTGCCCCGCAACGTTGTTGTCAGAGTCAGGCCAGTATTGTTCCCACAGGGATCCTGCCTGCCTGCCTCCAGCCCAGCTGGAAGGCAGAGCAGGGGTTAAGGATGCAGCAGAAAATGGAAGGCTGTTGTGCCACGAAAGGATCAAATCAGAGCCTTCAACAGCCCACCTTGAGTTTTGAGCCATGGATCCCTGCCACACAAGGCAGCTATATTTACAGAAAGTATGTGCCATGAGTTGAGAGGAAAAAAATGTGGAACAGGATTTTGGTTTCGTTATTTTCCCCCCAGAAGTTCACTGAAGAGGAAATGCAACCAGTGCTGCTGCCCCAAACGCCCCCAGATCAGCGAAGATGTCTGTTCTTCCCCTCCTGCACCGGCCACCTCTGCCATCCAGTGAGGAGAACACGACCCAGCACTCACGGGGATCCTGCAGGTCACCCACAGGAGCCTGGGGACAGAATGACAGGGACACCACGGTTGCATGAAATTGCAGCCTTCAGCAGTTGTTCTTCCAGCACGGAATGATGACCCTGGGAGAAGAGATGTCTGCGTGTGTGCAAGACCTAAAAGGTACTACTGCAAACACCTTGGCCTTCCCTCAGCTGTAGAGCACTCCAGCCCTTTTTTCTGCAAAGTCATGCAGCCATTGCATATCCACCAGGAATGGCCAATATGTTGTTTAAGAGGTGAGAGGCACAGCTGCTCAGCCAAACGAGTACAGGCAAATCTAATGCCTTATTTTGGAACCAAACATATATTACTCTCTAATGCTGAATTACAGCCTCTGGAATCTACAGCACGGATGGCAAATTGTGCCTGTTTCACTACCACCTCCGTAATACTCTCTGCACAAGCCCCTTCTGCGTTTTCAGCAGTCGTGAAATTGTCTGCTGCAGCTTTGTCACACCCGTGTCACAGCTCTCCAGCTCTGCAACCCTTAGGCAAAGATCATAGAATCACAGAATTATGGAATCATTAAGGTTGGAAAAGACCACCAAGATCATCAAGTCCAACCATCAGCCCAGCACCACCATGCCTGCGAAACCATGTCCCGAAGTGCCACATCTACAAGTTTTTTGAACGCCTCCAGGGATGGGGACTCCACCACTTCCCTGGGCAGCCTGTTCCAATGCCTGACCACTCTTTCAGTAAAGACATTTTTCCTAACATCCAATCTAAATCTCCCCTGACGCAACTTGAGGCCACTGCCTCTCATCCTATCGCTAGTTACCTGGGAGAAGAGACCAACACCTGCCTCACTACAACCTCCTTTCAGGTAGCTGTAGAGAGCAATTAGGTCTCTCCACCTCAGCCTCCTCTTCTCCAGACTAAACAGCTCCAGCTCCCTCAGCCACTCCTCATAAGACTTGTTCTCTAGACCCCTCACCAGCCTCATTGCCCTTCTCTGGACACGCTCCAGCACCTCAATGTCCTTCTTGTAGTGAGGGGCCCAAAACTGAACACAGTACTCCAGGTGTGGCCTCACCAGTGCCGAGTACAGGGGCACGATCACTTCCCTGCTCCTGCTGGCCACACTATTCCTGACACAAGCCTGGATGTCGTTGTTCTTCTTGGCCACCTGGGCACACTGCTGGCTCATGTTCAGCCAGCTGTCGACCAACACCCCAAGGTCCTTTTCCGCCAGGCAGCTCTCCAGCCACTCTTCCCCAAGCCTGTAGCATTGCATGGGGTTGTTGTGACCAAAGTGCAGGACTCAGGACCTGGCCTTGTTGAACCTCATACAGCTGGCTTCGGCCCATCGATCCAGTCTGTCCAGATCCCTCTGCAGAGCCTTCCTACCCTCCAGCAGATCAGCACTCCCACTCAGCTTGGTGTCATCTGCAGACTCACTGAGGAAGCACTCAATCCCCTCATCCAGATCATCGATAAAGATGTTAAACAAGACTGACCCCAATACTGAGCCCTGGGGAACACCACTTGTTACTGGCCACCAGCTGGATTTAACTCCATTCACCACCACTCTCTGCGCTCGGTCATTCAGCCAGTTCTTTAGCCAGCGAAGATGAGGGCCACCACACTGCCAGTCCCTCACATCTACATTTGTTCCTCCTTTGTTTTAACGCACAATTCAAAATTGCCTTCTCCTTGGTTTTGAACTCCTTTACAGACGTGTGGCAACCAGTCCCAGATTGTGCTGCCCTTTAAATCAACCCTTCACTTCACTTTGCATTGGCCATCGCAAATGCAGCAGGCAGGAAAGGTCACATCATCAGAATTCCTTACCTTTAATCAGGCTTCCCTTTTCCCTCTCTGCTTTAATCACTTCCATCTCATTTCAGATCTCGGCTGACTTTTTTCCCCTCCTTCACTCTTGCTGAAGTTTTCCTTCCTTCTGTTAGCCTATGTCATAAAAAGCTAATACACACACACCTTCTGCTACTACTTATTTCTGTAGCTATGTTATTTAGGCCTGCACAGGGTTTTCAGAGTGTAAAATCCATCGACAATAATAAAAAAACCCCACAAGTCTAATATACTCTACAGCCTCTTATAGTACCTTATTGAGGACAAATCAAAGAAGCTTAAACTCATTTCCAGTAATGAACAGAAGTAGATGACAAAGCTCTGGCCAAGAATCCTTCATGGGCTGGTACATTGTAAAGATTTGTTCAGATGCCTGTCACAACTGAATGAACCCAGTGCACTGCTCTTTTGAACTCTAACCTCCCACCCACAGCAAAAGAAATGGAAGAGCAGTCTTACTAAGTCAGACCAAAGGGTCTTTTAGCTCAGGACCTTCAGCAAAAGGACAAAGTCATCACTCATTCCAGGGATGCTGTCTTGCAGACCAGCATCGTCCTGAATCACAGGCATAGAACCTGTGTGCTTTGACAGAGATTCTTCTGTCGTTTGCGACACATTTTTATTCCATTTTACCCAATTTCACTTTATTTTCTGAACCCACGCAAACGTCTGGAACATACCATATTCTTGATCACACAACACAAGCAGCATCTCCCTTTGTCCTGAACCTGCCATCTGTTAGCTTCATTTGTTGCCTCTTGGATCTGGTAGGAGACAAACATCCTGAATGAGAACCACTTGCTGTTCACCTTTTCCATTTGTACTTGTTGTTTCCCCTGCTCAATCCTCTCATTCCAAGGATGATAAGTTCTGGTTTATTTAATCGTTTAGCTGTGCAGAAGCGCTTTCATACCCTTTTTTCTTTATTACTCTGCATTGTACCTTCCGCAGTCCCACTCATTCATTTTCAGTCTGGAGGACAGAACTATACAAGTCATAGGTTTCTGCAGTGCTGCCTGCTTTGTTCTTTCTTCTCCACATAACCACCCCCAGTATTCTGTTTCTTTGAGTACTGTGGAGCATAGAAGCGATGCATTTATGGAATTAGCTGATATAATTTCAAGATGTTTTGCTCCAATGGAAATACAAAGTTCAGTGCTCACTACTACACAGATAAAGTTAATTCCTTCTTTCCCCTCTCAACATACACCCTTATATGTCATAGAAGAACTGAATTTCACCTGCTATCTATCACCCAGTCACTCAAAACGTTTAATCACATATTTCAAATTAGTATTAAATTGAATAAACCTCTTCTCCTACATGTTAGCATTCACTTAGTGAGCTTACATAGAGTAGGTTACATTAAGCAGAAAACAAACCTTCAAAACAAAGAACAAATACTTGTTAGCTCAAGTAGCGTTACCATCCCTCCAGTATAAGTTTACTCAGCTGATTTATTACTCAGTCACTGCTATTACACAGCACTCTAATACCTTGGCATGTTCCATTATGCCTGGGTGCAATTCAGGTAGATTTTTCTTTCTTCCTTCCAGGTAAATTTGTTCAGACAGGCTCAAAACAACACTAACAGCTTACTATTTTCACATTATCCAGCGAAGCTAAGAAGCATCCACGGGAATGGTCTTAAGTATTCATAGATGCTTTGTTTTCCTTGTAATCAGTTTAAGCCGACTCTCTGCCTGCAAAGCACATCAGCAGCTGACACACCAGAAGACACAGCAAAGAAGGTAGTCAACACGCATAGGTAACAAAACACATTAATGAGAAGACAGGTGAGCTGAGTTAACACGCAGTTTTCCCTTCTGTGACCCTGTAAAAATAAATAAAATATCTACCCTTCTAAATAAACAAAAAAGTATCTAAAAAATCTGTGACTGACCAGAATTTTTACTGTTTCATTTGTGGAATTCAAGCCTTGTTTACATTTTTTTCCTGCTTTTTCCTTCCCCAAAGGCTGGGGGACTTGGGAACTTCTGGGAATATTGCAGGTTTTAAAACAATCACGCTGGGCTTGGGACCATGCCTGAGCTGTCAGCATCACGAGACCAAGCTGCCAGTCCCTGGGACGCACACCGCCCGGCTGGGCTGGGTACCACGGCCTCGCAGAGGGGTGCGGGAGCAGCCAGGCACCTGGCAGCGCACGCTCATATCAGGCAACCCCGACGACTGCCCGGAGAAGCACCTCAAACGCTGTCCCGCTTCCCAGCTTACGACCTGAATAGCAGTAGGTCCAGGCCAGTAACTGGGGACTGCAGCACCGCACGCGCCCCTCTGTCACTGGTCCTCGCGCACAGAGATGCAGCCTTCTTCAGCTGGAGGGGGCTGAACTGAGACCCCATTCACTCCTGGGCTGTTGTAGGACTCGTTGCCTCTTTGCCGGGAGGTGAGGAGGGGGAAAAAAGCATGGGCCACGAACTCCAGAAACTCCGGAGTTTCAGTGAGGAAGCAGAGCAGCTTCTACTGTTACTTTTTTTTTCCACAGGACAGGTGGGAAAAAACCTGAAGCCCAAACAGAAAGTCCAGCTATCTGGGGGCGGTTAGACCTGCAGAGCTGCTGGGGCAAATGGCAAAATGAAAACAGAGAACCACAGAACAGCCAGAAAAATAATCAGGCCTGAGCAGGTTAGGAAAGACAATTAATTTGGACTGAGTGAAAAATTCACTTGAGAAGCAGGGAGCTGATTTACGTGCAGGATTGATTTATTTGTCCAAATAGCAAGTTGAAGCCTCAGCAGAACGAATCCACAACTTGCTGTTCCTGGACGCAAAAGCCAGGTGCTACGCTGAAGCATCCACGGTCCCAAGCCTGCAAGCCAGATCCCACAGGCAGGTACACCCAACATCTGTAAAAGAGGTTTCATGAATGCGCAAAGTCACTAGCAGAGTCTGCCCAGGCAGCGGGCACCGACACCGAACATGGGGCACCACGCTCCTCGCCATTCCCATGCTCACCACGGCAGCACCAAGACAAGGCGACAGGCAGAGGGGTGTCTAGGAAAGGTGTGCTCGACAGGCAGCACCCATCTGGTGTTTGGCTCCATGTGCACATCTTCTGAAAATATCCATTTATTTAATTTTTTTTTTTTTAACTGTACCTTCATGCATCATGTCACATATTAGTTGCTGGACAAAAGCCAAACTGCCCTGCCGCTAGCAGGCTGCGTTAAAATGGAAATCTATTTTACAAATTATTGAACTATGAAGCCATGCGCTATGTATGCTGTTCAAAGCATTAAAGGGTTGGACAAAAGCAGGGTACAAATCTATGTATCTTTAAATTCAGCCTTCGTGATACGGAAACGCCAGCGAGCACCCGGAGAGGAGCCATGGGCGGGCACACCCTGTGAGGGTCTCTGGCTGTAACCCTAACAAAGCAGTTCTGCAAAAAACGCATGTACTCAAAACACAGGCGACGGTAGTAAGGAGATCCTGCTAAAGTGAGACATCTGCAACTCCAGGGAAAACTAGTATCTGTTGGTCACTAACAGCATTTCTATTCATAAACAGAGATTACAAACAATGTTTCTCCTATTTTCATGTCAATTTACATTCTTGTCTCAAGAACAGATACGAAAAAAGACAAGTCAACATCACCCTCTAACCAGTTTCCCTTTCTCCAGACAGCACAAAACTTCAGCACCTAGGAATTAACCCCTGGTTTGCTGCCTAGAGCGGCTCAGAGAAATACTCTTTCAGTTACAAACACTTCAGCCCAACTGATTTTAATGCATGTCTGAACCAAGGATTTTATTCTAAAGGTTTATTCTAAACAGATGCTAAATTTTTAGTCCCGCTGCCTGCAGTGGTGGATGAAGGGCAGATAAGCAGAGCCTCGGTGATATCTGTATGTGCTGCCCAGAGGTTACCTACTGCAATAGATATAAGATAGTTAAAAAAAAAAAAAAAGCAAGCTTCTTTTTCTGTTCTTAAAGTACTACTCATGGGGAACCCAGCACTCATGGAAGTTCAGTGATTATACTCACACAGCCAATGTTAGGCACACGCACGAATACAAGAGAGATTAGGATTCCAGATGTGTGGAACAGCTTCTGCCGTGGACTACCTTCAAGAAATTCTCCATATTCTCTATATGCTCTGAGTTCCTGGTTCTCACAAAACCCGCATCAGGGCAGCCTTAAACTCGTATGCTCTTACTTTCTTAATAAAGTCACTTGAGGTACTTCACTTCAGAGGAAGACTAGTTAAAATTGCAGTAAGGCGCTCAACCCTCTGAAATCCATCTACCACATCTTTTGGAGATTTGCGTAACTTCTTTCTTCTGCTAGGAATGAAATCATTGTTTAAAAAGAAAAAAAAAGAGAAAAAAAAGCATTCCACCTAAAAGCACCACACACTACCCAGAGATGAAATGGCAAGTAAATAGCGTGAAGATTTAGGAAAAATCATTTCCCTTAACCTAAGATTCAACTGCTCCAATGTAACCTTAATTTCCTCATAAAAGTAATAAAGAGCATTTTGGGTTATAATATAGAAGTTCTTAAACAGGCTGTGTAAATAAAACAGTTTTCTCTACATCTGTTATCAGGTAATGCTTTCATATAAAATAAGAACAAAAAGAAGATGATGAACTACCTGCAAGTCAAAAGGAAAAAAGCCATTAATGGGACAGGGATATAGAAATATTACCAAGCCAAAATTTTCTAGTCAGACCAATTTTTTTTCCTCCAAGTGTTTCATTTATCCCTCCTCAAAGAAAATCCCCTGTCTCCATTCTCTAATGTACAAGGTTAAAAGGCAGGCAATATTTTGCAAGTCGTTGACTAGGGAGGAGACTCTGGAGAGTGGAGTTTAAACGGGGCTGAGCGATGCCTAGCTCAGCAAACGGACTGCCTGAAGAGCCTTCTGCTGTTCTGCACTTCTTCTCGAGATTGAAATTCTCTTCTCCGCTCTTCCTCCAGATAATAAGTATGTAAATACAACCTGGTGACACAAGTACAGAGCGTGGGAATGAAGTAAGACTCCTGGTGAGAGCTGGAGAAGCAGGTTACACAGCAGCCAGGCTACACTAATAACCTCCATGGGTATGGTCTACCGCAGAACACATTTTGATAGAAACCTACTAAAATCGTACGTGCAGCCATGGCTTCACTTCTAATGTCCCAGCATAGATCAAAAAGGAAGGATTCAGCTAAGCCAATGATGGAGAAAAACTAATTTCATGGTAAAATAATTCTAAAATATATTTAAGGTACATTGGCAAGGCTACTTTAAAGGGAATCTGCATGACAAAACACGTAAGGGAATTGAAGACTATATTCTGATGTTCTCCGGCTGCTAAAAAAACAGTTATTCTTTATCCTTTTCTGACTATGGTATTTTATGTAAACAATTTTCTGAGAAGAATACCTCTTCCTTTCTTCACTGTATTGCTAGCAGTTTTATTTTTAAGACAGAACAGAAAGAGCTGCTGCTTCTCTCCCATCCAGAATTTCTTTTTTTCCTCTCAGAGGGCACAGAAAAGTAGGATGAAGAGAAAAAACGAAAATAACATTTTAACAAAAAAGGCAACTGTCTAAATATGAATCCTAGCTTACGAGAAGTTACTTAGAACAAATGCTGTTTGGCTTCTATATGTGGCAGTACCAGGAGCCACTGCAGAAAACTTGTCGAAGCAGCTGTTACTAAACTGTGCGCATCTCCAGAGCGGGAAGTGGAGGACTGGCCAGCACTCCCTGCTGCAGCGAAACGTTCGCAGGAACAGCAGCTCAATGTTAGACAAAAACAGAACAGCTCGGTTTTCAAACCTGTGCTTCTCCAAGAGCAAAATATTAGATATTTGAACAATACCTGGGATCCTGAAAGGAGGACATTCACTTTTGACTAGAACACAGGCTACCTGGAAATACCACTAGAGATCGCAGACTGCTCCTGCATTCACTACCAGGTTAAAAATGCTCAGTCTATTAAAAGATCAAATTGTTAGTAAAGGAGTATTTTAAACAGAAGGGTAGCATGTTTTGGTTCTTTTTTTTTTTTCAAAAAGCAGAATTGTGAGGGGAAAAAAGAGCTAAGACCAACAGAAAAGAAATTTAGATACTTTTAGCAAAAAGCTTAATTAAAGCATGCAGTGCCATTCAAAATCCAAATTTCTGGTTATTGCTTATTTATGTTTGCAATGAAAATTTTGCAATTTTCATTGCAAAAATTATATATAAAGAACATTATAAATATAGCATTTTTCTCTCACTTATGCATCTTGCAACTGGAGAAGCAAGTCCTTTGGCCACAGAAAATTAATTTAAAATCAGATTATTTAAATTATATCACTTTTCTGTAAATTGCAAGGTTTTGTTATTGTTAAATGTGATGATACTAGATGTAGCATAACTCAGATGTGACAGTGAATTTGCAGACCAGAGCCAATCAAGGAGTATTAATTTGACTTCCACACTTTATAAAAAAAAGGTGGAAATGGATCACGTGGAAATAAATTGGTTCATTTTCATTTCATGCATTATGTGAAATTAAATGGTCAAAAAATGAAAGATGAGCACAATATGACACCGCTCAATTATCATTTCTTTAACAGCTCTTACTGGTATGCGAGATATATTTTGTTGTATGAATTTCAGAATCATTTACATACCCCATGGCCAGTTGCTCTACAAAGGCTCTATTTGGAAGACCGTAACAGAAGGAGTATTTTTCCTTCCTTTTTTTTTTTTTTTTACAAAAAACAATTTTAGTCTACTATTCTCTTTCATAGGCACAAGCCTATAACAACAACTTACACTGCTGCTTTCTGTGTATCCTCCTTCTTCTTCACATCAGATGCTGGAAATAGTTATGAAGGAAGTCTCATAAATGCCGACCTGTCCTGCATCTTGACACGTGTGATGTGCTCTGCACAGCAGCCAAATCAACCTTCATTTGATTCTTGACACTGATCCATGTCACCTGTCCAAGGAGCTCCACTCGTCTCTACAGCAATACTGCTGAGGACGAGTTTTACTCACGCTCCAAAGCAGTAAAATACAATCATCTCTGCTCACAATGTCTCCCATCTAGCCACAGACCTTCTTATTCCATGTTTTTCTTGTTTTTCAGAAGAAAATTTTAAGATTATGGTTATTTTTATGCTTATAATTCAGATTATTATTAGCTTGCTGGTTTTTCTCACTTCTAAGGGATTTCTCGGGTGCTAACAGACCCTTGCTCAAGTATGGGCTTAACCCACGGATTGCAGTGCAGTCTTGTATTATCTGCTTCGGCCTCTATTCTGTATTCATTTCACCAGCTCCCATTCTACTCTCTTTGTTTTGCTAATGGACTTGCTGCCACAGCATACATAAGAGTAACAGTAATACGACTGGGGAATTTCGAGTCCCCAGAATGCAATCTCAAAACGTTTCGCTTTCTATACTGCTTTGTTACTACAGCAAGTAAAAAAGTTCGCAGCTGGGAAAACGCCGAGAGCAAAAAAACCCGAAAACCAAAATTCGATGTTGCAGCTTGAACATCAGATGGATCAGTATGTGAGTCTTCATCCATTTGTATTTTGTGTGTTTTTGAAGAGAAACAAACGCCTGCATTATTGTTTATTCTGAATTTTAAATCATTCACTTTATATTATAAGAAAATACATGACACAGATGACCTTTTATAATCAGACTGACAAAATCCCTACACAAAGCACTTCAGTCTTACCCATTCTCGAGCTTTACTTTCGCACCACACAAGTGAGTAGAACAGTGGCCCTGGCAAAGCAGCGAATCTCACTTCATCCTGATTTCTTTCTAAGAAGTGATACCATTCCTCTTTTATCTCACAGAACCTGTGAGCAATGTTGGTAAACATTCTGAAGGTGAAATTTTGCATCAAAAGCCTTCCAAACCCAAGCCCAGCGTCAGCCCACAATGGCTCAGTTTCCAGCTCTCCCTGTGATACAGGGGGGATGACACGCAGCTCTTGCTAAAAACAAATATGTTTCAAACCAAATGTTTACACAGAGAGAATCATTCTATGCAGTTAAGGAAAGACAGATAAAACTTGCCAAAATTAATATTATGAAAAAACTATACTCTTGTAAAAAATAACTGGGGAAAATTCAAGAGACTTGGACAGACTTGTACATATTTAACCAAAACTTGTTTTCTTTTCTACTTCGGAGGCACATGATGATTATTTTCAGGACTAAATTAACATGGCCAACATTCTGCAATGTAAATAGGCTCCTATTGATTAAATTAAGCATGGGGTGAACTTAAGCTGTTTCATCTGACCGTCAGTGAATGTTTTGCTAGCTGGGAATGTCCCCAAAGAGGAACAAAAGTGCTTGGAATCGATACTGTCCAAACCAATTTTTTCTCACTGTTATCAAGGACAACCCTGTAATTAAGAAGCAATTCCCTTAGAATTGTCCACCACAGTAGAGAGGAATGAGAGTCTAAGACAGCTTCTCAGAGATACAGGTTGCACCTTGCCTGCTGGGTTTGAATAACGTATCACCCAAGCAGACTCTGTAAGCGTACATAAAAGGCTTCACAGCAACTAAATTTTATCTGCTGGTTCAAAGAAAAATGCCTTTCATATTTACCTTGGTTTAAACAGACATCATCCTGAAGAACACAGGGCATATTAGATAAATTACATACATCAAATTAGTCTGAATTTCTAGTTTTGTAATAACCTGGATAACTAGGAAATCCTAGCTACATTGCAGAACTATAGGAAATTTACTCTAACCCACAGAGATAAGACTGCTTGTCCATCAGCCTCATAACTGCTGCGATGTTTGACTCAAGAGATCCTGTCTCAACATACTCCAAAAGCATATAAAGTAATTTCATTGCAGCAGTAGCTGTGACACGTCCTCACAATGCACCTGTTACATCCATGGTCCCACCACAGACCTCCCCTCCTGAGATCTGAGGTTTGCAGAACATTCTGTATGCTGGCCTTCCTTTTGTACCTCCTCACTCTCTCTGTATTTGTGTCGAGGTGAGAAACAGTTTTCCCTGCCCAGAATTCGCAAGGTTGCAAAAAGAAAAACCTCTTGAAATTCAAATTACAGTAAGATGTAGAAATGATTAATGGCCAAAATAAAAATAAAAAAGTTTATCTTGAGTTTCTAAAGGAGAAATTATTGAGTTGAACAGCCTTACCACAGACCTTTTTTCTTTTTTTTAATTTTTTTGGTTTTAGATCTAGGTTATCCATATGGAACACGAACTGTTTTATAAATCACCTCTAAATTTGTCAAAATTTGGAGTTACAAGTCATTTTATTAGAAACAAGCATTAAAGTAGACTAGATATAAGATACAATTATGTTCAGCTTCCAACACAGTACTCGAAAACAAATGTAATATATATAGTCAAAACAAATTATTTTGACCACATGAGCAATTTATTAGAACTGCCACCTGTCTTGGCAATATTTAAGAACTCTCATGATCGAACTGTTTAGTTTTGAACACAGTAACTGGCAAAAGATTTTTGGCACGCATATTCCCTGTTGAGAAGCTGTTTTCATACTATTAGATAAATTAAAAATATATATATATTAGGATAAATTTACCTATAAACCTGATGCATTTCTGTTGTGTATCTCAGAACCTGGAAAGGTACATACACGGGACTTCTCCGAATGAGCCATAAAGCACAGCAGCCTGGAAGAAATGAAGCACTGTAATTTTGCCTTCTTATTCATTAACACTTCAGTGCCCTGTTGACCTGCTTCTTCTCACCAGGATATTTGAATAATGTGTGGTTCCTGAAGTCCTGCGGCTGCTTCAAGGAAGATCATCAACTTTATAAAAAGGAAAGGGTTTTGGGGCAATAAGCAATTGCTCAAGTCAGATGGTGCTTTAAAAGTTGCTTCAGCTGTAAGACAGAAAAGATAAACTATGGAAATGTTCTTTCAGAAAGGAGGTTGAACATCATGAAATTGTGTAAGACTTATGTGATTAATATGCTTTCCATTTATCAGGCTAGATAAACAAGGCAAAGGAAAAGTTAGCTAGGGGTCAGGAGAGAAGACAAAATTCCTCCAAGCTCAGAAAACATTGTACGTGGCTATTGTTCCACATCCATACTCGATCGACAGCAGGGTAGGTCCCTGGCACAGTCAGAGTAAAGAAGAGCTGCAATTAGAAACAAACCAACCTAAACCAGTATTTCGGGTTAATACCAGGCCTAATGATCATGTAATCCTATGATTTGGCTAGGAATTAATCTAAATTAACTGGAGTAACGCCACAGGTGTTCTTACTCAGTGTGGGGGACAGAACAATATAAATTGTGTTTTTAGACTAAGGATGTACACTGCTGTAATTTCAGGATGATGTCAAAGCCATAGAACTTAAAGAAAATTATTTTGGAAGTTTGGTTCTCGTCTTAATAGTTGCTTTATAAATAAACACAGGATTAGAAACGTTGGGAAAGATTAGACAGAACCCACTTGCAGCTGACGATGTGCGTGCTGATATAGATGTGGAGAGATGTGACTTCCTCTGCTCTGCACTCCAAAGATGGTTTAACAGAGGACGAACACTGTCCTATCTCCAAAACAAACACACACACTCCAGAAACCTGCAAGATACGCACAGGGGAAAAGAACAAGGTGCCTTCTGCTCCTAAGGCAGAAAGGCATGTGGGACTGAAAGACCAGAGGGGTAAGATCAAGGAACAAGGAAAGTGTGGGGAGTTCTTGATCCTGAGCTGGTTCTGCATTATCATCTAACGGCTACCTGATCAGGGATGGGTATAAACGGGTTTGTACAGGGAAATACAAATGCGCAACTCTTCCCTCTCATTTTATGAATCCTAAGCACTATAGTTCTGAGTGAGCCTACTGTGCTGAGACCCTCAGGAAGTGTCTCTGCTTCTCAGGAACTCACGGTGAAAATATTCTGTACATCATTCACTCTGTCACATGTATACAGGGTGATCTGTACGCACTTCAAGGGTTCTTCAGGTAGGAGGATACTCAAAAATATTCATCTCTGCGTACGACGTACAGACCTCTCGGCTAACACTGCTGGCACTGCTGGAAGTGTGCACAACCAGACTTTCAGGCACCGAGGGAATTTAACTGGAGCTACATTAGTTAAAGGTGCTTATGGATTTGGGGCATGATGGAAGTTTGGCAAAGGTTAGGATGATACAATTATACGCCGACACTTAAATCCCTCCCAGGTCCCACTTCACATCTATGAGCCTTGCTTGGATTGAGCTCTTAGCTGTTTAAAGAGAAGAAGAGAATCAACTTAAAACTGCGTTATGATTAAAAACCAATGGCTGTATGCTGGAAGAAGCAACTCTTATGCAAGCTTAGCAGGATAACTAGGAATGAAAGAGAACTCTCTACTCAATATAGGAAGATGCTACTGAGCCCTGTGGAGGAGAGTTCATGAACTACTTGCATTCAAGAAAGGGCAATATTTTTAGAGTAACCTAGCAGACCCGAATGTCTTAGAGAAACAGATAAAGGTAGCAAAGAACAATTCAGAAACATGTTTAGAACAAGGTGAAATTTTGCTGCTCCCCTTTAAACTCTCTATTTGAAAGAAGTAAAAGGAAACTGAAATAGCAGTGACGAAACTTCTGAAGCAAGTACGTGAGGCAGAACCAAGGACTTTATGCTGGGAATGTTCCATGTGCAACTTTCTGATGTGGAAAAATAAATGAGTAATTGATGCAAAAACCCCATGTAAATAAATAATTAGCAACCATAATGCTGGCTAACCCTTTCCCTTCTGAAATTTAATGCAGCTGTTACCCAAGCAAAGGAAGATGCTGTGTAAGACCAAAGGTTTTTAATCTGCTATCCTGTTTCTGACAGTGTCCGGTAATAGAAACCTAAAAGAGATTATAAAAATAGGTCAAACTTGTAATGCTTTTTCCTTAGCACGTCCTTCCAATTTCAGTAGAGATTTCAGCTAAGGGATTTCCTGAGCCAGAGATGGTACCTTTGTGTTTAATAACTCCCAGCAGATTTTTCCTCCATCAACTTGTCTTTTTCAACATGCGAAGAGTTTCAGCACACAGAAGCATCCTCCAGTAATGTTTCACCATTTCATTGTTTCATGTGAAAAACTGTATTATGTTTATGTTGAACCTGTCACCTGCTGACATTTAATAACTCTTAGTTCTTACACTACAAAAGGTAGTGACAATCATGTCTCTCATAGACTGTTATTCAACTAGAACATGGTTTCGCAAATGCTCAGAAGATCCCTTTTTCTTGAAGCAAAAAACCTAGAGAAAAAAATTAATACAAGACAAGTAACAGTGGAAGTATTTTTTAATATATTGTGGTTTTCTTCTGCCTTATTCTAGTTGATCACCTGGCACACAATGCTAAGTGTTTATTGCATATTAAGTTCAGAGTTGTCATGCTAACACTTACACATATACTTGCTATGTCTTGATTCTGTACCAATGGTTTATCGTTCTCCAAGCAGTAATCAAAAAGGATAAGACATCCGCAGCACGACCAGCCTCAAAATTCCCGTCAGGGAGATAATGATCCATCTTCTTAACAAGAGGAATTTGCAGGAAAGGAGAAAAAGCCAGCCATGGATGCCACCAATTAATTTTTAATTTTTCCTGCACAAGCAAAAAGCTCCTTAAGTTTTCTTGCTTGAACAGCATTTGTATTTGTAGTAACTTGTTAGACTTCCTTCTTTAAGACAAAAAACCCAGGCTTTATGGAAGCCACAGAACTTGTCGAAGTTATCACATTAGTTCTGTGGTATCTTTACATTCAATTCCCAAATTTCGAGAGGCTACAAAAATAGCATTAGCGAGGAGATTCTACATTAAGTGTTACTGTAAAAACACAGGCAAGTGTTAAGTATATTAATTACTATGACCAAGTTGTTTTCTGTTTACAATTTCATATTGCAGTTTGGCTTTTTGGTTCTCAATGTATAACACTAAAAGCTGGTAATAAAAATGGAATGTAAAAGTAACATACGTATTGTCTCTCTAATAGACTATTTTAGACTCCAATGTCTGATGGCTTCAACATTCTCAAATGTGAATCATAGCCTTTTTTTTTTCTTTTTCTCAGAAATGTTAGGCATCTTTTATCAGTTCACAACTGATAGACAAACACAAAATCCCACAGAGAAAAACGTCCATGAGCTTTCCTCAATAATAAAATGCATTATACAAATGACAGACTTTTGCAACATTTCAAAACATTAAAAATCCTTTTAGATACTTTAAGAACTAAAAACAATTACAAGCATGCAGTTCATTTCTCAAACACATTTAGCGTCAGCGTCCCTCTTTGCACAATATCTTTCCTATTCGAAGGTGGCAAAGCGTTAATTAATCCAGCACAATGAATCATCCATTGCAGCATCAAAAAAGTAGCTTACACGACCACGGTGTACATGTGTAAAGGCTGACATTTCCTTCACAGGAGGAAAACCAGCACTGTCTAGATTTCTCAAATTCTTATTTTGGAAAAGCAATTAGAACCTAGTTTAAAATTATGTCTGAAAATTTTGCTTTTGTCTTCCAGTCTCATTCTACTGGTAACTGCTCTGATGTTTGTAAACACGTAGATAATTTTATAGGGCAAAATAAAATAAAGGACTTTCGCATATATTGTAGATTATCAGTGAGCATACAGATGCTTCTGAAATGATAACTTCAGAGTATCAATAAATTCAGAATGACTGAGAGTTTCAGACAGCACCTAACACCGAAATAGGAATGCATAAGCATCTATTCTCCTAAAGCATAAACACCCAACAACAACAATAACCAGTCACTCTGCATTGCTGAAATGTTCCTTGACTCTTACACATGGTCAGACATACTTTGAAAGCTGGCTGCTTAACCTGCCTTGAGCTCTGCTACAACCCAAACCCTCAAAACACAATGTACACTCCACCCACTCAGCACTGGTACAGCCATACCTGTGGTATTGGGTCCAGTACTGGAGAGAGTCCAGCCAAGGGCCACTAAGAAGATGAAAGGAGTGGCCTATCTCTCCTGTGAGGAGGGGCTGAGAGAGCTGGGACTGTTCAGCTCTGGAGAAGAGAAGGCTCTGGGGATCTCATCAATGTATACCAGTAACTGAAGGGAAGGTGCAAACGGGAGGGAGCCATCACTCCTTCCCTACACTTCCATTCCTAGTAGAGACTGGCATTGGATGCTTAGGAAAAGAATCTCCTATTTCACAGCGCAATGCTTCCTTCCCTCTGCCCAACCCTCCAGCACCTTTTCATCTTCCCGTAAGTTGTGGTGTAGGGACTCCCAATTCCCATCATTGTGCTTAATAGCCCTAGATGGAAGTAACCATCATGAATTTGTCTAATTGCTTTTGAACCTATTCAGACTTTAAGCCTCCATAACACTTTGCAGCAATGAATCCTGCAATTTAATTATGTACATCATGAAGAACTACTTCCCTTCAATTGTCTTAAAGCTACTGCTTGATCATTGCACTGGATATCCTCTTGCTCTAGTACTATGACAAACAGCAAATAATTATTCCTTTTTCACCTTCTCCATGACATTTATGATTTTATATACTTCACTCTTACTTATCCTCAGTCATTTATTTTCTAAACTGAAGAATTCTGTCTTAATTAAAGTCTCTTCACACTGAAGTTGTTCCTTCCCCATGATGCAAGATCACTATGGACTTACACAAGAGCATGACGTTTTTTGTTTATGCTGTCTCCTCCTCTCCTGATCATTGCTAACATTATCAAAACCCTCCTACAACTCCTCATTTTCATGGTGAAGAACTTAATTTAATCTTTCTGTGTGCAGAATCTGTTCCATCCTTCATTTAATGCTACTGCTTCCTTTCTGAGGCTGGGAGACACGAACTGCATCCACATGGATGCCACGCACAGTAACACAATGGCGTTTTGTTATGTTCAAAGGCTGATGTTACCTGGAACTATTGTATTTTTAACTCCAGATCTTAAAACACAAGCTTTTTCTTCATGAAAGTAGGAAGATGTTGAGATAATATAAGAAATAGAGCAGGTCAAGAAAGGACACATTTGAGTTTCACTTCAATTAATAGCTTTTTAAACAAATCTCAAAACAGACTGGAGATGTTCCTATGACAAACACCAGCCAAAAGGTTCATAGAAGTTAAGAAAAAGTCAGTATCACTTTGGAAAAACAACTGTGTGTGTTGGACTATTTATTACCACCAAATGATGCAATGGCAGATAGTATGTTTTAAGGTACTGTTTATGTAAAGCCTGAAAGCCAGCCATTAGCCTGGCCACAGACACACAAGCCCAGCTCTCCTGATTCTGTCAATTTTGCCAATGGGCAGCGCACAACAGAAACTGTTATCTGGATGACAAAATTATCACTGCAACAACATACACTAGAACTAAAACGTGGTAGTACTATTTCATCACTACTCATGTACAAAGTATCATGTTCTCTGGGCAAACTCAGGTTGTGAGTTTTAGAAAGATTTTTTTTTTTTTTTCTTTAAAGCTGCAGTCTTTCTCTGCTCTACCAAATTCCAGAACCCTCATGTTTTGGAATGGATCTATCTAGCAGGCAGTTATGCTCTACCACCATGGACACTTCTTTAGCCACTTCCTCCGATGACTTGTGTATAGGTCTTTGAAAAACTGCTCCTCATCTAGAGCAAGCCTGGACCAGAGATGAAGATCTGAGCAGCTCCATCCTCTGAAGATCCCACGTGCCCTGCCTCTCAAAACTGCTGTGAGCTCATAGCACACCGCAGTCACCATCTTCACAGAACTAAGTGAGGTCTAGGCTAGATAAACATTGGTGGAGCAGACTATTTTCCAAACACTCCTCCTGCTTCCTGGGAATCAGTAGGACTTTCCTTTCCTCAAACCGTAGAAGGCAGACTCTGTACTGTCCTTTGAGACAGCATGAAACAGGATAAATATGCATGTCAAACAAGAACTCAGAAGAATAAGGAATATGAACAAAATATGTATGTAGGATAGAAAGAACAGAGGCAGAAGGAAAGACAATGCAAAATGGCAGTGGGAAGAGAGTATGAACGGAACCAGAGCAAAGAAGGATGGGACACAAGATGACAGCTTGCAAAAAACCTGTAGCGAACAGGATAAAAGGCATAGGCATGAACGTTCACGAAGAGTATTACAGTAAGGAGAAGCAAGGAACATTTCATGGGCCCTGAGAAAGGGGTGCGAGTGGAATTATGATGACTGGAGGGCACTTCTTCATAAAGTCAGCTCTATTCTTCTGGAAGGTTTGCGTTATTTGCTGATCTCTCTGGGATGGTCTGTTGTTCTCCAGCAATGCTATCTAAATTAGGGAGGTTCTCCTGACCTGGCTACAACAGGGAAGTGCCTGAGTGAAGTCCCTGTAAAGACCACTCTATTGTCAGTTTAGCTCTCCACCATCTTCTAGGGGAAAGTTTGTACAGAGACGACATTCTGCTCATGCTAGGAAAAGCCTGATAGACAAACTCAAACACCACAGATGAGCCATCAAGGGGAAGAAAAGGAGAATCCACAGAGTTTCAACATATTCAGATTTTCAGACTTGGGACATTCAGAGTGTTAAAATACCAAAAGGGTGCTAACATTTCAAGTCCACCATTCAAAAATCCGGAAATGAGAAAACAAACCCTGCTTAAGCCATGTTAATTCATCATTTCTGTGTTAGGATGCAATATGTAATTACATGATCGTGTACTATTTTCTCCATTAAATTACATAAAGGACAGACTCATCTGAGAATGTCAGTGATACTTGTCTACAGAATGAGCCATATGGCTCTCCTTATTTCTGCTGTCACAAAAGTTAGAAAGTGTGTAATGAACGAGACAGGAGACTTCAGCAGACAAGCAGATCCTATGGTTCGGGGTGGTTTCTGCTCTTCACATCTGGAGAACCGTATGCCATCTCTAACAATGCTGTGTAATCCCTGTATGATGTTGATCAAGACTCCTCTTCAAAGATAATCACAAAGATCAATATTCTTCTCCACTAGCTGGAGGTATTGAAGTCAGGTATCTACATCAGACAGTCAGAGGGTGCCAGATGGACTGCTTGCTCTCTTGTAGAGCTTTTCTCCTCTATAGACTTGAGAGGGGATACTGGGCACCCAGCGCTCTCCACCTAGATGCCTTTCTGCATCTTTACTACACCCAATCTGACAGCTTGAAGTCTGATTCATTATTTAACAAATCCCAATAGCTATAACTGCTTTTGATATAGAATCAGAGTAAGATAGTACTAAATAAAAATGTCCAGCCCCAGACATTCTCAAACTCTTCAGTCAAAAATTATTTATTATAATCTCTGTGCCTTATTTCCTCATGTGTGAGCCGTGATTACAGCACCACCTCACTTCACTGGGATGCTCTGAAGATTGTTTGCCAAGATCTAAGAGGTTGCTGTAATCAGGGAGAAGTGTGTGTTTTTTCTAATAACCTATATTTGATAACCCAATATCCTACAATGAGGGCCACAAAGAACAGCTCAGGGAAATGAAAAGATTGTATCTGCTGTAGGGTGCAGCTGCCATACATTAATGGCGCGTAAGACGCACAATGAACGCAGGCAAACAGCAAGTCTGTGCTCAGTCAACACGACTAATTCTCGGGGACGAACGAGATGGGGATTTTTGCTGGTCACAAGATCCTTGGCGAGTCTTCATATTTTCAAGAAGGCTTTCTTAAAATGTTTTGAAGGTTTTTTTGTATTAAAAAGAATGATAGAGAAGCATGTTTGTGCTTCTACTTATCCAGTAAAAACAAGCTAAAAAGCCAAAATTTGCATTGCGATTTAATTTTTGATCACACTAGAAATACAATTTCTGTCCTACCTGGAGAGGGGAGAAAAAGCAGATTTATAAACATTAGCATGTTGTATCTCCATAGCCCATGGAAGTCATCTCCCAGTGAAACAAAGGTATGTTATAAACCCAAATACCCTAAGTATAGCTCATTAAATCGAATACTACATGGCTTAAGTACCTATATTGGATGAAAATGAATAATTCCTTCAGTGAATGCAGACTTTTTTACTATTTTCTGAAAAATACACATAAAAAACTCAACAGGAGTGAATACACAACACAATCAATCACCCGAGCAACAAATTAGTTCCATTTAATTTTTCAGGGTTACTTTACAAATTAGTCAGATGAGATGTCTAAGTCAGCAGTGCTATAAACATCAAAGGAATATACTCTGTTTATAAATTTTAATGATTTTGCCTTACTATGAAAGTGTGTCCAGTTTTCTGGTTTTTCAAAGCCGTTCCTGAAGTGTCTGCAAACATGTAATCACAGAACTGTGTATACTGTATTTTAAAAGATATTAATATCTTCAGTGCTTTGTCTAGGATACAAAGGTGGTCACATAAATCTCAGTGTCTGTTAGGGCAGCAAAAATTTAACCAGTTACTGACCCTAGACCAGAGACCTCAGATAACATGTGTGTATGAATGCTGCGTAACATTACAAATAACAAGCCTTATCTGAAAACAGACTGTCTGAAAATGGTTACCTTCCACTATCCCATTCTGAGAAGTCATGAACTTTCTCACAGTGTAGGTTATACAGTTAGGAAAGTGAAAGGGGAGAATACACTACCCAACTTTCAAATCACCCTTCTCATTTGAAAGCGTGTGTTGCCTCCACTACTTCATAAGGCAATAAAAGAACAACTCAAAGCACTCGTGACACGTGTAGCTAGGTCAGATGGTTGGTTATGATTAAATTCTGCCTCAGCTTACTGACTTGAATAAATTCTAAGGCACACAGAACAAGATGATAAATTCTCACCCAAGAATACCAACCACTTTCTCTAATAGCTGGATAATGTAGAGTGACTCAGTATTACTCACGGGACATTTTAAAAGATAATCTTAGTCATGGCTTATGTGTTCATTTGGACAAGTAATTCACAAATTTACCAGTGGGATTGTGGAAGGCACCTAGAAACATTTGTGACAGATTACTGTAATGGAAAAATAACCTAAGAAAACCTTGAAGAGTATTCTCTCCTATTCACAACTACCTTGTTAATTTTACTTTAAAAAAATTTTAGTCAACTTCACATGATGGTCTGTTTTATGTCACACAGAATGTGCCAATCACCCTGACATTCATCTAAATAACAGGTGATCCTGGTTCAGCACTTCACAGCACAGAATTATCAGGAAGGCCAGATGAACAGGCTCACCAGATTTTTTTTTCCTTGATTGATTTCTTTCCAGTTTCCACAATGCACTATACCATCTAGCATCACTAAGGCATACCAACTCACTTTCGAATACCCAAACAAGTTTGAGCCTAGCACATAGCAAGCTCATGATCTGTTTCTTACTTTACTCTTATTTGGTGGATATGGTTTTAGATCTTCCCACTGAAGGTTTTCTGATTTCATATGGCATTTCTGCTTAAGCACATTATTGTTTGGCTCTATTTAAGGAGAATGAAGTGTAACTTACTAGAATCTAACATATTTCCCTTTTTTCTGCTAACATAAACTACATGAAAAATTCACCTCATCAATACCGTTTTACCCATGATATATAAATATAGTTCAGAAGTGACATAAAATCCCAGCCATACAAGCAAAGATGAAATTCCGATGACATACTTGAAAGATTTCAACAGAAGATTTAGGCTTGTATGTACATCGACTCTTGTTGAATCGATTCAATTACTTCCATAAGGCAGTTATGAACACATGGTACTAATATAATTTGAAGATTATATCTTCTTTTATATACTACTGCCTAGATAAACTAGCACTGAATATCAGTGACTTCTACTGCTGGGACAAACTTCATACTTAGAAGAAGAAAGGATTGAAAAATTGGAGCATTAACATTCCCTGTGTTCTGATACTCATGCAATTGTTTATATACTTCTGCTTTTACATGCAAGTATGTCTCTGAGAGTAACATTAAATGTAATATATGCAGAGTAGGAAAATAATCTGAAGTTCTACAGCTGGTAGATCCAGAGGAGCATTCAGTGGATATTTGGTGCACAAATCAAGAGTGTGATGCAACCTCCACTCTTCACCCTCTTCCTGCAATGCAGTTCCTAAATTCAGTGGTCTTTCAAAATAACAGTTTCCTAAGTATCTTTAGGGTATATTGTGCACATGTTCAGTTTTCTCCAGAACGGAGCAATTGGCTTCCCATCTGACTACATCAGGTTTGATGCCATGAAACTACAGAAAGCAATGCAAGAGCTCCCCAAAAAGCCAGTCACTAGGTATGCTCACTGCATCCTACTGAGTACCAGCTTCATATGGCCATCCCAAAACCAGAACTAATTGTTTTATTTTTAAAACTGAGCTACTGGAAGAAAAGTTTCCTTACTTATTATCCTCCCATGCTCATCTCTCCCCACATACCGCAGAATTAAAACTCATGCATCTTACCACTCTAAACAGCTCTGCAGGCCCCAGGTTAGACTGGAAAGGCCACCTTCTTCCAGTCTGGATGAAACTCAGCTAACGAAGCCACAATGAATACAAGAGCTATAGGGCATGAGGGTCTACTGGGCATAACCGGCAGGGGTGGGGTGGAACCTGCGAGGGTGACCTGTGGAAGAGGAGGTCAGGGACCGCCCTGCGCTGCTCGCAGCCACTTCAGCAATGGACAAAATGGACCCACCATCTGCCAAAACCAGGCAAATCAGAGGAACCCGTGGTGCCTCTGCAAAAATGTATTTTAGAAAGGGCAGCAACCTCTAGGGGCAGGAGAGACACCGCAGAGAAAGGAGAAACGAGAGCACATGCCTGAGCAGGGACAGACACACAGAAGACAACACAGAAGTAGTATTACAACACCTCTGAGGGGGTTACAGCCCATGGAGAAACCCACACTGGAGCAGGGATGACCCCCAGAAAGGGCTGCGGCCCATGGAGGAACCCACATCAGAGCAGGCAGAGCTCCTGAAAGGGATGGTGGCCATCAGACAAAGCCACACCACAGCAGCTGAGTTACAAACAAGCAGGGGCAAAAAGCTAATGACCACCACCACACCAACCCCTGTTTCTGCGCCACTCGTCGCCTCAACAAAGGAACTGTGCGATGTGCAGCTAGGGGACTGCAGATCACGAACGGGGAGGGAGAAGTGTCTGGAGGGAGGCTGAGTCACACATTACAAGTTAACATAAACCAGACGTAGAATTGCCCGATTCACAACGGATTTTGCTCATGACAGGGGATGAAGGCTCTCCTTCGCATGTTCATCTGCACTCCGGATGCTGTTCAGCTTCTGCACTTGCTTGCAGAATTGTATGAACAAGTGAGATGACAACACAGCTTTTTTTTAATGGCTTTGACGGACGGCCTTAAGTTATGGAGCCACAACACCAGATTATTGTTAAAAGCGCTCTCTTTTTCTGAATCAATTTGAATATCCTTGTAATTCTTTTCATCTGAAAGACATACATTTGGATCATAAGAAATACAGCAACCAACCTGTGGAGCAGTGTCACGGGAATTTACTGTGCTGTTTTATGAAAAGTACTGAGGGTATCAACTCCTCGGGCTTCTGGGCACAGAGCGAATCACCATTTGAGATCCATAAGAATCCACAGGGACCCATAATCTTCTGCATAATGCATCATACACAAAACCTTCCACTCAGCTACAGTTCTCCATAGGTTGCCTTCCAATTTTATCCTTTCAAGACAAGTTGAAAAATATGAATTCAGTATAATGAAAGTCCAAAGCTCTTCACCTCCTGTTTTAACATTTCTATCAAACAACAAGCACTGTGTTCCTTTCCACAGTTTTTCCATAGTCTTCCACTTCTGGGCCTCCTCTATGCCATTTTTTGAGGCTTGGTTTTCCATACAACTTTCTTTTACAATGTATTTGGGTAGACAGCTCCATAAACTTTAGGTCTCCTCTCATATTCAGCAAGATCTGCTTCAAATTCTGACAAATTTCTCAGCGATCTTTCAATTCCCAACCCCCAGTCTTCAGTTCCCATTGGATTATAGCCCCCTAAATGCTTTTCTTCTACTCTGATAGCTGGAATGAAGAGACTTGACACAATCTTTAAAAATGTGAAACAACAGTAAACTCAAGAAACTCTGAGGATCTTGCCTTGTCAATAGTCAAGCACAGAGTAAGCAGTAAAGAACGCCTTCTGCTCTGAAGCTGCTCCTAAAGTTACTTTTTCACTATTTTTAATAATCAGGACCGCTATTCATCAGAATAAATGCTTTTTGTATACATACTGTATTAGCATCCACCTCCTGTTGCTGTCTCACTCCTATAACCTCCCTTCATCTCTGCTATGCCTTCAGCACTGCAGATCAGACAGACTTACTGGTCTGGACAGAGGACCACCAGAGGTGCATACAATTACTGTTTGCTCCAGCTGCTCTGCATAAGTGCTGCCAGGAGACTACTCAGGCAGTCATTTCTATACATATATCTCTCATGGTTAAACGTTAACCTCTGTGTAAGCTCAGCTGTGTTGGGTAAAACCATCAGTCCAAGCAACTTCCTCTCTCTAACAGCAGCTGATAGGAGATACTGAAGAAAACAGCATTGAAAAAAGTGTGAGAGGCATGCAACACTGAATTTTCAGCAATCTATTTTAACGATTTTCCAAGCTGAAGAATCTGTACACATCATTGTGTTTATCTGTGCTTGATTCACCCTCCCTGCCTAATTTGTTTGGTGGACATTTAGATGTTTGTCCTTTGACAAAGAGATCCACAGAATAATTAGGCATAGTATGAAAAGTATTTCCATTAATTTATTTTTAAGATGCTTCCTGTTAATTTCACTGAATATTCCCTAGTGTTGAGAAAATATGAATGATCAGTCACCATTTACGTTCTCCAAGACATTTATGATTTTATACATATATATATTTATATTTTTATACCTATAAATCAGTTTCTCCTCAGTCATCTCTCTTGTAAACTGGAAAGCCCTAGTCTACTTAATGTCTCCCTCTACAGAAGCTGTTTCCTACACAAGATGCAAGTGAGTAATACATTTATAAAACACTTTCCATTTTGTTCTCTCCTCCTCTCCTAATCATTAACACTGGCCTGACTGGTACTAAGCACAGCACCAGCATTTTCAGCCTCCTATCACAATAATTTCCAGACCTCTTTTCTGAGTGCTAATGGATAATTTACAGCTCATCACTATGTTACCAGCAACAGTTTTATCCCCTATGCACCACTTTGAATTTATTGCTACAATTTCATTTGTTGCATTATTGCCCAGTCACTGAGTGGGCAATAATGATTATTCCATAATTCTTTGGTTTAATTGAATGCTTTAATTATTTGATGCACATCTTTTCACTATTCGTCCTTTTTCCAGATTAAGGAATATGTTGAACAGTACATATTCCAAGAGATTCCTCTTAGATCCAGACCATAATCTCCTGCCAGATTTGTGGTAACCTCCCCCCACAAAGAAATACCATGTGAACTCCATACACTGTCTCATTTAATTTATTTCACTAGCCTAGTTTCTTTCCAGGCTACTGAGCTGAACTGTTAGGCAAAGCGGTACTGTGAGCATCAGAGGCACTGAGTGGGAGCACAACTGCCTCCTTTGAGACAAGCTCCTCCTGTCCCACCCAGCTCCACGCCAGCAGGGGCAGAGGAAAAACCACATTGGAATGGCAAGGCTGCTCTCCCCCTCCCAAAACATATGGACCTCAACTTCAGAGACAAACACACTCACTCAAAGACAGAAGTTTCCTTTTTAAACTAAGTCTTCACTAGATTACCAGAAAACAAATGAGAAGCATCACTGAAATCATATTAATAAATTTCAAAATCATATTTAGAATTACTACATCAAATTAGTCACCCCCAAATTATCATCTGTTCCTCTAGGAAATATGAAGATTAATTGCCTGTAAATTCTCAAAGACACTGAATACTAATAATATCACTATTAATGTGCATTTACTCTAATTAAACTGTAAACAAGCCTCTGGTCTTGAGACTTAATTGTCCATTCAGTGTGCCAGGGAAACTGTTATTAGATGTGACAGAATATTATTTTCCTATCAATATTACAAAAATCCTTTGCAATTACTTAGTGCCTATGATCTGTGCATCTCAAAGTGAATTTACACTCATCATAGAATCTGATCATGGTAAGATTCAGAGGGAGGCAAGCTTTGGAATGATTCAGGCTGCTGTAAGAATCATCATCTGTACAAAAAAAAAAAAAGTAATTTTTTTACTTGAGTGAATGCATTCAACATCTAATGCCTCTCCAGAACCATGGCCTGATGCCCACCGGCTAAAAACCTGACATTAGGTACCCCAATCCCAACGTAATTCCATCCTTACTAGGTGGGACAGAGACAAATCTGCTCAGAGCCGCAGTGGCTGTGCTCCAAGTTTCTAGAACAGCCGTCCAAGCCTTTGGCTACTCCATGACATTGTATTAGCCACATTCGATGGCTGACGCTGCTTCAAGTTATGCCAGTTAAGTAATAGCTACTTCATCCCGCTCAGCAACCAGGCTCTAATGCAGATAAATCTCCCAGAAACGTGTAGTCAACTGTTATTAGATTATTGCTAGAGCCTCCCTGACCTATGGTGTCTTGAAATTAAGATGCTCAGGGAATGAAATAAGCATCTCAGGTGCACAGCAGTAATCTCATCTTAAATTATAATGAATGGAAGCCATTTATAAGTATTTTCTAAGGTATTTGAAACTGGTACTTAGTAGTTGACATTTCCAAATTACACAGTTCCTGAACTATTTCATATGGGGCAAAATGGCATCCGATTCAGCTTCTCATGCTCTCCGTTACGTGGAACTCACCTTGCTTTATGTTACAAAACTTTGTGCACACATTAATTGATCCACCTTCGGGGGGGTTAAGCGTTTTCCTGAAATACGTACAACAACTGTTTCGTGCATAACAAGCAGAAGTGTTCAAAATAAAAATGATTTAACCGCCAAAGCACATTAAGTTGTCTCTCATCTATGCATATGCAGATTTGCTGGAAGTAGAAGCTTTCACTCTTTTTCTACACATTTTAAATTTGAAGTACGTTGCTTTTACCGCCCCATTATATACGATCATTGGGGCTTTAAGATTAATTTAGTCTGGAGATAACACTTAGTTCCCTGTATTATGCCCAACTATATAAATGCACAAGCATCAAAGAACTATTTCTCTAACTTCTCTAATTTCTACTGGATTTCCCTAGAAATAGTGTAACTAATTTCCTAAACACCTGCAGGTAGGGACTAGGGAAAGTGCGAAGGGGAATGGATTGCCTGCTTCACCTATAAAATGACAAAATATTATTAACCACATTTATAAAACTTTAGAAGCTACAGAGAGAAGTATGGAAGACTACTAGTGGTTTACTTGGGAGGACGAGTTTCTGAACTGAAAAGCTGAGTGAACTGAATTGTAAGACAGAGAGGATGACCTGATGAGTGAGGAGTTCACGCCTAAGTTTACACCTGAGAGAATCAGCCCGAATTCCCATCAGTTGCGGTCTTTTGGACCTATTAATTTCAGGCATGAGCTTACACTAATGTTATTTTACCTTCAGTTAACAGATTGACACAAGCTGTTTATAATTTTTCAATGTTCCTGAATATATCCAATTACTTGTTTAGGGTAATAAAGTGAGCTCAAATTTAATCTTGCACCGGGCAACCAAGACTAAGGAAAATTTACGACCGTCTGCTGAGAACTTTTTCTATCTAGTTTCTTTGAAAAAATCTGGAATCATTTCTTAAGCAGTTTCGCAAAGAAAACAATAGAGCTTTGTAATATGAAACTGCCATGATTTTAAACAGAAGTTTTATCGATTTGATAGTCACTCCGAGCATCAAATACTTTTGCAGAGCTGCTACACACATACACTAGTATTGTAAAAGCATCTACATGTGAGAAGTTCCCCAACTCTGCCACTGTTTCTTTAGAAGATTTTATTGCCTTCCTACCTTAACTTTCAGGTTTCACATACCAAAAAAATCATGAGTCAAAATAAAATAATAAAAAATTGTGAACAAAAAGCATCAGTCTCTTAAAGAAAAGGAAAGACATGAAAATATAGCAATGAATAGCAGTGAATTTAATAATCATTGTTCTTTATAGTTCCAGAGGTAGACAACCCACTGCAGAGGTGAAAAAAACTACTGAAGCAAACTACCAAAAAGACAAATTTGATCACCCTCCCTACCTGCAGGATGATCCTTCAGAGCCAAAATTCAGAAATGTATTCTGTATACTGCAGCATGCCAAATACATTACTTGGCTTATGACCCCTTTAAATTACACTGTCATTTTGTATTTTCAAAATAGTCAATACTCTTAAACTAGAATCGTAAAAATAAAAGAGGAGTTTAAGGAACGATGCAGCATCTTAGGAAAGCCATGATCACTCTAGGTATGAAGTCTCTTTTAGGTGTCTACCTACCCTGCTTTTAATCTGTCAGGAAATACAGCAGATGATGCTTTGGGACTGGGGACAGGAATAGACGACGACCCCAGAAAGATGTTCTGTGACTTTATCATCTGCTACAGACCTCTCTTTGCAGTAAGATACCAAATTAACTCTCATTACACTTGCAAATCTTGCAGAACAAGTGCAAGCTACTATTAACGCCACAACCATTTGGAGCAAGAACGACACAACAGAGTCTTACAGAAGAGCAGTAAGTGGTAAGACACTGTTAAGTGAAATCTACTAGAAACAGACTTTGTCACCCGTTTCCCTTGCATAGGGGAAGCAAGACATAGAGACTGTTCTCCTGGTGTATCAAAGTTTTGTAATGAACTGGTTCAGTCTTTGGCAGGTAAGGTCAACAACTGAGCTTCGCTGTTATTAGAGAGACCACAACAATTTTCTTTACCTCTCATCATGACTTGTGAGGCTGGTAACTCGTAACATGTAAAAGGACTGTATATGGCTTAACCAGAAGATGATAGTAGCAACATGACCAAGCCCAGTATTGACAAACACATAGTTCTTGATGTCCTTCAATAGAAACAGCATGATAGCACGGTGAAAAAGTAAACAAAAATACAAATATAAAATTGGTTTCTATAGGAGATCAAACTGAAACCTACACAGATGATATGTGAAGGAACGTAAGGAAAGTAAACAAGTATAAGAAGTGAGAACAATTGACATCTGTAGGTGTTGCATAACTGGTCTGCTTCTCCCAGAAACAACCACCACAGCAACAAAAATTAGTCTCAACTTCCTTGCCCCCTCCTCCTACAGACCCCAGGTAGGGATTTGATGGGGCAGCTTGCACAGCAGAGTGATTTTAAAGCCTGGACTTACATGAACCAGGGCTATCCCATCCAGACCTAAATTGGAACAGAAATTCCACCCAGCCTTCTGTACTCTCTACTCCGTTACAATAGTCTGTAACATGCAAATGCTGCATCCTGTTGTTCATACCAGCAAGATAAGAAAGTAATTTTCCTTGTAGTGTAGACTAGAAGAGATCATGCTGCTTTTTTTTGGCTTTCATAATGAACTGCTCAGTAACTCAAAGATTCAACTGTAACAACTGGCAGGGGTAGATGGCCAAAGGTTTCCACAGAGTTAAGGCTTGTCAGAAGGCCAACAGACATGGGGTACCATCAGAGGACAGACTGCAGGGAAAAAAAAATAAGACCAGGAGGATTAGGCGACCTGAGCTTTGCAATAGCAGTACAGCAGCAGAAGCAGATCATCTTTTCCTGACATGCTCCCTAATTGAGATTTAGATCATCCTCAAAGTATGCACAACAGGTGCACGGTTAAATATACATGAATTGATAAAGATGCTGCCTGCCATCTGAGGTGGCACTGGAGCATCTGTCCCACCCCCTGCCTGAGCCTCGAGATTGACCTAGAACCAACGCACACACAGGGCTGTGAGGAGGAATGCTCATCTCTGCAGTCTGCCTGGCAGACATTTCCAAATCTATCTCTGGTTGATACATCAGTAAAACCCACTTGATGTAAATAATTCAGTACTTCTCCCCCAGGTCTATGAAGTGTAACCTAACGCAAAGAGGCTAGCAAACACCTTGCAATAATGAAATGGTAACAAGTGGCAGGGATTAGGTAAGTGTTCATTAGTATTCTCAACTACAATGAGATATAAAAAGCTATGAACCGTTCGTGTCCAACAGGACAATGCATCTAAATGAATCTCCACAACCAAGACAGATAGTTCATGAAGCCTGCAGAGACAGTGATGCTGACGCTAATGAAGGTGGAAGCCATTTCCCTGCGACCTAGAGATCATTTCTTGCTGATCACTAACAAACAGTATTCAACTAAATCTAGCTTACTGCTCTAATGGGAAAAAAGAATCAGAAACCAAATCCGAAATTTGAGATGTTCTACAGAAAACTCAACAGTGTTCACAACCATCTTGAAAGGCTATCAAACCAAGGCAAAACTGCAATTCTTTTGGATAGCCCCCCAACTTTTTGTCACTCTTACTTGCTCCTGCTGGGAGCAAATACACGGACCTGTTGGGCACTGAATAAACATGGGTTTATTCTGAATTTCTTACCATAGTTCAAAAGAAAGCATTCATAAAACAGTGCTTTTATTAGCTTTTCAGATTAGGAATCCTACAAGCCAGTGTCCAGCCAGTATTTCTGGATTCTATTTTCAAAAAAATGGAATGAACAAAGATGATGCATGCCACAAAGCATGAAGGCAAGCCTATGTGTTATCTTTTAACTGCCATGATTTGTATTAGCCAACACCATGACTTCAGTTTTTCCTATAAGAACCTAAAAAGTATGAACTCCTACCACCTATTGCAGAACTCAGCCATTCTTTTCACAGATGTCAGTTACTTTTGTAAATATGCTGCACCCAAACTGTGCAAGCACCAAGCCATCACTATGTACACATCATACTTCTCAGATAACCTTTAAAAATGTTGTCCCTCAAAAATAAATGTACTTCAATAAGCTTCAATCCTTAGGTAATACACCCAGCAAAAGACAGAAAGAAAAGGTACATAGGAGAGAAGATTTTCTTCCCTGTTGCAGAAAGGGGAAGCGAGCTTTTTTCCCTTCAACTTGGGCCAGGGAAACTTTCTATTTATCTTGTTGGTAAGTTTAGCGTAGTATAACTTGTGTCACTGCTGTATTGCACTATCATTGTATCATCATGCTATGAACAAGGTAGTCATAAGAACAAAATGCGGCTTAAGGCAGATACTACTGCAGACAAGCAAGATTTAAACTAGCACGAGGTGAATCAAGCACTGTGTCCATTCATTGGACTACTTGGAAACAGTGACCCAGCACTCTCGCAGCCTTTTTGATTTGAGCAAGTTTGATAAAACTTCACATAAAGAATATATGCATTCTTGCCCTGCATTGATTTTGAAGGCTGGAAAGGATAAGAAAAATTAGCATTGGTAATTACATGCAAACAGATCTGACATTGTTTTATTTGAACAAAAAATAGAGCATTCAAAATAGCACAAACACCGGGTGCTACGATGGATTAGTGGTAACTAATCCTCCCAATACTTCCTTGTAACAGCCGATTAAATTGTTTGCGAAACTGCAGGAAAGTTATCCTCTATTTTTCTAAGAAACTCACATTGTAATTTAGTTTGTAACCATCCCACCATACTGAGCATCCTATATTTTATTACCCTCATTAGAGCCGTCACCAGCATGTCATAAGCAGATCCTTAGCATTTTTTTAGTTCTTCTGGGCAAGGGACCACCACCTTGAGCTACTGTGATTTTAAGAATGAGACTGCATTACCCAGCCAAAACAAAGACTGCAGACATTGCAGACTAGGACATAAAACACCTGTATGAGAATAGGACAATGCTCTGCCTCTGACTCCAGCCTACCTGCAGAACCCGGTTGCTGGGGGTATAACACATTTATGATTCCAAAATGCATTATGTTTGGAAGATACCTGCAGAGCTACAGTGCAGTTATTCTGAGTTGCTTTCTTGGTGAATTTAGTCCTTTCAGGATTTAGTTGGATGGGGTAAAAACTCAACAGTCTGCATGTGTTCATAGCTGGCCAAGCTGTGTTGATTCAATAAAATATTAGCAGTGATTTCTTTTTATGCTAATGTCAATTTCTTTACCCACAGCATAGCCATAGACCTTCAAGATGGGGGTCCTGTGAGTCCCATAAAAGCCTTTGGCAGTGAAGTTTTTAAGGACAGGTAAGATACTAAGATACAACCTTCTGAGTGACTAAAGGTGTTTTCACCAGTCCAATAACCAACCGCTACAATTTTCTGTAGGTTTGCTCAATCTCTTGTTCCAGCAATGGTACAGGTGTAACGACAGTTCTCATTCCATAAGTCTACAATATTTATCACCACTGTCCTTTGTTACTAAAAGATCTGAAAAGATGAGGGATTCCTGCAATCTCATTGGTACATCCTGTGATACACACTTCAAAATGTAGAAAGAAAATTATAATTTTTGCCTTTTCCCCCTCCTAAATCAACATTAAGATTTTCTCATCTCTTCCTAGTCGTAAGCCTGTAACATTGTACTGGTTTCTCTTGATCTCAATGTATTTTAGAATAAAAACCTTACTGTTTCCTCCCAACTTCCTAGCTAAAGAGATTTTTCTTGGTGCGCTTCTCTTACGCATTTTAAAGGAACTCCCAATTTTCTGTTTTTATCTTCCTCCCAGGCAATTTCGAATACAGTTTTGCTCAGTTCTGGGAAATTAGCCCTTTTGATAGAAGCTTGTGACTGGACTTGTCTTCTGTTTGCCTATACTAAATATAATCAGGTCAGGATTACTGGTCCCTAGGCAACCATCAGCTTCCAGTCCAGTGGTTAGCTCATCTTGATCCATCACAGTGAAACCTGGAATTGACTTATCATATATTCAATGCAATACCTTTTTGCTTTAGTAAATTATCCTCTATTTTCTAGCAACAACAGCTTGTTTTATGTCCAGCTGCACAGATCTTCCACTAAATGTCTCTTAAATTGAAGTTCCCCCATAACACCACCATTTTATTAACTGTGAATTACAGAGGTACTTATAGCAAACTCTTCTTTTCTGTAGTATCATTTGATGGTTGGTAACAGATCCCTCTGGCAGCATATCGATCCACACATTCAAAAACCCATAGTTACATTCTTAGTAACTCTAAGAAAGGTAATGAAGTCTTTAAAAAAAAGAATGCTACCTGACTTGCTATTCTCTGTCCTTTGTAGAGCAATTCTAATTCAGTTCAAATGATTCTATCAGTTACATGCAACTTCTTATCATACCTTTTGTTTGTTATCTAGACATCTATCATTATTGAAAAAGTAACTGAAAAAAAATATTCTCCATATTATATGGAGCTTCACTGCAATTTTTCGAGATGCACCAAGTTGCAGTTTGTATGTATTTGCTGTCCTTACCGACTTCTTATGAAAATGGTAACTTAAAACCCTCTTGGCTTTTTGTATGAAGTTTTCAATCAAGATAATTAATCTTCTTCCTGCAACATGCACAACATCTTGTTTCTGTGGCTCCCCTGACTACAGATGCAATGTAGGCTTCCACAAAAATGAACTTTTAGCTTTACCTCCACCGGAGTACTCCCACTGGAATACCCCCTGCTTAACCCCCAGCACCTTCCGGAGTCAAAAAAGAGGGAATGCATAGAAGATCTCCAAACAGACCAAAATTATCCTGTGAGTTCTGAATTTTTTTTTTTTTTATTTACACAAAGCATACATCTGTCTTCCTAGGGCAATCCCTTTGGGAACTATTAAGAACATGCATGGTGCATACCTTTGACTTCACTAAGCATCAGTGACAAAAGATCAGTAATGCTCTTTTTCCTAATTCAAGCAGATCATGCTCATTTAAAAAGATAGATAGTTCAAAAATCAAGGGATAATACAGAAATTCATTAAAAGGCATGGGTTTTCTGATAAATTAGTCTTTCCCTTATTTTTAATATTTAAACAGAATGTAACAAACAAATCCTGTCTTCTATACTGAACTATGTTACATGGTTTTATTTAAAAGTTGTATTTAAATACTGCTTAACATCAATTACTTCAAATCCTGATTCTTGTAAACTAGTTTCAGATTTTTAAAATGTCCAAAATACAGAAATATACTCCCAGTTTTGATAAGAAAATATCTAGCTTAATTTTCAGCTCTTATCTCCTTGACTTTGCCGTTCTCTGAAAGGAAGTTGGCTATTGTCCAGCTTAACTCATGTAACATTTTGTTGCTTATGTTTAATGTAATTGCAAACATGACATGCATTCATAATTAAGCCCAGAGGGTAAGCCTAGAGCCTGAGACATGCTGGAAAATGCTAAAATAAGAGTGGCTAATCTCTTCAAGAGCAGAAAGTGGAAAATATACTACTAATGAAAATGGAATAATAAAAATATGCATTGTAGATCAAACATGCTGCAACACCATTGCCCATGACATTGAAAAGTATATAGCCACTTTAATGAAATTAAATTATACTAGTTATAACAGACATAAGTCTCCACAGCCTACTTAATGAGTCTGTAAATCTAATCAGAGGAACCTGTGATAGTCTGGTCCTGCGTGGACAGACCTGAAAAGCTGGAAGGCTTTCACTACTACACAGCAATAGATCTTAAAAACCTTGCAACACCACTTCTAATACTTGCTTCTTCCTCTCCCTTCACTCAATCTGCTGGAAATCCCACATTACCCCACAAAGCCTTTCCAAAAAATCCCCAAACACTTGAGTAACTGTGGATGCATCCACACAGACCTCCTTTGACACTACAACCACTACGACATATTCAAGACCCGCCTGGACAAGGTCCTGTGCAGCCTACTGTAGGTGACCCTGCTTCAGCAGGGGGGTTGGACTAGATGACCCACGGCGGTCCCTTCCAACCCCTACTATTCTGTGATTCTGTGACCTTGCCAGAGACAAGTTACATATAGCAAATTATATATAGCAGTCTTTATAGCCCTTTGCTGTAAGGAAGGGGGGACTTTGCTGTAAGGAAGGGGGGACTAAGATAGACTTCAAGCATGACTGATGCAAGGAGAGTAAACGTTTGCCTGGAGATTACTGATGGCAGCATCCCAAAAGTAGCAAGAAGAAATAACCCTAATGACCAGTACCCAGAAGTAAAACGAGGAAGTAATCAGCAAGAATAGAAAATGGGATATGAGATGAAATAATTCAAAGTGCTACTAGATCTAAGGAAGAAATTTTTTACAATGAGGGTGGTAAAACACTGGAATGTGTTGCCCAGAGAGGTGGTTGATGTCCCATCCCTGGAAACATTCAAGGCCAGGTTGGATGGGGCTCTGAGTAACCTGGTCTAGTTGAAGATGTCCCTGCTCACTGCAGCGGGGTTGGGCTAGCTCACCTCTAAAGGTCACTTCCAACCCAAAGCATTCTATGATTCTATGTAATGCTCAGGCTAAGAGATGGGTGACATCACCTGCCATGGTAGAGCAATTTTAGCAGTGGAGAGGGAGAAGATCCTCCAAAGATCTAGAGGAACATCAGCCAACAGGACCATCAACATTAAGGCCTTCTTCTCATCGCTGGACTTGGGACAAGGCTCTATGTTGGTCCCTGACCTGGACCACGACCAGCACAACCCCATCCTGATCAGTGACCAGAGCCATCACAGGTAGCCTCCTTCAGCCACCCACTGGATGGATACGCAGGGGTAAGACCCCCTCTGTGTAGCCACAGCATGGGCAGCAGAGAGTAGGCAACTGGAATACGTCACAGAAAGTGTTACTATTTGTTATTGTTTTATGTAGCTTTTTTCTCTAGCTTTACTGCTTTACTAACTTCAGGTACTTCAATCAGTTAATGAAACAAGTATTTCAATTCAACAAGGGTTTGACTACTTCCTCGGCATCACCACACGCACGGTAATTGATCGGCTGTCACAGCCCTACCGTGACGAGGCTCAGTGCACAGCGTGCAGGCAGGAGGCACTGAAGGTATCGAAGGCTACAAAATCGATCCCGACGCTCCAGTGCCGCAGCTGCCCAACGACTGATCGGGGAAACGTGCAGGCAGCGAGAGGCTGCCCCTGCAACGAGTAAATGTCCCCATTACTAAGTCAGGAGAAAGCAACCTAAATGCTTCTTGGTACTTCACCCCCACTGCACAAAAGACCATGGTACCAACTATGCATTTATTTTACAAAGACAATGTGATGTTTACATAGACGCCCACGTCCAGTTATAGAACACAGCATGTTATGTATTATTTTCTTCTCAGAGGACATAAGTAACGAAGATAAATTGTGCTAATAGGTATCAACAATTATGAATAACAGAAAAAGTGAACAAATCGAAACTCTACAGCACATCTTTGTCTCTGGCTGACCGAAGGCAAAAAAAAAAAAAAATATCACCTCCAGACCCACAGATGAAAATCCTTAGATTCCTCATAGAGCAAGGGGAGACTAATTACCAGGAAGACATTAACGTATATTTATGTACCACAGGCAGAGCAAAGCCAGGCTTATTCCTCAAATTTACAAAGCTGAGGGGTACTAAGTTGTCAGCAACTCCAGGAAAAACAAAACAAAACACACGGATCCTTCAACATTTGGTGTCCTAGACGATACAGAAGAGACTGGAATAGCTTATTGTATTATCAACTTACAAATCCACTGTAGTAAAAAGATCAAAAGAAAAGCCTGCCTTTATGAAGTATGAACAAATCATATTACTGCAATACTATAAGCGTAATCAGCATTACGCTGGATATTACTGATCACTCCCATCCATATCTAAAGGAAGACCAAAAATGGAAGTAGATTAATTTTGATGTGGGACACATTCTGAGGAAGAATCTAATAAAACTGCAATACACAGAGGAAAGACTTGACAGCAACTGGTATCAGTCTATCCAGGCAATAATAGGAGAAGAGACTGTAATATGTGCACAAAGTCCCTTTTCCCACAACACATTTCATTTTTTCCCCACTTCTTTAGCTCCAGGTCTACAAAATCTACAGTTTTACAGCAAGTACAAAGGACTTAAGAGCTGTTTTGAGACTAAAACGTAGAAGCTCAAAAACTGAAAACAAGGCAAACCCAACCTTACAACTCGCACACAAGAGCACAATCTTTTTATTGTGAAAACCATGAACTCCAAAAAGCACTGGAGCTGAACAAGACGGCCTTAATTAATTTTTCAGAAAATCGTAAAATTTTTACAATTTAAGTACAGAACTGAACAGCATTTTGAAAATTAATGCTAAATAGCTCAGCAGTTAATGTAAATTAATAAAAATAATATGGTAAATAAGAAACAAAAATTGAAACACTGCCAAAAATGGACAAAAGAAAACAAAGCTAAAACTGCCAGGCACAGCAGAGCCAGAGAGCAGCAACAGGGCTATTACACAGGGACTGCGTTAAACACTGGGTTGCCTTAAGACCAGCATGTAAGATGACACAAGTGACAAACTGCTGGAAGCTCCTAACCCTCGCAGCACAAACAATTTTTCAGAAACACTCTTGCATGAAGCTTTATGAAGAATCTTCCAATGTCATTGTTGTAGATCAGTGCATAGTATATTTGGGGAATGTAATGTTCTCACTTGCTAAGCCTTGCATGTGTAAACATAAAACTCAGAATAATCCACTGGCGAGCCAGAGTACTAACCTTTACATTTCAGGAATATAGTGAAAAGTTTCATCCTACCCATGTGATCACTGGACATCTTTACATTACAAATTTTACAATATTCTCCTTTATTATGGAAAAATCAAGACACTGACAAGGCCTTTTAAAAAAAACCCACAAACCCAAAACATCCCTCCCCCCCAAAAAAAACCCTCAAAAACAAAACAGGAAAAAATTTTGTTGACATCGTATCTTACAATACCTAGTTTCAGAAAACATGGAAGGTACTATCAGACCTGCAGTTGACTGTCCAGTCTGCAGTCTCCACTCTGTGCCTGCTTACCATAGCAAAAAATCAACAGCCCATTTTAAGAATTTTATAACATACGTAAATGTAAAAGGACTGCAAGAACACAAGTGTAAAAGGGCAACTGGAAAGGCAAGCACGACATCTCTGTGCATCTTGCTTCCCAGCAACAATGTCAGGCAATAGCTGCAGGCTTTCACACAAGAAACGTGACAGCTAGCAAAAATGGAAATAACACAATTCCACATAAGTATCATTTGCCTCCTCACCTTCTTATTAGGCAGCTGAAAGTTGTATGAGAAACAGCAAAACTGTAAGCCTCTGTTTCTGTTTCTTTCCAAAGTGTAGAGAACAAGCATACTAAACAATCATGTCAGTACAAAAGTATTAAATACATCAATTAGAAGACATTATATCTTATGCAAATGCAAATATCAAAGCATTTCTCATTCATATTTCAAACTAAGGATTAAGAGAGCAACCCAATTATTCACTCAATCTGCTCATTTCAGAATCCATCAACTAAAGAGATTAGCATGCCTTATGGTTGTGGAACACGAGACAGCTTTGTCCTCATATCTGCATTAGTCCCATTAATAAACCCATTCTCAGCATGCATTAACATTTCTTAGCTGTCACCTGTGAAATGACCCTGAACTTGCGGTAATGAAAGCACTCAACTTTCACTTCTCCCTTGTACCGTGCAGTAACTACAGTAAGGAAAGCCAACTCAAGTAATTTATTTTTAGCAAACTAATCGTTGTAAAAAGGCTGTTCATTTTTCTTTAGGAGACCAAACAAAGTAAGTGAGAGAATATTTAACTCACCCTATTTAAAGTGTAACTGTGTAATGATGAGCCTGTAACCAGAGGCATTCTATTGCACAATTACAAGTGATCAGAAGAACAAGACAATGGTAATAACTGTTCCACCTAAAAAACCCACACCCTCATGTAGCAATCAAAAATACTTTTTCATTCACCTAAAATACTGCAGAAGAATTAGCCAACTGAAAGACAGCTTGCCACCCCATGCTGCAACATGTCCTGCAACAAACTGGGGAATAAACACCAGCCCTGGGATTGCCATCTCCCCCTCCACCCACAAGTCCTGCCCTGTTCACTGCTGCTCCCAGGCTGGGGATGGGCAGAGGAGCGGCATTATCAGTGCTCGCTCTTCGAGGAGAGGTGAACGTGTGCATCTCAAAGTCATCACTGAGACCCCGTTGCTTGAAGAGCGCTGCTCTCTCTTTTGCTGTCTCATCGCTCTCAACCACATGGGAACCACGGCACCGCTCTGAGGGAGCACTAAGCCATGCTTGGCCACAGCCACCACCCTCCAGATACCTGAAGCTGAAGCAAGAGGGGTTGCAGAATGGGAAATGAAAGCAACACATAACAAGTGTCAATCCAGATTGCTTCTCTTTGGTCACATCACCTTACTTAAAAATTATGCTCACAAATATATGCACTGTTTAGCCAGATCTATATAAACAGTGTTCTACATAACTCGGATTCACAAGTACAAATGGCAAATATGCATCTAAAATTCAGCACAACTTTTTACTGCTTACCATAAACCAGAGGGCTCAAACTAGATAAGGGTGATAATAGAAAACTAATCTGAATTCCACCTTTTTTCCCCACATGGTGTACAGAAAGCAAGCTATTAGGGTGACAGACTACAAGAGAGGCCAGAAAAGCAGTTATGTACCTTGACCGTAATAGCTTGCAGTACTGCTACGGAAAGAAGATTAAGACCGAACAAGGTCCCACCTTCAAAAACAACTTCAAAGAACAGCCAAGTTAAAAAATGGAGTCCAAAACAGCTGTAGCAATTTCTGTACCAAGGAGACCTGAAGAAAGACATTGCTGCAAAGTGCCTCTGCATGAAAACACATATTTTTAAAAAGTGTCTAGGAAACAAAACTGTACCTATTCCATGTCTACAATAATGCTATGCAACAAGTCAAATCAATTTTCATGGCAATCTTTACATCCTAAAAACTGATTCTTTATTTTGAGTTTGCCTTTGTTGATATTCTGTCATAACGGCGTTAGACAGAGCACCACAACACAGCACAAATCCTCACAATATGATCATGCTTCGGGCATTTTATTTCCAAAGATTATTTGCTAAAGCTGTACTCAGGCCTGCATTCCTTCTCTGTACAAGTAGAATATAGAAGCAGTATAACTAGGTTTCTGAAAGACACGTCTGACCTACGGACTGAAATGAAGGTGGTCTCAGTCCTGAATAACACATTGAGCACGTTAACTAAAAAGCTCAGCAGCTGCAGTTTGTAAGGGTCTATGCAACCAATTAAACCTGGGGAACAATAAAGGAAGGTACTCACCACAATCACACAATCTTATAATGGTTTGGGTTGGAACGGACCTTAAAGATCATCTGGTTCCAACAGCCCTGCCATGGGCAGGGACACCTTCCACTAGACCAAGCTGCTCAAAGCCCCATCCAGCCTGGCCTTGAACACTGCCAGGGAAGGGAAATCCACAGCTTCTCTGGGCAACCTGTGCCAGTGCCTCATCACCCACATAGTAAAGAATTTCTTCCTTATATCTAATCTCAGTCCGCCCTCTTTCAGCTTGAAGCCATTACCCCTTGTCCTATCACTCCATGCTCTTGTAAAATGTCTCTCTCCAGCTCTCTTGTAGTCCCCCTTCAGGTACTGGCAGGCTGCTGTAAGGTCGCCCAGGAGCCTTCTCTTCTCCAGGCTGAACAGCCCCAACTCCCTCAGCCTTTCCTCACAGAAGAGGTGCTCCAGCCCTCAGATCATTTCTGTGGCCTCCTCTGGACCCGCTCCAACAGGTCCATGTCTTTCCTGTGCTGAGGGCTCCAGAGTTGGACGCAGGACTTCAGGTGGGGTCTCACCAGAGCAGAGCAGAGGGGCAGAATCCCCTCCCTTGACCTGCTGGCCACACTTCTCTTGATGCAGCCCAGGATACAGTTGGCCTTCTGGGCTGTGAGTGCACACTGCCAGGTCATGTTGAGCTTTTTGTCAACCAGCACCCCCAAGTCCTTCTCCTTAGGGCTGCCCTCGATCCATTCTCCACCCAGCCTGTATTTGGGCTTGGGATTGCCCAGCCCAGGTGCAGGACCTTGCACTTGGCCATGTTGAATTTCATGAGGCTTGTATGGGCCCATCTCTCAAGCCTGTCCAGGTCCCTCTGGATGGCATCCCTTCCCTTCAGCGTGTCGACTGCACCACTCAGCTTGGTGTCATTGACAAACTTGCTGAGGATGCACTCAATGCCACTGTCCATGTTGCTGAAAAAGATGTTAAACAGCACTGGTCCGAATACTGACCCCTGAAGAACGCCACTCATCACTGGTCTCCAGTTAGACATCGAGCCGTTAACTGCACCTCTTTGAGTGCAACCATCCAGCCAATTCCTTATCCATCAAGTGGCCCATCCATCAAATCCATGCCTCTCCAATTTAGAGACAAGCATGTCATGCAGGGCAGCGTCAAATGCTTTGCTCAGGTCCAAGTAGATGACATCTGTTGCTCTACGTTTATCCACCAACGCATTAACCCCTTCATAGGCGGCCACCAAATTTGTCAGGCGTGATTTGTCCTCAGTGAAGCCATGCTGGCTGTCACAATCACCTCCTTATTTTCCATGTGCCTTAGCATAGTTTCCAGAAGCATCTGCTCCAGGATCTTGCCAGGCACAGAGGTGAGACTGACTGGCCTGTAGTTCCCCGGGTCTTCCGTTTTTCCCCTTTTTAAAAAAAGGGGTTATGTTTCCCCTTTTCCAGTCAGTAGGAACTTTACTGGACTGCCATGATTTCTCAAATATGATGGATAGTGGCTTAGCAACTTCATCTGCCAGTTCCCTCAGAACTTGCAGATGCACCTCATCAAGTTCCATAGACTTGTGCACCTTCAGGTTCCTTAGATGGTCTCAAACCTGATCTTCTCCTACAGTGGGCGCTTCTTCATTCTCCCAGTCCCTGCCTTTGCCTTCTGCGACTTGGGTGGTGTGGCTGGAGCACTTGCCAGTGAAGACTGAGGCAAAAAAGTCATTGAATATCTCAGCCTCCTCCATATCCACGCCTCCCATTTCCTTCCAGAGAGGGCCCACATTGCCCCTAGCCTTCTTTCTACCACCGACACACCTATAGCTTTTCTTGTTGCCCTTGACATCCCTGGCCAGATTTAATTCTATCAGGGCTTTAGCTTTCCTAACCTGATCCCTGGCTGTGCGGACAATTGTAAGCTACAATGTGTAGCTTAGGATACATTCTCCATATACCTAGCCATACTGTAGATCCAAATCCTGCAGACATGTGTAGAGGAAGCTTGTCTTTACAGTATCTATAATGTTTGAATGTATATACCAGGCTCTTCCTTTTTGCTCTGCAAATATAGCAAAAGCAATGTGTCATTTTTCCCCTCGATCCCCTCTCATCAGGTGGCTCTCAGGACTATCACCCACAGAGGACAAGCCCTGAATGGACACTCAGACACTCAGTTTTAACTCATTTCCATTTTTTACAGACCCTTGTCTTCCTGTTTCTATGCACCTTTCTGCTGCAGGTGACTTCAAGTGTGACCCGTTCAAACTCAGATTGGGATATAAATCTCAGAACATTTTTGAGAAACAGTGACTAAGACAACTTATTAAAGCAGAACAACACTGCTCAGTACATTAGCACATTAGCATTAGTACTTACAGGGGTGGCTGGAACCAGTTTCAACTACATTTGGCTAGGATTATGAGAAAGGGCGGCTTTTTACCAATCAGGAATTACAGTCATTTTTTAATAAAGCCACTGATGCACCCTGACCTCCTGTGAAGCATGCTCCCGCTACCAGAATAACTCCAGCTTAGCAGGTTCTACCCAGTCTTGGACAAAGCTGCTATCTCATTAAATAGCTGCTGAAAGGAGACCACTGAACTTTTTGGTTTCTTAGTCATACACACACTCACAGGAAGGACACCTGAAAGGCTTGATCCCAGCCAAGAAGGAGGACTGCTTTACACACACCACCTGTGTGACAAGCACTGCCGAGCCCCTAGTTAGACAGAAGGAGGCTTGGAGAAAAGCAGAGGCAGATGAATTTTGTGACTCTGGGAAAAAAGAAAAAGTCAGGACCAACATCAGGGAGGGACTGAAGATGGCCACAGAAAAGTTCACTGCCTCTGGGTACAGGGGTAGGCACTAAGGGAAGACAGACAGAAATCTTTCTGTCTCCTGGTAAACATGATAACCACCAGAAACAACCCCTTTCCTAATTTTGATCCAGAAAAAAAGTTCCCAAGACAATCTACCAAAAACATTTAGCAAGCCCAGGAGACACATCAAAACCAAATACATTAACTGTGGATTTTTACACTTCCAGAACTCAGATCCCTTGAGAGAAAAGAAGGGATCTTGCACGCCTCTGTCAGCTTATGTAAAATTGACTCCATGGAAAACTGCAGTCATGTACTCCAGAGTGCTCTGAGCTTTAATGCAGCAATGGGAACATCGGTATTCTTGAAGGACCAGCTCTTCAACAGAAAAGTGGTCACAGTCAGTCTGGGAAGGTGAGAACAGCATGTGTCCGCAAACACTGAACAGCCCGTACGGTATCTGCAAGGAGGATCAGGTTGACCTTGGAAATAGGAAAGGTCCACACTGAAAGCACTGCCTGTATTTCCTGAGGACAGGAGAATGTGACCTGAAGGTGACGCCGAGAACTGGGTGCCATACAGGTGTGGGGTTGTCCTTCTTCCACAGCTGGAAGGCATGTCCCGAGAATCATAAAATGAGCCTTTACAGCTAATAAACTGCCTCGTGACACAGATTTTGGAGTGACGGAGGCCACGGCTGTCATGATTAAACTTCAGAATTTACAGAAAGTGTAAGTATTATCTTTGTAAATTCATCAAGAGACAGAAGAAATGTCTACAACACTGTTTGGAGGGCATTTGAAATCTCCTTAAATGAACCTGCTCTTTGCCACCAAAACAGAGATAAAGGACTAATTCCCCCAGTTATGAAGTCTCAGACTGATGGTGATCCCACACAGGCTCACAACTCAAAGCTCCAAGTGCTTCGTGTAGTCTGCATGTAGTCTGGTCCTCTGTCTCTCCTCCCTTTTAAACAGCAGTACTGAGATAGATAAAGGGAGGGAGGCAGGGAGGAAGTTTCTGTGGCTTTCTGTTCAGTTCAGACCCCATAATTTCATTTTGTCCACCAGTGAGTCCCCTTCAGCCCATACTTCCATTCATGAAACCATCTACACATACTGGTCAACTTAAGAGGGGCTTCAGTTGTTTCCAGGACCTGCTCAGAAAAGCACATTCCACACGGGGCAAGGAATGGGCATAGAGCCGTCTCTCACATGGGTTGGTTTCCACTTCCCCACCTGCACTGATATAAGAACACTGACAGCCTCCAAACGAAGGTTGAGTCCTGTCACTGCGGCAGCTGGATCCCAACATGCACAGCAGTGTGTGCAGACAGAAGTAAAAATGTGCAGAGGCCACGTACAACAAAGCCATCCTTTGGACAGTCTCTCCCTAATATCTGGCAAATCCACAAACCAAATCCAGGCAAACCCTCAGTAGGTCTATGTTGTCCTATTTCCATCAACATTAATGAAGCTAAGAAAACTTAAGGCAGCAGAGGATCTTGCATCAGACAACTACATGTCATCCTTCTGAAAATGTTATGCTGTGATCCACATGAAATAAATCATCTTTGCATATCTCAAACGCCTAAGATCTGTTTTCCCTTGCTCTTCATTGTACTCTGTATGACAATGCAAATCACACATCGCAGATGTTAACGCAGGAAGACAAGACCCTCAAGGGTTTGGTTTTGATGCTCACTCCAAGCTTTAAAAGCTTAACCAAACCTGTCAAAATCCCTTGTTGCTCCGTACTCCAAGCACAGAACACCTGGACACATACAAATTTCCACAACTGCTTGTGCCACTGATCAAAGAATGAGATGATTAAAGAAAATATTCAAAGGTTTTAGTTCTATTTGGATGAAACAGACATCAACAGTTCAGACTCTTGGCCAAAGCTTCTTTGAACATTAAGGACTATATCTGGCAAGGAATTTGAGAGTCAACTTCACATGAAAGCCTAAGAGCCTGTGCTTTGTGCATAGCACAGAAGACAATAAATCTACTTTTCCTATTAAAAAACAAAAGCTGATCTATTCTTAAGAAGGCACAAACATATGAGGCCGGATTATCAACCACTCTTATAAGATATTGGTTAAAAACACCACACAAAATCAAAATGGAGGACTCAATGCAGATATCATTCCTCTGAAAAGGCAGCAGACACTCCTCAGGGCACAGAGAAGAGAACAAAACCACCAAAATTATCAATGAAAATGAACCCCAAGTGCTGTGGAAAAAAGCCTTCTTTCTCTATGCTCTGACAAACATTTTAGCACAGAAAGTTATAAACACATAGTGCTTAGAACAGGTCAATCAAATGAGTCATCAGCTTTATAATTTTTTTTATTCATAATTTTTCTTTTCATAGTGAACATTGAGGCTGGCTTTCTCTAAACTTGTAAGCATACGGGCACCCAGTGTCAGCTGGAGACCCCAACTAGCCCTTGGCTGTGACCGTAACCTTCCTGGCTGACTGCATTCTGAGGTTTTTGGGGGATTTTTTTTGTTTCCTTTAAAGTTTTAACAAAAGCCTTTTCTTCCCCACTATCACATTTATTTCAGACTGCTCAGTAAAAGGCAGTCTGTTAAAAAGCAAGAGTGGACAAGTAGAACAAATACTGATTTCATTTAAAATGAATACTTCAAAAGTTTGAGCAGAGTAAAAATATTCCTCACTAATAAAACATCTACTCCCTGTATGAGACTGAAAGCATGATTCAGCTTCAAGAAGAGATAGCTAAACATACGTGTCTGCGTTGCTTTTCTGCACAGCAGAGATCTAGTTACTACAGTCAGCGAATCCCAGCTGGCAACTCAGTTCTCCTGCAACAGACACCTATGGCTGCTCAGCTAAATCACCATCTAGGTTCCGTCACTGTGGTGATTTTATCTCCTTTGACTAGAATGGCATGCTTATGGACAGATACCCAAATTACAGGTGCTTTCACACATGGACAGTATCATTGGTATGGACAGTGAGTAAGACTTTAATAACCAAAACTGTGCATCTGGTTCTTTCGTGCGACACCACCCCAGACAAAAACAAGCATGTTCATGTCAGTGGAAATGGAGAACTGAGAGTGCTAGAACAAACCAGCTCACTCGTGCCTTGGACCAACGGACCAGCTTGAATGGAGCAACTCACACACACACTATTTGCTGACAAAACACGTGTGTGAAGTGGTGTTGATGTTACCAAACCTGCATAATATTTTGGTCTTACTACAGTACAAAAATTTGATCTACTTGAAAGTCTAAATCCAGATTATTTAAAAAAATAAAATATGCTTTTGAAAAAACGGGAGTTCTCCCAGCAATATTCTGTTCTGATTATTATTATTATTATGGCTGTTGGTTGCTTCCAAGCAAAGATGCTTTGGTGGTTCTAGCACCCTCCACTCAAAATAGGAAAAATTACATTCCAGATTTTTTTTTTTTGAAAACTAAACTGAAAACCAGTTGTATAGGCTGGCCATGCCAAAGGCAGCAAGCTGTTACACAAAGAGGTCAAGAAATTACAGATTAATATCATGGCTTTATTACTGGTCTTGCTGAAGCGACATCCTAAACTACAATCAAAGTAAATCTTCAGCCCTTCCTCTCCTTACTGGCCCCACATGACGATTGCTACTTTCTCTGCAGCGCTGGGAGTGAGCAACTCTCTGGGTAATGACTGTGCTTCCTTGCAGCAACAACAGTGCATCCCCCAGCCCAGCCTTGCCATCAATGGCAGTAACACCAAGCCAGCTGACCGAAGCTTCCTCCTAAGAAACAGAGGTGGTGAAATCATGGCCATTTTGCCAGCATGCCCATTTCAGACAACCTTGCCTGTCCCTAGAGCCAGTTCTGCCTTTGGACCTCACTGTAGACAACCATATTTTTATCCAATACTTTCATTCTGATGTCAGGTAACTCCACTGTTGCAAGCCCTCTTCATATTGTTCCCCATAATGGTGTTAAAGTATCAACAATGTTTAATAGCCGCCAACGTTTATTCCAGAAAGACAGCCTTTTAAGAGCAGTAGTTGTAGGAATTGTGCCAATTCCCAACTGTCCAACAGGCCTTTTATTGCTGCTGTAATATGTGGAAACGTCACGCGTTTTGATATCACAACTGTAGACTACTAATGTCACAGAATCGTATGCTTACAGGTTGTGGAAGTAGTCAAGTAACACATTAGGGCCTAAGGAAGCAACTTACCAAAGGCCCTTCACTCCATTTCAGTATATCCTTATACATTGAACAGATGTTAATGTTTGCCATTGACACTCAAAAGTGAAATGATGACTTTGTCTCTGTAATAACCAATTAGGTAACCCACAAGTAGACTGAGAAAATGACAGAACAGAAAAATCAGCCAAACCCTGTGCTGAAAATGTGACCTTTCTCCTTGAAAGCAGTTATCTTCAAGGTGCAAAGCTTGTAATTTAAACAGGACCTATAAATATACAGTAAAGCAAGTTAATTAACTGAAATAGCCGAAGATAAACTACTTAAAGGCACACAAGAAATGCAGGTGACACTTATAATTCAATGAAGATGCTAGCAGCTTCAGCAGAGTGTCCCATATGGGTTACCTATGGCTGGGGGTTAAAGCGTGGCAGTAGTAATGGCAATGCTCAACTTCTCTTTCTCCTCAGCTTCTCAAGGCAGTTCAGGGACTGCAGGACCAAACTAAAATACCTCTACTTCAACTTAGTCAGCTCTCCATAATATTCTATAAACAAAACACAGTGTAACTAGACACAGATGCATACATCAAAACACTCTTGTTGTATCTTATCTTCACCCAGCTGCACAGAAAACAGGCCCTTATCCAGCACCTACTTCTTTCTTCCCTTTGAGTATCCTCTGCCAACATCAGCTACTGTTGCCTCCTTTGTGGTCTTCTCAGCAGAGGCTTTGAAAACACCTAGTATTCAGTAAAATTCCTCTAAACTATAGCTATTTAAGTTGGAAGAATAATCTAATAGCACAATATACCAACACTTCATTTTCAATTTTCTAAACAAATGCATTGTTATTATCATACTACCACAAACCGAGACACACCACTGAAGCCTACATAAAAATAAATGATGTGTCATTTAGACTCTAATTTTTACACAAAATCTTTCCCATGTTGTTTAATCTCCATCTGCTCTAACAACAGCAGTCACACCTCCTACTCTTTAGGAACCCAGACTCACTCAGGTTACAGTCAGTCTGATTACCATATGCCTTCATAGCCACTGTTTTCACACTGCACGTGCAATACAGGAACGAAACACTGAAAAGGAAAAAAAAAGCAACTAACACAAACCAGTACATAGTTATCAGTGAAACGCTGCAGTACAAGCTGCTTCCTTTTACTGGATAATCAATAATACAGTTCTCAGATCTTGATTATGTTACAATTAACCTGTGTAAAGCAAACTGGAATTTTTATACTTTACCTCATTGGGCTTGTGGAATTTGAAAGTATTTAGAGTTAGTGCAAAGTTCATCAGCACTCCTGCATATAAGATATACCCATGTTCATCCTCCATCCTCCTGTTGCTGCGCGCTCTTAAGAAGCAGGTGTGAGCCTCTGGCACCAGTCTGAGAACGGGGAACTCTGCCGATCCGATGAGTTCCTTGGGACCGAGTTATAGCCCTGGCGGTTCCTGTTCACACTGGTAATCTGAAGCACACACATGGGCGACTGTCTCTGCTAAATTCATAGGGAGTTCAGGGGAGACTAAGAAATCAAACATCAAACATGTTTTCGTCATTTCTCTCTAGATAATTGGTGACACAACCAGCCAATGACAGCTTCACCCACAAGCCCCGTTCCTGTGCTCTGTTAACAGCACAGACACCACAAAAGCACGCTGTCTACATGGTGCAAGTCCTGACACTTCAGCAAGAGATGGATCTTCTACAAATTGCAACATATAGGACACTCCAAGCAGACAGACTGCAACACCTACCTCTGTACACCTACTGAGATTTTGGCTCTGTTGCTTACAGCTGACTGTTCCTCACTGCTTACTACAACTCAGGCACTAGTATACCCAGCGAGCAGGGTGACGATCAGTACAACTGTCTCTTATGAGCAAGACACAAGGAACCCAATTCACCAATACCTATTACAGGCATATTGAAATTGTGCAAGATGTGTTATGAAGATTGATTCCCCGCTAGCTACCAACGTATGTCTGCACAGCATACAGCGGCGGCTCACAGACAGAAGTTAAAACTAGTTGGAGTCTCAAAAGCAGGAGAGTTACAACACCGCCAAGAAGTGATGTGCAGCCCACGTGAGGGAACGACAGCATGCTGACAGTACTCCTGCCAGCTACACTGCATTGCAAAGCAGCACATAGCACTAATGTTCCCTGAGTGCCCATTTGCCAGAGACCAAATGATTACCAGCTTCCAGGACAAAGAACGGCATCTTCATTAAAAAAAAAACCACAGGCATGAAAGTATTATAGTAGAGGTACTTTTAAAAAAAAAGTATGCATGCACATATGTATATACACAGATAAATTTAGTTTTAGGTAAAGGAGATGGAAAGCCATCAGCTGAAAAGCTGCCTAATGTTGTGACAGTATCTATACTTTTCAATCAGAGAAACAAAGTTTAGCACCTCATGGGAACGCAGCCTACAATATTCTCCATATTGTACCACTCAAATACTTCAGGTGAAGACATCTCAGTCTTTAGACTTCTAATTTGCACACAATCATAAAGTAAGACTTTTAAAGCATTAAGCATCTCTCTCTTATTCTTTACAATAAAACCTTGCATTGCACAGACAGACTACTATTATAACCAAAAGAGTCTAGTGTAGGACAGCATCCTTGACAGCACACTTGGACACAGCACCTTAAAAATATCAACAGCTCCAAGGCAATTCTGACTGCCCCACGCATCAGTACCAGCTGGAAGCAAAATGACATTCGCAGGGATGGAGGCAGCTCCTCAGTCCCAGACCCCAACGGAAGGAAACGCTTCAGCTTTCCCACTTTTCCACCTCTCAGCTCCCGCGTTTCTCTGCAAGCAAACACCACTCGTCCCTCTCTCCCTGCCAGAACACTGGCAGCACCGTGAAAATGAAGCAAGCAGTAGGCTGTTTCAGTTTTACACTACAGATTTCTTACTTTTAGAGGAACACATTCAAAGGCAGACTTGTTACTAAGATACTGATTTATAACAGACATCTCATGTTTTACACTCCATCAATGAGTGTAACAACTAGCATGTTCACAGCTCTAATGATAGGACAGTTCTCAAAAGTTTGCTCTCTTTTCTCAGTCACATCATCTTGTTTAACAGACAGTATTCCTTCCTTTAAAGCCCCTTTTTTCTCTCCATGATATTAATAGTTCTTAGTAAATTTGAAACCAAGCAGCCAGCTTTCCGGGCTGTTTGCTGTTACCAAACAGGTAACTCCAGCTGATGGACTCATAAATCCAAGACAGTGCAGTTATTGCTTGGAAATCAAAATCATCCTTGCTGACTAGTCCGCTGTCATGAGACATTTACAGCAATATAAACATATTTGGTATGGTGTCTGTATATTCTGGAACTCTTTGTACGAGTACAAAGGCACCTTTGTACCTTGTGCTTTGTACACAGCATCTACCAGTTTTAAATTTAAAAATAAATACAGATTATTTCTTTTTAGTAACAGACTGGATTCCCACTCAGTAAGATAACATCTATTATTTTTAGTGCTAAATATTAAAAAACATTAAGAAAACTTTTAGAAATTGTTTTCAAGCACAACTTTCAGACTCTGAAAAGCTAGTTCTACATTTTTCACTTCAGAAGGGACACGGTGATGCTCCTGTCCTCCCCCCATTTCATTCTCATTCAAGTGTAATGAAGCAACATCAAATCATTTCGCAAAATGTCAAAACCTCTCCATTCTTCAATTTTTTTTGCTCTGCTGCTGCAGAGAGGACAGAGGCCACAGTAAGCAGCTAACAAACAGGCAGGTGTGACTAGAAGGGGCTCAGACTAGAAAACAAAACTGTCAGTAGTTTTTTTCTTTGTCATTCCCAGAAAAAACTTCATCTTAAAGACTGGAACATATTAAGGTCTTCAGAAATGTTCTAGAGACCAACTCCATGCCCCACAGAGAATTTGGGGGCAAATTCTCTATGAATCTGGGTATTTTAATACTTACACTTTCTGCTCAGCTATACGGATGACTAGGAAAAAAGGCAACCTATTGACTTGTATCTTGGTTTCATTCCCAACAGCAAAAAAAAAAAAAATCTTAATATTTACATACTCCACTGCCATCAAATTTGAAGGGAGAAGAGACAGTCACTGTTGGACACTTTAAGGTCCAGCACTGCTGCTTTCTGTATCCATCATTTAATCTTCACAAAGGGAAAAAATGCTCAGGTGCAGAGATTTACCACAGCTGAAATAATAAGGGTCTATAATATCAGCTTCTTCATCAGAAAAAAACTAGAGGAGATGCTCTTTCCTAACCTACTACAAAAGAAACCAAACTAACCAACATTTTGTCTTCAAAACATCATGATTTGTGGGTGCAACCTGTTGCATTAATTGGGTGAGACGGAAAAGTCAAGAAGCACATAATAGAGTGCAGCAGTATTTAAAGCTTCAGACAGTTTTGGAGACAAAGATCCAGAATGCTCAGTTAAAAGCTCTGCTGACCATCTCTAATTCTGTAGATCCATGTATATATACAGATCTGTAGATTCGTCTATATATATAGACAGAACAGGACAGGACAGAGAAACTACAAACTAAAAGTCAACTTTTAGACTGGAAGTGAAGAAGAAAGGTTGTTTGGATTTTTTGTTTTCACTAGAGAGAGCAATGGCTTTACCTCTAGTACCACTGCACATCTACTTCTCAAAGTTTTTGCATTATATGGATGTTTCTCTCTTGTAGTTGAGCACTACAGTTTTTTAAAAGGAAATCGAGCTTATGATGCTGAGCTTTATCACAGTAAAAGGCCAGTTCCTGGCTGCACTCACTTCCCACAACACTAGGGATTTTGCTTTCATATCATGCTTCCCTGTCCCACTTCAGGACCAGAGTGGAGACTGACAACTTTTACTTAGAGCTTCCCACCGCCCAGTATCTGGGATGGTATTCTCAGATGTGGAGAAGGTCAGCAACAGCCAGCAGCTTAGCTTTCCTGATCGGTTTACAGGCAAAATTACCAAAGACATGAAGTGTGGTGGTGTTATTTTAAAAAAAAAAAAAAAAAAAAAAAAAAAAAAAGGAGAGAGAAAAGCAATAACTAAAAAGAAAAAGTTAACCAAAAGTTCCTGTTCCGATTTCCCCTCACACATCTAGGATTACCTCTTCATAAGACACAAACAACATGATCATACAAGTACCCATGAATAAGTACCTACCAAAACAATCTTAAGCGAGTCACAGCTTACCAGGCTGACAGCAGCTGACATTTTGTCCAACCGGACAGGTCTCTTCTGTCCCAGCAAATGGCTGCCAGCACTCCCTGTGTCCCACAGCCTTGAGGAAAAAAATGCCTGGTCCTGGCTGGCAGCACTCTGGGATCTACCAGTACATGGACAATCTTCTCCATCAGCTCAGTAAATGCTGGGACACACCAGAATAAGAACTCACGGAAAACTCTGCCCCAAAATTGAAATAATTATGTTGTCTCTAGACAGAATTCTTTTAGTTTCCAAAATTTTGCCAGAGCAGCACTTTCATCATGAAAATGGATTATCAGTCGCCAATCTATACACACTGTACTATGACCCTTTTGAAAAATGTAATCTCAGGACTTAAAATAGCTATAGAAATGGATGCTGCATTTAGTAAAAAAGAAAATCTTACAGCAAAAAAGTACACTTTACACAAATATTTCATGACTGCAACATTAAACAATTTATTATACACTTAAATTATTGATCTGTTTATCCATTGTTATGAAAATAGAACCACTTGTATTTTATGATTCTATTTTTCTGATGGTTTGAAAACAAAATAATTGAAGATTTAAGAGTATTTTACAGTGTAAGTTTATTGTTACAGATTATTTCCCCATCATAATTGAACATGCAAGTTCATATAGAAAAAGAACTATATACCAAAAGTTATATCAAGACAAAAACAAAGAAAGCATCATGTCAGATTTAGATATTAATAATGAAATCACAAGGATAAAACCAAATTCTTACACAGTGCAAAACTCTTGAGCATCATACCAGTAATCAATGTATAGGAACAATGCTAGAAAACGGCTTATTTATACTAGGAATCAGAAATCATTGTCACGATTTGGGGTCAGCCTTTGAACTTTGGTGTTAGCATTTTGGGTTGTGCCTGCACCCTTGCTGCCAACGTTTAAAAGCCCTCCTTGCTAAAAAGGACATAGGGAAGCATATAGCAGCTGTTGGAGCTGTTACCTTCTACTACCGAACCAGAGGAACAGACAAAGGCAGCCAAACCTTATTTGCATGTTTATAACGTAACATCACTGTATTGGGGTGAATAAAATTAACGGTATCTTCACCGCATCTCCAAGAGGTAAAGCAAAGCAACTGTACTCAGACCCCACGCAAGCAGCCGGCCTAACAGACATCAGAACTACATATCCTGATAATGGAATTGTGAAAGTAAATTGGTAAACTGAAGTGAGACAAAACAGGTTTTGCCAACGTTAAAAGAAAAATTCACACATCCCATTAAACACGTAAACGTGTCAGATTCAAACAAGATTTCAAACAGATTCAATGGGTGACACTGCTTGTAAACAATAAAGCTGTTACACAGGAGCAGGGTTGGTTTGTTCAGACAAAAATTAGCAATAATTATCAGTTATCAGAATCGGAAAAGCGAAGTTTAGTGTTCAAAGGCAAAAGTCAGCTTTCTCAGCACTTCCCACTGATTCTGGGCACTTCAAATTCTCTTCAGGGCTGAGCAGCCAACTTGAAATCCTCTCATATGGGTTTTGAAATATTACAACAGATACGCTAACAGAGACACAACTTTTCAACCTCTTAAAATTTTAAACTTAGAAAAGTGAGTATATAAAACCGCACTGCACCCCTCTTCAATAGCAGAGGGATAGTTTCACACAAGTGAGCAGCGGGGTCTATGGAAAAGTGAGTTTTTACCTACAGAACGTAGCTTTTTGGTAGAGAACTGACATATTTTTCAGGACAAAATGTCAACAGCCAGTCTTTTAGACAGATGTCCACAAAGTCAGAGTAGCAATATGTAGGAAAGGAAGGAAGACTTCCTTAGATTGTAGTCTAAGTCGGATCTGGTCCTTCCATGGGAGTATTACAGGAAAGAGAGCCGTACATTGTACAGCACAAGAAGGTCCCAGAACGGTAGTCACGAAAAAAGCAAAGGAAAAAGGCAAAAAGCAAAAAAGAGAAAAGGGAAAAGGAAATATAAAAAGGTAACGTCCAAAGATCACCTGACATCTCTGAATTTTCTTTGAATTTTCTCCTGCCTTCAGACAGAAAAGGCAGCAAGAATATCTAAAAGACCAAAACTGGGAGTTGATAAGCACTCAGAACTCTTCAATCAACAGAACTATTTAAAACATTTTCAGCTCACTGCCCCAAGAATCTTACTGAAGAAGTATTTCAGGGATAAAATATTAGTTTGAACACTGAAGCAACTATTGACTCAGTTGACTCAACTGTGAATGGTGAAGCAAGAGGGTTCTGGAGAGGTGGACAGGGAGGGATAAAGAAATCAAAGCATCCTTTACACAGGTATTGTGATCACTAGCTTTGCCTACTGATTTTTAGAAGACTATACACCAAATTTGTCAAGTAGAATTAAATGAAGAAGCTTCTATACAGTTTGAAATACCTTTCATCTCAAATTCAAATTGAGTTCTCAGAGGGGGGAAAAAAATTGTGAAATTAAGTATTTTAAATGGTGGTTACATAAAATTAAACAAGAGATGCACCAGTGACTTGTTCACATCAGTAAACTCATCAGAACCTGAAGTAAGGATCAAGTATTGTAACACAACATGTAAGAAGAACAAAGACTAAACACTGTCTACTGGCCCTACTACATCTGTAGATCTAAATTGGAAAAGATAACTATTTCTCACTGTAAACTGTAAGGATATATGACTTAATTGCAAGGGTCATCTTGAGAAAAACAAATACAGATATATTAATCTTATAAATAGGAACTGGCAGTATGCCAGGTTAAAGCAAAAAAAGTATTGAAGAGGCAGGCTTTGCTTTGATTTCTTCTCCAGACAAAAGAGATTTTAACAATATTTTCAGGAGAAAAAGACAAGAAAACGGAGGCACCAGCAGAAAGGCAACACTGGAAACAGTGCTGAGGACCTGTTTACCTGGGAGGTACAAAGCTATTGATGAAAACTTTCAGTGATTACTCTCAGCTGGGTGTGCCAAACCGTAATGCCGCTGCTCCTAGTGAGGTAATTGGACTGCTAATGCTCTCAGTCAGATCACAAGACTGAAGCACATTATAGAGAGACTACTTAGCCCACACCATGAAAGCAAATGAGACCTGAATTCATTCCACTACCGCTCAGGAACGAGTCTTGCTAATGAGGTATGGTACCCTCACATAGCAGGAGTGCATTGCTGGACAGGTCTGTCTCTTTTCAATTTATAGTCCTGTCACAGTGTAACCTGAAGGTAATTCCAATAGAAAATACCAACCTATCTCCTACCGCTTGCATTCAGGTCTCATCTTCACTCAACAAGCAGCAACTCCCCACCGTGACCTTACTATTTATACCTGGAGGCGCAGCATTTCCAAACGAGAGCCACCAAATGAACTGATAGTTTTCCTAGATACAAACAAGTATAAATTGTCCTGAGGTTCACTGTGGAGATGGTATTTCAGTTGTACCATGTGCAACACTCCAACAGACTAGATGACCCTGAGTAAGGACGGAAGATAAGGGAAGGGAGCACAGACATGTTGGCTTAGGATGGGATGAAGGTATTATCAGAATAAATTCTGCAGGAGGTTCAGCTGTAAAACTGTTTAAACCAATTAGTTATGTTCCCCTCTAATTCTTAATGCAATGCATAACAAGTTACACTGTCTTATATTCATACATACTAGATGTTTTAAAAGTAAATAAAATTGTGAATGTTTAATATTTGTATGTATAGTTTCCATATAGGCCAAAAAGCATTTACCTAAGTATGAACCATTTGCTCCCCCTGTCCCCCACAACAACTATTTGAACTCTCTCAGTAGTCTGAAGTTCAGAACAAGTCCCTGGAAAACGGATTAATGGGGGGAACATCGAAGCGGAGGCTCTCAAAGAAGCATGGCAAACGTGCTTTCAGAGCAACTGCGTAATTCTGCATGTGCATCATTCTCCATAGTACTTTACCACATTAACACGTTACTTTACATGTACTATTAACATCATAACATGGGCGACGTACCAGGTTCTGTGCTGTATCTGCTCTATAAATAGGTAAGGACTCCATCAACAAGACTGCCTAAAAACCATTGAACTCATTTAGATATGGAAATCTTTTCTATAAAGAAAAATGCTAATATTCCCCTTATTAAATAGGATAAATGCAAATTATCGAAAAACCCTGTGAGCTTCATGTGAACACATGACCTTCTCCGAGCTCCTTCTCTGACACTGGTTCAGCATCTCCTACAGCCTCCTAAGAGGTCAAAAAATACCACCAGCTTGAGGCATTCACTAACAGTGACTACGCCTCTCACGCTACATCACAGGAAATAAAATGTATCATGACATTAAAAGCCTTTTCAGAAGAAACCTTTACCATCTCTAAGCAATCAAATCACCAGGTTTTCCCTCCTACTGCTTATATCCTATACAGTGGAAAGACCAGAAATGTACCCAGGTGAATGGGTTTTGCACTTGACACCAGTATGAGTGTTCCTGAAGTATACTAAATCCCCTAAACAATAATTAAGCACCAAATGAGCCATTTAAAAATTCACCATTACCATTAGAACAAATTAAATTAAGCCAAGATTAACATACTAAGTTTGCTCAGCCCAAAAGCAGATTATTTCACATAGTTCCTGTCTAGCTACGTGTAAACTATTTTTCAAAACATCAGACCGTAAAGACTGGACAAATAAATGCAAATAAGTAAATGAGATAACTGCGTAACTTATATTCATAATATAATGGTGAACTAGCTCTTTATTTTTTCCCCTACAGTAGTTAAGATGCTCAGTGCCCAGGTTTCTGCTGATAAAAATTGAACAGTTTTCACATTCTAATGTATTTTGTTACCCAATTTACAAAGCTGTATCCCTTGTGATTAGCACCTGTATTTAACCTGCCGATTCTTGTGTAGAAGTGAATAAGGAGGGAATTTCCATGGGATTCCTTAAATATCTAGAAAGTCTATTTTATTGTAAACTGTTTTGTTCACATGTTGTAATTTGTGACATACCTGTGACCTTTCTGTCAATGAGGACAGCAAGATCTAAGCAGCTGAGAGACTTTAGTATGGTAGGTCACCTTTTGTGTATTATGCAACCCAGGAACTACCAAACACAGAGTCGTTATACAGGGCTGTAGGTTAAATTTCGATGTTTGAGTTACAAATTTCAATAATTTTAAGTGAAAAAAAATCCACACATTTTAGGCACACATACATGTTCTACAACTTACAAGTGAAAACAACTTAAGGTTTTAATTAAGTAGAGAAGGAAACTCTTCTTGGTGAACTGATACCTGTTACCCATCAGCAATCATGGCAATGATAAAGGGGTAGTGTTTGCTTGCAAGAATATTTACAGGTTTAACACTTTTTACACCTGACACTGGCATTTTTTTCACTTTTACTATGTAAACAAGCACATAATGCCTAAGCAAGTTAAAGAGAGCCATCCTTTTAGATAGTCACCTAGCAACTAGTTAGGAACTAATTAGCTCACATTTTTATATAACAGTAAGTGTCAATAAAGATGATGCATTTCACTTTAAATAGTTTAGACATAAGTTCAAAATTATAAAAAAGACACCAATGTTAGAAAAAAAAAAAAATCCCCGTGTTTCCCATGTCCCAAATGTTTTGAAACCTTTGGGTTTGTTTTTCATTTCACCAAAATATAAAACTGAAGTATCACAGTATGAAATTCCTAATAAACCAGGTTCCCATGAGATGATTATTCAGGAATATAGTAAGGTTGCAAAGTTTTCAAATTAAAAAAACGCTTAACAGACCTATTTTCAGAGCAACTACTATTTTTCTTATTCAATAACCAACAACAGGCTCTTGCATTTACAATTGCCTCCCAAAATCTTTATATTCTCTTCATACACAATTTCAGTGTAAACTAACCAAACATGAGCTAAAAAGCCAGGCTAAAGACAAAGGCTGAAGGCTTCAGTACTGAGACTGAACAGCAGTTTATGCTCTCGATGATGTCTAAGAGTGGCTACTGATGTGCCTTGTCCACACAGTTCTAATGTGAAGAACAGAGAATAGGGTAATTGCTCCCAAAGCTGCAAGCCTCCTAGTACAAACTGACTAACGTGACACTGCAAATAACTTTTAAATTTCAAAGGCACTGCAAGATACTCTTTTCTAGGAACGTGGACATGGCATTTTATTGCCAGCTGACATAGCCTTCACATTTAACATCACTTCTGCTTTTATTTATGCTACTTAGAAACCTAATTACCCAACCCGGTCATTCTAACCAAGTCTGAAAGCGACCTAAAATTGAATTTGACTGGTATATCAAAACTGCACCTCATTCTCAATTCAGTGATTAAATTATAATTATATTTTATATATAATTATATATATAAAATTATATTATACATTTATTTAGATTGTATCTGGAAAATAAAGAAGCATATCAATAGAGTAATGGATATTGCAAGTACCTTTCCAAGTTGCTACTTAATTCTTCAGTATTTACTAAGCAGTAGAGAGAATAATGCAAATAAATAGATGTCAATTTCTATGAAAGAGAATTAACAAGCTATTTTAAAAACACCTGAGGGCTCTAGTGGGGGTGGTTCCACTTTCTTGTGATTGCCCCATCATAGCCACAAACTTCTCAGGCATAAATCTAAAAGTTACAACACTGTGTAGTTTGCTAAAACATTTTTCTCAGTGCTATACACTGTTGCAAATTCACAGTTAACAGCTCTTCTTTATTTTGGTGGTTTTTTACACACACACTGAAAGGCCAGAATAACACCTATTCTCACCGGCTCATACAATGTCGATAATCAACAGTAACGAATTAGAATCTCCTAATCAACATCTCTAGCCTGCCCCCAGCAGTAGATCCCATGCAACAGTTCTGACAACAGTCTACGCACTCTTCAGAAGACCTACAAGAAGTGGTCATAAAAGCTAAAAAACTGTGCAGGATTCTTTTGTTTCCTTGTTTATTGTCGTTCACGCTTCATATCCCTTCGCAAACAACTGCGCAATCACAGCAGTAGGTACAAGTGTGACCTTGTATGGCTGGAAGCCAAAATCAGTACATTAAGGTTCCTTTTCTTCTTTGCCAGTCCCACTCTAAGCTCACATGAATACGTTCTGCTCTCATACTTCTTTTTCAGATCTTTTGTTTCTAGAAGTTTTTGCAACTACTGGTATTCTGTTCTTTAAATAATGGTAGCATGCCATAGGTGATGACCATTTTAGGACCAATTTCACTGGGAGCAGAATTAGGCTAATCACTTCTGCAATTCCTGTTCATGGCTTTTTTGTTTGGGGTATTTTGGGGGTGGGGGTGGTGGTATTTGTTTTCTCTTGGGTTTTTTTTTTTTTGCGTGTGTTTGTTCGGTTTGTTTCTTAACAACCAGCCCACTACTACAAACTGCCTCATCAAACTGGACTTCAAGGGCTTTCTCCCAACACTCAGGAGACACATCTCCTCCCACTATGAGATGCTCATGCACAGATTTGTTGGGAAGGTAAGGTGTTTACCTTACGCTACAGATATTCAGAAACCACATTCATTAACAATGGACACCATATATTACTGTCTTTGCTGACAGCTATCATGCATTATGAAGCTCCTAGTTTCTGCCAGGAACCAAAATACTGGTACACTCCACCTCTTCAGGTCACAGCCAAAAATACTGGTTGACAAGACTTGACAGACATACAGCATGCCTAAACTACCTAATAATGAATAACTTAAATCTTTTGTGGAGACAGGACATAAATCAGTCATTTTTTCATTTGAGTAGTTGATAATACATCCAGTGGATGGCAAAACTTCCCCCTTGGAAGCAATTAGACTTCCTCATGCCTCTGCAAGGTCAAGCACATCGAGAAAGATCTATTGGACTATAGGTACTCACGATGTCAAACTGGCCAAATTGAAACAAGCATCCTGTGGCCTATTTCTCTTTCTCCCTTCACAAGAAAGAGTTTCTATTGCCAGAGATTCTTTTTTAATCTTGTCCCCACTCTCAAGTTAACTACATCTTTGTCAAGGCTATAAATGGTGGAGCAGGCATGTAAAATTAGGAGCAGTGTCTTGACTTCTAGCTTAAGGTTACAAAGTGGCTGTATTGAAACACTTCTAGCACTACAGTTAATTAGTCTGCATCTTAAAGACACTGAAGCATAGAGTACAAAGCAAGAAAAGTGCTCAGAGTATTGCCAGTACATACTGCACTGCAGTTACTGTCCAGCCTATGATTTGCAGTAGTGCAAGAGTATAGAAGATGTGAATAAGCCACGTAGGTACTGCTTATGGCAAAACCTGTCTTGCTTTAGCACAGGTGACACGAACGCCCGCTTTGTGACTGCACACATAGATGAGGGAGACCACCGTTGTTAGATCTGCTCCAGTTTTTGGTGAGCATCTGCCACTGTTCTCCCACAGAGACCAGCATGCGGCATATGTGGTCAGGCATGATAGCACCCATGCCCAAGCCAATGCAGAGCACGCCTAACGCACCCACATACCTTCTTATTTGTCAGCCAAAGGAGACAGGTCTCAGCCTAACAGAGGCCACGGGTGGAGAGCAGGGGCCACGCAGTGTGAGCAGCGCTGTGAACTTTCCTTTGCTGGGCAGCAGAATTTGAAGATTTGGAAACAAAGTGTGATCTCAGGAGAGGAACAGGAAAGAAAAAACACTTACCCAGGATTCAGTCCCTTCCCTACAAAGCAGTAGAGCCTGAAGTAGAACACCAACAGGAATTTCTCCCACAAAGCAACAGAAATTCAGCTGAAGACCCAGACCATCAGGCCACAGAGACACTGGCCTTGAAAGCAGCTTCTGGGCTGTTTTCATATCCCACTCAGCAACGACCAGATGACTGTGCAGCTGCTCCAAAAGTTATTACAAGAGAATGACTCTGGCACTGATACTGCCTACACATTAAAATTATTGCTGGAATAAGAAGAGCTGGAAAATGGAAAGAAAAAGATAACAGATGTTGTTCACAATGTAACGAAGACCTACAAAATACAATACAGTTGAGAAAATTTGTATTAAGGCCCAAACTACAAAGTTAGCACCTCTCACTTCAAAAGGTGAAGGCAGTTGTTAGATGTAGAGAACAGTATAAGGGACATCAAGCACGTCAGAACAGAATTAATACAGTCGAGGTTTGTATTACTAAGAAGAAAGCCTAGGCAGCGAGACAGATTACTCAAAAGAACTTGCAGAGTGGATTTTGGGTGCCTAGGAAGCCAGAACTCTGCCAAACTGGTTTTTACCGAGAGGTCAGGTCATGATCAAAGGGTTCAATCCGAAGGTGCCTGCCGGCAAGGCACACCTGTAAGGCCAGTGCACCTCAGTCATGGAAATACATGCAACAAAGAGGAAGAATTTGGGTTTAAACAGCAAAATAACTGACATCTGACATCACAACAGCTCACATCTCAGCATCAGAAGGCTGCTTCTTTTTCGTAAGCAAGGATCCAGAAAAGCCTCCAAAATAAAAACATCTGAGAAGCTCACAGACATTTGGATCGCAATTATTTTATTAATTCTGAAATGCAACACTGCTTTTCTTTTAAAGGCAATATGAATTTAGAAGACAGTATTTCAACCAAATTAGCACTGTTACTTGGTTAGTACCAGAAAAGGGCACACTCATTTTCCGAGCAACAGGTGAAGTATACAACTGTGAGCATCAAGGAACATTTTCAAGCACCAAGGGAAGAAAATAAGACTTACAGAAGTTGAGGAGACAGACGTTGGAAGACAGCTCTGAACAGAAAAGAGACTTCAGTCTAGGACTCTGCCCCACAAATGCCATAGCTGGACAAATTTAATTTTATTCAGAAACCATTCCGAAGATAAAAATTGTTACAGACCAACAAAACACAGCTGTTCTAAAATGTTAAAATTATTAAAGCAAAAAATTCCTTTCCCCTTCCCCCTTCCTCCCAGCATCATTTCTTTTATTTACATTATGTGCAGGGACAATAATAGCAATAAGCTTATTGCAAGATTACAGTACTAATTGAGAGGTTAAGGCTAAAAAAAAGTATGCACTACAGTAGTGGTATTGTAATGTGAGTGTTTTTCTCCTCTGTTCACTGATCTTCATATGAAGCTGTATTTAAATGTTATGAACTTCAGCATTGGTTAATCATTTTCACAATTCTTTTACATTAAATCAGTTCCTCTTTTCTCAACAACTGGTGGAAGGTGATGCCAATCCAAATGAAGCAATTAAGTCAGAAATCAAGTCAAACTATTTTCCTTTTCATTCACTATAACAGTCTTTTAAGTGTGATTAATCAAATCAACCTTCCCTTTCCAGGCAGAGCTGTAATTGCTAAGTGCAAATTAAAGCATATTATATGTGACATATGATACTTAATCTGAAGAAAAATTTTTATGAAGGTTTAAGTCAAACTTTGTTAAATGAGTTAAAGATACCCACTGAATATATCTTAACATTATGTACATGCCCTAGGGGGAAAGTAAAAACCAGCACAAAAATACTTCAAACCCCACAGATCATCCAATTGCTTGACAAAAAAACAAAGAGTAACAGTAATAAAATGGTTGTAAGAGTAAATAGAGAATCTTCACAGATTCTATCATGCAGTTGAAAATGGGACAGCAGGTAATTCTACATTATTGGAAAAACAAAACAAAACATCCCAAACCTAGGTCTCAAACCTAATTCTTTTTCACCATAATGCACAACAATCCTTCACAAAGATAAAGCAGAATTACATTCACTACTGGAGTAAGCTGATACCACTTCTATGATTTTAATAATTGTTAACAACTGTTATGAAATCTATTGCTACCACTGTCCCCTAAGAAAACAGGGGCAAGGAAATTACCCCAGTAAGGGATTTAAAGGATGAGAGCTGATATTCTTATTCAACACCCCAAGGTTTAGTTTACCTTCTTAATTTTGCTAACTGTATCAATGCTTTCTGATGCAATTAAATACAATTCTTTGTTCTACTATGTGCGTAAGTAACTGTGAACCCATTTTGTTAACAAAAGCTGGAACAGAATAATGTTGTCTCAGAAATGCAAAGAGGAAGAAGCAGCCTGCAGAAACTCTGGAGAACCTTCACAAGCGAACACAGAAAAAAAATCCGAAATCAAACCTACAAAACAAGGCATGGGATATTGCTTTTGCAGGTTTTGTTACCACAAAAACATGATATAGGATATTGCTTTAGTTCAAAAAGGGGGGAAAAAAGCACTTGTGGTCATATAACAGAATCCATCTTCGGTGCTGAACAGTCAAAATGCAACATACTAAAGGATGTACAAAGAGTTAATCAACTACCTCTAGGACAGTGTTTTGTCCTATGAATAATCAACCCTCCAAAGAAAGGGTTTAACCCACCCACACCCCCAATAAGCTGTATTGAGTAGGTCACAAAACAGCTAATAACATCTGCATATTAATAATGAAACCTTGTAATATATTTATGTATAAAAATAATTAAAAGACACTTATTCAGTGGCTGTGCTTTTTTTAAGTACCTCATCAGTCCTCTTAAAAATCTTACCTGAAATAACTACACTGTTGTGTATCATAGGAAAAGGTGTGTTGTATCAGAAATCATGATGTTTTCTATCCAATTGCCATTATAAGACATCCATTTAATGTAAGCACAAAAGTAAAATAATTTAAATTAGGTGTGAGATTGTCATACACCAAGATGATTTCAAGGCTGTAAATCCTCTCCATTTCATGTGAATTAAGGCTGAATGGAAAGCGTTGTCAATACCTAAAATCAATTCTGGAGAGACTGTTAGTTCAGGTACAACCTGTGTAACTACGCCATAGCACTAGCAGTGAAATGAGAGAACTCCGTCTCCAGCCAACGTGCCTTCCTTACGCCACGCCTGCCAGCAGCCCAGCCCCTTCGGCCCGCTTTCCTCCCAACACCGCCTACGACATCCCCACTGGACCCTGGCACCACACACCCTGTCAGGGATCTAGCAGGGGCACGATGACCAGCCAGCTGGCTGCCGCTACGTGGAACAGGACACAGGCTCGGTGTCCCCCTCAACAGGAAAAAAGTGCCCGTTTATTTCCTACTTTCAACAGTCACAGAATGGGAAATCTAGCACCTTTGGAAGCCCTATTTTTCTTTCCAATCTGACAACTGGCCAATAGCTTCAGAAATTATTTCAGGGAAAGGAAGACACACTTGACGAGTTCAGCTGACAGACAGAGAGAGCGAGCCTTTGACCTCCACCTCATCATGTCAGAAATACAGGACAAAATGTCCTTGGGGGTAAAACCCACATAATCCAAGTATGAATTTGTTCTATTCAATTCTCATTTCTCTTTCAGTAAGCACAGTCTTTCCTGTAGGACGGATACAGCCAAACCACCCACAAAATGAAGAATAAAGCAGAGACGCTAAAGCTAGATTCCAAGAAGCCTTTGCTGCTAGGAGCCTTCTGGGCATGAAAGCTTAGCACAGACTTGTCTGTTCCACTGAGCTACCTCGACTCTGTCTGGTACCTGAAACACTGTTTTAAGCTTAACTCAAGGCACACCGAAACCATAATGCAATTACCACACTTCTCTCTTGTTTTTTTCTCATTAACTGTTGAATAGCATTTCTAATTGGCTATCACTAATTTAAAATACTGTTTAAAAGCAGAAACAAGTTTATCACCTAACTCCATCCATGCTGCATTCTTGTCATTACATACGTTTTCAAATTACCAATACCTCGTCTCACTTGCACTCACCTGGCATGGGCAGCAGGGTATGGGAAAGGAGTAGAAGAGAAAGACAAAAGACAAGGGAGAGAAGAAATAAAAAGGTGCAGTTGACCAAGTAGTGCAAGAGTCATCTAACTCTCCATACCATGTCAAGACAGCATTTCGTAGTCTGGCTTTGGAGTCCAGTAGCAAATACACTTTTACTTCTGAAATCAGGCATTTTTAAATGCAGTTCTCCTTGTACTGTACACTTCTGGCAGATGCATATCTAATTGCCTTTACTATGTGTTATTCCCCCCCACCCCCCAACCAGTCATCTCTAAGCTAACCACATTATTTGAGAAGTATTTCAAAATTAATAAACACTATGAAAGTCACATGATGTTTACGCACAGAAAGCCATCTATTAGCTCACTGCAGCAGGCAATGCAGGGTTTTGTTACCAAAAGTTTTAGCCTGAAAACATGTCCAGTGACATTATCTGCTGCAGAGCCGCTCCTCCTGTTTCGCTGCTTAGGTGAGGGAAACAGAATATTCCTCCCCCTCCCAAGCAGTGCTCAGGATCCAAAGCTTCAACCTTGTCTACCATGCATGAAGAAAGGTGTATCCAATTCTAAGCTGTCAGACATCAGAATGACACCCGAGATGCATACTATGTTATTATTTGCTGTACATATAAAAGTTATTTTTCATTCTCTGGAAATGTTCTCCTTTCATGACACAGTCTACCACAACTGCTATTTGTTGTAAAATTCTACACAGAGTGTCACTTTTTACCTGGACATACCCAGATGCTTCATGAGGTCTCTGGATTTACAAAGTTTTCTTTGAAGCTGCCTTAATTACGGGAAGGTTCTGAGCTTTTTTTAAATTAAGAGCTAAGAGAAGCCAAGTACAAGCTGATTAGTAGTCACAACATTAATCTGTCTGCTGCACCTAACAACTTCATTTAGCGCTAAGACACAAACCCTTGTGGAGCTGCTGTTCTGTTGAGCTGAAGTCAATGTACTCGCTGGAAGTTACTTTTACCTCCTTCTGTCCTGAGATGTAACAGATGTGCTCTCAGGAAATTGAATCTGATATAGAAGGTACTCTCACTGACTTCAGTGAACTCTTCCAAGGCTACAACAGAACAACAAGCTTCACAAGAGACAAAGGAACCCAAGACGTTTCATTTAAATGCGAAGACTTCTCTGACAGTGGGAAAGAACTCCCGCATCAGCAATGAGATTTAGAAAATACATTGTCTCTTAATATTACCATTAACACCTCAGAAAGGTGTATTTTAACAATTTCCAGCACAGACTTTACATACAGTGCTTTCATCGCTGGAAAGGAGTAACACCACTCATACAACACACATTAAACAGTAGACTCCAGCCCTTAACTTCACAGCACAGTGGAGCAGCTTCATGCTACATTAGTCCAATAATGCAAAGAGAACCCAAAAATAGAGACATTTTTAACCTGGACTGTCTAAGCCTCCAAGGAAATGAGGCTTCGGCAGCCCCACATCTGTTCACTTGTCACATTTAACTTTTAAACTTGTTGGCCAATTTCCACTAAATTTGATAAAGGATTTAGAGACTCAAAAATAATTAAGTTCCTGCAAATTCTACAAAAATGAGAGGCTGAGTACAAAAGAGACATCTACAAAATGCTCTCACTGAAGACAAAGGATTTTTGACCCATCCATTATCCATCACCTAACTAATGAAATGCTCCGTGTATATGTGTGTGTATATACCTTTGAGTATATATATTGTATATATTCTATATATTGGGTGTATATATATTTGAGTATATGTATTGTGTACATTCAAAACCTAACTGGGCATTGTCCCAGACAATCTGCTCTAGATAACCCTGCTCAAGGAAAGGGGCTGGACTAAATGCTCTTTAAAGGTCCCTTCCAACCTAAACCATTCTACGTGATTCTGTGATCTAAAGAGCTCCCATCCAACCTAAACAATTTGCAGACAGAGTGATGGGGTGATGTGTGTGTGGTTTCAGAGAAGCCACAGCACGGACAGGGATGCTAGCAGAGAAACTCAGAGGGAACAGGAAGAAGAATTCTTTGGAAGGTAAAGGACATAAATCCACAAGCAATTGAGCTTTAGCAGTTAGGCTATTAATGATCTTTTTTCTTCAGTGACCTTCGGAATTTCACTGATGACTTGTCACTCCACTGCTTATGTGCTATTAGCAGAATTATTTTACAAGTCATCTCTAGGGATACAAGCTACACAACTATAATTACACTAGTGTAAAACATAGCAAAGATTGCTTTTCATCGCAAAGATCATTCTTTTGACCTTTTACACTGATGTGAACGTACTCACATCAGGAGTTGCATAACTTTCTAAAACATACACTCCTTATTAAATGATTAAAGAACAAAAAACTGTAGAGATGAGGCTTAAAAGCAGAATTTATATTGACCTACCATTTTGGTGAAGGAGGGAATTGGATCACAAATTTGGAAACAATCATTAAGGAAAAAAATGAAAACCAGTAAACTACTGCAAATGGGAAATTTAAGAAGACGAGTAAACACTTCCAGCCCAGCTTAATGCTACAGAAGAGTCTTACACAAGCAAAAAAGTAGGAAGTGAGGTCTGGAGGACCCATGGCTGGGTCCTCCTTACCAGCAGACCACCATATGGACACCTCTTGGACAAAGCATATACTCCTTTACGGACAGAAACAGAAGGAAGCTGAGAAAAAGACAAAGGCTACATCATTTTGTAGACAACTGCAGAGTGATACTACAGCAAACATAGGGTGGAAGCCTGGTAAGCAGAAAGGTGACAGATCACAGAAGCAGGATTACGCCTGACTATGGACATGCAAAAGTAGGTAACTGCAAGTTAGCTTGTCTGGACTCCTGTTACAAACAACGGGCCATCAAATCCATTCATTCATGAAGACTGGAACAACTTCACCTTAGAGTCAAGCCAAATGAGGAATTTAACCACACCAACAAACAGGAGAGAAGAGGGCTTCAGAAGCCTAAGAAATTCTAGCTTGAAATTCTGGGTCTAGACAAGAACTAGACTGCAGCTCACAACGTGGTCTGAATGCTGACAACAGCAGTAACACACCGAAGGAATGAGAAGCTGCAAGGCCAAGAAACAACATCAATGGCAAACGTCAAGGCCTCACAGAGTGGGCGAGTGCTTGGTTGGGACACAGTGCCCAAACAAAGAATTGCAATAGAATTCAAATTTGGAGCAGCATAAGGAGAAGCAAATCTTGACACGGCTTGGATCAGCACACCAGCAAAGCTCGTAACACTGTTGTAGAGCTGCTCTGGCACAGCGTACTTAGATTCAGCACTCCTGCAGGAGCAACAGAAGTTGAAGGGCTCACTAGCATTGTTCTTAATTTTAAAAATGGAAACAGCGTGAAAAATCATGAAACTTTTGCAAAATATTATAAAAAGGAGCAAAAAAATATTCTTTAAAATGGACCTACTAAAATTATAAAATTATAATTCAAATGGGCTAAAAAATAAAAGACAATAAATCATGCCCCAAAAGATTTAAGGAACAATCTGGAAAAGACAGAAAAACTAATAATGCCACTTCTCAAATAAAACTTCTGTCATACCAAAAGACTAACATGACTAATGGGACACCAACCTTTGAGAAAACCTGGGTAAGTACAAAGCAGTAAGCCTTGTAATGTATATCAGACAAAGTAGGAGAAACTATTTTGAAAAACAGCACTAATGACTACACAGGCAAACAGGACATATTGCAGAAGACTTAAAGCTTTTGTAGAGCAGTATCATGATTGACAAACCTTAGAAGAAGGTTCTATATGCAACAAAAGCAAATTAGAGATCCCACCAGGCACTATTAACCAAAAAAAAGCACCTTCCAGCGTCCTTCACAAAAAGCTCTTAAAGACACAAAGCTGCCACCACAAGAGAGGAACGTCCTTGCTTGGATAGATAGCTTTATGAAAGACAGAAAACCAAGGAAAAAGAAACAGGCAGTGCTCACCCTGGAAAGGCATTGCCCAGCAGTACTTCAAGGGAATCTCCTCAGATCCACTGTACTCTGCTATCGATAGACAACCTAACTATTTAGCAGCAGGGGCAGAGATCATCATGCCCTGGTGTAAATTCATGGAGCAACCATATCTGCAATGCTCCGTGCACTCCTGATGCCTCTTCTCACAAAAAGGGTGTAAATGGGAAAGTTACTGAGAAGGACAGAAAGCACCTTCAAACACACAGAACAGATTAATCTGGGGAACCATAAAGATACTTGGATTCCTCAGTCCAGAAGATAACTGAGATATGACAGTAATTTGTAAGATAATGAATATAATGACAACCGTTCAGTGCATCTTCCAATTTAAGAACCAAGGAATATTAAATGAAGCTAAAATGTGGCAAGTTCACAGAGCACAGAGCGTACTCCTCACGATTTGTTATCACATGAATTTCATTACTCAAGTTCCTGCAACAGACATGAGAAGTTCTGCATGTTTAAAAAGCAACTGGACATATTTTTTGGACTAGAACTCCTCCAAGCTACAGAAAACAAGAACCACCAGAGACTCAGAGAGTATTCCCTGGACTTTGTCCAGCGACAATTAAAGTCACTATCCTATTGCCACCAGAGGAAGCTTTGGTTTAAGTCAGTGCACTCATTTGTGTATTTGACTGGCACATTTCAAGTAAAAAGCACGGGAGTAATGACCATCTTCAGACACTATGGCAATGCAAGATCCTCTAATTTTCTTCTAACCTTCAACACGATATCCACCATATTCAGAATAAGATATAAAAAGACTTGTGCCCAACAAAGAGACAAAGAAAAACTTGGCTTTCATATATGAATAATTCAAAAGACAGACCTACTGGTGATTATTTATATCACCCCAGATTTCCATGAAAATCTGTACATTACACACAAGTCTTTATAATAAGCTTCTATTACATAACTGAGCTGTGTGATCATTTCAGAAGGCATCAGAAGAACTGATCTCAGGTCTTTCTACACAAAGCAACACTTTGATTGTATTTCTTGGCCTTAAATTCCAGAGTAGGGACGGAAAAGTCAAAGTATTAACACATGCCCAGCATCCCAAGTTTGCACCTTTTCCTGTAACATATGCAGCATAAGCATAATACCACAGAAAGAAATACTGTAAAATCTTCATATATTCTACACTAACAAAGTAAGGCAGTTAAATGAAAGTCCAATACAGTAAAGGTAGCTGGAGGCACAAAGGGGAGAGGGGGACAGGGGGAAGCAAGATATAATAGTATCATATATCCTCAAAGATGTGAACAATTTTTTTTGTTCGCACTTAATCTCATTATACCCTCCTTCCCAAGCTCTGAATTTCATTTATCACTGCACATTGGTAAGCTGTCTGATGCACAGGCAACACTTTCATATATTTTTGTGCAAGAGCAATAAAAACTTTATCCATAGTAAGGCTCCTTACAGGAAGAAAAAGAAAAAAAAAAAAACACAAACTCCAACAGTAATTTATATTATTTTTATTTTCCATCAAATAGAAAGGCAATTTGTTGCACAGAAACAGAATATTCTGGAAAGGAAAGTTTCCCTTGGGGCAGGAGGGGGAACGTTAATAAAATAGAGACAAAGTGGTTGGTTTGCAATCTGTCATAATAGGTTAACCAAAGTTTGAACCATGAAAAGTTGACATAATACAAGTTTTACAAGACAAGAGAAAAACTGAAAACAGTTGAGAATTATCTTTTGGGGAGATACATATACTGGTATTTTAAATAAATCTTTTCTTCAGGAACCAGTTCTGAATAAAAACAATTCAAGAACACAATTCAAAATCTGCCTACAGAGCTAAACAACATCTGCAACAGAACTCATGCTTATTTTCATTTTTTAAAGAGGTTAAGTTAATTGTTCCTCTCCAATACAAAACAACAAGAGGGACAGAATTTGAAGAGTAACTCAGATTGTCTGCATGGCACTTAAAGAGTAGAAGAAGGAACAAAATCTTTGAAGAGTTCTCATTCCTATGAAGAAACATATATCGAAAATATGCTGAAAAATTAAGCCATACAGTGAAGGTGTTGGAGAATACACTGTTCAGCATCCCAAGACCTGTAGGATAACTGCTGAGTTCCACAGTAATAGTTGACAAACTCCAGTTATTTTTACAGGATACCTTCAGAGCTAAATCTCCAGAGAAAGGTACAAAAAGTAGTTACCTTTAACATTGCAACGATGCCAACAGCCAGTGTTTCCTTTAATATGTTTAGGGAGGTTAGAATTCATACAAATTCCTAGGACAGATAAGAGTATTTTATCTTCAAGCAGTATTGGGTGTTACAGAGAGGTAGGAGAACGTTCTCACAGCTATGCAATAGAGACTTCAGGATGCAGCACTAGCAAATTCAAGTCAGTGACATGTATGAGCATATCTATATAACCATTCAGCTGCTCACAGACTGTGCACTCTCAAATATTTGATTGCAGGGAGAAGCTGTGTACCCAACCTACTATACATGCAGACATACAAATATACGCAACTAACCAAAAGATAGCTTTTAAGTACGTTACTGATTTGCAAATTATGTTGCATACAGAGCATGTTAGGCAAACATCTTAATTTTTAGCTGCTAGATCTTCTGCCAATTTTTTTTAGCCCTCAGAACCACTGCTCAGACAATGTCTCAGCACCTTAGGGTGTGTTTTGATGGTCCATAATCACTTGTTGCTAGACAGTAACATATATACCCAGTCCTAATGTTTTTTTCTGCTTAGAAGATCAGTCCCAGAAGCACTGTCTCAACACAGCTTGAATAGGTTTGCAGCCTTCCCCTATTCTGAAGGCAGCCTAAAGAATAGGAAACTTTGCGAATTACTGAAGTCCCAAGTGGGAACCGGTTACATCGCACCCAGCCATTCATTCTTTCAGCTGCTGCCAGTGACACAGCAAGGCACTGGACAGAGATACAGCTCCATCCACCATTCCCCTATTAGCAGAGGCATCACTTTACACTCGATTTGGCTTGAAAGAGAAGAAACTTAACCTCTCCTCTGCAGTGACAGCTGTCCCTAACTTCTACGCAAGACCCATGACACGTGACAGCTCCCGGGAACTTCTCAAAATGTTGAAGCTTATGCTACAAGCCCAGAAGGCCACCACACTTTCTAGCAGGACACCTATGAAGTCCAGGTATGGCCTTCATCTTCACAGTTACTACTCGCATCCATACAGCAAGGTATGAAATATTTCTCTGAGGCTGGGGCCAGCATTGATACTAATATTAAGCTGTAAAAAGTGCTGCTATTAGAATGGAAAGGGGCTTACGAATTGCTTGGAGCAGTTTCAGCTGTCCTTAATTGCTAGAGAACTTGTAACACTTGCAGCACCGACAGTCAGAAGGCAACGCACACCACAAAACAGGGCAGGAACGTACAGACATGCCAACTGCGGTGCAGGCCTGTTCAGAGTGTCGGGGGATGCGGGAAGAAAGCGAGCCTCACGAGGACGCCAGCCCGCCGGCATGCACCAGCTACGCCGGCTAGCCATGGCCCAGGCACAGCCCAAGGGACATCAAGCAGAGGCACGTGCGTGCACGGATGAGTGCACGGATGTGTATACACACATAGCACGGATGTATGTGTATTGGCTGATGCAAGTGGTAGTGGTCAAGCACAAAAAAGAACAACCACACCAAGCCAGAGTTAACCTGGGACTTCTTAACAGGACTCTGAAAAGCAGCCTGTCATGAGCGTATTCTGTTATTGTGATTTCAGTAACATTTTAGACGATAGTCTCTTCCACCACCAGTTTCATTCAAGTACTTCACATACACATTCATGTAATTTGTTTGAAAATTCTGTGTCAGTGTATACTCAATGTTAAATACACTCCATGTTCATAACAAAATAACACCCAAACAGCTTTGAGGGAAAGGTGGTTTATTTATTCTATCAGAAAAAGGAACCCTTGATATACAACTGAGCTTCATGCAGTGCAGAGCAAGTGACATATGCAGTTCATTGTGTCCTCATTTTTGCAGCTTCAAAAATGAGTTTTCAGTGTACAAAAATTAGCAATTTAGAAAAAATTCCTAAATTGCTTCCCTTAACTCATTACGCCTCATGATTTAGGTCATACTGTTCACCACGCGGAACAGTCAACATCATTATGTTGTTAAACTAGTTGTTCAAAGAAACTTCAAGTAGATGCTTTAATGCACTATGGATCCATGCCAACAAAACCGGTGCACATAGACAGCAGCTACTCAACTGATCCCATAGTACTAAGGCAGGTACTTGTCACAAAACTAGTCAGCTACAACAGTTACTAATTTTAATCAAATTCTCATTAAGACTTCTGTATTTAGCTTCAGTCCAAGTGCACTACACAGACGTTGTTCATATTCTGTAATCATTTGGTTACAACCTGTTTTAAATAAGTGTGTATGATATACAACATGATAAAGACCTACACGTGGAATTTATTGAGATGGTCTAAAAAGTGGTGTCACAGATAACAAACTAAGTAAACTCCATCACCAGCCAGATTAACTTAACCTGCTTGAAAAAATGCACAAGACTTGCAGTCCTCTTGCAATATTGATTAATGTATTCAATTCGGAGTAATTTTTGCATGTGAAGATTCTATTGAGGTATAAAAGCAATTTAATTCTGACTTGCACTTGGAGATAACCTGTTGCTTACATCACCACCTCCTTTTTTAAAAAAAAAAAATGTTTAATTCTACCCACAGGCCTACCAGCTTTAACTTGTTCCTAAGAATAGCTAAGGCAGCACAGTAATTGTGTGACAAGTCAGGGAACAAAAATAGAAGAGTGAAAGGAAAAGAGGTATCATTTTACAAAGAACATCTACGCAGCAACTCTTTTTAGACAAAAAAAATACGTAATGGAAAAATGGCTTTGCCTGACATCAGTTTTACTGACCTGATTTTCTTTGGAATACACTACCTTAAAAGGTAACTTCTCATGTGCTCAGCTCTCTCTTTTTATCTAATAATACACACAAGCAACAGTCTTTCGGAACTTTTACAGACACACTGTCAGGTACTTAGTTTCTACTGAAGACAAAGTATTGAACTATACAAAAGAAAACCAGCATGATAAAAGTTATACACGTCTTAACTTTTGGGGATAACAAAAAGGCAGGAATAAATAGCCACAGTGAAAGGGAAGTAACACAAAAGGACGGTCGCAAGCAAAGAGCTCCTACCAAATACAACAGGATACAAGGCATACTTGACAACAGTTCAGATCAGGCATTAGAACAGTTGAATACATTCTACATTCTGGGTTTTTTAAAAGTCCCCGCACAGGTAACCTTACCTACATTAAAACACATCATTAATTGTAGTAAATACTCTAAAAACACTTACAGAATGATCACTTACCTGTATTTTTTGCTTAATGAAATTCCTTGAAATAAAGATTTTGACATTGCCACCTTGCACACGAGGTCAAAAGGTGTTTTGCTCCTGACTTCAGTCAACATGTGAATTAGTCAAACCTCAGAGAAAAGGGTGACAGGAAGGGAACACTTCTGTTAAATTTAACGTGTCAACAAACAAAATCCAGAGGTAACTATTATTCTAGTCAACTTACCTTCACACTCAGGTCTCAAGCTCCACCAGGAGGTGGAACACCCAACAGGACTGAAAAGTCCATGAGGTCAATAGACTAATGGTTATTTTCTTTTATTTGTTAATGGTACTGAGAAAAATTTTTTGCTGCACCCCAATGAATTGTGCAGGCACCCCACTTTGGAAATCACTGGTCTCTAGCATGAAGCCTTCTCTTACCTATGTACTAGTACCACAAGGGGACAAGAAAAAGGAGGCTGCATATTCAGCAAACCAGGACATGTAAGTGCACATCTGTGGCAGCTTTCTTGTTCTGCAGAAACAACCTTGAGTGGTACTGAACCACAACTCGGTAACAGCACAAGCTGATAGCAGAGATTTCTCTTTGCAGCTTTTCTATGACACCTTATATAAGCAAATTAGCTGGATTTTTCCAGTCTCTTGTTGTGTTCCAGACTTTGTCCCAGAGAATGAAGAGCTGACGGTGGAGGTGCCTTGCTATTTCAGTCCTACTCCTGAACACCTGACTGGTGTGGAAATACAGACATTGGCTGCCATTACTCAGTTAGGGTGAAATCACATCTTACAACTCAAATCATTGTCTTAAAAAAAAAAAAATCAATAGGCTAGGATATCTATTGCCATTTGACTGTAAAACTAACTAATCACTGAATAAAACTCAGAAACCTAATTATTTCCCACTATTAAAATAAGTCTAATAAGCGCAGAAATCAGGATTTCTCCCTATGCCACATACTGCTTAAGAAGTGTAGCTGCAACAACAGCAAGGGGAAGCCACACAAACAGCAGGATGAGAACAGGCTGAACACACATCAACACTTCCTACAGAAGAGCTCCTGAACAAAAGAGGTACTATTTGCCCTCAGAATCACACGCACAAACATAAAAGGGTTTTTTTAATTAAGAAAAGTATCACAGAATCACAGAATCACGGAATCACAGAATAGTAGGGGTTGGAAGGGACCTCTGTGGGTCATCTAGTCCAACCCCCCCGCCGAAGCAGGGTCACCTACAGCAGGCTGCACAGGACCTTGTCCAGGCGGGTCTTGAATATCTCCAGAGAAGGAGACTCCACAACCTCCCTGGGCAGCCTGTTCCAGTGCTCCGTCACCCTCAGAGGGAAGAAGTTCCTCCTCATGTTCAGACGGAACTTCCTGTGCCTCAGTTTGTGCCCATTGCCCCTTGTCCTGTCACTGGGCACCACTGAAAAGAGCTTGGCCCCATCCTCCTGACACCCACCCTTCAGATATTTGTAGGCATTTATAAGGTCCCCTCGCAGCCTTCTCTTCTTCAGGCTGAACAAGCCCAGTTCCCTCAACCTCTCCTCGTAGGGGAGATGCTCCAGTCCCCTCACCATCCTTGTAGCCCTCCGCTGGACTCTCTCCAGTAGCTCTTCATCCTTCTTGAACTGGGGAGCCCAGAACTGGACACAGTACTCCAGATGAGGCCTCACCAGGGCAGTGTAGAGGGGAAGGAGAACCTCCCTTGTCCTGCTGGCCACACTCTTCTTGATGCACCCCAGGATCCCATTGGCCTTCTTGGCAGCCAGGGCACACTGCTGGCTCATAGTTAACCTGTCGTCCACCAGGACACCCAGGTCCCTCTCCGCAGAGCTGCTCTCCAGCAGGTCCACCCCAAGCCTGTACTGGTGCATGAGGTTGTTCCTCCCCAGGTGCAGGACCCTGCACTTGCCCTTGTTGAACCTCATCAGGTTCCTCTCTGCCCAGCTCTCCAGCCTATCCAGGTCACGCTGAATGGCAGCACAGCCTTCCGGTGTGTCTACCACACCTCCCAGTTTGGTGTCGTCAGCAAACTTGCTGAGGGTACATTCTAACTCTTCATCCAGGTCGTTGATGAAGAAGTTAAACAAGACTGGGCCCAGTACTGACCCCTGAGGGACACCACTTGTCACCAGCCTCCAACTAGACTCAGCTCCGCTGATGACAACCCTCTGAGTTCTGCCATTCAGCCAGTTCTCTATCCACTTCACTGACCACTCATCCAGCCCACACTTCCTCAGCTTCCCCAGGAGGATATCATGGGAGACTGTGTCGAAAGCCTTGCTGAAGTCAAGGTAGATAACATCCACAGCTCTCCCTTCGTCTACCCAGCCAGTCATGTCATCGTAGAAAGCTATCAGATTGGTCAGGCATGATTTCCCCTTGGTGAATCCATGCTGACTACTCCTGATAACCTTCTTTTCTTCCACTTGCTTCATGATGGCCTCCAGGATAAGCTGCTCCATCACCTTTCCCGGGATGGAGGTGAGGCTGACCGGCCTGTAGTTCCCTGGGTCCTCCTTTTTGCCCTTTTTGAAGATTGGAGTGACATTGGCCTTTCTCCAGTCCTCGGGCACCTCTCCTGTCCTCCAGGACCTCTCAAAGATGATGGAGAGTGGCTCAGCAATGACATCCGCCAGCTCCCTCAGCACTCGTGGGTGCATTCCATCGGGGCCCATGGATTTGTGGACATCCAGATCGCTTAAGCGATCCCTCACACAGTCCTCCTCGACCAAGGGAAAGTCGTCCCCTCTGTAGGCTTCCTCTCTTACCTCCGGGGCCTGGGATTCCTGAGGGCCAGTCTTAGCACTGAAGACTGAAGCAAAGAAGGCATTCATTAGTTCTGCCTTCTCCGCATCCTCCGTCACCAGGACACCCGCCTCATTCAGCAGCGGCCCCACATTGTCCCTAGCCTTCCTTTTGCTGCTGATGTAGTTGAAGAAGCCCTTCTTGTTGTTTTTGACATCCCTTGCCAGCTTCAATTCCAGGTGAGCCTTGGCCTTCCTCGTCGCATCCCTGCATGCTCTCACTACGTTTCTGTACTCTTCCCAAGTGGCCTGTCCCTCTTTCCACATGCCATGCACCTTTCTCTTCTGCCTGATCTCCGCTAGAAGCTCCTTGTTTAACCATGCAGGTCTCCTTCCTCCTTTGCTAAATTTCTTTCTCAGGGGGATGCATTGCTCCTGTGCATGGAAGAAGTGTTGTTTAAAAAGCGACCAGCACTCATGGACCCCCCTGCCTTCGAGAGCCCTGGCCCACGGGATTCCTCCCAGTAGCTCCTTGAAGAGGCCAAAGTCAGCCCTCCTGAGGTCCAGGGTTTTGATCCTGCTTATCGCCCTGCTTCCTCCACGCAGGATCCTGAACTCGACCATTTCATGGTCACTGCAGCCGAGTCTACCTCCAACCTTCACGTCCTCCACCAGTCCCTCCTTGTTTGTTAACACAAGGTCCAGCAGCGCGCCTTTCCTTGTTGGTTCCTCCACCACTTGCATCAGAAAGTTATCATCGATGCTCTGTAGGAACCTCCTGGATTGCACCTGCCTAGCTGTATGGTCTTCCCAGCTGATGTCAGGGTGGTTGAAGTCCCCCATGAGAACCAGAGCCTGTTACTGTGAGGCTGCTTGCAGCTGCCTGTAGAAGGCTTCATCAACCTCCTCCTCCTGGTCGGGTGGCCTGTAGTATACACCCACCGTAATGTCACCCGTGTGAGCCTGTCCCTTAATTCTAACCCACAAGCTTTCAACTCCTTCTTCACTTGCCCCCAGGCCAAGCTCAATGCATTCCAGTTGCTGCCTCACATATAGAGCAACTCCCCCACCTCTCCTTGTTGGTCTGTCTTTCCTAAAGAGTCTGTAGCCATCTATGACAGCATGCCAGTCATGCGAGTTGTCCCACCACGTTTCTGTGATGGCGACCAAGTCGTAGCCGTCCTGCTGTATAATGGCTTCCAGCTCCTCCTGTTTATTGGCCATACTACGTGCATTGGTGTAAACACACTTGAGCTGGGCTGTCAATCTCACCCCTGGCCTTGGCACTCTAAGCCTAGGCTCATCCCTAGTGAGCTGGGCAATATCCCCTTCCCCCTTCAAACCTAGTTTAAAGCCCTCTCAATGAGCCCCGCCAGCTCGTGGCCAAGAATTCTTTTCCCCCTTTGTGATAGCTGAACTCCACTTGTTGCCAGCAGGCCCGGTGCTGTGTATACCTCCCCATGATCAAAAAAGCCAAAATTTGACCGATGGCACCAGTCCCTGAGCCACCTGTTAACCAGGTGAGTTTTCCTGCCCCTTTCAGTGCTGTCCCCTGCCACTGATGGGATGGAGGAAAACACCACCTGCGCCCCTGATCCCTCAACCAGTCGCCCCAGTGCCCTGAAGTCCCTTTTGATGGCCTTGGCACTTCTTTCTGCTACCTCGTCTCCGCCAACCTGCATTACCAAGAGGGGGTAGTAATCAGAAGGCCGCACCAGACCAGGGAGTTTCTTCGCAACATCCCTAACCCGGGCCCCAGGGAGGCAGCAGACTTCCCTGTGGGATGGGTCCGGTCGGCAGATCGGGCCCTCTGTTCCCCTCAGAAGGGAATCACCTATGACAATGACCCTCCTTTTTTTCTTAGTTGAGGCAGTTGTAATACGTGGGGCTGTCTGACTCGTTCTAGGCAACCCCCTGGATGGAGCCTCACCTTCACCCACATCCTCTGTGGCCAGTCCCTCACATTCCAGAGCCCCATACCTGTTGCTTAAGGGCAACTGAGCAGGTGAGGGAGGCCGGGGGGAAATTCGCTTGCCCCCCCGAGCAGGGACCTGTTTCCATTCCCCAGTCCCAATTTGTTGCAAAAATACTCTCCAGTCCCAATTTGTTGCAAAAATAATAGTATAGAACAATGTGGAAGTGTCACTACCTGTTACGCAAAGTCAAAAACAGCTATCAAAGCCAGGTTTTGTATTAAGCCCTCCAACTCAGACAAGGCAAACCCTCCCTGCAATAACCACCACGGTACAAGGTTACCATGGTGAGAGTGATCAATACAAACTTGCCTTCACAGTTGGCTCTCCACCTCAAAAGCCTCAGACAACCCAGTCTACCTCAACCTTTTCAGCCATCACATGAACTGACCGCTGAAGAACAGCCTCTTGCACAAAGACTGAGCTCCAGAGCCAAATGCAAATAGCACATCCCAAGAGTTAAACAGTAATAGAATCCAGAGGCCTTTCACATGATTCCAGCATCTCCAAAGTTTCTACAAGGCAAATCTGTAACACTTAGTTCCTGCTACCTCTCAGCTCCACATGACTGTCTCTCTTTAGCTGCTTCCCACATTGACCAAAGCAGCAGGCTCAATTCGGGAAGCAGAAAGTCCAGTAACAGTCATTAGAAAGATCATCTATTTGGACTTCATAAATTCTTTTTTTCCTTAATCGCAATACCAAGTTACTCTATTTAATTTCAGATTCCTTCCATTTAATGCTTATGATAGTTCTCCAAAACAAATTCAAAAAGTGAAGACCTTTGCTAGAACATTAGCGATTGATATCTGTTCCCACTATTCCTTCCTCCCAACTCGTGTGTATATAAATAAACATATAATGTCAGTCAAAGGGAAAGAGCAGCCCCAAAGCATCCACTGCTTCAGCACAGCATCACCTCTGGTTGCACCTGACTGCACTGGAGAAGTGTGTCCCACCACAACTCCATGAAGAGCATCATCATGTAACATGACCTCATGGTGTATTTACTGCTATACTGGCACAGCCAAGCCAAATCTTCTCAAATAAGGGTGCTGGCATGAGCTCAGTAACGAGTGTGGTATCAATCAAGTATCTGTGAGTGAGGCCACTCCTACTCGCTTATGAATAGTGCTATTCAAAAAAAAAAGAATGCAAAAACCAGATGTCTTCCCTCCCAAGCAGGTAGAAAAACCAAACAAAACTAGTATCAAAAAGAAATAATCAGAATTATCTGCTGAAACACCTTGTTCTCATGGCAAGCCTCCACAGCACGCATGTCTGTGGTGAAAGTAGTAACATCTCATACAGACTCATTCCTTTACAATGCAGGTAAGGGGTTTTTTTGAATGACTAGTCCTCCAGAAGATTCCTTTCAACATTATGAACATCTACAAGTCATTCAGACATGTTTTCTACTAAGGACAGTTAGAAACCTCACAGCAGACTAAAACACCAAAATTCATGCTCATTTATATTTATAGCTGAGTAACTTTTAGGCTTTGATTAATATAAAGAAATAGGTATGAAACAAAATCCTCAAAGAGCTATTTCTCAGTTGCAACAACCCACTCAATTGAGACGACTCGATCTTCACTTTTCTAATTCTCATGTTTCTAACGTTCTGAAATGTGCAGTGTAAAGCTCAAAACCAACATCTCCATATTATAACTTCATTTCAATAGCTTGCAAGAAGTAGTATTTTTCTCAGCTCCATTTTAATAGCTTTGATGATGTGCACAAGAAAAACACAGCCGTGAAAAATGATAAAACAACCCACTTGGATAGACTCAGCATCTTTGTTCCTGTGAAAGCACTGAAAGGCATGAGAAATGAGACATCTCGGAGAAAAGGCGTTAGCTTGTGATTGTAACTGCGTACAGGAATGTGACTGTGGCATCTACGTAGACTGTAACCCCGTCCTGTCCCCCTTCCTGTCTCCTATTTTTTTTTAATGGAAGGACAGATCAGAAATCTCAAGAGTAGGGGCTTGGCACCCTCCACACCACCACAGAACACCCCTTGCCCAATGCATGTCAAGTTTAGACACCACTGTAACAGTGTGGTGTGAGCATCTGGCAGACGTAAGATCTGGAAGATAGTATCGTTTAACTATGCTCTAGGAGAGCTTGAGTCCTACCATCCCTACACACTGCAGGTGCACCCATGGGTGCCCAGGTTCCACAAGCTCTTTTTTAAAGTGCAGGAAAACACCCGCAATGCTGAGTATTTCACAGGAGAAAGAAAAGGGAAAGGGAAAGGGAAAGGGAAAGGGAAAGGGAAAGGGAAAGGGAAAGGGAAAGGGAAAGGGAAAGGGAAAGGGAAAGGGAAAGGGAAAGGGAAAGGGAAAGGGAAAGGGAAAGGGAAAGGGAAAGGGAAAGGGAAAGGGAAAGGGAAAGGGAAAGGGAAAGGGAAAGGGAAAGGGAAAGGGAAAGGGAAAGGGAAAGGGAAAGGGAAAGGGAAAGGGATCAAGGACACTTAAACTGGGAAGAAGAACATACCAGAGCAGGAGAACCTGCTCTTTCACAGCAATGACCCAGTTTGGTATTTCCTTTCTTCTTTATCGGAAACAACCTACAAGTTCAGGGCAGCTAGAATACAAGGTCCAGTGCAACTCTACTCACACCAGCTACTCTTTCCCTCCACCCCCAAAAAACCATTAAAAAAAAAATCACAAACAAGTAGAAGCAGCTCATTTCTGAGGCAAGCAGACAGCTCTTGACACCATCAAGAAAACAAAGAAAACAATTCCCAGATCCTAAAACATGGACATTATCTCGATGGGAAGAAAAACCTAGTCTTGTATTACATAAGGTGACCTGACCTTTGCAGAGTGCAGCTAAAGCCCATGTCATTTAAGGTATTAACATGAATATTGTTGGAGTTACTTGAAACAAACTAATTTAGCTTATCCAACACCAAAATCACACACAAACATAGCCCACCACTGTGGAAACTGTGTATGTGTTCTTTGCCTCTTCAGTATCTCTTTTTTTTTTTCCTTTGTATACCATAATATTTTAAGTGAGTTATAGATACCAGGCATCCCAAAAAACTGATAAGGAAACATTGTCACATTCTGACAACTAACTTTGTACATACTCTTTCAGAAGTCCTTTTGAATTCAAAATTTGCTACTTTTACAAATATAAAATTATATATATTACATAATATAAAATTATTACAAGATTCTTCAGCTCAAAATGAAATAATATGAACACAGTAGATATAGATTAGGAATGTATGGAATGTGGTAAACACTAAGTGTCAACATTTTAGTTGTCAAATCTTGCTTTGCACACATTTAGTTACAACTCTCACCCAACTAAATAAGAGTTTCTACACAAACATTTTTCCTTTCTTTATTAGGCTATTTTTCCTATATTTAAAGGCAAAGACATAGCTGAAATTGTCATATTCCTTCCTTTTAGAAAAAATGACTACTTAATTTTGGATAATGCACATAGGTACTAAACAATCATGTGCAAGCATACTTAAAATCGGCTATTTTAAACACTTTTTGTTTGTTGCTGCAGGGTCCAAAATCCCCAAATAATTATTGGAAAGGCCCACTACCATCCAGTTGTATAAACACAAATACGCCTAAGATAACACCCCAAGCACCAAGAGTAATGACAGAGGTGGAAGAGATAGCCTAGTCAGGCATGAAATTGATTTTATAATAGCAAATATCTGTTGCCTTCCATGTGCTAAGTAAATAATTCTAAAGAAAAGAGTGAAGATAATAAAAACAAAATCATTAACTGTTCCTACTAAATCAAATGAAAGAGAGAAGCCTTTTCTCACATTGACCCTGAAACCTGTTTAATAGCTAATTAAAGCAATTACTCCAAGCATGACAAAGTCCTCAATCATCAGCACCTTCAGATGCAGAGATTTTTTTATTTTTTTTTTTACTTTCTTCAAAGATATTAGTATTTTTTTAAACAAGAAGTTTATGCCAGCAGAATTCTCACCAGTTAGACACAGCCCCCAGACTTCAACTAGTCTGGTTAACAAGAGATATTCTGGACACACTATACAAGATTTGACTACTCAGCAGAAGGGAGATTACAGTATTGCACAATTTCAGTGCTTTTATAAAAATATTTCTCTGAAAAGCTAGAAGGTAGCCTTCAAAATGATTTTTTTTTCCTCACATTCAGAAACAAACTTGACAGCCAACTGAAATCCAATATGACTGCAATGCAACTACAAAAATGACTCTGTGAGACCCCACACAGCATCTGGAATGCTGCACTCCTTCGCACCACTCACTCTTTTTAAGCTTACCTCAGTTCATTTTCTCCTCCGCCCCAAAGCCATCTGACACAGTCTTAACTTGGATTCCTTCATTTGTAAGTTTCAGCCACAAGCAATGTTTTATTTTCAATAAAGCTTTATGTTCAATAACGTTCCACAGCCATTTAATAATGACTAGTTATCTAGTACCGGTCCTAGTGCTCTGCTGGAGTTAATTAGCCTGCTGTTTTGAACACTGATCATTTTCAAGTTACTAAACGTTTCTGCACTGTAACAGAACACAGAACAAAATCCTGAACTAATGGCTCGACCATTACAAAGTGCTCAGCTTGACAGTTTAACCAGTCATAAATGAGATTACTGAAAGGCTAACAAAAGTCAACTTTATTAAACTTTACCTTGAGCTTTGCTATTTCTGCCTACACTTAAGCTCCAGGAAAACAAAGCATTCTTGTGTGCATCATAAAAAGATGGAAATACAGTTTTAAAAAAACAAAGGAAACTCATTCAGTCCTATTTAGGAAAGATCTAGAGCAATTATGAGTTGCGGCAGAGGAAGCTACAAAACAATTTCCAAGTTGGAGTAAATAACTACATTACTAAAACAGAAACGCTCAGAACACTCTCTGAAGGAGTTAGGTATTCCCAAAAAACCTGAAAAGTGCATTTAACTAACACAGCAAAGCACCCTGCCTTTAACAAACCTGTCTTCCGACTACTTTCTAAGCTTTACTGGTTCCATAATATAATTTTCTTATGGCAGCTGATTTTAAGATTTTAACTTACGCCATTTGTGGGGTTTTTTTTCTTTGTATCTGTGAATCTGCATAGCTATGAAAGCATTATTTGACTAAAGCTGGCAACACATATTCCCTTCACTCACTCACTCAGTTTACCCCTCTTCTACCACCCTGACAGGTTTTTTTGCTGATGTGCTGCAAATATTTCAATGAGAAGCTACAACTAAATCAATTCTCTCTGGCCTATGATAAGCCTCAGGTACCAGGGATAGATGTGCTGAGCAGGAACTTCAGTATCTGTTTATCTTCCCAAGGAAAAAAACATGCTTTCATAGCCAAAGAATATAGTACAATTTGATAAACTTATGTTAAAAGCACCTTTCGACAGATACTTACATTCTGTCCCTGAAAATTATACCGAACACAGTGATAAAGCAAAACAATATTCAACTTTTCCTACTAGAAAACAGCCAAGCAAGAGAAAAGAAATGCAAAGGATGACACAGGTCTAGGAGAACAGGTCATTTTACAAGAATATCTTGATTGTTAAAAAAAGCATGCCTTATATCCACTTCAGAATTGAACTGAATTTAATTCAAACAAATAAGAGAAGACTTCCTTTAATACCTTCACTTCTTCAGTCTAAGTTGTACACAATTATTCCTACGCTATTCTCCTATTTCTTCATACACTTCTAAGGGTGCTCTTCCTTCTGGATTTTGCCAGCTTATACAAAAAGATAACCATACATTTTTGTGCGTATCAAATACAAACATCTTAGCACTTATTTTCAAAATCCTACAATCTGGCTTCCTACAGAAAAAAAATACAAAATTACTGATCGATAACTGCTTCCACTAACTTTTGAGCTCGCTGACAAGCTTCAAACAAGTTTGACAACAAACAGGGTCCTCAAATGTATGAAGTTCCCATGTATTTTATTTTAAGCACTATTTTTCAGTACCTGGAAGAAACAGAAAGGTCCAAAGCACTGATGCTTCTAAAAGAAAGGTAAAGATGGACAATCTTTACTGTAACTTTGGGAATTACTACATTGTAAAATAAAATAGGAGAATCTGAACCTACTTCTTAGAGTTTTAACATTATTTCTTGGATGATTCAAATTACACCACAAAAGGCAGGCTTAAAATCTCTGCACATCTTTCCCTTTAAAAGAAGTTATAAAAAATAGACACTGATTAAAAAAAAACAAACCTGCCCCAATGTCATTTGAGTGGAGACTAGTTCTTATCACGTATTTGGATTCTGCATATATTATAATGTAGGTATGTTGTGTACACTATTAAGAAGAAACCATGGTTCTAAGCTTCTCCTGGAAAGTAAGAAAAAAAACTTCACAGATCTCCTTTCCGACCTGTATCTCCACAACAGCAAGAAAAGTGTTTATTGTATATAAAACATTTTTTTTTCTGTAATTATTCAAAACAACTCTCATATGCCCTGAGGCTGCTGACCAAAATCTGAGACAGCTGCTGCCATCCACATCATAGCAGGGACAAAAGACATTTGCTTGCACACACCCTAACCCAAAGAAATGCCGAATAAGGGGGAAGGGAGAAGGGAACCACCTGCAAAGACAGTCAGCAGAGAGCTGTATCTTATTATTGCTTCTGTACTACATTCAGAAGACTCCTTCCAGTCACCAAACCTATTTTAAGCGGCAGATAAGCCTTCACTCCTGTAAGAAATAAGTAGTATCGTATGATACACTTTCTACACACACAGACCTCGTCTTTACTCAGGTAAACACAAAAGACTGCTGAAACAAAGGCAAGAGAAGTCTTTACTACTTAGCAATCTGCTTGCCATTTCATTTGTTCACTCTGGAAGACCTCCAGGAGCCATGGCGAAGAGGGCAACAAAACACAAACTCGAAGACAAGCTTTAGGCTCCCTTTTTTCCAGTCCAAAATGGAAAAAAACCTCAAAGTTTTCTGAGCCATCTAGGTTTGCCCTCCTCAAAGCCAAGCTTATTAACAAGTACCATTGCAAAATTCACCCGAGTAGTTTCAGAAACTGATGTTTTCTATAATGGATACCTGTTGAGTGTCAAGCAAACACCTGAAAAAAGTAAAATGAAGCTTTATGGTTTCAGTGCAATACAAATATGCCTCAGGCATAAATTTTAATTTGCTGCATCAAACCTTTCAAGCACTCCCAGAAAGCCCCAGTCACCACTACTGAGTCCAAACTTCTTCTTTCTCTTCTGCCCACATTGTGGGTGCACAAGCAGGGGACATGGTCGATTGCCGTGTAGCATTCCCATGACAGTCTCTCCTAGACATACACTGCTAGTAGATATCACACACCTTCCCAAACATACAGCTGCACTCTCCAGATGCCAAACCCAAGTAGAATAACACTTTCAGTTAACATATTTGAGAAACCGTTAACAGTCTTTTAATACCTCCTCCTCTACCTTACAGCCACTTATGCTGTTCCCTGGAATACCGCATCTGTTTCCAAAGCCAGCAATAAAAAAGGGTGCTTTTTTTTTAAAAAAAAGAAAAAACTCTGACGAAAGACTGCCTACACTTCAGAAGTGCTACTGGAGCTGCCAACAAAGGTGGTAATACTATGTATAAAGGCACTATACTTGGCTTGTTTCACATAGGATGGAAAATCTCTTGTTGCACTGACCTGGACAAAATTCTGCATACTACACCTTGGACTCACATGTTTGTATGTACCCTCAAGCACTTGTACAAAATAGTGCTTTTAGACTTACAAAAAGTTAAAAACTGGCCCTCATATTCACTGTGATGCATCACAGAAATCTCCTCTGTGAACTAAAGTGATCAGTGCCACATTTGACATGCCCAGAAATACATACAAACTCTAAACCTTTCTGCTGCTTTCATACTTGAGGAGCTCTCTGCATCTTCTGTATCTCTTCAAACACTGCTCTCAGGGGAAATCCACGCACCCGAGCCACAAAAAAGCAGAGGCAACAGTCAGATCAAGATACACCTATACACTTACACGTTCTGGTCACACTGACACACCACTCCACGTGCCTCCTTCAGCTCTACACTCCTTGCCAACAGTGGCCTTTTTGCCCCTCAGAACTGCCCCATGCATACAACAAATTTCAACACAGAACCTAAATATGGTAAACTGTGAAGACTGAGCATACTGGAAGGAAGAGCTGCTTGGAAGGGAGAGGGGAGAGGGAAAAGTGCTACGTTCACAACGTTTCCACCATCCATCTAAAATCAGAGCCGAGGCAGAAAATCAAACTAGTTATTGAACTAAATTTTAGTACTTGCATGTTTGGTTTGGGTTTTTTTTCCTCCAGAAGAAGTTTGCTCTCAGTAGCTGTCGTCTTTTCTAGCTGGTATCCAAACTACAATGCCGGCATTTCTCTGACGGCCCAGACTGAAAACAAATGCTTCGACAGAAGCAAAGCATTCCCTAGGGAGATGCACAGTAATCTCTTATCTCTATCCAGAATAATTGTGTTCTCTGCATTTAGCCAGCAGTAACTGCTACCTAACTGTGCAGACCTGTGAGATATATGAAATGTTTCTATGCTAGACAAGACAAGTGAGAAACAGGAGCTTCACAACTCACCCGATTCTGGGTCTGGAAGCACAAAACATGGCAAAACCCGAAACACTTTGCTTGGAAGTGTTCAAGGCCAGGCTGGATGGGGCTTTGAGCAAGCTGGTCTAGTGGAAGGTGTCCCTGTCCATGGCAGGGGGGTTAGAACTAGATGACCTTTAAGGTCCCTTCCAACCCAAACCATTCTATGATTCTATGATTCTTCATGAAAGATGTAAAGCAGGACATTTAAGAACGAAATCCCTATCACTAAAAGCTCATTTATCTTTCAAAAAGAGTTAAAAATTCACTTGAAGCTAATATGCTAGCATAACGACATTCATAATTTTCTGACTAATCATTTGGATTTGTGTATTGCTGTTCATTTTACAAAGCTAAATGGAAGAAATCCTAAATTCAATTATCATCAGCTTTAAATTCAGAGGTATTATTTTTGAAACACTGACTAATTATGCAGCTGGAACTCCTTAACAATTGCACTGTGTTTTGGTTTGGCTTGAATAAATGCCAGGTGCTCACCAAAGTCACTCTATCATTCCCCTTTCTCAGCTGGACAGGGGAGAGGAACTAGGATGAAAGGTTCAAGGGTCGAGACAAGGACAGGGAGAGATCACTCACCAATCACTGTCACGGGCAAAACAGACTGAACTTGGGGAGAAAAGGGAGTTTAATTCATCACCAATCAAATCAGAGTAGGGTAGTGAGAAATAAATCCAGATCTTAAAACACCTTCCCCCCACCCCTCCCTTCTTCCTGGGCTCAGCTTCACTCCCGTTTCTCTCCCTCCTCCCCCCGAGCGGCGCAGGGGGACAGGGAATGGGGGTTGGGGGTCAGTTCATCACACATTGTTTCTGCTGCTCCTTCCTCCTCAGGGGGAGGACTCCTCACACTCTGCCCCTGCTCCAGCACAAAGGTTCCTCTCACAGGAGACAGTTCTCCACAAATCTCTCCAACGTGAGTCCTGCCCATGGGCTGCAGCTCTTCGCAAACTGCCCCAGCGTGGGTCCTTCCCACAGGGTGCAGTCCCTCAGGAACAGGCTGCTCCAGTGTGGGTCCCCCACAGGGTCACAAGCCCTGCCAGCAAACCTGCTCCAGCGTGGGCTCCTCTCTTCATGGGTCCACGGGTCCTGCCAGGAGCCTGCTCCAGTGCGGGCTCCCCATGGGGTCACAGCCTCCTTCGGGCATCCACCTGCTCCAGCGTGGGATCCTCCACAGGCTACAGGTGGAGATCTGCTCCACCATGGACCTCCATGGACTGCAGGGGAACAACCTGCCTCACCATGGTCTTCATCACGAGCTGCAAGAGAAAACTCTCTGCTCCGGCATCTCAAGCACCTCCTCCCCCTCCTCCTTCACTGACCTTGGTGTCTGCAGAGCTGTTTCTCTCACTTCACCTCATTCCTCTCTCCCAAGTGCCATTTCACCAGAGATTTTTTTCCCCCTTCTTAAAAACATTGTCACAGAGGCGCTACCACCATCGCTGATGGGCTTAGCCTTGGCCGTCTTTGAGCCAGCTGGCACTGGCTTTATCAGACATGGGGGAAGCTTCTAGCAGCTTCTCACAGAAGCCACCCGCTACCAAAACCTTGCCACACAAACCCGTAACACACTGTCTTTCCAAAAGCTATCACATTACTCCAGTATCCAGAAGTTAAGAGAGCAATAAGAACCTGGCATCCTTTTTGCAATCAAAAATAACGGAATATATTCCATTTGGTACCCCATTTCATAACTACATTTCTACTTCATTCTCTGTTTCTCTGAGGAAGAAACATTTTAAGAGACTATCACATTTTAACAGAAAGACAACAGCCTCTGCTCGATGCTGTGATTTTCCATGTCTGGCATGTATTTATGTAGAAATACACTCCACTTACAAATTCAAAAGTACTGAAGAAATATCCAGGTAGGAACGTAAATCTCAAAACTGCACAGAAAAATTAACAAATCATAAAGTAGTGTTGGTTGGTGGTGCTTGGCTTTTGGGGGGAGGGAAGTTGTGTTTCTTTTAAAGTAAACCCTCACTACATCCTTATGCTGTTCATAGCCATCAAGTGGAAATTCAGCACTTGAAACAAGCAGCAAGGACCAAGACATCAACTGACAGAGGACAGGATTTAGTTTTTAGTCAAAGTTCTCTCCCCAACAAACTAACAACTAGTGAAATGCAACTCCTGATGCTGATTTGGATAAATTCTATATCATACCCTAACAACAACAACAAAAAAAGGTACAAACTGCACAACCACACTAACCAGAGAGAAGATTAATGACGCAATACAAACCCTCCTTTGTCATGAGGCTGTATCTCATTCCTGTCACTCCTGCCTTGACTTGCAAGGGAAACGAGAACACGTGGGGGTTTTTTCAAAGCATCGATATTATGTGTAATAAAACCAGTGTCAAGTACATCTACAAAGAGCTGAAGTTTCCTTCACACTAACAGAAGGAATTCAGGGGAGCATGGGCACCAGTCCCAAGGCTGGATTTCCTCGAAACTGTCTACCAAAAGAAAGAGATGGAAACTCCTTGAATCACCTAGAGTGCACAGAAGCTCAGACTGCAGGTTCATCCACAGAGGAAACTCAAAGCAGCTCCATGAAACAGTAACCAATGTTACTATTGGTAACCAATGCTTGCATCCAGAGGGTAGTGGTCAACAGCTCAACATCCAGATGGAGATCAGCAACAAGTGGTCTCCCTCAGGGCACCATTACTGTTCAACATCCATCAGTGACACAGACAGTGGGATCGAATCCACCCTCAGCAAGTTTGGCAACCACACCAAGCTGTGTGGTGCAGTCAACATGTCTGAGGGAAGGGATGCCATCCAGAGGAACCTTGAGAGGTGGGCCTGTGCGAACCTCATGAAGTTCAACATGCCCAAGTGCAGGGACCTGCATGTGGATCGGGGAAATCCCCAGTATCAATACAGGCTGGAGGATGATGGGATTGAGAGCAGCCCTGCCGAGAAGGTCTTGGGGTACTGGTGGATGGACATGAGCCAACAATGTGCACTCGCAGCCCAGAAAGCCAATTGCCTCCTGGGCTGCACCAAGAGAACCACGGCCAGCGGTCAAGGGAAGTGATTCTGCCCCTCCACTCCACTCTGGGGAGAACGCACCTCGAGTCCTGCGTCCAGCTCTGGAGCCCTCAGCACAGGAAAGACATGGACCTGTTGGAGTGGGTCCAGAGGAGGCCACAAAAATGCTGAGAGGGCTGGAACACCTCTCCTGCAAGGAAAGACTGAGAGAGTTGGGGCTGTTCAGCCTGGAGAAGAGAAGGCTGCAGGGAGAGCTTATTGCGGCCTTCCACTACTTAAAGGGGGCCTATAAGAAAGATGGGGACTAACTTTTTAGCAAGGCCTGTTGTGATAGGACAAGGGGTAATGGTTTTAAACTACAAGAGGGTAGATTTAGACTGGATATAAGGAAGAAATTTTTTACAATGAGGGTAGTGAAACATTGGAAGAGGTTGCCCAGAGAGGTGGTAGATGACCCATCCCTGGAAACATTCAAGGCCAGGCTGGATGGGGCTCTGAGCAACCTGATCTAGTTGAAGATGTCCCTGCTCACTACAGTGGGTTAGGCTAGATGACCTCTAAAGGTCCCTTTCAACCCAAATTATTCTATGATTCTGTGAACCAATCCTCCCTCTTAACAGTCTCATAAGCTAATATTAGTTTGTTATTGTTGTACCAGACCACATATTTTCCTGTGCTCCCTCTTGACCCCTCCTTCCTCTCTACATATATTTACCCTTTCCAGAGGGAAGCAATACTCCCAACACACCCATTCAGCCATTAACTGACATCTCCAGCAGGAAGCAAGACTGAGGCATCAGCACACACTGAAAGGGATCAGAACAGCAACACCCTTCTTTTGCAACAAATGCACTTTTCAAAAGTTTCGATATCAAACACATTTAACTGGGAACTAACTCCTGTTGCCTTCTCCCCTCTCCTTTAGGGTAGCTATGGGGTGGCTACAGTTGCTTCTGCACAGGTTCTTATTAGGGGAATGGGAACTTGCAGAGACATGTAAATGTTCATCTGAAAAAACATAAAATACCTTTTGAAATAAAAATCAATTACCATTTGTCTCTATTACAGTCATCCATTCCTAATGTGTCTAACAAAAAAAAAAAAAGGCAATAGAGTCCGGAGAGATTTAATAAGCTCTTGTGAAAGCTCCATCAGCTATTTCATTCCTGCAACAATCTAAAAAGACAGTTTAATTAATAATTTATTTAAGGAACCAATGTAACTAATTACTCAAAGTAGCAAGTACTTGTCATTTTATGAGCAAATATAGACAAGACTAAGGAACACTCAGATTTTAAAGGCCCCATTATTTTTTTAAAATATTTTTTACGTAGTGCTGCCTGATTTAGAGGCTTAGGTAACTCATTCCCAAAGTTAATCCTCAACAGGTTCTTTCAGTGACACCAAAGAATTTTAGAGACACAAGACAATTCCACCTCTGTCAACTCAGTTCTGCTTTGCAACTTTACTTCTTTTTATAAGTGGCAATAAATTGTCTCAAAAATCTATTTGTGTATATGTGTGTGTGTGTCCCCCTTTTTTTTTTTTAATTAAAACACACCACTTTAAAAGTTGATATTGAGGTCACAGACCAAAATCACCAAAAGTTAACTAGAAGATCTCCAAGCAGAACCAAAGCCCTGGACAGTCACACTTCAGGAACGAAGTGGCATGTGCTGGTCATCTTTCTTCAAGCTAGTTTGATACCTCTTCATTTTTTTAATTGTTAAGAGCGAAGATTTCCCTATGGTTCTAATCCAGTTTCTTCTAGTGAAACACATACTGTAGATAGGTCTAAAAGAACAGGCCCAGGGTTCCTGCATGTTATTTCCAAATTAGAGTCCATTCAGAACCAAGCTTTTATCTTACTGTTCCAGTAACATCACATACGTATCATCTGCATAAAATCCCAATGAACTTTCTTTCATAGCAGTAATGAATGTCATCATAGCTACTTTCCTACTACACTTTGTAGTATCATATTTGATACTACATACACATGTAGTATCATATTTTCCTACTACACTTTAAGTTTTTAGTATGGCAATTACAGTCACTGGAAGTGAATTATCCCAATCTCTACCATTTCAGGCATGATGGCTTTAGTTAGGATAGAAATTAATTCTTTTCATGGTAGATTACAGTAAACACATGCCACTAGATTTTCTATTACAGGATGTTCTTGATACGACTAAATTGTTTTAATTTTTTATTTATCAAAATGAAGTCATTGCCATTTCACCCTCCTCTCATACAGAACAGCATCTCTGTCATACAAATTTAGACTTTTTTTTATCTCATATATACTTTTTATCTCATATATACTGCTCACAATCCTATCTATCCTCCACAACCTTCTCAACATCAGGAGATGGACTAATAATCCTAGCTTGTAAATAAGGATAAAATACACATTACAGATGTGTATCAGGACTCGGAAAGAAAAGAAAGATCTAGTCTTGTGTTGGCATTCTTGTTAACTCAGGTTTTAGCAGGCTGTGTTTAGTGTTTATTTTGACAAGCTAGGGTCTCTCTCCACTCCACCTGCTCCTTAAATTCATACTGTTGGCAATGAAGATTGCTGTTCTATGCATGCGCAAAGGTTTACTTGAAACAGCAAGGGAAGAAACACGACATTCAGTGGTACCACACAAACATAAAACGAGAAAAGGAAAAGTTCAGACATTAAGAGCAATGAATGAATATTCTTCTTCATGTGTTTGCAACTTGCTATAAGGAACTCGGAATAGTTCAAAGAAAGTACATTTTCATAGTTAAGTATGGTTGAAATATTAAGCAAAACCACTAGTTAGCTGCTCAAAAGTTTTTCAAGGCAAAACAAGCAAACTTGCTGATAGGATGGGGGCTGCTGCATTACAAACACCTTTGGAAGAAGCATTCCCAAACAGTGCCCAGGACGAAAGTAGGTTTTTCATTAGACGGTTATATCTCCTGTCTTATCATAAACTATATTTCACAGATAAGACGACTAAATACTTCAGATTTTATACATTACTTGAGTCCAGTATATTTCAAGTATTAAAAGCAACCGTTTTAAAGAAAAGACTAATGGTAACGCAGTAAGAGTGAACACATTCTCTAATGATGCGCAGTTTGGAAACAGTTCTTAAAAACCACTGCTCTGAACAGCACTATTATATCTAGTATACATACTAACTGCTGGCATTCACTTCCCAATAATTACAAAGGAAACTGATAATACTGCGAAGTTCAGTAAGAACTTCAACTGTATGCATTAAAAATAAATAAATTACCATTGTTAATGACAAAAATAGTGATAAAGCCATTCAGACATTTCCATCCTCAATGAATGGACGGTCTTAAAGTCTTTAAAAGTCATTTTCTGAGTCAAAACCCAAAAACCAAGTGAACAACATTTCACGTCACATTATTTCATCTTCTGCAAATTGTATGCAATAGCTAAGTGTTACTACAGTCAGAAAAAGCAGTCTTAAGACAGTTCTTTATATACACTGCTTTCAAACCACAATACATGAATTTATGTTCTTCAGGATTTCAAAGCGACTGTGTAAAGTCAACTGTAGTTACTGCACACATTAAAATATTCTATCCTAAGCATTAAAATCTCTCTGAAAGGGCTTATGCTAACACATCTTGGTTCACAGAAACATTTCAACAACATCAACTACCTGACAACCAGTGACCCCAACTTTCTGGGGACTAGTCATAATAAATCATCTGTTTGCACTGCTACTTTTCAAAATTTCTTCTCCTGGCCTTTCAGACCATGGACTGCAAACAATGCAAGACACTTGGCATCTGAAAGCAAAAGCCAAAATGTCTCTCCATGAAAAACCACTGAAGCAAGCAACTGCCTTTTTTCCCTAAATGGATTTTTTGAGCAGCAAAGAAGTTGCACTGACATACTATCTATACACAAAGCAAAGTTAACCCTACCCCTGTGCTACACATTTTAATACGAAGAATTCCATCTTTGTATTTAAAGCTCTACAAAATACTCAACATGATGCTTCGGGTAGAAAAAGGCTGACCAAATGGGCAGGACTGATCTGGAAGCTACTTGTCATCATGAAGGATGACAAATTACAAGCTAGTCAATGTGTCAGGTAATCTTATTCTTAGAGACCATCCTTCAAAACTGCCTTTGATAGAAAATGGTTTTGGAAAGCAAGAAAGTGTTTTCTTAGCTTAACTCTTAATAAACAAAATGTCAAAAGCTATTCTATTCACTCTTCACAAGACAGTCTACCAACATTTCTATGCTCCTTCAGCAGCATCTGGATATTACCTCCCCAAAAGCCATCCCAATGAAAGATCTTAAAATCTGAGCGGCTGAACACCCTCAAAATCATGCATTTTTATCAGATTCTTTCCTCCCCACACTAACAGAAGCAGAAGAAATATCCTTCTTCATGTCCCCTGCACTAATGCTTTAGATGGGGAAAATATCTTCAGCAGGGTTTGTTGTGGTAGGACAAGGAGCAATGGCTTTAAACTAAGGGAGGGTAGATTTAGACCAGATAAAAGGAAGAAATTTTTTATGATAAGGGTGATGAAACACTGCAACAGATTGCCCAGAGAGGTAGTGGAGGGCCCATCCCTAGAAACATTCAAGGCCAGCCTGGATGGGGCTCTGAGCAACCTGGTCTAGTTGAAGATGTCCCTGCTCACTGCAGGGGGTTGGGCTAGATGACCTCTAAAGGTCCCTTCCAACCCAAAGCATTCTATGATTCTAAGGTTCTATTCTATAATGCTTTCCACTGAAAATTCACCTTGTGCATTCTTCAGGCTCTGGAAATTAGACAACTAGAAGAGGGCTAATAGGGGAAATGTACCTGAACTGCAAACTGATACTATCTGTTCCAGCAGATTTTATGGCTTTTGGATAAACAGGAGGTTAATGCTGTCAAATAACACAACTAAAGCTTAGCTCTAATTTGTAGATTTGTAGGCATATCATTTTAAATCTCTGGTGCTGATAGATTTGCATTCTGGAGGATTCCCATGCAGCAAAGTGTACGTGTACCACACTCAGCCTTGTCTGGCACTCATGCAACCAATGGAAAGTTTCAAACCAGGGCACTTTGCAGGCAGTCAGGCTGGTCACCTCTTCAAAATGCCACCCCTTGTTGCTCAAGAAACAGGAGTCAATCCCAACTGTCACAACGAAGAACACCTCTATGGGTCTAGAGTCATAGAATCACCTACGTTGGAAAAGATCCTTAAGATCATCGAGTCCAACCATAAACCTAACACTGTCAAGTCCACCAATAAATCATGTCCTTAAGTGGCCACGTTTACACATCTTTTATATATCTTGTAGCGCTTGTGACTCAACTGCTTCCCTGGGCACCCTGTTCCAGTGCTTGACAACCCTTTCGGTGAAGAAATTTTTCCTAATATCCAATGTAAACCTCCCCTGACGAAGCTTAAGGCTGTTTCATCCTATCACTTGTTACTTGGGAGAAGAGAGCAACACCCACCTTGCTACAACCTCCTTTCAGGTAGCTGTAGGGAGAACAAGGTCTCCCCTCAGCCTCCTCTTCTTCAGACTAAACAGCCCCAGTTCCCTCAGCCTCCTCACAGGACTTGTTCCCTAGACCCTTCACCAGCTTTGTTGCTGTTCTTTGGACACACTCCAGCAACTGATATGGGGGACAGTTCAGCCACTGGACATGTGAAAAGAAATACAACAAACAAAGGCTAAGTTCCTCCGCAATAAGGCAAAAAGAATAGGTAAACAAGACATCAGTGCAGAAAATTCTTCAACACGGCAATTCACTAAGTGACGTGAGAGCAATAAAAGTCTTTTCTGACACTTTTGATGTAGATTCATGCATTGACGGAACAGGCCAAACAAGCAGCATGGATGCTTCTTGTAAGAGTTTGCTAGGGTGAAGTGATGTTTTGCTAGAGGCAAAAACAACTGAAGAGAAAGAATTAAAAATAAATAGGCCAGAACAAAGCATATTTTCAATCTCAGTTGCAAAAAACAATGTAGCAACAATTTTCTCTTCTTTTAGTATGAAAAATAATGCTGGCAAATCGCAATGTCACCAACATAAAACAGACTGAACACTAAAGACTCTTTAGTGCTTGCTTTTTTTTTCATTATTTCAAGAGAAAACTGTTTGCTGTACTGAGAAGTTTCTCTACATGTAGTGAAGGGAAAGTACAAAACCAACATGTAAATCTAATATGCTCAATCTGTATGTGAGTTTCCACTGAAATAAAACAAATTAATCTTCAGAACTATTTGAACACTTAAAGAAGTTTTAAAAATAAGGCTCACACTTGCTGCATTTGCTCTCAGCCACTAGGATTTCATTTATGCACGGTTTAGCATTTTTTCCAAAGTAACTGTACATAGGCCCCAATAAGCAGTAGTTTAGGTCACGAAAGTCAAATAAAATCAACAGACAAATAGATGTGGGAGGGACCTTTAGTTATTGATCCCCATCAAATGTGTTTTCTATTTTGTTCTAAAGACCTCGGACACTGGAAACAAATCTCCAGGTAAAACATCCCAGTGGTTGACTTGTACTGCTTTTAAGGATCGCCCAATCCTTAAAAGAAAAAGTTTTATTGCAATTTACTGTTGTTACTTCTTGCCCAGTCTATTGGAGACAAATGGAGTTCTTTCCTCTCTACACTGAAGTATTATTACCACGTTGCTTCTCAGTTGTATTTTTACAGGTTAGAATAAACTATCTCTACTCTTCACTTCTCCTTTGGAAGTCCCATACTTTGTACATTTTTCTGAATAAGGTAATGTTTCTTCTTTAAAGATAAGGAGTTCAGTGATAAGAAAGAGTCCATTTCAGAGGTGGGACTTGTGTCTCCTCATTTTTCCTTATCAAATTTTAGTCAAAGTATGAAAAGAAACACTGTATGTCATCCACATCATCCATGTTGGCTCTGCAAGCTTTTGAAATGGGATACTCACCAGGTAAGCACAGAAAAAAAGGCTTAGAGGAAAAAGAATATTAAACTGGTATAAATATTTCTATAAGTATACACATTTTTATAGGTTAGGATAAATTATCACTACTCTTCATTCCTCCTTTAGAAGTCACACACTCCAGACCCCAAGTATTCTTATTCCTCCCTTCTGCACCGTGTTTTACCTGCTACTTATCTCTCCTAAAATACAGTGCCCAAAACGGGGCAGAATAATGCAGAGGGTTTACCAATGCTGAACAGAGCAGAAACTTTACTTCATGTGCAGCATGCCTGCAGACAACCTTCGTCTTTATACAGCCCAGTATTACGTGCCTTTCATCAAAAGAGCTTGACATGACTGAATCACGTTCAATTTGTGACCAGCTACGGCCTCACAGCATTTTCTGCAGAACGGAAAAGTAAATGAGTTATTCCCATGTTTTATCTGCTGGGTTCTTGTTAGCAGCTTGTGCAGGGAGTAGTGCTGAATCAGTCCTGAACTGAGACCTCATTTACTTCAGACCACTTCTCCAAATTACCAAGCTCCCTTGAAATTCAGAAACTGTCCCTTCAGCATCCCAGCAGACGCTCTCCACTCTGCCGCAAACATCCATATCATTAGCACACTAACTACTGCTGTCTTCAGACAGATGAGCCTCGGGACTATACAGCAATTCCCTGTGAAAGTGGAATGCGGAAAACTACAGGATACAGTTTGCAAAACAATTTTGGACCTGACTTGCATTCCTCTTCTCTAAGCCATTCTTCCCTTGCATACCTTGTGAATATCCCATTTCAAGGGCTTACTGGATGTCATGTTTCTTTCCATACCTTCATCAACATTTGGTAAGCAAAAGTTAGGAGACTCAATCCCATCTCTGAAACTAATTCCTTCCCACCACTGAGCTCCTCTTCTTTAAAGAGGAACGTTACCCTATTCAAAATGGCAATGCTCTGCTTTCTCTTTTAGCTGGGGTTTCATTAGATCTACTTAACCACTCTGATTCCCCCAGGTGATCCTACCCGCTTTTTAAAGTTTTAATTTTGACTTACCAAGGGAACTGGAGGGCTGATAGGGTCACTCCAACTTCATAACCTTAAACATACAGGCCTAAAGACATGTCAGTCAGGTCACATCTGGTGTTCAGACACCACTATTCAAAAGGTTTTGAGCACATAGCACATGACATTAGCATGTCTAGAAAAGGATCCAGACTTCAGTTTAAAGAAACATGACCCCTAAGAATAGCCTTCATTCATACACTAGAAAAGTACTCTGTTGTAAAATAATACTATCTTAGCTGTTGGAATTTTAAATGGTTTTGTTGTCTGAGCAGTACTTTCCCAAAACATGAAATACCTAGTTTGACTTCAGTTGATCTTAAATCCAGAACCTCAGAAGACAAATAGATACTTAACTCCTAGTCTCATCAAAAGCCATTAAGGTGATTAAACACATTTGGAAGTCTGAGCCTTGGTCTCTCTGATTCTGAAGTCCCCACCTGCAAAACAACGACAATTTCTCCCTGCTATTTCCCATCGTATGAGGGCAAACATGAACTACTCAGATAAGATGATCACAGAGACTAAGCAACTGCATTGGTTCAATTCTTGTATTTTCCTTTACAGATTTCAGTGTACTTCCTGTGGCAGTACATTTTCATGCAATCCAAGATATATATTTATACACCTCTGTTTCTGAAAGTATTGCTCTTAATGCTGGCACAAATGCAGCAGAACGAACAGTAATCAATTGGATTTGGCCTTACGAAACAAGTGTCATTTTGATAAATGATCCTAATTAAGTTGATATTTCAGGTAGAAAGTGTATTGAGTTAATGTGTTGGCACCTCTCTAGTTACAGTCAGACAAGTACAGATGTTGCAATAAAGTAGCAGTAGTACATTATTAACTTTGCAAGTCACTCAGTTTGCATTCACAGAATTTGATCAAAGCCACATAACTCAGCAACTTCAAGAAAATGCTGCTTTTAAGTTTTAATTATTCAGCAACATACACAAGTAGTAGCCCCAGGAAATTTCAAAGCTATAGGTCATTTCTTCATGATCCCTCTCCAGCATGGAAGTGATTAATTAGTCTAGCAGCAGCACAGTACTTAGGGCAGAGAGTCACGTTTGTTTAGAAAACCTTGCTCAAACAGCAAAAGACAAAACCCATGTCTCTTCTCTTTTACATAAATCTAATTACAGAATATCCTGTTAAGGCTAAAAGACACCATACATTTACATAAATCTAATTACAAGATATCTTGTTAAGGCTAAAAGACATCACACGCTTATGGAGTGCTTTCTTATGCTGTGGAAGTCTTTGATAACATGGCACACAGTTGGCAAATACACGTTTGTTTTCCATTTAGCAATGGCAGAAGATAAAATAACACACCAGTTGTCTGCTCTGAAGTCAAAGCAGTCTTACGTTTTCCTCATTCTTCTACCAACTCCTCTGTAGAGACCAATTTATTGTACTTATCAATTTATACAGACTTGCAGCTACAGGTTCTATTGAAACACAACTCCTGCAGTGAAGGAGCTGCTTTCTCACCTGGCTCTCCCACTGTCATGGGGTACGACTGCAGGCTGGCAGCTCAGGCCCCGGTCAGGCAGGTCACCACAAGCATCGGCGAGACTCCGCACAGGTCTGTCGCTGCCAGCTTGCCGCACTCTGACACCGGCTTGAGCTAACTCCAGAGATAACAGCGCTTCCTCCCTCAGACAGCGCAGGGTGACACATCGCTTCTGGGATGGACGACGAGCTGCCAGCCTGCTGTGCAGCAAGCAGCAGCCTAACAAAGGCTCCTTGCCCCTCTCCAAACACATCTTGGAAACATTTCCAGAAGCACAGGGACCGAAAGGGACAAAGCACTTCCTACACGCAGCAAGTTTCAAGAACCACGCCACAACTACTCAAACCCTGGCCCTTTGGAAACAGTCTTCCCTTCCCTTGTCAAGTTTGGCCTGCTAAAAACAAGCATGCACTGAAAATAATTTCTGATGTTTCTTGTATCCAATTACCCGTCTCCTCAGGGGTTTCCTCTTGCAAGACAGCAGAGAGGAAACCGTTTATTTTATTTTCTTCAGATCCACAGAAAAGTTCCCTCTGGAGAAGAAGATTCTGTTCTTGACGCTGACCTGTTAAAAATCAGGACATTCTCCACAAGTTGTTTACCCCACAGACACAATCTTGACATCAGATCAGTCTGCTTTCATGTAGCAGACCATGAGGCGGGGGATCAGTCACCATGGTTGTAACATCTTTCAGGCTGACACATCTACTAAGCTGGTCTAGAAATGGATGTACCATGGGCGTGACAACAGAAGAACATGACTTCAGGCAGCCATGCTTCTGTCAGATTCAGATAACTCAATACAAAACAAAAAAAATTAAAAATTGCACTCCATAGAAAAATACATACCTCTACATTGTAATGAGAACAGCCATATAGAGAGCAGAGACAGGGAAAAAAAATAACAATAAATTCAGTTGAATGTGACAGTAAAATACTCTCCTCTGCTCACAACATAATGGAATATTCAGGCATCATTCTAGAAAACAGTACAAATTATATAGCTATTTCCTTGATGAAACTATATAATTAGTAGCATTGCCAGTCTTAATTGGTTTTAAAATTATTTATATCCGCAAAATAACCATGAGAACACCAAGAAAATGTCACTTTTAACTATGTCCTTACATGTCTGCTTAACTTGCTCGATTTTCCCTATAACTGTGTATTCTAAGAAACTTTAGCCAAAAAAAAAAAAAAAATCTAGAGCAATCAGGATGTGGGGTATGAAGAAAAACACGTGTACTGTTAACCTTTATCACAAGTTGAAAATTGCACGTAAGAAGTGTGGGATGTATTGATAATTACTATTTGCAGAAATACAGCATGAAAACAGCCAGGTCATCCACTTGGTGCAGAAAAAGCATCCTTCAGCTATGAAGCACCTTTCTAGCAGATACTAATATCTGACAACTCCACTTCGGTTTGAAAACCTCTATAACGATTTCAAGAACGGAAGCAAGTCAAATAAATTAGAATGACACAACACCATAGTGGTGCGAACTCTCTCTTTCTTTCACTCACTAGAAAAAACTGTTTTGACTTGTCATTTTGCACGTTTAACACAAATGTAAATATCAGACAGGCACTGGAAGCCTATGAAGTTGTTCATGCTATTTTTTCAGGATTTTTTTTTTTAATTTCAAAAAGAAATGAAGTTTTCATTTTCTGCAAATTTTGCCTTTGGCAGGGTATCTAACACCACCAAAAAATCTTGCTGGATGGACAAGGAATCTTAGAAATCAAATATTTCTCCTCCCTCACAACAGTTTTTTCCAGCATGGACAGATCTTGTAAGGCAGTTAAATAAGTCTAATGCTTTCAGATCACTAAGCACTAGCACTACAGCCAAAGAGACTGACTCATGTGCAAGACCATAAGCAGACCCAGCAAATGCCATTGTGTTCTGTATACTCATATCAACTCTTCAGAGATCTGTTCGTGTTCACTCTTCATGTCAGACAGGGAAGTACAAAGAAAAACAACAATAAACGAAGCTTCATTCAACAGCGCCAAAGCATTGCCAGTAGTACCAGATGAAGTTACCTATGCTGTTGCCATAATAATGACAGGTACAAGGATTTCCAACAGTCTCATTCACAAAGGTGGCTCTACCTGTCAACATCATCGAAGATACTTCTTGGTGCTTTTCTTAGAGGGACTGATCCTGGTTACATGGTTGCTTCCTGCAAGAACAAACAACTAAATACTAGGTTCTGCCAGTGGTAATGACACCACTGCTGATGCATAGAATTAAAGAATTATCACCATCAACCACAGCACTCAGCTAGTGGTGTGTGCAAACACAGCTTGAGGGAAGCATGTGATGTGCAGAAGTTAACCTGGAGACTGTACCAACTCTACCAACCACTCTTACAAGAAGAGGCTTCTAACTGTGCTGAGGACAAACATTTTCAGTTCTTCCCAGACCAGCATCAGGTTACACATGCACCTGACACACCACTCTGCCTGGCTCTGATACAGAGATGGTGCCAGTCTGCAGTGCTGCAGTGGTAGCCAGCAGAAGGGAGACAACAGCGGTTAACTGCTGCTCAGTGCCAAGGATATCTTACTGACACAGTTCCCATGAGTTGTGCAGAACCTCACATGAATAGTATTTTCCCCAAAAAATGACCCATCCAAACTAGAGCTGGAATCTCTTCTTGTGCACTCTGAGAAAACACAGGTGCTGACAGCTATCTCTGAACTTCCCTGTCTTCACAGAGCAGGACCAAGACACAGACAGAGTCCAACAGAGGAAACATATTAAGGCGGAACATGCGGCTTTCTGTGGCTATCTGCAAAGGAGTTAAAACAGTGCCTAAAAGAAGCATTGAGAGGTCTGATGCTTTGATTTGGTGACAACCTGGCTAAGGCGTTTTTAGAGAGAAGAGAGGAGCACATCATCTGCTCAAAAGAAAAATGTTAAAGTAATACAAGAGAGCCCTAACATTATTCTAGCAGTAAAGCTACGAAAGACTGAAGGAGAAGACACCACTGGGATCATACACTACCATGACAGCAAGATACATTTGTCCTCAGGCAGTACTGTACATCAGTATGGCCTGGAATCAACTGTTCTGTTTTCAACCTTGCATACATCTATTCATAACAAAGTGCAATTCATAAGGGAAATGGACAGTAAATAATTGCTTTATTTATTACAACAATAAAAATTACCAAGGTCATAAATACACAGGAAGAGAGTTTGAGATTTGGAATCTAGAAAAAAAAAAAGTTTCTGTATCACAATCATTTCCTCCTTAATCATGGATAAATCTATCTTAAATATTCCTTTACACACACTGCATCTGTAAAAGGGACAGAGTTCAATACCAATGACATTCAATGATTAAACAGCACTATTTAGTTCAGTAATTTTGATATCCTATTTAATCACTTTTCAATGGAAAGAGCATGTCTGCACTAAGTACCACTCAGAACACCTTCTAAAAATGGGGTATTACTACCTGTAGACTTCCTATTTACAAACTTTCTTTTGAAATTTTTTTCCCATCACAGATTGCCAAATATTCCTGCGCTAGTGACTCAGAAGCAAGAATACACAAAAGTTGCAATTCATTTCACTGCACCATCTTGTGGTTAACAGTTGCAGCCACACAAAGAATGATCGAAACATACCGCCAAGCATTGACAAGACTTCTGCTCTGCCCTGTGCTTTCGGGATTAAACCCAATTCTTTCAAAGGATGTCATGGAAAGCTCTCAGTCTCATTCCTTCAGTTAGGTTGCAGCAGAGGGTAGAAAACACTGCAATGTCTCAGTTATTGGGTATTTATTTGGTTAGGGAGCAAGTTTTAAGCGTCCACAATCATCTAGCCTGGTCATCTGGTTTAACTCAGCATTTTACCTCCCCCTTGACCACTTCACACTCCCAACAGACAGCTGTACCTTACAAATGCAACCACACCCGACCAAGTTCAGGCATGCAAGATGAGAACCTGGACAGAGAGACATGTGGCATTGCGAAGGGTTGTACCACCTTACACCGAAACTCAGGTCCGAGATGTGAAAGCAGATGTACCAATTTAAGAAACTTCACGCACAGTGGCTCCTTGAATCTTCACTTCAGTGAAAACCGCAGTGTGTTTGCAAACAGCCACAGACCCTGGCTAAAACTGAGTATAGTGATTATACTCCCTCCTAGAAACTCTTGTGCAGGTAAAGGAGGCAAGGAGAATTTTCATACAGGTACCATCAGCATGAACACATTTTAAAAACCAGCCCAACATACGTTATTGTTTTCCAGTATTCTTAGGCCAGACAGAAAAAAACAGCAACCAGTACTCTCACTGCCATATTTATAAATGTCTTAATGCTGCTTCTGAGGTCAAGTGGGTTTGTCCAAATGAATACAGCAATTCTACTATACAGGGCAGTCACAGGGATGAAAACCAGTAAACACTTCACTAGATCAGTTGATACATTCTTATAAAGATTAGTTTTTGATAACTGTTAATGAATATTCAAGTAGTTAATATTTGGAAGGCATTTAGGCTTTGCAACTAAATGACAAAAAGCTGGGAGTTTAATATTTCTCCATAAAATCACTTTTTAAAATTTTACAAAATATCAATAAAGTATTAACTTCCCAGGAGTAGAGAGCTATTAGCTCATCCCGATTTGCGAATTTAAAACTATCTCATCTCCTCAAAAACCATTAGCCACCAAAATATTTATGCACCAGCTGTTATAAAAGCCACTTTACGAAAACTAGATAATTTTACTGTTCAACAGTGACAAATGAAGCAGACACCGGTATAAATGAAGAAAAATGCCTAAAAGATCACTAAAGGGAAAAGGAGGAAGCACCCTCGCTACTGATGATATAAATGAAGACCCCTTAATAGGCTAAGTTTTAAATGGCATAGTTACTCATGGAAAAGTTACTAACACAGTAAATCTGTATAAATAACTTTAAGTGTTCTAGTGCTGATTCAGTAACACTTGGAGCCATCAATGCAATTACTAGCTGTTAAACCGGAATAATGAGCTCTCATTTAGGCAACAAGTACAAATGAAAGAAAAATGCTCCATCTTAAACTAGGCAGATTTTTCCTCCTTAAACACACTGGTCAATTAACAAATACTGTTTCAGCATGCCATTGTTGCTCCACAAAAATCGCTATACCTCCCCGTAGTTTACATACCTCCCAATCAACTTCTATCCCGTAGGCTCACTGCCTGCAATTACTTTACCGACAATATTCAAATCACTACACTGAAACCTTTCATCACTCTCTTGTGTTCACGCTCTGCACAAGATGAAGAGCATAGAGCTTGCTCAGAAACACTCAAATTTCCCTTTCAGTGGTAAACTTCAGAAGCACCAGCACAAGGTACTGCCCAGACCCACATCACAGACATTTTAGCATCTTCTTGCTGTAGCAGTGTATATACTGTGACAATCGTTAAGCAAAAAGTTACCATCACTAATCTGTGACAGGCTAATTTGCTTCATAAAAAGTCTGTGTCTTAGGTACTTCTTCCTAGAGTTTACATCAGCATCCTTGATGCTATATTAAAATGCTTGTACTGTCCAATCTGCAAAAAGCCAAGGTGAATAAATTCATATCCAAAATTTATTTATAGTAGTCTTTTTAACTAACATTTAACATTATTTAAACCTATGCTAGAAGCTAACCTAACTAAAATCTGTTCTGGAAAGCTTAAACAATATATTAAAAAGCAGTACATGTCTTACAATAAAATTATGAATATGCACCAGTGTCTGACGCACACGGAACTACAAATTCCCAGAGCGGTAACCCAGTTTTGCTAGCAGCATCCTCTTCTGCAGGACAAGAGGCTTCTTCATTCCATTTATTGCCTAGTTCCTTCATAATCAAGGATCTGACTGGGAGCTGAAGAGGCAGGAAAACTTTATGCATTTTCACATGAAGAATAAGTATCTTGAGGTGGACCTGACAACCCCTACACACACACACATCCCACACGCAAAAATATGAAAACATATGTCTGATGAGAAACAACAGAATTACCACAGTGTAGTTTTGATGAGACTTCTGAAAGCTGAGGTAAAGGCAATTTCACAAACAGAGGAAAAAACTGCAGAGTTCTTAGCGTAGTTTCAGCAGGAGTATTACAGATATTATGCAAGAATACAAGAGGAACTGTGAAAAGGATTTTTAAGAAGCAAAAGGATTTCTAAGCACAAAAGTAGAAGAGGAAGAGCTTGTTTTCGTAAGTCTAACATTCTTTCCAAAAACATATGCAGTTGAGAACGAGATAAAAAAGAGAAGACAGGTTTAAGTGGGAGGAATGGACACTTCACAGACCCTGATAAGATGGATAGGAATGCACTCCTCTCTCTAATTGTTAACTTTTTCTACAAAGGTAGATAAATGAAGGCTTGCTTTCATTCACTAATAAAAAGCATATGTACAATTTTATAACCTAACATACTCTATTTAGCTTCACACCACCATTTAGCTTTGATGAGCACTGCACATATGTCACACCCAAGTGAACAGTACAGTTAAGACAAAGTAACTTCACAGTAGCTTCTCAATTTAGTCAGTCTATGTTAGGGTCCAATATGGACATAAAGACAAGATTTGTTACTTCAGGTGCTATCTCCGAAATACAACAGAAGCCTCATTTGCTGAAAAGCACTTTATGGCACGCATACAACCCAGGATCTGATAGACACACAATTAAATAAATTAGATTTTCAAAACAGCAGAAAAACTCTAAATGTTAAGAAACGCACTTAACAAAAACAGCCTTCCAGAAAATTAAACCTTGTGCGGGCATTTTCAGCTAAACATCAAAAAGAACATCTGAATGTCAGCTTACTTGCATCAACTAAAAGCCCTTTTGGTCACTTAAGTGGCAATGTTATGGCACTTCCTTGCTCATTCTTGTCAGTTTTTTGTAAATAATCTTTAAACAACCTCTGATAAACACTTCGCCTTACTCTTCCAGGGTCTGGACTAGGATGAAGAACCTTTGCACACATCTTTGCAGAAGTGGGGGGGGGGGGGGGGGGGGGAAGGGGGAAGGGGAACCACACATCTAAAATAAGGCATTAGAATTATCCCATGGCTCTTCCCTTCATGGCCTCTATCGGGTTGGATTTATTATTTTCACCCTTTTTTAAAATAAATACTGTGTTCTCTTTCTGGTATTCAAAATTCTACTTAAGACAAGCAAAATCCCTAGACAAAACTCAAGAGACGAATGTTCAAGACTGCTGAACAGAAAGTAAGTTCAGAGCCACTTTGATAAAGTAAGCCTGTGGTTTCTGATTACCGCATATAGATACACAAACTTATGTTACTGTCACTTTTGATCCTCCCTACCACCCCCTGCAGCGATTAGCATATCTGGAAGGGAACGAGGCATATGTGTGGGAGGGAGAGAGAGTCTAGATTCCAAGTAGTAACTATACAGAATTAAAACTCAAACAACTTCAGGATTTTTGTGCTTTATGACATGAAATTTTCATTATTAAAAAATAAGACATGGAACTCTGTTTTGTTATAAATTTCATGCTACCTCTTTCTTTGATTTGGATTATTTATCCTATACACAGGGCATACAGAGAAAGTCAACAATAAACATATGGCAATGTATTTAGGAGAGTGACTGTCCAGAAATGAGTTATGAAAATAGAAGTATATGCACATTATATCAGAATTAATCTTAACTATCTCCAGAAAGCAACTATCAAGACAAATGACATCCAAATGGGTAAGAGATTCCTACTCTCTAATTCTTTCTGACAGTACTGAAGGCTCCTTGGAGTGAAAATGTAAGCTTTTTATAGCCTATTAAAGACTGTAAATTCACAGTTATCAAACAAGGAAAAGGGACTTCAGTTCCCATATGAATGGCTCAATGAAACTGAAAGTGCAGTTGCTGTTTAAAACAAACTTGATCTAAACAAACAAAACTAAAGGACTGGAGAGTAACAGGGGATGCAGATACACCATTAGGTAATTAATCGGTGCAGCCTCTTTTATAATACTACATAGCATAAATTGCTAAAAACCCTGAAATCAGAGTGAACTCAAAGAAATGCCACACAACAGATCTAACACAGAGAGACTGAAAAGAATCAGAATGGCTTCCATAAAAGAAGAATAAGAGCAAACAGAACAATCTATTACCTTATTAAAAGGTTGTAAACCTCTGTGGTAGATGTGGATAGATAACAGATACCTGTTCTCCATGCAGAAGAGGGCAGTCAGTAAAATAAGCCAATAAAAAGCTAATAAGTAGAAAACAGTAAAAAAAAAAATTACATGCTGTATAAGACTTCAGCAATTGCTACCAAAGTTGGTCAAAGTCAAAACTCAGAAGGGACTGACATTAACGGACTTACCACAGCTAATGAAATATAGTTGCCAAACTGCTTCTGGCAAAACAGGATTGCAGAAGAGAGAGCATAATCGTATCCCACACTGACCCAGAGTCTGCTGGCTTTTTTTTTTTCCTCCCTCTTGTTGAACTTCATCAGGTTCCTCTGCATCCAACTTTCCAGCCTGTCCAGGTCTCACTGAATGGCAGCACAGCCTGCCGGTGTATCCACCACTCCTCCCAATTTTGTGTCATCAGCAAAGTTGCTCTAACTCTTCATCCAGGTCATCGATGAGTAGGTTTAACAAGATTGGGCTAAGTACTGACCCCTGGGGAACCCCACCAGCTACAGGCCTCCAGCTAGACTCTGCGCCACTGATCACAACCCTCTGAGCTCTGTCATTCCGCCAGAAATGTCCTGGGAATCTTCTCTTTTTCACTGAGGCAGCAATCTTCAAACATATTAACATACATAGTAACAAGAGCAACATCCGTGCAAAACAACGGAGAAGCATCTTCCATCATCAGAGCTCTGCAGGCAGTAATGAAACCCACAGAAAATCCCCAGCTGTCTAGAAGAGTTGATGGAATGGGGGGTAAGATGTGAAATGTATTTGCTAACGATGGCGCAGGCGGGAGCAAATAGGGGATGACCAGCACAGGAATACGAGCCCAATGCTTCATGGAGAACCAAAAAAAACCACACACCTCTTGCTTACGAGGAGAAAGGGGCACGTATTTAATCACACGCTTACTAGCCAGAAGCGAGGAGAGTCTGAAAGCACACAGGATCGTCTCTTTTCTGATAGCAATAAGAGGGTGGGGGCTTTTTTGTTGTCTCACTCCAGCACTGCCTCTAGATGGCATGGCTTTATTTCGAACACCAACTGCATTTAGTCTTCATTCTGGTCAGCTTTTCAAACCCTATGACTGGGTGGTGCGATTGATGCTTGGGTGGGTGGAAGATACACGGAGACAGAAGGAGCAGGGAAGTAACAGAATTAGAACAGGAAATAAGGGTAAGGTAGGAACATAACACAGAAAAACAGAAAAAAAGACAGTAAGAATAGCAAGACAGTGGCACAGAAAACCAGGGAAGAGATCCTGCAAACTGCAACCAGGAAGAAAAAGGAGGAGGTGGAAAAAAGTGGGGGAGGAACAAACAAGAGACAGAAAAAACCTTTGGGCATAATATAAGTTAGACATTTTTCTGGTATCAACATTGATTTACAATGCCACCCATTAAACACAATGCTCCAAATCCAACTCAATTTTTATATTCTCTGGGTTAAAGGAGTCTAGCCTGGTTTTTTTCCTTGGTATTTTGAGTCTACTTCTTCACGGTGAAGGAAGAGATTAGTCAGAAATTTTCAAGGATGGAAGATTTCTCTAATACTTGTTGACTCCTTAGGACTGTATTCCTGACGTTGCCATATGCACGCTTTAGCCCTGCTTGAAAACGCCACCTGCAAAAACTGCTGAATCCTAACTGCAGATTGTGATAGCAAATACTAAGACATGACAGAGGCACAATTTCACATCATATTTGATCTCTGCGTGATCCAAAGTTGCATTTATATAAGATATTTCTACAGCTACTAAGCTCAACTGATTGATTGTAACCCACAGCACTAATCAAGCTGGCAGAAGAAGCAACAGTCTCAGCCCTCCTAGCCCCAGTTGTTATCCTCACACTCTCTTCCTTCCCTTACATTGCAGCTGCATGAACATAAATATAGCTTATTTTAATCGAGATAGATCTCCAAACCAACTCAGTTCACAGCTACACAAGCTTTGGGAAGTTGGGGGAGGCAAGGGTAGAGAAATAAGCACTGGCACAGTAACTAAGATGAGGGAGAAGAGTGCAGGCCTTTTTTTGAGAGAATGCCAGTTTATCCTGGCTTGAAGTCTTCTGCTGCAGTTTCACACCCATTTTACAGCAGCTCACAGGACTACTATCTACATGAATGCCTACAAGATCTCCTCAGAGACAGCAGAGATATAATAGTGTGCTTGAACACAGCACACCCACTTTTTCAAGATAAAATAGTAAGGAAGACATCTTGTACTATGTACCTAGTCCCATAATAAATCCTCACCTCCTTCCTTAATTTTAAAAATACAGGACCTCTCTTTTGCAAGACCACATTTCCAGAAGCAGCTGTGAGTAACTAAGGGTGTACTGGAAGTGAAAACGTCTAGTTGTTTAGAAGTCACAGGCACAGCCAGCCAGCTACCCAGACTGGGAAGAGGAGAGAGAGCCTAGATAAACCGAATCCATGTATAATATAAAAACTACATAAACTAGGCATACTGGATTTTGCACATTAGGCATGTAAGAGCATAATGGAGAAAATCAATGTCAGTGATGCTGCTCACTGAAGCACACAGAAATTCCCCAGCTAGTGTTAACACAGATTTCTCACCTGCATGGAGATGAACTGTTTTGGACCAGGCAAGCCCTACCAGGCCTGGTTTGTACAGAAGCTGTGCGACCAGCACTGCTTATCTCCTTTTGTATCACTTGGCATTCTGCAGTTTGCAAGGAAACAATCTATTTTCTTCTGTACCGACAGTATATTCACACTAGGATTTGGGACTACAAGCATTCCTGTAAGAGAAATAAATGAGAGAAGATAGCGTATGTCTGTATGAGCTCAGACTAAGAACAGAGGAACAAAAAACAGCAGAGTTTAAGATTTAGGGAGGCACAGCAGGTTACCATACCCAGGTCTCAAAGTCAAAATCACATGGGGATGAGAAAGCAAATGGAACACTTGCAAGTGCCAATAAGTTCTTACAAGAGTTTTGCCTCCTACAGTCATCAAAAGCAACCACAGCTATACAGTAATGAAATACTTGTGCTGGCCCTGCAACCAGTCACTATTTATTCAAACTCTTCATATAGCTATGAAGCAGGTTGCTCCCCCTCACCTATACACTAAGGAGCCTGAACAAAGGAACAAGGTGTTGCCTTTTCCTGTCCACATTACCAGCGCCTTGAACTTACAATAAGGACACACCGAGTGTTTTTGTTGTACACCCTGTTGTCACCATGGGCTATCACAAATGAGAGGGGAGTTAACAGGTACAGTTACACTGACATTTACTGCGCTGGTGAACCAGTCCACCAAAATTTTTTCCAGCTAGAGGTAAACACAATAAAACTACAGCATTCCAACAGTTTTATTTGATCTAGCATTCCGATACATGAAAACACTGCAGAATAAAACTAGAAAAGCTCCTCCTGTGGTGGGTATTTTATTACAGAACAGGTCAAACAATGAGATCTTCTCAAAGACTCCTGTAACAGCATCTTTCATATTCAAGGATCTGAACTAACACCTTGTAGAACTAAAGTATTCATTAGGCAACAGTTTGAGATGTCAACTACTATAATAAACTGCTGTGGGCATGAAGGGCTTTGATTAATCTTAATCTCCATATGTTTAACACAAAATTACTTTATGATATCCTTCAAATAAAGGCCTGCTAGATTTCAATAATCTTCCAACTAAGTATGTTTAAATGGCACAATTTTTTTCAGAAGTTATCCATGGCAGATTCAGAGCAGATATTAATACATTTTATCACAAAAATAAGCCCTACTGTTCTGCTACTCAGGTGGTAACTTCGATTTCTTACGTAAAAAATCCTTCTTATAGGATTCAAACGTATCTTTGATTTTCCAAAAAGTGCTTTTTTCACTACTCTAGCTTAAGAAAGTAACACTGAAATTCATATGCAAAAAATACTTTATTAGTTGGAGGGGGTGTTTTTTAATTTGTTATCAGTTAGGTAGAGAGGAGGTTTGGGTTCATTTGGTTGGGGCTCTATGTTTTATTTTATTAAGAGTTAGGAAGTAATTCTTACTACATTTTGCAGACTACTTCAGGACACAATACTAAGTCAGACACAGAAGCACACAGGTCAGTATGTGCTCACAAATAAGCATACGTACCACAGATGACTAGATATGAGAAATCCTCAAAGAATTAATCTTTGTAAATTAGTGAATGTCATAAAAACAATTAATTGCACACCAGAAAGCTTCAAATGTAGACAGAGGCACCAGAAGAACAATCCAAAGCAACCTATATAAAATGGTTACTCTTGAAAAGTACAATAAAAATTCAAAATTTGTAACAAGAAGCTTGCTGTCTGGGTCCTCTTGGGCTGATGCTCTCCAGAGGACCCTCTGAACCTAGACCATAGAAGCACAGAACGGTTTGGATTGGGAGGGACCTTTGATGATGATCTAGCCCAACCCCTCCTGCGAGGGGCAGGGACATCTTTCACAACATCAGGTTGCTCAGAGCCCAAGATCATTCTGTGATACTTAAGAAACACCCGTATGGTAAGGTCTTAAAAAGCAAATCACAGGATAAACAAACACAAGAAAACTTGCGTAGAGCAGACAAAATTTCAGAGTATGTTCACTTGTTCATAAATGCTTCAAACATTCATATATCCAAAATGAAAAATCAAAATTTTACAGTAACAGAGACAGCACACAGGTCACAACTATTCGCAGCTTTATGGTTTCTTTCCCCATTAGTTACACTGTATACACACTACTTCAAAGTTTGGCTAACATTTTAACAACAGATTCACAGAAGGACCCAACAGTACATAATCTCAATGGCTTTTATTTGCTTATGATGTAAGAAAAGGCACTGACCATCCATTCACAACACTGGCAACCAGAGTCGGCTTTTTGTACCCATAATAGTTAAAAGATTAATATTATACTGAATCAAAAACACTACCTCCAATTTTGTTTCAGCCTTCAGCAGGATACTCAAGTGATAGAAATACAACAGCTACATAAAACAGATAAAACAGAGCAGTCAGAGTATCTTCTTAGCCTTAATTCCAAATGCATTTCTTAACTATTAAACTGTTCCGAATTTATTGCCCAGTTCACCTCCCATTGAGATGGTTTTTAAAAAAATTACTCCATTCAGTAACATCAGTTCCACCAGGAATGGACTTCAACATTGATACAAAGATGACTGCTAATACAATCACCTCCTATTATTTTCATTTTAACTTATAACACAGTAGTGTCTAAAAGGTAGTAAAGGTAAAAGATTTACCAGAGTTTCTCTTTTCTGCAAGTACGCTATGAAAACCTACCTTACAAATACAAGATTATTTGGTCAAATTGCCTTCCCATGTATTTATGCAAAGGAAGTCCCTCTCAAATATTGTTATATATATTTAAATTCAATGTAATTTAAATTAAATTTTGAAGGTAACACTGATGGTAATGTAAGAATTGCTGGTCTTACTGAAGCGTCAATAACTGGGGATACAGACTGGGCTACACAGGTGTGTAGGACAACAATGCAACTGTGGGTTGTGGATAATAGTGCCTGCCCTGAAAACTCTCTCTGCACCCAGGGATTCTGCCACAGAAGTGTCTCAAGCACTTCTGGCACCTTTGTATAGTTCTCCATGAGTTTTCTTTCCGTGACTTGGTCTAGTCACTTTCCAGAGGCTGGTTTCAAGAGGAGTGAAGCTTAAGGTACATATCTAGAGTTACTTTGCTTTTTCTCACAACACCAAGAAAAGTCACTTTTAAAGTCACAGAAAGCATACTAAGAACACCAAAACAGGTGTTTTCTTCTTTTTAAATTACACTGAAGTCTTCATGCAAACTCCAGGGAAGTTTACAGCTGAAGAATTTGTTTTAAAGAAGCTAAGGGTTACTTCCCTGTCAGATTTACTTGTAGAGATAGAAACCTTGCTTCTTTCTTGAAGTGCTGTGATGGCATTAAAAAGTATTTTCTACAATACACATTTGAAACTTTTTATCTAGTGATAAGCCTTTCCATAATAATTTCATGATGATACTCTCACAGGAATAATAAAATGTTATAAACAGAAGATGACTTGATGTTATAAGTGATTACTAACAACATTTCTATAAAACAAGAAATAAACTGCACACTGTTATTCATGCAACTCCTAATCAAACAAAGATAAGAATCTCTTAAGAACTGCGAAAAAGAAAACACTCTTGCTGGTGAAGTATAAAACTAAGAAATATATTACAAGTCTTTAAAATGCAAAAAAGATGGGAGATGAAGATTTTTTTATGCATTAAATATGACAACAGATTATCTTTCAAGCACAACCAGGCTCTCAAAAGAGGCATACCTTCCAGCTTTGAAAAAGGCTGTGGAATGCGTACTGCTTTTTGCACTTTTCTTCACTCTTACAAACAGCATACTCTTAGCATGTCTGTTTGCATCATGACAGGCAACAAGGGGCTAAAATACGAAGAATGGCAAGAGAGCTAACTGGTCTGTACCACGGTATGGGGAAGAGGGAGGTAACAGAACTTCTTGAAAAAATAAAGAAGATTTAGAAGTAGTAATTTGAACAGAATGACTCACTACAACTCAGTTTGTCTGACCTGGAGAAAATGGCTCAACCTAGTATTTAGAAACAAAGAAGAACCACGGAATTCAATTTTAATTTTAAATTGCTAAGCTGGCCTGTTTCAAAAACCTACACATTTAACAGCTTCACGTATATGATAAATATTTTTCCAACTTTTCAAAACATTTAAGGCTACTAACCTCTTCTCTTTTGCATATTTCCTAGTTACACATGAGATAAGGTGAAGATTCACAGACATTTTGATTAAAGTTTTTTATCCATCTCACTTCAGTTCCTGACAACACACAAACATAGGACTTCCTATCAATTCTTGGAAGAACATCTATTCTCGCCCAAAATTCTCTTGAGAAGAACATCCCAAATAGAGGTAAACCCATCACCAAGGATATAATACATATAGAATAGTCTTGCATGCAACATATAGATCAGATACTTAAGTATCCATTTGCAATTGTTATTCATTTATTCCAACATTGATTATTACCACTCCCTTAAAAAGATAGCTGCAGTAATTTTAATAGCGTACCATAAAATCTGGCAAGGACTATCCAAGAAATTAAGTCTAGAACAATAGGTTTGCTTTTGTGATTTGGCAATGAAACATTAATGGGAATCTCTTAACTCCAGGCTATACATGTCTATTAATTTGGGCCCAGACATCTTAAACACAAGTTACCTCATGTCACTGAATTGTTCTCAGTATTTTATTATTAACGGAAACACAGGTTATGCAGTATGGCTAAATGACTCCTATCATACCCCATTATTATCTGTTAATAAGCTTTGTCAAGCTTTCACCAATAAGGCTAAAATGTATCTTGCTTACTGTCTGTATGAGGTGTAGGAGATTTTTTGAGGAAGAACAGTAGACCAACAAAAAGAGACACAGATGCACAGGTAGTAGAAGGAAAACAATTTCTGCGAATGCAGTGTCATGTGTCCCCCCCAAGAAAGATTAACTAAAAGAAATCTGCCTGTACTTAAGAAAAAATTTGAAATCCTTAAGCTATGAAATGGAACTTTCATAGAAGATGACTTGGATGTCAGGAACTTGCCATTTTCTAATCTCAATGAGAACTCCTGCAAACATGACAAAGTTTGAAAAATCAGATCCAACAGATGCTAACTGTCCTCCAAGGCATCTAGAATTTCACAGAATCATAGGTTGGAAAAGACCTCTGTGATTATCAAGTCCAAACATCCACCCAAAAACATCATGCCTACTAAACCATGTCCCGAAGTCACCACATCCACACGTTTTTTAAACACCTCCAGGGATGGGGACTCCACCATTTCCCTGGGCAGCCTGTTCCAATGCCTGACCACTCTTTCAGTAATGATGTTTTTCCTAATATCCAATCTAAATCTCCCCTGATGTAACCTGAGGCCATTGCCTCTCGTTCTGTCGCTAGTTACCTGGAAGAAGAGACCAACACCTGCCTCACTACAACCTCCTTTCAGGCAGCTGGAAAGAGCCACAAGGTTCCCTCCTCAGCCTCCTCTTCTCCAGACTAAACAGCTCCAGCTCCCTCAGCCACTCCTCATAAGACTTGTTCTCCAGACCCCTCACCAGCCTTGTTGCCCTTCTCTGGACACGCTCCAGCACCTCAATGTCCTTCTTGTAGTGAGGGGCCCAAAACTGAACACAGTACTCAAGGTGCGGCCTCACCAGTGCCGAGTTCAGGGGCATGATCACCTCCCTGCTGCTGGCCACACTGTTCCTGATACAAGCCAGGATGTCGTTGGCCTTCTTGGCCACCTGGGCACACTGCTGGCTCATGTTCAGCCCGCTGTCAATCAACACCCCAAGGTCCTTTTCTGCTGGGCAGCTTTCCAACCACTCTTCCCCAAGCCTGTAGCGTTGCATGGGGCTGTTGTGACCCAAGTGCAGGACCCAGGACCTGGCCTTGTTGAAATTCATACAGCTGGCCTCGGCCCATCGATCCAGTCTGTCCAGATCCCTCTGCACAGCCTTCCTACTCTCCAGTAGATCAACACCGCCACCCAGCTTGGTCTCATCTGCAGACTTACTGAGGAAGCACTCAATCCCCTCATGCAGATCATTGACAAAGATGTTAAACAACACTGGACCCAAAACTGAGCCCTGGGGGACACCTCTCATGACTGGCCACCAGCTGGATTTAACTCCATTCACCACCACTCTCTGCGCTCGGCCATTCAGCCAGTTCTTTATCCAGCAAAGAGTACACCCATCCAAACCATGGGCAGTTAGTTTCTCCAGGAGGATGCTGTGGGGAACAGTGTCAAAGGCCTTAAAGTCCAGGCAGATGACATCCACAGCCTTTCCTTCATCCACTAGGCAGGTCACCTGGTCATAGAAGGAGATCAGGTTTAACAGCATCTTCCAATATTTTCAATTGAAACAAAGTTTTATTGAAATAAAACATCTACAATTACACTCTGGCTTGCCAGGGCTCTCTTTTTGGTGGCTGGCACATCTATTTCCCCTATTCAGCATGCTGTCTGTAGACCACCACCCACAACCACAGGAACAGGTGTGCTACTTACAGCTCTGGACTTATGACCACTATTCTTATGCCTCAACAACAAAATCATTGAACTTGAACCTGTCATGGTTTCTTATTGTTTTGGTTTGGCCTGGATAAATGCCAGGTGCCCACCAAAACCACTCTATCACTCCCCCTCCTCAGCTGGACAGGGGAGAGGAAATATGATGAAAGGCTCGAGGGCTGAGACAAGGACAGGGAGAGATCACTCACCAATTACTGTCACGGACAAAACAGACTGAACTTGGGGAGAAAAGGGAGCTCCCCACAGGGTCACAGCCTACTTCAGGCATCCACCTGCTCCCACATGGGGTCCCTTCCATGGGCTACAGGTGGTTATCTGCTCCACTGTGGACCTCCATGGACTGCAGGGGGACAACCTGCCTCACCATGGTCTTCATCATAAGCTGCAAGGGAAGACTCTCTGCTCTAGTGTCTCAAGCACCTCCTCCCCCCTCCTTCTTCACTGACCTTGGTGTCTGCAGAGTTGTTGCTCTCACATTGTCTCACTCCTCTCTCCCCACTGCCATTTCACCACAGTGTTTTCTTCCCCTTCTTAGAATACGTTATCCCAGAGGCGCTACCACCGTTGCTGATGGGCTTGGCTTTGGGCAGTGGCAGGTCCATCTTGGAGACAGCTGGCACTGGCTTTATCAGACATGGGGGATGCTTCTAGCAGCTTCTCACAGAAGCCACCCCTCTAGCCCCCCCTGACCAAAACCTTGCCACACAAACCCACAACACTTACCCTACTGGACATGAGGGGGGAATGTAAACATGTAATTTCTCTTAACATTTTTTCTACTGTAATCGTTGCTCCCAGCTCTACAGAGGCCAAAGCTAGCCCACACACTGCTCACAATCACTTTTTACTAGCTGCATGCTGGAAGAAGTGATCTGACTAGAGATAAAATCTGGACAAAGGAAGTTTTCTTAAATGTAAAAATTAATGAGCAGCTTTATTAAGGTTTCTAATATCCAAGTTCCACCAATATGTATTCTTGTCTATGCCTAGATCTGACTCCCTGTGCACCTATAGTTTAGGAACAGCCTCTGATCTTCAGAGCGCCCTTGCCTTGGTCATTGATTAGGAAAGATCCACCCTAGGGACAGATCAGAGTTGAACAGGGCCAGAAGGCCTGAACACAGAGGGTGATGCTTTTTACTTCTTTTGCCTCCCTGGTCATAAGCTCTTTTCCTTACCTATCTTTTTGTCTTATCTCTTTCTGTCTGTGGTTTAATTGGAGTCTTCTTCAGGCAAGACTAAATCTTTCCCTGTGAGTCTGCAACTACAGAGGCAATCAAAAATGGCATCTTAAGAAGCCAGGTGCTGCGACAAGTTTCACAGGTCTCCAGGTGGCTAATAAAACTGTATTCTGGGCCAGCCTAGACCAAGAGCTGCAAAGTAAAGAGTCAAACACTATAACAGTATTTTTCCTTTTAATTTTTCATATTGGATTGAGAGCAGCCCTGTGGAGAAGGACTTCAGGATACTGGTAGATTAAAAACTGGGCATGAGCCAGCAATGTGCGCTTGCAGCCTAGAAAGCCAATCATCTCCTCGGCTGTATAAAAAGAAGAGTGGCCAGCAGGTCAATGGAGGCAATTCTGCCCCTCTGCTCTGCTCTGGTGAGGCCCCACCTGGAGTCCTGAATCCAGCTCTGCGGTCCCCAGTCTCTAGCACAAGACATGCACCTGCTGAAGCAGGTCCGGAGAAGGGCCACAAAAATGGTCAGAGGGCTGGAGCACCTCTCCTGTGAAGAAAGGTTGAGAGAGCTAGGATGTTCACTCTGAAGAAGCAAAGGCTCCAGGGATGCCTTACTGCTGTCTTTCAATAGCTAAAGGGGGCTTACCATAAAGATGGAGAAAGACTTTTTTCCAAGGTCTGTAGTGACAGAACAAGGGGCAATGGTTTTAAATTGAAAGAGGATAGGTTTAGACTGGAAATTAGAGAGAAATTCTTCACTATGAGGGTGGTGAGACACTGGAACAGGTAGCCCAGAGAAGTTGTGGATGCCCCCTCCCTGGAAGTGTTCAAGGCCAGGCTGGATGAGGCTTTGAGCAACCTGATCTAGTGGAAGATGTCCCTGCCATGGTGAGGGGGTTGGACCTAGATGACCTTTGAAGGTCCCTTCCAACCCAAACCATTCTGTGATTCTATATTCTTGTGCATTCCAGACCATCCCTTGACCTCTAACAGATGTCATTTTTTTTTTTTTTGAGGTTGTCAAACATTGCAGCAATGAGCACCACAGGAAAGTCCACACAGAAATTAATATTGTAATAGGGACTTAACAGCCTTCAGTAAACAGAGCCTGAGACTCACAATGAACAACCAGGCTAAGACAAAATATTGATTAGTGGCTTAGGAAGTGAATAGCACTGTCCTCTTCATTGAGCAGGACTGCATAGGGAAAGAAATGCACTGGTGATTATGCAGCTGGAGGTTGTATCATGATACCCATGCACAACAGGACAGAGGGGTAAATTAAAAACACACCCACCACTTTAATTATGGGACTTAAGTGTTGCTGTCAATTCGATATAGTCTGTGCTTATGATTAGCACTGCTGCCTTTCTACCATCAAAATATATTAACAATTAATTTAAAACCATCTTTCATCATCTTGTATAATTCATTATATTATTATGCAAGCAGGTTGGAGACATCAAAATATTGATCACCATATTATTCCACTCCATTTTTATCAACATTTTATCCTTCAGTTTTAAAAATCCTCAAATGTAATCTATAAAAGTATTTTATTAGAGTTCTTATTTGAATGCATTAAACTTCAAGTAATTTATCTATGCAAACATTCACACTATCATAATGATCAAGCATTAAAGAAAAACAAGCATTTTGCCTGAGGAACATTTATGTACTTACAGATGCGTACAAAACTGAACTAAATGTGTCTGTGTTTCTGCACGGAAACAGATGCAGCCTCCACTGGTAAGACACTTGGGGTATAAATAGAAAAATTAATTTCAAAATGTTGAAACACTCAGTATTGCCTCTTAGGCAGATTCTTTCCTTCTGGCCATATTTCAACTTTCCCACAATACACAGAAGATATTTCAGTTATTAATGTACAAAAAAAAAATCAAATTAACCATAGATTCTACAAAAGACATGGTATTCTGAATTCTGTCCTCAGGTATTGTATTTTTCTGTCTGCAGTTAAATCACAATAGCATCTTGGATGTATAACGTGACCTTGAAATCTTGTGGCATCAATAACATACACCTTGTAGACATAGAAATTAATACAGTCCTAGAAAATCCATGAAGTCAAACTTCTGGGGATGGAATAGAAGCACAACTATTTCTCTACCTACATATATGCCTGTAATTAAGACCACTTCAAAAGTGGACTTGGACTGTGTGCTAACCAGGTGTGCAAAGTCACTTTTACTCAACTCAGTGATTCCTAGAAGACATTTGGGGCCAAACAAGATTCAGTAGTTCAAATGCAGACAATCAGTTCTATTGCAGGCATCCTAAGGTAACACCCCCTCTGATCCAGCCTCCAGGTTTTGCTGTGAAATACTGCAGGTCTCCCAGAAAACTCTGCATCTCCATCTCACCTACAAGCCAGCTGCAAGTGCCTAGTGTACCCTAAAGGAACTAGAACAATCAGCTAGTGGACTAGGTGGAATATCTTAAAGACACTTAAAAAGCCCCTCAACAACAATGTCTATGTAACTGATTCCCACCTTCGGCTCAGAAACTGGAGTCCTTGTTTGAAGTTAGGCACCAACAATCTCCAGCCACTTTGAAAAAATGTTACTTAAAAAACGTTAAGAATTCCAGTCTTATCCTCACTATTCTTCAAACTATTACAAGTTTGGTTTAGGTTTCATACACCAGGGGTTTTTTCCATGCTTGGTGCTTCTATCATTTAGTTTCTTCTCTTTTGTCATGTGATTGACTCTGCTTCCCTCCAGAGTATATTCTGCTACCCTCTCTCAATCCCTCAAACACATTTACACTTATAAAAATTATGCATAATAGACCATCATCAGTGAGGAAGTATACCAGGTTAATCCACATATAAACAAAATACATTTAATGCCTTTTAAACCTACAAATCCAAAGCATAATTGCCACTTACAGTCATCAAAGCATATGTGTATTATAAAGCTGGCTTCCTTAGTAATGCCAAACACGGATAAGTAATAAAAAAACCAAAGGGCTGAACATTTCAGGAACTGTGCAGATCAGTAGTGATCTTCAAGGGCCATAACTATTCACTCTCACTTCCAGTCTTCAACAAAATCATCTTCCTGACCTCAGTGCAAATCTGAAGATGTCTGCTCATTTCTAGAAACATTTGTACTGAAAATGATTAGCTCTTGAAATTGTAATGCTTTGTAGTCAAAAGAGTAGACGACCATGAACATTAGCTTATTTTGCATTAAAAAAACCCCTGCTCAATATTTTGCTCTTTATACTCTTCAAAATTACAGAAAAGCTATGTATGTCATTAGCTAGTATCTCAACACTGATTTATTTCCTGCTCTTTTCTATAAAAAAATGTCTAGCAACAGAGAGTAGACAAAAAATTATCTGATAGCTAGTTCACAAAACAGTTCAAACACATTTTCTACTATTTTGTCTAACAAGAAAATAATTACTGCTATTGTAAATCAATTAGACCTTTGAGAAGCAGCTTGCAAATCTTCCTCTGAAAAGTCAGTGATTCACATAAACTAATTGTCATAAAAAGTTAAAAGATTTCATGTGGACTTGCAGCTATGTCATTCTAGAAGAATACTGTTCCATGTTTTACAAATGCCAGATTTTTAAAAAAAACAACCAAAAAAACCAGCCAGATTTAAAACCTGGAATACTACAGTACATACTGAAAGAAACCAGCTGAAATTTGTAGCACTCTTGAACAGACTACAATTCTGCTTACTTTCCAATGCAAGAAAAAGAAGGATAAAGCTCCCTGTCTGTTCACCGTGTTTGTCACAGAAACTTCCCTGCTAGAGGGAGGGCAGTAGATGTTGGTGCCATTAGGACTACATCAAAAAAGTTTGTTCTGGGTAGATTTTAAGTACTTGTAATTGCAGATTTGAAAAAATTCCAACAGATTTTCAAACAAATGCAGCTGAGACCACAGGTCCCTCATATTCTTAAAACAGACAGCCCCTTCTTCAAACATTATGTTGCTGCTAGTATCACCTACAAGTCAGTGAAGTCTGAGCCACTACCCATTTTTCTGACGTGCTGGCAGCAGGTCAACACTGACAGTTGCCAGCTAGTCCCTCACCAAAACAGTTAGCTTAAAACACAGATTAGTGCAAATCTAATTTCAACACCCCCCAGAAAACTCTCAATATCACATCAGCTGGTCAACAAAGCACAGGTTTAAAGAAGCTGCTTCTCAGTCATTTTAGGTCCTACTTGAGAGGATAAAGTTGTGGAAGGGTAATCAAATAATCTGAAGCCCACAGCTCTACGATATCTCTAAAGTAGCTAGCGGAGGGTTTTAAGCAGAGATGAATACACAGACCTTGTCTTGAAAGTAAGAGGCAAGTTATTTTGAATAACTGGCAAATTATTGTTGGATCACTGTATGAAGGCATCTATTAGAAGGTGAGTATAGCTCATACTGTATGAAGGAAACCAAGTAACAGGAAAACTCCAGATTTCTTTATTTGAGAAGAGTTTCCTTCCACTGGTATCACTAGTGAAGATCTCAGAGTGGCCTTTGAATCTTCTGAAATAAATTCTAAGTTTAGTTAGTGTGATTTATTCCAGATCAAGCATTTGAGTCAAGCAGTCTCAAACACTGAGACAAGTGGAAGCAAGCAATAAAGTAGTTAAGTTTGCTCAGTGACCTGACCTCCCCATTTATTACCATTTCTCAACAGCAACACAGGAATATGGGAAGATACAGGTAAGCATTCATTCTGTCTTCCAAAACAAGAAGATGCTGCTGACAGCGTGATTTTAAATCTTCTCCAACTGGAAATTTACATTCTCTGCTACGTGTAAGAATTATTAGAAAACCCACAAAACTCTCTTTCAAGGAAACCATCTCCCATCCCCTTTCACCCAGTAGCCAGAAGATGCAAATGCAGCATACGTTACTTGATAGGACTGCACAAAATATGAAACTCAATGGCAAAGACATGCAGCAGTGACACTTACACAACTGTAAATAACACACTGTGTCTGTGCCTACAGGCTAGGCAATAACAGACAGACATATTTAGTATTTCCTAAATTAGAACAGATGAACTTCAGAGAGTTTCATTTACCCATGTTTATAAACATGAATGGCCCTTAATTCCATATAAATCAGAATTCATGTTCGTCTTGACTTGTCAGCATTGAAACACCATTCTTTTGAGAAGTTCTGCCTCCTTAAAATACATCAGCAGTGCACCAGTAAACACCTAGATATATTGTCTCTGTGACACTAGAAAGTTCTGTTCTTGTTATTCTTGAGAATGACCTGTGATTTTGTCATGTACTCACACAAAACCATAATCTTTTCCAGAGGGGGAAAAAAGAAATGGGGGTTCTGCCACTGTTGGGTTGCTTCTACAAGGCAGAGTGAGAGAGAGAGGAGAGCTATTTCCCTGCGTATGCAATAACTGTCAATTGATTTATCTTTTCACAATAGGTAATATTGTTCCTTCTTTTCCAAAAGTCACAAAGCTGGAGTCTGTTAATGGGACTGAACTGAATCTTTCCGAATCCCTCCCTGATGTGTAAAGCAAGTAACTAAGCAAAGATAGTTATGGTGACCAGTTCCCTTGGTAGTTGGCAGTCATCATTCCAACAAGATGATGCCTAAGTGCGTCTTCTTCAAAACTGAAGATCAAATAACCTACAGCAAGACTCATCTGTGAGAATATAATCACTCTCATGTTTAAACAAAATGAATTCTCAAGTCCCACAATAAAGTGTGCATGTGATTTTTGCTTATGTAGAGTATGATGTAATTGAGTTTACACCCACTAAGGTTATCAGTTAATGGTAGATTTGATCAGTTCCTCAAGAAATTTAGAAGAGAAATTGTCATGATCAGTGGAAGCATTAGACATTCATGCTATCAACCGCAGGTACAAAGTTTGCTTCAATTAACATCAAATAAAAAGGTTTTATAGTGTCATTACACCATTGCTGTTTACATCCAAAACAGTCATTAATGATGGCAGTACATACATTGCAGAGGATAAATGGAAATAAACCAAGGGATTTCTCACCTAAGTTCCTAGGAAACACAAAGAAGCCTTGTACTATCACTCCAGCTCTGGAGCTGCTTGCCTACCTGCTCCTCCTTGGTTGTCCCCCCTGCAGGCGATTCAGCTTGGAGACACACAGTCCCAAACAATATAAAGAACAGCTGTCTCTCGAAAGCAGCAGTAGGGAAGTACCTTGGCACTTTCTCCCCACTCCCTTCTTTATACTGAGTAGCCAGACACCTTTACGTAAGAAAATAATAATCTGCTCTTTTTTTAACAGGGCCAAAACCAGTCTCAACCTACTTTAAACAGAAAAAAACGGAATGAGACATCATTAGCTTAAAATTTCTTCCTACATACCTCCAAAATACTAAGGACTTTCTTGGAACAAGTTCTTCTCCACAATGCACTACTTACCTCTGGTCTCCAAAACACATACACGTATATATAAGAACCTAACAGGTACAAAGGAACATGAGCTGACATAATTTGAATAAAAGAGGAACTGACTGCTTTGATCAAAGTTACAAAGAAAAAAAAAGTCATTCTGTAGCTGTAAAAAATGTGAAGCCACTGGAGCAATACTGCGAGTAAACAAACACTATTTTCCTATGTGTAACCAGTGTAAACGGTTGAGTACAAGCATCTGTGGGCAAGCACAAAAGGGAACAGGAGCGTGATAAACACACATTTAATGTTACACTAAGAAAACATGAACTCATGTTCATGCTTTACAGAATTTGGTATCTTCATTACTTCATGAGGTTACATTTTACAAAACACCATAAAGCTCTTTGCAATTCATAAAATGTCATGTGACAAAGAAAGACTAAACCAGCAGTTTTAGGGAACGAGTTGGTGGAGAAGAAAGCAGACTAAGGAAGAAAAGAGATTTCTCCCCTGAACAATGAGCACTCTTAGCCATTAAAAATACAGAAAAGAAGCACACAAGTGACAGAGGGGGACAGATGGCAAGTAGGGAAGCTACAGGGCAGCTAAGACTGACAATGTTCTTGACGGCTTTAGAAAGCAGAACCACAGTCAAGCCTCAAAAGGTAATTGAACAAGGAGATTTTTCTCAGGGACTAAGGAAAAAAAAAATCTCAAGACATAAAACGCAGATTGTCTCAAGCTGAGCAACCACTGGGAGAGGGAAGAATGAGCAGGGTTTGAAAGAAGGACTAAGGAAAAGCCAACACACTTGAACAACATGTGAAGCAAGCAGTAATTTATTTTCCAGCCTTATAACTAACTCTCCCTCACCCTGAGGTTTTCCTACTTACACCCTGGTCAGATTTGTTCTGTTCTAATAAAGTCTTTCATTTCAGGAATTAAAAAGTTTAGTTTCTTTTGGCATGCTCGATATAAAAATGGAGAAGAGGATGCATAGAGGACATAATTCCACCTAAACGCGCCATCTGATTCAGGGTCCTATGAGACTGCACTGCATTTCTGGAAAACAAACACCATCATGTTTTGAAAAGCCTTGTAGCTGAAGATTTAAAATTACAGTTTCAAGAGCCAGTGTAGTTTATCTTAAAAGTGCCAAATGAAGGTAAAGGATTTCCTTGCTTTATACATATTTAAGAACTCATAGGTAGTATTTCTAAGTATCACTACCATATGTACCTATGCTAACAGCTGTACCACAGAATGAAAAGCTGTCAGAATTTGCAGATTCAGAACTTCAGCTGAACAGGATTTACCACAGCAGATGTACCTAAGCACATCTTTTTATGTGCAAGTACTTTTCATACCAACATCTCAGCAAGTCAAAAATGCCTTTTCATTATGGAAAGGATTAAAAGGTGCATATACATGCAGCTCAAAGATTTCACACAAAGTTTACTGTATTCCATGATGATTACTTTGATTCAATAGATTTATAATCCACCTATTGCAATGCAAGTGTCTGTGTAAGTCTGAGCGAGTGCTATATGGGCAACCATGCCCAAGAAACTTGAAACTGATGCGACAAACCAAGTACCTGTAAGGCATGAAAGAGTTAGGACATGCAGAAACTTCTTGTCTCCCTCCCTCAAGAGTCTGCATTTCTTCTGAAAAGTTACTAGGATTTCACTGCTGTCATTTATAAACTGTTTCTCTATCAATGATTCTCATAATGAGCACTGTTCTAAAGGGGCTCTCTCTATGTACAAGCTTTGGATAGGCAACAGCTAAGACTTCAAGGATGTGAGTTATTTTTAAACATCAGAAAAACACATCAGGCTCACCTATTGTGAGTTTTAAAAGCTAGAAAGAGCAATACGCTTCTACCCTGGCTCTGTGTTCTATGGATGGCAGTTCAATTTGGATTGAATTGCCTGTTAAAATAAACATACAAAACTGCAGCCACTTTTCAAAACTCCTCCTAAAACCTACAGCAGCCTCCGTTCAGCTTCACTTCCACTCCTCCTCCCCACTCAGTTTCAGTTCTGAAAGGCCCCAGTCTCTCAGTGACACCCACAGCCTCACCCCATCTGCTCTGATCACACCCCTGCAATCCACTTCTGTTTAAAATGCAACACATCCCATGTTCTTTTTCTTTCTCTACCAGTCCTTCCTCACGCACTCCTAAAACAAGGGCCCTCTAGACATTCCGCATTTAAGCAAAGCCAGGAGTTTGTCAACTTTTAACAACTTCCTCTGCCCGTCTGCTTCTTGCTCTGGCCACACAAAACACCTAGAGCATACTTGGAAAGAGCTAGTGAGTAACAAATCACCGTATCACATGGCTAGCGGTATCATGTCATCCTCCATTTTACAGGCATTTGAAAGATCTTGCAAGGAAGGAGCACACAATCAGTGTAGACCATCAATGTTGGATCCAGTCCCTATGAGAAAATGAAATTACATTACACCAATTAAATGCTACATCTGTATCCCTTCCTACACATCAACCACAAATTGCGCAGGGTAGGGAACTTGCTATTGACACAGCAGAATTGCTGCAGCCAAGAAGAAAGCTTCCTCATTTGTGGTGCCTAGAAAACCTCTGTTTACTTTCACCCCAAGTAAAAAAAAAAGAAAAAACCCAGTATATATTAAAAATCTATTATTCATTAACTCATTTAACTAGTCACACATTTCTCAGCCATTCCCTAAACTTCAGCTCAAGTGTGTTTATAAAACGAACTTCAGATATACTGAGCACACTCTACTATCTCTATGCCTTCGAAGTCCTTTAACTCCTGTATCAAATGCAGAATTCTTGTCTTGATAAGTTCTCCGTAATTCTACCCATGCCATTATCCTTAATCGATTTTTCCCAACTTCTTCTAACTCAAGTATTTCTGATTATCATCTTCTCACAACTGAAAATGTCCTCTTTTTCCACACCTCACCCACTCTTCCAAATCACAAGGAATAAATAAATAAACAAATCAACCAGTAGTCAAAGTCATCTCCTTTATATGAATGAGTGGCGGGTTTTTTGGAAAGGAACCACTGTGTGAAGTGCTAAATTTTCATCCTAGGTTTCAATTTTGTAAGACTAAATTTCACTCAAGTTTTAGACTATGTTGGTTTCAGTGTACAATACAGACACTTAATTAAACCACAGCCACATCACCAGCAAAACAAAAAAACACCCCCTCAAAATAAGAAAAAAGAGTTAAAGGTACAGCAACAGAACAAACACTCAGCTCGAAGAAGAAACTTTCATTTACGGTCAGCATAAGCACCACACTGCAAAGCCCCACTGAGACCCTTGGCTTGCCACCATTGCTACACAAGCAATAGATAAAGCTAGTTAGTTTACAGCATGAACTTCTACACAACTTGCAGTTACATCTTTGCAATGCAGTCACATAAGCATCAACAGCAACTGAGAGCATTATAATGATGGAAAATTGCATAGGCCATTAATCTGTTCCGAATCAAACCGAAGAAAAAGGCTAAACCTACTCTAATAGTTTTTCAATAAAAAGACACTGCTGCTGAACTTTGCACTGAAGATATTCTTCTCAGAGCAGCATTTCAGCTCTAGAAGACTTCAGTTAAGTGAGCTACTTATGCAAAAAAAAGTATATATAAAGACATAAGAATAAATTTGTAGTTCTTCATCTGGAATCCTTTCCCAAGATTGTGACCAGAAAAACATATGAGATCAGAAATTATGCAAAGATAGATATGGTTACCGGTTTTATTATCTGCAGCCTTTGAATTTGAAGAGACAGCCCACCGAAAATCAACACTGTACTTACAAGCTGGTTAGTAGTGCATATGAAAAAGCTTTTATCTCGGACAAGGGAAGAACCAATCTTCATTCAGAAACTGGAGCAATACCACAGGTCACAGGGCCCACGTGTCTGTGGTGCCAGCAACTGGAGTGAGCAACAATATATACATCTGGGTGTGATCGCTATCGAGTATCAAGACAAACTAGCCAATGAATAGGTTAAGTGACTGGGAAGCCAGGTATCAAAGTAGCCCTAAGTCTAGTGTGTTTCTCTGTGAGCAAGGCAACTGAAGGACCTGGCCGCTGAATGGACCAGGAGGTCCAGCTAGACCAACTGCTAGAGAGACCGTAAGGTCTGGTGGTCAACCAAGAGACATCTGTATGTATGTGTGCATCTGACACAACTGGAGGAGTTGTCTACCAGAGGAGCCAGGAGGTCCAGTCCAACTACTGGAGAGACCATAAGGTCTGGAGGTAAACTGAGAGGTTTGTGTCCGTGTTGGTGTATGCAAGGGGGTCTGTACCAACAACTGGCACATGGCCGCAGGCCTCAGGGGCTCACAAATCCAGGTACCAGCAGCTGGGGATCCACTGGCCAGCTCCTGGACAGTGTCCAAGGCCAGCTACTGGAGGGATCCGTGCTGTGTATATACATTTCCCACTAAGGGACTTCTATCGTGATCAACCAGAGAGGTGAACAGGATAAGGCCACTGGTACTGTTTATGTCTGCATGAGTGCTGTGATATCTGTCTGCACTGCTCTCTATGACTGACCATGCATATGCATATATCAAATACATGTGTTTATGCAGGTGTCAACTGGGAATACACACTCGGCTTCGCTACTGGCTGGACGTGGGGACATGGCGCTGCAGCAGCCTTGCCTCCACTGAGCAACTGCAGTTGGCAAACCTCAAACAGCATACTGGGCCAGACCAAAGGTCCAGTATCCTTCCTTCTGACAAGCAAGTGCTGATTAACACAAAAATTAACCAACAAAGACAACATCTAGTTTACCCTAACTACGCATCCACCTTTCAAAAAAAAATCTGTAGCTTGGGGACTTCTCAAAGTGGTGTATTTAAAGGCTGTTGACAAGACTTCTTTATAGATGTACTACTGCTATTTGAACCCAGATTAACTTTTAGCATCCACAGTGGGAAGGCTCACCTCCTCTTATTTCACACCTGATACTTCCCCATTTACCTGACACTCCTTGGTTATCTGCTCTGTGTGACCTACAGTTTACATAAAACAACGCTAACTCCCCCAGCACCCCACAGTGTTTATCCCAGCCAGCCAAACCTGGCCCTTGAAAAAAAGTTGGCACAGAAGCCATTCCTGCCTTTCCCTGAAGCCTAAGTACTGGATTAATGAAGTTAAGGTTAGGAGAGATCTCTGGCAGTCATTCAGCCCAAATCCCTGCTCAAAATTCAATCTAACTAGAGCAGGTTGCTCTGGGCTTTGCTCAGAAGTTTTAGGTAACTCCAAGGATGGAGATGCCACAGTGTCTCTGAGCAACCTCTTCCAGTGTTTGACCACTTTCACGGGAAAAGAGCTTTTCTTCTCCCCTAGCTGAAATCTCCCATTTTACAACTAGCGTTCATTTCCTCCTGTCCTATCACAGCATGCATCAAAAAGAGTCCGGTTCTGATTGTCTATACCCTCCCACCTGGAAATCGACTTCTGTCTCCAGTTTGGGGTCACCCATGAAGCTGCTGAGACCAGACTCTGTCCCATCATCCAGGTCATTAATACTGACCTTTAAACGGCGTTGGCCCCACCGTTAGTTCTTGAATGACACTGCAAGTAACCAGCCACTGGCTGGATTTTGTACAGCCACTCACCCCCACTTGCAGCCCAATAGGCAGCTCACTATATCGCCCTGTCATCTAGCCCATGTCTCACCAGTGTGCCTCAAACAACACTGTGGGAGTGCATGGCAGCATCCTTCCTGAAGGAACATCCACTGCTCACTAGCTGCACAGCCAGTCCTCTCATCATAGAGGGCAACTGTGTTAGTCAGGCATGGTTAGCCTCTCATAGCTTTGTGCTGGCTGTTCCTTGTCCCCTTCTGGGTCTTCATGCGGCTGGAAATGGGTTCCAGAGAAATTTGCTCCATCACCTTCCCAGGGATGAAGGTGAAACTAAACAGCCTGTATCTTGAATCCTCCTTGCTGCACTTTGCAAAGAGCTTCATCTCAGAGCCCATACTGCATAAGTAAAACTAGGATGGTTTGTATGCATCACTACACTTTTATCAACAAAGAAAGCCAACTGTGACTCTAGCACTTACTTACCTAGAAAAGTCTTCCTGCAAGTCCTCACAGTCAGCTTTTTCATCACAATTCACAGTATCATTATCTCTATCTTCTTTCCAGTCAATATCCCTTCACCTTTATTTGTCAGAATTTTTGAAAATAAATAAATGAACATATTAAAAATAAAACAGAGGAAGAATATTTCTCCACCCATGACATGGTCTTTCTTCTTATTTGATAGCAGAGCTTTGATGGAAAGCATTGTTGCATGACCTTGGCAAGCCAAGCAGACTACAATCACCAGATTTCCCTTGTGAACATGGTTTTTAACTCCTTTCCAGAATCCTACGAGATTATTCAGGCATGATTTCCTGTTGCAAAAGCCACATGGACTTCCCACTGTGTTGTACTAGGTAACTATCCACTAATTCTATTCCCTGCAATAGTTTCTCCCAGTTTTCCCATTTTAAGTAATAGAAGTCTCTCTAAAAATGACTTTCAAATTTTCCAAATACCAAGTTTTAAGCAAGAGGTCACATCCACATCTAATAGTTTGTTTAATTCCTGGGCTTCTTTAAATACCATCTGGTTCTGGCAACCAGCACCTTTAAATACCATCTGGTTTATGCCGTTTGTTTGTTGTTTTTTTTTTTTTTAAATTTGTTCCATAATTGCTTCTACCAACACTTCAATTTGAAGATAGATCCTTTGATACATCCTCCGTAATGAAAGGTTCCAGATCAGAACTTCAAAGCTCAAAGATGAACACAGATGCAAGTGGTAAAACAATAGCCTCTTTTTGATAGAGCTTTCTTTCCAGTCAGAGGATGGAAGGAGAGATCATATATAGAAGCCCTATATATTCTCTAACAGGCTTCTCGTTCTCAGCATGTTTCAAAAAGATTAATTTCATACTTTCTGCAAATTGTTCCTCAGACATCTTTCTTAGCTGTACTGCATTTTTACCTTCTCCTGCCAGAAGTTATGAACTTTTGTACCTTGCTCTTGCAGACAAAACTATCTCCTAAAAAATGGTGAAAACTGCTTTGTGTGACTACCTCTCTTACCCTTCTGTTTAGCTACACCATGCCAGTTTCTTTTTGGACTTATTATCTTCAGTAGATGCTTCGATGGCCAAGGCTCCTACCTGGCATCTTCAAGTAGTTCCCATGCTGCTTGCAAGAAATTTACTTTTATAAACTATCTTCAATATGCTTTTTCATTTTAAGCAGTTATCTCTAAAAAAACAAAAGCCCCAAAGCAGGGGATTTTCAGAGGTAGAAGTGTTTGACCCTGTAAAAGATTTAAATACATTTTACAGAACAACTGTTTGACAGTAACACTTTGAACCAGATCCTGCACACAATGGTCAGAACCACATAAAAAACTGCTTCTCTATCTTCAGGTTTGCGGACTAACTGCCCCATGAAATAACTCACTAACTGTGTCTAGCAATTTAGTCTCCACATCAATCATTGCTGCAGCCACTGTCACTACCATGCAGGCACCAGACTGACCAGGGAGCAATACAACTAAGAGGCCAGAATAGAAAGAAAGGGCTCCAAAGAGAAAGAAGGGGAGGTGAACAACCACATAATAAAATCAGCTTCTGTGCATTTATGTACCACATTGCTCACAGAGCTCCAGGTCCTGGAATTAGACATTCGTCATTTTTCACGAGCTGCTGTTTCTCTTAATTTCTAAACCATGACTGCAGAGAAAAAAAAAAATACAATTCAGATCTTAGATGTTAATTCAAGAAGCAGAAAGCAAACAAACCCCTATCAAAAGATAACAAGAAAGCATTAGCTAACTGCTTAAAATCAGCTTTCAAAAATTTAAGAGAAATTAAAATTTGACTACCGAGATTGAACAAGCCACTGCAAAGCCAAAACACCTGCGGAAAACTGACTTGACAGAGCTACGTGTATTCCTGTGTTTTGACACAAACAGATGTTCTATTTAGATCTCCTTGCTTATTGCTACCATGAAATTATTTTCCCCCACTCTGTGTACTCCAGGGGTATCTCCCCCTGCTACTTGTAGGTAAACTCTCCTCTTAACTGCATACCTTTCTAGTCCCATCAAACCACCACCTTTCCCCCCCACACACAGGTTACAGCAGCTTTAGCAACCTTCCTTCCTCTCTGTGGGAGCGGGACAAAGCCAGGACCTACCTACCTTCCTTCACCAGCTGGGAGGGACTCCCCTCCTCCCTGCCTGAGGATGAAACCAGTGGCTCACCCTGCACAGCTGTGTGTCAGTACTGCCGACTGACAGCTGATGGTAAATCATGAAATTTTTCTGCCAACTCTGTCATGACTAATCTTAAACACTTTCTTCTCCAAGACATTATAAAAGCAAAAGACTGAGGCACAAGCTATAGAGACAACCTGCGATTGTTTAATACTTTACCCTAGGAGAAACTGAATACAAATCAAAGGGAAACAATTACAAAAGCCATCTGAGCAGCAGCATTAGGAAGAAGGCAGAAACACAGAGAAATGCATCTTTTCTGTCCCCTGTCTCTCCAGGTAGGGGTAAGGAACAGTTATGTTTCCTTATCAGTTTTTGTGTACTGCTAGGAACAAAGTGAACAATAAAACAAAGAATTTAGGACAGATTAAAGAAATAAATTCTGTTAGCTCTCACAAGGCCAAAAAGCTAAAAATCCAAAAGCCCGTTTGAACCTCAGCAGGGCAGACAAGCTCAAGAGAGTTGAACAATTCAAGCCTGCAGCTTGCCAAACAAGCCGAGCAGAGACGAACACTACAACCAGCTCATTCTGTACACAAAGCAAGCAGGTACAATGCAAAGGGGGTGTAAGTCGCACAAGAAAACCATATAAAACAACAGCAAAAGAGCTGGCAAGATACGAAGGACAGCAATGTAGGAAAATGGGCAACATCAGGCTGATGAAGTAAATCAGAAGTGTAGGATGTAATTTGGATAATACAAGAAATAAGAGGCATCTTCACAGAAGAAACAGAAAACACAACTGTGGAAGAGAAACCTTTTTTTTTTTTTCCACATGTCATTTCAAGCTCTTCTGTTGTTTATACCTATGGCACAAAGTGAAAATCCTCCAGTCATATAGTAGCAAGTTTAGCTCCTGAAATGACACACAACTTCTAATTTTGTTTAAAATATTAATATAACTACGACGAGCTTCTTGCTATGAATACCTCCTACTTAACTTGATTTTTATGTTTTGTTTTCGTTTATTTGTAATAATGTCTTTGGAACTACCTGATAACCAACAGAAATACAAGTAGCAGAGCATGAAACAAGAATGACAAACATTTACAATTCCCACTGCTCTCCTAATCAAAGCTGCAGTTCTGTGTGGCCGCACTTAAGCTTCCCAGTCAATCTGTCTGTCAGATGCAGTCCATCAGTTTTACTATTACTCTATAGCAATGCCCAGCAGCCCTTTAGATGCCTCCTACTGACCCATATCAAATGGGATTCTTTATCCCATTGTCAGATATCTGGCAATTTAATCAAAAGGAAAAGATTTACGAAATAACCTCCAGAAGTCAGAGGCAGTGCTGCAAAACCCAACATACATCTACATGCTCGTTAACCCACCAGCTTTGAACAATGGATGCAGGAGACTGGAGATCAAAATGAAGACTTTGCTGAAAAAGGTAATGTGTTACAGAGGACCTGGGCTTTTTAGGAAAGCTATTTTCAGTTACTCTGTTCATTTAGGCAGCTAAATTCTCTACTTGGAGGAAACCATTTCAATGGGCATTTTCAGGTTTTAAAAGCTTGTCACATAAAGGCATGACTACTTTAACACAGTTGAGCTGAAGTTTGTGACACAAGTCTTTAAAGGGGGACTTAACAGTTCTTTTTGTGAAGATGTAAAGCAGTAAAAAATACATACACTCACAAATTAATTATTTGAGGCTTCTCCCCAGTAGCTTAATAAGCAGACTGATTAAAGAGAGTTATGAAGATCGCATCTTCTAAGGTCTTCCTACTTCGTGTTTTTAAGCATTTATAGTCCCTTTAAAAGAAATGTAAAGGTATAAACACTAGTTCTTTGCCTGTATATTTGCTTCTCTTTTTTGGATTCTGTATTTGCCCACAGAAGATTCTACACAGAAGTTTTGAACCTTGCACAAAAGAATCTTACCTATATTGAAAGTTCGTCCCAGTAACTCAACTTTAGAATAGCAAAAAGAAAGGCAAAAGTTATGCTCTTTCATGGCAAATTCTAGGAAGTTATTTCACGCTAACACATGACAATTAAGGGTTTACATTATAATTTAACTGTGAACAGTTTAATAAAAAAAGTAATCGCTGTAGATAGAAGTTAAAGAGCTCTGAAGAACACTGCAATGTGAATATGGAAAACTATAAAAGCATTGACTTTCTAGATAAAAATAATTTTAATAGAAAGGCTTGACTCAATATAACCTGAAACTGTATAAATATTACAGAACACTAGGAGTCCAAGTATTAACAACAAAGACAAATATGTGACCACCTCTTATTTACTGAATATTTATTCCAGTTCTGTTTTATCTAGTAAGCTCAGCTTAACAAGACAAAGTGGCACCAAAGCAGCGTACCATCCCAGACTTAGATGAAATGTCCAAAGAACATATTTATAACACATGCTTGAGGGACAGCTTTACAATGGATGACAGGGACACATCATAACACATTAAAAAAGTTCTTGCTGGTAATAAGTAATTTCTTTCACCAAACTAAAGTAATATTCACAGCAAAAAAATCATTGCATCTATCTTTATTTAATAATTATAGCTTCTGATCCTGTTCAAGGAATTCTTAAATTGAGAAACCAGGAGTAGTTAAAATATCTACACCAGCATGCTGCTTCTCCATTGTAATTTTTCTCCCCATTGTCCATAAAAAAAGCAAGCCTCACACTTACCTTCAAGAAGAAGGATTCAAGGAGCTACAGGCCAGTCAGTCTCACCTCCATCCCTGGGAAGGTGATTGGGCAAATTTCCCTGGAGCAGGATGTTGTTTGCACTGACCTCTGCAAGGACTTCAACTTGCTCTCCTATAGTGCCAATTGAGCCAGACTGGTCAGATATGGACTAGATGACAGGACAATATAGCCAGACCTCCTGTTGGGCTGCAAGTGGGGGTGAGCGGCTGTACAAAATCCAGCTGGCAGCTAATTACTTGCGGTGTCACTCAAGAACTGACATTGACGCCAATGCTGTTTAAAGGTCAGTATTAATGACCTGGATGATGGGATGGAGTGTAGTCTCAGCAGGTTCATGGACAGGCCCAAACTGGAGAGAGAGATCAATACTCCGGAGAGCAGTGCTTCTATCCAGTGCAACCTCAAGAGGAAAAAGAACTCTCTTGATGGGAACTTCACGAAGATCAACCATGGCAAGTGGCTTACTGTGAGGGTGGTGAGACACTGAACAGGGTGCCAAGAGAAGCCGTGGATGCCCCCTCCCTGGAAGTGTTCAAGCCCAGGCTGGACAGGGCTGTGAGCAACCTGGTCTAGTGGCAGGTGTCCCTGCCCACAGCGGTGGAGCTGGAACTAGATGACCTCTAAGGTCCCTTCCAACCCAAACTATTCTATGATTCCAAGTAAAAGAAAAAGCTTGCACCTGAGGTAAATTAAGAACACACCACAAGACAGGCTGGGCACTGAGTGGCTATGACACAGCTCTGCAGGAAAGGATCTGGGGTTCCTGGTGGACACTGTGTTGAATAACAGCCAACAATGTGCCCTTTGCAGGTGAAGCAGACTAACCAATTATCGGGCTATGCTAGCAGAGGCTAGTCAGCAGGTTGGGAGCAGCTATTTCCCCTCACCCTCCCATTTAGCACTGGTGAGACAGCATCTGGAGTGATGTGTCCAATTTTGGCCTCACCAGTAAAAGACAGACTTTGGTATAATGGGGAGTGTCAGCAGAGGGCTGCCAAGATGATCAAGAGGCTGGGACATACGACACACGGAGTGGCTGAGTGAGCTAGGTTTGTTCATCCTGAGGAGAAGGCAGCAACCAGGCAGACCTTATTACTCTGTTCAATTTTCATGTGGAGGCATACAGAGAAGTCATAACCAGAATCTTTCGGGATGCACACAGTGATAAGACAGGAAGAAATTAATACAGTTTGGAAAATGAGAAATTTCAGCTAGGTGAGAAGAAAAGCTCTGTTCCCACGAGGGTGGTCAAACACTGGAAGGGGTTGCTCAGAGACATTGTGGCATCTCCACCCTTGGAGTTACTTAAAACTTCTGAGCAAAGCCCAGAGCAACCTGCTCTAGTTACAGACCTTTGAGCTGGGGTTTGAGCTAAACAACTGCCACAGGTCCCTTCCTACCTACATGATTCCATAGTAAATCCAAATGACTAGTAGTAGAGAACAACATAAAATATTTCATAAAGTTACTCTTCTCATCTGAACCTTGTTAAGCCAGCAACAGAAAAGATACAGCTTTAGCCTGACGGAGGCTTTTCTGGCACAAAACCAAAGTTTTTTCAGTTATAGAACTTATTCATCAATCACCACATCTGAAGCTTCCTGGAAAATAATGGTCTTACTCCCATCACTAAAAATTAAGGTCTAGTTACACGATGAAAATATTACATGACAACTGTGCTACTGGGAATCTACAATGTAGGAGCTGAAGATGCTTAATTTAACATTTGGGTCTCTTATTGCAACACTTATCTTACCTGAGAAATCTACACCAAAAATGTAAAGATGTATGTAGGACAGGAGCTCAAACAAGCTAGTACTGGAAGGTTCTCATTACGGCCACATCCTTCTCTTCCAGAAAGTATGAAAGAATATATGGAGCGCTTTAAACCCTAAACCAAGTTTTATTTGGAAAAAAACTTCCAAATTGCATAATTTTGATCCTTCCTTCACCTCGCAAGACTGTAGCTTTATTTCTGCTCCCTGCTCTCTTCTGCTGTCTTCCAGACTTCGCTCCCAGTGTATTCCTACACTGCTTCTCTTTTCCCCTATTACTCTGAGTAGCTCCTCAAGCAAACACTATCGGTTGCTATTCCACCCACCCCCACATTCTCAGCCACAGCCTGTGTGCAAAGACACATGGAAATCAAGTAAAAAATTCTAAGTAGCTACTTTTGAGTGTGAAAATACACAAACACTGAGATACAAACATAATTGTTACTTATACAAAAGCCAGCTCAAAACACGAATTAGAAATAGGCTACTTGATAAAAGAGAAAAAAAAAATGACGCTTTCTCCTACATTGCTACATCTAAAATTTCATTTAACATAAATTTGAAAGCATAACGTGTCCAAGTCTTACACATGGAAATCTCCAAGTCAATAAGTTCTTTCCATTGACGTTATTAGACTTTAGGTGAGAATATGAAAATAACTGATAATTTTGATTAGTGTTGTGTAAAGTACGCATCCTTCTTTCACTCCCCTCCCTTTCAAGTTTAGTTGTTTGCAGAAAGTAACTGGTCTCAGAGAGGTCAGCTCCTCCACATACTCTGACATCCTGAAGGGGCCATTTCCTTCCAGTACCAAACAGCACCAGGAACCACGTGGCCAGCCTTCTCATCAATGTCAAGCTGCTTCACAGAACTGGGAAGTACACTCTCAGGTCAATTATGAATATCATAGTTTCTTTCATCAATCTTTCATTTTGACTTCAGAAATTGAAATTGCACCTGGTCCCCACTACTAAGCCAGTACGTTTGGCATCTCTCTGTTTGCAGACACTCAGAGACACACCTCAACCTGCATTAACACACTTTCACAACTGACATGTAACTGTCTTAATGCAACACTTACAATATGTCCAAAATCCACTTTACATCAATCTTTTTGTAGTAGATTATTAATTTTTAAGTAAAATAAGTGTTTTAAGACATTAAGTTTAAACCATTAATCAAAAGCCAGTCCCTGCCCCCTTCTTTTTCTAAGATGACTTTAAGCTGTGGGCCAAACCCTAAATCTTTGTAGAAGTATACATGAGGCCACCTAACAGTAAGCTTCATAGCAGAACCAAATGCTGCAGATCTTGAAGATAACAGGCCCTCTCCTTACACTGATTTTGCCACTCTAGAATTTGTTCTGAATGAAGATCCATGCAATCTTGAACAAAATCCCTAATAGTTCTGTTGCTAATTTTTCCCCCTAAATTAGTAGTTTGTTCAAGGCTGAATCATTTTATCACAACAGCAGTTCAAATTAGACCTTTAGTTCCTATAATCAGCCTCCTCTACAGCGTTTAAAAACTTTGTTCAGCAATAACAGAACTTTCAATGGACTTTAAGTTACCTTCTAAGGCAATGGGGAACATTAAGACATCCAATGTTATTTTATCACTAGAAGTTTGAAATACTTTCAGAGAACAGGCAGCAAGATGAATACAATACTAAAAATATTAAAGAATATAGGCTCCCTTCTTTCATCTGGCCTTATTCTGCACAGAGAACAGCAGAGTCTTTGCATTATTAGCTCAATTCACTACCATGGCTGCACCAAACTCTGGGAGGAAGTGCTTTACTCTTGCTGACTTAGAAGGCAACATATGAAAACTGCCAACACACACGAAGGGAGAAATCGTTCAGTTCAACCAGCTCTCCACACTTTCCGTTGAGCTTCTTTGTGATCACTAGAGCTGAGCTGGCAGAGATTTCTTTCTTCCTCTACAAAGTGTTCGCAAAAAAAATCTAGAGTAAGCTCACAATTTTATCCCTATTTTTGCCACTAGCTGGGTCTACAGATTTACTCTATCAGTGTAATAGCATTACACAGCAACTTTTCCCACTCACACAGTAACTTTTACCATTCCACCTCAAACTGATACATACCCCAAAGCCACATAAGAATTTAAGTGATATCCTATTTAAGAGGATTGGAAGTTACTTTAAATTAGACAACTAGTTAATAGAATTTAAAAAGCACCTTAATAACACGAGAAAGTTACAACAGCTGATAGGTGTCATAACACCACACAGCCCTAGGAGGTGCTACTTACACTTCCACTCTCTCCCCTAGGGTTTCTCTGCCTGACTCCTGCAAAAAGAAGAGAAAAGCTCCTTCATTTTGAAGAAAATCATATTAGGCAGCTTGTTTTCCAGAATGAAATACCAGAAGCAGCCAAAAACTCATGTACTAACGTTTCAAAGTGATACATTAAGCTAGACTAAACAGGAACCAGCAAGGTCTGCACAAAAGGAGCATGCAAATTTGCTTGGGTAAATCACCAAGTTCTCTTCCAGACAACTAGAAGAACTGTTGCTCAGGTGATCATTTTCATAACATGCACCTCCCTGCCTCAAAACTTACAGAGTTCCACAGTTATCTGTAAATTACAATGATGAGTGAACAAGAACAATCAATTCCCAGTTGAACTAGTGCTGATCATTGTTTTATCAATACTAGTAATTAACAGCAAACATGAGTTCTAGCCATTCTTGTAGGCAACCTGCAAAGGTTTATTGCAGCAGCTCTAGGAGTCTGAAGACAAGACTTCTCTTTAGGTCAAAAGTTTTCAGCATTGGGGTTGTCACGGATCTGGAAAAGTTCTGTCTCCATCAATCGTTTGTCTGCTACTCTGGGCAGGGGAAGTCTCATGGGAAACAAGTGCAAAAAGTAGTTGAGTTGCTAGTTGTTGCCAGAAGTTCTAAGGCAAGTTATCTTTAAACGCATAGAAGAAAGTAATGCTGTCTGCTAATCGTATCTCAATCACGTTGGATCAACTCAGTCTAATTTTCTAATTTCCCTCTAAAATACAGTAATTAATTTTGAATAGGAATAGTAGGATGGAAATCCTTCTTTTTTTTAAAAAAAAAGTATGACTTTAGATAACATTTCCAATTAGTGTTATAAGCCAGAAAAAAAACCACAGTCTAGAAAAAAATATGATGTGGCAAGGACAGAACTCCCTGCAAAGCAATTCTGAGAGTTACACCAAACAAAAGGTTTATTACAAAAGGGATTTCATTCTATTCAACGTTTGCATCAACAACGTAGATGCTGAATACAAAACACATTTATTAAATATGTCAATGATGAAAAGCTAGGAAGGACAAAATTAAAATTTAAATCAATTTTACAAATTAAAGAAACTGACAGAAAAGGAATAAAAACCAGTGGGGATAAGCACAAAATGACAATAGGAAATGTAAGTAGTAGTCTTTAAGAAAATTAATAGTGTCTAAATCCCAAGCTGAACAGTCCATGTCAGACAACTGCAAAATAGGCAAACATCACTGAAGTGTACAACCACAAGCACAACTTTCAGAATAAGCAAAGTAATCTTTTTTGCTCCACTTTGTACTACACACAGATGAAACACCATAGCCCCGCCGAAGCATCACATTTCAAGAAAACAACTGACACTAATCCAAACAGGAGGAACATTAAGAATGGCCTACAATACACACAGAATGAGCCGATTAGGTTAGTTGAAGAAGAAAAGGTTGGAAGAGAACTTCCTAAGAATGGAGTGCCTAGCAGGCTACTGCAGAGAAGAGAGATCAATTTGTTCTCAGTTTCTCAAAAGACAGAAGATGCTACCGACTTAAAACTGAAGTTAATAAGATTCACACTAAGCACTTGGGGGAGAGACAACATGAAGTTAATATGATTCACACTAAGCCCTGGGTGGCGAGACAACACTAGTTTCCAATAATCAGGGCACTGAAACCCCTTGAGCAAATTACCAAGGTTCTTTTCAAGCATCCAACACTGGAGAGACTTACAGAAGGAACACACACACATACACTGTTAGTAGCAGGACCTCAGGAAACTGTTTAATAAAAAATTATATAGACCTTACTGGCTCTTTCAGTAGAAGATACCGAGGCATGGTAGAGAATTTGTGCTTTTTTCAGTTTAAACATTTGACTTTTTATTGGCTTCTCCCTGCTACCTTCAGCGTAGTTTGAATTTTCCATTAACGCTCTTACATTTTTATGATGAACAGTTACAACGGCTGCAAAGAAGGGAGTCCACCTTACACTCTGTTCTCGCTAGAGCTTTAAAAACACTGAATAGTCAAATACAGGATTGCATAAGAAAAAGGAATCCTGCTAATAATTTCTATTCAACTCTCCCAGTTCCATGACTCATGGGTTTACTGCTGATTTATACTTCCACAGAATATCGGAGCACACAGTAAGTTAAACAGACATGAGGAAATGGAGAGTATAATGGAAGCAAATTAATGAAAATCAATAGTTTCAAAGACTAAACTGCACTGGTAATAAACCTCATGGGGTTTACAGAATTGGACTGATTTCACTGTTTCATACAAGAAAATTAGACAACACTTTCAATGCAGTGTTCTTTCAAGTGTGTAGTTTAAAAGATTACCTCCCCAGTTTAATCAAACTTGTAATAAATAATAATGCATAATTATTAATGATATTGCAGGCACACCAGCAAGGGAGAAAATGTGCTTTCATTAGGACTTCTAAGGTCCCCTCTCAATCCCTCATACATACAGTAGAGAGGCAAAGCAAGCCCTACCTCACACACCAAGTTTTACCTGGTAACCTAACAGAGGCAGACAATCATTTTGGACAATGTCTCTGCAACAGTAGATGTGGAATTCTTCTCATCTAGTTCTAGACATCAAGTCCCAGTTAGCTATTTCAGACTTCCCTTGTAATCAGTGAAAGGAAAAATAGCCCCTCCAGAAGACAATTTAGGTCTCGGACATGTTTCAGACCCTCCAAAGGACTGCCTCTTTCATTTCTCCCCACTGGCTACAGAGGCAGCCTAGTATTACTCACTCGGACTTGAAAATGACTCTTCTCTGGCATCCCAGGTCAGACATCTAACAACATTTCTCTTCCCTTTCTTTCCTCAAGAAATGTTGGCTTAGGCTCCACAGTCTCAGCTTCTTGGCACCTCTGAAGGAAATCCAAGTTCCAGAGGCGGAGCTAAACACAAGCATCATCAACGACTTCCAGAGAGGGCAGAGCAAATACATAAGGAAATAAAGACTGTTTCTTAAAAAAAAAAAAAAAAAACCACCAAAAAAAACCCCAAAAAAACCCACCACAAACAACAACAAAAAAAACAGATTTCACACCAATCTCCGTTACTTTCTGTTGTAACAGCCATTTTTGTAAGGCAGAGTAAATAACCCAAGTTGTAGACACATTGCATAGCTCATGACTCTCCTGTCAAATGTATGGGGTGATATGCTACTGATGCAAGAACTTCTATGTGAACCTAACTGCACCTTTATGGAAAAAGTCCCACTGCTTTAATTATACTAATTATTTGCAATGTTGAGGTGAAAACAATGCTAGTAAGAATTTAAAACTGCATCAGCAGCATACCCTTCTCAATACCCTTACTATCCAGACAGCAACTTTTGCAAAAGTGAAAGCTATACATTCATATGAAATACTAATCGACTGGCTCTGTAAACAGTTCAGCAGGTATTTCAGCAGAACATCTCACACCCTAAAAATTAAAACATATGCAAAAGTTTGAACAAATAGTGTCTGAAGTTGTTGGGCTGTTGTGGGTTGGGTGATTTTTTTTTCCAAGTAATGGCATTTAAAAGAGCAACTTTGATTCTTAACAAAAAAAGATAGTTCTACAACTTCACAATAGCACCCAACACATTGACAACAAGCAACTTCTCATACTGAAGTACCTAAGCTGGGACAAGTGCACAGGACACTTCACACCATTAAGTCACGCAGAGGTAAATGTCCACTGATATCAGAATTAGAGCTGGCGCTTAGGCTTGAAAGAGTTAAAATTACTGGGGCACAATAACAGCTTCTGCCCTGTCTTCCTTCTTGAGACCCTAGCCTTTAAGATGCAAACATCAGAAACAGGAAAAGCTCAGACAAAGTCACTTCAAAAACCTGACAAGATTTCAGAAGTAAAACATCTTCAAACACACTGCCCATGAAAGACAAAGAACCCAGGTCGCTTCACGCACCTCCTAAGACCCTTACGACCATCATCTGCTCCCTCCTTTCCCTACCACCTAGCCCCTTCCCTCGTGAATTCTAATTACAGTTTCTTCATGAACTCTTCTACAGACCTGCGTTAAAAGGTAGGACTTAATCTAACTTACAAAACAGCAAAGAAAATGCTTCCCAGAGCCACTTGTTTAATTTTTTACTTGCGTTACACTATTACCAGCCCTCTAAGAAGCAAATTTTCAGAATGCGGAGATTCACATTCCAAATCCCTTCATCCCTCTATGTCGTAAAAGATAGGCTATATATATATAGATCATATTAACACCCTGCTATGAGAGGAAGAAAAAACAAATCCAGAATACACTTAACATCATGCTTACTTCATCGAATATATGGCAAAAGAGATCAAACATCTTGGTACCAAATCCACGATATGGTTTGTCCTGCTGTCCTCCTAGCCACAAAGAAAATTCATCATCAGATACTTAACCAAATTTAGACTAATTTTCTGACTCCATAGCTGCAAGATACAAGGGAAAACTTGAGCTACTCAAGGAAGTCTAACGCCTTAAATACATTCAGAAGCTTTAAAGTATGACTTAAAAATAATCACTATGCTTTACTCTAGACTCATGCTAGTTCCTTGCTTTTTTTAGGCATACAGTCTCCTCATTCTCAATTCTCCGTTCAGACATTAAAAAAAGACTTAGATGAATGCCTCTAATAGCACAGTCCTCCAGCGAAGTGTTTTAGGCTTGATTCCAACTTTCAGGAGCAAAGACATTCACAGCAGAGAGATAATCCGTACTTTTGGGTTATGTGATTCATTTTACAGCTCCTTAAAAAAACAAAGTCAAGTTACATGATGCAAAGGGAAAAATGAAAAGGTGTCTGCCCAGAACAGAATATAATACAAGAAGGAACAAGTATCAGAATAATGCAACAAATAATTATTCATGGGATTTTCCTCACTTAAAGACAAATTAAGAAGTGCAGTGTCACAGTAATCAAATCATTCATTAACGAAACAAACAAACAAAATTAAGAAAACACTGTTCAGCTATAATGGTGAAATGTCACTACATGACTTTCTTCAGTCAAAATAATTACTAGTTATCCACTGAATAACCACTATGACCTCCTTTCTAACTGAACTCAAAGTTTTAAATTTACTTAATATAATAATGGGGTTTTTGTTTCAAAGTACCGAAGCCGCCACTACAATTTTACTGCCTGTTTATAATCTTTGCAATTCAATTTAACACTCAGTTATTTACCTACTAATATTCTTCATGAGAGAGGAAGAGGACTCCAGTGGTAGATTAAGTATTCTCAGGCATTCTACAAGTATTACTCTTCCTCCTCCCCTCCCTGGTTTACATCAAAAGTTTACTGAATATTCCTTAAAGCTACACAGTTACTACCAGGTTATTTTGTTCTTGAAGACACTCACAGCATTTCTCTTCCACTAGCACACAGATCTTTCCACTTTATCTTCAGCTAAACATTTTTCCCAAAATTGTGTGAATAACCTTCACAGTATCCTGCAAGTCCAGTCCAAGTCCGCAACCACCACCAATCAATCCAAATTATCCTGACTGGATGTGACTAGCTTTGCGGTGCGGGAGCGCCTTTGATGGTCACATCAAATAATCTTCAAGATGTTCAACAACAGCAGTAATCAACTCTATTATCTCGATGAATGGGCCCTGTGAAAATGAGTTCACGTATGTCACGGGCTGTACGTGTGTTTAAACAACAAGACGCAAAGCAATGTGCGAGTGCTCCTACTGAAAATTTAAGGTTTGTAGATTCATAAAATTAAGATGGATAGTGAAATGAAAGAACATGAGTTATCTGGAAAACTATGTAACTAAAAAACAAAACAACGGAAAAGGGTATTTTTCCTAAACATTTTACTGATGTTGAAGTCACAATCATTACAGGGTAAAAAGTTGAAGAGACGATTCAGCTCATAACTTCTTACTACCCGTGTTCAAAACCTATCATAAAGACACGATCTAACATTAGCCTGAAAATCTGATTTAATGGTAGGTAAGTCACAACAAAGCCCAAAACTTACTGAATCACCTACCGCTATCCCACACGGAGAGACCACCCGCCTGACGATTTTCCCATTTTAAAACCAGAAGAGACCTTTTGCAGCACCCAGCAGCAGCGCAAGGCGCGGTGACGCCCGCGGAACTGGGACGTTCCCCCACCGTCCTCGCACCACCCGCAGAACGTTCCCGCCGCAGCCCCCGCGTCCCCCCGCGCAGAGCCGGGCACGCATCGCCTCCCGGCTGCCAGCCCGCACGGACCGGCGAGCGATCGGCACCCCGCCGCGCTGGGAACGGCGGCACCAGACTGCGGGCGGGCGGGAGAAGCGGGCACCCCGCCGGCACCCCCCCGCCGCGGCCGGCGCTGACCTGAGGGTGCGGTTGCCGGCGCAGCCGCGGCGCTCCATGGCGGCGGGCACGCAGCTGGTGAGCTCGGTCCAGTCGGCGTGCAGCCCGCAGCTCCAGCCGGTGGAGAAGCGGGAGAAGAGCCAGGTGTCCTTGTCGCCGCCCGGGCGGTGGCAGGCGCACTTCTTCTGCCCGGCCCGGCAGTAGCAGGGCTGCTCCAGGCGGATGTTGCGCACCAGGTGCCGCCCGAAGGTGGTGCCGCCCGTCTTCTGGATGTGGAGGAAGACGATCACGTCGCGGCCCCGCATGTCGAACCGCACCCGCCGGCACAGCTCCCCCCGAGCGAACGGGAACTTGGCCGCCGGCCGCGGCAGCGCCGCCGCCGCCTCCTCCTCCTCCTCCCGCTCGGCCGGGCCCCCCCCGCGGCGGGCGGCGGAGGGGGCCGGCGGGCGGCGGGGGCAGGCGGCGCCGGGGCAGGCGGGCGACACGTACTGGTAGACGATGAGCAGGAAGAGCAGCGCCAGCAGCGGCGGCAGCAGCCACCTGTTGAAGCGCTCGTCCATGGCGAGGCGGCGGGGGGCGGCGCGGCGCGGGCTCAGGCGCTGCCGGGCGCCGGCAGGACGGCCGCCCCGGTGGGGTCCCGCAGCCGAGGGGCGCCCGGCTCCCCTCCCGACGGCATGGTCCTCGCGGGCGGCCGCGGCTCCCTGCGCTGCGCTGCGCTCGGCCCGGCCCGGCCCGGCCCGCCCGCGGCGGCCACCCCGCGCCCGCTCCCCGCGGCTGAGGCGAAGGGGGAGCGCCGCGGCGGGAGCGCCTCGCGCCGTCCCCGGCACGCGCTGCCGCGCGGCAGCACCAGCTCCCGCAACCCGCTCCGCCGGCAACTCTCCAGCCCAAACACACCGCTCGGCCCCCGGCGGGGCGGGGCGGGGCGGGGCGGGTCCCGCCCGCCAGCCAATCGCGGCGAAGCCGGCCGCCCGAGCGGCCAATGGGCGGGCCTAGCACGCCGGCTTCATCGCCAATTAGAGCGGGCGGCGAGTAAACGGGGGTGGTGGGAGTCGCTACTCGCTCCTCTTGGGGTACCGGACGGAGACCGACGGCGCGCGGGTAGGGGGGGGGGAGGCGGAAGCAGCCAATGAGGCGCCGGGGGCGGAGCGGAAGGCAGCCAATGAGATTGACGGAGCGGCGCCGCCAGGTGAGCGGGCTGCGCCTGTGGTGTAGGGCGGCCGGAGGCTGAGGCGACGGCGGTGACGCCCCGACCAGGAGGAATAACGTGACTTTTTCCTTTTAAACTCCTTAACGCCCCGTGATTTTTGATTTTGGGGGGTGTGGGGGTGCGTCTTGTACCGCTTGCAGTTTCAAGCCCGTGTGTATAACCCCGGTGGTTTAAGTATTTCTTGCAGCTAGGCCAGACAACGCTGGCTGCTACACAGATTAACTAATTAACCGGAGATTAAACGATCTGCAGTGCTGTTGGTTCTTGTGGTCCTCGAAGCACAAAGTCCCAAATGCTGAAGGGACTTTGCGGAAACCTTTGTCTCCCCGAGGCGGTAATGTCGATTCCCCAGCAGCTACTTCATTAAAAGTTTCAAAAGTTGATTTTTCAAGCCCCTTTGTCCAATTTACAGCCATCCTCAGTCTGAAACTGCGTTGTTTCCCCTATTGAAAATTATTATTTTAATACACATTCAAATCTTTAGCTTGCAGGTCACACTTAGCTGAGTTTTGTCAAAAAAACCCACTTGTTTCATCTGAAATAAGTTCTCCGTATTTTTAAAAGTCTGTTACAAACACTTCATAGCCAAATACAAGCCTCGTACAGCTCCTGGATTATAACATATTAATATGCAAAGCATTGCGTGTTAAAACTGATTGCACATCTCGGTTATTTAATTACAGAATGCCTTTATTTACTGAGGGATTAATTAGATATCTGACAGCACTAAAACAACATTCTTGCTCAGCTCTAAAGACAAATTCGCCCCTGCAAGGCTGATAACAGAAGAGCAGTGCCTTCCCATGAGCCATTTAACTTTAAAACTTAAAAAAAAAATAGTTATACCAACGTATTTTAAATTTAAGATCTTTATATAGAAAGTAAGAGTATTTGGACTCTTGGAAGAGAGTATCAGCTCCCATTAAATCTTGCCAGAAATAACACAAACTGCCATAAAATGATCCAAATGAAAGCAGCAGACCTCTAAATGTTGTGAGATGTGCCAATGGTTGCAACCACAAGACCGACGGCATACACCACCCGACGGCAAACACACGACCACACCACCCACATGTGAACATTTCCAGGGTCCCACGGCACTGTGAAGGTATTACGCTGGGACAAGGCTAAGAGGAGCCAATTCTTGGGTCTTGCCAAGATGCCAAAAGAGATGCACCTTTCTCTCTAGTGGAATTTTGTGAGGGGAACGCCATGGGTTACCTAGTGCAATTCACCCTTGTACAGACACACACACCATGGTACTGGGAGCCCGGTCCCTCCATCCTCTGGCAGAAGAAAATGCAGAGTCTGGTGTCAAACGAACCTGCGCAGTCATTTTCCTGTAACGAGAAGAGGTGTGCACCCACTCCCTCTTACCAAAGTGGAAAACAGCCCTTCTGTCTTGGAAAACCACCGTGTTCTTTGCCCGCAAGAGAAGCAGAGCATCCATCTTCTCTCTAGGGAGACCTGACTCTCTGCTCTGCTTTGCCCATTACCATGCACACCTGATTTAAAATTCCCTGTGCCTCCCACGAGTGGAGTTAATGAGGTTGCCTTTTAACCTCTCTCTTTTATGAGGTGACAGGAAGCCTATCCTAGAAAAATGTAAATATTTATACATGTAAGATACAGAAGCATTTTGTTCTCACCTCAGCCTATTCATTACCTAACAAGCAACCATTGCAAAAAGAAAAAAAAGCAACATTAAATATAGCCTTGTTTCCGTAACAGAATAGCACTAGCAAGGCTTGTGTGGGTAAATTCATATTTGTAATAAAAGCACACCTAAAGGATTTAGACTGAAGTATCCCTCATAATGCTTTTAGTAAGATACAGAAATGTTATTATAATTTAAGATTTTCTCATTAAAGACCAGATTGTTGACACTGTACCTTCATCTCCATGAAAAGGAGATCAAAGCTAAATTTGCTAAACAGATAAATTGTGAATTTCAGTTAAATTTAAAATTCTTATTTATTTAAACTTGCTCAAGACAGTTACTCGCTCATGAAGACTGGCAAAAAATATTTTTTACTGGACAGAAAGGACATACAAGAGAAGTAAAAAATATTTATAATGAAGTTTAGATTAAAAACTTGACTTTTAACTCTCATTCTTCTGAAACTAGCAAAAAGTACTTGCAGGCCCATATGAATTAATGTGTTCATGCAGCTTTCAAAGACAGGCTTTTACTTACAAATTTTAATATTCTTAATGACAGTTTGCAGGCCATGCTTTACGCAGAGTCACAACCCACGGCACATACAACCCCCACCCAGTTCTTCCCAACTGCATACAGGGCGTGCAGTTACACCCCAAGTTATACCGCACGTCGCCCTAGTTTGAAGAAGAGTTGGAGTCTCCAGAGTGAACCTGAGTCTCACGATAGTCAGCAGAGCCAAAACATCCCCACACAAAGAAAGCAGCATTTTCATCCAGTAGCATTTTCATTTGGTAGCATTTTATGTTCTCTTTCTAGAGGTCCACGTTACTGTGCAAGGCCCTGTGAGATTAAGCTGTGATAAAATCAGTTAGTTTCTTTAGAAGTCAATGGCTGTAACTCATTAACATCGATGAAGTGATGATAAGGGTCATTTCAAACATGGTCATGCTTCCATTGATTTAATGGGAACACAACTAGGTTCAAAACGAAGCCCTAGAAGTTGCAAACACTGTTCAATCCCAACATTTTCCATTTCAACTGTAACTCATCTGTAAATCTCCAGAGAGAGGTTAACTGCAAGGAAAGTCCAAAGTCAGTTACAAGCTAGTTTTGAGATACTCTTAAAAAATTTATGTTGTTTCTGTGGATTTCAAAAGAAAACAATTACAAGCAAGACTTAGGAATCTCTTATTTCTAACTTATCAATTCTCCAAGATCCCATGCTGTCAGCATATAAGTCAGAATTCACCAAGCATTCGAATAAAGTAATCCTCAAATTACCTATTCCTCGTAACAATTTCAGGCAGAATACCTTCACCTGTTAAAATTTACATGCCAACTCCACTGTCATGTCTACCAGAGACATGCTGACCTGTGAAAATGTGCACACAAAATTATTTTAAAATTCCAACACAGTGTGTCCCTTCTCCTTTCCAATTCCAAGGTAACACTCAACCCATTTTCCGAGTTGCTAAAAATAAAAATTGGCATACTTACCATTTATTTTAAAGGTCAATACAATATTTGCTAGTCTGAAGCAACGGGCACGTGAAGCAGTGTCAGTGCCAACATCAAGGTTTGTACAAAATGCATGAGTAAGCAAATGATATTATGAACCAAAGGTAGAAAAGTATGATTTCATTTAGCAATTACCTGTCTGACAAGGTTAACATCTAATAGATCTGTTAATGTAAAATTAAAGTGACACCTACCTCACACTGGTTTCTTTAAATTATTTATCACCGCTTGACCTGAGCTGTTTCAACACTTCTAGCCAGTTGAGATTTCCAATAAACCAATTTTTCATTGTACAGCAAGTCGCAGCTCTCTCCCTTGTGACAAAGATAAAAATTGTTAAATTAATAAACTCATGTTAACTTCAGTCATCTCTCTGGATTAATTTGTTCCAAGGCTTATAGTATAAACCTCCCTTATTTTTGTCAGATTAAATTTTAGCATGTGCTCTTACTGAACCTTCTATTTCAATGGTACGCTGAGTGCTGTATTCTTCCTTTTAAAGCAGTTTGTGCGTGATACTGTCACCAGCCCACCTTCTTGTAAAGCTGCAACTCATTATAAGGCTTGTTAATTTTCACTTCTGCTTGCCATTCTTTTTCTGGATGTCATAACTTTATTAAACCTAGGACCCCCTTTTATTTCCTTTAGTCAGAACGCAGAGAATATAGAAGCAATGTTTGCAGTCAATGTCTTGTCTGTGCCAGTCCATATGCAGTGGCTTCTGGAAGTCATTCCTTACACATTGCTGCATGTTTTCCCTACGAGAGAAAGAATCAGCTACATTCTGCTTTGAATATTCGTAACTCCACCCATGTAAGACAATGACCTAGGACAACCAGAGCATCTTAAATCACTTCAAGCGTTCTACTATTTTTTCTTTTGTTTAAAACTATATAACTGCTCATAGAAATATTACAATTTTTTTTTATTTTTTTTTTTTTTGCTACAGTTGTTGGGAAGATAGTTTCCTGAAAAAGGAACATTTCTGAAAACTTTGTGCTAGATTTTTTAGATCAGTGACAAAACTAGGTATTTGTAGGTAGATCTCCTTTCTACCACATAAACTTGGTCATCTTTTGCTCTTGCACCATTGCAGCCAGTTCTTAGATTCACAGTGTGTATCAAGTGAACCACCACCTCGGATCACTCCTGCGCTTTGCAACATGTTCATCTAGCAGAGTAAAGAATGAGAAAATGCTCTAACCAGGCATGTGTCAAATAGCACTCTCCCAAACACCTCCTCAACATGGTTTGGGAGTCAAACCATTCCAGAAATCATTCCCAAGCAGCACCGAGTCACCGAGATTACAGCTTCGATGTAGGTCAGACCATGGCACGCTATGTGGCCTCAGTATCCAAGACAGTTCCTGAATGTGTTTAGTTTACTAACGTAGACAATGCCACTGAGCGTTTGCAGTCTTTAATTTAAGGAAGAAAAATCTGCATTCTCTCTTGCCTTTTGTGCTGTGGCATAGCCAACTTACCTTACAAAACTCAGGCTGAAGTTACAGTACATTAGCTAGCAAAGAAAATCCCTGGCAGGTAGGACCACTTACGGGGCTTACTGGAGTCCGCTGCCTGGAGAATGGGGTGGCACCAGGGACAAGCAATGGCGAGCCTTGCTGGTATCCAGCTATCGTCAGAGCTGTAGCAAGCAGGACGCGAGGGATGACCAGTGGCTGCAAATCAGCCAAGGAGCCTCTGGCTGCTGTTGAAAAGACCTGTGCAGCTGCACAAAATACCAAGCAGAGCCGGTGAGTGGGAAGATAACTTCGAGTGGAGTTACAAATATTCCAGTTATTGCAGGCTGCAATATCAAATGACTGCCAGCAAATGCTGGTCCTGCACCAAAGGGAGAAGGCAAAGAGTATTAAATGCAGGGTGTTTCTTTTGTAATCCCAGGGCTGTTTGTGCACGCTCTCTACAACTGGAATCTGCAACGTGAAGACAGCCTGAGGAAAGCATTTAGCAGGACAGACACAGCAAATTGCTCTCCCATTTCCGTTCCGACAAACTTAGACACACTTACACACATTCCTTGCAGCCCTCAGCCTTGTGAATCCTGCAATATTTATGATGCAAACTCTAGAGTGTAGAGCAGCTTTTGTGGACTTATCACAGGTCAAAGGCATATCATCCGTACCACATCTACATTTATTTTTCCAGATTCGGGTACAAGAAGAAATGCTACAGACTCAGTCACTGTCAATCATGTGAAGGATGCTACTGCATTTGCATATGGTCTTTCGCTTTTCCCAGTAACGAACACTCTAACAGGATGCAATAAATTCCCTTGTTTAAGGATTAAGGTGTCCAAGTCAATGCCCGAGTTCCCCCATTGTAACTTCCTCCAAAGAACTGATTGTGATCAGGGACTTCAACGCAGAGAGAAATCTGTCTCTTCTGAAACTGCTACATGCTTCCTTCCACCTAGCCATAACTGATGTATATCCCTATCAGTTTTCCTCCCAAGATCCCAAAATTTCTCATAATGTATAGGAATTGCAAGACTGTGTAACACTGCCACCTGGTGATACACATCACAGCAATATTTTCTTCCTCCTACTATCACATGAAAACCTTTTGCTTCGTTTCAGGGGATCTTAATCTGCAAGTCCCCATCAAACATAGTTTATCCCACCAGTAGTTTATCTTGAGTACCTCTGCTTGTGTCTAGAAGACAATTACTAAGGTTTCAAACTTTTTTTCAGGCCATATCTTGTCTTTTGCTTCAGGACTGACTTTTAGATGTGCTATGGGTAGACATGGTCTAACTTGATCCAAATTCCCACCACAACTTTGTATAAAGTCTAGAAACTTTAGTGTCATGTGAGAAATAAATCTGAAGTAATATTAGAAATGATCCACTAGGCCTCTGCCCCCTTCTTTTCAGCTTTGGGATGTGATGTATAAAAACAGCAAAAACAAAAAAGCAAAACAAAATCAAAAAAGGCTCAATAGCTACAACATAAAATCTTCCAAGAAGTTTCCCTCTCCAAGATGGAAAAAAATATTTCTGTAGTATTTGATCTCAGACTCTTTCATCTCTTTCATCTGATCTCTGTGGGATACAGACGGAAAATGGAGAAAAGTATTGCAAATGGTAGTTCAGGCTCAACTTCTAGCACCCCTATCTGGCTTTCACAGCTGTCTGCAAATCTGAACCTTTCTTTTCCAACCGACCTCCAAGTCCTTACTGAAAATCACAGCAAACTCAGAGCCGTTATAGCTTCCTAGGTTGCCACTATTTCTTACTAGACCTTTCTTGGATTCATTTCAGCAAGCCAACCTGGGTACTTTGAAGTTTGAATTCAAGAACGGTGCTTTTTTTTTATGTGCTGCTACAGGATTTTTTAGAACAATTCAGCCCCTTCTGAGAAGGACTCCAACTTTTGTTTGGGGATTTTTCTTGACTCTTTCGTATTCACCTGTCGTTCCATAAGAAGCACCTAAAGGCATGTAATCAGTGATTCTTCCCTAACGTATAGCCATACAAAGATTTAACGTTGTCTTTTTGTGTCTTCATAAATTGTATGAATGGTAATATTTATTCTCTAAATTATCCTACCAAGATCAGTGAAATCAGTCGAAAGTTCAGCTGGACTTCTGGAAAATGCTGAGAGGAATTCAGGTTTAGTTATGAAGAGATGTAAGTTATTTCACAGCTGGAGTTGCAGTGGAATTACCCTTATTACCTCAAATCTGGCTGACCTATAAAATGTTACAGTGCAGAAAAGTTAATAGTACTGTAGATGACGGGTTAGATACTCATACTCAGTTTGAAGTCTTGGTTTGAGACATCTGCCTCCAGCACTAATTTATCTTATGATCTTAGATTAAAGTATGCTAGGAACTGTTATTACGGTAAGAAGTGGGAATTTTATATAATGGCAAATTGTGCCAGCAAATGTCAAGATACGAATAGTTCACCTAACCCTCAGCAGAGGGAAGGATCTGTTGGCCTTGCAGTCTGTCTGTGACAGACCAACGACCAGGTAAGATATATGAGAAGGAAGAAAAATTGTTCAACACTGTGACAGGTTTGAGATTAATAAACTGTATACTCAGAGGGAGAACTGAGGTGAAGATTGCTTGAGTGTTTGTTTGGATTAAGAATCAGCAAAAAGTGGGGGGGATAATTCTCCAGCTGGCAGAAAAGGAGGTCAAAATACAGGTTGGTCAAAGGAGCTTGTTTGGACAAGAGGTCTAAGGGCACCTGAAGTTGAACTGGTTTAGTGAGGAAAAGCATGTACCTACAAACTACCAACATTGTACATCATTTTGTGGCAAAAGGAGAGCTGAAAAAGAGTAAGAATTGCACTGGTAAGAGAAGACAGCAAGCATAACTGAATTAACAGCTATTAAAATATTCTCAGTTGAGCTTTTTAACATAAAAATTCACATGCTGTAAAACTTTTTTATTAAATAGATGTTTTTTACATCATTATCATCCCCTCTCCCAACTGCTAAGAAACAGTAGGATATGAGTTGTCCAGAGATTTTATAATTGCATTCCTTTAATGAAGTGCTTGAGAACCCCAAGTTTATAGAAAAAATGTGGAGAAAATAGGACCTTACACTTTCTTTTGGAAAGACTTTAAGAAAGCCTCTTTTGGAAAAGTTTTCTGGGGCCTCTAGCAGGCAGGATTTCATTTTTCATTCTTTAGTATCAGAGAGTAGACCTATCATTTAATCTTAACCCTTTCAGAAGGCCTAAGTATACCAGCCTAATACAGTAAATTGTTTACGATAACTGTCAGAGTTATCAAAATTATAGTATGAACAGCAGTTTAACAAATGTGAATAACCAGTGCAGGCAGCATACATCTGATTTAATTTAATTTGATCTAGGAAGTCACAATCAAAGGATAACAGAAAACCAAAATAAGGCCGGCATTTCGAGTCAGAAACCTAGCTTTATTACAAACTAATAGATAAACATAATTTTCCCTTGCTTTAAGATGAGATATTAGCTATATGTGACTACCATGTATACCTGTCTATAATCTTAGAGGTTAACCAAATATGTCTAGATGCATGACCGTTTTATTTCAGTGACAAAGATATTCAAAAGAGTATGCATCAAGACAGCATACATCTAGCATTAATCCTGTTGCTTTCTTTTTCTTCCTGCGTCTTCAGTGTCCCCTAGCCTGGAACTGCACATCCCTGCTCCAGCAGCACTAGGGAGGGGTAAAAAAGCCTGCATGGCACATCCCACCGGCTCTTACCTCACTGCAGTGGTGAACTTGCACGGCTGGGAACCCCTGTACAAGCGCAAGGATACAGGAGATACCATTAGCAGAAGTTAGCACATTAAGGGTTAAACAATTTGCATTTCGTTAATAACACTTCATTTTTGCCCTCAAAGTTTATCTACATTAAAATATTCTAAATGTAGTGTGTTTCTGTAAGTCTAATTATATGCGGTATGTGAAAACATATTTGATAATCACATTTCTAATTATGTGCAATCACTTCAATACACAGGTGCAAAGCTCCAGAAATATGCATATTTGAATCTCTTCATATACAGATATAAACCAAAACTTTGCAGTTACTTGAGTGTTCAGTGACCACGTATTTCTCTGGGACTGTACTTCCTTGGATTTTTGAGTGGCTAGTATCATTGGAACCAAAGAAATGTGCTAGGCTAATACCTAGGATTGAATTTATATGTGTATGTTCTAGTGCTAAAAAACTGTAATTCCTGTCTTTTCCACAGTTAATGAACATTTTAAAGCACACGTTTTATAATTTATTGACAGATACATCATGCTGACTTCAGAGTTGTGGAAATCATCATTTTAAATTTTCTTCTGGGAGCTTTAACTCTCACAATATTCCTTTAGTGTATATATTTGCCTGGAATGTCATATATATGTGCACGTGAATGTGTCTTTTCCAGTTCAGATTAAACTTAGGGGACCTTCTTTATGGTTTAATAATAGAAGGTAATAGAAGACTTCAGCAATAAATCAAATTTCATTAGATGTGTAATAGCTTGTGGCTGCACTTTTTGCTTCTCTTTCATTTATGTGTAACTGTTATTTTTTACATTGATTTTTAAAGCTGTCTTCACAAGGGATTGTAATTAGCTTTGTGTAAAAGTCATAAAAATTGAAAATTTTATATACTCAGATTAACTGAAAATGACATAAAATATTCATTTGCATCTTTCAAAAGTAATACTTTTATGTTCTCTCTAAAGATAATCAGCATAAATTATTTGAAGGAATAGCTTTAGTTGACTTGTCCATAAGTATTCTTTTTCAAATTTGGGAAGTGAGTTGAAATGAGCCCTGACAGACGAGAAACCTATCTACTAGTTTGCTACTAACATTACCAAAATGACAGACTGATGAGAAGGGACACAGCAAAATCTGAAAAGCAGCACTGGAATTTGTTCCACTGGAAAAATATCCTTTGCATTTCACACAATAAAGCAGCATGGCTTGTTCTGTTTTGCTTCAGCTACATAAAGCTTTAATTAAAATTAATTACACTTAGGAGTCACAGGATAGTTTAGGTTGGAAGTGCGCGCTGGAGGTCATTTTGTTCTCCCTATGCCAAAACCAAAACCAGCTTCATAGCTACCTCAGGTTGCTCAGCACTTTGTCCAGTCAAGAATCCCAGCTGCACAAAAGACAGGGTGCAATCCTAAGCGTCACCGCTCTCTGAAATTAGAGTCTGGAAATCAGACTGATATCATGCAGAGGGGAGCATCCTTTAAGAAGTGCATTATATTTTTCTTTCCTGCATCAGAGGTGCACTAGCAGGACACTCAGTGGGAAGTGAGGGATAGGATTCCCAAAGACAGGAGATCTCTCCTGCCAGCTGCTCTGCCACACGCAGCCGGCCAGCCAGCTGGTCCCGGCCCCCAGCTTCTGCTGTGGCCCGAACACTGCTCCACACGCAGCCGGGAACAGAGAATTACTGCAGAAGAAGTCTCCTCTTTAGGAGCACGCACTTCCTTGCGTGGCCACGGTTCCTCGCTCCTGCCAAGTCTGTAGTTGAGCCCAAGCCAGGATCTGCTGCGTTGAACAGCCTGCCCTGCCTCCCAGCGTAGACCTTTACTGGAGGATGGTGCAGTCTGCACAGAAAGCTCCACAGGTGAAAAGACAACTGCGATTCTAAACCAGTTTGAAAAGGATACAAGAGTTTCTTCAAAGAAAAACTGCATTTGGCTTGAAGTAAGACAGTATGTTGTGGTCCTGCAGCCCCCACTTCTGTCAAAGGGGACTTGCCTGAGTGCACATTCAGGACTTACTGGCTAATTTTCCAACTTCTTATGTTTTCTACGGTATCCTGGAAAGGATTCAGAACTCTGCTCACTGACCTGACTAAAAAGGAAAAATCACTGGTATACTTCGTTGGACAGGTATTTTACCTTTGTATTTTCCACCTTGCATGTAGCAATAGCACCTTTTGATTCATACACGATAGGCCTACGAGACAAATCCTGCTCCTCTGTTCTGGGAAATACTGCATTTGCTCAGTGAATGCCCCTGTACCTTCACACCAAAGTCTTTTTTGATGTTGTTGCACACAGTGCAACAGCATATGTGCAGAAATGTGCCAAGCTTATGAATTAATGTCAAAACATTCAACTTAGTACTTTTTATTTATAAATATTCTATCTACTGAAGTTATAATCTCCCAAACATTTGCATGAGACAAACCATGTCTAAAATACAAGTATGTGGCTATTATTTGAATCATTAACAATGGTGATTTAATAGCCTTATTGTACATCTTAGGCTAACTTTGCATCACCGGTGTATCACCTGTGTTCCTTTCATGGAGTACATAGTGAGATTCACAAGTTACAATTAGGGAAAGAAGGAAACCCACTCTTTTTTTCAACACCTGACAACCTCACAGGGTTCTGTAAAGAAGAGAATGATTATAAAATCACATCAACTAACAGTCAGGGTTAATTGGGCATCAGACGTGCCAACTCATGTTACATGATGAGCTTGATCCAGTAAGCTAAGATTTTGCATAGTCAGAGTCAGAAAACCCACCATGTTAAAGATAAGCCCCATTTTTGTCCATTGGTACAGTCATTTGCTCAGATTTGGCATGGTAGGAGCCAGTACGGTCCAGAAATCAATACGACCCTGTTGTCCTGTTGGCACAGCAGAGCAGTGGCATTGCTTAAGAACTCGAGGTGGTGTATCCTAATGAGGCTGCATTTCCCATTATGGCCAGATTTTACTGTTTTTCACTCTGCAGTACAGACATGCCCAGAGATTTGTAGGAAGTTTGTTGATCTGGCCCGGGAAGTGTATTCTTTACAAGTCTGAGGTGGGTCATCTTAAATAAGAGGCTGTAACTTCTATGATTATTTTACAAAACAAAATGTTGCTTCAATTTCTTTTCTTTTTTTTTTGATAAAAGTTTGAAAGAGAAGCATACTGGAAGAGAGCCGTTTACTGTCACTGCAGCTGCACGTGTAGGCGTAGCAAAGCAGCATAAATTCTGATAGCCAGAAAGTTGCCACTGAGCAGCTTCTGTGAGCTGGTGAAACCAAGCTTATTTTACTTCTGCATCCATCTTTCCTTTCACTTGCTCATCCCTGTAAATCAAAATGAAGAGCTAACGGACTATGAAATATATTTTGCATTGTTTATTACATAATACCGTTATATTGAGATATGCTAATCGCATAACCCAGGTCGATCTTTATGTTCAATGGAATGGACGAAGAGCAGCCTCAATCTCTTCAGTGAAGCACTTCAAATGCCTGACAGAGGAGTGACATTGACAGGTTCTGAAGAGATCGGCCTCCAGTCTCACAGCAAGATAAAAGGATGCCAAGAGTTACTGCTCAGGAGGCTGTCAATTAATAACCAGATAACAGGTATACCTTTTGACTAGTGTGTGACATTTACATTACCTCCAAGTTAGGGAGAAAGGGAGCCTTTCAGCTCAAAAATTGTTTCCAATCCGTTAAAAAATAAAGTTTTATTTTCAGCTAACTGAATACGCTGATGAAGCTCAACTTATTTTCACTTATTGCTACTGCTTCTATTAAATAGGCATAGCTCATTGTGACTTACACCATAAAACATTTGCATGTTACTGAGAAGCCTTCATTAATCACTTCCTCTATTCACACTAAAACAGCTATGATAATCAGTTCTTATTTGCACAGCTGTGGTATGAATAATTTTAAAATTTTGCTGTAATTGTTTTCCTGTTCTGCTGAAAAACGGTTTCAAAGAACTAAGGGGTTTTCTCACATATATATGGAACATAGGTACAAGAATTGCCAAGTGTTATTTGTAATACGGAATTACATAAAATTCTGCTGTAGGAATGAAGATTAAGTCTGCTCTCCATCTTCTAGCTTTGCACACTGTTTAAAAGATTAAAATCTGCCTTTGTCCAAATGTAAAGAAATAGATTTTTGAGTGTGTATTGGCTCTTTGTGGCTAGAATGTAGCTAAGGTACCAAAGCAAAGGGAAGATGGATAAATATGCAAAAGCTTTTATAGGGAAGGTAATGTATTGCTTTCCGAGGAGCAATCAGAACTGCATCTTAAGCAATGAGTGAGGTTGCCCAGAGAGGCTGCGCAGGTGCCATCCTTGGATTTATTCAAGAGTTGACTGGACCTCAGAGCTGACCCTGCTCTGAGCAGGAGGTTGGACTGGAGACCTCCTGAGGTCCCCTCCAACTTCATTCAGCCTGTCCACGATGCTAAATTTTAAGCATCTAATAAAACAGTGATCCTAAATGGGAGAGAGAGATATGTCTTGGCAGGGAGATTCTTTCTGTCTCAGAGAGATCTCTGAATTTAACCAGAAGATCTCTGAATTTAACCAGAAAGTATAAAACCAGGACAAACTATTTTCTGTAGCTCACCACAGATTAATTATCTGACCTTTGATTCAGAGCTACTACTTTATCTTGCCACTGAATTCAAAGCTAGTTCTATCTCCATAACCACTTGCAATAAACTTTCATTTGTCTTTTTGAATGGCAAATCATAAATTGTCACAGCTCAAGATGAAACAAGTACAAGCTATTAAGAACTCACATTTAAGCAACAAAAGCAGCCTCCTCAATATCAGCATGAACCAAAATGTAATAGAGCAGCTTTATACAGAGCAGTAATTGATAGATTAAGGTAAGGCAGATGCATCCATCACCCCCAAATACACAGTATCGCATGAAGTTATGAAAAATGTGTGGTAAATGTATACACATGGGGAACACGCTTAGTATATTTCAGTTTTGGTTGCAGGAACAGCAAAAAGCAACTCATGAGTAACTCCTTTATCCATAAAAGGATTGTTGAATTTGTTGGAGGGGGGAGGGGGGTGTCGATGCTCAGTGTAAAATAGCTATAGCTTATTCTGTGCAGAAGTGTAGCATGAGTTCTACTAAGTCCATCAAATGCATTTTGAACTTCACTAGGGAGTGGTGGAAGTGTCTTTTATCAGCTCATTGCGTGTGTTTTTAATTTCTATGGATGCAAGAGTGTGGCCACATACAAGGGTTGTTAGTACAGAAAAACAAAGGGCCCTAACTTACTTATTCATACGCTACTCTGACTGTGTCACCCCTGTCAGCAGCAGCTTCTGAACAGTCAATATAAAAGAAAAAAGCTGCTCAGACAGCATATCACCGTCTTTCTCCTTGTAACAGAGGCTGAGTTTCATTTTCTAATGGCCTTACACATGAACTCCTGTGCTTTTAGTTACTTCTGTGGAAGTATATGAAGACTTTAGTACCAGTTTTATGTAAGGTTACTTAAATCAACTGATTTAAAGTTGGTATCACCGATGTGTCACAGTGGTACCTGAAAATTATCTGAGGTCTGGTAACAGAACAAATTCGTGGCAATAAGTCCAAAAAATGTCAAACACAAGGGCCCCAGACTGAATTCACATATGAACAATCCTCAGGCATACCTTTATCATACTTTCAGATGATAAGAGACACACCAGCACATACGTACAAGCATTTTGTTTGGGCAAAGTTTCTATACCGTCGTTTGAGAACCTGGCAAACAGATTCTTTTTGTTTGTACATATGATGTTATACTGACCAGTCCTGAGCACTAAGAAACCAAACTATACAATCCATAGCCTGCTCCCTAGACTAGGGCCCTAACTGGCTCCTGCCATGCACACAGCAGCTTTCGACAGTCAGGAAGTGACTGGTGGCAAAACAAATTAAGGCGAGACCTTCTAGGTTTCAGCTTCAACTTCCCCATTTCATGGGTCATGTTTTCCTTGGAACAGGCAGTAACCCCTGTTTTTAACACAGCTGGATGATTCTTCCTCCAATAAACAATTACTCAGAGCTGCTCCATATTCACATCCCCACAGTACTGCTTCCCAAGCACCTGCAGCAGCTCTTTCAGCTTTGCTATACAGCTGGGCAAAAACTAAGGGAGAACAAGCAACAGCTTTGCTGAGGAAATAGAATTAACTGGTCAGACTTCAAAAACAGATAAAAAAGAAATTGGAGGCCACGAGCCTGAAAATCTAAAGTTTGAAAATAGAGGCAAGGTTCAATCAACTGTATCTTAGCCTTTCCAGCAAAGCTCATGTCCGCTGAGGAAAAATTTACATTGGTAGGAGACAGAAAGCATCTCAAAATAGAAGCTGGTTTGGAAAACTTCCACTTTGAGGGGGGGGGGGGGGGGGGGGGAAACCCAAGTAATTCCCTCTACCTGTACCAAGTATATATGAATATGCCTATATATTCTGTGTGAAGCTACTCATACCTTAGCAAGTTCCCAGCGACTGCTTTTAGCCGAACAATCAGTGAGGACCAAGCACAAGCAGAGGCACTGGGAGGTCCGGGGAGCGCCAAGGGAGGCAGCTGCCCCCTGGCTCCGGGATAACACGGCCCAGCCTCTCCTCAGCTACCGTCAGCCACTGCAGCCGCCAACAGCGCCCAGCTAACGGAGCGCACCGCTCAGAGCCCCACAGCCGAAACCTAGAGCTGCCCTACGCAAAACTCACACCCACAAAACCGCCCGAGAATTATAAATATAACGCTAAGAGCCCAGCGCCGGCAGCCGCCCTCGCCGGGCAGGGACGGGGCCGCCGCCTGAGGGAGGCGGCGCTGACACCGCTCCTGCGCTTGCGCGGGGGCGCGGGCCGCCCTCTCCACCGACTGCGGGCCGCCCTCTCCACCGACTGCGGGCCGCCCTCTCCACCGACTGCGGGCCGCCCTCTCCACCGACTGCGGGCCGCCCTCTCCACCGACTGCGGGCCGCCCTCTCCACCGACTGCGGGCCGCTCAACGCTCCGCCCCCACCGCCGCGTGTCACCGAGGGAGCCTGCCTAGCCCCGCTATTTATTCGGCGTCAGCCCCTGATTGGTCTCCGGGCTGGCCAATGGCTCGATAGCGAGGGCACGGCACAGCCAGTAGGAGTAAGGCAGCGGCTGTGTGGGCGGGGCGCAAGCCGAGGCTGAGGGGGCCGCGGGAGCCGTGCGGGGCGGTGGCCGCTACGAGTGCCCCTGGCCGCCCTGTCCTCCCGATGGCGGGCTGGCCGCTGCTGCCTGCCCTCCTCCTCGCCCTCCTGCGGGCCCAGCCCTACCCCTGTGCCAGGCCCCCGGCTTCCTCCCGGGCCGTGACGGCCCGGCTGGCGGCGAAGTGGCCGGCGACCCCGCTGCTGCTGGAGGCGAGGTGCGTGCAGCCTCCTCCTCCTCCTTCCCCCTCCCCTCCTCGGCTGCCGCGCGGGGCCGGGAGGCCGGGAAGGGGGGCGGCGGCCGCGCCTCCCGCGGCGGTCTGCGGGGGGCCGGGGGCGCCTCGCTGAGGGGGCGGGGGGCTGGCGGGAAGGGGTGCGTGCGCTTCTCGCCTCTCTTCCTCCGTCAGAGGGTGCGTTAAAGTCCTCCTTCGGCGTGAGGCGCTGCTGTGTTCTCCAGCTGCGAAACGTTACGGGGGTGCTGGCAGGGTTTCTCCAAGGTTTCCAGCGTGCGGCTCGAATTGCTTTGTATTCAACCGACTCCGACGTTGAGGAGGTGCGGTGGGCCAAGCTACGCCGTCCGTAACTTCCACTGAGTAACAGCATCTCACCCCAGTTAGTTTACTTTCACTCATGAATGAAATAGTTACGTAGAAAGGTACTGGTGAAGCTGCAGTAGTAAAGCATGCCTTTTTGAAAAAGGTATTGTTAACTCGTCATCATAATTCAAAATAGTAAGTTAAAATGCTTTCCGATATTAGGTGTTTGTGGCTCCCCTGCCAGTTTGGTTTAAAGTCTTTCTTTGTTTGGTTTTCAAACTTACTTGCTGCTGTTTGGAGAACTCTCATGAAAGGGAGAACTGCAAGCTTCTGTAATCAAAGGAGTGGCAAACTTCCAAAGTAAAGATTAGAAATACACTCATGCTAGCAAGGAGATCTTTCTGGCAGATGTAAAGGGGGGGGGGGGTGAAAAAGCAGCTGATGTTCCCTTAAGAAAAAAACACAAAACTAAGAAGTGATACCAGTAAATGGTATAATGGTATTTGGAATAAAGCAAACGATACCTTTTATGCTTTGTAAGGATTAACCCATCTTTGAACGTGTTCCAGAGATTGGGCACCTCCCCCGTGTAGCATAGTAGAAGTAGACATTGTCATAGATAAAAGCTTGTAATTAAAAGCTATAACCTAAAAGAGTATGTGTTCTTATTTGTATATTTAGCTGCTATTAGATAAAGTTTGTGTGCTGAATTGGTTTTATATGTAACTGTATATTGGAATACCTGTGGGAAAATAAAGTGAAAAATTGTGTTTGTTTCTGTATCAGAGAATAGTCTGCTTGCATTACAGTTCTGATTGTGGAGTTCAGATTGGTAGTATTTTGTTCAGAATTTCTTTCAACCAAAATAGATCACTGTGCAGTGTTTGATGCTGCAGATATGTTAGATGGTCATTGAATGCTTAACACTTGGTTGTTGCTGGGTACTTGTTATTTTAAACAACTGAAGATTTTTGCTGTGGTACATCTTTGGACAAAGTCAACCTATGGACAATTCATTTTTATTTTTCAACAGTGAATTTATTGCAGAAGATGGTAATGAGAAGTTTTGGCAGTTCTTGGAAACTGTACGAGAATTAACAGTTTATAAGCAAGGAGGTAAGTTAAACAGCATGCTAGTTTTAATATATTATCTTGCACTGTATTTAACTTTTAAACATCAAGCTAACACCTAAACTAGTTCTGGTCAGGCAAAGCCTAACTCTTCCACTGTTGCTTACTAGGTAGTTTTCTTTCAGAAAGTGGTAGCGTATTTTCCTCTGAGCTCTACCTGTAAAGGAGTTCTAAAAGCAAGAAAAAGAGATGGACTGAACTGCTGTTGCAATATGGAACAGAAGTATAGAGATTAAAGATACCTACCTTCTTACATGACTCGTAAAGAGCCTATAGAATATTCAGACTTCATGTCTAAAAGTGAGCCACCCCAGAAGCAGTTTACTGGAAATTACAGAGATTAATAATGAAAAATTTGGAAACGTACCACCCTCCAGTAAAAACAGGTTGGTCGATATTACACCTGTTTGGTAGGTAAATAGATGAACAAGGTGAAAAATCTTCCAAGGTAAGGCTGTTTCATTTTGCTCTTTACTTCAGAATAGTACAGCTCTTTAGACATGAGTGTGAGGACCTAACACTGCCACTAGAAAAGGCTTCAGGTAAATGGAATGTTACATTAATAGGCAAAAGCTAACAAATAGTGGAAAGATCATGCAGGAAATGGCAGTGAGTGACAGAATTGAGTCCTTGCTACGTGAAAAATCCTGTGTATAGGAGGGAGGACTTAAGAAACAACATGCTTCAACAATTGTGACTGACTGAGTACAAGTCAAAAAGAGTTTGTGATGTCCATGTGGATAGGTCAGTGAGCATGTTAACTGAGTGCTCAGAAATGCCCAAAGCAGCCGATAGACTTCAAAAAATTACTAGGAGAGGAACAGGGACCGACATGGTAAGCAACATTTTGCTGCTTATGATTCCGTGATGCGCTTTTGTGTTGAGTAAAACATGGTGTTCTACTTTACTGACTCCCTGTATTTTCATTTCTTTAGAAAGGATATAGTAGAAGCAGAGTATGTACAAAGAACTGTGGTTATAGTTGTGGGATATCGACTGGGGAGGTAGAAAAAAAATCCCAAAAATTACTGCAAGCTGATGAAAACTGGGGATAGTCTGAGGTCAGAAGTATAAACAAAACCAGAGAGAACCGCTGAGAACAGTAGGCCCGGGTGATGAATGCTGCTCAGAGCCATTCTGTGTAAGGGCACGAGGACACAGAAAATGGAAGTAGGTGCAGAATTTGACCTGTGGTCAGCTGCTAGTAGCATTTGTTGAGGCAAGTACTGTTGGCTAGTGCTGTTTAAGGTCTTTGTCAATGCACAGGACACTGGCATGGGTTATACCCTCCACAAGGTTGTGAATGACACAATACTGGGAGGAGAAGTTGAGAAGCTGGAGGGTAGGGCTGCTGTTAGAGGGGCCTTGGCAGGCAGGAGAGACAGGCCAACAGAAGCATCGGGAAGTTCAGCAAGGGAGCTTTATGGACTCCAGCACATCGACTGGACTATTCTTGGCAACAGTGCAACCTGGGCACTGACTGACTGACTGGGAACTGCTTTTTGAGAAACAGACCTGGGGATTCTTCTCAACAGTGAGTTGCGTTAAATTCTTATGGCTGAGAATGCCAGCTACATTCTAGGCTGCATCAGCAAGAGTGCAGCCATCAGGTCACAAAAAAGTGATTGTTCCACTGTGTGTGGCGCTTGTGAGGCCACCTCTGGAGTACTGGGCCCACGTTGGGGCTCCCTGTTAAAAGAAAGGCAAGACATACCGATGGAAGGGATCATAAGAAACATGAAACTATAACAAAGAAGCTTAAATGTTTTCTAGTTGTTAGTAGTTTTTATTATTACAGTTTGTATTCCTGCATACGTAGTGATCTAATGATGTAACTGTTATACTAATCCCTGTTTCTACTAAGGAGTGTAGTGGATGAATGTAGACACAAGTTATCACTTTAAATCATTAGACAAAATAATTCAAACAAAAGCAGTCTTGGCCCTTGGCGAATAATTGGGATAACTGTAGGATAAGAGAGACTCTTAAATAGCTCCACTCCCAACAGCTCAGCCTTGGGAGAGCAGATGCGCAGGACCTTGAAGATAGGGAGGCTGCAAAGTAACCACAAGACTGTAACAAAGCAGCCTTGAAGGACACGGTGTATGTGATTTTAAAACTGAGTTTACACAGAAAGTGATGAAGAGTACAAGCCTTCATCTGAAGACCCCCGACAACCACCTGGGGACGCTAACAGACATGTGTGAAAGACATTAACATATCCTAATTAGTTCTCGGAAAGGCCATGAATATGCTAAGCATTTCTCGGAAATATGATGAATATGTATATTGTAATTGTATTTAACCTGGAATGAGAGGGTGTTTGGTGCACACGTTTGGAGGAGAGATGCCCCGTGTGCCCGGCGCCGTAATAAAGGATACCTGCTTAACAGTATGCATTGTACTGTTAGGTTGTTAACGGATCTTCGAATCAATACTGGATCAAATCTAGGAGAGGATCACCACAATGGTTAGGGAACTGGAACAGACTTCTGAGGATAAGCTGAGGCCTGGGTTTTATTCGACCTGAGGAAGAGAGTAATAAGGAGAGACCTTTTATCTTCAGCTTCCTAACAGAGAAGATGGAACCAGACCCTTCCTGAAGGTGCACAGTAATATGAAAAAAAGCAATGGGCACAAGCTGAAATTGGCAATTTTGGTTAGATACTAGGGAAAATGTTTCTGCAATGGGGTTGAGTAAGCACTGGAACAGGCTGCCCTAGAAGGCTGTGCAATCTCCGTTCTCGGAAATACTTTAAACTCTACTGCACGAGGCCCTGAACAGCCTAATCTAACACTGAAATTAGATCTCCTCTAAGTACATGTTTGGATGAGGTGACCTCCAGAAGTCACTTTTGACTTAAATTATTCTTTTTTTAAATGAGTGGTTTAGATGCAGCTGGTACTGCTTTGAGACAAGACTGATGTATTAGATGATGTGCCAGGGTTTATCAGCCATCTCTCGTCTGCTTACTTGGACCAGCTTTCCAAGGAATTTGAAGTTTTAGTGACATTTATGATTAGTGACACATATGTCTGTTGGTAAAGCATGTAGCTAACAGCTAATTTTACTTCACCTGGATAAACTCTGTGTGATTGTGAATAACTAAGTTACTGTTAGGGTGATCTGCATGAGCTATCTTGCCAATGAAATGTTAAATGCTGGTAGTGGGGAGCCTTGAGAATGTACTAAAATATTACTTTAATTAAGGATATTAAGCAATTGATGTATGTATTTATCATTATGACCAACAAACTCCTATGTTTATAATGCAGGAAAATTTAAAGTTCTGGCACCAAGTGGTTTTCCTAAAAGTCAGTTCATAGTTGGGGTAGTATTATACAAGCAAACCAATGCTCTTTATGAACAGGATGAGGAGGAAGGAGTCAGTTTTAGAGGAAAAGAAAGTGGTTATTTAATGTCTGCATTCAACATCTACAATAAAACGGTCCGCTGAAGTGAAGAATATTATACCGAAATACTGGAGTGGCACAGTTACTGAGAGCTGTGTAATAGTATACGTCTGAGGAGAAGATGGTTCTCTGCATGGTGTGGAGTGGGTTCTGCCTTAGCTGTTGCATGTCGAGACACATTGACACAGAGGGATGTTCATGATGCATTAAGGCTGAAGTAACAGTAACTACTTGAGCAAATGAAAGGATCTGGCTTAAAAAGGATTGGTTGGGGTGACTGACTTTTCAGTGATGCTGTGGATGATATCAAAAGTAGATAGGATGAATAACTGGGAAATAAAAGTGTTGTTTTTAAACAGAAACTTTTTCGTAGAAGGTGAAGAATTACTAGATTTGAAGCTGAAAAATGGGGTTTATAGGAGAATTGGATTATAGATTTGTATCCTAATGTACTGTTGAGTGTTTGAGAAGTCATGAAGTTTTAAAGCTAGAAGGCAACTTAATAAAATATGGTGGCTTTTTTTTTTAATTTTAAATCATCCCTTGGATGATTTCCAGTCTATTGCTTATCAGTTCTCAAAACTCATTATTTGAAATTTAGAATAATCAAATCAACATCTGTTGTTAACTTGCTCATTTAAAATATTTAGCCTTAGCAAATTAGTTCTAGTAATAATCTGTTTAGCTGTGATACATATATAGCAATTTAATGGGTTTGGTAGGAACAATGTATGTGGAATTTGGTAGAGCATTTAGTCTGGTGATGTATTTGGTTGCTTTAACATTTTCCTTAATATGAATTCAAATCAACTTGGGTGTCATTGAGATTATACACTATGAAAATCATCAAAAAGTTAAAATATTAATATATTAAATTAGAGTGTAGTCTTCAGACAACATTGTATATGTCTGCTTAATATGCAGCATGCTTGCTGCCAGACGTATGGAAGATTTGGGGATACAGGTGATGCTATTTTGGGCTTCATGTATATTATAAAAAATCAAAGCTGCAAAAATTTCATATTAAAACCAGCACAGTTACAAACCACTGACGACTGCATTTTAAACTTGCTGCTGGTTTTATATCTCAGAAGGTTAATTTAGGAACATGGAATGAATGTAAGTAGCCAGTTCCCTGCTGACTAATTGTAACTTGAGTGTTTACTGTCTTCCCAAGTGGCTCAGTTTATATATTGAATTTTCAGCAGCCTCTTAAATATATATTAACCCCCCCCCCACACACAAGCATATTAATAGGGAAACTATTTTCTCTGAAAAAAATACAACAGTATATTACATAAACGACAATCATGTAAATTATTTGTTGTAATCGAGAAGGCTATACATTATTCACAAATAAATTAGAGAAGTATTTTTAACATACATATCAACCTTAAAGATTCAAGAGGAATCAGTTTCACAAGTGTAGCACTTCTATAGTAATCATGCAATAAAATAAAGTATTCACTCTCTGCTGGCATCTTGCTTGAATGTCATAGGAATTTGACTGGCCAGTGATTGCTTGAGCTGCCGTTACCTGGGATCTCTTAATTCCCTAGCTGATCTATGGATACAGATACACACATTGATGCAGTTGGAAGAATCCTCATACTCCCATCCCTCAAAATAATGATTCCAGCACCCTGTGCTCTTCTGACTAATTATGCCCATTATGTTTACTCTCCCTGCTGCCTGTGCATCAGTACTTTGAATTCTCCTGTGGGCCACCAGCATGTATTCAGATTAATTTTGTGCTGCGTATGCTGGAAACTGAGGAGCTGTTATACAGACCTTTACTTTCCTCTTAGGACTATCCTGGTTGTTTCCCTTTAATTATTTTTAATCTACCTGTGATGTGAGATACTGCTGTAGATTGTGGATAGTAAATGTTAATGTTTAAATATGTGTCTGCTTAGCTAACTGTTCAGTTCTTTTTGTAGTCAGTGTAATCAATTTGGCTACAAGAGTTGAGAGAGCTATTCAGCTGACAAATTTAGGCATCTTTAGAGTGAGCTAAATAGCTTTTCAGGTTTTGTTGGCTGCTAGGCTGTGTCTCTCATGGCTAGAATGGTAATTTACAAATATGTAGCTCATACACATGTGTTCAGATGTCTGAAATCTGGAACTGTATCCAATTAATGTCTCGTTTGTTTATTTTTAAGTCAACTTTGTTAATGAATTTAGTGGTTAATGAATTTAGTGGTAATATGACCAGAAACATCTGTTTCTCCGTGGCTCCCTGTAACATGCTAAGAAATTTATTATGATTTCAACTCTTTGGCAAATAGTGCAGTGTGAAAATGTTCCTGGAGAGCAAGTAGTTACCAAGTTTCAAGGAGCAAGCACTATGTGAAAATAATTTGCAAAACTGAAACCATAGTTCTGTATGTAATAAACTTTAAAAAATGTTTTTGCATTAGGTGGATCATATAGCATTTGATGTGGATTAATTTATCTTGATGAAGTTTAAAGTACAGTTACAGTCTGAATGAAGCCAACAGCGTTAATGTAAGGTGAAGTAGTAGGAGTGGATGTATGGTTTGATAAATGTAACCTTGCCAATATGTTATACAATCTTTTTTGGAGGCACATGACAAATTATGGTTTGGTTGGTGGTTGTTTTTTTTTACTTGTTAAAACCATCATTGTCTTAATCATCTTTCAGAGCAAAAATGTCAGCTATTTTATATACAGCAGTGAAAGCACAGCTGGAATTTGCAAGCCAAAGAATTTAAATACTTGTGGAAAAAATAATTTATTGAGGTGGTATCTTTAGAATTGTATATTGAATAACTCTTCATTGTGTTCAATAGGATGTTATTTGGGGCTGAGTGGAGAGGCAGAAATTTCAGCTTGAAGTTTTTAGTTCTGTGGAGATAATTTGAAGAAAATTTGAAAGTATAGTTATTGCAAAGACATTTCAGTCTGGAAGTATTTGCCGCTTCCAAATTTTTTACGCTCACTGCTTGGAACTTGTGAAGCCAAATTTATCTCATTTGCTATGGCTATGTGTAGGTTTAGAGAACATAGAAGAGATGGGGGTTTTGTCCATTGAATTTGATGTTAGACAGTAGTGATCGTCCGCAATTTATGGGAAGGCAGCTTTGTAGAAATGCAGATCATACGCTTTTGTAATCTTAGGGGGTTCGGGGTTTTTTTACTAGTGAATTACAGCAAACTCAGCCTTTCTAAATAATGAGTTTTAAAAAGGAAGAAAAGGCAGAAAGGAGAAAGATCCTAGAAGCATGAAGAACAAGAGGAGGTTAGGGGTTGTAAAGAGAAAAATAAGAGGATAGGAAGTGCTTAGTTACAAAAATTGTATACAGAACTGCTGGGAGCAGTTAATGGATATTTCCAAAACTACGGGCTGCAGGGCTATTGTGTGTTTGCTGGAACCTAGGCCGTGGTGAGGGAATGGCATTTTGATTGCTGCACTCAGAATTTGATACGAGTACTTCCGAGATCTGCTGCAGCTGAGGCAGGTAAACTCTGGCAGGTTAAATGATTTGAGATGATTTTCATACTGTGTAAAAATTTGCCGCCACTTTGGGTCCCTGAAGGAGTTTACTACTGCGACAATCATTCCACTTTCACAGCAAGAGCGCCTTTAAAATAAGGTGTTGACCTAAGAACACAGATAAATTCAAGCTGGACAGCTAGAATCATTTCTCCCTGCAACTCACTTTGCTGCAAATTTTCACCTTTATAGGACAATATTTGTATTACACGTGAAAAAGATCTTTAATCACTGCAGTTTCCAGGTAGTATCTATCAATGTAAGTAAAATACATGCTGACTATGTAGGTTTATTTGGGGGGGGGGGACGACACACACACATAAATTGGCAATTCTAGACTGCCTCACGTTTGTTTCAGCTGTTCCTCCTGTGTAACAGCAACCTCTGGAACAGGGATGGTGCACAATGCTTGGTATGGTCACAGCTCTGGCGCTCTGATTCTAATTTGTTTGTGTTCAAGCGTATCATAATAGTACAATGTATATAGCCTGATTTGAAATTCTGGTGAGCTTTGTTCCTTAAAGAGATACAGGTCTTTTTCACAACTTGATAAAAGAATATTACAACCTCTTTTTAGTTAGGCTACTTTGCCGTACAGTCAAAGGACAACATGAGAATATTCACTTGAATATGCCTGTAGAAGAAAAAATGAACGTTAATTATTTCCAAGCAATGTTCTTTATTGTCACTTCTGTCATTCCTAGACAATAGCCACCTTTCTTCTTACTTGGAGTCCTAATTTTGGCCTGGAGAAGGCAAGACATGCAAGGAGGGGGGAAGCCACATGTTGCATGCATTGTCATACTCTTGTTTATCACGTATCTTTAAGGAAGAAATAGGGTATGTGAGAGTAGCCCAAAGAATGTCACTTTAGAAAGTTTTTATTTATGTAAGTTGTATGGTTGGAGTGTTCCAAGGCGAAATGTGAGGAAGTCATTTGTGAAATAATGCTGGTTGAAAGTAACAGTCAACATTTGCATTAAAAGGCTAGCATAAGCTTGAGAAATAGAAGTAAATGAATAAGCTCTATTCAAGACTTTCCGTATGGGTCTGTAGGGAGGCATTATTGTCTTGAGTGGATTTTTATATTGCTGAAAATGATTTAGATGTTAACTAGCGCTGTTGCACTCACTTTTGTTGTATTTGTCTTGCATTAGGCCTTTGGAATTGGTAGTAAAGGAAACAGTAATTAGTGGACAATGTTCAAGACTTTTGAACTGCCAAGCAGCACTAACATAATATTTGCCTATTATGTAGCACAGGTAGATATGCCACATCTTTTATGGCTAAATACTAAAAGTTGTCTTTTTTTTTTTCTTGAACAGATTCAGAGTATTCCTATTACAATTTAATCTTGAAGAAAGCAGGACAATTTTTATCCAATTTGCAAGTCAATCTATTGAAATTTGCACTTTCCATACGGGCATATTCTCCAACTGTTCAGATGTTTCAGCAGGTGACTATATTGTCTGATATATTTGGTACATGATTTTGTGTGGTATTTGGCTGCAGAATAAAGAATGTTCATTATTACAGTTCAGTAAAATATATGCCGACATTATTTGGAATCAAACATGATCCGTTTATGAAGGTGATGCTTTGTAAGCTGGTTATATTCACAGGAACAAATATTCATGTTTAATTGTATGGATAGCAGTATTTTCAGGGTAGAATTTTTGGAATTGTTCATTTTTAAAACTCAGGTTGTGGTTATTTTTTGCATTGCTTTAAATAATCCTGTGGGAGTTCAGACATTCCCAAAGTAGCAAACTTCCTGTAGCTTCAAGTCATTTATATTTGTTACTTAGTGGGCTTGTCATCTCTCTCATTATTTCAGTATTTGAAAAGTTGAAAGATAGAATAGTCAAATACCTGCTTTGTTAATGAAAAAATGGGAGGATGTAAATTCACTGTGCCTCTAGCCTAAAACTGCTCCTCCTACTTTTAGCAATGCCACCTTCAAGGTAAAGTGAGAAATCCATGTTTCTGGAAGGTAATAAACTGTAATAAAGTTAGGGTTTTTTGCAAGTGTTCTCTGGAGGAATATCATAATCTCAGGCTCATATCTTTTCATTTTTATCTTTCGGCTTGTGAATCCAGAGTCATTGACATGCATTCATATGACGCCCACTTTACATGGGAATAGCTCTATAGGGTTAAAAAAAAAAAAAAGATGGGGGAGTGGGAAGGCGAGAGAGCCAAAAATTTATGTTAGTTGCTTGGGTTTTATTGGTTGGCAGTCAAATCTTTGTACATTAACATGATCGCTGATAACGACTCAAAAATATCTCAGAGTACAGGCTGTAATTTCAGTTTATGGAGGAGATTTCTCAGCCCTGTCTTTACAGAACATAAATGGACTTGCATTTTCTGGAGTATAACTGTATTTGATAGACTACATCTCACAAAGGTTATACAGTCTTAATCTTCTAATATTTTCCATTACTTTTTCGCATGTACCCAGTTTTGAATGGGCTTAATTAGAAACACAACTCAATGGCAGCTGCTGAATTATTTTAATCAAAGGAATGTGAGTTTAAGTTGAAGTGCAATCAAAGCATTCTGGTTGAGTATAATTGTTGAAATATTAGATTGCAGCTGATGAACCTCCACCAGAAGGCTGCAGTGCATTTGTGGTTATCCATGAGAAGCACACCTGTAAGACTAATGAAATAAAAAAGCTGCTGAAGAAGGCTACTAAGAGGTAAATGTAATGATCTGTTTTAAGAGGAAGAATAGATTGCTAAAGAGGAAAATGTATTATTGCATATATACTTGTGGTAATTTGAAATTTTATGTTCTACTTACTTTATAATGCCAAGCCCATAAATCCCTGTTTACTGAATATTTAAAGACATACCCGTTTAAAGTATATGTTATTTTAAAAGAGTTACTTTTGGTTTGGGAATATTTTGAACACTTACTGTTACGAGAATTCATCAATTATGAATCCAAGTAGGGTTTTAAAATAAAATCCTAGAGCTTTGCTCCTCTAACCACATGGAAAATTTTGTATTTCTTCTCTTTTTTTTTGATGTGGGATAGTCAAGTTACAATTCCAGTGTACTTTCTGTACAAGCTTACCATTTAATTTGTCTAAGACAGTACTTCTGTCGACAGATCTTTCTGTGTAGTCAGTGCTGCTGCATTTGAGGTTTTCTGGATTGTAAGGGCTTGGCACAGGAGTGGAAGAGGAGTCTACCTCAGCTGGCATGACCTTTCTTCACCTTATGCTAGCCTTTGCACCTATCAAGCCTTTCTGCAGGCTTTGTCCTGCGGAAACTAGCGTCAGTCCAGAATGAATTTGAGCTGTGAAGTAAAATATGTAGAACCTATCAAAATAACAAATAATAACACAATAATGAAAGCAAAATGTTTAATCTCTGTAAAAATGAATTAATTTGTATTTTTTCAAAACCTATATTTAGTATTTTTTTTTGGTTTTTTTTCCGGCAATGGTCAAGGTCGCCATAATACACATTAGTGTCTGTACCCTCAACCACTTCCTGGAGTTATGTAGAGCTGAAAGATGATTTAGTAGGGCAGATTTCTTGGATTTTGCTTTCTGTCAAAAATATATTGGAAAAAAAAAAACCCTGAAAACCTATACATTTGTCTCTTTGGGGATGGTTGATTCTGAAAACAATTTTGTGCTCTATATGTGTGATTTATGGTATTTTCCAAGGCCATTGATACAATTACAACCTACTAAATCATTGCCTTCTACTTACCCAATAGCCAAGGTTTCTGCAAAAGCACTTCAGTGTCTAGTTTGCTATGTCCCATTTTTAGCTATTACATTCTGCCTAGCAAATGTCTCTTACTTTCTTACATAAATTATTTGTACTATATTTTGACTTTTAAAATGGTGTTTAATTCTTCTGGTCATATCAAGGCATCATGAGACCTTAACATTTTTTCACAAGGTCTGAATATACTCTTCTTCTAAGGCACTTGACTGGATTCAGCACATTCTCCTTTCTGGAGGTACTGTCCCCAAATTTACAAGATTCGGGAAAATCATGATACTAAACAATAGAATCCCGAAGTATTCAGAATTGAAAGAGTTAGACTTCTAGGAATTATTAACTTCAAGAACTCGGAACAAAACTGAAGTTCTTTCTATTTAATCCTTCTTGTGTTTTGGATAGTTTTGTGTGTACCAGTCACCTTACAACCTTTAGAGCTGCAGGGACAGAGTCTTCATAAATTTCCTCTCCTTCTCCCCACCCCAAAAGTAGTTGAGTCACTCAAATATTTAGAGTTCCTGGAGACAGACTTTGAGAAAAATATGTTGACCTTCAGGTAATTGTTTCCAGTATTATTTACAATTGTACTCTGGGTAGCAGCGGCTTTTCATTTGTGCTGGAGATGTTTAGCCTAGGTGGTAGAAATAGGGCTGTGCTCCTGTTGTGTCTTTTCTATATGGTGAGCAAATGATATATATATGGGACAGTGTGCAATCTCACTGTTGGTTCCTCTAAACCAGTCATTCTTTTTCTCTATGGCTTTTATGAAAAGATACCTTTTGTTTTATTGATTCGCTTTTTATTTTAAACTATTTTCCTTTGTGTTTCGTTTTCTTTTTCTGTCTTCTGTCTGTCATGACTCTTCCACTTAAGCTAGGCCAACTTAAGCTAGGTTTCACTTGTGTCCTAAAGTTCCCCATATTGGATGAGGACATTAGAAATGTTCTATTTTTAGGGATGATAGTTTCAAATCTCACTGGGAGAGAAAGAAGAGGCAGAAACATTATTTTGTGCAGATTCATCAGCTCAACCTGAGATCTAGGAAGTCTGAGGCACTTGGAACTCACGAGACCCCAGATAGTCTGCATGTCACGACCAAGATTTTGCTTCATCCAGTTCTTTATGCAGCAGCTACTGTGATTTGGTTTGTTGCACTTTCAGATATGTTGCAATGGACTGCGTGGCTCTAATTGGAAGTATTTTGTGTGGATGTGCAATGAGCTGCTCAAGGGCTCTAGATGTTTCAAAGGAAGATCTTCGGTGATTAAATGGTTGGGATTGCTTGTCTTGCTAACTGTCCAAAACACAACACTAGTATTTCTGGGACTGTTGCTGCCAAGAGCAGAAGCATTGATGGGAGTCACATTTTGCCCAAAACAGTCAGTTCCTTAGAAGGTTTTTCAGTATGTATGTCTGCTGTCTTCTGTCCATCACATTCATTCTGCATCTCGTCTTGGCAGCTCTCTAGGCAAGCGTATAGTTGCCTGTAGTACCATAGTAACTGGTTAGCAAGTGCTGAACTTCACATCCATGTATTTTTTTCTTTTTTTGTCTGCCTAACTGCTTCTCCTTCCCTTTCAGGCAGCCTTCTCATGAGACTCTCTTATGGGAGGAAATAAATTAGCTTGCAGCTCCAAGAGCAAGAGAATCAGTTATTTCTCAATACTATTCAGTGTCGAAGAGGAACAGAGAACAGAGGCTTGTCTTGGATTTACAAGGGCTGAATGCTTTAATTCTCCAATCCAAGGTTGTTATGGTAGCCCTGTGCAGTGTTATTTCACTGCAACACTTAATTTTTTAGTGAAGCTGGGTCATTATAGCATGAAAATCTTCCTGTGAGACTGTCAGTGTTCAGGAAAGTCGTGACAGCACTTGGTACCCACCTTTTGAGAACAGGAGTCATGACTAATTAAGAAAAGAGAAGCTCCCTTGATTTAGGTTTTCAACTCTTTATAAATGACTGTGGCGGTGCTTGTCTGTCTGGATATGAGAAGGAAGTTGCACAAGTCACGTCCAGTGTGTATGCTTTTTCATTGGGGCAAATCTGGATCTGTTCTGGAACAGAGCTTACTTATTCAGGAGTTGTTTCAGACTCCCCTATGACACTTATTTTGTCTGCCTTGTCCTGTGATGGCAGTGGGAAAGCTTGCCTAATATTTCTGTGGCATGTGGCTGCATGCACCTAAGCTAACTCTCAAACCAGGCCCCTCCTTTTGACTCTGCCTTAGAAATGTGGTCTTTGATTGCGTATCTATCAAGCTTACATAGGATGTTGATGTTAAGGCCCTGCGTAACCTGGTACAAATCACCCCTGCTTTGAGGGAGAAATTAGAGCAAATGACCTCCAAAGGTCCTTTGCAATATAAATTATTCTGTGATTTTTGTACTGAAGATATTTGTAAGCTTTGCATCACAAACTGTGGCATGTGGAATTCTGCTCACACCTTTGCAGTATGACTTTTCAATGAGCATCTAGTACCCACATTTCTGCAGTGCATGTTGGATTAAAGTTTCTCAACCCGCCTTGAAGATTTTTGGAGGGATTTTGCTGGTCTTTCAAGGGTAACTATGGAAAGGCAACTTTGAAAAAGAAGTGTACTCATCAAAAATTAGGACCTTGAGTATATCAACCATATACCCTGTTACTTTTTCGTCTTTCCCAGGATTTATTTAAAAGATGTTTGTAATCATCTAAGAAATCATTGCATGTATAGAAAGTGTAACTTTTCTACAGTCATGGCCTTCAACAAGGAGGGTAGGTAGGCGATCAAAATTTGCAAAGTTAGCTAAATTAATAGAGCTTGATGGTGTAATAGAAGCGTGACTCCAGTTAGTTTCCATGTGTGTTAGTAGCTTTCTCAAACTTCAATGAATATCCCTCTGATATTCTGTTACTCAGATTGATCTGTACATCTCTAGTTTCATGTGCATCATTTAAATTAAAAGGTGCAAGCTGTAACTGACTTGCACAAAATCTCAGTGCTGTACTTTTCGTTTGCTCTTTGTGTTGTGATTTGATAAATATATTAAAATTATTTATAGTTGATGCTGATTTTTCAGTTTCTTTGACTTAATTTGAAAATTTGTGTTCTAAGTTGTTGTGGTTTAACCCCAGTCGGCAACTAAGCACCACACAGCCACTAACTCACTCGTCCCCTGCAGTGGGATGGGGGAAAAGAATTAGAAGGGCAAAACTGTGAAAACCCGTGGGCTCAGATAAGAATGGTTTAATAATTGAAATAAAATAATAATAATATTAGTAATAATAATAATAAAGTTGTAATTAAAAGGAAAATAAGAGAGAAAGAAATAAAACCCAAGAAAAACAAGTGATGCAAATTAAAACAGTTGCCTACGACCAACTGATCGATGCCCAGCCACTCCCAAAGCAGCAGCCCCCCAGCCAACCTTCCCCGTAGATTTATTGCTGAGCACAATGTCATACGGCATGGAATATCCCTTTGGTCAGTTGGGGTCAGCTGTCCCGGCTGTGTCTGCCCACAGCTTCCCATGCACCCCCAGGCTGCTCGCTGGTGGGGTGGTACGAGGAGCACAAAAGGCCTTGACATTGTGTAAGCACTGCTCAGCAATAGCTAAAACACCCCTGTATTATCAACACCATTTTCAGCACAAATCCAAAACATAGCCCCATACTAGTTACTACAAATAAATTTAACTCTATCCCAGCCCAAACCAGCACAGTTCTTTTGTCAGTATTCATGATTATTTTGTGATTATATTAATATGGCTTTTATACTTCTAGCATATAAGCCCTTAATGGTATTTCTGATTATGAAGTAGAAAACTGCTGCTGTTTTTATTTATTTTCTGAATTTATAATATCACAATTATTTGTTTTTAAACCAGACCCAGGCCATATCTTTTTAAGGGGGATCATAAATTCCCAGCTCTCAAAGAGGACGGCCCAGTGGTTGTTCTTTATGCAGAAATGGGTACGAAAGACTTTGTTAAATTCCACAAAATTTTGTCTGAGAAAGCGCAAAAGGAGGAAATTGTTTATGTTCTCCGGCATTATGTTCAGGTATGCAATTTAAATTAACATTTATTCAGTAAACTTAGTAATCTGTCTTTATTTTTCTTGGTTTTTGACAAAACACATTTTCTACATTTGTTTTTGCATTTGCCTAAATCATGTGCAAAATATTCTGATTTTATAAGCTTCTAGATGAAATGATTCACCTAATATAAACTTTGAAGCTGGGAAAGCATGATAATATTGTCTAATCCTGCATGCAAGCCCTGCATGGATTTTGAAATACCTGTTTTTTTGTTACATGTCTGGGTTTTGTACGTTGTACGAAGATCTTGGGTGAATCTTGGTGCAACAGACTGAACATACTAGTAAAAGAATTAGAAAAATGGGAGCTAGAATAGAAAATCAAGCTGAACAATAATTGCACGTATTTTACATATTCTTAGTATAATCTCATGTTCATTGCAGTAGAGCGGCATGGGCTATTGGAGTCAACGTCACTGGTCAGTTTTTCAGCGTTTGCATTCCACAGCATCAGTATTTCAAACATAATGTTTCTGAATGCTTTTCTTAACTAGCTCTTCTCTCTGAAGAAACAACACAAGACAAGTATCAGTACATGGAACTGTATTGTCCCCAGTTTTGGTTATTGGAAGTTTTTGGTAATTTATATTCAAAGAACAGCTCTTAAATAGTGCAGCTAATACAAGAATAATCTATGGAGTGTGAGATTGCTGTGATTTACATAGACCAGGCATTTCAGGAAGATGAGATCCATAGTTTGCAGATGACTGAGGTGTTTGCTCACAGTAATGAAACAGAGAATTTGAGGAAACCGATCTTAAATTCTAAGTCGTGTAGGGGTATAGTTTTCACTGAACTTTAGGTTCTTTTATGCACCTTTTTTTTTTTTTTTCCATTTAAATATCTACAGTGTCCTGGCTCTGACATGACCATGGTCCCCCCAAATGCCTGTTATCTTCCTCCCTATACTTCCTCTCTCTTCCGACTGCACCTTTTCCTCCTTCCTCACAACATCTGGTTTTATTTTTTGGTTCCCACTGAGGTGGATTCTCTGTCCTTCTCTGCATTAAATGCCAGAAGAGGGAGCATTGAGAGCAGAAGAGATACAGTCTTTCTGCTGTCATTTTTTTTGCTGGTATCACTGAGACTGCTTAGAGAGTACAGTGCGCTCTCTGCATTGAGGTTTGCTTGGAGGACCAAAATAGAATAAAATCACAGAACCACAGAATGGTAGGGGTTGGAAGGGACCTCTGTGGGTCATCTAGTCCAACCCTCCTGCCAAAGCAGGGTCACCTACAGTAGACTGTAGAGGACCTTGTCCAGGCGGGTCTTGAGTATCTCCAGAGAAGGAGACTCCACAATCTCCCTGGGCAGCCTGTTCCAGTGCTCCGTCACCCTCAGAGGGAAGAAGTTCTTCCTCATGTTCAGACAGAACTTCCTGTGCCTCAGTTTGTGCCCATTGCCCCTTGTCCTGTCACTGGGCACCACTGAAAAGAGCTTGGCCCCATCCTCCTGACACCCACCCTTCAGATATTTGTAAGTATATATTAGGTCCCCTCGCAGCCTTCTCTTCTTCAGGCTGAACAAGCCCAGCTCCCTCAGCCTCTCCTTGTAGGAGAGATGTTCCAGTCCCCTCACCATCCTTGTAGCCCTCCGCTGGACTCTCTCCAGTAGCTCTTCATCTTTCTTGAACTGGGGAGCCCAGAACTGGACACAGTACTCCAGATGAGGCCTCACTAGGGCAGTGTAGAGGGGAAGGAGAACCTCCCTCGACCTGCTGGCCACACTCCTCTTGATGCACCCCAGGATCCCATTGGGCTTCTTGGCAGCCAGGGCACACTGCTGGCTCATGGTTAACCTGTCGTCCACCAGGACCCCCAGGTCCCTCTCCGCAGAGCTGCTCTCCAGCAGGTCCACCCCAAGCCTGTACTGGTGCATGAGATTGTTCCTCCCCAGGTGCAGGACCCTGCATTTGCCCGTGTTGAACCTCATCAGGTTCCTCTCTGCCCAACTTTCCAGTCTGTCCAGATCACGCTGAATGGCAGCACAGCCTTCTGGTGTATCTACCACACCTCCCAGTCTGGTGTCATCAGCAAACTTGCTGAGGGTACACTCTAACTCTTCATCCAGGTCGTTGATGAAGAAGTTAAACAAGGCTGGGCCCAGTACCGACCCCTGAGGGACACCCCCAGCCCTGTTGGGTTTTCAGTTGTGGCCTGGAGGATTCTCAGTATGGAATGATTCTTAGAAATTGTAGGCTAAAGCTGAAAGGCTTTTAAGAAATTGCTACTGTGCATGTGCAAATTGCATTTTGGAAAAGGGATTTTCATACATTTGCAGCAAATTAAGGCCCATTTTCATAAATAAGTATGTACTGAGTAATTACTCTATTGAATGTCAAACTTCTACTCTGTAGTTAGAAATACTTATTTTCCTTAATAAGTGGCAACCTGTTTTTAGCAGTGATACCTTAATACATTTTCTTAATCCTCCTTTCAGATATTGATTAACTCTTTCATCAAAACTCTCTGAGTCAGTCTGATGCAGAAATAGAGAATTTCCTCCTAACATGCTGAAGTCTGGCAAAATTACAAAGAAATTAGTAACAGTTTAGAATGTGAATTGTAAGGCGTCAGTAATTCTATAGGATGCTACTAGCTCTGCCTGTTCTAATCCTTCTGATATTATGTGAAGGGACTACAATTCTGACACAGCCTTTCTGTGGTCTGCAGAAGATAAAGGAAGTCTTTACTTTCTATTACACACCTTCTCAATGGACTGTCAGTATGCCTTATGTGACTCTTATAATTTGTTTGGTGTAATATTTTGTACTTTGAATCATAAATTGAAAGATGAATTTAAGTTATGACTATCATAACATCATAAAGTTACAGTATTAGATATTGTTAATTGCCTGTAAATACATTTTTTTAAGTTTTTTTTTTTTCTGTTAAAATAATATCATCAAACAGAAACCAAGTTCCAGAAAAATGTATTTATCTGGATATGGTGTAGAACTTGCAATAAAGAGCACAGAATATAAAGCAGTAGATGACACACAAGTTAAAGGTATGTTGTGGTTTTTTTAGTTTATGATATTTTATTGGAGATAGTATTAAAATATATAATAATCTTCAGTTATAACATCGGTAATGTTTTGAAGGTTATACTTAATTTCTTTTTACAGAAGAACGTCTCAGGCATTAGGAACTGAGACATCAAAATATATGCAAGCATTTGTAAATAGGTGTGCTTAGGATATAGTTCATTATCTAACCTCTAATTGTTGTTTTCTGTGGCCCTTCAAAATGTAACCCGTTCTTCCTTTCAGTAAGATTATTTAACCTTTGTTCTTTAATTACTTTGTCCTTGTTGGCATCTCGTGCTAATTAGTACAGTATCTACACATTAATATTTCAGGGTTGGGGTTTTTTTTTCTGAATTTATGTGGAAATACTTTCACAATCTTCTGCAGGAAAGATGTATTCTATCATAGAATTTGTTACCAGTGCATGTTACTACATGTTGAAATGAGACATTTACCACAGAAAGTAGTAGCTATAGCATTCTGACACCAAAAGTTAGTTAGCTCTCTTTGACAAGACTAAGTTTTAATAGCATTTGAGTCACGTCAAAAATAGTTTAATTTTTTAAGGGAAAGAAATTAATCTCTGACATACCAGATACTAGGTGGAGATTCAAGTGCTTTGAAGTCATCATGCTTTTCAAGCATAAATTTGGTAGTTGAGTTATACTCTTATCAGTCTTAAGTGAGTTATACTCACTTAATCAAACTGAGAAATGGCTATTTTGGGAAGTGAACTATTTAATCATATCAATTTCATTTATATAAAAAATGTAATCATTCGTTGAATTGTATTTAAAAATTAATTTGAGTGTTGCTAAATTCTGTAAAGTGATTCTGATGTCAAAATACGAATGCATAAGTATAAATCTAATTGAAATTACATCTGGGAATGACAACTTTCTGATTGTTTCTGTTAACTGTTCTACAATTCATAAGTACATAATACATCAGTAATTTTCTTGGTTTATATTTTCTACATGTGCTATGTGTTCAGGAGCAAATGAGACAAAAGAAGAGGAAGACAATGAGGAGGAGGAGGAAAGTGATATCCAAGGATTTCTCTTTGGCAAATTAAAGTGAGTTGATACAAGTTATAATTAAAATTCTGTGTTTGTTTCTGGAACCTGAACCAAGAATAAAAAAAAATTTATAGAGGAAGTGAGATTTATGTTGGAAATTATTTGCCATTGATGAAAATTCTGATTATTTTTTTTGTGTATGTCTTGTGAATGTAAAGATGCAACGGTTGTTTATTCTGTTCATTTCAATTCATTGCTTTAAGATTTCTAATTCTCTTAGAAAGTATACAGTAAACTGTTTTTAAAGTAAAAAATTCCCTCTGGGCAACAGTCACAAAAACTTAGAATGCCATGTTTTCATGTTTGTGTCTACAGTAAATTGTTGCTGCTAGTTCTGTTTTCAGATAATTAGAATCAAAATGTTGGTTTTCAAAATGCAAACCCATGTGTTGTAGCTACATAAGGTGTTTTTAAGATGGATAGTCATTCATCTCTTAGAGTTAAGGAGTGATATTTCTTGGAAGATGTACTTATTATAGATGTCTTCTTATTTTGGAGCTCATGAATTTGTGTTCTGTTCTAGCAGGAACTCTTTTATATTCCAGTTACAATCTGTTAGATGAAATTGGATGCTGCCCTGTCAAGGGCTCCTTCCAGTCTTCCACTGCTGGATTCATTTCATGATAGCAGTTACCAAAAGTGCTTCCCTTTTCCTGTAGCAGATCCATGCAGTGAATCATAAATCCTGTTTTTTTTTCTTCAAAAAGAAACTCAAGAGTGTGGGTCTTCTCTACTGGCATTCTCTCTTTTATTATTTACAGCAAAAAGCAAACTTGTTTGTAGATATTCTCACAAAGGTAGAAGCCTTCTCAGAGTTCAGAGCTGCTAATGCTGTCTAAATTCTTGAGAGCCCATCCCCTGTCTGCTTGTTTTAATGTAAAGACATTGAGATAGAAGTGCACCTAGATCTGTGGGCTTCCTTGTAGTTTCACCTGTGTATTAGAAACCTTTCACAGCAGTTAATACCAAATGTTTGTGTCATATCTTTAGCTGAGCTTTTTTTCCTCTTGGATAGTGCTAGGTTTAGCTATACTTAGGTTCTTGATATTGCACTGTGACTAATTTGTAAAGCTGTCAGATAAATACTCAGACTTTTTGACATTGTTTCTAGACTCATATTTTCTTCTTCTTTTCATACTGGAGATGAAAGACATGTTTCAGTAATCTGTAAATTGTCCTTCAGTTATAGCCATGTCAAAGGCTATACTTTTCTGAGCTGTGAAATGGTTATGAAGGTAAGCAGAAGACATAAAACCTTAGAAATATAACTATTAGTGCAAATTAACATAATTCAATCCCACATCATGATACGTATCCAGAGAAGGATAGCTTTTTTCAATTGGCTTGATATGTGCTTGATTTTGTGGCTACATTGACCATACTGTAAGTGAGCAAGAGAAATGGGGGACTAAGCATCAATAATAGACCTTGGTTGTAGCTTGTGGCTAGGTCTTATTTGTCAGTTCTCTTTCATTCACAGAAGAATCAAAGATCTGAACAGAAAATAAAATCGTCAAGGTAAATTTGCAAAGAAGGCAGTGAAAACAGTAATTAAAGAGCTCAAAACTAGTTAAGAGTTTGTTCCTTCATAGAGGGAGTCCTAAGAGTATGAAATACGTTTGACATTTCTAGGTCTATGATACAAGTAAGAAAAAAAGGAATTTTCTGTGTTTGCTTCCCTTTTCAGCTGAGTGTGCTTTCTTTGAGGAACCTGGACTATATTTTAATTCCAGAACAACAGTCTTCCTCAGTGATACTCTTCTTTTTCTATAAAAAACAATGGTTAATGTAATCCAACAGCTGAAGATGAGGAGGGAGAGATTCCTTAATATCTAAAATAAAATATGAAATATTACAGAACTTAGTCTTAATGCTTTAGATGTCTTTTAGCTACTTTTTGTTTCTTGTTCAATACTTCTAGTACAAGAATTTTTAGAAATATAATGGAGATTGTTTGATATTCAAGGGTATCTTGTAGTGGGCTGAAGTCTTTGCTCCCAAAACTTCTTTGTCCAATGATGTTTTCCAGAAAAGTAGTGAAGCTTTTGGGCACCATGCTTTTCTTCTGGTCTGACTAGTGATTTGTGTGCTCGACAGCTTGATTTTGTCAGTGCTGTTAAATTATAAAAGATGTTCTCAACATTGGCTTGCCTCTATCTTTTGTAGGTAGTACAACAAACTCTGTGTACAGTTACAGTTAATCTATAGTACAGTTACTATACAGTTAGGTATACATTATGCTGTAGTAAACTAACTATACAGCTGCCTGTGTTGTGTGTTAATACTATTTAATCTTTGAGTTCATTTATTGTATGAAAATTTATGTGACAGGGTTTGAGACAGATCACTACAAAACAGTTGAACTCCTTCTTGTAATTAACTGGGTTTTAATCCTCAGAAACCACCTCAGCCCAAATCCTCATTTTTATTTTAAGAATGAATTAACGTTTTAATTGTTGTGTGTTACCCATAAGATACAGTATTAGCTATGAGCAGTACTGTGAATGAAAGCAGACATTGGTGGATGTCACTGATTTCTGCCTTTTTTGAAACAAATGTTTTATTATAGACAGATGCATCCTGATCTGAAAAATAACCTCAAAGAGTTTAAAAAACATCTAGTTGAAACTACTAACAACATGGAACCACTGAAAGTTTGGGAGCTACAGGGTATGTATTGCATCTTTCTGAATTAACTCAGTACTCTGTTTAATTTTCCTTTGTTGTGTTGATGTATCAACATTATGATAAAAGCTTCTTTTATAAAGAGACATATGGTTTCATAAAAAGGCAGTATTATGTCAAGTATTTAAAATGAATGTGTTGATATATTGTCCTAGTATTATATGCTAGAAATTGAAGGAGCGTTGAAGTAATTTTGTAAGATGGAGAATCATAATTAGCTTTACAGATTTTGAAAACAGAAGTTATATTGTCCAGTTTTCTGCCTGATGTTTTGTCTTTGATGTTAATTTAATTTCAGATATTTTTTTGAGAGGTCAGGCAAAAAATATTGATTTGACGTGACTATTGAGTCGAGATGAAATACATCATTGCTATCTGAGAGAATTGTAGTTCCCTTGCAGACTTTTTCAGTGAACTCCCCTTCAGCTACAGGACTTATCTTGGTCCAAAATTTTGAAATGAAAAACACTGTATCTTGGTTCTCCCACAAAATCTACCATGCAAATAAAAAGAAAATTCTTTTTTTGTCTAGTTAAATTTTTTTACATGATTGAATACCATTCCACTGATGTTCAAGCAGAAGCAGCTGTGAAGCTTTGATCCCTTTAGTGTCTACCTTCAAAAGCTTGTATAAGGTCTATGTTCAGTGGTGGTCTTTGCTGCAGTGTCATGGCCATATAGATGAAAATGAAATTTGTGCTGCTCCCCAAGCAACCAGTTCATGCAGTGTTGAAAGTAGTTAAGCATTGGGATGCTGTTTGTTCAGTGCCAGGAAGACAGATGCTGGCTTGTGTAAGTACATTCAGGGCCCTTTTGGACAGGAGGTCTTCAGCCCCCTCTTTGTACGGTGCAGTTGTATTGATACTCTTACTCCTGACCTGACTGGGTGTTTTCTTTAGTTCATTCTTAGTGACTAATTATAGTGGCTGAGTTAATGGCTCAGCTACTCTCTGATTTCCTTTAATTAGCTTCCAAGTAAAAATTTAACTAAATTTAACCAAAACTCCTTCAGCTGTAGGGCATACTTCTGTTTGTAAATGACCCTAAACACGATTCAAGAGTTGTGTTTCAAGTGCTTTTATGTTTTAGGTAGGTAATTAGGTTTACTATTCATAGTGAAAAATGATGTGCGGTATTCTCTTTAAGAACTCACTCTTTTATCTGTGTGAACAGCCTCTTGATCTCTAGTACTTCATTAGCTTGCAAAGCGTACTTTGAGATCTGCTTTAAGCTCAGGAGCATCTTTTCCCCAAGGTGCCCTACACTGCTTTCTCAGCTGTGTTAGAGTACCGCAAAGGGAAGGTCTGTAGGTGACAGTCCCTGAGCAGAGATAACCAAGAAGGTAAAAAGACGTCAGTTTGCCTCAGTGAGATTTGAATATTCGTACTGTAGCTGTTCAGCACAAAATGGAAATGATTATGAATTTATGAAGGTTTTTAAGTGTGTGTCCTAGTGCACAGCAGGTAAGGCATTACTATCTGTAGTAATGGCAGCAATTGGGTATTGCTTCACCTGATCACTGCTTATGTGGCTGTTGAAAAGGATCTGAAATGTTCTTTCTGAAAACAGTGACTCTATACATTTTGATAAAAGTACTAAGATATATCAAGTTACCATTCCACCTCTCAGACTCACTTTTTTTTCCAGCCAAGGTGTACCTTACTGGACTGAACTAGGAATGTGTGCTGTTCACTTTTCTTCAGCCTTTTTTTTTTTAATTTTAATTCTTAATTGCTTCAAAAAGATGGCACAAATTTCCACTAGGCAGCATCCTCTATGACTTTCTGCCCAGTACGTTTTACTATATGAGGCATCCAGTTTCCTCAAACTGAGTAACTTGAGGCTTTCAGTTTCTGCTCAACTGTCTTGACTAGTAGATTATGAGAAAAAAAGCATCATTGCCAAGGTAGTTACGCAGACTGTATCCGAAGTACACGGAAGCACCTAGTATATTATTGCCTTACCCTACAGCTACCAAAATTGGATTTTCCTCAGTCTCTTGTGCCAAGATGTGTCGCACCCAACTTAGGTGCTTAGAGAAGACTAACTGAGTTCCATTGTTGTTTTTCCAGTGGATAGGCAAATGAATTATAAACTGTCTGGATATATGCAAATTTACTTCATTCTGAGAAAAAGCATAGGGAGAAAAATGAGATCCTTTTAAAAATTGTGACAGACACTTAGGAGAACTGAAATTTGACAGTAGATTTGCATTGCTTTCATAAGCCTCCATTTTCTTTTCCTGTGAAATTGCTGCAAAGTGTTGAAAATTGTACACCTCCCATGCTCACTACAGCCTTCTACATTTAACAGATCTGTTCTCTGAAAATCTTGCGAAGGTCCTGCAGCTGGAAAGATCTTATTCTTTACTGCAGTTATGGGTGTCTGGGTTGGTGTGTATCTAGGTTTGAGCATGATACTGCTGTGATACTGGCATAATACCACAGGATGAATTCTCTGTTTTTTTCAGTGTGCTTTATAAACTTAGAAATTACATGCACAATGTGTATGCTCAAGCTGGCTGAGCAGAATTCTGTAGGAAAGCCTGAGTTTGGTATTTCCAACTTTTAAGTGCCTGTCTTTTTGACCTTAATAATACTACTTCATAACCTTTTAGAATGAACAACTGAAACAAAAAATGTTAATAGTGAGAGTGTGTATATGGAATAGTTTTCTGACTGTAGGCAGTATTGGTTGAGTGGTATTTCCAGTGATTTTCTTTTTTTTTCCCCAGATCTTAGTTTTCAAGCAGCCACTCGAATTATGTCTACCCCAGTTTATGATGCCTTAAAGGTAATGAAAGACATAGCTCAGAACTTCCCAATAAGAGCCAGGTATGATACTTAAGCTTGTTTTTCAAATACTGTTTTTAAGTTTGCGTTTTAATTTAATGACAGTAACACAGATTTATATCCAAATCCTGCGGTCAGGTATTCATGTTTTACAGCATGCTAGATGGATCCCAGATAATTTCATTGAGTAGAAAATAACTCCTGGGAGAGCTCATGATTGATCTCTTAAATGTTTCCTGCCTAATGCAGGAGATGCCATGAAGGCATCCTGCTCCTTCAGGCACTTACACTTAGTCCTCCAGGCTCCTACTGGAATTATGTTTTCCTGAGTGCAAAATTCTGTTGAATTAATATCAGATCTACTCACAGTAGGAAGAGGCAAAATTTCATTTATTTTGTAGAGGGTCCACCCACGTTAGTTGTAAGCACAGCATGCTGATAAGATGGGGCGCTGGCTACTGTATGTTAGTGTTCTCACTGGGGAAGATCTGTATCCAGTAATAGATTACTTAACAGAAGATCAAGATAAATATTAAATAACTGAATAACATTTTCCTCTGTACTAATATTAAAAATTGCTCTTCCTGTAAGCCAATTGTATTGTAATTGAGAAATGCTTTTCTTTGTATTTAATAAGTTCTTCATGTAATCCCATCATCAGTATTTGCCTGAATTACTGAATTCAACATGATGCTAAATAGGGTTATTAACTCAGTGTATTTTTGCATTTTACAGCTCTTGTTTAATTGCCACATAATATTTCATTGTCATCTCTGGTATTCTGTTAGAGAAAATCTACACTGTAATGGAAAAGCTACCTTTGTAACATCTTGTTTCAAGGAAGAAAAATAACTTTCAAAATGCCTGAAACATAATTATCATGAAATAGTAAGGTAGAAGTTTACACTTAGATTAGCAATCAGAAAATGCAGCTTTTCATTATAAGGTTATGGAAATGCACATAACGTTGAACTGCAAGGCCAGTTCTTTTCTTTGAAGGACAGGAAAAAAGTCAGTCTGTAGTACTTTAGGTGGCATTTAAATAATTGATTTAAAAAGTCATTATGTTGTTACATCCCACTCCGACTCCTGCCATGTATCTCTGGCATTAGAGCATGATTTACCTACTCCTCAAACATTTTATTTTTATAGGTAAAAGTATAAGAAGACTTTAGAATAATTAAAAGGGGAACTGCAGTTGCTGTCCTGTATAATTTATTCTAATATGCTAATCTAGCATGTTATTCTTAACATAAGAGTTTACAAATATTTAAATTATTTAAAGTTAGTAGGTCTGCATTGGCAACAAATTTTATTAAAATCTTTTATTAAATTTTATTAAAATCTTTTAAATTAAAGGCATTGTGTAAAAACAGTGCACAAAATACATTTGCTTAATACTGGAATAACAACCTGCAGAGTCAAAAATACTAGTTCAGAAAAATAAACCCCTAGAATAAACAGGAAATGAAAAGATATTGCTTAATCACTTTAGATATAAAAATTTGTTTAAACTGTTTAAATTTCACACAGTTCAGATATGAAAACCATTTCTTAATTATGCAAATTTTGGTTTAACAAGGCTGTGTAAAAATTTTAGAACTATAGTTACGAAAGTAGATATTATATATTCCTTAACAATGGAAGGGTTCCTTAGACCCTAAAAAATTAATATACCATTTATTTGGAAGTTCTTGCACTTCCTAGTTTATAACCTGCATTTTTGTGTCTCAGTATTTCCAGTTCAAAAGGTTAATCTGAGGTAGATTATACAAAATGTCATCAGATGTAGACAGTGTAAGAACTGATATATGTCATGGCGACATTTTGATAATTAATTTTCTAGGATAGTTTTCATCTTTAATATATTCTGTACATGTCATAAATATCTGTTACTTAAGAATACAATAACGAGAATTATAATACTGTGTTTTTTGCTATCCATTCATGATTCATGAATGTTAACATTATGAACATGTGAAAAGTTTCCTTTTTTCCCCTGATGTGCAGTACTCTATAGTTACATGTTCTTCCAGATGAGAATAAAGATGTGTAAAATTATATGATGGAAAATACTACAACCTTAAGGTCATACAAGAACATTCCTACGTCATGTGTAATGATAATTGGTACCCATTTACTTCCAGACAGTAAGGTGTTTCTGTTTGGTGAGTCCTTAGCACTGAATATTTAGAAAAACAGTGCATAAGACTTTGTGAAGCTTTGAACAAATTGAATGAATGACTGAACTCAAAATGAACAAATGTCTTTCACAGGTACTTTTACACTTGTTACCTCATATTCCTAGGATGTTCTTCCCAACAATTGACCATCATGCTTTCTCCTTAAAATCTTGCTAGAATTCTGCATCATCAGCTGCTGCGCATAGACAGAGGAGCAAGTTAATGATTCTTTAATGTATTGCTTTCTAATTAGCAAAAGCAGCTATCAGTAACAGTTTTGCTGATAAGCATTTTACTTCCTTGCTAACATTGGTCCAGCTTTGTCTTCTTCTTTCTGACTTTTTATTATTTTCACATTAATTTTTTGTGTTTCTGCCTTACTACTCTAATCTATTTGGAAAGATTTAGGCTTTTCTTTTTACCTGTGCCATTTTTATCATCTGTGTATGCAGAATGAAGCATTGATTCTCAGGCTTGCAGGGCCTACTACTATTCATGTTGAGTTTAGGAAGACAAAAATCAGAACTATTTTCCCACCTTAAATATTTTTTACTTCAGGACTCTCTAAAAGTATTGCTGTGAACTCAAAATAATAGTTTTGTTAGTACTGCCATGCATTTAATTTCCACCTTGCTACGGAGTCTTTCTGTTAAGTAGCTGTTTTGCTTGTTGCCTAAGTAAATTTTTGGTAATAATTCCCATCAGTTACAGATGTTCTTTTAATGGGCAAAGTCCTGCAGTGTTCCTGAATTATGTCTATTGCTGGTGGAAGGTCCCTTAAAAGCAGCATCCTACCGACTCAGCTTTTGAGACTTCTGCCTTGATAGTGTTTCTTCCTAATCCTTCTCCTTCATTTTTCCAAATTTAAATTTGTCTTCAGATGTTCTTTTCCTTGTACTTAAAGTTTCTTTCAAGATTTTCAAAAAATCTTGATCGACATTGTTTCTTTTTCAACAGAAATGTTTTTAGCTTCTTGCTTTGTGTTCTACGATTTTTATTTCAAAACTAGTAAAAACAGAAAGTAGTACAGTATAAAATATGTTTACTCAGTATTGAATACACTTACTACATTCTCTATGTGTATAGAGAGTAACTAGAAGTATGACTATAAAAGCTTTATAAGAAATTGTTTAGCTAAGTTGAAGAATATCAAGCAAGTTATTAAGCTCATCCTTCAATGGCTACGGATAATAATATATTTGAACCATGTTGACTGCTTTTTAGTGCTGTCTTTGACTTCACAGTTTAAGTTACAGCGCTCTCATTATAAGGCAAGGAGAGCCCACCAAGTACGGATTGGTATAAATACAGCTCCTTCTTGATCCTCTATTGCCTTTTCATCACGTGGTCCGGAAGGGAATCGCAATTATGGAAATCATCTGCCAGAGTATTTAGAGGGGGTGAATGGAAAAAGGGTGTTTAGCTGTGATGGATTGTGTAATATTTATAAACAAAGCTTGGAAATCGTATTGTTTGCACTTAACAGATAGTCTCTTTGATTGCCTGGAAAGCTGGAATATCTATTCAGTGTAAACTGATTTAATGTTTTATTTCTCACATACTGTGAAAAATGTGGAGTTTACTACCAAGATCTATTCTAAATCAGTTTCTTTTGGGGGGAAGGTGAGGATTTATATTACTAAATAACTGCTTTATTACCCATAAATATTGAAGTTGGCTTAGTAGGATCATTCTCAGTTTGTTTAGTTAATTTTCAGGTTTAAAATGACTCCAGTTTTTCTTAAAGCCCCATACAGATTTGTAAAACATGTACAATAGTTTTAAAAAACGTATTTATGTAGGCAGCTAGAGTATTTTGGAATTCATTGGGAGAATCAGATTTAGGTTCATATAGTTTAGGGTTTCTTAAAACATGGAAAGAGAGATTAATTTGCCTCTGGGAGTATTTTGTGATAGCCTAGTAATAATAAACCTCTTTTCTGACCTCAGCTAATTCTAAAGTGGTCGTTCTTTGCATATTTTTCTTGCCTTTGCCCAAAACATGAAGTTGTATCCTTGGCTGCCCGTGCTGTAACATTGAGTAGTAACATGCAGGTAGTAATATTAACTTAAAATATACAAATACGGCATTTATTTAAATGATCAAACAACTTTTTTATGAAAGACATGCTACTTTCCAGAAATAGTAAGAGGAAAGATGGAGAGTGGTAAAAAAAACATACTGATAATACTACTTCAATAAAACCTAGCATAAATATGAAACATGAGTTTTCTAGAATAGCGAAACAAAATATTTGTTTTGAAAAGAAAATATTTATGACACTGCATTACTTTTTAAGTCTTAATTACAGCATTCTTCAATACAGTGCATTGGATATGGTATTAAATAACATTCCACATTGTTTAATGCATTTTTAAAAATACAGCGGTTGAGTGATACCAGTGTTTTATTTTTACAGATCACTAACCAGAGTGCCTGTAGACAAGAAAATGAGAAAGGAAATAGAAGAAAATCAGAAGGTTTGTTTTTATTTCTTCCAGTGGACATTTGAGTTACTATCATATTACTGCTTTTGGAGATTTTTATTAGTGTAGCAACTAATGGTTTCTGTCAGAGAAAAAGAGAGAATTGTTCTAAACATCTTTTGCTAAATAAATAACAAGGAAATACTAAATTCAAATTTTTCACTTTCTGCTGTTCTTGGTAGGTTTTCCCTTCCCTCTTTTGCTTTTACAGAATTAAGCAAGGACAAACAGTTTTTACGGAGTGTTGTGTTGAGTCATAAATTGTATGCGGTGAAAGCAAAATAGATATCAATTTATTTTTGTAGAGCTTTGGTGTTGAATCTAGGCCTGCTGTTTATATTATGCTCAGCACGTACTGGCTTGGAGCTTTCCACACTCTCAGAATCACGCATGCAACTATTTTGCAAGGTATTTTGAACATCGTCTGTGGTAGATGGTGCTTTTATTTTCATCCTTGATGCACTGCATCTTGTGTGCCTTGTATCATGAGGAGTCATTGTTCATGTGTTTTTAACTGATCTGTGCTATATTCTAAGATGCTACTTTGCATTTGAAGATTTTGTGGCAACTATAATATTTTCTGTCTTGGTTCGGAGTTTCTCACCTCTTGCGCTAGCGAGAAGTGCCATAGTTTTTACTCAAAGGAGCAAATCATTATCTGCACCCTGCTTCAACTGTTTTCTGTATACAGCCGAGATATGCATTTGCCTGTGTTTCTTTGTTGTTAGGGCTACAGTCAGGATAAAGCAAAGCAAAGGCCTGAGGATAACAGTTTCTGCAGAATATGAGTGTTGGTATCAGGGCTTTCCATGTCTCTTGATGAAGTCTTTACAATGTCTTTCTCCAGTTGCAGCTCTTTTAACCCAAAAATCAAAAACGACTGCTTAATCAAAAACCACTCCTTTATCACAAAAATTTAAAAAAGGTAAAGGTATATCAGGAATTAAAATGGCTATTACTACTAAATAAAAGTATTAGGAAAAGTAATAAAGATTTGGTTTGAAACGAAGATGACATCTGTATGGTATCTGTACTCGTTATGACAGTGGTGATGTAGTCAATGGACATCAAAAACAATGTGGCTCGCTCAGTGGTTGTTTTGTGGGGTGTGACTGTATTGCCTAAACCTCAGTTTCTGATGTCATTTGATACGCTGCAGGCTATCCGAGATAGGCACGCAGGTCTGGCAGATGTGTCCCCTGGGACATCCATTCCGTTCTGCCTGACCGGTACTTTCCAGTCCAAGAATGTCTTATCCTGAGACAAATTACATTGGACATGGATGTGGTTGGTCAGCTGAATCACTCCTATAATTCCATGACTGTATGAAATACATTAACTAAAAGAGGATCTCAGGCACCTACCACACTAAGTTTAAATTTCGTACTACATCCTACCTGAGGCTACAGGCCTTTAGACAGCTAAAAGCTAAGTTCTGTTGAATAGAAGTAGGGAAACTTCCTGAAAACTGCTGCTAGAGCACAATAAATTGGCATATGCATTCTTGAACTGCAGTACATCCATCTAGCAGCGGGAGAGATATGATCTCATGCTGTGTGGAACTGGATGATTCCCTCTCAAAATAATGAAAGTTGAATAGGAAATGCAACGAGAGGAAATAAAGGTATTAAAAGTTGAAAGAGATGTGATGATTTAGATGTAATGAATTGATAGCTAACTAAGAAGTAGACGAAGAACTACTATAGATAAAAGAAAAAATAGAATCTCATTAAACACAGCTCACAACTTCCAGTGCAATAATTTGCTGACAGTTTTGCAAGAAAATGCTGTATGAGTATTGTCAGCATTAAATTCTAGTCTTGGATGCCTAAATACTCCTTCCATCAAAGTTGTTAAGGCAAATGGATGCTCTTCTGAACAATCAAATGCCTAGCATCAAAATCATGTAATCAGTCTCAGCTCTGATTCATCTCAGTTCTTTTCCTACTGCTATACTGAAGGATTTGAAAACCTTAGAGTCCCATTTCAATATGCAGTGGCTGATAATTTTGTCATTGTTCTTGCATTCGTTCTAGCTAGTATTAGGATTTTTGACCTACATCAACCGATTGCAGTCTCTCGGTATCTCTGTTTATGTGAGTATCTGGGCTTATAGGAATAATCAGTAAGCTTTCAGTAGTGGTAAGAGATCTCTTATCCCAAATGCTGATGTCAGTGCTTCAAGGAGAGGGCCTTTTCTAGCTGCCAGGCTTTTCTCACAAGATCTGCGCAGGAACCCTGAAGGATACTGGTAAGACTTCTGGAGACTGTAATCCTCCTTATATTTATCATCCGCTCCATGAGTCCAGTGTTACTAAGGGGGATTTTTCTGCGGTCACAGCGCTGGTATTAAAATTGTAATCCAAGTTGGATTTGCTAACTACAGAAAAATTTAGGGTATACCTAGGACTTGGGTCCTTCTCTGCCTGGTGTAGAGGAGTCTCTTCACTGTATGCCTGGCTGTTTTCTTTTGTCCCTCCTGCCCATTTTGCTTGTGTCGTGGGATCAAACTCTGTGTAGGTAAAATGATAAGAAATTTCACCTGCTGCAAGGGCACTCGGCATTGTCAGGCATCGATGAGTTTTGGCTGCTTGGAAGGGATGTGTAGAAAGAGAGCTTGGGAGGGCATGTAATTCTGTGTGAAGCTGTGGTAGAAAAAATGTAAGTGTCAGACTCCAACTGCTGCTTCTAGTTTTTGTTTAATGGTTGCATGAGGTTTAACAAAGATAAATATGAAATCCTGAACTTGGGCCAGCAGCAGTTAGTTATAGAGAAGTTGGAAATTCTTCCTCTTCTGTACCAAGTTTTGGGACATGCCAAAAAAAACATTTCTGTAATTTAGATGAAGATATGACTGGGAATAAAGTAAGTTTTATAAATTAGAAAAGTAATCAAATTATCCCATTCTTTTTTCCCGTGTCTGACCATGGGAAACTTACTGCCATGCATTTAGGCTCCTCATTTTTGGAAGGCCCACATCCATTTTTTAGGTGCCTACTAAAATTTTCATGAAAGATAATGACTATCAATTAAAAAAAAGAAGGCTTTCTGCTTATTTTTTAGCATTAGTGTGATGCAGTCCCCCCCTCAAATCCACCGTATTCTTCATATTATATCTGAGTTTGAATATATGTATTTAGATACCTTATAACAAACATAAGTATTTATTGCTCTTTTGTAAATATACATACAAAAAAGCAATGAAAGCACTACAAAGTTCAGGTTATGCCATTAGAATAAATTAAAATTACGAGTTTCAAAAGCTGTTTTTCAAGGTCAAGAACAGGTTTTGGACTTACATAAAAATTCTTTGTGTGTTAGGCTCAGGCTTATCACAGCTACATTTTTGCTGTATGGAGAGCCCTACCTTTCATACATTGATATTAGGTGCCATTACATATTCCCGTTCTGCTTTGGCTTGTGGAAATGTTTATGTGTACTAAGGAATATGGTACCTTTTCAATGAATGATGAGTAATACGCAGATCTGTTGGAATATGAGGAGTTTCAAGTGCACTGTTGTCTCATTTATGTGGAGTTATCATGCGACAAACCAGTTAGTTTTGAGTTTACTTAGATTTAACTGTGTGAAAGTAACCACATTACTTAAAAGAAATAATATCGCTTTCAATGTTTTCCCATTTTTTCTCTCATTTGTTCAGTGACAGGCTTATAAGTGGAGTTATATATGCAGCCTGAGTTGCTTGCTCTAAGTGTGCTTTTGTTCACAGTGCGTTTTTTGTTCACAATTATTTTGTTCAGCAAGTGGGAGCTAAAAATGAGGAAAAATATATCTTTCTCACCTTGCTTTTTTTCTGCATATTTTTCGTGCTTTCCATTCCTCTGTTGGGAATTAAGACTGATATGGAAATCTGACTGCTCCTCATGGGGTGAGTTGGAATAAACTACTGCTGTTGCTCCTGTGATTTATCTTGCTACAGCCACCCTAGATTGAACAGTGTGGTGCCTCACCGCTCTCTGAAATAAAATGATAAGGCATACTTTACTCCATAAATGCTTCCTTCCTCTTGTACTTGTTTATTACGGATTTTTTTTCTTCTTTGCAAAGCAAGGATAGGCGATGCTATCCCCTTCTGATCTATGTTTTCTCCATGGTCTCTTTGTTAGACAAGATTATGTGTTTCTAGTCTGTCTTTCCTAATTCCCTGTAAGAATTGCAACTACACATTTTTTTGAATTGTGAAACATGTAAAGTTCTTGAGAAAACCAGTTTCAAGTGGAGGTCTGAAGGACACATGTAAGGTCTCCCTTTGTTGAATGGATATGTAGGAGTAATTTTTCAAAAACTTACAGGGTGCATTTCTGTATGTATGTGTATTTTCACTTTCTCTTGCCAGACACTGAGATTGTGTCCTTGTCTCTACCTCGTACAGGCAGGGACACTGTAGGTTGTTTAGGGGGGAATTATTAGCTATTTTCATTTGTATTTGTACATTGAAAGTGTGTTAAATAGCACTCATAAATGTATGTTGTCAATAGTTCTACCAACAACACTCAGCTAAAAGAAGACTTTATGTGGACAAGATTTGATGTGCCTGTTTTGCAGAATTACTTGAAGTTTTTAATATATATATATGTATGTATGTATGTATTTATATGTGTGTGTTGGTGTTGACGTATACCTAAATAAGTTAACAGTACTTTTTACTTTTTAGCATTTTCATGAAATACTTGGAATCCAACCTGGAGAAGCACGTTTATTTCTAAATGGCCTTCATATTGACCTGGATTTTCATGATCCTTTTAGGTAAGACAGTACATTTTGTTTGAAGATTACAGAATTACTAATAATACTGGAGAAGTTGTGCTCACAGTGATAGATAATCTCATCTGTTGCATTTTGAGGGCCAGGAAGTGCTCCGGTAGAGGGAATACTGATTTACAGTGGTTTTGCTTTGAATATGAATATTGTATAAGAAGTTGAAAACAGCATTTTCTCTTAGAATATGTTTTCTAATTTGCTTACAATTTTACAACTCACCATGTAAAATTCATTTCAAAATGGAAGGAATACAATGTATATGTGTAAACAGGTGGGAAAAACACTTTGTGAAAGTTAAGTGCTTTCACATCCCTGTTTCTTAAAAGTCACAAAAAGTTTGCAGGCATTAAATTTAGATACACAGCATCTTGTGGTTTTTTTGACATGCTTGTGAGTCTGTGTCTGGCCGTTTTTTATAAAAAGTTCTGTTAATGCAGAACTAATATGCTTTTGGGTACAAGAAATCTTTTTCCAGTTTGTGTAATTATAGTATAATTATTTTGGGTGTGGCTTGCCTCTTTTATGCAAGCACTCATAAACTATAAACATTTTCACTTGCATTCATCTGTATGTTGTCAACAGCAGGACAGACATGACTAATTCAGAATCGTCTTTGGTGGCCCACAGTCAGTAAATCTACTGATGCTAAAGCTGAGGTTTTATTCATGTTCCTATGATTTGTCAGAGTCTACAGCTTTTTATTTTCTATTTATTAACTCAAAATATAATCTTTTCTACTCCTTGAAGATTCTTAAACTTTCTTGGTTTTAACATTTATACTTGCAATTTTTACTTAATTTTTTTCTCAGCCGGAGTTTTGAGATGGAGTCATTTGCATCTTTTTTGGTAATGATGCAAATATTAATAGGGCTTTTTAATCCTAGTGCTATGTTTAATTTCAATATAGTTTAGAAGAAACTTTTCAGAGTAAAGAAGACTCAAAATGAAGTAAGATAGAAATAAAGGCATTTGTAAAATCTTGCCTGCTGTATTCTGCTGGTGAGTACTTGAGGTTTGTTTCCGTTCTCATATTGAACTTTCAGATTGCAACAAATGTGCCAGAGCCGTGTTTGGTCTTCGGAGAAAGAGTCTTCTTTTACAGGTGTAGCTATGTGTTTCCTCTGTGCTGTTTTCAGGATTCTGCCATGATGCAGACTGGGAGCTCATCTGTGACTCCCATCGCTTGTTGCCTGCTTCTCTACAGACTTGTAAAGCTTCCTCTTAGGGTACCCACTGCTTGGGCTTCTGCCTCAGCCAGGACAACGCAGCAAGCAACCTTCTGTTCTGCTGTCCTGCCACGTCTTACTAAAGATGGATGAAATTCCTTCGTATAAAATAAATGTGAATTAACAAAAAGAGTTGTATAATCTATTATAATTCTGTTTTGAAAGAAGTTGGAGACACATAGTGTTATTAATTGATTTTGTTTTAAATATTTGCAGGAGAATGTAAAAATTATTTTTAATATTAAAAATAATCCTCACCTTAATAGTCTTTGAAATAGTTTTTTCTTTTTATGTCATGACATGAGTTCTATGTAGACATGCATTTTGTCTTCCTGAAACAGTATCTTAGAGACTCTTAAACTGGAAGGAAAAGTGGTGCATGGCCTTCATGAACTTGGAATCAAAGAGCAGATCCTGAGTAAATTTATGAGGTTGCATGTACATCCTGCAGATGACAGTTATGCACTAGATATTCGTCACTCTTCTATAATAGTAAGTAAATAAATACTTATTTATTGAAGTATTATGTATTTGATGCTGCTATTTTCTGTTACTACTTCAAAAAGAAGAGAAAACATTTTACTTTTTCCAGGCTTTCCATGTGTTTTAAAATATCTTTATTTATGCATACTTACTTTACTCAATGTTTAAGGTGTGTTTTTTAAATGGCTGCCTTTTTTGTTTTAGTGGGTTAATAACATAGAACAAGATTACAGCTATAGCACATGGCCTGCAAGCTATCAGGAACTGCTAAAACCGGTGTTTCCCGGAGTTATACAGCAGATTAGACGCAATTTATATAATTTGGTAAGTTTGCAGAACTTAAATTTTTTGCATAGTGTATGTATTAATATGTGGACAGACAATTTATTGAAAAAAACACATGCTGTATTCATTGTTAAGATAGGTTAGAATTTCATGTTTTCTATGTGGGTCTGCTAATAGTAGTGAGAATCTTTCTGTCTAGTGAGTCATGTGTGATTGTTAAAGTGGACTTGGTCATAGTTTTGTCAGGAGCTTTTCTGTTCCTTTCTGTTCTACATGTAGATAATTCACTACTGTCAATGAATTTTGTTCATAGTACGCTACCGAGAGAAGGTAATGATAACTGTCCTTGTTTTAGACATGGTGAACTGAGATACAGAAAGATTTAAGTTATAAAGCATACTAGTTATGAATGTCTTGTAGCCTGATTTTTCCTCTGTACATAGCATTTTGTATCACTTAGTAAGTTAAGGAAACAGCTATTGATGATTTAAACGGAAATTTAAATTACAAAAGGTAATTGTATGAATCATAGAATGGTTTGGGTTGGAAGGGACCTTTAGAGGTCATCTAGTCCAACCCCCCTGCAGTGAGTGGGGACATCTTCAGCTAGACCAGGTTGCTCAAAGCCCCATCCAGCGTGGCCTTGAACACTTCCAGGGAGGAGGCATCCACAACTTCTCTGGGCAATCACCTCCCTCGACCTGCTGGCCACGTTTCTTTTTATGCAGCCCAGAATATAGTTGGCTTTCTGGGCTGCAAGCTCACATTGCCAGCTCATGTCCAGCTTTTCATACACCAGTACCCCTAAGTTCTTCTCAGCAGGGCTGCTCTCAATCCCTTCATCCCCCAGCCTGTATGGATACTTGGGGTTCCCCCAACCCAGGTGCAGGACCCTGCACTTGGCCTTGTTGAACACCATGAGGTTCACATGGGCCCACTTCTAAAGCCTGTCCAGGTCCCTCTGGATGGCATCGCTTCCCTCAGATGTGTCAACTGCACCACTCAACTTGGTGTCATCTGCAAACTGGATGAGGATGCGCTTGATCCCACTATCTGTGTTGTTGATGAAGATATGAAACACTACTGGTCGCAATACGGACCCCTGAGGGACAGGAATCATCAGTGGTCTCCATCCAGACATGGAGCTGTTGACCACTACGCTCTGGATGCGACCATCCAGCCAATTCCTTATCCACTGAATAGTCCATCCATTAAATCTGTATCTCTCCAATTTAGAGAAAAGGATGTTGTGGGGGACAATATCAAAGGCCTTACAGAAGTCCAGATAGATCACACCTGTAGTTCTTCCCTTGTCCACTTATGTAGTCACTCCAAGTGACATGAAGTTTATTGTATAATAAGACAACCAAAATACAAGCAATATGTAATAAAAAAATGTATGGTTATAACAAAACATAAGATGTGTGTAATATGAAGTAGATTGTATTATGTATTCAAAGTTAAATATTGGCATAGATGTGTGTAACAGCTATATTACAGAAATCTACAACATATTTAACTATAATCTGAGGGGGAGGAAGTGTTCAAAGTTTTTAAAATTATTCTGCTGCATTTCAGCTGCTCTAGCAAAATGGTGATAAATTCTAAGAGGAGATGCAGTGGAAAGCTGTGTAAATAAGGTACCGGTGTCATAATTAAATCTGCATAAGGATAATTTACCTATGCAGACAGACCCCAGTTTTAGATTCTGTGCATGCCTGAAGGATCTGATTTTACACTTCAAGCTACAATAAGTGAAAGAGTGAATACAAAGATATGTGAGACAGGAAGGAAGAATTCTTTCCCAATGCTCCATATTTTAATTATAGTTTTACATCAATATATTCTGTTCATTTATTTTAGTTTGGTTTTCACAACAGAAGAGATTTAGTTGCAAGAAGTAATAGACAAATCCGCATTAGATACTTTTTCATTAAATATGAAGTTCATTAGTAAAAACAAAGTGTCAGCACAGAGTGTTTCAGAAGAGAGTAGTGATATCAGTTGGTTTGAAGTTCAATAAACGGTTAAATCCTGTTTTCAGTATTTAGTCCAAATTCATTAATTCTGAAGTTATTTTCATTTATACTCTTAATGTTTTCTTACAATGAATGCTCTAGGAAATTGAAAACCGTTGGGGCGCACAGCTTCTTTGGAAATTTCTGTTCTTATCTTAGATTTTATGTCTGAAAAAAAAATAGAAACAGATATTAAGAATAAATATTGGCTTTATAATTTATTTTCTCTTCTTAGGTACTTTTTGTTGATCCTGTCCAAGAAGATACGGGTGATTATATGAAACTGGCAGAATTATTCTATCATCATAATATACCACTTAGGTGAGGAAAATTGAAAGTCTTGAAGAAAAGTCTTAAAAGAAGGTTGCTTTCCTTTCTGCTTCTTCATCTTCTGTTCTGCTAGGCAAAGATGTAAATTCAAATGAAGTCCAATGCAAGAACATTCTAATAAGATGCATTGGCTACCCACTTGTGTTAAGCTTACTCGGGTATTAAGTGTTCTTAAGCAAATAGATTGCAAGGGATAACATACCTGAGTGTGTGGAAAATGAACTGCGAAAGTCTGATAAAAGATTGTCTTGCCAAATAGTCCCACTGCATGCCCATCTGAAGTTGCATCTAATCAAAATGTTCTTTAAGTAAAACATGATTTGAGATTATTTTTGAATTTAGTTATTTCAATTGAGGTTGCTTTACTAATTTTGTTTTTATATAAATACTTGAAGACCAAAGTGAGATTGTCCTCACCAAGTTTTGAATTTCTAAAAATTAGTTGTCTGAGTCTGAACCAGTAGTCATTTAAGAGAAAGAGACACTTCTGAGGAAGAATCTAGTTGATCTGAGGTGCCTATTTTAAGAAAAAAATGAATTGCTCTCAGAAGTGCATGTTTATTTCCACAGCTTATAAGTGTCTGAACTAAATCCAAGGTTCAAAAAGATTAATTCCATGTTAAATATTCAAAATCTTCTTGTGAAATGGCTTTGTTTCCTCAATAAATTATAGGTTTTTCATTTTCCTTTAAAATTTTACTAGTTATGATCATTGTTTTGTTTTTGTTTGTTTTTTATCATTCAGTGATAAAAAAGTAATGGAGGACAGGTATTAGTTATCTGTGCATTTTGTCACTGTTGTCACTACGTGGGAGACAATACTACCTCAGTCCTTGAGGAGAATATAGCCGAGAACCTAGTTTGCCTTTTCTGATACAGAAGAGCATAAGAGCAGCCAAACTGGTCCATTTAGGTCACTCTGTCTGCAGCAAGCCGCAAAGAGCCGCCTAGGTGTGATAAACAGAACAGGGCAAGGAGGTACTTCACCTGAGTATTTTCCTCGCCTTCGTGCATTTGGAGATCAAAGATGTGGTTTCTACATATTTAGCAACCCTCAATGGGTTTCTCTTCCGTAAACTTTTCTGGTTTCCCCTTGAATTCATGTAAAGTTTTAGCACCCGCAGTATCCTTGTCCAGGTGTTTTCACAGTTGAACTACGTGGTGTATGAAGAACTGCTTTGTGTATTTTGAGCCAGACTTTCCATAGCTTGATTTACTGTCTCTGTAGCTCTTATAACTGGGAGAGAGACTAAGCAGTCTCTCCCGCTCTCTAGATACCAGTCATGATTTTATAAAGCTGTACCATATTTGACCGCAGTTGTTTCTTTCTTTAGGTTACTAGTTATTCCTTGCCTGGGAGCTGTTCCAGAGGTTGTTTTGTTGTCCGAGTTGTCCTTCTCTGAACTTTCTTCATTTCAATAGAACTTGTCTGAGATGAGAGCAACAGCCACTTAAAGAGTATTCAAGATATGGTCAAACCATGGGGTCTATACTGTCATATAATATTTTACTTTGCTGACTGTTCTTATGGTACCCAGATGACACAAGACTTTAGGAAAAGTTATTTACAGTGATGAGAGATGTAAAAAATGGGAGAAGCAATTAATTTTAGTACATGGTGCATCTTTATGCATTAATTGCTATTTATATATTTTTAGAAAACTTGCCACATTTCTTACTTCCCTCTGTCCTTTGATCTGATGCACACCTGGTTATGTCCTGGTCCTGAACATCCATCTAAACGATTTTACACTGATATGACAGATTTCACTTTAATCATTTTAAAAATATCTGATGTGCAGCAACTATCCAAATGAAAAACTGTCTTCCTAAATCAACTCATTGAATTATTGTTTGTAAATATGAAGCTCTTCTGAACCATGAGCTCAGCATTGCAGATTGTCATGGTGGTGTAGTAGCTCTCATGTATCATGAGATCGGTAGGCCTCTCATGTTCTTGTAGCAGCTATGATGGACCTGTATGCTTTGTGGAAATATTTGCAAGATGCACAGTGTTTTGTGTAGCAGAAGCCATCTGTAAGTCTCTATGATATTCTTTTAGAAAGACTGTAGTTCCCTTGTTCTGTCTTACAATTCGCCTCTTTTTGATAGTTGGCATAATTTTTGATCTTTCAACTGGCTGCTGCTTATAGAAAATTATACAGTGCTGTCATATGTGTAGTCAGGATTAGGCAGCAGTTTATACAGCTGTATTTCGTAGATGGCTGAGATTGTGTAAGCCAGTTAGCACATTATTAAGTGGTCTTGGTTGCAGTTTGGCAGCTGGAGACATCCCTACGTGTAGGTTTGCTAAAAAGTAAATGTGGAGGAGAACGAAGTCGAATAGCTGCTTCCGTAGGGACTTTTCATGGAGCAGCTTTTTCGTGCACTGTTGAGTTTGTCTTGGGAGAAGTGGCAGCTAAAGGTAGAGGATTTTGCTGCAGACTTAATATGAATAGCATTAGCTGCAGATACTCAGGATGATTCATGTTCTGGAAAACTATGTGAAGTTGATCCCTGAGCTGCTGCAACAGCAAAGTACCTGCATAAAATCTCAATTTCTGATTCATAAAAATATCTGAGTTTGGCCATCTTCTTTCCATTCCTCTCTCCCATTATACAAGCAGGCTTCATGTTGAAATGCAGCGGGTGGAGAGAAGGGTATCTCTTGTTCTAAGAAAACTTATTTATGCCAGCCAGTGGAAAGCTTGGAAGTCCTTAGGAGGGTTCCGATGGCTTTGCACTCACAAAATTCCAGGTGACTGGCAGAATCCAACTTCCTAGTCTTCATCTCTTAATGCAGGCAGCTGTGTTCATGAATAGGCATGTGTTTCTCCTTTTGGGAATCTGTGTGTTCTGGCTATGGATGTACACATGCTCTGTCACTTGAGACTCAATGGAAGGATCTTTCTTGTCCTTTTGCTATACCAGCTAAGATGTGGAAATGAATGTAATGATCAGAAGTCTTTTCCAGTGTTCTCTATTACACTAATAGAGACCAGAAGGATCCTTATGTGTTCTCAGCAGGGAATATAACTTCAAATATATTCAGCTTTAACTCTCCTGGGTCTTCAGTCTGTGAAGGACTTTGTGCTTTAGTCACTGTGCCTCTGTTTCCAGTCTGTTTGACCAGATTGTCTCACTGCTCAAAGCCTTTGTTCCCTGGAGACACAGGATTTTCACATCAATATCTTGGACTTCTGGGCTTTCTGGAGCATGTGCCAAACCTCTCAGTGACATCTTCATGAGTTGCATGTGCAAATGTTGATGCTCATTTTAATCAAAATGTTTTGTACAGACAAACAAGTGGCAATGAATTTCCCCTCCTATTGTAGAACACCAAATCACTTTATGCTGTAGAGATGGTATGGCTTGGTCGATCCAGGTTTTCTTCATGAAAACAGTATCAAAATACCACCTCCATTAGGAGTTTTCTGAGCCTTTTTTTCCTCTCAAGCCTCATCTTTCTAGGGCTTTTTTCATTTGATGGATATATAGAGAACTGTAGTAGATGTGTTAAAATTGATGTGAATGGAAAATGAATGCCACTGTGAGGGTGGGGAAGTCACAGATGGTAAAAAAGGCAACAGAAGGTCTATAAGAATGGCATGTATTGATGACAGGACATCAAGACCCCAGCATGTCTACATGCAGCTAGCTACTTAAGACACCCATTTCAGGAAAAATAAATGACAGACAATGCCCAGACTAAAACAAAGGCTCAGGCTATTAAAAGATGACAGCAACAATGTAAAGAATGTCATAACCTTCAGACAGGTGAGGAGAGAAAGGGCTGTGAGTAAATCATGATGACTCACAGAAATCTAATTACTGTCAGCTTTAGATGGTAGAAAAGGAATATCCAAAACCAGTACATAGTTGGCAACCTACGCATAATCTAGGAAATCTGATGAAGACTGCATAGCTGGTATCCTCAGTGTCACCACACAGAGTCATGGCAACACCACCCAGATAAAGGTGTTTTCATCCCTGACGTCCTGGTCAGATTACTTGAATACAAATGTCTTGTTCTATGTCTTATTAGCATGTGTGTGAGACTGACACCGTTTTAAAATGTATGATCTCTTTTTCTTTGTTTCTAGAATTGGATTTGTTTTCATTTTAAGTACAAAAGAAGAAATTGATGGAAATGAAGATGCTGGAATAGCTCTTTGGAGAACTTTTAATTACATTGCAGAGGAATCTGACACCTCTCAAGCCTTTACTTCGATAATTAATGTTAGTTCTTTCACAAGAAATCACTTTTTTTTAACTGATTACTTTTCTGTATAGTTAGGGTTTTGCTGCCTTGTGATAACATGATACATTTGCATTTATTTTATGTGTATAGCATTAATGTGTTATATAATGATTTGCAGAAATACTTTCCTCCTCTGGAAACCAACTTGCTCTCGTCATTTTACCTATCTACAATGTAAAAAGGTAGACGTATGCCTTAAAGCTTTTAGTATTTTCTTGCAAAAAATGATTCTGTATTACTTGTATTAACATGATGTGCCTGTCTGCATTGTGTATCTCTTGCAGTGCAGACATTTTAATATCACTTTGGCAATTTGGCTTTGAAAAACCCTTGGTTGTTTTCTAGTGTAGAAAGTGAAACAGAGTAAGACAGGTTCTTTTTTTGGTCATGCTTGAGCTGTTCATGGATGTAGAAAACACATAAATATTTCAGGCTTGCAGCTTAATGAATGAGACAGGTTTTCTGTGTGAGAGAATTCAGGCTTATGTAAAGACAGGAATTTCAGAGATGAGAGATGAATGGAGGGAAGTGAGCAGTCTATGTGAAGACTCAGCAGGCAAAATTATATCAGAGAATATGGTATTAATACACAACATTTTTTCTTAAATGCCTAGAAACTAATGTCATGGGCAAACTCAGAGAGATTAAGATGAAAGGAATTGAAATAAGTAGGAGTACCTTGGAAGAGAAATGGAAATCCACAAGTGTTAGGAACTGACACGCATGCTGGACTATTATCCATGACCAGATCACAGAATATCAATTTACAGTATACTTTTTAAAAAGTTATGTTACTCTGTTTACTTTGTTTCATAATATGAAAATGAGAGGATGAGAAATATAATTAAAAGATAACAAAAATAGAATAAATAAAATACAGATTTGAAAGATTCAGAGCTATAGGGAGAAATGTGTTGTTCCTCATTTGAAAAGAAATGGATTGAATAATTCTCACTTTGAATTTCTTTTGTACGTTCGATGAAAGTAATAAAATCTTATGCTATGAAATAAAATAGTATTGGTAAGGAAAAATTATCACAGTAGGAAAATGTGTCATTGACTTAATTCAGGCTTGGATTCGTCCCATATAGATTCAGGTAACTACCCATGGTTAGTTAGTTTTTAGTAAGAATTTAGATTCCTTCTCTAATCAGTGAAGAGAAATAACCTTTCACATTCAGGTCACATAAGTGTATTTCCTTTGCCACTTCAGATTTAGACTAAAAGTATAATAATAGATTAATCAGAACAGTGCTCTGATGAAAAATTGTGCATATGCGCGATGGCAATAATTAGTAAAGCAATATGAAAACTGCAATATAGCAATAAAAGCAATGTAAAAGTATACCAATATAAAATGTACTAAAGCACTATAAAATATGATATTTACTTTATTGTTTGTTTATTTTTATTAATTTTATTAAATTATTATTGACAATTTGGTGAGATTTTTAATTTCTTTCTGTTATAATTTTTACAGATGTACCATGAAGTGACAGCTGGAAGTGTTCTAACAGTAAATCATGTGAAAGATGTTCTTAGAAGCGAGTACCCACACGCTGATGTTCAGAGCATACTAGGTGTTCATTCGGAATATGATGAAGGGAGGAAGGTACGTTGAGAGCAAAGTGGTAAGAAATATCGCAGTACACAACTTACTGTGTTTGCTGAGCTGAAAGATTACTAAATGTTAGAGCAAGTAAATACAGTATCTTTGAGTCAATTTTTTTGCACTCACCATTCAGTCATTCGTGGAAATGTTGAAAGGGTTTCTGCATTACTACTATCACTATTAAAATTTACTAGTGTCTGCTGCTTTCAGGAGCACAAGTTTTTTTCCTGGTAAGCATGTCAAGGGGTGTCCTTCGCACTGCAGAGGGTGTTTACCAGTGCCTTCTGGGTAAGGAGCTGAAGCCTGTCTTCTAGGCGAATCGTTGTTTCCTTTAATTGTGCTTTCTGGTTATAATTTGGTTTGGGAAAGACAGCTATGGATTTTGATTTAAAGGCCATAGAGAAGACATTTTTATCTGTAATTGATTATGTAGACAATTTCCTGCTAAAATATATGTAAAAATACTGTTTTCCTTTATCTGTCTTCAGCCATGCATCTATACAATCTTGTGTTTCTGCCACACAACATCCATTTAATTTATTTCCTTTTAAAATTTGTTATATGACGTATATTATGTTCCTTTAAAAAGGTGCATCTGGGCAGCCAGAAAAAAAGATGCTGTTCGCCATACACTGCTTGTTCCTTGCTGAGCTGCATGGAGGCTTTGTATAGAAGTGCAGTTGGGATATGCCCTGGAAGCAGCTGGATATGCTTAGGGGTGGAAAGCTTCCCTCAGAGAATATCAAAGGAAGAAAAATAGACAGCCAGCCACCAGGAGGAAGCCCCCTGTACAAGCAGGGACAATGAGACTGTGATGAAGATCAGGGAGGAGACAGTGGGATGACAGAAGGATGGATGCATAGATACTGCCATAGAGTTTGTGGTCATCCAGAAAGTGACACTGAAAGAAAACATGGAAGGATGCAGAATAGGGAGGGGGAGTTACTTAAAATACATTTTTATTTCTGTTAATATCACTTTATTTTTTTCTGTTTGAGGAAAAATTAGATTATTCTAGTTTCTTATCAAATAAGGCTTGGCTTCTGAACATAAAAGCCTTTTGAGGGTTGGAGTGCTGTCTGTGGTGAAAAGGTCTAGGTTGATCCACCTGAAACTACGACTGTCTTAAGGTCTTCCTCTAATGTTATTTACTAAGTATTTTGCTGCTAAGAATGTTAAGCAAAATAAAATAATACTTCTCAGCAAGATGATAAAGCAAAAGCTTGAAACACTGTATATAGATCTGTAATTCTTATTTGAGAAATGAGTCTCATGCATCCTGTTTAGTTTCCAAACATTTTCTGGTTTGTCCCTGCTACTCGTGAGAAGATACGACAGTGAATAGTGCTTGGAGATTAGAGTTCATTGTCTCTTGATATTAGTTTCATTTTTTGCTACAGTCAGACACAGTCTGTTTAATCCTGTGATATTTTTAATATGATCAGGCAGGAGCAACCTTTTATAAAAAGACTGGCCTGGGTCCATTGCCTCAAGCTCTGTTTAATGGCGTGCCCTTTAACAGAGAAGAGATGGATGCTGCAGAGTTGGAGACAGTTATTCTTCAGAGGATTATTGATGCCAGTGGGTTCTTCCAGAGAGCAGTGTTCATGGTATGTTTAACATTTATGAATGAATGCAAGATGAAATATTTGGCATTGAATTGTTTGAGTCATGTTTGTATATTAAATTTTTTATGATGAGATGGCTTGAAATTAATAATATCACAACTGAAATTACATTGTTACAGTAATTTGCGGTCATGGTTGTGAAACAGTATATTTAGATTATACAAGATTGAACGATCAACTAAGCATATAGTAATTGTATGGATTTTTTCAACCAGAAGCTGAGAATGTACCGCAGTTGTTCATTGACAAATGTGTATCTGGTATTTTGAAGTACTGTCTATGTGATATTTATACATTTTTGACTTGACATTGTCCATAACTTGGTGTATATAGACACTTGAAGCTCACTTGAAAGATTGTACAAATACTTGGTCTTTGTCTTGAAACTATAAAAGTACAGATTTATTTTTTTTCTCTTACTATAGGGTTTGTTAAATGATCATATAAATGCAATGGATTTTCTTATGGATCAACGCAATGTAGTTTCCCATATAAACCCCGCTATCCTTGGAGCAGAAAGAAGATACATACATTTCAGATCCACATCTGGTAACTGCTTTTCTCAGGTTGGCTGTTGTTATGATTTTTCTTTTTTTTAAGTCTAACATGTTGTGTTTTACATTTCACAGTTCCATTTGACGTGGAAGACTTCTCCACTTTCTCCTTCTTGGATTCACAAGATAAAAGTGCTGTAATTTCAGACAACATGAAGTATTTAACAAAAAAGGGTATATTCATTTTCTTTATGTTTTTTTTTTATATATCTGGGTATTACAAATTGTTGAAATTTGCCAGTAAAATATCCCAAGTAAGTATCCCAAAGATCACATGTAAATAAATAAATTTCCGAATATCCCCATATCTCCTTTTATGAGCCAGATCGTATCCTAATATTATAAACATAAATTGTAATTAACAGGGTAGTTATTTTAGATTTTGTAGTTTTGAGATAGGATGGATGTCATGGCTAGTTGTTTTTTGTTTTGCAGACATGAAGTTAAAACACCTTGCAAGACTTTTTCTAATTCAAAAACTGACTCAGTTTTCATACTAATATGGCTTTACTTGAAGATATTAAAGAGAGTGTATTCAGTTTTCAAGTGGCTTTTAGCTGCAGCATTATCAAGTGCAGAATGTATAGTCTTTATAATATCTATATCAAAATCAGGCATTTCTACAATTTAATCAATAATTGATTTTATTTCTTATTTATTAGCATTCAGTGTCTCTACTTTTCTCTAGTTAGATTGTTGAATTTTGATATCTGAAGCTTTGTGGAAAAGAAAAAAATATATGTTCTGATGGATTATCACTCATACATTTTGTCTTGCTAGAACTCACACTTTTTTATACATTTAAAATATTTTTTGACGTAAAATTTTCTTATTGCATATGCAAGTACTTTCCATTGGAGTCAGAAGACATTACAACAGTGGATGCATAATACTGCATGGAATTTTGCAACCGTCTGTACCTTGTTAACTTCTAGGAGTAGGCAGTTAACAATTCCTCATTTACATGAGTCCATCAAATGACAGAATAATCCTGTTAACAAAGTTTCTATTCTTTTAGTAATTTTTATGTGATATTAACATAGTTTTCACTTATTTTATTATCAGAAAGAAACACCATATACTTAGATTTCTTTAGAATAAAATTATTTAACTCTATTTGATTTTTTGTCTACAACCACAGGGACATCCCAGCTAGTTGTCAGATGATGACTGCCTTTCAATCTGTGGGTTCATTTCCAGGATTCAGATGTGCTGTGTAAAACCTATGACCTTTAAGCAGGAATCTACCTTTCAAATGTCTGTCCCCAGTGTGTTTCTCTAGACCGCAGCAACACTTAATAATAACCTCTTCTAGAATCTCACCAGAACCTTGTAAAATTCCCATCTATGTCTATTACCTTTTAGGGGATGTACGATAGATCTGAGTAGACTGATACTCTTCTACAGATAATTTTGCAGAATTTTTCATGTGCCATTGCCCTTCAATGAAGAATAAAGAACAGGAGGCTATAGACCAGGAAAAGAGGAATTGTTCTGTGTATACACCTATACAATAGTTTACTTTCTTTGAACTGTGTTTGGTGTATTCCTGTTTGTGTCCAGAAATGGTAAGTTGTGTCCTGCCTTTGGTTGAAGGACTCTCCCTTTGCTGCCAGGGAAAGTGAATGGCCTAACTCATGCATTCTCGTAACTACTTAATTCTTTTCATTTCTGGGTGTATGACCAGCCTCCATCAAATGTTCACAAGAAACCTCTGGTAAAGCAGCTCTTGTTAATTTGAGCTAGCTTATTATTTAGGGCCATCTTGTTTCAGTTGTACAGCAAGAGATTGGCTGCTTTAGTGACCGTCTCGTATTAACATGATAAATTACCTCTGAAGAATTTTGTATCAGTTCAGAGGACAAAAGATTCTGATGTGGCAAAGATTAGTCTTGCAGTTGAAGTCAGCTGACAAACATATGCATAAACTTCAAAATCTCAAACAGAATTAATTCTGTGTTCGTTACTTGTAAGAAGATTCTCCAGAACGTAAAGCAGGATTATCTTTGATTTTCAGATGAAGATGCATTATATGCTGTTACTATCTGGATTATTGCTGATTTCGACAAGCCAGCTGGGAGACGACTGCTTTCTAATGCTTTGAAACACCTTGTGAGTTTCTAGCAGTTTTTATTAAAATAAATATTAAGAATATGTTCTTAACAACACTGTGCACATTCAAAAATTACACTCTTAAATAAAGGTGTAACAATATTTTTTTGTAGGTCAGGTGCAGACTTATGAGACTCTGCTTTCATTTTGCTCTACTCTTCTGCAGCACTGGCATCTTACAGGCCTGTAAATGATCATTTGGCTCATGAACTCGTGACGCAGAAGACAAACTATGATGCTGTGCATTAAAAGGGTGAATTTCTTCCCAGTTACAGACCTTGTCCCATGAGGTAACCTAGCTTGTTACCTGGACCAGGGAAGTTAGGATAATGCCAGTTGATTTGGTCCCTTATGCAGTATTTTCCTGTATCGTATGGCATAGCTGTAGCTGTGAAGTAGCCATTTTTCCATGTACTGTTTGTATGCTTCTAAGACAGATTTTTTTTTTTCTTTGTATTTTAATATGCAGGAGGATCATCCACATTTATAAGTTTGTTTATTTTTAAGTTCTTCAGCATAAGTAATAGATAGGATTTAAAGTATACAAGTAAATGTCACGTGAATATAAATGACAAAAAAACCTCAGTTCTGGGGAGGTTAGAAGGGTAATTAGACTGAAATTGGGAAAACAAGTAGATTTACTAATCAGGAATGAAACAGGAACCACCCTACAAGAATTATAAAACCGGTCTGTTGCAGGGAGTGCGTGATACCAAATGTATCCTAAAAAGAGGCTGAAAAAACTGCAAAGAGGAATATGCAGCACAAGTCCTTGTTACAGAAAAACATTTAATTTATCTGACTGCTGGATCTGTGACCCAGGCTTGAGAGATGCGTTCCCTCTGTAGTTTCATTTTTATCCCCCCTTCAGCCGGGAGAATATGCCATAGCTCCCAACTAGAAAGTAAGAACTGTCTGGGCAAGTCCCCATGTGTTAGTGAGAATAATCTAGGAAAAACAATAGAAGGAGCCATTCTGACTAAGGTTTGTTGGATCGTCTATGAAATAGCAGTTTAATTGCTTATATTCATTCTAATTCATAGATTTGATTTAGATAAATCTCGGGTACTGCTTGGTCTAGTGATTTCAGTTTCATGACAAAAAGAGAAAAACGTAGTATTTTTTTTTAAGTGCTTTGATTTGTATGGAGATTCTCAACTCCTTTCCAGTCCCTTTTGTCTTTTGGATCAGGGTCTAGTAGAATTTCTGATAGGTGCCGAACTGGCACAGACATCACTTGCACAGGACTTGCCATCAGCATTTGAAGAAAAGCGTGCAAGAATCTGGGAGGGGGAAGTGGCCGAAGGGAGCTCACTTTTAACGATTCCAGCTAATATATAATATTTTGAAAACTACTAATATATTTATACTTCATTTGAAAAAACTAGAGATGTCTTAGCTGGAAGAGACTTCTAGAGGTCGTCTCGTTCAGCCTCCCACTCAAAGTGTGATTACTGCCATTGTTCCATCAGGTCAGGTGTAGGTTTGTCTGAAGGAGTCATGAAAACCTCCAGGGAGGTGGCTCCATCCCCTCCCTTGACAATTTGTTCTGGTGTTACACTGCCTTCCTAGTGTAATTTTTCCTGCCAGGCCAGAATTTGTGACCATTACCTCTTGTCATACTCTTCACTGCTACCAAGAAGAGTTTGGCCCTGTCATGTTTTTCACTCCCCCATCAATTGTTGGTTGCTATTGGGTTTCTCCGTAGCCTCCTCTGCTACACTGAGCACACCCCGCTTTTTCAGTGCCTCCTCACAGGCCTCTGACCATCTTGGTAGAGCTCTGCTGAAGCCTCTCCAGCATCTCAACATCCTTACTGCACTGGGGGGACCAAAACCAGGCACAGCAGTCCAAGTGCAGCCTCGCAAGTACTGAGTAGAGAAGAACTTCCCTTGATCAGCTTGCCACATGTCTCCTAATGTAGCGTAGGTTGCTGCTTGTCTTCTTTCCAGCAAGAGCATGTTTCTCAGGAACAGTTTAAAGTACACATTTTCAAGCTTCTCAAATGAGTGTTTTAACAAAACTTTTCTCAAGGGCTGCAATTTAAAGTTTGCTGTTTAAATATGTTGAATAGCAGTGATTTAATCCCTTTTTTTTATTCTTTACTGTAGTAGAGTCCAATTACCTTTCTTTCAGTTAGTGACACTATTGGATCCTACCTTAGAATCATCATACTCTCTAATAAAATTTAAGTGGCATCATCAATTTTAGCAAGTGGAAGATTTTCCTGCTGATAAAGCTTAAAGTGATAAGTGGATAAATTTTTTTGTATTTATTTTTGCTGAGTTTGATAGTTTTTGAAAAATAGAAAAACATCTACAAACCCAGTTTTGAAGTCTGTAAATGAACATTTGTGTATGTCCTTTGTTAAAAATACACTTCTGCAGAATGCTCAAATGCAATTGTTCTCTAAAAAAGCCTTCTATTTGAAATATGTGTTGCAGAATAGGTAAAACCTTGCTAATAACATTTTTACTCCTAGTTGAAGTTCTGAAATAGACATTGATGTATGTTTTCTAAAGACAAATAGCTGCAAAAAAATCAATACTTAAGGGCATTTCAGAGTTCTAATAGATATGAATTCATTAGGTAACAGCAGATGGAACTGTAAAATTGTGTATTATTCTGTGGGTTTTTTTTGCAGAAAACAAGCAGTCATACACGAGTTGGGATTTTGAACAATCCTTCATCAAAAATAAAGGAAGATAACACAGCCATTGCAAGAGGAATTTTGACTGCTTTTCTAACCCAAAACAAAAGCAGCTTAAGAAGTTTCCTAAGTAAACTCACTAAGGAAGAGACAGCAAAATCCCTTGCTGCTGGAACTAAAATTGCCAAATTCCTCATCCCAGTGAGTGCAAACTAAATTAGACTACTTGCTTTTTCGTTTTACGTATATTTATTGTAAGGAGATGTTGAGAGTAACACTGTTTGGCTAAATGCTGTGAAGTTTATAACCCTTATACAGTTTCTGTTCAAGCAGATTCGGATTTTTGACAACTTTTATGTGATGAAGAATAGAGTTTCTCTAAAGTAAAGGAAGAAAGTACAAGAGTACTGAAAAATACAGAGTACAGATACTGGATTAGTGAGACAAAAATAGTTTTTAATTGTTTTTTTTAAAGCCTTCTCTGAATTAAAATTACAGTATAATGTTTGTCAAGAGTTACAACTTCAGAAGTAACTGTTTTTACCTTGCTGTTGTGGCTGTGAGCAGTAAGAGGCACAGACTGAAGCGGCTGAGGTTAACGAGCATTGTATACTTCTGGCCAACATTTTCTGGTGTGTTTCTATGAAAATTCCTTGATTTAAAGTACAGATGTTGATGACTTCAACATTCACATGTAGAATAGAGTGGAGTTACCAAATAACGTCTGCAAACTACGTTTTTTGTTTCAGAAAAAGCTGTAAATTGTAGTATTTTTAAATAGGAAGATTTGGAAGACCAAGAGAACTCTCTGGCACTGTACTGGAAAATTAATTAGCTGGTTTGGATCATGCTCTTATTTCATTGTCTAATAAATTTTGAAAGACATAAAGGTAGCTAATTAAGCAGTATGCATGTTACTAGTTTATTTTGATATATTAATTGTGTCTGAAGTAATCTGTTTGCTTAGTCTGCATATTTCTAATGAAGAAATACATATCAGTAGAGTTTAATATAGCAGGAAGATTTTGACAGGAGAGGTAGAATGCCATTGTAAGCATGGCAAAGTTCCAGCTTTTTTTCCTACTTTTGACATTGATTTGTTATGTGTCTTAGCTTCCCCAAAACATGGTTAAGCTGTATCAAATAACTGTGTTGAAATGACTGTTAGGTTTTTAGAGTAACGTGAATTTTTTTTATATCTTTTTCCTAAAGGTGAGAATACAGTTCAGTTGTTTAACACAGTACGTTATTTTTCATGCAGCTTTGTGCTGGATCTTAGAAAAAGTGTTTAGCCTCAGGCTCACCTTTCCTCTCATGGTTATTCACAGTTGCCCAAGGGTAAAAGCTGCACACTGGCTAGTTGGGAGAGCATGGCTCCACACGAATGGTCATACTACGTACATTGAAGCTGAGGTTTTTGCCTTATTTTCATTTCTGGTTACCTTGAAGAAAATCTTTGCTTACCTCTGCTGTTACAAAATTTATTTTTGCTTAATCATTCTACCATCTCATACTTTACCCTTGCTTTAGGGAATGGATGGTGATGCTTTTGAGAAGAAGTACAACACCTTAGGACTGGATATAATTAAAACCCACCAGATGTTCTGCCAGGAGGTTCTTAAGCTGCTTCCCGGGCAAATGGCTGTTGTGAGCAATGGCAGGGTAAGAAAGAAATTAATTAATCTCTCAGCCTTTTTGTAGGTATTTTTCATTTCCTGGAACTTAAGTTTTCAAGCTAAGGAAAATGCATTTTATTGATTTCCCACTCTTTCAGCCTGTTGGCAGAGAACGGTATGAATGTTTGCTTTGTTTTTTATTGTGTTTTCTCCTAACTTGTTTGTTAGCTCCATTCCATTGAAGCTACTATGTACTTATGTCATTCCCACAGCTATTTAAGAGATAATCTGGTTAGATGATAGACAAAATTCTCTAAGTAGGTTCATATTTGCTGTATTATTAATGATTATTAAGAATAAATTCTGATCCTGAAGTTACCTCTATTTTACACATTTGTTATAGGATGAACCACTGCGTATATAATAAAAAAGAAGTTACGTTGACTGGGATAGTATTTCAAGCTCCTCTCTTTTAGGAAAAAAACTTAATTTTTTATAAATATTTAATTGTCCTATAGTCTTAACTCTTAATATTAAAAAAACCCTAACAGTTTGCTGTTTCAATTTCTTGTATACATATTCTGAAACCAGTCGCGTTTTAACACAGTGTGGCTATAGATGAACTGTGTTTAAAAAATATGGAGTTGGGTTCAATATTTAGTACTTGTTAATGACAGTCAATACCTTACATTACAGATTCAATTTATACAAACTACTCTTTGAGTTAAGTCTTTTCTATTTATTGCTCCACAATTAGAAAGAAATAGAGATACTATGTTGGCATCTAATTACTGGAAACTCGCTTTAGATAGTATTCTTAGTAACTCTTGTGCCTCCTAAATGGCTTCCAAGATACAACTGAAATATCACTAACAAACCCACAGAAAGCATTTTTGTTGATGAAGCAGAAAATAATCGGCTTTTTTGTGTTAACAAAAAAACCCCATAGCTAAATATGAAGGTTTATTTTATAAATGGTTATTACTGTTTTCCATGCCTAAAAAAGATCAAATAATATCATATATTAAATTTTGAGGAAATACTTTTCATAGAAATACTTGGATAAATTTGATAATATTAATCTATCTGAAAGTGTGTTTTCGCTTTAAGAGATTACTTAAAAAAGACGTGGGATATCATTGCTAGTTCAGCACTGAAGTTTTGTTTTTATGAGTGAATATTTTTTTTCTGATTGTGGCTTCTGCTGATATCTCATAATCACACTGATTTTATCTATCTCATGCATCATTAATACTAATAAAAAAATCAAAAGTGGAATTCAGTTAGATGACGTCTTATTTCTAGGAAGCAGTTGAATTTCGCGAGAGAGGCATTCAGCACCAAACTTATGTCATGACATTCTACATCCTGGGAGCCCTGTAGGCTCTTGAACTTGTCTTTGATCAGTTTAGCCTAGTAGACTGTGAGTAGGAAATCCAAACAATATCCTCAGAGCTATTTGCTGGGACTTCAAGGCACTTTCTTTTACTTCAGACATCCAAAAAAAGTACTAGTTCTGTTTCTTGTCTCTGGATATCCTGCATTTCTTATCCTTTGCTTTTGCCTTCCTTTCTATCCATTCTTCTTCATCTGAGAAGCCTTAAGAAGTTAAGATTGTGTTCACAGAATTAAACAGCTTAAGACTGTGGTAGGCAGATAGTAATTTGAATTTCAGTTTAAAATAATGTACCTAACAGAGCTTTTTCTTAAACTTAGTTTTGTGATTTCTAAATAGTATGCTCTTTTACATAGTTATGTATAATGAAAAATATAATGGATATTTCCATTGCAACTGTTCTTTGTGATGGGTAATTAACTGTAATTACATAACTGTAAAAACCTAATCCTGTATAGTTACTCTATACAGTTTAGTACTACATAGTTAATCATATTTATGTATATAGGGCTGGGGGTTGCATATTGAATATTACGCATTCATTTAAAATATTAGTATATTTTTGCTTACAGAAGAAACATTATTGGGACATTCTACGCTTAGTAACATTTTTTTCTCTATCTAAGATACTGGGTCCTTTAAATGAAAATGAGTTCTATGCAGAAGACTTCGATTTATTGGAAAAAATAACATACAGTACCTCAGCAGAGAAGATTAAAGCTATTATCAAAGAGATGGGAAACATTAGTAAAAGGTAAAATTCTTTTGCATTTTCAGGCTTTGTGATATACTGCCTTATTTATTGCCTGTGACTAATAATCCTTTTGCATGGGAAATATGAATAAAGGTTCAAATATATAGTCACAGCACTTTTCGTACTAGATACTCATATATATACGCTCTCCATGCACTTAGTCAAAGTGTTGGTTATTTGCATGTAGTGTATTTGCTATCCTACTTAGCATCTGAGTACTTCTACATAGACAGGTTTAACTGTCCCTCATTTCCTTTCTAGCATTTTCCTGACAGACTTACTGTACTTCTCTACCCAAGCACTTGCCCTATTTTCTACAAGAAATGGCACATCTGCTAAATTTTGTATCAGCTTTATGCTTGGCTAATTTTGCTATGTATTAGTTTTCCACGATGTATATTGGTTTTCAACTGCACGTGTCATTTACCTGGCTGCTGACAGCCTCTCTGGTACCTCATTGTTACGACACAAAGCAGAAAAAAGGCACCCTGTGTTATTCAAGAGACATGAACCCTTTTATCAGTGGTCATATGTGTGATGAGGCTAAGGCATAAGAGATCACTGCTTATCCAAAGGATGATATCCTCTCCAACTTGCCTCGTAACATGTAACCTCATAGCAGCACTAAATTACTCCAAATACTTAGTATACTTTCACTGTACTTACAACCAAGAGACAAGTACAGCTAACTAAACAATTTCTACTAGCTTTTCTTTACTTAAGAGTAATTATAAAGAATAATAATAAAATCCAGTGCATCTTAAAACCACAGTAATAACTGAGTATTGATATTTGAATTAAGAAATTACGTTGTCTTTGGGAATTGTTAGAAAAGGAGCCTGTAGAGGCATGGACAGATGTGGTGCTCGGACACCCTGCTAGACAACATTCACACGCCTGTTAAATGGAGAAGCATAAAGATGAGTTCTAGCCAATGTTTAATCTAAGGATCCAGTTTGTGTACAAAGAAGAGAGCAAAATTATATTATTTTTACAATATCTATTGACTTTCTGTGTCTTGAGTATCATTTCTGTTATCTGGAAGGACTGGCTTAACTGAGAGAATAACTAGCAGAAAAACAAAATCAAGAAGAGGTAGAACTATCAAGGAGATAAGCAGTGAGAGGCAAAACATATTTAATAAAATATATTAAGACTTAGTAATTCTATTTCAGTGTCACTGAGGTTTCTAAGGAATTTCTAGAAAGAAATACAAAAAAAACGTTTTACTCCTTTTTCTGATGAAAAACAAATTGTATGTGCCTTATTTAATATAGTGGCAGTGATTTGATTATGAAAATAGATGCCCTACTGTCGTCTTTGCCTAAAACAGAGATGAGACAAGATGCTGAGATACTCAAAGAACAGCACAGGTAGGTTCTGTCTGCCATGATAATGCACTTATAGTACTTTCATATTAAAATTAGAATTTATTGATTACTATGTAAGGTCTTGAGTAAGCATTAGAGTTTTAAAAGAAGGTGATTGTGTGGTTGTATGAACAACCTGTTCATCTGCCCTAGTGTAATGCATCTGTACCTCTCTTAATAAATTAGATTGTAATACCTAATGATTCTCCAGCCTTATCCTCTGCTGAAAAAAGAGTGATAATAATTGGCGTGAATAGAAGTGGTGATCTGGAGTTAGAAAACTTGGAGTCCATACATTTACTAAAATGTTAGAGGTAATTTCGCAGATTAGAGCTAGAACAAGCCCCCACTAAGTTTCATTAATGTGGAAAACTCTGTCTCAGGTTTTTCTGTTTGTGGGTGCTAGGTACTATTGTCAAAGCTAACATACATACATTTATATTGTATAACAGTTTATGGCTTGGCAGTCTTGCTCTTGACCATAGCTTCTGTGCTCAGCTTGGCCCTAAAATACAATTAGATTACATTCAAACGTAAGCTGATGGGGCTCAGTGGCACTTAGTTCCTGAAGAATAACTGAAAGGACAGTCTTCAGTTAACAGATTTACACAGGCGAGCTCATATTAGCGTCATTATCGTGTTTACTTGTATGTTGGCTTCTTGTCTTTCTGATCCTAGATTTAGAAATTGTGTATGCCACAAGCATTGTCTTTTGTTGTCGTTCTTAATGGGCGAGACTTAAAATAACAAGATGTGAATATGTGTATCCTGTCTTCATTGTAATGGGATACAAACGGTAGCTGTTTTTCATTAAGCGTAGATACGGGAAACTTTCTGGAGCAAAGACAGGTACATTTTCTAAAAGGACGTATGATAGCACAAGAAACATGACCAAAATAAATACTTTTTTAATGCTGTTTTCAAATCCTTGCTTATTTTTGTTGGTAAAGTTGCTCTAGTGTGCTGTGCTGGTGTGCTAGCCCTGTCTAATACTTGTTGAAAAGATAAGGAGTGAAACCAGTAGCCTGTTTTAAGAGGCCAACACCTTTTCCAAAGTTATACTAAAACAGAGTACTATGCCACTACCATGTTTGAGGGGGTTTGACTCACTAGTGGCACTCACGCTTCTAGGTATTTTTTTTGTGGAAAACGAATTCAGATAGTCCATTTTGTGTATTTACAGCACATGATTTTTTTTTTAATTTTTTTTTTTTTTAAAGTTTACTAACATTTCCTTCCTGTAGATCCAGAGTACTTTGACTAGGGTCTCCTTGACTTAGTCCAATCACGTTTATCAAACTAAATTATTTTCTGGAATGCATAAAGCTAATCCATCCTATCAAGTTTCACACTTTTCAGTTACTATTTTTCCTACTGTTATTTTAAAATTGTGTTACTGCCAGCACTTGTCAAATCTGATGATTCTGGATATTGGTAAAGGAAACTGTAGACCAATGAAAAAAAGGCTATTTTTTAAAATTTTGCTGTGTATGTTCCTTTTGTTTTATTGATTTTGTAATGGGGCATGTATTTAATCAATAACCAGTATGGAACTATGTAGATTAATGCTAAATTTTAATTGCTGCTCATGTTTATCTTTTCTAGTAATATCGTAGGGAACAATAGTGATTACTGCTTGAAATGAGGGAAAAGTCTTCACGAGCAGTAACATGTAAAGTGGCTCTGGTATTACAAATTCATGCCTAACAATGTTTGTTATTTCCGTAAGTTCAGTTTAGAGTTTTCATGTCACTTATTTACTAATTTTTCTTAACAGCGTAGTAAAAGTTGATCCCCAACAGAATGAACCATTTTATGATGTTATTGCTATTGTGGATCCATTGACAAGAGAAGCACAGAAGATGGCTCATTTATTGATTGTAAGATGGTGGCAATTTCTTTTAATTTGCGTATTTGTAGTTTAATTTTTATTACACTTTTTCTTATTTCCATGTACAGTGTAGTAAGGGGGTAAACAAAATTTAGGTTTTTTAAAAATACATATTTAGTTATTTAAATTCATATTAAAAAGTTGAGGATGATCTAATTCATCATTGTTAGTACCTTATTTGCAATTAAAATTCAGATGCTCCATGAACCAGTCCTCTTAAATGTGAGTCCATAAATGCTCTTTATAGTCAATAGAAGGAAAGGAGGAGATTGTGTAATACAGAGTGAAAGGGTCTCCCATCTCAAACTCTTAAGAGGCATATGCTTCTTTCCGTTAAACCAAATCACCTTAGTTTTCCAAGGTACCTAAAATCTGACCCATAATATGATCATAAGAAGATTGGACTATAAAACTTTCAGTTCTTGGAAAGGTATTTCTCAGTTGATTAATGCTACCAAGTATATTTATAAGTCTTCTATTGTGTGTAGCTATTGATCATCTAAAGAGAGACTGTCCTAAAACATAGCTCCTAGAATGATTTTCTTTTTTCACAAGCTGCAGGTTCCTTTATAGTTTCCCATAAAAATGTAAATTTTGTCTTCTCTTTATGGTCCTTTACAATTCTGAAGCCTGTAACTCGATTTTTGCTGCATCCTGGCTTATCTTTTCCTCTGCAGTAATTATAAAAGTTTCATAAATTTTTACATTGCTTTTCCCCCTCCCATTTCCATACCTTTATGCCTCTTATATTAAATGTTGAGGCATCCACTCACTCTTCATACATAATAGTGGGGCAAAGTAAAACACTTCAAAAATCCATGAAAATTCTTATATTTCAAGACTCTGAAATACTAGCTTTTCTCTAGAATCATACCTTCCATTTCACCATTCTCAGTTAAAATGAAAACTTGATATTACCAAATGAAAATATTTTCATTTTGGAATTGACTGGAAACTCTCTCCATTCAGCCAGAAGTTCATTTTATGGTAAGTCGCATCAAGGATCTTGTAGTTCAGATCAGAAGCCTCCACTCCTAGCACAACAGGCTCCCTAATGAGCAGTATCTTCCCTAATGAGCAGTGTCTTCCTTAGTGCGTGCCTAGGCGAATGACTCCTGTGGTGTACCAAGCTGTCAGCCATTGCAGATCCTGCTTGATTCATAGGAACTATAGTCTTATTCAGGAAACCAACCTTAGGAGAGAATAATGAAATGCTGTTAAAACTAAACAAATCAGAAATATTTTAATGTAGATGAAACTTATTTTTTATGTTTTTTTATTATTTTTTAAAATGAAAAATTAAATCATCTGAGAACTAAAAAAAAACCCCTGTGTATCTAATTATCTGGAAAGCCACCACCTCCTGATGCAGAGACAAAACAAGCGTACATATGCAGCTAACCCCAAACTCAAATTTTCTAAATGGATGCCTTTCTGATTATCTTGCTATATATAGGTGACTTAAATACTGTAAACTTTAAACACTGTGATGTATTTATATTTGAAGGATCTTTTTTCGAATAACTTAATTGGGTTAGTGCCCAGTATATTGGGGTGGTAGCTATTTGTGGTGCAACATTTGTGTAGTAACTACCACAGCAAAGCACATGGTTCTTGCCCCAGTCCATGCTGAATATATCCACCTTATGATTCCTTTTATAACCTGGTGAAAGCGTGCTATTATATGACTTGGTGCCACTTAATAGTCACTTCATGAAATCTTTTGGTAATTTTTTTTAACTATTAACAAAAAGTTACATTAAATGTAATTGAAATTGAGAAGGTGTAAACAGCTGTAGGTAAACTGTAGTCTAAACTTTAGTGCTTAGTCAGAGAAAGTGGCAATTTAAGGACTGAGGCAAGGTATGAGTCAGAACAGGAATGAAAGCAGAGCCAAAGCCTTTATCTGCTTTTAAAATATATACTGGATTGTATCATAAGAACTGCACTATATCCTTTCCAGAGGAAAGCATGTAGAAGTTTCCATATGACCCATGTTTTCCCTTTTTCAGAAGGGATATTTTTTCAATATTTTGATTCATTTCAAATACCCGGCTATAAAAGAGGCTTTCCAATCGTGTAACCGTTTTCATGTGTTGACTTGAATGCCCTGGCTTTTGGTGTCCTCATAAGCCCTAAATAACAGAACTAAATTCAGTATTCCAGAATTTACATTGTTGGAAAACACAGAGATAATGCATTCTTGTTTTATTTGTCATTTCCTATTTAAATTCCTTTGAAATGTTAATTAAGAATGGCATTATTCTTTTGGCTACAATACTATACTAAATTTCATAGTCAGCTGATGAATTGGGACGATACCTTAGTCTTTCTCAAGATCGTTTTTTTCTACACACAACAACCTATCAATGCAGATTCCTGGAGTATCATTCTGACTAATAGGATGAAGTTTTTGTCTTGAAGATAGAGTCCAATACAGGTTTACATCTATTTTGGATGCAACATCTTTATTTGAGAAATTTGTTTCTTTAATGTTGAAAATTCTGGGTATGTTTTAGTAGGTAAGACCAGCTAGCACTGGTTACAGATGCTTTTTATTCTGAGTCATAGATAGATGCTTGAGTCAGTTTGACCTCTGTTTTGATTTTGGTGGCCTTTAGCCCATGTCACATAATACTTTCCCTTCTTATGCTTCCAGGGCTGTTGGGTTATTGTTTCCTTCTTCTTCACTTGTTCTAACCCTCATGCCATTGTCTTTATTTTTTGCTCAGTAGTTTTTCATTGATGGTATTCAGATGACACAAAGGATGAGAATGAGAAACTAGGAGCAGAACAGATCTCTAGGACCATGTAAAGTTGTAGCACTGTAGTAAAGAATATGTATATATGTATATAGCCATAGGTTGAACTGAGGAAAAAAAAAAGGTTATAATAAAAGAGCGATTTAAGGATGACCTTTGTCTTGCTTTGTTCCCAATTTACTTGCCATTATAGTAATTTTAGATTTTAGCCTTAGTGGTATCAGTATTTTAACTTAGCTTTAATATCTTACTTGCTTTTGTAATAGTATCCACAAAGGTAGACACAACTGTTTTATGCTTTCAAATAAGCACTTTGGATCAGAAACCACAGAAATTAAGATAACTTTGTAAAGGTTTTTAAGAGTGCTTTAAAGAAATGAATAACTTTGTTAACTTTAAACAAAATAGATTGCTCACAAAAATAGGAAAAAAGTACTGTCCTAATATTATGATTCCTGTATAACAGCATCCAGAAAATTAATGGTTTAAAAACGAACAGATGAAGAAACTGAGAAAGAAGTAAAAATACTTTAACTTACTGGAACATTTTGAAGTTGATTGAATAGTTTAACACATCATTAACCTATTGCTGACATTTAAAATTATTAGGTAATTAAGTATTATAATAATTCTGAGCTTTATGATATTCAACAATTTACTGTATACAACTGTTTTAGTAAGAATGAAAGTCATTTGTTTAAGATTGGTTATTGAATAAAAAGCATGTGTTGTACTTACAGACTTTCAAGTGCTTTAAAGTCTTCTAGAAAACACAATATAAGAAATATGATAATATAATTTATTCAAACATTGGAAAATGGGGATAGCTGCTCTTTAAAAAACTGCATCACTGGGGAAAACATTAACGTTTTAACTAACAAGAATATCATGTGCTAAATCATGCAGTTTTAGAAAAGGTCAAATCTTTATTTGGAATATCTGACAACATCTCTTAATATACAGATAAATTTAGAACTTTAAAATGTTTGAGATTTCTACTCAAGCTTGACAAACGACAGGATATCGCAAGGATAACTTTGGCTTATTTTCAAAGTTTGATGATTACCAAGAACCATTTTTTAGAGAGATTTTTCTTTTTTCCTTAGGTACTCAAAGACATTATCAATGTGAAACTCAGGTTGTTTTTGAACTGCAGATCTAAGCTGTCAGAGGTGCCACTGAAGAGGTAAGTAGTTTCTAGCTTTTTTTACAAGTATACGATCTCGCTCGGTTTGGAAAACAGCCTTAACAGTGTACATTTCCTTAAAAAAAATAAACAGTGGTTTGTGCTTCTGGATTCTTTTGTTGCATTAGTTATTTTCGTTGAATGTTACCTAAGCAGTTTGCACTTGTCTAGAGAAAAATTCTAAGGTATCAAGCATGAGACCACAGGGAATGATCTAGTCCATCAAATGCACCTCTCACAAACAATCCTTAGAGAAACCAGAGGAGAGTCTTTCATGCCTGTGACAACTTGCAGAGGGAGGTTGTCTGCCGAACTTGGCCACTTCTTACAGCCCACTGTCTGTGTAACGAATTTTACAGATTAAGTACACTTAACTTAAAAATGAAATTCATCTGAATAAATATACAGTCTGCATTTGAGATCTCGTTTAAGAATATTATACCCTGTAAGTACCTGCCTTAAACTGAAGTTTCTTTTTCTTCTTGCTTTTCTGTAAGGACTGGGGTTCACTAATTCACTTATAGATGTTTACACTGATCTGAATTCACCAGAGTAGATTCCTTTCCCTCTAAGAGAAAGGTTTAAGCACTGCCATCACTTTGGCAGGTATTTTATCCATAATCTTATTATGAGAGAGAGCTGGTGGTAGTGCCTTCCCTTTAGCCAGCAGATTTGAGGATTAATCACTTGCTCACAAACAGAACACCTTAGTTTCTATTCGGTTTGAGAGGAATTTAGCTCAGACCTCTTACATCTCAAGAGAGTGTCTTAATCATCAGTCTTCTGAGTATCTTGTGGGAACATCGTCATGATCGCTTTTAAAGCTAGCCACTTGGTAGGTGTTAGTGCCTGGTTCTTTCCTTGCACTTGGGAGAGGTGAGAGGAAAAAGTGTTCTGGCATCTACTCTGTGGACAGGTTGTATTTTTTTGCAGCAATAGTTTCATATGAAATGCATCCATATAGTAGCCCAGATACTTTGTGGGAAAATTGTATTCCTCCTGATGGATACAGACTTACTTACCTTTTTACTTTTCGTAGTAATTAAATGTCCTTTGTTTTTTCTATGTGGAGCACTCATTGCTTGCTGCTTTCACTCTCCAATGCGCTTCTTCCTCCATTCTGAGTCTTCTCATTCTGTTGAATATCAGTAGAGGAAGGAAGAAAATCATCATTATTTTGTTGTTGCAAGGATCTCTTACCTGTGGAATATATGGAGTAAGCGTTCAAGAGGAATAGACATACCTCTCCTTTCCTGTGCTCTCTGTCTTTGCCACTGCTAGTGTCAGGAACTGTTCCCAAAGATTCTTTTCTTCCAGCAGATTAGTCCTTCTGCTTAGTTTAGTGACGCAGGTTCTGAGAATCCAAGTGAGTTCACAGTCAAGATGTTTAGATGCACCTCTTGAGTATTTACCTTCCCAGCCATTGAGAATGTTTATGGGAGTGCTGCACTTTCCCAGCAAAAAAAAATGTGAAAAACGAGTAGTTCTGTGTTCATCTGCCAGCCCATTTGAGATGCTGTAGGTATTATCTGACAGTACTTCAAAAGAACAGGGAGCTACCATGTCTCCAAACATCATTAATTTGGTAAACATTCACTGTATTTTAAAGTATTTTAGAAGAACTTCATGTTTGGAACTTTGTGCTTCAGTAAGTGTATTATTTATTTTTTTTTAACACTTCTTTTTCAACAGCTTCTATCGTTTTGTTCTGGAACCAGAATTAGCTTATGGGGTCAACAAGCAACTTCCTTCTGAACCTATGGCAAAATTCCTAGAATTGCCAGAATCACCCCTTTTGACTCTAAACATGATCACTCCTGAAAGCTGGTTGGTTGAAGCAGTAAACAGTTCCTGTGATCTTGATAACATTCATTTACAGGATGTAAGTAATTGTTAGTAAACATTATACTACTTGTGTTGGACCTTCTACCTCAAGAGGGAAATGAAATCTTGTGGGATGTTTAGCTCTTGTTTTCCAGAAATGCTCTCTGTGGTAATTGATTTTTTGGTCAGTATTTTACCATTTTCATTTTCTTCATCTTTTTTGCACATTCTCTCTGATTTAAAAAAAAAAAACACCAAGTCTTAAAAACAAGCAATGAAACAGAAAAAAACAGAATGCAGAATACAAGTAAAAGCAATTTATCTGCTGTGTTAAGCTTTATAATATCTATGGAAATATTCTTTTTTTTTAGATAAAAATAAAGCAATTAAGGAATTCTATGTGCTAGCATTCCAGTTCTCTCTTTTTTTTAATATTTTTGGGAATAATAGGAGTAACGTAGGTAAATCTTCAAATAAACCTGAATATATTGCTGTTTATTAATATAGATTAAAACATATTTGACCTTTTTTTAGTTTACAATTTTTTATTGTATTTTTAATCCAGTAGCTCCAAAATCACTGTATTTGTTTCAGTCACTAAAGCTACGCAAAATATTGAGGGTGTTTGATCCACCAAAGCTGTATATTTGGAAGGTGTATTGTGAAAATAAAGGTTGGAATTTACCTTACCAAAGTTGATAAGTCTCAGCTTCCTTTACAGTTGATGGAGAGAAGGTCCCTCCAGAAAGTGATTCATCTTCTTTACCTTGGATACGTGTTTTAAAATTGAGTGAAATTCCTTCTGTAAGGGCCTTTCTCTTTGTTTTTTGGCAGTTGAATTTAGGTGAAGTAAATCCCACACATGTTTATCATTGTAATATGTTGCTTTTTTGGACAGTTAAATGTCATAATTTATTGATGAAATATTCCTTCCACAGATAAAAGGGATGGTTTTAGCAGAATATGAACTAGAATATATATTGCTTGAAGGACATTGCTTTGATGTGACCACTGGCCAACCTCCTCGAGGGTTACAGTTCACTCTGGGCACAAAGAATAAACCTGTCATGGTTGATACTATTGTGATGGCCAACCTGGTAAGTACTAAGTTCAGAAATAGTCATTACAATTGCATGCTCTTCATGAGAATTCTTTATGACCTTCTTGTTCTTTAAATCCATTTCTCTGTGTTGCAAGCTTAGTAATGCTAAAAGTAAAAGGAGCATCCTGGAGTTGAGACCAGCTACAAAAAGTGTGCATCTCTAATTTGCTGAGCTTTACCCCGCTCCTCTTCTGATACAGGTTTGGATGTAGCCTAATTTTAGACTCTTTTCTGAAGTGCCTAAACTGGGAGCCTAATTGCCTTAAGTAGATGGTAGGAGGTAGTTATATTCAGATGGAGATTCCACTGACAAATGTAAATTATGAATCACATTGTGATTAAAATAACCATTTTTGTTACACAGTGATTCAGGCAAAAGAAAGCTCCTATTTTAGATGCTTCAGTTAAGTGCTTAAAGGCTCTGTGGGACAAATCCACACCTGAGAATTCCTCTGGTCATCCAAAGTAATTATTTTTCATTTTAGCAGTCTGTAGAGGAGAAGATCTTGTGGTTTCTGAAGTGAAAGATTTCTTTTCTGTTGGCTACAGTAATTTTATAGGGAAGAATTTTGATTATTAAGCTCTGTTACCTATCTGCTATTCTCTGTTATCTGTAAATACTGTATCACAAGGAATAAAATGCTTAATAAACTGTGAATCTTTGATTTTTACACAAGTACTGAATACGGTCTCAACAGTAGATGATGTTCAGCATGATGAAACTTTTAATGATTCTTCACATTCCAAAGCTTGCTTCATCTGGCTTTCACATAGTGATAGCTGTATGCAGTGTTCCTAAATTGGGGAAGAGCTGTGTAGGCTTAGAAAGTTGTTCTGGACAAAAATTTGGAGTTTCCAAGAAGCTGTTCCAGTTTAGGGTCATTTTAATAATTTATTTCATTACTGCTCACTTACTTGCTGTTCTAGGTGGGGATTTTGTATACAACTCAAATTCAGCTAGAAACAAATGGAGCACTGAAAGACATTAATACGGACGTACAGGAAAGGTGACAGCTGGTTGCATCACTGCCATGTTACTTTCAGGGCTAGTATGAGAGTAGGTAGTGGTTACTAACCTCGGCTGCAATACCAAATGTTGGATAATTGAATTTTGTATATGTACATGGTTGATTCTGGAATGCTGACAGAACAAGCACCTGTCTTTGCTTTTTTTCATAGGGGTATTTTCAGCTGAAAGCAAATCCAGGTGCTTGGACACTGAGATTGCGTAAAGGAAGATCTGAAGAGATTTATCAGGTTTTTTCGTAAGTGTTAATACATCTTTTGGAAACATACTTATAAATGAATCTGGAAATACAGTATATTTTGAAAAGATCTGACAGTACTGAAAGAAAATGAGAAAAAATAACGTGAAAAAATAGAACAAGAAGCAAATTATGATTTAAAGTTTATAAGAGATACCTTATTTCCTGATAGCACAAATTGTCTGATTGCTCCATGTGTTCCTGAGGGAATTTGGGTATGTTAATGCATAATAAGCCTAAGCTGCTCAGCTACACTTGATGCTGGCAAAGTCTCTTACTATACAGCTACCAGGGACTTGCCCTGTCACTTCCACACGTGATTAGCATTATCATGCAACTGCTTGCACCAAGTTCTGTAGAAATGCCGCTCATGGTTTTCTTGATTAATATTTTGACATTCCCAACGTGGAGCATTACTAGCTCTCCAGCAGGGTCTTGGTCAGCTGGAGGAAGTGCCACGAATTTCCCCTCCGTAATTATTTTCAGCCCCGACGGTGCCTCTGAATGCAGTGTTATCAATGGGTGGTGACTTTTTTTGACAGGAGCATTATATTCATTTCAGTTCTAGGCTTTTTTCTTTGATTAATTCTGAGTTTTTCTTAGTTTAAGTTATCTAAGCATCACTGTGGTTACACCTTCACCTGAGGATAGAGAAGGACTCTTCAGTTCTGTACCCTGGCTGTGTGTTGACTGCGCCACGTTTCCCTCTCTTGGGAGAAACCCCTGTACATGGAAAGAAGTCACGTTGTACTCCAGTAGCTGGCATTTAGTTGCCACCTATATGGCTTATAGATCTGGAGTTTCCATGGTGGATTTTTATATGAGGTACACAGGCTAGCCATCATTCCAACTGTACTTTGGAAGAATCATCTTTCTCATGTTTTGTGTAACAGCGTAGACCTGTAGTGTCTGAGGGCTTCCTCTTGAAGCTTTGGATCGGATCCCTGTTAGAGGAACAGCATGGTTTTATTTCAGCTTCAGTTCTTCCTTCTCCCCCCCTCCCCGTAATTCTGTCAGCTGAAACAGGTCTATTTCTTATAAAATATTTATTATTACTTGGAGTTCAGGAACACATAGTTCCATATGATGTTTAGTCATCAGCTTCTATTAAAAATTAAAAAAATGATTAACAGCTTTGCTGTTTTGAATATTTAGTTAATGCATCAATTTCAGTGTTACAGTAAGGAGTGTTAAGGGGATATTAGGTTCATTCTGTTTGTTTGCAATTTTCAATTTTTTTTTTTTCCAGAAACCACTCACAATCTGTTGAAAAAGCAGAAAAACATAAGTATTTATCCTAAGAAGTTCACTTAGTCTCCACCAGCTATATCATTTCTCTAATTTAACTGTCTAAACTCCAGCTATATAATTTGTCCAATTTAACATGCAATTCTTAAGATATATAAAGTGATTTATGAAAGATATCATGGTTAAAAAAAATAATGTAATGAGCTGTAGTTGAATTTAAAAAAAAGGAAACAAAATGAAACAAAACCGCTCTACATTCTAGGCTGGATCAAAGGAAACTTAAATCATCTGCCTTTTTTTAAGATTACTGATTTTCCCTAAGAAGTGATACAAATGAGCTCAATTAAGCTCAGCTAAGTTATGTAAGATTAATACTTGCTGAGGAATCTAAACAGTAGTGTTTATTTCATTTAGTTGTTACAAGCCGTAGGCTTAGAGTACAACAGCTAAAGTATGTTTGGCAGGCTGTACCAAGGTCTTTGATATTACTTTTACCGATATCAGTAGTGTCAAATTGCTATCAGAACTCAAGCAACTAGTTGACGGGATGGAATTTTGCTAAGAGGCATTGCAGGATATTCTCCATCCTCGGATACTAGTCATATCCTCTCCTCTTAAACTGTGAGATGAACTGTTTTCTTTGAGGCACAGGCCTGTACATTATAATAGAAGTTTGGGGAGAAATAGAAGATTTTGAAGTTACAGCATATTCTACACCTCAATGCTTATTTGCTTCTCTCGTAGTAGCATTTAATACACATGCAAGCAATTTAGTTTTACTTTATGTAAATGCCCAGCTTTTAAAATAAGCTTCTGTTTTTCCCCCCAATGCTGCTTCTAACAAGGATCATTATTTTGAAGCAGTCACACTTGTAAATCAATTTTTTATTAATAAATTACTATAAATATTAGGAAGATGAGAACTGATACACTCAGCAACAGTCTGAGCACTATTTATTATTGGAACTTTGATTCTGTGATGTTTGTAGGAAAACAGGTATTCCAAGGTAAGCTCCATTTGTTGAATGCTTTTTTTCTCTACATGGAAGATTATAGTTTATTTTTTATTGATATTTATTTGTATTTATATTTATATTAAAAATATGTAGGTGTTTTGAAATGTTTTAAAGCTGTGACATAAATAGTTTTCTGGACGTGTTTAGGTTTGTACAGCAATTATCTAACAATTAAGTAGTTATTGTTAAATATGTAATAGTGCTGTCAGTATGCAAGACATTTTGCTTGGATTTAAAAAGGAAGTTGTGCCTACTTCAGTACTTTTTGAACAAAACACAAAATCCATGTTGGTTGTCTTAAGGGAGTTCATAAATCATGATCCCAGTTCTTCCAAACCCCAGGTCACATTCAAAACCTTACTCACGTGATCGCTCATTTGAAATGTGCATCTGTTACATAAATAAAATTACAACATGATGAATTTCATACGCACAGAGACAGAGAAAGGATGAGAGGTCCTGTATAAGATTCAGCACACTGATTTAAAATTAGAGAATGGTATGATGACCTCAGTTTTCTGTCAGAGAGATACCTACCTAAAAACAAGTGAATATGCTAGTCTGTAAGTAGCTGTTGAGCACCTAGTTGGGTGACTAGGAGTTGAAATTAAGTACTCTGTCAGCAAAAGGAATAGTAGGAAGCATACAAAGATGTGAATGTAGAAACAGGTAAATTGGATCTTGAGATCAACGTTAAGTGTCCACGATAACTAATGGTGACTATCACTATTTTCACTACATTGTTCGTACTGAGACAGAAATTCATCACACTGAGTGCTGTGCAGAGTAAAACAATTGGCACTCAGTAAAGATGGAGACGGCAGTGAGGGATCCACGGAACAGACTTAGGGAGACAAAGTGATGTTATTAAATTTACAGCCAAACCACACACTTTGAGAATATTGTAAAGACTTTGGAAAATCGTTGGCAGAGCTGCAGAGCTAGCTACAGAATTCATAACAGATTTTGAGGTAACTGAGTGAATAACAGAGAAAATTTTGAATGTGTAAAAACTGAGTGCAAAAATGGGAACACTGTGGCAGCTGCTGCCATTTCTCCTATCAGCAGTTTGTGTTCGGCTCTAGTTTTACTATTTTAGAGCTTTTTAATGGCACACTTTACTTAAAATGGAGATCTGCACCCTTTTATGTTGAGTACTGTACATCCCTGTAATAAAAAGACAGGTCTTGGCTGAGTGTTCCTGTATGCAATATTTTAAAAGTGTGAAAATGAAACTAATTCGGAGAGTAGAAAAGTCAAGATAATACTGAACATTATTTTGTACGAGAATCAGCCATCTCTATGAAACCTAGTAATTACAGGCAGTTTTCACAGAAATGCATTAAATGGAAATTTCAGATAACTGTATAAAAAACTGTCATTTTTAGATAAGTAGAATGAAACAAATTGAAATAAGATTTAAATAGTTCTGTTTTCTTGGGGAGGGTGGGGGGTGTGTGGAATCAAGCCCAAGGGGTAGCAGATTACTTTCTTAAACCAATTTTTTGTATGCTTAGCCTTAGCAAGAGGAAGCCACATAATGCTGTTGAAAGACAGAAAGGATCAAAAGAAAAATACATGGGCTATCGAGGTACAAAAGCTTTAAAATTTGAGAATTATTTTATTACTCTGTATCACAGAGTCACAGCAACAGTTTTCGTACTTGTTACTCAGTGGACTGCAGTACAGTTTTGAGATGCCTGAATGGCTTTAAACTGATGTTCTGCAGGGCAAATGTTCAGGTGGTTCCTTGCACAGCCATGTCTTTAGGGGTACAGTTGCCAAAGACAACCAGGGGAAAGCCAGTCTTTACTATCTCAGCACTGTGGTGAAGCTTTCCCTAGACTTTTTAAAGCAGATTTATTTTAAAAGTACATTTAATGCTGTCACACAGCATTTTCTAAGATGTCTTCCGTATTTGAAATATAAAATTTTGTTTAAATTTGAATGTAATATATACCTATATAATACATAATAATGTATTCGTCTCTAGGTTGCTGCATTTTTTCATTGGTTGATAAAATTTCCTGTGAAATTCCAGATTAAAAAGTGAGGGCTACCACTGTGGGCAATGTCTAGTGATGAATAAAACTCAGAAAGTTTCTGAAGCTAAGAGATAATTAGGTGCTAGTGAAGAAATTTTGTTTCTACAAATATCAGCAATCCTAAACCTTATACTCTAATTAAACACAATCAATAATGCGTGTTTTAATGAGCCAGTACATTTACGTGGGTTTTTCCTCTCCTCACAGCCATGAAGGAACAGATTCTGTAGCTGACCTGACAGATGTTATCGTGGTATTAAACAACTTCAGAAGCAAAATTATCAAAGTTCAAGTACGTAAAGAGAAACCCTTTTTGTCTGCAGTATTTCCTTATATGAAATATGACTCATGCTTACATGTCTTAGGCTATATTTAATTGGAAAATGTATACTGAAATATATAATTTAGATTTTGTATAATCAAATAGAGAAGGGTGTGCAAATTAATGTAGTTAATTTGATCCAATCAGGTTATACTAATTGCATGGGAGATTAAATAAATAGCTGTTAAAATAATACATCCATGTGCGTAGCATAGATAGGATTTATCTCATCCAGTTTAAGGCATCTAAGAGTATAGTCTAGGTGCCTTAAACTCCCTCTCTGCTTAGTAGAATGACAATCCAAAGGACTTAGGCAGGCATTTAAACCAAGGGGATGACCACCTTTTGCGACATCCAGTTCTCTCCTGTGACTGGGGAGGGATTTTACATGATGTCCAGATACCGGAGCGGGAGTTAAAATTAAGTGCATTGAATTCTACCCTAAGCTTCTAAATTTGTGTAAATGTAATTACGTTACTTTCATTCATAAAGATGTATCAAAAAGAGATAATGAAACACAAGTTGTATTAAGGAGAAAGAACCTTATAGTATTACATGTTTTCCACTATTTTGTAAATAACATTTTGTGTAGGTGTCCTTGGTACATTGTATCCTAATTTTAGACATTGAGAAAAAGAGAGAATGATGTAAACACAAGTACAAAAGGAATTTTTTAAATCACATACATATATAAATCTCTTCCCTGGTCCTGTAACTGAAAGTGTCTGGAACCTGGAGAATATGTGTAACTCTCTGGAGTGTAATGAGCCTACCTTTAACTACAGAGAAGGGGTAAAAGGATGCCATTTGAGTCAAAATAGGAAAATTACTCTATGTGAAAGATGGTACATGTTAAGCTTATAACTGGAATGCGTAAGCTCTATCATTCAGTTGAGCTGTAGAATCACTTCAGTGATACCTAGGATATGGCTTCAGAAGCATTAGCTAAAAAGACACATCATTTGGTGTGAACAGAAATCTGTAAGCATTGGCTTGACAGTATAAACATGTGAAATTCATGTGGTTAGAATTGAATATGTTCAAACATTTAGTGGTTTAGAAGCTATTTGGGCTTCAAAAACATTACGTTTGTTTTAGTCAAGGAAATTAAGATCAGCAAACAAAATTAATTTGGAGCCTTTATTAAGTCTCTGGGTAAGACAGCAGAAATTGTTTAACTTGGACAGGAGAGCTTATGTTTCAGCGACATATTTGTCTTTTTTTCCTTGTGAAAGGCTGATGAGAATCACAGTTTCCCTTCAGGCAAGTTCCGTGCGTGGTGTGACACCCCACTACCTGTCTTCTGACAGCTAATGGCTGGGTCACAAACTCATGAGGGTAGGAGATGAGATATGATTCCCTGCACTTCTAGTTACTGTTTGCATAAAGAAGTACAAAGAGCTTGAAAGTACCGTTTGATTTATTAATCACCATTGAATTTTTTGTAATTGATTACTTTTCTTCTTATTACAGTAAGTTCTGTACATAGTTTAAAAGTATGAAATGACATTTTTACTGTTCAGTTTAATGCAGTTCAGTATTTTACTGAAATAGAAATTGGTAAGATGTTGGTCCAGCTCTAGCCAGTCAGTACACCGTAGTTAGATATCACAACTGAAGTAGTAATTGTTATCAGCTAACTTCACAAATTACACAAATGCATTTATTTTAATGACTAGGTACAGAAAAAGCCAGATAAAATGAATGAAGATCTCCTTACTGATGGAACAACAGGAAAAAAAGGAAATCAGGAATCAGTTACAAGGTAATGCCTAATTTGCTTATATTTTTACCATGCTAGGACATGTTTATTATTACTAATAGCAAGTAAGTGTTTCTTACTTGATAGTGATACAAGTATGTAAAAAGGCTCCTTAAGGGATTTATAATATAAACAAAAGGGAAGAAAACACAAGTTCAATGTCTTGTACTTCTCATTATTTCCTTTTTAATCCCTCCTTTGCATTTCTAGTTCCTGTTCATTTTCTTCATTGGCATTGTTTTTATTTTGTTGTGGCAGGGAATCAATCTCAATGTGAAAATCTCAGCCAGTAATGTGGTACTCAGATGTATCAATCTGAATGTCAAAAGGCAGACTATGATGCTGCTTGTCTGCTGCTAGACATAATTTATGAAAACTCAAGAAGTGTTTTTGTATTTGTCAAAACACCTTTTACTTAAATTTTTTTCTGTAAATAATTGTAATAAACGTCTCAAGCTTTACATTTGGGGATAATAACATTGTAGTATGCCTAATTTGCCGTATACCATTGTAAAATTTTGTTTTCTGTTGCTCATAATGTTGCTCTTAATTGTGTTGTCTGTGGATGGTGTGTGGTTCAGGCTGATTTTAAAAAAATTTTAATTTAGTTTTTATTAATAAGATACAAATTCCTATGAAATTGTTACATCATTTTTGAGAATGAGATAAGGGCAAAAAGTTTTTTATCTTTGCTTAGAAAAATAATTTTAGAGGTTTTTTTAATAGACTAGTATATGTGTACTAATAGATAATTTTTTAATAGAGTAGTATATCAGTAGTGTATAACATGGGGTGTTGTATCAGTTTCCAAGACTTGTTAATTGTCCTTTTGAGAGCATTTCAGTTAGATTATGTTTGACCAGGGTAATTTAGAAACAGTGGCCTGGATGCCTTCCAAGCATTCTTTCCTTGTAACATTTCAGAGACCTTTTTCACAAGAAACATCTCAAAAAGATAATGTTCTCAAGCGTGAACATTCAGGTGCTGGCAAAAGGTACTCACTGAATTCCCAATTATTTGATTTCTTAATGCCAAAGAAGAATGAGCTTGGGTCTTTAATCTGGAATGCCAGTAACACAATAAATTCATCCACTCTTTCAAGGTAATGATAATTCCTCTTCTGGATCTTCAAGGCTGTTGTGGGTGGTAGTTAATCTGCAGTACATTGTTTCTGTACTGAACTTCATCCACTTCATAGAAAACACTCATGTTTGCTCTTGGGAAGTCTGATTTCCAGCACAGGTTTTGTTTCTGCAGTATGCTACCAAATGTGAAACTGTCATGGCTGTATAATTGCAAAGGCAAAGAACTGAAGGTAATGCCTCCTGAAATAACCAATTCAGGGCTAATGACTTGACTGCGTAAACAACTTTGTCCAAGTAATCACAGATCTCTTTGCCCTGAAAGAAGAATGAAATTGCAGTAGCTTTTTCCATAAGTACCTTTAAGCATTCAAGGTTTACCATTGAGGTAAAGTCTGATTCATCCATTGTTCAGGAGAACATCTTTGCACTATAATTCTGCTAGTAAGAAAGGGATAATGTCAGTATGAGGGATTTAAGGAGAGTGGCTTTTTCATCACTATTTTTTCCATACCTTAAATACTTTCTTGCCCCGAACAGCACCTGTGAGACACAAAAACGATTTTCTTCTATTTTCAGTACCCTTGGCAATGGTTATCAGTCACAAAGACTGTTAGAAGATAAAGAAAAGGCATAGCAGTTCTACTTCATGTAGTAAACAGGTGACGCCAAGTAATTCTCAGCACACACATTTCTTGGTAGAACCAGGACTGGCTTCTGTTTCAGCTTTATCATCTCTCCTGACAAGGCCTCTTGTATCTCAAGTACCTGAACACTTTATTGAGTCTCTGTTGCTGATTTTGTGTTTATCACTCTTTATCGACAGATGATTTTACTGTTACACTATTGACTAGATTCAGAAAGCCTTCCAGACTACTATCCTACAACTCTCAAAAATTTCTTCCTGAAGCCACGGGTCACAGAAGTGGACCCACATTTCTGCACAAAGGTGGCCTCTTTTGCAGAATGATATTTTTTTAAGACGATGAAAAATTCCTTCAGGCTTCCCACTTCTGATTGTCTGCATCAAAGGATGTATGTGCAGTGCTCAAAATCTTAGCTCTCTCTAAGAAGGTTACAAGGCCAGAGACCTCACAATCTTCCAGATCTAGCCTTTTTGGTGTATCAGGCTCAGAGCTTGGCTGGGCTGCTGAAGCCCCTCACCCAACAAAGTTCATTTGCTTTTACCATTGATTCAAGGTTGTGGCTCAGGGGCATGATTTGAGTCCTGCTGTTTGTCTGTCAGCTTCTTGCTATCTTGGAACTTGTCAAATATCCTCCCTCTTCGATATCCCAGAATGAAAAGTATATCCTGGCAGCACACTGTTCATTACAGGAATCCACGTGTGCTCTGACATGGGACACGTGTGCATACCATGTTGCCCAAGTCCTATCATAACTGAACTGTCCTTCTCCAGTTGACTGCTTTTCCACAGGTTAACCCATGGCTTCAAAGCAGCTTGTTCAGTTTGGAAGATCTGTGCCTTCTGTGAAGCTTTGCATGATCAATATTTTCTAGATCCTTGTGTCAAAACCTGATTTTGTTTTTTCACATCTGTCTGTGTTGTCACATGTGGTGATGGTTGCATTATAAAGAGCTTGACATTCTTTCAGTTCTGCTATCACTGAGAATAAGAAACAGGACAAAAAGTCGGAGAGAAAGAAGGCGGACTGCTTGGGACTGTGAACTGCGGTCTGTGTAGCCTGTGAGAACTCAGGGCTAGTTGTGGGGTTGTCTTCTTTGAGGATGCCACACCAAGCAGTCAGTGCTGCTCCGCTAATGTCCCTTTCTTTTTTGCATTTGCTGTAGTCCTGATCAGGTACAACTGTGCCATCTCCTCTTACCATTGCTGAGTGAAAAGAACGTGGGTTTCTCAAAAGATTATTCACAATGCTTACACACATTGCAGCCTTCTGAGATTTCAGCTTTGTATTAGTGGAGTGATGTGAATTCTTTTAAATGTGTTGGAGATCTGAGACTTGTCTCATTTGTTCTTAAAGATTATGAGGGATATTTATTTTTATACTTTTTAAAGTATATTTTTAAAAGGGATCTATCCAGAAGAAAAATTAATAGGAGTGACTCACACAATCCAAGTGTGTGAGGAATGACTCACCTCAAGAAAAGACTCTTGAGGTGAATCTCCAACAGTACCAAGCCATACTGTAAGCAGTTTGGCCAAGGCAGCCTTTGCAGTGCCGAGATGTGTGAAGCAGTGCTCTGAGGGAGACTGCAGCCACTATCCCCTAGCTGTGTGTGCTGGAAGGCATCTGTGATTAAAAAACAATCCTGGCAGACTTTGGTATTCAAAGCAAGCAAAGAAGGCTCTGCAGCAGAAACGGAAAACCTCTGGACCACGTACCTCAAAGCTATAGGGTAGCTTATAGGGAGAGCAGTTGAATGAATTTAAGGAAGAATTAAGCAAGTATTGTGAAAAACACTCGGGAAATCCCATCACCACAGACCACTAAATGTTAGAAGAGTATTCTGGGAAAGACTGCTACTCCTCAGCCTTGTCATTTGCTGTTGGTAAGGTACTGGGCTAAATATGTGGTTTGGCCTGGTGTGGCCATCTTTATGTGATGTTCAGTCTGTATTTTAGAGTATATATTCAGCTCAACCACCGATGGGGCTGTGCAGACATCCCTCGCCTCAAGAATATGCATTGGTTCTTCTGATTTAGAAGGCACATGGATGAAGCTTGAAAAATAACTGTTGCTGGTTTTAAAATTAGTCAGTTTGTAAGGTATTCTGGCTCTGTGTATTTCTGAGTTTTTTCTTTGATAAAACATGGAGTTTTTGCCAAATTTGGGTTCTGTTTGATTGAAAATACTGGAGACTGCAGTTGTGCCATCATTTATCCTGAGTGACTGGGTGTGTGTGAAGTGTTGCTCCCAAAAGATTTTGCTGTCATAGGCATGTGCAGTGGGACTAGAATGTAAGTGTATTCAGTTACTGCAGGATGAGTATTTCTTTTGTGTATTTTCTTACTTTTGATTCTTTATGAGTTTAATGGTAATGTAGTTGTATTTTCTTTCTGCTGAATGTTTACTTTATGTAATAATTTGGGGTTTTTTCCTTAGATTTTCAGAAGAAATTCCAACAGAAGAGAAGGAGAAGAAAAGTGATATTCTTAACATTTTTTCAGTTGCTTCAGGCCACTTATATGAACGTTTCTTAAGGTAAGAAAAGGTGAAAGTGAAACAAGAATTTCATAGTGGTGCTGCAAACGTTCATCCTAAAACTAAGCAGCTTAAAGAAACTGACTTTTTTAATCAAAGTGTAAAGAATAAATTGTGAAAACATAGAAAAGTTGTGTACAGCGAGGACTAAATTCATCTTTGAGAACAAAGTGATTCAGTGTACAGATGTTCAAAAATGCTGTTACTCTCTGAAGAAAAATGTTCTCCATGTCTTTCATGAGTGCATGTGTGAAGTGTGAACATAAAAGGTGAAGTTCAGCATCTGTTTGTAAAGACATAACAGAAGTGACTTCATTAGAGTTGTGTCCATTTATATCCAAACTATGTATACTACTGCGTGGACATGTGGCCTAACTTACCTCAATGTTCATTCCATGAGCAATGATAGCTTTTAAGGAGTTCTTACAGTATGGCCTAATGTGTTCACAGCCATCTCTGTTACTTGTCTCATTTGAGTACTTGTCTACAGGTGTCAGACTTAGTGATTTTCCTATCCTGAAATGGAATTTCACAATTCTTTTATGCATAGAAAGTAGTAGTTTGTCTGTATTGATTTTTATTTGTTAATTGTCTGATGCAGTTTGAACATCTGCATTTCTTTCCTTCAACCTACAACAACCTATAGGGAAACACTTGTCTATTTTAAAGAAGAAAAAAAAAAATTTAAGACGCCCTACATGCTGCTTTACCTTATTTTAAAGTTTATTATTTCTTGATTTTTAAGGCAGACTTGACTTCTTGTAAGGTTGTAAGGCATTGCTTATCTGTCTGGTTACACCAAACAAATGCCACAATAGTGAAAAAAAATTGCATCCAAAATAGTGATCCTTGAAGTTATCAGGGGTTTTCTGAAGAAGATCTAAACTTGAACTATGCTTTCTCTTTCCCACTGTTTTTATTTTCAGCAACCTATTAAACTCAACCAATATATTTCTAAAATAAGTTATCTCAGTAGCCAAGTGAATGTAAGGTATTAATTGTTATTCTAATTTTGTCAGGCACCTCTCAGAATAAAACTTGTTAGCAGATCCACTTTTGAAATTGTTCCTTCTAATATTGCCTGGCCAATGGGGGTCAAACAAGTCCATCTCAAAGAGGTCTTCAACACACGTTCTTTAAAGCTTTTTATTAGAAATAGACAGAAATTTCTGCATAAACTAGGTTAAAGAAAATTATACTTAGAAAGTTTTAGCACCTTTTAGGTGCAGTTGAAATTTAATGACCTGTGTGTATTTGTTTGTTTATTATAGACTTATATTTCCACAGAATTATGATGCTTTCTGTCCTACGTCATACAAAAACACCAGTTAAATTTTGGTTTCTGAAAAACTATCTCTCCCCAACATTTAAGGTAGGAGAAATGTCTCCCTTTTATTATTTTTTCTTTAAAAATTAAAATAGTTTTTAAAAAAAATTTACAATTGCGTAATTAAATAATTAAAATTAAATTTTCACTGTTGGAAATTATCTCTGAATGCATTAAATACCAATAGTTTTAAAAGTCTCATGTGTAAGGTTGTTCTTTTCTGGAACCCAAAGCTCGGTGATATATTATGATAATTTATTCTCTCCTGATAGTCTTCAAGAGTGTGAAAGAAATGCTTTTTATATTTGTGTAGCTGAGGATACTGCTAGAACTAAAGAAACATTTTAAAATAATAAATTATGTAGTCAGTAAGGCAAACACAGCTGCAACTGTGCTGCAACATTCCCTCTTTTTCCTTTTGAGTCCTTGTGTGTCACATACATGTGCAACTAACATTTTTTTTTGGTCCTTCTTCTAGGATGTTATTCCTCACATGGCTAAAAAGTATGGTTTCAAATATGAGTTAGTACAGTATAAGTGGCCCCGCTGGCTTTATCAACAGACAGAAAAACAAAGAATTATCTGGGGCTACAAAATTCTTTTTTTGGATGTTCTTTTCCCTTTGGCTGTGGATAAAATAATATTTGTCGATGCTGACCAGGTAAGAAAAAACAATGCTATATAAATGCACAAGGAATTAGTTTTGGCTTACGTTGATCCAGATTCATCGTGGCCATTTTATTCAGACATTAATCTCGTAAGACCGTTGCAGTTGTACCAGCAGAACCAGTGGTGTTGCAGAATGCGAAATGCAATAATTTCACTTGTGTTTAGTCGTGTAGAAATTAAGAGTCTCACCACACTGAGACGCCCTAAATTACCTGTGGAGAGAGAAGGAATGTGTGATCCTAAAGGTGCGTTTCACCTAAGGCGTATTTGAGTGTTTCAGTCCCCGGGCTGATCGTGAAAGGATTTCTCTACTATGAACGGAGCCTGAGGTGATTAGTTTAGACCATTTGAACAACTTCTAGACAGCTGAAATTTTTCAAGATTAATCCTGTCTCTGTTTTTCTTAAATTTGTATGCAGTCATTCACTCAGAAATTAATATTATGTAGTATACTGAAGGGTAACATGCTGTCTCAAGCAGGTGAGACATTGAAGAGTCCATCACATGGATATTAAAAAACTCAGAGCAAATATTATGTATTTGGGTGCTTTTCAAAGGCTCGATAATAAATTAAGTGTAGATGTAGCAATGCAGACTGCAACTTTCTGCAATTTCATCTGGATACAGTAGTAATACTGGTTGTCTGTCCTAACTGCTGTAAGGATTTCTCCATACTCTGAGACAGCTAAAACTTTTTTTTTACCACTGATAAATTAGATTAGTGGGGTTTGATGGAAGAATGATTGATTGGTAAATAAAGTACATTTGTAAAATGTCTTTATAACCTATTTTTAAAAGTACTTTACTAGTAGATACAAAGATTTCTCAAATGATGCAATAATTTTGGAATGCCCAAATTATGTAACAAACAGGAAAAATTTTTTAGAAGGGAGATGCTCCGTAGATTTTGGAAGTTATACTCCTGCATGAAGGAATTTAATATTGGGCAACCAGAAACACTGGTTTATGAATTAAAAATACTTCGCTTAATTTATGTAATTTACTTGTTTAAATGTGTTACACAGATGGCCACAGAATAAACACGTGTTTTTTTTTTCTTGAACGATAGTTTAGTAAATATCATTCCAGTGGAATACTTAGTCTATACTCCACTGCTGTAGTGTCTCAGCTATTTTTTAAAATTAAAATTAAACTTTGGGAAGCTTGCTGCAAAACTACCCTCATATGCACAACTTAAAAATAGTCTTAAATTATAAAAATAAATATATTTTTATTTAGATTGTGAGAAGTGACCTAAAAGAACTCAGAGATCTAGATCTAAATGGAGCTCCCTATGGATACACACCTTTCTGTGACAGCCGTAAAGAAATGGATGGGTACCGTTTCTGGAAATCAGGATACTGGGCATCACATCTTGGGAAAAGGAAATACCATATTAGGTAGGATAACGCCTTACATATTTTTGTGCAGTTTGTGAATTTGATTAAAATCTGGATCTTGGTGTTGATCACTGAGGCATTCAAAAGCAATTGCCCTGTAGTCATTCTCAGTAAGAGATTAATAAGGCATGAATTCTGATGACATACTGATTTAACTTTTTTATTGTAGCTTCAGACACTTAATTAAACAAATATTCTTTTGGAATGGGAATGGTTTTTGGTTTCTTGTTACTTTTATTAATATTACCAGAAAGAAGGTGAAATTCCACGAATCTTAATTTATTTTTTTTTTCCATCTTTGCAGTGCCTTATATGTTGTAGATCTTAAGAAGTTCAGAAAGATTGCAGCAGGAGATAGGCTTCGGGGCCAGTACCAAGCTCTTAGTCAAGATCCAAACAGTCTGTCAAACCTAGATCAGGTATATGTGGCTTTAAGCAATTTGGGTGTTGTTTTCTTTATCTTTCTCAATATGCATGGAGTTATTTTGTATCTCAGTGATGTATATGTTATACAATTCTGAAACTATATGCCCTTTACTGCTGTTTTAGCACATTTTCAGGTGTGCATATGAGCACAGTTCAGAAAACTGGACACTGAATCATGATGACTTTAAATAATTGTTAAATATGAAAAAATGAGGAAAAAACAGCATAGAGGGCTGCTGTCCTTTATTTGTAGTTGTTCTATGTGCATTTGTGTTTTTCTAATGATAATCCTGTGTTCTCATAATGGTAATTATAATCTTATTTGTCAAGCGCTTTTTCCTCTTTCTTCTTTTTTTCCACTAATGTAAATTTAATTTTTATAAGCTAACTGCTAATGCAGTCTAGTGCTGTACATGATCACCCTGGGGTGACTGTAGTCTTCATTTATTAATTTCCACCAGTTTTTAAAGCTAGGTAGGGTAAGTCAGGGTGCAAGTCACAAGCATGTAGGCAGATCCCAGATGTACAGAATTACTTAAATTTATTATTTCCTTCTGTAGCAGAGGTTCTTTAACTCAGTAGAAGACTGATAAGACAGCTCGTCTGATTTCTGCCCGAGTAAATAATACTTTTTCTGTATTTCTCTCTTTGGGTGAACTTCAGAGGCTTCATAAGTGAGATTGTCCCTGCTTTTGTAATTTTCCTTGTGGAGTTAGTAAAGCACAAAAGGGATGCTTTACTGCCTGTAGCAGTAAAGGGATCCCACAGTAGCACAGCCCACCTCTCAGTGCCTGCATTCCATCCCCTGACTCTGCAAGTGAGTTTCTCTCTCTTGCATAAGTACATTATTGCCACTTGCATTCTTTCCAGAAATAAAACTAAAAATTGAAAATAGCAGTTCTGATGATACTGGGTAAAGACAAGTGGAAATAGAGCTACCCTACACCCTCGAACTAGGCTGGACACAGGGAGCTGGAGCAGCCTTACGCTGTAGCTGTTAAGAGCGAAAGACTGATTCAACAGCAACAGGCAGATTTTACCTCTCTTTTCTGGACAATAGAATGAATTAAAAAATATAAAAACATTGCCTCTTAATAAAAGAATTAGTCTTACATTCCTTTCTGCTGATTTTTATTCTTTAAGTAAAGAACAAGATGGTTAATTATCTATTTTTTAATTCATTGCTATTAGTATAAGTATCCTGTAGTATAAGCCCTGTATCGCACGCTTAGAGAGTCCTGATGTGACATAGCTGTGTATTTTTCAAACATAGTCTTACCCATACGTACCAGGTGTCTTTCAGAAAGAGCTTAAAGTGTCAGAAGCTGGTTACAGGGCTTCCGTCATAATGCTGCTTTTCAGAAATAGTAATTAGTAATTTCATCTAATGGTCTCAAAATATTAGTAATGTATATCTTTCCATTTCAAGATTCTTATATTTGCAGTTACAGCGTTAATACACGATAGCAGCATATATCTCTCATAAGTCTGTTGGATCAAATCGAAAGCTGCTTAAGCGTCAGCTACCCTTCCCTCAGCACATCAGCGCTGAGAGCAGACCTTAAGGTAGCTAAATAGTGGCAGAATGGAATTGGAATCACTTTGGAAAGGGAAATATTTCAAAGTATTATTTTTGTAGTAATCTGCTTTCTGACTATTGATAGGAATCACTTTCTGTCATCATTGCTACTACTTACACCAAATACAGCATCATTCCTAGAAATACAAACCACAGTGCAATATATTTCACAAGAGTCCTGGGGAGCTTTTATCTACTGATAAGGATGCATTATGATATTTTTTTTTAATTTGAATTTTTATTTTAAATATCTAACTGGAGTGCTCACTGCCCTTCTCAAAGAAGCAGCAACCTCAGCTCTTTGCTAATCTGCCAGCACTGCTGCCTTCACGGGTGGTAGTTAAGGTTATGCTAATATAAACCACAAAATAGAAGTACAGAGAGTGGAAAAAAGTAATTTTAAATGTCAAGGAGAGTGAGTAAAGAACTCCTAGGGAGAAAAATTACACAGGATAAAAACTGGACTTCCAATACAGCTTATTTAATTGCACTTTTTAAAGAGAAGCATGGAAATGTCAATGTATAGATGACAAAACAAGTATTTGACAAATACTTATACTAATAGCAATGAATTAAAAAATAGATAATTAACCATCTTGTTCTTTACTTAAAGAATAAAAATCAGCAGAAAGGAATGTAAGACTAATTCTTTTATTAAGAGGCAATGTTTTTATATTTTTTAATTGAGGTTTTACTTTCTAATAAAGATGCTGCTGTAGAGGAGCCCCCCTTTAAAATTGTGTAGGTTATCTGACAAAATGTGAAAACAGTCGTATTGTAAATCAAATTGAAGAAAAACTTTTAAACCTTGTTTGTGAAAGTCTAGAATACTTTCAGCAGTTTACATATTTTGAATAAACAAGAATTTTGGCACTGACAGTAAAAACAACCTGTTCTTAGCCTTGTTCATTTTTTTTCTGATTAATTAATATTTCCTCTTTGATCTTCTAGATCTGTTTTAGTGTTTTTGAGGATAGGTCACTTTCTTCTGAAAGGGATAAGCAACTTTTTCTTTAGTTTTACTTTATTTTTTACTTTTTTTAGTTATTCTTTACTTTTTCTTTAGTTACTGTAGTAACTCAGGAATTGTGATTTAATTTCGAAGGACAGTGAGGCACAAGAGAAAACCGATCTCTTTTCTCTTGAAATTGGAATGGTGATAAACCATTTATTTTATCTTCCAAAAATCCATGGAAATGAAGTTTTATTAAAAAATAAAGCATTTAAATTAATGTTTTATATCTTGACTGTCAGTATACTTCTATTTGATGTAATTTTCCTGTACTAATGTCTACATTTGAATTAAATTATATGCCTTTCATAATGCAGCTATATGTGCTATTTTATTCTGTCACATTTAGCAATGTGAACTGGCAAATTGAGATGTGACTAATGCTTATTTGAGTACTGACATTTATTTTTTAAATATAATGTAGCGGTTGCACGTGTGAAGGAGCTTACGAATGGGTCTACCAATGACATCTGTTAATTTTATCTGTGGCCAGAGTACATGCAGCGTATGAAAGCCTGAGGTTTTTCTCATTTGTAAATGCCGTTCCCTACATTCAGCAAGATATTGGTTCAGAATTTTCATGATGACAGTATTTGGCAATATAGTGAAGGTTAAAAAAAAAGGAGAGATTTTACGGGAAGTAAGGAAGATAGCCAGAATAGCAGTTTAATAGCTTTTCCTTTTTATGCTCATGTTTCTGGAATCCACTTTCCTGGAAGACATCTAAATTTAATTCAGTGGCATGATTCTGGATTATATCATTTTGAGAGCTTTTATGCAAATTTGAGGAATGGAAAGATGGTTAAGTTTTGTTTTAATAACTTCACATGGTCTAATTCTGCTTAGTAGTATTCATAGTATGACATGCAGTATCTGAACCACAAGTATCAGACAGTAGTATTGCTTATGTCAGGCTAAGGAAGGACAGACGTAAGTACAAGAAAAAATTGCTTGAGAAATGCGAGGTGGAATTGGCCATCAAAATGAGCATGACTAAGCTTCTGAAAAAGAACTAGGTGAGCACTTAGAAGGAAATGTAAGAACAAGGAAACGTAAGAACAATTTGCAGAAATGGTAATAGGCGAAGATATTCTACTTTAAAGTAGTTGCCTGATAACCACTTACATTAAATTCAGTGCTAATTTATGGTTTTACAAATTTTGTACAGGATCTTCCCAATAATATGATTCATCAAGTAGCTATAAAGTCTCTCCCTCAGGAATGGCTTTGGTGTGAAACCTGGTGTGATGACGAATCCAAGAAAAAGGCTAAAACAATAGACTTGGTGAGTTGATTTTGAGCTAAATTAGTTTCATCGATTAAAAGCTTTGCTGTAGTTTCAGTGGCTTTTGAGATAACGTGTATGTGATGTCACGGAGGCAGCCTTGCTGGAAGGCACCGGAACACTGCTTCCCTTCCCCTACAATACAGCAACTTTTCTGCTTCCTCCGAGACCTCTCCTGCTTGCTCTGTGCCAAATTTGCTTATGTTAAAGCTGAAAACTATACCCCAAAATTAAATGCAGTTATCTGTAACTGGAGAGAATTGGGGTTTTCCCATGTATTTGCCTTACCTTTTTCCCATATTCAGCCAGGCTGGTGGAACTTGGATGAAGTACTGTTAACTGTCGGGGTATTGTGTGCTGCTGTTGTGCTTCCTACAGAGGAGGTTCCTCCAGAACCCGCTGTGTAGGACACTTAATATTATCATGGTTTTCTCTGTCCGTCTCACCACCATAAACGGGAGGTAAAGCAGAGCTTAAAAAGTGTAATGCTGAGGAGACGATCCATATTTTGAAAGAAGAAAGCGTCTGTCTTTGGGAACGGAAGCACAGAGAGAAAATGTTCTTCTCTGTCATGACCCCCATTCCATTTCTCCCCCTTCTCATTTTTTTGACAACCCACACACACTGTAAGTGATACTTCAGAGGTGTAACTCTGAAGAATAACAGACAGTCGGAATCTGGTGTGAATATTCAGCACGTAAATAGTTTTGTTTTCTTTGTGTCTTTATGGCTGTTAAAATAAGCTTTTTTGTGCACTAAAGACGGGTGCTCTATGTTCAAGACAGATTGAAATGAAGTTTCGAGACCTTCTTTCAATCCCCATTATCATGTATCGCTTTTTATTATGATTTCCACTTATTTTATGGAAGCAATCAATACATTTTCTAGACAACACTAGAGGAAGCATCACAAACTTAATAAAAAACCATATCAGATTCAATTTCAATATGCTAATGTACATCTTCTATCTGACTGTGTAACTTTTGTCTAAATCTTAGTAGTCTTGTGCTAGCCCTGTCTCTGTCATCCATACAGTCAGGAGCACATGGGAAAATAGAAGTATTTACAATAAAAGGTTTGAGATATTTAAATAGGGTTTACTTACAATTTGTTTTGTGTGATTTTTTTGATGTCAGTGTGACTGACCTTGCACGCTGTCCTTCAATGAAATTGTAAATGCTGACAAAACGATTTTAGGCGAGTTCCTTGGGAAGGTGATATTTTCACATTTGCTTTGTTGACATCTAGCATGTTTTAAACCTTTCAGTGCAACAATCCCCAGACCAAAGAACCAAAATTAAAGGCTGCTGCCCGGATCGTTCCGGAATGGGTTGACTATGACTCTGAGATACGAAAGTTAATACAGCAAATTGAAAAAGAGAAGAAAAATCTAATGTCGTTCTTTCAGAAAGGTAATTTACATGCCTATTGATCAGTTAGCTTTTCAAAATTAAATATTAATATAGTCGAAATTAAGATCGGGTCAGTAGGCACAAGTATTGTATTTGTGTGATTTTCCCTGCTCTTACAGAAATTGTGTGGGTTTTAAGAGTTGTGGGATGCTTCTTTACATTGGAGTTACACTAAAAGGATAAAATGTTTTGTTTCATGGCAGAATCTAAGAGAAAATTTAGTGGTGTCCTGTTCTTGGACCTCAAGCACAACCAGCTGTTCCGCATCATTTGAGCCACAAATATTAAATAAAGCACATTAGCTTAGACCTCATTAGAGAATCTAAAGCCAATGTCTATTAAGCAGTAGGTAACTGAGTCTCTACTAATTTGTCTCCGCGTCTCTCACTCTGGGCTTATCTACGCGGGGCCTTTTTGCACCAGACTAAATGGTGGTTTAGTTTGCAAATAGATTTTGGTTTATTTTTTTACTAAAATTGTTGAAACCTAGTTAGTTAAATAGTACAAGACCAAAAAACACCCTTATGGGGCTTCCAGTAAGACTTGACTTCTTGGAGTAATGTGAAATAAAAAAAATAAAGGTGATCTTAGCTCTCAAGGTTAAAAAAAAAACTTAGCCGATAAGTATTTATTTAAAATTCTTGAGTCAGGGAACAAATTCACTTTTTCTTATAAAAAATTCTTAGTAGCTTTTATTCTTTGTGAAAGCTTATGGTCAACTTTTAGCAAGGTTCTACAAATGAAGTTCATGTTGCTGAACTGACTGACTAGCAGCAAAATAGAAAGTAAAGGGCTTTCTCCACATTTTACCAACCTAGTCATTAAGTCTTTATATGACTGTTTTTTTGTAATTCTTTTTTTCCTTTGGTTACAGGTCTTAAGCATGATGAACTTTAGCACAGCCTGTAACCAGCAATGGCGACAGCTCAAGAGTCTTCTGCGAAAGACTGAATGGAGGTTACAAGTGTTAACACTGGCACTATTTGTAATGTTCTTTAATGAAGTCAAATATTTTATAACTTATAGTGTTATTTAAAACCTTTTAAAATTAAATACAAAACCAGGAGAAAAATCCACAGGTACTTGATTTTTTTTTTTTTAACCAGTGTTGAGTAGCTTTCCTAATTTCTTTGGTTTCTTTTCCTTTACTAAAAGACAGTTTGCCCAGAGGATTTTAGAATATAAAGAACAATATCTTCAACTCTTCAAAGATATATTGTGTCACTGTAGGAGAGGACACACACATTAAGTATCTACATGAAAACAGTTTTGTGCATACTACCTGCATTAAGCTAATGTACTTAAATATAAAGAATTTTGGTTCTATGTCCATAGTTTTGTCCCTGGAGGAATGCTGTGGTCACAAGAAAAAAAATCTCAGTGTAGCTAAGAAGACATAAAAAAATAGCTTGTGTAATGTAGACCATGCAAATCTAAGTCAACCTGGAAGCTTACTAAAGCAAGGAATGTCACTTTTCATTATTATGCCGGATTGCTGCACTCACTGATATTAGAAAATAATTTTTGATTCTTGGGCTCCTTTTGGTCACTTAAATAGTATGTCATAAAATTCCATCATGATATTTGCTTAAGGTGATTTTCCAAGCAGCATACATTGCATCAGAAGGTCAGTACCTGAAATCTCTTTTCCACGGAGTTTTGATTATCACCATCCTGTTTAGAACTGAAAATAAAATATTAAAATACCTGAGTAATTTTGATTATCAATCAGTGGTGTCTCCTGTAATTTTCTAAATATGTACTCACAAAATTGTGGCTTTAATGGGCTACAGACATTTTGATCCCACAACAATTGCAGTGAAAAGTTCTTGCAATACACATACTTGAAAATAGGGAATTTATTTCTTAAACTGAAATCTAGTGCCTTGAATACATACTCTGTTGTTTAGGCTGTGCTGGTTTCTAAATAGATTGGGTACAACCACAAATTCTTACAAGAACAGCTTAATGCAGTCTTTCAGTCTAAATGCTTGAAATTATGAGAAGGTAATTTGCACTGAGTGAATCCATTAGTTGCATAACAGTTCCATACCAGCAAATGAGAGAATAAATAATAAGAAAAATTAAGCCTATGTTGTATGTACTGTCATTGTCGTCAGGTGTTGGTTATTTAAAATTTCTTACTGTAAAAGCAAGTATTTAAAATCATGCTTTGCTGGTATTTTTCAAGTCTTAATAATATGAGACATGAACTTTTTTTTACAGCTTTTTGTATTTTTCGTTGTATTACCTGGATGCTTTTTGAACAGCTTTAACATGTCACATACAGATTTTAAAATGTCTGTTGTGGGCATTTTCTTTGTATGAAGTACCCAACAAAGTATTTCCTGGGCAACCCAATAGCAACAGTCAGTAAATCCTATTATCGGTTCTCTTTAGCTGTTCCGTTTCACTGCAGCATCTGTTACGTTATGCTTCTTCTCTAACATCATTACTTAAGGGTATCAGGCAGCAAGTCGAACATATCTGAACGCAGAACTTTTTTAAATTGGTATTTTTATACCATGTAGATGGACTCAGAATTGACTTAGCAGATGTATATGCAGCACCGTTACTACCCGTTCAATGCATGACAAGGAAACAACCGACACTCCGTATCAGAGGGAAAAAACCACCATTATTCAACTGCTTGCTGCCTTTCCCCCCCCCCCCTTTTTTTTCAAGCTTATGCTTCCACGCTGATGCTTTACTCTGCAGGAGTGTTTCACATTGATGTGCCTTGGAATTTCCTGCTGAAACGTACTTTAAGCCAGAAGTTAAAGGTTCTTTATCTTTAAGAAACTTTAGTTCTCTTTAATTATGATTATCTGTGTGGGAAACTTCTGTTATGCAGTCTAAAAAGTGGGTAATTTATGCACTGATTTCTGGTTCATTGTATCTGTAGCATCCTGTTCTTTTTAAAACTGGATCACTTCTGCAGGCTTTAAAAAAGAAATCTCTATTAAAATACTATTTATTTCCTCGAGATTACTTAAATTATTAGAATATAATTTTTAGAAATGTAATTTGCTGGAGATATTTTGAAGATTTAAAAGGTTTCATGCCATTTTGTGCAGTGTTATGTATATATTTGTAAAAAATGTTCTACAGCATTTCTTTTTGCTGCATAATACTTGCGAGGAAAGCTCTTTCCAGCAAATATATTCACTACCTTTCAAAGACCTCTTTAAAGCAGCACTTTGAATTATTAGCATATCATTACATCTGTAATACCAAACCAATGGATTGTGTATGTTGTACAAAATATTAAAAGGGGCCACTGCAGAAGAATAATAATGATGATTTTCTGTTCTCCTATTTTGTATTGTACATTAACCACTAAATACTTAGTTAATAGATCCAGGGCAAAAAAATGGCAGCAAGTCCTCAAGTGTCTTCAGTCTGAAGGAAGCGGCTGTGCTGGGAAGCAGCAGCAGCGTTCGGAACTGGGATCTGCTCTAGGGGGAGAGCTCAGGGATGCAGGGCGCGCTTGTTTCTGGCTTCCCGTCGGTGGGCTCTGCCCTGTGACTGGCAAGAAAACGCAGCCTGGAGTAGAGGAGCGTTACCGAAACCTGCTTTGAATCCGTGAATAAGCAAAGTAATGTTTGAACTGTTAAGAGTTCATACGATTTATATTCAAATTACTACTATGGTGTCTTTTCTAGGTCTTACTCTTCTTAATACCAACTTGTAGGTTTAACAGAAAATGAAGACATTAACAGAAAAACAGACATTATGCAGTATTGTTGACAAACCAGAGCTTTAGTATTAAAAGGAACCTTACTGAGCACCATTTTCAACCTTTTTCCTAAATCAAGCGCTTGCCTTCACACTGAGACTTCATAGAATCATAGAAGACCAGGTTGGAAGGGACCTCAAGGATCACCTGGTCCAACCTTTCGTGGCAAAAGCGTGGTCTAGACAAGATGGCCCAGCACGCTGTCCAGCCGAATCGTACAAGTGTCCATTTTTGGGGAATCCACCACCTCCCTGGGGAGATTATTCCAAGGGCTGATCGTTCTCGTTGTGAAAAATTGTCCTCTTGTGTCAGTCAGAATCTCCCCGGGAGTGACTTGTACCCATTACCCTTCATCTTTTCCATGCGACATCTTGTGAAAAGGGAGTTTCCACCTCCCTGTAAGTACTGGAACTTGGTCATAAGGTGTCCCCTGAGCCTTCTTTTCTCAAGGCTGAACACGCCCAGTTCTCTCAGCCTTTCCTCACATGGCAGGCTTCCATGTGAGTCCTTTGATCATCTTTGTGGCCCTGCTCTGGACCCTCTCCAGCCTGCCCCTGCCCACATCTGTTTTTGCATAGCTGGAACCAAAACCAAACACAGCATTCCCAGTGCGGCCCGTTGCGCACTGAGACGATGACTTCTTTTTATCTCTGCTGGTGCTGCCCTTGTTGCTGCAACCCAGCATCCTGTTGGCTTTCTTTGCTGCAGCGGCACACTCTTCGCTCATACTGAGCTTATTGTCCACCAGGACCCCCAAGTCCCTTTTCACAGAGCAGCTCCCCAACTGGGTAGATCCTAGCTTGTGCCGCACTCTTGGATTATGTTTTCCCAGGTGCAGGACCTTGCATTTGTCTGTGTTGAACTTCATAAGGTTCTTGTTAGCCGACTCTTCCAGCCTGTGCAGGTATTCCTGCAGGGTGGCTGTCCCTTCCAAAGTGTCCACTTCCCCACTCAGTTTGGTATCACTGGCAAACTTCATCAGGGTACACATGATCCCATACTCCAGATCACTTGTGAAGGTATTAAACAGTGCTGGGCCAAACATCAGTCCCCGGGGGACCCCACTTGTGACAGATTGCCAGTTTGGTCCTTTCCTTTCAGCACAGAATGGTGCAGGTGGGAGAGGAGCAACCAAAAGTTCTCCCTTAAGGGCCTAACAGCAAAGGGTCATTTTGTTGCCCCAAGTTCAGTTCAAAGTAGTTCAAGGAACCAGTTTTCAAACATGGTTCCTTTCAGTTGACTTGTCATACTGATCCTGTTTTTAACTTCCAAGTATTTAAGAGACTGATGACACATGGTCAAGCTGACTCGCTATCTTCTCTGAAATGTAAATGCTCTCTTCGTCCGTCCATATGAATGTCACACCTTTTAGCAATGGTGTAAGTTTTAGCCACTCGTTCCAATGCCTGAGGCACACAGTTGTTCTACCATGATCTACCTCTCCTATGGACATGCTGTGCAACACCACCACGTTTTCAGTTCTTCACCATCCTGAAGACGAGCTACCCTAGAGGAAGCACCTGCCGTTCTCTGCAGCACATTGAGTCTTGCAGGTGCAACAGCAGGGAAAGACGTGTTGCCTGTAGAACAATTCTTCACGGTTAGGAAGGTGATGCAAGAGGATCACCACTCTCTGGTGTTCGGAAAACTGCCAGAACCTGGCGACATCGTAAGCCCTGAAAAACAGCTGCTCAGCTGGGACTTTGCCTGTAGCTTCTCCGTACATTGTGCGTCCCTCCTCTCCTTTATCAGGTGGGTACTCTGCTTACAGCTATGAGCCCAAAGAAAAGACCACCACAAACCACGCAACCGCCCCAAAACCAACCCTGCTCTCCTGCTGCAGCCCCTTCCCCAGCCCTCACGGAGTTCAAGAATCTCTCCCAGATGGTAACTGCACCTCTTTTGTGCTTTTCTTGAGGTCGAGAAAGTCTGAAGTGCTTGTATCCAACAGGTAGGCACCAGGAAGCCACACACACAAAACCTGGCCCTGGTTTCCAACCACCCCCCAGAAGTCTCCTGCTGTCTGCGTTCACTGTCACACGTTTAGCAGATGCCAGCCATGTGACTGTGAACTCGGGACACCCTCACCCTCCCCAGCTATGTACGCACCCACGCGCCCGTCACCGCTGTAACCACACGTGTATGACAAACTGCCTCCAGCCAGGAACTCCTGAAAATGGAGTGTTTCAGGAAAAGAAAGTAACATGCACCTTGTGACGACCGAGAAGGAGCTCGCTTACTTACTGACACCGTCACTTGTGCCTGTGTACGTGCTCTGGGTGACTGCAGGCAGGACTGTCACCTTTGGAGGGGCTGTGGGTATGACTCCGCTTCGCTTCCCGCGCGGCTGCGCAGGGGTGACACTGGCAAGGAAGCTGGGCCCTCGGCAGCGGTGTGGGGCTTCGTGCGTGAGCCGGGGCTTGCTTCGGCGAGGTCACCGCTGGAGCTGAAGCTCTGCTGGAGTTCTCCAAGGGCACAGTCTGTTCCGAGCGCCACTCCGCCCAGCCTTGCGGGAGGAAAACTAAGCTCTGAAACCCCAGTGTGAAGAATCCAGAAGCTGCTTCACCCCATGCCTGACCTGTTAACGCCCGCAAACCTGCGCATCGGCTGCGGGAGGGGTCTGACAGGAGCCCCAAAGCCAGCGCTCTGCCAGCCTTTGACTGCATTTCTGCACAGCGCGAACTTCAGACTTGGAGAGTAGGATGGGGAAAGAAGGGCAGACACACACGCTGCAGTGCTTTCTTGTCATCATAAATATCTTTATTGTGAAAAATACCATAAAATAATTCCCACGGTTCTAGAAAAAACAGTTCCTGCTTTTTAGATTTATGATTTTATATAAAGACATTTTATCATTTGAAACATTTGATAAATCTCTGGCTAGCTTTACTTACCCTTCTTAAAACATAAACTGCTACTTTGAGATTTGCTGAGGGCAAAAAAAAAAGAAATTATTCTCCCACTTAACTGTTTTATGGATAAAAGTGTTTATTACAGAGCAAACAAACAATACCTTGCAATAAGGCACTTTTAAATACAACTAACCTGCACTGCTATACTGGCTAGTTTCCAGCAAAGCTCCTACAAATCACAGCCCTAAACAGAAGAATAATTCTTATTCCAAACACTGGTCTGAAAACTGAAACGGTAACAAGCTTTATTTTTTTTTAAGTTTAAGCTGACACATTTTCTGCATATGTCACAAGTTTGAGCTCTTAAATTTATAATTCACTTTGAATCTGTTTTAATACTGATTAATTAATACACCAGTATTAAGCATGTATCAAGTAAAATACACTCCCCCCCCTTCATTTTAGAACAAGTTGGAAACTACTTTATTAAAACCAAAACAGAGAATTGAACAGAGAAAGTTTGCGTCTACATATAGGCCAATTATTGCAGCGATGCTTCATGCACATCTCAGGGTTTACAAAATACCAATACATTTATTTCAATGTTCAGTTATTCAACATTATTGCACTACAGACACCCACTAATAAATAAAGAGGCGAATTCAGCTTCCTGGCACATCGCCCGCACCGTAACTCTCGGTGTGGTACCAGCGCTTCGTTTTCTGAAGTCACTTCAGGAAACGCAGCGCTGTAGCTGGAGACCCTTGCAACGCGAATGCTTTCTTTTAACACAAGTTTGTCTTTCTGTGTTTCCAGAGGTACCTCAGAGCTAAAAGCCAGCATCTGCTCTCTTAAGAACAGCGCTGGAGCGGTAATGCGTCTTGTGGTCAGCAGCTGGTTAGTATCAGAAAGCCTCATTCTCCATTGGCTTTTTCTGTTCTCATTCCTCTGCCTTCCACAGAAGGAACCCATGAACAGCATTCATGCATTAATCATCCTCCTTCTACTGATTACATTCAAGCCTTTTTTTTTTTTCTCATTAATACATAATTTTCCCTTTCCCATTCATTCTCAAAATTAACATCATCCTTTTTGTCCCTGACTGTTTCCAGCGTACAGCAGAACTGTCCACTGCCTTGGAGAAACAAATACACACTGCTCTAACATCAGGGCCTTGTGTGAATAATTTACTTATTCCTTCCCTTAAAAAAAAAAAAAAAATCAGGAAACTGAGTAACCTGGTCTGGTTGAAGATGTCCCTGGTCACTGCAGGGAGGTTGGGATAGATGACCTCTAAAGTTCCCTTCCAACCCAAAGCGTTCTATGATTCTAACAATTTTCTCAGCTATAGCTTTTAAAAGAAGGGAGATGGGATGAGACCAAAAAATCTGAACCAGGGTAGTCCTTTAAAAGAAGGTGGGCCATTTCTAGCAGCCCCCGTAGCGCACACACACACACACAGAGCGCTGGCTGTGGCTTCCCGCAGATGAACAACGCTCCCGGCTGTGCAGAATACGACACACTGCTTACACCAGCCAGCCGGTATTCACAGCGGCCCCTCTGCAGTGGGCAAGGCAAGAGAGCAGTGTTTGTTTGCTTACAGAGCAGCGGCTCACGCACGCAGACCCCAGGCACGGAGGCCGCCACGCAGGGAAGCCCCCTGCCCACCTCCTGCTGAGCGCGAGCGGTCTGCATCAGCGACAGACTATGGGTCACGCAGCAAGCTCCAATGTCTGAGCCCTGCAGCTCCCGCCAGAACACACAGCAGGGTCAACAGCAGCCTGAGCGCCTTCCACAGAGTTCAAACAAAAAGCTTTCAGACAGGTCGAAAGCAGAAGTCAAACTTCTAGGAAGTCGTTTGACTGGGCAGGTATCCGATGCTGCAGTTTAACAGGCTGCTTGGGGTGGTTTTGTACCCAAACCTGTTAGGCATCACCACAGACATTCTTCAGCCTGAAGATAAAATTTCTGCTGAACAAACACTGACCTTTAAATTGCTGTTGACAAACCATTTTACGAAGCCAGACGGCCTCACAATTATGTTGGTCCAGTACTTGAGGCAGGAGACAAGGATTATGCTTCAACAGCAACTCCAGTTACAGTAACACAACCCCCACTTCTGGGCTGAAGGCCTTGTTTGCTAATGTCACACGTTTTACCGAGGCTGCTCAGGCTTTCAAACACCACCAGGAGAAGTGAGAGAAGATTCCTATCAACCCATTATTGTTTTCCAGTTAAAATCCAATCACGAAAACACTGATGAACTGTAATTCTTGCATTCTAAGAAAACAGCGGCTGCTGCTGCAACTCATCAGGAACTATGACCTATTCAGCCACCAGAGGAGAAGACTCCTCACGCGCAGCAGCGGCAGCCCGGTAGCACCTCGCATGGCATTCACACGGTGCCAGCGATACACTAAACCAGTTTCAGCTACCTGCTGATAGAAAACACAAACCAGACTTCTGGCGACTGGGAAGTCAGCCCCTCCTTCTGCACACAGGCGGTTGTGTGCGTTACACAGGATCCAGCACTGCCTCAGACAATTCCACGCTGTACGAACTCACCATCACAGCCCCCAGCAGAAGTGCAGCCGCGCTACGGGGGAAGGCCAGCCCTAACCTTGTGTGCCCACAGCCCGCAGCGCACTCCAGCTCGGAGCCGCTGCAGGGTGTGAGCTATGTGGAGAAATAACACATTGCTGCACAGTCGGGGAAATGTCACATCAAATTTTTTGCTCAGATCTGAAGTAGGCATTTTGTTAAAGTGCAAACCACTCAGAAATTACATCTAAACACCATAAATCGCATTCAGAAATAGTCTTCTGAAAAACACCAAGGGTTTGGTTTTTTTCTTTACTTTCACATTTGAGAATTGCCGCCAAGGAAGCGATCCCAATTCGTTTCAGGTTACTGAATGAAGCGAGCCAACGTTTTCCACCACAGCGGGTCAGAGGCGACCCTCCTCGGGAGCGGGGGCTGGGACTCGCTGGGCAGGCGGCCTCCCCCTGCCCGTGGCACAGCGCAGGCAGCCACCCGCGCTCCCTTTACAAATACTGAGAGAGGGGACAGTCTGCTGGGCGCGAGGACTAGCGGTTTGCTAACGCAGAGACTATCGTAACTACCCTTCCCACCTTTATTAGGCCCCGATTCAGAATAATATTTACATGCATTTTTACCTTTAAGCATATACTTGAGTCCTAAATTCATGTTTAAGTGTTGCCCTAAGTAGCCTCTTACTGGTTTTTCCCATCCATAGGAATAAACATCTCCCTCATCTCCACAGCAAATACACAGGCAGGGACACCTCCCCCCCAGACCAGGACCAGCTTGTCAGGTTCATCACAAAGCAAACTCTGAATGCTGAAAGAAAGTAGGAGCTTTCTTCTAGCAGAGTAAACCTCTGGGTTAAGGACAACATTAGAAATTAAGATTTTTGGGTCTTGAACGGAGAGACTTTTTATTTTTCAACGAATTAAGTAAAAAACCAGCGGCAGCCACCAGAAACAGTCTTGGCTCTAACTGAAGTGAAATTTGAATGTAAACGGTCCTCCTCCAGAACCAAAGGGGTTGAATCCTTGCCACGTGTTCCAGTTCCTGTGGAAAGGGTTGCCCCCGCCCTGCTGACTCTCTGCGTCCAGTGGGTCCTCTCCCGCATCGAACTTCCGCCTCATCTCTGAAGGAGACAAAACCAAGGTGGAATCACGGCACAGTCGTTAGGGCAGGAACACCAAGCATCTCTGAAGACCAACCACCAGTGCAGACCCCCCCCCAAGGCCCCAGAGCTGCCATTATCCCTTGTATTGGCAGCAACTGTAGAAAATAATTACTCTTGAGTTTTTCAAAGCTGTCCAGGAGACGGGCAGCAAATGGACGAACTATGCAAAAACACTGTACGAAAAACTTCAAGCAAGTCGCTTAGTTTTAAAACAAGGCAAGGCAGAACCTGGCTTTCCAATAGGACAGGTATGAATTTCACCAGGGATGGGACAGCTGCACTTGGACCAACAGCATCCCACAAATAACTGGGACATGTTGTCCCTGGTGAGTTTATTAGACCTGTTCTCCCACAGCTGCACTCACTCGGGATGGTCCGAGGACAGACTGTGCTGCATCCCGCCAATTCTTTGCAATCGATAAACTCCAATATGGATCATTCACCAACTGCACAAAGTCAGCATGGAGAGCCCCAAACGTTTTCAACCATCTCCACCCGCCACTGAGGCGGAGGCTGTCCAGGGGACAGCAGTCTGGAGGCAGAAAGCCAGTTCTTCAGGTAGCTCAGTCCAGCGGGGACAAAGCTGGAAGCCTTCCCCGAGACCCGCAGACAAGCCGCAGGCCGCACCACCACCGTGGTACTCACACCCCCACGTAACTGTCAGGCAGCCTGCAAAGCGCCACAGGATTTCTGACCGCCCGGCACTTTTTCGGGACACCCATTTTATCAAGGCAGGGAAGGGAAGCAAGGCAGCGAGCTGGGGGGAATCCCGAGACTGGCTCGGGGAGGAATGTGGAAGATGGCCTCAAAGTACACCGGAGCCCTGTGCTAAGAAGCTTGCAAATCAAAGCTCAGATTCAGAGGTCCACAGGCTTTATAGTTTTTCTTTACATAACTAACGTGGTCACCACACCCAGAAAATGACCTGGGAAAAATATCTGGATGAAAGGAGGGAACATCATTGCAGTAAGAGGAGACAGAGATGGCATTACAAAAGCCAAATACAACCAGTGTTACTTTTGTTGCCCACTTGGTTTGACAGAAATGGTTAAATGTGACCTAAGAAACAGTGTCAAGGAGAAAGCAGATGAACGTGTCCTGGAGATGCTAAGACGGCAAACAGCATCTCAAACGCTTCCAGTATTTAAGTCTCCTAATTTGTGTTCATAATTACAAACAAGATCACATTAACACAGAAGAAGGTTTTCTGACCAGAAGTGCTTATAATGCAGTTCAGCACTCTCAGATCCCCCTTCCCCGAAGGAAGTCTGAGACCATCTGCTGCATTATCACTTAGATGGTCCTGAACAGCTGAAGATAAAAATGTGAGACTCCAATATCTACATCTGTTAAGTGCCTCTCTCTTTCCAGTGACCATACAGGAACAGTTTAGAGACAGGAACTTAACACATGGCTCTGGCTGACGGACTGTTTTTGTTTGGGGTTTTTTTGGGGGTGGAGGGAGTGGTTGTTTGGGTTTGGTTGCTTGGGGTTTTTTTTTAAAGGAGGTGAGATGACCACACCACCCTGTTTTTTACTGCATTCTTGGGACTAAACGGTCCAGGTCTTTCTGTTCATCTCTTGGCGAGACAGCCATCAGATCCCCTCGTCACCACACCCCAGGGTCTTCTCCCAGGAGAGTGACCACATTCTTCACCTTTTTCTCCCCTCCCCCTCCAGGGCTGACCAGCAGACAGCCAGACCCGACATGGTTTCTTGGTCCTAGGGCCGGGGCTGGCCCCAGGAGCCTGACCACAGAGCAGCAGTGAGGGCATCCTCTCCCTCAGGCTGACAGCAACCCAGAACTCGGTCCCCCGCCCTCGAGGAAATGCTGTTTGCAGAGCATCTGCACAAGGCATCTAGCCTTTCATACACAAAACAAGGCCAATTTTGAGGGCTTCTCTGGAGTACTTCAGGTGCTGTTATAATCTAAATGTTGTTTGCGATAGAACTTTAGGCAGGAGGAGACACCCACATCCTTAAAGTAACCATCTCCAGAGTCCTGGAAATCTCTGCAAGATGGTACCCTAAAAAGACACCTTTGAAATAACAGTTTCTATCTGACTTCGAACAAAAATCACTGAACACAATAAATAACTCCAGGTTTACAGCTGACTTCATGCAACAGACTGGATGCAAGTATTAGCGCACTGCTTTCTCAAGATGGGTAAGGGGAGAAAGGGAAAAAGAGAAGATGTAGTGCTTGTTACGACTTACACTTGCTGCATTTTTACATTACTGTAAAAAAGTAATTAAAAAAATGAAGTCACTGCAAAAAAAAACCAATCATTACCTGGGTCAGTGAGGACTTCTTTAGCAGCTGCTATATCAATGAATTTTTTCTCTGCTTTCTTCTTTTCTTCCTCACTCTGGAAGTTATCAGGGTGCCACTGGGATGCCAGCTTTCTGTAAGCTTTTATGATTTCTTGCTTTCGAGCATTTCTGGATGGATAAAATTACAGATAACTTAATTTTCTAATTGTTCATATGCCACACTAGTGAATCTCCAGGTTTATTTTCAACATTGTAATTAAGTAATTAAAGGCATCAGGAAAATTATGAGTTAACCTTCTGTAGATGGCACTGAAGATTCTTCACACAAAAAACAGAGGAAGCAGGTTGCAACTTTAAACCAAGATTACTCAACTCTTTCCTTCACCAGTCGTTTACTTCCTTTGCAAAGCTGCTACTGGCAGCTACTATGCAGAATGCAGTTCCCAGGCTGAAGAATTTGTACAATCAGGTGAGTAACAAAACACACACAGAGCAGAGATGAAATTAGTTAACAACTGGAAGGATGACCAACACTAGTTCAGAACTGGGCATTTGTTTGGTCTTCATTAGAAAGATTAGTCATTAGTTTCTCAACGTTAATGGCAGAAGTGTTGTGAGATACCTTTCAATTAGTCCTTTCAAACTTCTCCAATCTATCACACTACCCGCTACAATTTTCTTTTCAGTTGCTTTCAGTAATTCCTTCCAGCCTTCATTTCTTCCCCAATTCATTCACCTGACTTGATCATCTATACTAAGAATTTCTTGCCAAGGGATTTATTTCCTTCCTTACCAGTGTTATTTCTTCACTCCTTCTGAAGGAACTGTTAGCAAATACGACTTGAAACGCTGAACTACTACAGTAGGAAAGTGAAGGTAGCAAGATACAGGAACAAAACCCAACACTCAGCAGACAAATTCAAGTGATCAGCCCTAGATTTACTGGTTTAATAACCAACTTTCACACCATCACCTCAGATACTAACATCTCACCTTTTTACTCCTAAGATTTTATAGTAATCCCTCTTCTGTGATTGCTTCAGCATCCTCTGGGCACGTTCCAGCCCCTCCCGAATCTGCTGGTCATTTTCACTATTGGCTTGAGCAGTCTCATAGTCTTTAATAGCTTTTATAAAAAAAGTGAATGGAAAAAGAGATTACACAACTCTTCACAAACTTCACTTTAAAGAGCTCAACCACTCACTAAAACCGAAGTTTTGCTATTACTAAAAGCAAACCTTTTATTTCAACTTGCCATTTTTTTTTCCTCCAAATTAGAAAACCTCGGTGTAGAAGAGATTCACTTTTACATACAAATTAGGTAATTTTCTTTCTTTAGGTTCACCACACTTTTTGGAAAGGAAGGAGAAGGGAGGTTACTAGCAGTAGGTCAGAACACTCTCTACATGTTACAGCAGCCACACGGACAAACACGACGAGCATCCAGGGCTGGGACAGAGCAGCAGTCAAGCAGCAAGTTTCAGTGACCGGGAGCTGAAGAGCCCAGTGCACGTGTCAGTCCCCCGCTGCTGTTCAGCTGAAGGATGCATTACACGGAGTCTTTAAATTAATATTCCTCCTTCTCCCACAGTCTGCACTCAATCAGCACAACAGAAAGCCTCTTCCTCTTTAAGGACAATAAACATGGATTTCAGATTACCAGCAGGTTCATACTGTCAGTGCAAGACAAATATTTGCTTTTCACGCCTCTGCATAATATGCAGACAGTTATATTTTAGGGTTTTTTCTCCCAAAGGCATGCTCTTGCTTTTATTTCGAGTTGCATTTCTTAGGAATGAAAGCAAGAGAGGTGTGTAATGTATTAATGTATTTTTTTAAAAAAGTGTAGACCTATAATTTCTTAAGTAAACTATATTATTATTGTAAGTGGTAACTGCTTAAGACACAAAGTTTAAATATTCTTTGATATCAATATTTACCAAGGGAAGCAACTGTTAAAGTCTTTAACGAGACTGCTCTTCTTTCACTGTTCTAATCCTCAAAGTCTCATTTGCAGATCCAAGTCTCCTAGGTTTCTCGAGTTAGACAAAGTACTTGCATCAGATTATTTCCAAGCAGATGCTATTTCTCAGCAGGTGTTACATTTGTTTTTCACTGTTTCTGAGCAAGACAGCAGGAAGTGCTAATGAATTTGTATTACCCAGACATCTGATACCACTGCAATCTTGTTTTTGTTATTGAAAACAAAATTCCAAAAAGTATTTCCAGTGCCCCAACAATTTCATATGCTATTACAAATGAAACAATTTCTATTCATTTTCACATTACTGGACGCTGTCATTTGCTGCCTGAACAAAGCATTTTGGCTTCTACTGATATTTTTAATAATTTGTCCAGTCATAAAATACCAAACAGCAGTCTGCCCAATACATGCTGTCGAAACTGATGAAAGCAATGAAAATGCAGGGGCTTCATTCCGCTGCTTTACCGCTCCAGTACCTGTAAGCGCCAGCGTGCTTCATCTGCTTCACGTAATAACGGGAGGTCCCGTCACAACGTCCTGCCAAACGCAGATCAGGCTGCGCAGCTGCACCGAGCACCACAACCTCTACAGCACGCGCCACCGCTGGAAACCAGCCTGCTCAGGGGTCACGTATTTGCAACAGCAGCACTAGATTTCTCTCTTTTTGACTCCCTCATTTAAAGGCTGCCAGTACCCAGCCTACAGGAACGTATCGTTTTTAGCGCTGCACAGCAGAGGGAATGCACCCAGCACACCTGATGGCGAGAACACTTTACACTTTCTCTCAGTTGGAAGAGACTCCAATTTTGATGGCACTTTCTAGTGTAGGAATTTTCCTCTTTCAGAGAGCTAACTGCTCTCCCCACCTGAGGGGTGACGGCCGGAAGCAGGGTGACAGCTTCCTGACCACCAGAAGTTTGCTATGAAACCAGGGAACTTACTACTAATTCACAGTATGTCAAGTGACATATTTAATCAGTTCTTCTCAGCCACCGTATTCCTCAAAGCACTAGTACCTCACAAACCAAGACAAGAATCACCGCTGTTTCTTACTGACCTGCTATTTCAGAGGGCATCCTTTCTTCCCTTCACCCTGCCCCACCATATGAAAGGAACAACCAGTTTCCAGTATCACTTGCCATTTAAATACTTGAGTCAAATCTAACTGTCCTCCTTTCAATACGAGCGCCTTCACAATCTCTCAAATAGTAATGGCACCGTATCTCTAAACGCCTTAGCTGGCTTTCCTGTCTTGCCTGCATCTTGTAGAGTGATCAAGTAACTGCAGACCCCTTATGTCCACGCCAATTCTGTCAGAGGAATAACTGAACAGTTTTGCTGTTACTGAAATGGGGACTGTTTCCTCTACAAGGAGCTGGGGGGAGAAAAAGCACGCCCTGACCAATTTTGAAACAGCAAGGTGGGTTTTTTTTCTTCTTTGACAAAACTTGTGCTGTGTACTTCAGGCAGACAGACTCCTGTACTTAGCAGGCAAGCCAGAAAGGGAGTCATTACACATTCGTCTCTGTAGACGAGCCCTGGATCCCATGTGATTATCAAGTAATTAAAGCCATTCGATGCGAATCAGAACTCAGCTATACATGCTGAAGTGCGTCTTGAACATTTAACAACAATTGCCTCCAAAGTTCTGAATTACAAGTACTTTGAGATTTCCTGCCTTTAAACACGAAAATCAGTGCCTCCAGCTTGACATTTTCTTGAGGGAAAAATGGGAATCAGTTTGCCCCTTTAAAAACGAGACCACAATTTTAATTGCTCTACTGTTCTCTACAACAGAGGGCAATCACCCACCATTTTACAGCAGTCAAAACTGAAGGGTAAGTGAAGACATCTTCAGGCAGACTAACATTAATGGACTATAACACTGCTTTATGGGGGCTCTGCTGGAAGGCAGACTGTAACTACACCCACCCCACTGCTGCCAAGGGCAGGAGGAAGGCAGGGCATATGCTGAAGAACAGGGATTTGGACTAGTACGGCTCTACCCTAGCACAGCTGTCCACTCGGAACCAGACTAGGCCAAGCCCAGCAGGCTCCAGCCCAGGAATTCAGCCCTCCCAGATCCCATGTGTGTCCTCTCTGTGTCTCCTTACATCCCATCATAGGGAGGCATTTGCTCCAGCACACGACCAAGCTGACTCTGTGCATTTGTGCAAGACCTTGTTACAAAACCTTTTTTCCTCTAATTTGCAAGAGTTGCCAGATTCTCTCACCCTAAAGGAACCAGGAATAGATAAGGATTTAATAGAAGACAATGTTATAAAGATCCTAATTGGGATTCCTCAATTTCAAGAAAAACAAACAGATCAATTCTGTCCACCATAAGCAGCAAAAGGTCCATCTAAGAAGACTCGCAGTAAGGCCTGTTCAGCCTGCCCCTCTCTGGACCCCCCTCCAAGCTGAAGGTTCATACACCTTGAGGGGGGGAAAATTACCTTCGTTTTTCCTTGGGTTCTCCTATTGCTGATATTCCTTCCTCTCAAGTGAAAAACCTTTGCACAAGCTGTAGTTTATGTAGATTTGTATTCTGTACCTTTAACTATTTTTAGGGAGGTGGGATTGTTTTATTCAGTTGTAAATCTACTTTTCCCAGCACTGACTGAGCTTACTTCCACTGTACTGAAGTACAGAAAGAGATGGGGAAATGCCCAAAGGGGGGCTCATCGCTGTGAAATCGTCCTGAGCCTTCCTTTCACCTTGACCCTGCAGTTCTAAACAATCAAAAGAGGGAAAAACATCACCCGAAGGAAAACGGAAAGACAGTTTTTCCTCACACTTTGGTGGGGTGTTTTTTTTAAAGCTATCCCTTTCTGCAAAGGTCATCAGTTCTCTGAAATGTTGTTGTCTTCCATCTGTTTTCTTATAAGGAGGAAGAAGGCTTGCCAGTCTCGGCAAAGAGGGACTAGGACTGGGTCACTTCAGAGGTACAAAGTCTACAGGGACGATGAAGGGGACTGCCTGAAACCACACCAGTCCTCTTTATACCCTGTTGTCATTTGAGCCAAGGAGGTCTAAGAAAAGAACAAAATAGGTATCTCATTTTTCAAGTGAGCTTCAAGAGGTGAGTAATACCACCTCTCAGTGATTAATTTCTCAAAAAGACAAATAAAATCTGAACGTTCTATTAATGAGAACAGCTGCCTTCATGAATGTTTAAATTGAAAAGATATTTTTGTTCAGTTGTAAAGCGAAAGATCCAGTACCCAAATACAGAAAAAGAAAATTGTTCTATGAGTACTAAAATTAATGGAACTAGTTTCCTGCAGATTTAAAGCCTGCAAGTCCTTCCCCTCAGCACATTGACCGAAACAGCCCAATGCTCCAAAAACTGCTGCATGACTGAGCATGGAGGTGGAACAGATAAGATTGTCTGAACTTCCTTCTTAAGCCTAGTTTCTTGCAGAAATGAGCTTCACTAAATTAAATCTTGAAGATTTTTTTTTATAGCACATTAGCACTTGGTACTCTTCAAGAAGCTGGGTTACAACATAATGGTGTAACCCGAGACACCCATTACTCAGTCCCCACTTTCCAAGGCTGTAGATGGGACCATGTAACAGCACGCATTCTATGGAAACCTCGGATGGAAAACACAGCCTCGGGAGCAGAGTCAGTTTACTGCTGCTTAGCAGCACTACAGAGACCCACGGAGGTGAAGCAATGGCTGTCATCCTCCTCTGCCCTCAACATATGCTAGGGGATAGAGCAGTATTGTTTCACCCTGCTGTCTGAAGACACTAAATGCAGTTCCTAAAATGGATTTACATCACCCTAACTCAACTATCTTTTATCTCTGAACCCAATTGTCTGACATTGCTCATTATGTAAAATGTGTTTAAGCAAGCTGAGTAAGCTGTAGTCTCATAAAACATCCTGAACGCAGCCCACTGTTAGGACAACTCTGCTGCAGATAAAACAAGTATGTTCCACTTAAACTAATCAAGGCAAAATTACCAGCAGATATTTTTGTAAATCTGCAACTACCAGTGCTGATTAGGGATAACAACATAGTGTAGAATCAAAGTGCACGTTAAAAGTGTTTGAAACCCTGGCTGCATTTTAAATGCCCACAAAGAAATATGCACAAACGGCATGCAACTGCACCTTCTTCATACAGGTCTTCCAGCAAATAAGCTTCTGCTCTGTCTTTCAGGGCATTCACGTTGCTTGGTTCCAGTTGCAGAACTTCTGTACAAACTTTTATGGCTTCTGTAGCCTGCTGATTCTAGGGAGCAGAAAGTAAAACAAAATTCATGTAGCTGTGCGTTTTTTTGAAGGGTGTTTTGCTTGTCTTTTACAGAGTGAGATAGAAGCAGAATTACCTTTGATAAGCAGTGGCAGATTCTTTCTTTGGCACGAGTGGCATAAATTGGGACTTCAGGCTCAGTTTTCATTACAGAATCATATTTATTGATAGCATCTTCATACCTGTTTAAATAATAAAGATAGGCATAACATGAAATTTAGTAACTATTTTAGGGTGTTATTTACAAGTTTTAAAATTTGAATATTCAGATTTTCACATCCTTCTAGCAATGTACCTTAACTTTAATAGTCTTAAAGGCGTGGTGCGAGACAACAGCACGAAGAAAACTCAAGAATTACATCCCCATTTCCTTCCCTCTGCTACAACAGGAGGCACTACGCCTGGCAGGCTTCTGCAGAAGGTAACGCCTACCATTCCTCGCTGTGCACAGTCTCTAGACATGCCTCCCATCCAACATGCCACTCTGCACTTGGAAAAACGCATCTCCCTCTCCGATACCCGAGACGGACCAAGTTTGGAGTCTTGCTGTGAGCACTGTGCTATTTGCATTTCTTGGTTCAAAAAAGAACAAAGTTCTTTATGCCAGCTTGAATCCAGTGGTTGTTTTCTCCCTTCCTTCTCGGCAAGTCATAGTAAAATGTATTTTTGCTGTGAAGGTTTCAAAGATGCTGAAGTTCCATGGTTTGAGTAAGAAATGGATTAGAACATTCACCTAAAAATGCAAGTGTGTGATTGAACCCATGGGCTACCACACGTTAGAAGAAATTCCAGCTCTCAGAAGACTCCCTGAAAACGTGTTGATACTGGATTGAACAGAAGACTGAAGTGAAGAGAGTCCAAACAGACTGCCGACTTAAACTGTCTTCAGCTGTGCTGATTCACATTCCTGATTATACCTCATTTGAAAAAGCCACCTTGACAATATTTAATCATGTGTTATGGGTCCTTACAGTTGGATGTCGTGTGCTTGGGAATACATAAAATTGAAATAAAGCAAGAAGTAGAATAATACAGAGGTGCTGTCTATCATTTAACAGGATGTGTAAGAACAGCCCATCAGTCAGATCCACTTTTGCTATCAAGGCACTGCAGAGTTACTAGGTGGTTTTAGTCTAAAGATGTGGTCCTTTAACCACAGAACAGCTGAGGTTGGCAGGGACTTCTCGACATTGTCTCACAGAAGAGATATGCTCCAGTTGCTCCATCATCTTAGTGGCACTTCACTAGACTTTCTCTGTGTAGCTTCATCTCTCATCCTTCAGATACCAGCACTCCAGGTGTGGCCTCATCAGTGCTGTGTAATATATGAAAGCTGACTAATATTACCCCCATGATGGTCCTACTGCCTGCTCCACAAAAGTTAAATGTGTGAAGAGAAGACAGTGGCATCAGAAGGAATCAGAATAGGATTGTCACTATGCGAGTCAATATTTATTTTAATTGGAATTTGAGAGCCGTGCTCAGTTATGCACTTCAATTGACAGACACAAAAAGCATCACTTCAATCCTCAATCAATAATCAGCTGGCACCTCAGTAGTGATTTTTTTCTTTTTTTTTTTTTAATATAGCAGTGAACACTTACCTGCCTTCTCTGATTAATTCCTCTGCTGACTCGATCTGCTTATTGAGTTTCTTCACTTTCTTATAGAGAGAGAAGCATTGCTTATGGTCTTGGTCCAGTTTCAGACACTCCCGGACTTCACTGTTCACAGGGAGGAAAAAAACAACAACCCAAACCAGAAAGATGTCACCACCCATTATGAAATTTCACCTAGAGACACAATGCAGCATCTATAAGCTGTCCAGAACAATAGCTGACTTCTTTACACAATCTCTCCCTCCATCCCAAAATGAATTTAAAGTGAGAAAAAAACGTCTTCCAGAACATACAGGGATACTTCTCTAGTTTTGTTTTCAATTATTTTGTATTACCAAACACACAAAGATTGAGAAGCATTACATTAACAACTGACTAAACAGCATAAGAAAATATACCCCGAGAAAGAAATTGTATTCAGCAGTTATCATATACAACTGATTGTAAATTTCCTGTATATTTAACTCAACTATATTACAGAACACCTAAGCAGAAGTATATTTTATGCTGCCTGAAACAGACAAAGCTCAGCTAAGACCCAAACCTCCTCTTGATGGAATCTCAGCCAAGCCTCAACCTGAATTTTCACTGTGAAGACTGTTTAATCAGACTCTGGTTAGGGCAGGCACCTCTTAAAATAATCCTTAAAGACTCCAGAATGTGGTCATATAAAGGAATAAAAGTTTTGTTACAAAGTCATCATAGCACAACCAAGGTGTTATTTTCAGAAAGAGATCACAAAATCTTCTTTCGTTCCTAAGCAGACAAAAATATCTATTATTTGAAAATCATTAAGCCTGCAAAGGTAAGAGGAAGAAACTAAGAGAAGGACAAGACTAATCACCCAGCAAGTCCAAGAGCTATAGAGCTCTTATAACTCAGATAACTCTTATCTGCAGGACTGACTAGGGATATACAGGAATAACATCTTAAACTTAACTCCCTACCCTTTTACTCATATTCAGTTATCAAAAAATCATTCAAAATACTGGACACTGTCTGCAAGAATGAAAGATTGACAGCTCTGGGTTCCCAGCTCCTCATACGTGGACACTTGTGGACACGTGCTTTTTATTTATTCTTAAGCTTGTAATCTTGTTTCCACTCTTGAAAACAAAAATCTAGCCCCAAGACTTAATGTCATATTTTTTTTTCATTGTAAACTTAACTTGAATGGAAGCTCAAGGCTGAAAAACAGACTCCACCAAAGCAAGTTTAGAGTAGCACTTTCTTCTAGGATGGATAAATACCATAAAGACAGTAGGTGTAAGCAACTCTCAGACCTTCGCTATGGCTTCTACTTTAGTAAGCAAGATGCTAGGAACCGTCAATAGCTGGGCTGCCAAGAACAAACATGGTGTCTTCACTGGCGGTTCTTAACTTTTGGAAAGGAGCTTCCTTTATCAGATCCAGACCAGAGTTGCTATTCCATCCAAAAAACAGACAACACAGATATTTCATGGTTTATCAGGACCTGTACCATCACATTTTGTCTCAATTATAACGATTACAGCAAACAGTAAAATTACCTGAGTGACAATTCATGGTCCCCCAGCTGATAATATATTCTGCTGATTTTATAGAAGGCTTCAGTGTTATCATTCTTTAATTTGGCAGCGGCTTTCAAGTCACTAATGGCTTTGCTTGGTTCCCCTTCCTTTATGTAACACTCAGCTCGAAGTTCCCGTAGCTCTGCATCCCAAACACAAACCTTGAGAAATCAAAATTAAAGCTTGTTTTGGGTCCATAACACTTCACTTCTTTTCCTCCCCAACAAAAGAAAAATCCCATTTGCCAACTGCAACAGCATAAGGCTCAAGCTGCATGCAGAGCGCATGAAATTAGCATCTCTGCTTCCTGGTGGATGCTGTGATGCACCTGCCCAAACAGAAAACAAAGGCCTGAAAAATTTGCAGATGATTCAATGAACTCATGCAGGGAGATGAATTAAATCTACTGGCACTGCTTAAACTGGGACAGTCGGCTGACCCTCCAGGAAGGGATAGCAGTCATAAATTAATCTTCCCAAAAGAATAGGGATAATGAACAGCAAGGACCAAGCTGTCAGTTGTCCTCCAGAAAGAAGCCTATGGGTAAGACTCAGCCACACAAGATTTGACCTTAGTATCTGGATTTTAAAGATGTATACAGAAGTAACAATGTGACAGTATGGCAAGAATAATTACTTAAAAGGAATTGCCTATCATAATTCATTTTAGAGAGTTTATTCTGGGTCTTAGCTTTTGTTTGTAAGCCACCATTTCGGAAAATGAGGCTTTTCCACATTCCCTCCCCACAAACACCCACCCACACTTTGGCACTTTCTTCACCAAAAGCTTGAATGTTGTAAATTCCAAGTCAGTGTTAACCTCTCTGTGAAGGTTCGTAGTTGTTAGCTGTCTTTCAATATATATTTCCATATGACACACAAAATGCCCACAATTGAGTTATCTGCACTGATACTATCACACTACCTATGCCGATTAAGAATCAACATGAACAGATATCTAAGGAACAAGCTGAAAATACAGATAGCTGTGTACATTTTTAGGTCCGATTTTTTTTTTTTTTTAACTTTTGTTGCCTCATTTTCTCAAGACAAAACTTGCCTGCAGATATGCCATGAAAAATCTAGATGAGAAACCTACATCTCCTGTATTTGGCAAAACTTCATTGGTTTGAGAACAACTATTTTCCCCCAGCTTCCTCAAGAACACTGAAAAATAGGAAAGTATAATCAAGACAGTCACCTGCAACCAAAGTTTGGCTGAAGTTGTACCTTTCACTCAAACTACAAGCTATTATTTTGACTTTTTTGCAGGGAGTGCTCAGCATTCTCCACTCTCCAACTTCATTATGGACTCATGGCGCTCAGCAAAACTGGGCCAATTACACCAGTGTTTTCACATCAATGAAGAAGTTATTAAACAAAAATACACAGATGTCAGACAGGAGCTCTTACTTCCCTTTCACAGTACCATTTTACTTAACACTTACTGCCAAGATTTCATCAAGAAGAGAAATAGCGGCTTCGTAATCCTCTTGCTGGTAGGCAGATAATGCTTGTGAATGCAAGCGCTGTAGCTCATCAGACTTTGTCAGCTGAGTCTGTGCTTCTTTTTCCTCATTATTGCTAGGACTGGATTTGAGCTGCAAACATGAACAATGGGAGAGACTGAAATGCTTGTTCAAGGATCTCTTTTTGTCCCATTAATAATTGTATCATGGAGAACTGACTAAAGCTGCAAATAAAGCAAAATTAGTTTTTAAAGTCCCTTGGAAATGTTTCCAACTCCAAACTTCTGAAAAAAGAACGACATTTTTAGCTTCAATACAAGTTATCAGAAGTCAGAGGAATCAAATTCCTCCCTCTAACATGCTTGATCATTTACCATGGGACACATCATACACAACAGTCGTCCCCCCATCACCCGCTGGAAGCCCCAGACCTCTCAGTTGTAGCCTAATTAACCCAACTCTCTGCAGACAGCTATTAAAGATTAGATTCCTCAGCATCAGTAGAAAGTATATCCACATGGCATAATCATATATCTCACTTTCAGCACACTACATATTTCTAGATTCATGACAAACAAACACAACGTGTCACAGACAGTATTACTGTAAAGCCGTGTTTCTTACATTTTCCCCAGGAAGAGCAGCTACACCAGCAAATTACGATGCTACAGATGTGGGAAATGCTTAACTGGGATCAGCTGGGAATTTATGCACTTTGCTTCATATGTAGTTTTAAACAAGTCTAAAGTTTTGTCGACAAAGATCCTCGTTTTTCAAACCCCTCTCTGAGCAAATAGAAGGGGTTACATTGTACTTGCCTTCATCTGTTTAGGCAGTTTGAACAAGGCACTGGCTTCAATCTTGTTGCTGATCAGAATGACTTCCAAAGTTTTAAAAGGGACAGATCAGCAGGACTTGCCTTATTTTTAATTGTTTATTTTAAAATCAAAACTTGCACTACCTTGCATTTTATACACAGAATGTTGGTTGAAGTTACTGAGTCCTCAAAGGCATCCAGTACTGCTTCTTTCCTCCTTTACCTCAAAGTGTCCTCTTCCCTTTCTCTCCTTGGTAAATTCTTCAAACACTTCTATTTTGTGCTTAAGTCCCTAACGTCATTCAACATCAGCCCTCAGAACTCCTTTAACAAAATTTCCCCTGGTTCTAACGCTTAAGTATATGAAAGGAAAAAGCCTAAATGCAACATCAAAAGCATGCACAGGTCCTACCTCAGTCTTACACTCTTCATTTTAAGTCTTTTTTGAACCTTGTGCAGTTGTTTCATTTTAGTCTGGCAAAAATCAAGTTGTACTTAGTCCTAAAAGTTCTCCTTTATCCCCTACACTACCTTTCAGCAAGAAGAAAGGAATGTGATCACAGAGTTTTCTTCTTTGTAGGCTGATTCCCAGTAAGTCTCAAAAAGCTTTTCTTCCGATTAGAACAGAAACTCTGCCTATAAACCCCTGATGCTTGTGCATCCTCTTTCTCCCCCAAATCTGGAGCTTGCAGTAGAGGCAAATTTCTGCACTTGTAATTTTAAAAGTTCCAAGACTACAAAACCCTCTGAAGTTCTAAACTCTTCAGTTCCAGCTGACCTGCTTAACTTCTCCCTTAATTTCTCAGGACTGTCCTCTCAAAAATTAAGAGCTTTTGCTATGGACAAGCTTTATGCTTCCATTTAAACCTCTCTCATGGTAACACTGCACTCCTTAATCACACGCTATGTTTCTTGTAATTTATTTGGAGCATCAGTGGAATATGAAAAGCAATGTTACAATTATACAAACAAGTCTCATAGTAATAAAGATCATTTGAGTGAAACATCCTAGATAACCAGACAGTTTGTACTACCTAAAATTAACAAAGGGAAACTTCACAAACTATCAAACTGAAGTCATCAAGCAGTGTGCACTACAGTATGATGAAAATATACACTCAGAAGCTCTCAGTAATTAGTGCATTGCTATGATGTGTTAATCCATAATGTTAACTAAAGCAAAAAGCGTGTTCCTTCAGCTCCCAGAAAACAGCTGGAAGCATCATGCAGTTGTTTGATACTCATTTTGGTTTACTTCCTGATTTTTTTTTCCCCATTTTTTACCTTCTGATCAGAGGACTGTCACATCACTATCAATAACTAATCACATTTCAATTATTTCTCCTTTTTCTGTGGAGCAGCAAGTGCGAGAGTGACAACTCAGAAGAACTGCCTGCGCTAAACTGTGCTAAAATTCCAGGATATGCCTGAAGTATTACAAACCCTTCAGTTGAATTTACTACAGCTCCAAGGCAAACCCAACACTCCTCTACATGCTTCATCAATGGCCTTGAAGCACACAGAAGCTACACTCTGCTCAGTTCTTCTGGACAAGCACATTGCTACTGGTGAATGTGGTCTCCGCACAGTATCCTTTGCTGTTGTTGTTGTGACCCAAGTGCGTCTTTAGGTTTACTACATTTGGATGAGAACACTAAATCAGTCGCAGTTTAAGCTGCAGCAACAAGAGCTAGCCATCTGTTAATAGCAGCTTTCATTCACTACCACCCCCCCAACCCTGCACCCAATTCCTTCACAGAAAACAAAGGCCAGTATACAGGAACGGCGTTTGTTACTGTAAGTAATTCTCTATCACAGCTTTACTACTACAGGTGCTCTTTTATTTTATAGCCTAGTCTCAATACAGGGGAGAAACACACCCTAGGGTAAGCAAAACCCCACTGTCTCCCACCCACACAAGCAAGATTAAAGGGAACAAAATCGTCATCCCCATGCAATTTATCCAGCTGAGCTTGAAAAGCTTTCACATGTGTATTTATCTCTCTCCCCATTATTCTCAGTAAGGAAGCTGGCTTCTTCCAGAACTTTATCTCAAGGACTTGACTCAAAACTTCGCAATATTACCTTGCTGTACCCAGGACAGTGGGAAAAGGAATTAGTAGTTTGCTTTATGAAACCCAGCATTTTCTTGGCATCTAGAAAGTACTAAGATCATTTCTGCTCAAAGTAGGCAGCCGTGGAACAGCTGCCTTGCATTTGCAGTCAAACATCAGGTATCTAGAAGTTTTCTAATGGAAACAGCATTTTAACAAGCTAAACAATTCATGTTTGTTTTCAAGAAGCAACATAACTTGCCCCCTCCAAACCCGCTACACTTCACTGTATGTCACAAGCCCACCAACAGGACCTTTCTAACCATACACAGAGATCACACCAGCCACACACGGCTACATGAAAAATACAGTGCAGCACTACTTCAGAAAAATATTGTTAATACGAGGCCACCGATACAGCCACGCTGGTATATCAGCGGTGACAAAATACTGCAGCAAGACTCATGTTGAACAACACAGGATCCACTGCGTTTTCTGTGTTGGACGCTGCTATCCTGAAGATGCCATGTGCCAGTCCGAATTAATGAATGTATTTCGATGTGTCGAACCTACACAAACTTACAATTATGCTTTCGGGATCAACAATATGCTTTTTATTTAACAAAGTTTTACAACATTGTTAGTATGCTAAAAAAAAAAAGGATCCCCAAATACAGAATACTATTACAGGACACAAAAATGGAAATTATGAAGACAGCAAGCGCCTCCTGCCTAATAAAAGTTCAGTAAGGACTTTCTGCCTTAGGATTTTTTTTCCAGAAGCACAGGGAAGAGTTACAAAACATGGCTAAGCTAATTTAGTGGCTTACCATGACCTGTGGGGCTTTCCAGCTACACAGTCCTACATCTTGCTTTGCAACGGCCCATTAAAAAAACAAGAAAAAGTCAGGCATTTAGCACAGGAATTCTAACAAAGAACAGCTACAAGCACCTTGAGAAAAAAAAAAACCTCAAAGAGTACAGATTAAAGATATACAGGCAATTCATCTGTAGCATTTGAGCATCTTAGTATGTGTTACAAACAGACACTATCAACTTGAAAAACTCCTAAATACTGTTGCTTAAAAAACAAAATATTGTTAAAAACCCCAAAATGTTATTGACACACTGTTTCTATACCTTGCTTACAGTGGTCCCGTGCCACTAACATAAGCATACATCTACACATTCTAAAGCTGTTTTATTTTCTTGCTTTTCAAACTAGCAAATACACAGACAATGAGAAGTGTTCTAACAACACTTTGAGGGCAACTGAAGGAACCTCCATGGTTTGTGTTACCTAAGCTCAAGACATCCACACACTCAAAAACAGTGCACAAAGGAAAGCTTTGCACTGGCAGAGCAATATATTAGATAACACAGCTATGATGTTAAGACAGACAGAAAAAAGCAAGGAAATATTTAAATACCTTTTATTACCTTTTATTTAAATATTTAAATACCTAATACCCAGGAAGCTACAGATGATCACAATAACACAGAGGAATGTATTTGGAAACAATCTAACGTTACTTTGACCTGGTTAAGAGAGCTTCAACTACCCAACCCAAGATTGCCTAGTAACTTAACTCAAATTGGGTTAACCTACAGTGCCGTAAGATGGTCTCCTCCACCTACATCCAAGATAGTATCATTACACATAGCAGCCAACCACGGAAAATTATTGTCCAGTGTATTTTGCAACAGCCAAGGGCTTCTCTAGCTTAGAAAACAACAATTTGCAGATGTACACTGCTCCGCCACTTGGTCTTGGCTGACATCTAGTGGAGCTGGGAGCAGCACCTTCAGTTTCCAGCTTCTAAGTGTTCATGCTTCCAAGGGAGATGGAATTGTATATTTAGGACACCTCAATTCACAGTATTTATTGCAACAAACTGCAACTGTGAGCATTACAGTCAGACTTCAAAAAAAAATGGAAATAATTTAAAAGAGATGTGACAATTTGGTCCTTTCCACACTTGCCAATGGGCTAGGCAGAAGTTCAGTTCTATTTTTGCGCCTTCTTACAGAATCCAGCAACTCAAATGCTTGTTGTTTTCTCTAGGACACAAGCCGGGCCACAGACCCTATTACAAGGTGTATACAAAGGCCTGCCAGGACTGCCATCACTTTTGTCACCTTCTCAGCAGGCCTTCCATCAACCAAAGTATACCAAAATTCCTTCTATTTTCACTAAAAAACACATGCTTAAAGATAGAAGAAATAATTCAGGGCTTTCATGGATAAAGGCCTTACACATGAGTGTTGATGTGCCCACACATCTGTCCTGTTCACTTGCATTATTCAGAAGCTACTAAAACAGAACAAACTTGATATTAAAACATATCAGCACTCAAATGAAGTTGGAGCAGAGAAATAAATACTATTCATGTACTGTCAGCAATGTCTTTCTAAAGTCACCTAAGGACTTCTGCTTAATCCCCTTCCACCCTGGGCACTCTGAACACAAGAACTGGACGCCTCTGCTGACACCTGTTGAAAGTTTTGGAAATCTATGACCTAGAGGGCAATAAACTGGCAGCTGAGTTTCAAAGGAAAAAGCTAAAGAGCTTCTGAAGATTAATGAGCCATGATTCTGTATTGCTAGACAGAAAAAAAAAAAAAAAAGGGCCCAAGTAAGGAACTTCATCAGCTTGGTGCATCCATCGGCCAAAAGGAGAGGTTTCTAGAAATACAGTATTGCTTAATACGTCAAGGCGTTAAGTCTGAAGCACGCCCGCTATCCAAACCTCATGATGAATTTCAGCCAACAGTGAAGTACAGTGTAGGAAAAAAAAAGGCACTCTAAAAATAACGCGTGAAGGCTGGTATCTCAAGTGGCTCTGCTCCCGACAGGACCACTCCCGTGCTTTCCATCAGGCATTCCCACTGCCTGCTCGCACACTGGCACTGCCTCACAAGACAGCCAGTACCAATATGCCATCCAAACAGGGAAACTGCTCTGCCTAGCGATCCTGTAACTTTAAAGAGGTTTAGGGTGCTCATGAAACTTTACCCACATACTATGAAGCCGTGTAGAAAGAATTTAAGGGTGTGAAAATTTTTTCTTTTCACAAGTATACACTAAAGGATCGTTTTATTACTACATGGAAAGAATAGATTCAATGATTCTTTTAAGCTCTACACAAAACTGCTGCTATTACAAGCTGGGAAAGTTTACCTGTCATCCTCCCCTCCGTTTAGATGGGCTGAATTTTTCTCACTCTTTCCCTCCCTCAAAAATGACTGCACCTCCTAAAATGCCGAGATCCCTTTCAAGGAGCATGACTCCAAAAAGGAGGGATGGGAAGAAGAAAAAGCTTTTCAGAGTCTCCACTGGGATTCGACAGACTGCTGGAATCTGTTAGGAGAAAACAGCATTTTACAGGCGGCTCATTATATCGGTCACGTTGCATTTCTGGCAGGCGTGGAAAGCAACACTGGTGACACTGACTCTTCATGCAAGCGTCATACAGGGAATACTCCTACATGTCTATCCTTGCGTAGTCCAAGTAAAATTAGCCTCCGTAGTTTCCACACCCTGACCTGGTTTCTCCAACTCAAAAGTGGGGAATATTTTAAAATCTGATCTACTCCCTTAAAGTCAACACCTGATCCAAACAAACAAACAATCAATCTCCTGTTTGACATCACACAAGAGAGAACAGATCTACTGTCATTCGAGGGCATACAATCTACTTCAAAGAAGGCTGGTTCACCAGAAGAAAGCCCACTTCGACACAACCACTTCCTCAGGAAAAAACTTAACACTGAAGGCAAACACTCCTGTCCGACACGCTGCAATTAATTTCTGTAAGCATACGACATCCTCAGGACCACCTATTTTAGGTAACATCCTGAAATCCTCCACAGTAAAGAAAATGGATTATTTTTCTTCATATTAAGACTTCCCTTTCAGTGGAGAGGGATGGATGGGGTGGAAGTTTGGTGTGGTTTTTTTTGTTTTTTGTGGGTTTTTTTGTGTGGTTTTTTGGTTGTTTTTTTTTAATGCAGCATTTCCACCGCACCTTTCCATGATACTCAACTTCTGCAGACTCGAACATATGACCAGGCTGCTACCTGCCTACTGTGACCGTTTGCAGATTTAGACCCTATGCACTACTAATGCAGGATGGCCAAAGTCTTTCTCCAGTTAGGTCCAGATTTAGACATCAAAGTCTGCTGATGTGCTACATGCTTACCCAGAACAAGAGCATTCTAGTCAGCTGATATCCAGCCAACAGAGAGGCTAGAGGGCTGTTCATATCCCAACCTACTTTACTCAACTAGAAAGCAGAATCACAGATCACACATACTGTTCACATGTACAACATGCAATTTTAGGTATCCAAGTCCGCAACTAAATTCTAGCCTAAAAGCTATTGAGAATCCACCAGCATTTCTTTACACTGTATTTACCCTAGCAGTAGCAAGGACTTTCATTTCAAGGTAAAACTTCTTCCTTCTGGCTTCTTGACAACTGACTTTCAGAATACGAGTCAAAGCTTCCTAGCAGCTACTATTTAGCTTTCCCCTGTCCCTTCTGGTAACAAGTGAGACTCTGGATGTAAAAGTCTTGAAGCAATTTGGAAAGATATTCAATTCGTAACAGCCTTCCTCCTTGTCTTCTCTCCTCTCATACACAAAAAAACAACCCAAAGAAACGCAGAACATTAATGCATTTCACAGTATTGTGAATCTGACTTCTTCTCATCTTGAGATGAAATGCAATTTCATATTTAGATGCAAACATATTGCCACAGTAAACTATTTTAGACACACAAAGAACTAGTAGAATAATGACACTGGCTATCTGAAAGACTTACAAGAAAACAATGAAAATCTCTCAAATACATATGTATTCTACTTAAGAGCCATGGTATGTAGGATAACTTAATCCCCTCCCCCATATGAATAAATCAACCTATTACAAAGGATACTTTAATATTGGCTTATTTTGCTTGAATATACTGTACTTAACTGAAAATCATGCTCTTCAAATGAGACTGCTTGCCATATTCTGTAAACAAATAGGTAACTGTTCACAGAGCCAAGGAAATTGGAAGCAAGATTTAGGACCAATATGGTATCTTCATAAGGCAGCTTCTAAGAAGAACCTCTGATCTACTTCAGATTTAAAACTTGACTGAAGACCGAAACTATCCGACTAAAGGCAGCAACCTGCATTTTTGCAGCTGGTTTGGAAAAAAGGCCATCTACTTGACAGTTGACTAGAGAAGCATTTCCACATGCAATATTAAGCAATACTTCAAGAAACAGTAACTGCAAAGAGATGCACACACAAACTCAGAATCAACACTGACATCACGTAATTGCTATTGCAGCAACTATGGCCTCAGCTAATCAGAGCTGAACAACATTCTCCCGCATTTGCAAACAGCAGGGCTGCACTGTAGTCAGACATGTGACTGCAGACCACACACTCCGAAGAAACTTACTGAGGAAGCAGCAGCAGCCAGAGGAGCCACTGCTGTGTGAACTTCAGAATAAGCTGTAGCTTTTCTACAAACAGAAAGACTGCCTGGTGCATTTATACCTTCGAGAGCCATTCCTCCCAACTGCCCTGCAAAGCGTGCAGTGTAACTGCTCTGGTTTTGTCATACATACTCACTAGTAAGATTCCCATCAAACATCTGTAATCTGCAATGCAGAGCTGCTTTCTCCATCACACTCTTCAAAAAAGCCAATGAGACAGCATCAGATACACTTGCAAATTTGATTTATTTTGGCATAAGGGACACACAAGCTGTTCAAACTAGCAACTCTTGAAGAGTAAGCAAGAATAAGAATCAATCTCATTTATTCTCATGCTTACAGAAATTTCGTACAACAGAGTAGGAGAATTTTGTTCTGGGGTTAGATAAGTTTATTTTTGCAGTGTAAGGCTGAAATGCACAAAATACCCACTAAAAGAAAAAACAACCCAAGTGCATTTTAGGTGGGTAATATCCAACTATGTTTGTATGGACACTCTGGGCACTTCCTGCTCATGGAGAGAAAGTACTGTCAACACATTCAAGAACGATGGAGAATTCCTCTGCAGAGAAGACGGCAGGCAGACGTATGCTGCTGAAATTCATTGATTTTAACAGCCCAACGACTAACTAAAGAACCCACAATCCTTCTGCAATCAGTGAAAAGAGACAGAGACCTCCAAAGGTCGATCCATGTGACCCTTAGTGATTTCCCAGAGTGACCTGAACATAGTGATGTAAAGCAGGGTTCAATCGTGTACTTTGAGCCCCATGTCATTTCTCCTTTCTTTCTGAATGAAGATTGCTCCCTAGTACTGGCGTCATCAAGCAGAGACCACAGAGTGCCAGGCACACAACAAAAAGTGCTGTGCTACTTCATGCAACATCTTCTGATTTCATCTTCATTACTGTGCTGCAACTTTATCAGTCATTTATTCATACAGGGTAGCTTAGCTACAATACCTTTACAGAACAGGAAAGGCAAACTCCGCCATACATACACCTACGCTCTAGAGCATCAGAGTCGAGACGAGACCTTGGCTCAGAAACCAACCTTGAAAGCAGTGATGTAGTTCAGCTTAGGCCCCCAACTTACCACATTTTTAAAGTCATCCTCTGCTTCATCAAATTTTCCTTGCTTGAGCAGTAATTGCCCTCTCTGTAATCTTGCCTGCAATGAAACACAAGATAATTTCTTTTGATTTATAAAATGAAATTCAGCAAAGTATGAACACAAGCTTCAGTTTCCTTTAGCAGGGAAAAAAAAGCTTCATTTTAAGCTGAAACAAAGATCACACCACCCATTCTCTATCTTCTCCATTTGACAATCTTCTTACGAGGCCTCTCTGATGGTAAAGGATCACTCTGCACCAGAACTGAGGGACAAAAAGCAACCATGGTTGTTATGAACAGCTGCAACTCACGGAAAGAACTCATTGAAAAGTTGCACAGAACAAAGTGAATGTTTACCTTACACCATTTTCCTGATTACAACTGCTTATAGATTTTAAGAAATTAGCAGAAGTAATAGCCAACAAACAATTCCCACATTTAATTCTTCCACTAAACTTGCAAAATAACAGAAGCTAAGTAAAAAGACAAGATAATGATTTAGAAGATTCTGATTTATCACAAGAATATTTTCATACAACAATGATTTTAACATTTGCTCCTTCATTGTAAGCTATACAGGACACGCCACTGCCCATGGAAAAGGGAGACAAGAGAATTGGATGGAGGGGACTCCAGCATCAGCCTCCCAACTAGTGAGGCAGTCTCCACACACAGTATGCGGAAGTGAGAAAAGGGTAAGTATATCAGAACTTGCAACAATCCCACAGGAAGGCAGTGAGATCAGGACAGTTCCTGCAGAGAAGAGATGCCTCAAATCAAATGCTGATTAAGAAACAAGAAAAATAGAGGCATCTGTGCGCTTCCCTCCCCCAAAGGGCATAGCCTTGGTGACCGAGAGGAGAATAACCACAAGTGAGAGAAGGAAAGTGTTTAGCACAAACCCATGGAGAACATGAACTTAATAAAACTACTGTTAGTTGTTAGAATAACTGGCTAGACTGTACTCAGCATAGCTGCAAATTCAAGCACATACACTATTACTATTATTTCCTCCTATTCAAAGCCCTCTGAACGATAATGTATTTTCTATTTCTGTTTAGCAAAATCTGAAATAACAGCCCTCTTCAAAGCAGGTTTTTCTTACGCTTGAACAATTTTCAATTCCAGTAATACTTACTGATGTGAAGTCCTGCTTTAATTCAACCACTTTGCTTAAATCACGAATTGCTGCTTTAGATTTGCCCATGGCTAAGTACACTGTGGCTCTTCTGTAATAAGCAATGTAGTTATCAGAGTCTCCCTCTGCAAGTGAGCAAACAGTAATCAGAATGCTATCTCAAAGCAAATGAACCTTTAGGTACAGTGAAACTGTAATGACTAAAAATGTATTACCTGAGTTTCAAGCCACTGGAAAAAAATTGTGTTTATCAATAAAACATAGCCTTTGTAACATTATCATAGCAGTATTTCCTATGCAGTTTGATTATTTAACAACAAAGATTACAGAAACACAGTAAATGCCAAATAATTAAGAGTACTGAAGGTGAAATATGTACTTATTTTTCAGCTTTGTACAAGAAAACAGCCACTATATACTAACCCTTTATCTCCAACTGCAGGCCTACATTTCAAAGCATGTTAATTCATCATTCTCCATCCCAGCCCCTGTCCACCATACAAAATGCAAGCAAATAATCCCCAAATTACCAATATGTTAGTCCAATGTAGTCACAGACGCATAAACCCTTTACACCCTCCACTGAAATAACAGCAACTTCTTCCTTGGGTATTCAAGTGGGCACCAACATCCCCTCTCAACAGCAGACAAATGCACGTACATTATCAAAACCTGAAGGCTAACTTCAAGGCCCCCACACTCCATGTTGTCTGCTGGTCAAACTCCCAAGATTCAGCAATTTTAACACACTCTAGACTAGCACATACATGTACACCCTTACAGGAGGCAAACATCAGTCTCTGAAACAAAGACTTTTCTTCATATTCTTCTCTATGCAGTATTTCAAACAAACAAATGACAGTTACTGTGGGCCCTCAAGGAAAGGTAACTTAAACCACCCAAACAACCATATGCAGTAGAAGACAGTAAACTTCTTCCTGTGCTATTAAAAAAATGATCAGTACAGAATTTGTAGACAAGAACATCCATATCTGAGGAACAAAACAAGTATTTATCTTCTTCACCTCATTTGAGCTTAAAGTTGAACTTTAAAAATTAACAGAACAAATAGCATTGCCAAAAATCTTATGGTCAGTAACCAAGCTTCATAGCTGGCCACCTCCATTACCAAAACAATAGTTCAGTTCTCACTGGAAACGGTATCTGCGCTCTTCCTCTACAATGTCTTGGCTGTGGAAAAGCTAATGTCCAGTACTGAAATTTAGTAACAACCCCCATGCTGTATGTCACCTTGTATGCCAGCATTCTGGATGTCAATTAAATTCAAATGTTACTACCTTTAAGAAACCAAACAATTTGGTATTAAGTATATCAGATAGGAAAGAGCTAAGCCAGAAAGCATTTTCCAGCACCAGACGATGATCCAGAATATGGGTTTGCCTCAGTTTCCCAGTAACAGCAACAAACAGCAGTTGACATTTACCCAGAGAAGGCATAAGCCACCAACTTGATGGGATCAAAAAGAGTTTAAAAATTAAACTGAAATGAGAGAAAATGAGCAGTATCTTTCTTTCATTTTAGATGCTTGCAAAAAAAGAAGAATAGGCTGGCTGAGGCAAGACAAAAAGATGTATCTACCTCACAGTCTATGATGTTGCAGTACAGGCAAAATAAAAAGAAGACTGGAGAAACTTCTCCCTTGCCCTACAAATACAGTAGGCAAATCATGCTTAAAATCCTCTCAAAAAGGCAAAATACAATGAAGAAAGAAGTTTGATGAAGCTTTAGGCAATCAGGCTCAAACCAGCATCCAACTAAGAATCCCAGCAAGGTCACAACAGAGGTGGTCATGCCATAGTTCCACTAGGTCCTCGAGCACTGCTGGCAAAGCAGAGGGTCTCACTCCACAAAGGCACCTCACACCACTGCCTCCTGTGCATCACCACCAGCATTCGTATGACCACATGCTGAACTGGACTTTTTACCAAATCCAAGTTAAAGCTTGCCAACCAATAAGGGAATAAAACATGTTGTAACACTAACTCTGCCCAGATCCCACAGGCATGCTTTGGCAGTGACACGAGGCAAAAGGAGTAACAGACCACCTCTTGGTGGAACAAGAAGCTTCCATAGCACAGAAAATTAGGTTTTTTCCCCCCATGTAGTTAATTTGGCAGTTTCTTTTATCAGAACAAAAGCATAAATATTCTGCTGCACCCCTGTTGCCTCCTGTCCAAGTTCAAACTGCTGCATAAAAGTGCCTCAACTTCTATGGCTCATGGAATACAATTTGCAAGAAAGCAGGATGCTTAATGAAGCAAACAGTAGAAAAAACAAAACACGGAAGGTATTTCAGTGCTACAGTCACTTTCCTGAGATACATACCTATAGCTGCATGAAAGTGAGACAACGCATCTGCTAGTTGTCCAGCAGCCAATAACTTCTTTCCCATTTCAAGTTGCTTTTCTACTTCTGCATTTATTCCACATTCGGCTCCTTAAAGAAAAATAAAAGGATCAAGATTTTGAATGAAGAGTTTGATTATACCCAATGCACACAGCGACAATACACACAACAAACAGTTACTGATATAGAGGCAGAGACTGCATCTTCCTGTACTAATAAAGTGGCAGCTTAATAAACACATAGCATGTATTCCCCATCCCAAAAAGGATGTCAAAGTAGATACATACTGTAATACACTGCACTGTGAGAAGGCACCAAATATGCCTTTCTATCCCTGTCTATACATTCAGTAACATACTTTTGCACGTCAAGCTTTATACATCAACTATAAAAACAGTCTGACAAAATACATTTCTGTGTGGGCTTTCAATTTGAAAACAATCTGGAAAAACACTCATAATGCACACATAACAAATATAAAAAGGCTTTAAGCTAAATTTCATGACCCTACTACTGATAACTCAGGACTCAACTAAGAACAGTTAGCTACTTCTGAGACCGGCTTCTCATCTACTGCACTTTTGTCTCATCTTCATAATTTCCAAGGCAAACTGTTTCCAGAGCACAAATTTCGCTATAAACAATTAAAATTCTCACTCCCTTTTCATTTAACCAGTAGTATGAAAACCATGTTAAAATGGTACGTTTTCAGAGTGCCATTTTTACTTTAAAGCTAATAAATTGCTGCTGCTCAACCAACAGCGAAAGACTATTGTTGAGAAGAAACGAGCAGCTGAGTGCAAGCACGTGCTGTACATACATCAACTCCACCACAGAGGTTTTGCATTTGTACTACGTCCAACATTCTTCAAATTAGGACAGAATTCCACTACACCTTACCACGACTATTAAAACTTCCACACTATAAGAAGTTTTCTTTTACTAAGAGCATACCACATGCACAAATTTAAGCAAGGTAATACATTAAAATCCTGAATAAATACATTACATTAGAAGACTACAAACTACAATTACTAGGAATCAATTTCTTCGAGTCAGGTTTTGTACGGAGCTAATTCAGATAGGCACTTGAATTAATCTCAAATACGACAATGCAGCAGCACTTTGAAGTAGTTTCTTAGAGTCTGAATAAAAATGTTACACTAAGATAGTTTGAATGAAAGCCTATCTAAACTTCTCACACCAAAAGGTGATTAAACGACAAAGTATTTGTAATGAACAATAACTTCTGATCGTCAAGTCAAGATTTTAGAACTAGAATCTTTCAGCACCTAGGATCTTAATTTAATTATCCTTTCCCACTCCTTAATAACAGCTCATAATTCTTCTCATTCCACATTATAAGAAAATCATTGAGCTGTCTATACCAAAATGAATGAAATGCTCTCTGCAGTCACTGGAAAAAGCTCTATCTGTTAAAAGACTGATAATAATTCAGCAAACTGAATACAAGGGCTTTGATTCAATTATTTGCTTTAGAACAACAACAGCAAACAAACTCCTTTTTTTTAATTAATGGAAATTACTTTATAAAATAAGCCCCAAATTTCCAGTCAGTAATTTTTTTTTGTTTAAACAGCGAGAGTTAAAATAGTAATATTACTTATGATATAGTCAATTTGAAGACCTTATTAAATGATGCATTTTATAATCCATCCTAAGTACTTCTAGCTCTGAATAAATTATAAATAGTTCCGCTCATACTGAGGAAGTACTTCTTGACAGCAAGTTCTTCACATGCAATGTTCTACTTTAAGGTAGCTTTTACGTGAATGTCTAATTTTCAGAAAAAAGTTATATTCTTTGCCATTTTGTTTTCTTGCTTCTTCTCTAGCTTCAAGCTTTGATCACTGAGTAGTCCAATGTCCTCTAAAACGACCAAGCAAGCTTTGGAGAAAAAAACACCCCTACACACACAAAAAACCCCAAACAAAACTGGAAAATAAACCCACCACAAATTTCCCTGGCTTTGGAAGTATACTAGCAACAAATCAGATATTAAACCATAAACAGACTGAAGTTTTTAACATGAGCTAAAACAAACAAAAAATTCTGAAGCTTCATCCCTCCTGTCTATCCCAACATACAAATATCTGAAATCTTTCAGAAATTCTCAGTTTGAAGTGGTGTCCTAGAAGCTGGCTGTAAATTCCTCTTTGATGAACCTTCCATCCACCTAAACATGACATCCAATTTTCAGAGTCTCAAGCACCTGAAGGAGTGTCCTTGTTTCATATTTAGTCACATCAGGATAGCTCCAAGAATAGATTTTCCACAGTACAGACGTACCTACACTATTCTGTCTTTCATGCACATTATATACAGTACAGTTTTAAAGTTACATAATACTTTAGGCAGGAGAGCCACCTTTTTCCTTGAAAACGCTCCAGATACTAAAGGAAATGAGAAAGGTGACCATTAATAGTAAAGAGGTAAGTAACAAAAGAAGGAGCAACATGGATCGAGAAATAAGGCAAACTGTGAAAGACTGCAGGTTCCCTGCAGAACAAGACTAATTAGTAGGCATACATTAAAACTTGGCTCTGCAAGCTGCTGAACATCATAAATTGATGTGGGAATCTCCAGAAGCCGCCTTTCTAATCAGCATAACCCTGATGCCAAGAGACATTTACCTTAACTACTCAAGAACACTGTACACTGACCTGGTAGTTGGGCTGTTTATTCATATAAATCTATTGCTTACTCATTTTCCAGCTGTAGGCAAACAATTACTCTAAATAAACAACCCCACAGGTAAGGTCCAAAACTGATCCCTTAGACTCCTGTGCGTATGTTGTCAAATTCTGTGTAACCTATTCGGGTGCCTATTCTTTGGTCTGCGAATGAACCTACGGACTTAAGTTCAACCGGAGGAAAAAAGAAACCAGCCCCTCAGAGCTCTTTCCAACAGATCAACAGTCATTAGTGAGCCGGACGCCAAGGGCCCAGCACTACAGCTGAACGAGCCCTGTATGTCCAGCAAGAAACCAAATTTACGCAAGAGATACACAAGCATACTGTTGATGTTTAAAACTTCCAAGTATTTTAATTTGAATATTATTTCTAAAGCCTACCTAATTGTTCTCTATTCACCAACAACCTCAGGTGACCACACGCAAGGGCCTCAGCTGTCAAATCAAGTCAGATACATCGGATAAATTCTGAGTCTGTAGTCCTGGCACTGATACAAGAGTGGACAATAAAAAAAAAAAAAGAAAACCTACTCCCAGGTAAGGACACCAGTCAGAAGGCACAACAAAGATAAGCAGGTGCACCTAACCTGTTTTTCCAGTTAAATACACTCACTTCAAATAAATTGTAGCTTCCTGGTAGAATTTTTGTTTTATTAAGAGTAACTGGTGCTAACATGCAGGTACCTAAGTATATGAACTTCAACTATATCCTCGTACAATCTGTCACATCCACAGTGTAAAAAGCTTAAGAAAGCCCTCCAGCTTCAAAAGTTTCAAGATTTTACATTTGTCTACACACTCCTCTTTTTCCCCCTGAGGATTTCCCACCTATATTTTTTTTTTTTAAATCTCATCTCCAGGCTGAGTAATGGCATTATGAAAATAGAATTAGTTCTGATTGTACACCAGAAAAAGAACTGTTTCAAAGAAAAAGAAGAAACATGCATGTCACTAACCTTAATTACAATTATATAAACTTTCTTTTTTAACATAGAAGAGTTTGACGATTGTCTTGTCACGTGAGTGGGAGATCTTGCTTTTGGGGTGATTTTTGATCAGAATGACCCTGTGTTTAGCACAGTAAGTCTTAAGTTTGCTGCTATTTTTAAACCGGTTTGGGCTTTCCTTTGATGTGTGTTTGCAAGTGTGTTTTTCAAAGACAAGACTGAACAAAGTAAGCAGTGGACAAGCAATCAGTTTCAGGAGCAATACGAAAAGGCTCACAAGGAGCCTCAGAGCACCCACTGGAGCTGTGTGTAACTTCCATCCCTCAAGTCTTTACTCCCTCCATTTGCAAAGAAAGTTGGTAAACACAGCTAAGATTGGCAAACTAAAAAGCCATCCCTCTCTGCCTCCAGAAAACTAGAGGCTTTCTTCCCCCTTCATGGACTATCCTTTGCAACTTGGGGTGAGAGGAAAAAAAACCCTCCGAAACTCAGGACAGAAACATCTGGTGTTGGGGGTGGGCATGAGAGAAACATTTAAGGTTAGTGGTCCCATAACAAGGAATGGAGCCCTGTATACTGAACGCCTGTTTCTTCCTCCTCTTATTACACTTCCTTTCTTTTACTGCTAGAAAGGAGAAGAGGAACCATACGCCCCTACCCTCCTCAGCTGCCTCTTTTTGTTGCGATTAATGTGGACAAACAGCCATGAAGGATGAAACTTCCCAAGAGGTGATGTGTCAAATGGGAGCTTATTCAGCACAAGTTCAGGCATTCAAGGAGGAGGAATTGAGAAAACGCTACAGTAAGGGGTGAACTGCAGCCTGCCACATCACCTAGCACTCCAAAACCTTTTTACTGAGCTCATTTACCAGCCAGATATAAATTAATATTCATACATATTGACTGTAAGATACAAAGTTAATGCAGACCAATGGTTCTGCTGGTTCAAGAATCTGATGGCACAAGGCAGACTTCTACAATCAAGACATCAAGATGCAAATTTAAATGTGAATACTAATACCTCTGAGTTCAAAAACCAGTAATGGGGGGGGGGAATCCAGATACTTCAATAATGTAAAACCACCAAATTTCCTAACTATACATCCTAGAATATGAAGTCATGAACTAACAGTTTACTAGTTTTAGTAAATGAGACCTAGAACCATCCTGTTCACCATATTGCTCTACTTCAAAACATCTTTATTAACTGAAAAAAATATACCCCAAATTAGGAAACATGGCTTTGGTATGGCCACCTAGCCATTAAACCACGTACTTGAAATAGGCTGGCAACTCCAAATACAGAATCCTTCGCAGAAGCAGCGCTGCCACAATCTTGGTGGGGAGGGGGGGAGAAGCATACTTTGACCTCAATTACTGCTTTTCTGCTAACACTACAGAGCATCTTTGCCACGCTATGTTCCTATTGCCAACTGAAGCATTCCTTAGTTCAGTACATCAACCGAGTTTCAAATGTCAAGCCCAGGTCTACGGACTTATTCTGACTCCTGAGAGCTTCAGTTCCACCTCAGCCTGCCACTGGGGTTAAAGAACGTTCCTCAGGTGAAGCTCTCACTATACGCGCCCACGTATAGCGAAATTATACATTTAACATGAGCTTGCAAATATAGGTTTGACCATACAGGTGCTGCTGACAGTGTCCTGAAAGCAAACAGGGTGCACAAAGTGCAGATAAACTTCTCTGCCGAGCTCCAAATACTAAAGTGAGGAGGGAAAAAAAAAACCACAACAAACCACCACTAGTACAGAACAAAAATATAAACAAATGCCATGCAACTCCCTAAAGCCTCTGCAAATGTGTAGGTCTGGCACTAGTAATGGCCGCGGCTGAGGGGGACCGCTGAAAACCGCCTTTTAAGCTGGAAGCTGCGCAAAACTCCTACAAAAGCGAGAATTTTAGGTCCGATGCCGCCGCACAGCCGCACCGGAGGACACCACGGCGCTCCCAGCGCCTCCCGGCAGCTGGCACCCCACCAGCACGCCGAGGAAGGCGAAGCACACGTCAGGCCACCCCAGCCAGCCCCGCCAGGAACCCACACCAAGCCAAGCAGGTTGCAGGCAGCGGCCGTGCCCTCCTTACACAACCTCTCGCCACAGCCGCGATGAGGTGGCAGCTCCGCACCTCCTCCCTCCTCACAGCCTCTCCAGAAGGGCCTTTCCCCCCCCCGCCCCGCAGGACGGCCCGGCGGGCTGCCCCACCGCCACGGCGGCCCCTGGGCCTCTCCCCAGGCCTAGCCCGGCCACACGGACACCCGAACGCGCTCCACCGGCGCGACCCGCTAGGGAGAGCCCGGGCGGAAGGAGGGCGAGCAGCCACCGGCTCCCCCCGGCCCGGCACCACCGCGGGCCCAGTGGCAGCCACCCCTCCCCCGTACCGCCACACACCCCCCCGCGCCCCTCACCAACCGCCCCCGGCCCTCACCCTGGTACTGCAGGTCGAAGAGCACCAGCAGGAAGGGCAGCGCGGAGCCCAGGCGGCCGGCGGAGGCCGCGGGAGACACCATCTCCGCCGCCCCCTCCCCCGGCCCCGATGCCCGCCCAGCCCGCGGCGGCGACAGCAGCCGTCGCAGCCCCGGCCGACAGCTCCAGCTTCTACGGGGTGGGTCGTGGGCGCTTCTGATTGGCCACGCCCGCCCCTCACGCTCACCAAAAGCGGAAGCAGGCGTAAGGGCACCCGTCCGCGCACCGCCGGGCCCCGCCTTAAGCGGGGGGGGGGGGGGGGAGGGAGAGGGGGAAGGGGCGGGGGCGCGGCTCTGCGCCTGCGCGGCAGGGAGGCGGGGCGCTACCGCCGCTGGGCTTGCGTGGAAAGGCAGGTTTCCTGGTCCCGCGCATGCGCGGGAGGGTGGGGCGACGCCGCTGCCCACAGCGGGGTGCCCTCACTGGAGATGGCGGCGCGGGCCTCAGGTCTCCAGTAGCGAGATAAACGCCGAGTGTCTCCATCTGCTGCTGTATTTTACCTCGTGGCTCTTTGCCCACCGTCTGCTACCGCGGCCGGGCTCCTCCCGGGGCGAGGAGGGCCGTGCTCCAGGCCCGGGTTTAGCCCCTCTGAAGGTGCTTGGCGGGTGCTGGCAGGCCTGGAGACGGGCGCGGGCTGCTTGGAGTGGGTTTAACACTTGTCAGTATTCAGGGCCGCCTTGTGGGGCCTGGTGGTTGCTTAAGTGTTTGAAGTCAAGGTCTCTGGACTACTCAAACTGTAAAAAAATCGAGCACTAAGTCACAAGTAAATTGATCTTGGTTCCTTACCACTGTGCCTGACCTAGCTGTAGAGCGGAGGAAGGCAAGTGGGATTTCAAACTCTGCTTGATTGTCCCCAGGACACAATGCTGTTCTCCACTGCAAAGCCAAGGTGTTCAGCGTGGCCTTAACTGCACGCTGACCTCCGGGCGTGCCAAAAAAGTATTGGGGAATTGACCAGACTGCAGAAAAGTTGGTGACAGGACTTAGCAGAGCACAGTATTTTCATGCTAAAAGATTGTATTGGATCTGTAAACCGAAAGCAGAGCCTATGTAAGATACCCTGCAATCTAACACATGTTTTTGGACACCTCTTTTCCTTTCTTTACCATAATGAAAATACAATATGTTCTTAGCTACCACGGAAAAACTAATCTTGTATGAGCCTAGTTGCTATGTTCCTAGTATTGCTGGATAAACAATTCGTATTAGGGCTGTATTATATGTTACACCCCATCAATGAAAAAAAAAAAGTCTTGTTCTCAGGGGAAATCTGCTGTAAAAAACTTGAGGCTTGAAGTCTGATTTGGCAAACACAGAAATTTCTTTTTTCATTCTACAGGTATGGTCTTGTTACTTTTCTCACCCTAGATATAATTTACAAGCTTTCTTGAAAGATCAGACTGAAAAAAAGGAAAGTAATTATCCTTCTTCAAGGTTTGATTTGGAAGATGATGCTGCAAAGGTATTGCCTTGAAATTTGGCCTGCAGAAGATATTCAGAATAAAAACTTGAAATAATATAAGAAGCAATAGGTGTGAAATGAATAACTGATGACATTCTAAAGATGTCAGCAGGAAGAAGAACATGAAAACTCTGTAGCACTATGGGTAACACAAAATATGAAAGCCTAGAACTGAACTGACCAGAATGCAATCACTGTTCCAGTAGATGAATTCCTTTGATTTTACCCGAGGAAAAATGTATTAGACCCAAGCCAGAGAAAATGAATATGAAAGCGAATTTACACCTCCAACCTTCTAAGATAACAATGGTAAGGATGATGATATGCTTAATGGACTGTTAATAACAAGATTAGGAGAAAACAATCTGAAGAAAACTCAGGACCTCATACTGCAATGCCAAGCTTAAGGATTCAAGCATCAAATCCCTTAAAGCAAGATAAAAGTAGTGTGATTAAAGTGTCAAGTATCATTCTGAGTGGATGCTTGACAAGCCCTTGGTCCTTTGCCTTGGACCTGAAATACTGAGCCAAAGTCAATATTTCAGGCTGACATGATGAAGAACAGTGTGTAATGCCAACGCTACAAAATGATCTGCTTAAGGAGAAAGCATTTGTCATTGTCACTCTGTGCTAGAAATGCCACCAGGTACACAGAATTACGCAGTAATTAATTCTTGAAAGAGGTCAAACCATGAAGGACCATTCTTGATTATCATAGATATTTAGATATTCAGTATAAACTTGGGAGAACAAGTTCCATAACACATATTCCCTTGTGCAATTACAGAATGGGAAGAGGAGGAAGACTTGAAAGAACAAATGCATATGATATGCCAACATTAAGTTTTGGAAGTCGAAAAATAGCAAAGCAATACAGCTGTAATGCAAAAAGTCTTTGAAAGGGATTGATAAAAATTTTACTGGTATCACAAACGAGTTTCTTCAGCAGTCTTGAGTTTTGGAGTGAAAGGGTGGCTGGCCAAGACTACACTCATGTTCAAAGTGCTCAAATGACACCAGCCCAAGGAATTTTCTCTTGAGTTGCTGCTGGTAATATACATAGTAGCGGCAGAGGGCGGCAATTAGCAAGGAATGACTCTTGAAGCTACGCATTGCTTCTACTAGAGACCATGAACTGAATATGGTGACATATGGTGGAGATAGTTGAATCTGTAGTTTATTAACTGAGAAAACCTTCTCAGTTATAACACAGTAAGAAGTCTGTATTAGATGTGACAACATACAGGATCCTGGAAGGAACCTGGTATGTTTGGCAATACATTTTAATTAATAATCTTTATTCCAGAACCACCCAAACAAATCAAAGTTTCCTGATACAGGAAACAAAGGAATATAGCAGACTGTTACGTTGCACGCAGTCTAGTGTGAAAACGAAGGAGGAGGTGAGAGGATGATAAGACAGAGAGACTATGCTCAGGACTTCTTCCCGTCAGAGGTTTCTTGGACCTTACACCTTGTTTTTATTCTTGCCGATGCACATCCCTATCAGAAACTTAGCTGTGTTGGAGCTAAATGAAATAGTAGTGTACATCTGGTTAACATGGGACTATGGTTTATGTAGCCACATCTTTTGGTAATTTCACATTTGGAGTGGTGTTCATAGGAGAGGAATTCAGGGAAATGCTTTTTCTGGGCTCCTTTTGCAGTAAATGGAAGCAGAAAGGCTCCTACAACCTGCAGTTCAGCGCAAGAACTTGATTTGCATGCTCTAAACTAGCACTTGGAAGAGCTGATATTTGTCATTGGGCTTGAAAGTGAGTGTGAGGGACCAGGCATGTTTAGGGCAAGGCTAGCCTCTGTTAACACTTTCCCCTCTCTATTGTCCAAACAAAATTCTGCACGTATGTCTTTGTCATATCTCTGATGGGAGAAGTACATTTCTGGTGTGGAATTATTTAGCCCTCTGTGCTATCACCTTGTGTGTAGATGCTATATAAAAATACTAGCTACTACCTGCTATTTACACTGCTATAAATATGCTTTATGTAGCCCATTTGGTCTCATTTATTTTAAGCTTGTTGTAATATGGGTCCTCGAGTCTGCTTAATTCACTAAGCTGTATCACTAATTAATTTATCAGTAGTGCTGTGTTATATGTAGGACAGAAGCTGGAAAAGGGGAAATAGACATCAGTCTTTCCTTACACTTAGATTTATTTTAATGAGGGGAATTATACTATGTTTGCAGCTTTTCTCACTAGTCATGGTAGCAACAACAAACTCCAAAAATCTCAGAACACATGCACTATGTCCTGCCTACCTTAACCTTCTGGTATAATGAAGTGTCAAAAAGGGAAGGAGATATTAGGAACCCCATTTTGTGCTTTACCTTGACATTTTAGTGTCCCAGTTAGAGTTGGCTGAGTTGCAGATACTTTGGGGTTTTTTTGTTTGAACCAGAAAAGGTCTAAAAATAATTCAGATTAAAACCTAATTTCAAATTGAAACAATGCAACCCAAACAGTATTTTTTTTCAAATATTCTGATCTAAGATAAAAATTCACTTCTGTTGATTTTGGGAGGGGGAAGTCTTAACAGAAAGCAAAATATTTATTATGAAAACACATGCCTTGTAAAACATTTGTTGTAATTTAAGGCATAGAACATTTTTCAATTAAAATGCTACTCTGAAAGTAAAAAATCTTTACTTCAACCATTAAAATACTGTTATATTTCTGAATTAAACACTCTGTTTTGAAGAGATATGGAAAATGTTAATATTAATGAACGCACCTCTTTTTTTTGATTGAAGCAATTTATGAAATTCAGCCTATTTTTGTAACTAATTTTGATCTCCCTGAAAGTGTTTTTGGTTTATCTGTCATTTATTACAAATATTTTTCTCACCTCAGCTACGAGTTTCAAACCTACATAACTGGAAGCTGTTTGTTTCTCTCAAATGTCTCTTTGATTTTAAAAACTGTGAAACGTATCATTGACAAAGTACTGTTCCATCACTGAAGGTGCTCGATCCTATCTTTCGTCCCGCCAAAACACCAAGGTTGGCAAAGCTCACACTTCTGAGGATTGAGAGTACGAAGTTGGAGCGTGTGTGTGTGCAGCCTCACCTCTGCCTGCTCCAGCAGACACTTCCACGCTCTTCCTTCCTATGAAGTGGGTGTTTCCTGCGTCTCTTAAGCAATTATTCAAGCCATTCAGCAACAGAATACCCCTCATGCACATTTTTATAAGCGTGTAAGCCATTGGCATGTGATGCCATCTAGCATCCTCTTCTACGCGCCCACCTCCGAATCAACAAGTTTCATTCATCCTCTAACTGCTAACAGTCCAAGAGGGAACAGAACTCGCCCTGCTGGTGTGGCAACGATGGCCTGAGGAAATGAGGTCTCCTGCATCGCCTTCATGCGCAGATATCCAGATGCCAGTGTGAAAGATTTTATTGTCACACGAGTGGGTTACACCAGGTGTTGCTTTATTCACAACTCAGAGTTGGGCCATCACCTCAGCAAGTGGCAAAGCTCAACTCACTAAACCAGTGTATATACATTTATTAAACCGATTACATCAAGTTTTTTTAAGTGCATCATTTATTAAGTTCTCTCTATTCTTCTGTCTTTGTAGAATTCTCCCTTGCTGTTTTCAGGTCCCGCTTGGTTTCAGGGTCATCTCAGGGTCATTGTCTGTCCTTCGTCTTCTTCTGTGAATTCTGTTTGGTACAATCCTGAGAAAGACTTTGAAAGACTCCAAGATGTTCTATTAAACTTACTCCTATTTCTAAAATTTAACCTATTGACCTATGACATTAATCTTGCTACACCTTCTTATCTTATGCTAGGGTCAATTGGTTTTTAACCCAACCATGATAAGGCCTATACAGGGGACAATTGAGACCAGCATACCAGTTGTATGGTTTTTTAACACACCTGTATTCACACAATTGAATCTATGTTCTAGTTCTATGATTTTATTCTGTTCTATAATCATAATCAATCTCCTCTGTAATCAATCTCTAACAGCCAGGCAGAGATCAGCTATATATATATGTTGCCCCTCCTCACACTCACAGGTTTGCTCCAGCTTCTTGCCATTCAGTGCAGCAACCTGCAGACAAGTGCAACCTAAGGAAGACAACAAAGAGCTTGTGTACATCCTGCAGAGTAGCTGGTATGTTGATTAACTCTCCATTTCTTTGTTTCTGGAAATCAAGAGTTTTGCAGAATCCAGGACTCTCAACAAAATCTTGAAGGGGCACAGTGTCCTAAGGCATGCCCTTAAAATTTTGAGTAGCAGGACTGACAACATTTGAAAGAAAAGAGGAAACAGACTGCCCTTGTATGCTTTTTGACTGAGATTCTGAGAGATGCTGGTTCATTTTCCTTTTTCATACAGTTTATTTACTGCCCACAAACATTCTTGTGCCCCAGTCTGTGTAAAAGTGCAATGTAGTTGCTAGAAAAAGAACAAATATCTAATCCATGCCATTCAAAATTCAGCCTAGAGGCTGCTAAGTGTTAAAAACTGAGTCCTTGATTTCGTTTCAGTGTTCAGTGACCTTGCTATTGTTCCAATTCTATCAACGGTTTCTAAATACAAAAACATTAAATGCCACATGTGTCAGACGATGGACAGTGGCTATTTTCCTGAGTGCAAACCTGAGCTTGGCTGAGTGGAGCTCAGTGGGTGAACCCCATGGGTTGGAAGAGATATATCTACCCTGCCTGGAGCTGCAGACCGCCTGCAAGCAGTGCAAATACAATTCCTGGTTCAGCGCTGCGTCCCAAGCTCAACGACAGGGCTCGTTCGGGCAGCCAGTGAGCCAGGCTGAGGCTGACATCACTGGAGTTGCTCTGCTGAGTATCCACAAGAAGCTCCTGGTCAAACTCTGCTTGGCAAAGGAATGGCCGGAGCCGAGGGGACTCGCAGTCATCCTGCCTGAGGTGCTGCCTGCAGCCGTCTCTCTCCTCGTCGCACAGAGGTACGTAGTAGTGCGTGCCCTGAGAGACCCTTGGCCCTTTGTAAATTTTGACGGGTCAAGAAAGGAGTTTGAATGGCCAAGAAAGTATCCTTGTGCTAAAACTACGGTACCTGCAATTATGTTATTATTCACATACTGGGAAAGAAGTTAACGGGAAGGCAAAAAGTCATCAGAAATGAGACAGCAATTTCAGGTCACACTCACCCAAGAAGTGAAAAAGCTTCGTGATGCTGTTCTTGGCATATGACTTAGGTGTTCACCACAAATAAGACAGCGAAGATGCTATTACAATAATATCTATGTTTAAAGTAGATGAAACTCACAATCAGCGCGTTTACAGATGTTTCGTTAGAGTTAAGCTGAATTCCCTCCGTGTTTGGGGGAAAGGAAAATAAATGAACTGTGTGGCCATCTCAGTAAAATCCAGCTAGACTCATTGCATGAACACAAACCTTTAAGAGAAACAGTTTATGTGAAGAAAAGAAGAAGATTTAGTTGGAGAACAGTCTGAAGTACGTAAACTTGGAATTTGTTAAACTACATGGGGCAGTGTCTCTTCAAACTGCTTAATCACAGCTGGTGGTGCGTGTTGGAATGAAGGAGGTGGCACAGAGGAGAGTGGCTCATCCTACCTTTCTTTGCTTTTAAATGCTTTGTTTTCCTGTGATAAAAATATATATTTAAGTAATTTCCTCAGGTAAACTTAAGTGATGGAAAGATTGAACGAATGGAAGTATTATAGGCATTGAAATTGAAAAATGTGCAGTGGAGGGAGTTGGCAGGAAGGAAAAGATTAAATAAATTGAGAATCTGGCTAGGCTCATTATTACACCTGTTCCGTGCTACTCAAGTCAACTTTCCACCAGAGTTAATGATTACTGGTATGCGTCACCCTCAGAGCGCTGTAGGAGAAAGATTACCGAAAAGTCTATTTCTCAGTTCCCAGGACAGTTTTTCCACTGTCCTCTCAAATTAAAACATCTTGCAGAACATGTATGGCATCCTCCTCCATTCCACAAAACACGCAGATAATTTTTTCACTTCATACGTTGGGTCAGGGCCCCAGGGGCACTTGGCTGTCCCTGCCCAGCCTGCCATGCCATCTCCCCCGGGATCCTCAGCCCCCGCCCCAACAACACCGCAGCAGGGACGGTCTCCAGCCCCCCACAGCCCGGCCCTCTCCCCTGGGAGGTGCGCAATGCCTGGGGCTGGGACTGCCCTGCTCGCCCAGGGGCCCTGGTCCTGGCTGGGGTGGTGGGGTGGGCCCTGGCTGACGGGTCCTGCCCCAATCCCCAGGGGGAGCAGCTGGCCCACACTGTGCCCTGACACCTTTTGCAGCTACCCAGGTCATTTCCCAGATAGCCACGGCCAAGATGCCATTTTATTTCATCCCACAATCAGAATAATCTTTCCTTTTTGTGTTCTCCAGTTGCAGGTGCCCTCCATAAGCCTCACAAATACCTTGCTCCTACCACAATATACTAGGTTTACTTCTTGCATTTTAGCTCGCTTTCCTCATCCCATTTTAATCCTTTGCTTCTTAGCTTTCCTCACCAGCCTCCCCATAAAAATCTTCCTACTTACTAGGAACCTCAGGCCTTCCCTACTTGTTTTTAATGAATTCAACCAAGAAAAAACATATCAGCATTTCACTGTGTCAAAAGAATATGGAAAATCCTCCTAGAACAGAAAATCATACAAAATCGTTTCATAAAACCATCACACACACAACCAAAACCACATTGCCAGAGCAGCTAAGTAGTAACTTAACTAAGTTACTGCTGAGTAGACTTTAACATTATTTGAATAGCTTGGACCACAAATTGGGCATGATCTCTGGCTGTCCTCAACCTCCTGCACCAAGTCATGCTGATGGGGAAAAGCTGAAATACTCTTGGTCCTGTGCCCTGCCACACCGCGCTGGCCGGGCGCTCCGGCCCGTGCCCGTAAGCCGCTCTCCGGCTCGCGGCGCGTATGTGCCTCTAGGCCCGACCCGAAGAGGCTGTGGCTGTCGCGTCGCTGGTTTTAAAAGTCATCCCTTCGTTACGAGCGTTAATTAAGGTTCACCACGCTACAAAGCCTCGATACCCCCATCTCCCTCCGGCAGTGCCTGGTTCGGCCGTGAGCGCGGCCGGACAGCAGCGGCTCGGCGGCAGCAGCCAGCGCTGAGGCCCCGACACCCGCGTTTCTTCAGGTGCTCCTTCCAGCCGGACCCTCCGCACTGACCGGACCACGCCGGGGTGTCCCCTCCCCAGCCCCGCGGGCGGGCAGCCGGCCTCCCCCCCCTCCCCCTCCTCAGCCCGGCCGCCAGCCTCGGCCCCCGCCCCCACTCCCCCTCGGCGGCAGCGGCGGGGCGGCGGGAGGCGCGGGGGAGGGGAGCTGCCTCGCGCCGCGGCACGCACCGGTGACGGCCCGGGCCGGGGAGCGGCCGCAGCGTCCCTCGGCGCCCGGCGGAGCAGCAGCCTGAGGTGAGCCGAGGGGCTCCCCCCGCGCCGGGTCGCCGCTGAGGGGAGGGAAGCGCTCGGCAGGGCCTCTCCTCGGGGGAGGGCGGGAGGGAGCGGGGAGGGAGGCCGCTCTCCGGAGCGCAGCCGGAGGTTTCGGCTGGAAGATGGAGCCCGGCTCGGGGCCTCCCGCAGGCCCGGCCCCGCTCGGCCGGCTCCGCGGCTCCCCGCCGCCTGCCCGCCGGGCCCGGGCCTTGCCTGCCGGCACGGCCGGGGTGCAGCGGCGCCGTGCCCCGGCGGGGAGGGGTGCCCGGGGGAGCAGGCCGCCGCCGCCCTCGAGCGACGGCCCCGAACCGAGAGGGCCCCGCGGGTGGCATTCGGCCGGGGCGCAGCCCCGAGAGGGGGGCTAAATGCGACAGAAGGAAAGTGGTGGGAGCCCGCAGGGGCTGAGACCGCGCTTCTCCAGCACTCTGTGCCCGCCCTGCTGCCTGCGCTGGGGTGGCGGGGCGGCTTGTGCCGCTCCTCGGCCTGGGGATGCGCCGCGGCCGGGTCACCTTCGGTGCCGTCGGGCTTGGGTGGAGCCGCACGGAGCTCCGTGCGGATATTCCTGGCTAAACCAGTCGAGGAAAACAGGCACATCCGCGGGTTTGGTTTAACTCGGCGGGCTTGAAGGAGCGGGGTTGTTTGTTAAACCCGTGCGTCTGTGAGGTGAAGACCGGTATGGCCTGTGTGCTTTTTCAGGCTTCTTCTGCTTGACACGGGAATTGGTAGTTTACAAAATTCATGTGTTTTCTATGCAAAGAAATTTCTCCTGTGCCGAATATATAGAGCATGTGTTAGGCTCAGATCTTTGGGGTATGGATTTCATTATGTACAACTTAACAGTTCCTTTGACTAGGAAAACTGTCCTAATACAGGTTTTCAAGGTGTTTTATCGAATTTGAGGCATGAACATTTTGGGCAGTATTCAGTATTTGAGCATTTCTAAAAAACCTAGGGTGTTTACAACTAGAAATATTTATACACCGTAGATGGAAGTGAGTCTGCAGTATATTAGAAATAGCTCTAAACGAGATTAGTTGTATATTTTCATAATACTTCAGGAGTCAGAGCAGCACACAACTCAGTACTAAACCAGGCAGATCTTTATTTGATATATATAAAAAATGTGAAATAAGTTTCTTTGAAGGTAGCAATTGCTGGAGGCCCTGCTAGTGGAAAATGAGGTGGCAAAAGTGTCACTCTTGCAGGAGGAGACTGCAATGTTACAGACACCACACAGTATCTTTCTGAATTGAAAAAAAAATGTTGTGGTAAATGATGGAAGAATCTGAACAGAAGATGTACGGAACCTTAGGTATTGCCCTAAAATGTGGCCGGTAGGCTTAAGGTTAAAGGTCTGAGAAACGAGTTGTAGTGCCAAGTATTTTGGAAGATTGCCTTCCAGGGTGGCTCAGGCCAAAGGGCAGGAGGGCTCAGGGTCCTGCATTCGTGTTATTACCTTCTCTGTTCAAACTTCCAGTACATGGAAATTAGTTTTGTAGATTTTCACAAGGGTAGTGTAGTGATAGGACAAGGGGGAACGGCTCTAAACTTAAAGAGGGCAGATTTAGATTAGATATTAGGAAGAAATTCTTCACCATGAGGGTAGTGAGGCACTGGCACAGGTTGCCCAGAGAAGCTGTGGATGCCCCCTCCCTGGAAGTGTTCAAGGCCAGGTTGGATGGAGCTCTGGGCAACCTGGTCTAGTGGAAGGTGTCCCTGCCCATGGCAGGGGTGTTGGAACCAGCTGATCTTTAAGGTTCCTTCCAACCCTTTCCATTCTATGATTGTCTGATTAATGAAACCTTGCAGTGGGCCTAGATACGTTCTTGGAGAGGTTGATTTTTGACCTGTTTACGGAAGTGGGGAAGACAGAAGGGTGTAACTGTTCTGTATGTGAATAAAGCAAGAGAGAAGTCCTTGTGGTTCTCTGTGGGCATGAAAAGACAGGAGTAGATGTGAGTGTGAAGGGTGGGAGAGGCTGGTAAGATTTGGACCCTGGGTTGCTGCGGTGGCTGAGCTGAGACAGATCTGGGTCTCTGGCACTGGCTGTGTTAGGGTTTTGGTACTGAGGGCTGGGGGAAGTGCTTGGGTCTGTGCTGTGAAGCAGACTAGTGTCCCGCGGTCGTTGCTTTGGGGTGCACGCTGGGTGCGCTGACTGCAAGGAAGACACCTCCGCTGCGGATGTTCAATACTAGACCCCCATTTTTTCGCATCAGAGGTCCATCTCTTTGGAGTGTGAGTCTGCTGTGTGCCCGAGTTCCCTTTAGGAGGAACAGGGGTGCTCAGCCTGCTCACCTCCTGGCACTGAATCAGAATGTAGCCAGCATGCGTATGGAGAGCAGAGCTCGTGGGGGGCACCACAGAGTAGCTGTCCGAGGGGTTGCCCTGACTGTAGGCTGGGTGTATATACTGGGGTGCATCAAACACAGCATAACCAGCCCGTCAAAAGAGGTGATTGTCCCGCTGTGTTCACCGTCGGTGCGGCCTCACCTCGACTAGTGTGTGCAGTTCTGGGCCCCACCATTTAAGCAGGATGTGAAGGTTCTTGAATGTGTCCATGGGAGGACAACAAAACTGGTGAAGGGCTGGAAGGAATGTCCTGTGAGGAGCGGCTGAGGACTTTGGGCTTGTCTAGTTTGGAGAGAAGGAGGCTGAGGGGCGACCTCAGGACTCTCTACAGCTTCCTGAGGAGGGGAAGCAGGGATGGAGGAGCTGATCTCTTCTCCCTGGGGTCCTGTGACAGGACACGTGGGAATGGTTCAAAGCTGCGCCAGGGGAGGTTCAGACTGGACATTAGGCAGCATTTCTTTACCAAGAGTCTGACTGCCGCCCCCCCGCGCAGGCCGCGGCTGCCGTAGCGACGCGGAGGACGCCGAGCGTTTGGGATCGGTGTGGCGAGGCAGGAGTGACAGGCCGAGGCGGCGAGGCTGCGGGGTGATGGGGCTGTGAGAGCCGCTCTGGTGCGCGGCGATGCCAGGCGGAGGTGTGAGGAGCGAGGAGAGCGTGTGGAAGCGGCGTGCGAAGGGTGGGCGGCTGCGTGAGGGAGGGGAAGGTGCGGGCAGCAGCGGGCGGGCGCTCGGCGCGTGGAGGGTGAGGAGCTCCACCGGGAAGGCCGGGTGGAGCTGCCAGCTGAGGGGCGCGGCGTGGGGCACGCGCGCAGGGACGGTTGGAGGAGCGTCTGCCAATGGCGGGCCGGGCCTGACTGCCGCCCCCCCCCGTGCAGGCCGCGTTTGCCATAGCGACGCGAAGGACGCCGAGCGGAGCCCGAGGGACGGACGGAGCGCGGCCATGGTGAGCGGCGGACGGGCGGCGGGACGGGCCGGGCGGCGGGCCGGGCCGAGCTGTGTCGTGTCTCTCTCCCGCAGCCCTTCACCGAGCGCGCCTACTACCCGCCGGCGGCGGCGGGGGGAGCCGGGCCCGGCGCGGCGCCGTTTCCTGCCTTCCAGTTCCGCGGGCGCCATGAGAGCCCGGACTGGCGGCGGCTGAGCGCCGTGGACGTGGGCCGCGTGTGGCGGGAGGGGGACGTGGCGGTCCTGCAGGAGCACCTGGAGCACGTCACCTTCTGCAGCGCCGAGCAGGAGCGCTGCCCGCACTGCCAGGGCCCCGCCGACCCGCTGCTGCTCAAGCTGCTGCGCCTGGCCCAGCTCTGCACCGAGTACCTGCTGCACTCCCAGGAGTACCTCAGCGCCCAGCTCTGCGGCCTGGAGGAGGCCCTGCGGGAGGCCCAGGCCCAGCGCGACCAGCTGGGCAAGGAGGTGGCCCAGCACTTGCAGGAGATCAAGGAGCTCAAGGAGGAGTGCCGCCGGAGGAAGAGGATGATCGGCACCCAGCAGCTGATGCTGGAGGCCCAGGCCCAAGCCATCTACCACCAGGTGAGAGGAGAGGTCCCGGCGGCCCAGTTGCCCACGCCTTGCCAGCTCCCCGCCGGCAGGGACAGGTGACAGAGCAGCCCTGCTCTGCTGGGGCGCGGTCGCTGGCAGGCGGGAGGCTGGAGCTGGAGGGACCGGTGACCCTGCAAAAAGGGAGCGCATCGCCTGCAGGTGATGCGCCTGCTTTGCTTCCCAGCTGTGTTTCACAGGTGTCTGGCTGGTGCCACAGACGCTTGGGAGAGTGCCACATCATCATTAACGAATCCCGTTTTCGCTAACAAGTGCTCTTTATTCTTGGATTCGCTTTTGACGTGTTTGAAGCGTCAGATACGCACACATACAAAACCCATGATAAATGTCTTACTGCTTTCTGCTGCTGTCTCGCCTTGCCTGTCAGCTACACGATCAGAAAACACACAGGGCAAGTATAGCAGAACTGGTGCTAGGCGGTAAGCTACCTGGCTGCGAGTTGCCCCTTTCCTGCAGTGATGTTCTCCAGGGACTAAGTTTCTACTTGCGTGTGTGACTCAGAAGTGACTCGGGCAGGATGGTAAAGAGTCCCAGTGAGGCAGCTCATCCATAACTCCACAACAGTCTCTTCCTTAACGGTCTTCCCTAGGAGCTTAGTACATTGCTGTTCTGACTCCCAGTGTCATGTCCGTCTGGTTATTTTTGTGAGGGTTTTTGTGTTCTACATACTATGGATGTAATAGTTTGATTTAAAGATTTTTCAGCTTCAGCACTTTTCAACAGGTTTCAGGAATGCAGATTGCAACCTCAAATGTAGTCTGAAGTCTGGAAAGTACACTGGACACAGACTTGACATGATTTCAGGCTAGCTCTTTGTGTCTATATGTTTAAAGTTATAGTTTTGTTCTGCTTTTTAATTCTTGGGATTTTCTGTAAGGAAAAAGATACCTTATGCCCCAAGAGCAGAGCTATGCATATGGTAGACTTCATGGGAACCTTATCTCAATGCGTTCATTTGAGTGTTAGTCTTAAGGAGAAGCTGCTGCTGTGGAATAATTTTAAAAAGCCTCTATGCAACTTACAGAGCAGTTTGTCTGTCTTGTGTTGCAAAAGAAAACTGATTGGATGCATCATTTTATGTGTAAACTTAAATAATTCTCATACTGTGATTGCCAGCTGAATATTACCAAGTTTTCCTGAAATATTCGTAGAATACAGCTGTCTCAGTGGAGGCTGAAGAACATGGTAGTGAACTTGGCTCATCACCAATCTTTTGATCAGTAGCATTTACAATGAAGCCAAGACGGACAGCTATTTCCCATTTTTAATTTAATTTCATATGAAGTAAGTGTCTGCCCTCACCCCTTTTTTCCTTTCTGTTAGTAAGTTCTTGCCTCCAGAAGTTGTTTAGGTTCATGTGCAAAAAGTGAGTCCAGGGAGTGTTGTTGAACAGTTCCTGCAGTTCCTACAGGGTTTTCAGGATTCTGAGTGTGAATACCAGAGATAAATTAAACTCTTCCTAGGGTTTGTAAATGCAGGGCAGCAGTGTGATCAGTAAACAATAATTGTGTGTTGTTTATCTGTGCCATGATCTTGGCTGGTCTGCAGTGCCAGATAATAGGGGTTTTGCTGGTGTTCCTGAGAGGTAGTTCAGGTTTCATCCCTTTAAAGTCTTGGCTGTTTAGCAAACAAGCCTGTAAATAGTTACTTGCCTTTTTTTAGCAGAGACACACTTTAGATCTAATTTAATCATGCTGTGGAATTCAGGTTTAATGCCTTTAATCCACCACCAATGTAAGTTCAACCACTGAATACTATGATAAAATGGTACTGCTACCTACAAGTCATGAATCTGAGACTCAGTGGTCAGTACCTTCCTCTGAGTAATACGAACTTAATTTAAAATAATTTTTCAGTTTTTTGATACTTTGTTCAGAAATCTCATATTCTCATGCATGATGTAGACGTAAAGTGTGCATTCTGTATTACACTGTGAAAAGTAGTTGCGAGAATAACGTTACATCATTCAAAACGTAAATGTTCTCTGTGTTAATCCTGTCTCCTGCAGTAAGAGCTTTCTTTTGCTCCCAGCAAGTCTAACTGACATTAAGTTTATGCTTGAATGGATAACATTATTTCACAGCCAATTTAATTCCATAAATCATGTGCAATCTGTTACACTATAAGCTCCCTCTTGGTTGGCAGCAGTACTTTGCTGCTATACTGCATGTCTTACTGCATCCAGCTCTGGAGCCCTCAGCACAGGAGAGACACGGATCTGTTGGAGCGGGTCCAGAGGAGGCCACAAAGATGATCCGAGGGCTGGAGCACCTCTCCTGTGAGGAAAGGCTGTGGGAGTTGGGGCTGTTCAGCCTGGAGAAGAGAAGGCTGCTGGGAGACCTTACAGCAGCCTTCCAGTACCTGAAGGGGCTTGCAATAAAGCTGGAGAGGGACTTTTGACAAGGGTTTGTAGTGATAGGACAAGGGGTAATGGCTTTAAACTAAAAGAGGGCAGATTTAGATTAGATAGAAGAAAGAAATTCTTTACTATGTGGGTGGTGAGGCACTGGAACAGATAGCCCAGAGAAGCTGTGGATGCCCCTCCCTGGAAGTGTTCAAGGCCAGGCTGGATGGAGCTCTGAGCAACCTGGTCTGTGGAAGGTGTCGCTGCTCATGGCAGGGGGGCTGAAACTAGATTATCTTTAAGGTCCATTCCAACCCAAACCATGCTAAGATTCTACGACTCTTTACTTTGTTTTTTTATTAGCACTTTTTTCTCTTTGTCCAACAAAATTTGACTTAGTAGTTCAAGGCTTTAGTGTTTGCTGAAAGATATCTATATTTGATAGGATACCTGACTATCAGTGGCAGTATTTTAAATATGAGATGAAATCTGGGAGTTTGATTGTGATGACAAGATCTTGAATCTGTTAAGTCAGTCTTTTACAGTCATACTTGTAGCGGAGGGCTACAAGGATGATGAGGGGACTGGAACATCTTCCCTACGAGGAGAGGCTGAGGGAGCTGGGCTTGTTCAGCCTGAAGAAGGCTGCGAGGGGACCTAATAAGTGCTTATAAATATCTGAAGGGTGGGTGTCAGGAGGATGGGGCCAGACTCTCTTCAGTAGTGCCCAGTGACAGGACAAGGGGCAATGGGCACAAACTGAAGCACAGGAAGTTCCGTCTGAACATGAGGAAGAATTTCTTCCCTCTGAGGGTGACGGAGCACTGGAACAGGCTGCCCAGGGAGGTTGTGGAGTCTCCTTCTCTGGAGATATTCAAGACCTGCCTGGACAAGGTCCTGTGCAGCCTGCTGTAGGTGACCCTGCTTCGGCAGGGGGGTTGGACTAGATGACCCACAGAGGTCCCTTCCAATCCCTACCATTCTGTGATTCTGTGATACCACACTGAAGAGGAACAAGGACTCAGCTGAGTATTTGTGATTTGTTAAAATGTATTTATTTGAAAAAAAAAGAAGTGTGAGAGAGAGGTAATGAGCAACCCTACATAAAGCGATGCGGGCTTTCGTTCGGTCTTACCGCTATGTTGCAAAATCTGTAGGGATAGCTTCTGTCCTTGTGATACCCATCTGTTTTCAGTATTCTGAGCGTTAGTGGAATGTACTTTGAAGAGAAACAAAAAAAAATTTTTAAATGGATAGGATCCAAATTTGATTGAAAATACGACTTCACATTCAAATTAAAAAATAAGAAGTAAATTTTAGGAACAGTAATTGAAACAGCTTTACACTTCAGAAGGATGCTGGGTAGCATACTAATGTATGTACCTTTTCTTGCAAAATTGTATACTGTTACCTTATTTTGTTTGAAATATCTGACCTTTTTACATATCTGTGGTCCTGGTGTAGTCACCCTACAATTCACGTATGTGTACTCAAACCCATGTTTGTTGTTTTTTCCAACTGTATGGTGCTGTCTTTTGCTGTGATACAAGAGCCTTAAGAGTACCTGAGCTGCTAGTTGGCTGGAGTCAGTGTGTGTTTTGCTGAGCAGTGTTGCCTTACTTTTTCCTTATGCTTCTATACCTACCTATATTCATCTTGTATCTGTGGTTTATATCTGAATTTGAGCTTGCTCGGTCAGAGTGTTTTTTGTTCAGAGTTTGTGCAGTGCCTAGCACAAAGGGATTCTTGCCCATGACCATCACTGCACGACATTAAATAACACAAATAACTTTAGAGAAATCAGGTACTGTGAGAATTTTAGTCATTATTCTTGTGAAATGGAATTTATTGAAGTTACCTACTTTGGACTTCTGGGCAAAATGTAATAACATGTTAAAAGCTTTAACTGCTATGCTTATCAAACAGATGTTACGAATAATAACTAAAATGTTTTTATCTGTTCTTTGTAGTGTCAGTTTTGTGAAAAGGCTTTTGTGAACTATTCCTTTTTACAAAGTCACATGCAAAGGCGTCATCCGGAAGAATCTCGGATTGGTATGTACTTTAATGTTATCAAAAAAATGGAGATAAATAGTTTAGAGAAGTGTAAATGTAGTCAGGATGCGCCGGTCCATGCTTTTGTGTAACCGGGAAGAATGATTTTCACACTCCATATTTAGGTGGCAGATACCAATTTGTGTGAATGCAAGCAACACTGAATGACAAAATCCATTGGGTGACATATGTTTCAGTCTCTGGAAAATAATTAACAGAAGATTGTATACCCTATTTACAGTACCTTTTCAAACTAGCATTCCCACTGAATGCTTAGTAGCGGAGTTCAGAGCACAGTTTCTCTTCAGGCATGTGTGTTACGAAGGTGTGGGTAAACTGAACAACTAAGGCAAATACATTTTGTGAATACGTATGAATTATCAGTACAGAAATAATCCAGGTCACCTGAAAGCAGTTTGAATAGGTTCAGGCTCTCCTGAACTAAACTGACTGTAAAACAGAGTGAGAAAAAGAAACTGTCAAGAATAATCTAACTTCATGTATCTATGGTAATTGTGGTTGCTATACCACTAACTTACATACTTTTCTCTGTCTTCACTAAAAAACGTTTAGTTTGAAAAACACCGCTGTCAAAGTTTGTTTCATTCGTCTCTAAATTCTCTCCTTCCTGTTAGGCTGCATGCTTGAGATTTATTGCTAAGGACTCACAGGTATTGACGAGTGGCAGTGGTTAGAAATGAGTTAGGAAAAAAGAGCATTTGGGAGCAGAAAGAGTGGGAAGAATCTAGCGAGGTCTGAACTGTAGTTGTCAGTCAAATAAAACAGTAGGAAAAGCAAGAGGGGTCTGAGTAGACATCTGAGAAAGCGTTAAAGTATTGGAAGAAGAAAGAAGCTCTTGTCCACTTCATAGTTGATAAGAGATGATAGTGGAAGGAGCTGCAGAAACAGTTAACTAGTTATCGTATAAAGAATTAGTCTGAAATGGCTGTATGAGGGAAATACTCCATGCAGTTATTTCTGAAATAATATTCTGCACTGTGCTCAGATCTTCAGATGACGGGCAGACTGGGGAAAATTGGGTCCTTGGTAAATTGATAAAGTATTTCAAGATGAAACATTGTTACAATTTTTGCATATTTATGAACTGTTTTTTGCAGTGACATTCCCCCTGACTCATTCCAGATCAACGAGAATTTGTATTCCAAATGGACTCCTTACTGAAGTTATTTGGAATAAATTAAACCTAACAGAATTGAATCATTGAGGTTCACTTTGTCCTTCATACATCCTTGTTTGAGCCTGTGTTCCTTAGATTCCTTTGAAATTAGATTATATAATACTTGTAAATATTTTATAAACTATTTTACATGTCAGTAATAGTGATATTTTTCAGTTCATGAGGATGTTAGCAGTCCAGAGAACATATGTATTTAAAAGCATCTTTGGAGACTCATGACAGTATGAAGGGGAATGGTCGATGTGAGTCGCACTTCATTAAGGTGTTACTGAAACACTATAGAAATGCATTTGCCATAAGTACCAGATTTCCAGAAATCACAACAAACATTTTTAAAATTTGTGTTTCTTTCAAACAGAGCAGAAGAGGAAAGCAGAGACAGACAAATTGCAGGATGAGTTTGATAAACTGAAGGATCAGTTGCAACTTGTCAAGTCCCAGTTAGAGGCTGAGCAACAGGCTAATATGGCCAGGTTTTATAAGGTAATCTATAGTAAGTAATGTGAACCTTTCAAAAGGGTGAACACAGTCCAAAGTAGTAATTCATTTTGCAACTGGAACAAAACAAAAATGTATCTACAGCTTGCCTGTCTGGCAGCCATGGTGCTTGGGCATTAGATCATAGCCCTCCCTCGCCTCCCATAATTTTGGACATCCACTTTCTCCTTACTTTCATTTTAGACATACTTTAAATGAATATCTGAGACAACGCTTCTGTTAGCACTTGCCAGTTCAGAAGATGTGTGTCTTGTTATTAAAGCAGATAAAATTGCCTTGCTGTGGTGAAATATAAGCTATTTTGACATTTTGTGATGATTAAGCATTTCTTAGATATGACTGATTTTACATGTGACCTTATAAGCTAGAGTAGGATTTATTCTTTGCTGTGGAGAACTTTATGTCTAACAGAGGTATAAAGCAGTTCAAGGAAGAGAGACTGAGAAGAAACAAAGCAATCTAGAACTCTTATGGTGGTCTTTAAATCCTTGGTATTTGGCTGACCGGAGAGACAAAGCAAAAAGTAGTCTTAGCTACTGCTGTGTGAACGAGAAGACCTTAACCAAGAATGATTTAAAGTAGTAATTATCTATTTGTAATCACATGCAAGGCTTTGTTTAGGGTAGTATTGAATCTTGTAAATACACTTACTGGCTCATAAAGAGAAAAAAGAATCTCTAAGTTACCTGTTTATTGTTTTTTTTTTTTTAAACTTGAAAATTTCAGATCATCGCACAGTTTTCATTTCTGTTTAAATAAATACAATCAGATTTGCTATCGAAATAGGGATGGAAATTTTTTTGACGACAGAGGGGCTTCACACTTCCATTTGAGGAGCAAGTTCTAGGCATAAGAGACAAGATACTTCTAATAGCTGAGTTGAACGCTGATCTTTGTGTTGCAGTTTGCCCTGTATCACATTCAAAAGCAGTGTTTTGTCGTTGTTAACTTGTAAGAACCTTCTTCCAATATTCAGAACTTCTAAATGGCTTTCATAGTGGAGTTTGAGGACCTTCAAACATAAAACCAACCATTAAATTTGGAAACAAACACTACGTTTTTAATTTAAAGGCAATAAACAAAACGTGGCTATCATTATTTTCTTCCTTGTTTTCAGAGGAAAACCTGATCTTCTGTAAAATATGCAGTGTTTCTTTCCCTGAACACAGCTTCAGACTCTCCTTTCTTCAATCCTCTTGTTCCCCTTTTCTCAGGACCATTCAGCTTCCTGGTTTTTTTTTTCCATTTTCAAAAGTACTGAGTGACCAAATGAAGAGCGTGGATAAAGTTTCGCTAAGGAGCGCAAGCACTGTCAGATAATGGGCCTTGGCCCTACGTGGACATCTCCTAGGTATTCCACTCATTCATTCTGTGCCTCACTTTTGAGAGGTACATCTATAACATATTTCTGCTGCCCCTGAAGCATTGTTTTGTGAGATGGAACTTTGAGTATTCATAACAGTGCAGTGTAGATTTTTTTGTGCCTTAGGTGCCTATTTTGAATTCACTTGTCTTAGCTGAGTCTCCTAACTACAAGGGGACTGCCTGAAATGTCCTGAAGCTGCAGCCTGCGGTGTTACACAACAAGAAGCTTGCAAAGTTTGGATGTCAGGGAAGATAGAAATGTGAAGTGTGACTGGCTGCAGTTTGCCTGCAGAAGAGCAGAAGATCTTTCCGCTGTGTTTTTTTTAGGAGAGCCACTACTGGAGGAAATGTGAATAAAAACTGTTATGCTTTCAATTCTTGGTCCCTTCTACGCCTTTGAGGTGAAAGGACACAGAAGATCCTGTTCTTCATAAGTGTACAATGGTTGCTTGTTATAGTTAGTCAGAGAACAAATTCAGATTGAATGCTGTGATTGAAAGATGTAGGGGTTGCCTAAAAAGTGTATATATTCTGGGCAGTGAAATGCAGGACTTTGAACAAGTTGAGGACTGTATGAAATGAGTGACTGGGTAATGGAATAGTAGAAGTAATTTAACTGATAAAGTGGCGTAAATGTATACGTGGGAAAAATAACTTAATCTACAAAATGATGGATTCAGAGCTGAGTGTTATTACTGAAGGGCAAGATCTTAAGGTTGCAATACATCGTTCTACAACCCAGTAATTAGTAGCAGCCAGCGAAGAAAATCAAATATTACAAATTATTCTGAAAAATCACAGTGCAAGCCACAACCTAAATACTGTGTGTAGGTTTAGTCCCTTCATCTCAAAAAGGATGTGACAGAATTCTAAAATTATGGAGATGGGCTGTGAGGGTGATCAGTCTGTATTTAGAATGACTGAGCATGCTCAGAGTTGTCAGTCTGAAAAAGAGACAACAGCTTGATGGGACTGAAGTCGTGAGTTACATAGAGTGAAGAGGTATCAATTATTCACTCTCTTTTCCAGTTTAGGACCTGGCATCCATCAAATGAACATAGCTGGAGCCAGATTCAAACTGAAAAAGTACTTGGGTCTTCACGCAATTTGTGGAGCTCTTTGGCAAAAGATGTTGCAGCCACACGGGACGACTGCAAGAGTATATGAGGAGAAATGTATCGAAGGTTACTAAGTTGACAAAACTGTATCAGGCACAGGAAGCCCTCTGAGCTGCAAACAGTTGGCATCTTGGAGACTATTAAGGAGAATGTGCATGTTTGCTTGCCCTGGTATTATCCTTTCCCACTGATACGGTTATGGCCTCTGTGAGAAATAGGATGCTGAACTAGGCGGTCTTTGATATGACCAAGTAAGGTCATTCATGTGTTCTTATGTATGGAAAAATAGTGAACTACCAAAACTTCTTGAAACGTACTTGCTTTGCTAGCAAAATGTATAGTTTGCTGCCCCAGAATTCTTCAGAAACTGGTGGTTTTTTGTGTTTATTGATGTCACAATGTTGCCATTGAAAGTGACTGCTTCCCACGCGTAGTTTGGGTGCTTGAATTATTATTGCATATGGGGAAAAATAACAAGTAACGGTTTTAAATTAATTTCAGAAATGCGAACAGCAAAAATCAAAAGAAGAAGAAATTCTGCAATCATTTCATAAATGGAAAGAGGAGGAAAAAGAGAAATGGGCTGATGAAGTAGGAAAAGTGAAAGAGATGTTTATGAAAGAGCTTAAGGAGTTATCTTCAAGAAATTCAACTTTAGAAAGTGTAAGTGATTTAGATTTTCGAACATTATCAGGCATGAATCCCTTACAGAAGATGGTAGTGGACTTTACATGTTTGAAATGTGATGTAGTCATCCTGGAGGTCATCTTACAAAACCCTAAAAATAATGGTTGAATGATAGCCATAGTTGTGTCTTTGTATACTGATACTTTAGTAACATCATTTCAGTTCTTTTTTTTAATAGCATTGTTTTGGATGAACGAATTATACCTTCAGCAACTATGTCAGTTTTTTCTTGCTCGTCATCCTTTGAGTACCTGTTTATGGATTAGTAGATACTCTTATTATTGCTGTCTGTTAGGTATCCTGGTATTGATGTTCTCATAACTGGCATGGAGGGGACTAACCTCTGCATTATAGTCCTGACAGTAGAACTGCATGTGTTTTCAATACGTGCTCAGGAAATGCTTTCCAAAGTTTTCACTAGAAAGAGAATTGTAAAAGCATAGGTGGGTCAGAAAACAAATACGCATGGCGTTCAGAGCATCTTATGTTTTGTAGCTGCTAGGTCCTGTGTACATTTGCAAGGTATATTTGTTAGATGTATATATTAGTAATTACATGAAAGTTTATAAATTCTGAACTCATGAGAAATGTGAGAAGAATCTGATGCAATCTGTGCATAGTTATGTTTAAAGTAAATTTTGTATTAGATGACAGTTAATAAAACCTGTATACATGTTCTTAATTTCTCTGCCCCCTCGCTCCTTTTAGAAACTGTTAGAATTACAGAAGTCCAATATGCAGCAAAAATCCAATTTAGGGACACTGAAAGACAGCGAAGAATTTACAGAAGAGAAACCTCAGAGTCCTCAGGACTCAGGACAGAGTGTGGTTAAACTTCTTGAAAAACAGGTAACACTGTAACTTAATGTATTGCTTTTGGCAGACTACTTGTGTTCTTTTTATTTTTGTACGTCCCTGAGTAGGATTTTAAATCCATAAGTAAAATTCTTATCCCTCTCAATGCCTAAAATAGCTGTTTTTAAAGATTTACTACTATTTAGTACAATCTCTATAATGGAAATCAAGGAATTATTTTCCTTATCCTTTATAAGTAAATTAATTGTTATTTATTTATTGATATTCTCTTATTCTTTGTTATTAAATATATCTAGCTTTGCCATGTATGTTGCAGTTGAATTCCAGAAGGCTCTGGTAAACCATTTATGTCTGCTGATCTGTGAGGACGCTTAGGAAAAATTGAATTTTCTGTTTTCCAAGATTGAAAAAAAAAAGTTAAGAAACTTTCTGACAGGATTTGTCAGCCTGTGACTTCTGAGCCAGATGAAGTACTTGCGTTTGTCAAGTGCAACTTCTGTACCCGGTCTGTATGATTCGATCAGCACAGATGCTGGTGCTAGTGCAAATCTGTTGGGCAATCCAAAGTTCCACCTGTAGGAAAGTCTGAGCTAGGAAGGGCCGCTGATGCCAAGGTCATTGCATTGCTCTGAGACTCAGCTGCATGTCTGAGTCGTTCCTGTTAAAAAAACAAACAAAAAACAGTTGTGAGGCCTTTGGAAAGACCTACAAACCTTTTTACTCTTTTTTTTTTTTTTTTCCCCCTGACACTTTGAGACACAAGTTACATATTTCATGGTTCTTAGGGTGTGAAGGTCTTTGTACACTGCTGGTATCGTCAAGAAGTTTGTTCACTTCTGCTCAAAGATGTGGAAAACTTAATGAGTTTTACTTTATGTTTTTTATTTGATCGAATAAAATTCAGTTCACTCAACTCATATTAATACTGCTTTTTTAATCATCATTATGCAAAATATATTGTTAATGACTGCTTGAAATGACATTATTCTGGGGGGGGAAGACGCTGCTCTTACTACTCTTATTGCTAATACACAGAGATGTATCAAAATCCTTGCGTATTTCTCATTCGCAGTCACTGTATATACAAATCAAGGAGCAAATACATAGCTTCTAGAGTGACTGGGAAGAAAACCACACTTGGATCTATAAAACATGCTGATGACCATTCTGGTTCTTAAATACGGGGTTATTCGATTTTCATATCATCAGTAATCTTTCCAGTATTTATGCTTTATTTAGAAAAGTAAAGCTGCATATATCAAACAAAACGTTAATGTGTTACTAACAGAAATTAATATTGCTTTCCTCTATGCAGGAAAGTAAGTGGACGTCTAGAATACAAGCCCTTCGTCATGACCATGAGACAGAAAGGTCCCTGGTAAGTGGCACAGCAAACCACTTAAACTAAAAGGAGACTTTTTTCTTATTTTCTTACCCTTTTGACAGTTCTTGATATGCTGTAGCACATCTGTTGGATTAGAAAGCCTAGATCTGAAGAGTTTATCAGAGTGTGTCCTCTTAGATGTATTTATTATCTCTGTATTTCGCTTATGCTAGAATCTTGACATTTCAGTTAAGGCCAGGGTTGAAACGGAATTTGTCATTCAGAAATCTCACAGACACCTGAAAATGTGTATCTCTCTTGAAGAGCTTACAACTAATTCTGTGAGCACTGTATTATACCGTGTTTTCTGCGTTACGTGGATATGCTGGATAGTTGATAGATAATTTACCAACATGGAGCTTTCATCTACCCTATGCCTTCTGCTACCATGGACCTATGGCGTATGTGTCAATCTTTTCTTTTCTCTTTTCTGTCACTTCTCTGCTGCTTTTTCTGTTGTAGCTTTCTAATGCAGAACGTGTTCAGCTTTTCCAGGAAAACACACCATGGCATTTTATTTTGCATCAGTTTATATATTTTACTATACAAAGCTTTATTCCTCAGATCTTTTTCATGTCTGCATTTCTTTTTAATCTCTTTCCTGCTTTGTTTCTCTTGCTTCTTTTTCCTTTCATTTTCCTTTCATCTGCGTGGCCATGTAAGAACTGAGCAGATCATAGTGGTCTGACCAATGCCTCTCCTCCTCTGGCAAGAAAGCAGTGGGGAGGAACCATGGAACATTCCCCTAAAAGGATGTATGTGGCATACACCCACATACAATGCAAGAATAGAATAAGGGAGGAGTAATGTAAGTATTACTTTTGGGATGGTGCACCTAAAATATTGTTCCCTTTCTTCTACATTCAGAGCTAATATATTAGGTTTCACCTAATTCACATCTCATCACCTTAAAATATCATTATTTGACACTATTTATAACCAAAAACGTTTTTATAAAGGCATATGCTTTTTCCTGCAATCTTATTTTTAGGCAGTCTTGGCAGTGTGTTTGTATGTTCCTTTCTCTGTATTGAGATTTAGGTAGTCTTCCATGCATAAGTAAAAAGTGATCCAGACAACTGTTTTGTAATGTATGCAAGTCCCAATTAAATCACAAGAGACGTTATGTTTTTGCTGAAGAATTGTTAAAAATACTTAAGCATGACACTTGCTTGTTTAAACTTTATAGCATTAAATTTTTTTGTGTAATATTAATATGAAGTTACTTTTCTTCTGATTGCTTGCTAGCTACTGTCACAGATTGAGAAACTTAAATCATCAGTGAGAGAAGACCTGAATAAAAATAACACCTTTTACACGAGGCAGATAGAAGAATTGGGGCAGAGGCTTCAGGAGCAGAACGATCTGATTATTACTCAGAAGCAGCAGGTCTGTTTTGTGAAGCATTCTGTGTTTCAGAGAGCATAGGACATAGACAAACATTTTACTGGCATTTGGTCTTTGATATATCTCTGGTTGCATAGTTAATATTCTCAATTTGTAGCAGTATTGCTGTTGTATTTTGGTTACACTTTGGAAATTGTGTTGATAAGTAAGTATAGATCTGGAAAAGAGACACAGGAATGTAAACCAGGAATTTAAACACAAGTTAGAAGGAAAGAATTAATAAACCAAATGTTTTTAAGAAGTTTAACACAAAGTTAAAAGATTACTAGGTCGCAGGCACCAAAGACCTCTACAGATGAAAAGTTTCTGATAGTGAGCAGGATTTAGTCTGCCACAGAATTACCATAATGAAATCCAGTGTTTGAAATCTGCAAATACATGACTTCTTATACTAAAAATAATCATATTTATCACTGTGAGAATAATTAATTAAATTATTACCGCATGAAATTTAACAAGAGTAAGTGCTGCATTCTTCACCTGGGACGGGGTAATCCTCGTTGTATGTACAAAATGTGGGGTGAGAGGCTGGAGAGCAGCCCCACGGGAAGAGATCTGGGAGTCTGGGTTGATGGCAAGTTGAATATGAGTCAACAGGGTGCCCTGCAGCCAGAAGGGCCAGCCGTGCCCTGGGGTGCATCCAGCACAGCATCGCCAGCCAGTCTAGGGAAGTGATTGTCCCACCCTAGGCTGCACTGGTGCAGCCCCACCTCGAGTGTTGTGTGCAGTTTTGGGCACCTCAATACGAAGACATGAGACTATTAGAGTGTGTCCAGAGGAGGGCAACCAAGATGGTGAAAGGCCTCCAGGGCAAGACTTAAGAGTAGCCACTGAGGTCACTTGGCTTGTTCAGCTTGGAGAAGAGAAGGCTGAGGGGTGACCTCATTGCAGGCTATGACTTCCTCAAGGAGGGCAGTGGAGGGGGAGGTGCTGAGTTCCTCTCTCTGGTGACCAGTGATAGGACAGGAGGAAATGGAATGAAGCTGCACCAGCTGAAGTTCAGATCGGACATTAGGAAATGGTTCTTCACTGAGGGTGGCTGGTCACTGGAACAGGCTCTCCAGGGAAGTGATCACGGCACCAAGCCTCTAAGAGTTCAGGGAGCATCTGGATGACACTCGGAATCATATAATTTAGTTGTAGGTGGTCCTGCGAGGAGAAGGGTGTTGGACTCAATGATTGTTATGGGTCCCTTCCAACTTGATATGGTCTATGATTCTGTTAAATTACATGTTTGGAAATTATTTTTCTTTAAAATATGCTTTTGTTCAAACATAGGTATAGATTTGTTGAGGTGATTGGTGGGTGAAGACCTGAATGGTCTGGAGTTTAGACTGTAGCATGATTACACGGTCCTTAGAACCTGTTTCTCTATTAGATGGTGTGTTCTTTATAAATCAGCTTTTTTTATGAGATTGATGTTAAACACATACTTAAGTGATTAAAGAACTGGAAAGACAAATAATAGCTTTTACTTCTCCATCTTAACGAGTTTGATAGCTGGAGCAATAGAGGACTTAATCCAAGACAAATTACTCGCAGTAAAGTGACCTTTTAAAAAAAAAAACAGTATGACCACAGATGTAAAATAGGTTCAGAGGGATCCGAGTTTGGTGTATGTGAAATACAATCGTGAAGATCTACATTCTCCATACCTGGAAGGGCTGGAGATGTGGCTAACACTTTTGTAGAACCCAAACTGAATGGACAATGAATTGAGGCACTACTAGCTATATCCAAACAGATAAATAAAAGAGGACCAGGGTCCAGTATCTTGTGCCAGCTCTAGCTGGCATTGACTGTGTGTCTGTATGGTTTAGGTTTAGCTTCTGTTTTGGGAATTGGAGTCAGAACATTGTTTTGATGGTACAAGATTCACAAGTTTCCTGTTTTCTTTAGATCAAATTACAGACAGCTTGTTTCCTCGATGCTCTCGATTTTGTTCAGCGCATGTCTTGGGTGTCAAATAGACAAAACTGTAGAGTAGACAGGAAAACTGTTGGTATATTTAAAATCAGCGCGCAGTGAGGTGTTTCCCTGGCGTGAAGCTAGACTTGCAAAATTGAACAGGACTTGCTGGAGCAGAGAGTGTTGAAACTGTGAGTGCTGAAGTGTCCTATAAGTCCACTCTCATTTCGCTTTATAGCGTGTAATAACAGGGTGTACAAACCATGAATTCACATAAGACAACAAAGAGAAATAAGTCTTCAGCATTCATTAAGCATGAATGAAATATAGATTAGGCAGTACAATAGAGTACCACAAAAGTAGTATTTTTCTCCCCAAATCATAAACAACAATTTCTGTACTGGAACTAGGTATTTTGTACTAAATGCTCATTTCTAAATATTGACTGTTTCACATTTGTAACTATTCATGTATCTGTCTTTCTCTTTTAGATAAAAGAATTGTCCACAAGATCAGTTGCAAGCATTAAACCATGTGATGGTAAGTACAAACTGTAAGCAAAAGCAGGTTTGGTTTCTGATTTCAGCAGCTTGACTGAAACAAATGTGACAATTCATTAAAAAATGCAGGCATCAGTTTTACTAAGTAAGTATTGAAATCAAATCAGTTTCACAGGGTACCTACCTGTTTCCATTCCATGATTTTCAGAGTTCATGTTTTGCACCTGTAAGGACTTATAATGTACAAAGTTGTTCGCTTGAGTAGTGAAAAGGTGTGAAATATAGCAGTTCTATTTTGTATTATGTAAACAACTTTTGGCTTTGCTTTGTGAAGTGTAATTTTAATTGTTTTTTCGTGCTTGACTGTCCTTAGGCTGCAGAACTCACAAAAGGAATAATAATGGAAAAGTAGTCAAAACTGATTAACTTCTCAGTCAAGACACAGATGTTTGAAGAATTTTAAGAACTGTGATATTTTTGTCTGTGCGATGCTTTAATATCTGAAGTCCATTACAGATAGCTGTACCTGATAATAGTGTTTTAGGATGCAGTCCTGCACCACAAACACCTGTACAGTTGATGCCGCAGTTGCAGTGACTTGAAAGAGGTTTATTGCAATAGATGATGACAGCTGAATTAATTCTAATCCCAGTTTGGAAACCATCTTGCTTTATTAGCAGGACATTGGCGTGAACTGCATCTAACAGGGAGAAATTAGGTAGTTTGAGGAGAGCACAGCAGTAGTGTGGCTGTGTGGCTTTGCAGCTGGAGCAGGTCATACTCAGCCACACAGAAGCACAGACAAGTGCTTCACAGGCAAGACCGTGGCACACAAGCAAATTTACTTGTAGGCCCCAAGCTGATGTGAGGAACATAGACGTGAAGTGATAATTCGCTCCAAGGCTACGTTCTGTGCATGATATAAATGCACTAATTGATATGAAGTGTGGATGCATTACATCCTCTTCGAGGAATACAAATGTCGATCAGGCTAGACTTGACTAAGTAGCTTTGGGCCAAGGCTTCTTCCCCGGGACACAAAAGCAGCATCCAGACATGACCAGAGAGATGATCTGACTAGTGCAGGCTCACATTACAGTTCAGTGACAATGCAGTTACTAGTTTCTTTTCCTGGTTCTAGAAGTATTAAAAATGTTAAGCATATCTAGAGACGCACTTTTATGTTGTGAAGGACCAATTTTTACTTTGTAAACGATTTGTTTGTTTTTCCCTCATGAAAGCCAAAATTTGCATGATTAATAAATATGATTAAATATTGCTACATTTGTGAATCTGTATTTTTCTGTTACTGTCTACTATAAGACATTTGCATTATATTTTACTTTTATGCTATTTTAGTGAACACTACTGTAAAGCATCTTGAAGAATCTAAACCAAGTCTACCATTGATGCATGGTAAGTTTTTTTGATAGGTCCACACCCAGTACCTTCAAATGTAACACTGTCTTCCCGAATGTGTTGCTTGTCAAATCATAGCTGTAAGAGTAGTTACACTGAAAGAATGTAATCCGAATTGCTTTGCTGTATGTCAGCATTGAGAAGTCTCATGAAGTAGCTGTAGAGATGCACTATCGAAAAGAATAAATAAAACCAAAATAAAATAATACGAGAATATTTCCTAGCACATATATGGTATTGGAGCACTTTAAGGTAAATGAAACTAATTGATGAAATAAATTTATGTTTTCTTCTAAAAAATATGCTTATTTTCCGGTATATGCATATAATGGAATTCGTATAGAGAAAAATGTGGAGATGTTTGTAAGTCTTGAAATTGTTTTTCCATGCGACTTCAAATGTCAAGGAGGAAAACCACAGAAAACATTATCAAAATAGACAGTCATCCATTCTAGATAGTTCTTCCAGAGTGTATCTGTAGTTACATATAGATCATTATGTAGTTATTTTAACTTGTGGCATTGTGATATTGTTTACTAGTTGAGGGAAGCAATGAACCTCTATTTATATTGTTTGGTGCTTTGTGAAAACAGTTTTCACTTTTTTCTCAGTATGCACAGTGTTGTTACCATACCAATATTCTGTGGTCAATTAACTCTACTTTCATTTAAAGTAGGGAAGTAATCAGAAAAAGTTAAAGAAGTGAAACATTTAAAGGTTAAAACCATTTTATAAATTATTTGAATCATTGAACTATACTTAAATCATGTTGGTTTTTATTATTATTTCTCTTAGTTCTAAAACCTGTCAAGGGGAGAGGAAATGGGATTTGTCTAAGAAAAATGTACAGATTTTTTTTTTCAACAAATTAAAAAATTTCTGAGAGGCCATATGGGGAGAAGGACCAGTTACAACAGAAGCTTTAGATAATTTGAGGAGGAAGGAAAAACTGATGAAATGTTAATTTCAAAATATTTGTTGTGTGAAGAATTCTTAAACTAATGAAAAGGGATTTTACTCTGTAGTGAAATTATTTTAATAATACAGAGATTTCTTACTAACCTGTGCAAGGTAGCTGTCATTGCTAGAAACTTCTAAAGTGAAACTATATAGGTGAAATGTTGTCAGGTGGAGAAAAGTAATAATATATTAAAAATAGATTATTAATAACAGTTTTTAAAATAGTCACATTATTTTTCATTCAAACCAGCTTCATTGCACCAACACAGCAGTGCTGGTTCTAGCTAAGAGATCTTACAGCAAGTAGCTTAGCTATTGCCCTGAATTTAAGAAGTGAGTTTTATGAAGAATATTACTGCTAAGGGATTACACATCAAGCTTGTCAAGCATTGCTTTCTTAGTGCATTGTCTTTCATTTGGGCTGAGGAGGAAAAGAATTCTGTGAACATGAGTATTTTCTGTACTCTTGACAATTTATATCAACTCATTCAGATCTTTCCCAATTTCTTGCTGCTCCAGGTATGAAGTTTGTGACACCTTATGAAACTTAAGATAGAAAAGGCTGTCCCTGCCATTGAGATGCAAAAGATTCTCTATCAATTTGTTATGAAACCTCAAAGAAGGTGTTTCCTTCAGATTCCTTTGCTGATGACAATTTTGTTTATCTCTGCAGGTCTCTCTGTCTGTCTGTCCCCTTTCTTCCCTTCTGGATTTTTTTTAACTTACCCTACCTAATTTCTGGATATAAGGTTAGCAGAAATGATAGTTTCTTTCCCAAAATTTTCAGAGCTCCCCAAGGGCTTGACTTACATACTGCATTAAGACATCATGGCTGCATCTTGTGCCATTATGAAAATGAAAGTGCCTGCTGGTAACTTCTTCAGCACAGAACATCTCTGAAATCACAAGAGCTATAGTTTTCCTACCAAACAATTGCCCGCATACGGAATATCTTCCTTTTCTTTCCTTTTCTCTGTTTGAAGGAAAATTAATTCTGGAAAAGACCCTCTTATGTGAACTGAAGTACACTTTTCAAAGTTGCTTGGAAGCTTTTGCACCCGAAGATTAGTTCTGCACATCTTAGATCTGTGCTATGAGAAGATACTTAAATTACAAGTGAGGTATCTTAGGTGTGTAGTTGAACAACTGTGTCAGCCGAGTGCTTTTTGTGTTAATGTTCCTGATTTCTTGGGAGAGCTAATAGGCTGCGTTGAATGCCATCCTGCCTGACCATTTTTCTCTCCGTTTCTGAGCTAGTTGAAGGGGTTTGTGCAAATATAACTTAAGTCTTATTTTCAAAGATTAGTTCAGTCTCACAAAATTACAACAGATTATTTATTTTATTTTTTAAAATCATATTTTAAAATCAGACTTTGGCTCCTATATTACTCTTGAAATGTTGATAGTTGTTCAAGATTTCATCCTTTTTAGGTCAGTAACACTAGGTGGAATTGAAGACAGTAGTTAAAGAGCAAAGACATTAATTAGATTGTCCATTAAAACCTATGACTCCGTCTTCAAACATGGTGTGAGCTAAGGCCCAGCTATCATTAGGGACATAAGTGAAGCATCTCAGGCACATTTAGTCGAAGTAGTCTTCCTGGCCAATTCACAGAGAGAAGGGGCGCTTTTGGAGTTTGGTTCAGCTGAGCTAAGATCTGAATTGCTCTTTGAAGCTGCCTGTAGTATCTTCATTGACTGTAGAAGGAGTCTGGGATGACTAGGCTCCTAACTTAGAGGCCTCAGGTAAGTGTCAAAAATTTATCATATTTAAAAATACTGGTTTAAAATCAAGATTTTTGCTGCTTATGTGCAGCATATGGCTTTCCATTTATTGATTAGGAGAAAAGTATATAAAGTGCATTGAGTCAAAGATGACAGTCGAAAGATTAAGACAGATTAAGTTTGGCAGCTCTTTGGATGTGAAATTTGAGTGTGAATTAAAAGAGTAGATAATGACTATAGCCATGGTTTACATCACTTACATGTTTAAGAAGTACAGCAATTTACAGCAAAAAAATTTTATGGTTTATCTTTTATTTTTGTGTTGCAAGTGCAAAGTGCTTACTGTAGGTTATACTCCACTATAGATAACTGAAGCACTCCTGTCCAGGCTAAAAGTACTTTAGAATTTCGTATTTCAGAGTAAATAGACAGGATTTCTCCTTTAAATATTGGCCAGAAGACTGCTTTTCCAATAGTACTGTCAGAATATTGGGGTTTTTTTAAGCTAATAGATAAGAATGGACATAATATATGATATGCTTGAAATATACACGGCCTGAATTCTTCATTATTGCTAAATATATTTTCCTATTCCACCTGCATAGAAATTGTCTTCAAATATTATTTAAAACAGGTGGTAAATGGCTCGTCAAAGTGTGCCAGGCACATTATTTTTCAGTAGTAGAAGAAATGAAGGCAACCTGTACTTTTGATACATCTCATCTATCTCTCCACACACAGTAGCTGGCAGAAGAGACATTTTGGAAGATGTGGGATGACACGCACATCATTGTGGAGGTCATCTTAAGGTTGCTGGCTAGTATTGATATGGCTGGATTCATGCCAGTGGGATATGAATACGGCAAGCCTTCATGAAGGCTGGTGTTGGTAGCTGCCATTTAGCTAAGTTCAAGCCTGAGGCTAACAGGAACTGTTCTTGTGAGGATAAAGCTGGGGTTAGGTTTTGGACTGAGGCTGGCTGATGACATATGGTGAGGATGTGTCCAGAATTTGCCACTGGACTAGGTGTAGGATTTAGCAATGGTACTGTTTGGTTAGAGTCGGGTGTGGCACTGTTGGGGAGGGCCAAATGAGTTGGGTTTGGAGTTAAGGTGGCTCATGCCAGCATAAGAAGTTGATGGCAGGGTCTGCAGAGGGCTGGTATCACCCAGAGACATCTGATTATTGTTGAGCCAAGGTTTTACAGGGATCACTGATCTTGGGTTAGGATTAGGATTAGGCAGACAACGATTGGTGAACAAGAGTAATGACTGAGTTATGAAGGATCAGTTAAGCAAGGTAGCAGCAACAGAGCCTGACTGAGTAGGTTTAAGTATGAAGTTGAAATTTATTTCTATTTCATAGCCAAGAAATGGCTGGAGATGAGAGCCAGGGTTCAAGCTGTGTCATTGAACAAGTTGTAATTGAGGTGGCGTCAGAACTGCAAGACTGATGTAATCTCCAGTTCTACCAGTACTCTACTAGTCCAAAACAGATGATCTGCTGGAGCACAACGTGCCTCCTGGGATCCACTTCCAGTAAGGCAAGGACACAGTTTGGATGTTCATGTGGAATGGGGAACAGAGAAATGACTAGGAGCAGGTAATTTATATCTAGGTGTGAGTCCAAAGGGGAAGATGGCGGTCTGTCTAGGTGCAACACTGGGGCTAGAATGAAAGCTAGGAGTAAGATCCTGGCCAGCAAGGTCTGATGTTGAAGGTGTTGATGTGGAGCAGAGTCCACTAGAGTCAGCTGAACTAGAGTTAGGGCTGATGATTGACAGGAAGGTAACTGGCTCTGCTTAAGTCAGAAGTTTTAGGGATTGCTGGTTTAAGGCTAACATTGGATTGTGGCTTGGTGAGATTTTGGGCAAAAAGGTCTGATGAACTAGAGAAGGTTACAATAATGCAGAGTAGTTAGGATTTCAGTCTGCATCAGCAGGACTGTTTTAGATATGAAGTTGGCAAAGACTGCTTTGTACAGATTTGAGGTTTAGCTGGGTAGTCAGACTTAAATGATTCCTAAAAACAAGCGTGCTAATATTTAGATGCTGCTGATTTCAAGGACATACACTAAGGTAGGAGCTGAGAGGTCTGATCAGATGACTAGAAGAGCACATCTCTGATAAACATAAGGAGGGGGCTCCTTAGGGGGGTGATCGCCACACCTGTCTGTAAACCAGAGGAGTGGTGAACCAAGCTGCTTTTCCTTACGTTGGATTCCAACGTGTTGATTACTAAGTATCTCTTAGAAAAGTACAGTAAAGGAAAAGGCCCACTTACGCTGGAGAAGTTGGTGTTTCCAGATGTTGCACTCCCTTGTGTCTTAACATTCAATCTATGCCATCACAGATTGAACAACAATATTGCACATAGCAAGTAATCAATTTTGGTTTTGCTCTTGCAACTATTCTTTTACCGATTTTAACTTCCTCTGTTTCTGGTATACTGAGGAAGAGAAGCATGTACCTTTATACCAGATCAGCAGTCTAATTTCAGGTCTTCAGTTCTGGGGAACTGGGCTTTTGCTGTTAAATTAAGTTACTTGTCAAGGGCTTCTGCAGAGATGATTTGACTCCTTCAAGGAGACTGCATTTGAGTAAAGTACAGGTGAAACAAGTATAGCTTAAATCCAGTTACGCAGCAACTGGTTGACTGTCTAGTAGGTCCAGCCAAGAAACTCAGAGGCCTCAATGCCCATGCGACTGAATTAGATCCCCTCCCCGAACACCCCGTATCTGTCTGCGCTTCCATCTCTGTCCTCTGAAACAGGCTCGCTGTAGGCTTTTGGGAATGGTCCCAAACTGTGCCTGAACATTGTTTTGGAGAATGCTAGCTGGTGCAGGGCAACAGTGTGCCAGGAACAGCTTCAGGAGTTCAGCAGTGTGGAGGATCATATTCAAGTGCTGTGGAATGCTCTGGCCACTACTAAATTTTACAGCTTTAAAGACTGAAAGACCAGAAGCCTATTCGTCAGTCGGTCTCTCAGAGTTTTGCTTTTAAGTATTTCCATAAAATATATTGACATTTGCATCTTGTCAGCAACTTGTGATGCTGTGAGAAGCATTTTTTTAGAACTTCTTATGTAGTGCAGATTATATGGGAGCAAATCTTAAGTCTTGTAACCTGCTTGGAAAAGCAGGTGAGAGGCTGAATATAACTGCAGGTGCAGAAAGCATGGAGAGAGCACCAGCTGTACCCACGCATTTGCAACACCCGGTTTGGTCCCCTTCACATGGGGAATATTGGAGATGTGACACTGAGTGTCACTTAGCTCCCAAGTGACGCTTCATTGTGATCACTTTCGTTGTGATTACCCATCACAGTGCATCCATATTTGTACCTAATTGTACGAGAAGAGCAGGCATCTTTACTGCAGCGTCATTTCCTCCCCTTCTACCCATACAGTGTAACAGCCATTTATAGAGCCAGAGGTTTCTTGTGATGGCTGGGGCAAATGTATGTTGGCCCGAAATATTGGCCAATAAATTATTGTCTCCTATACTGCCAGTAGTTGGATGCTGAAAGTATAGTTTGCATGTTTCTCTGTTTTTATTGTAAACCCTAGAATACGCTAAAATTCTAGTTTTCATCAAAATAAATTTATTTATGGGAGGTAAATATTAACGTTTGAAAAACCTGAATTTTTATTAGTCTACATATAAGTATTTTCGTGCATCTCTTCTATCTCAAGTCTATAAAGTTGCAGATAAACTGTACTCTGGCTTCATTTATGTAAGGCAAATTGTACCTGACAGCCTGTAGAATGATAATTTCAATGTGTTTAGGAAGCTGTTATCAGCAGAGGACATTTCAAGATTTCTTTAAAGCACACGATAATACTGAATCTCACTGTAATGGAGTGATTAAAGATTTTTTAAAATTGGTTTTACTGGAATTTATATATATATATAAAATTTCTCTGTCTTGCACATATAGACTCAGTATTTAATAATCTGGAATGATGAGTTAACACATTTTTTTCCATATATTTTTGAGGATTTCTATGTCTGTCCATTTTACTCGCCTTTAGTAAACTTTTAGTATCAAATTCCACATAAACAATATTTTTAAATAAATTTAAAAATTAAAATGCTTCTTAGGAGAAATGAATGACAGTATTCATTTACTTAATCCTAGGTGGCCTTGTCATTGTAGATGACTTAAAAACATCCCACCTGGCCTCTGGATGCCACTCCAGAAGGGCACAGGTTTTTCTGTAGTTGTGTGATGCATCAGCCAGCCCTGTACTGATGGCTTAAAACTTAGGTATATCTGAGATGACACTAGACACCCATGTTTGGGCAACTGAATCACTCCTGAAGTGACTGTTGTATTAGGGTCTCCTTTACAAAAATGTACCACCAAGGCAGGGAAGAGCCTTGTTGCATTGGGTTTGTGATTAAGCAGGTTGTCAGCAGTCAGGAGAGTTGACATCAGTGTGTTTTTTTGCCTAACTTTCCCGCTCTGGACCTTGACCACCTTCTGTCCTGTTTGTCTGGTGTTCCTGTTCTTCCTCATTATTAGAGCAGGCACCCGTGATGCACGTGCTGGAGCCCATAGAGGAGGTTTCAGAAGAGGAGAAAGGTAATGGTTGATTCATCTCAAAATATAGTGACATATGTTTCTTGACAATAAAAAAGTAAATATTATTTGATACCTAGAGTATTTTTCATTGTATTTGAGTATATTTATGTGAGTTGGGTGGGAACATTCCTTGTATGTGTCAGTCTCCTGTCTGATATTGATGCTTTTAAATTATGATTTCCTTATCCAAGTTCAATATTTTTATGAAAATCTGGCTAACTCTTTAAAGCAGGCACATTCCTTATGTCTAATGGCACTTGAGCTAAGCAGAGCAAAAATGTTTGATGGGGAATACCCCCTTACTAGGAAATTTTTGGAGCTGATGTTATTGCAATGTATTCTTTCTTCTTTTTGAAACTCTGCATAAGAGGATAAAGAGTTCGGATAGAAGGAGGAGGCTGGTGGTGGAGGCTGAAGCTGCCCACTTTCATAGATGCACCAAAGATACTTTTGCAAGTAGTCTAAGTTACACCTACCTCTAAGCAGCCGCAGCTCCAGCCAAGGTTGTGCAATTCAGAATGACATTACATTGCCCAGTGTTGGCAGCTGTTCTTCTGCTTCATCTGAGGAAAACTTGGAGAAGGCCATATTTACAGTGATGGAAGAGGAAGCATAGGTTCATCCTGTGTGATATTCTTCTCCTGAAGAAGGCTAACAGTCCTTGAAATACCAAATAGCTGAATAGCGTAGTAATGTGTACTATGTGCAAAAATCAAAATCAGTCTTGAACCTTACAGCCAATGAGTTTGGATTTTGAAGGAACAATAGTGTTATGAAAACAAAATTGTCATCTGCATATATCTGTGTGTGAGAGGTTTCCCCAGGGAAAATCCAGTGACTCTGAACAGTGAAGACTGCTCACATTTTTGCCGTTCCTTCCGCTGTTTCTCTTGCTTGCCATCTTCTCTCTTGATGGATTGTCTTTGATTCTTCTGCTGTGCCTAAAGGCATGGCCTGCAGTTCAAAAGAGAGAAAGAAAAGAATGCAGTCTGAAAAGACAGACCAAGATTTTTTTTTGTTTTAGCTGAGACAGCCATTTGTAAGGGAGAGTGTGAAAATTCTTGACTTGGCAGATTGTTTCATAGGATTATGTAGGAGCTGCGACAGTGGACCAGACTTAAGGTCCCTCACCTGCAAAATTGTCGAAACTAGTGTTTAGAGGGGGTTTTTTTAAATAAATAAAGAAGAGAACAGTTCCTCAAATAGTTGGCTCTGGCAAAGAGGATTTGGCTTGAGTTGATTAACAAGAATTAGTATTGTCATTAATTAGGATAATGCTGGATAGTCTTGTTACCCATATTAGTATGTAGTAATTATGAGTTTTAAAACGATTTTAGATGGATCTATTTTATTGTAAGGATTAACATCTGAAAGAGACAGGATTTTCAGAAGGCTCCCTGGAGCCTTCCACTTTTAAGATGTCTCATATCTGGATTTCTGGGAGGATTCCGTACTAGATAGTACAACTTTTCCTCACTGGGGATAGACTGATAACCCCATGTTTCCACACTGACTAGTAGTTTACCCCTTCTGGGACTTGGCTCTCCAGCCAAATAATTTTTAATCCCATCTCTATTGCGGACTGAGTTGTCCACACAGTTCCCAAAGTCGGTTAAGATTTCAGCCAGATGCTGTCCTCTTCAACACAGATCTCTTCGTATGGTAGCTGGACTCTTTTTTTAGTTTTCATTGCCTGTAGTTCTTTCCAAGATCCATCGAAAGCCACTTCCTCAAAACAGCCGCCTCTTCAGGATGCTGCTCTTCCGTAAAGAAAAATCAACACTAAATGGAACTACTTTTTAAGCAATCATTGTTTAAAAATAGGAAAAGTGGCACCCTTTTTTTTTTTTTTTTTTAAAACATTTGAAACTCGCAGTATGGAATTACTCCTTCATTTATACTCTTGCCTGTGGGCTGGCAAATGACTCTGCTGCCCTGTAAGGCATACTGGAAACAGGCATACTCCTGGGATGTTGCATACCCCGCTATGTATGCTTTGCCAGCTTTGCTGACCGCTGCCAGACAGAAGCAGCTACCGTGGTCCCACAGATTGTTGGTTCGCTTTATCTAAGTGGCATTCAGTAAAACTTTGTCTTGCCAGAGACACTGCATAGGCAGGTTCCAAATGGGGATGTTTTGCTTCTTTACTCCCCTGTATGACCCTATAATACTTTGGCCTAACTTAAATGTCAATATTTAATTCAGATGGAAGAATCTGTCTAGGTGATTCTTTGTTTCTTGCATAAGACTTCGTGTCATTGCTGACACTTAAAGCAAGGGAGATAGAAACTCTTTTGTCTGCTTTTAAGTATGTATGATGTCATAGACCTGCATGGAAGAAAACACGACACTGAACTTTGTCCTTGAAAGAGTTTAGAAGATATGTATTATCCATCATGTATATTCTGTGAAACGGTCTGCCTCAGACTTAGGCTTTGTCTTTACCAAGGCTTTTGAAAGTGTTACAACTTTCCAAAGATTTGCTTTCAGCAAGTGTTTTTTACCAGAGAACATTACGTTGTTTGAAGCTTTTCTTGAGAACATTTGTCATATTCCTGTTTTAATTCCTGCTAGAGTTCAGCTTTGATTTGAAATACCACTTTTAGAGAACTTAAATAGCGTAAGATAGTCTTTCTTTATCAGAAGTTTTCAAGTACAGTTCTAAAAGTAAAGATCTTTGTTGCTAAATATTCAGGCGTATGTCTTTATAGTGATTCTGTAACAAGAAAAATAAAAGATGCTTATGATGATGGGTATGAGGCACTGAGTGATAGACCTGCTTTTGTAAGCTAGCCCAGGATTTTAAAAAGAATACAACTCTGAGTAGACAAAAACTCCACATGTATGTCTATGGTGTTTCTAAAAAATGTGTGCTTCAGTGCAGTTTTTAGTTGTCTCATATACTGTGGATTTTTTCAAGTGTCTTTTAAATGCATTTTTCCATTCTTATTTTAGAAATTGAGAAAGGTCATCATAAAACAGGTAGCAGTAACCAGCATTTAATAAATGCTTTGAAGACTGATCCTTCTATAACTAAAGACTTACGAGTTGTTTTCGAGCAAGCCCTGGAGGAGAAGCTGGAATCCATGGGAATTAAGGTAGTAAGATTATTTGGAGTTATTTAAAAGAGGGATAATATTTGTCCCACTTTTTTGCTGTACCCTTTCAATTTTGTACTGCAACTCTCAACCTATAATTTCCAGAGCTAAATTTCCACACGTTATAAATAAGTGTAATTCATTACCCTGAGACGAAGTCCATCAAATTGCAGCTGTGGAGGATATGGCTGCACCTGTGAGCACTGTTACCAACTTCTGCAATTTTTCTACAAGCTTTGTGATCTTTGAAGTTTAAAAGAATGTATGTGATTGTAGGATGTAAATCACAGAAGTAATAGCCCCTGTGTTTACAATACAATTTATTTCCTCAGGGTGTTCGCGGTATCCCAAAGCATCGCTTAAATAAAATTTTGCGTGCCATTGAATCTGCTAGAGAATGCAAACAGAAGCAAGAGCCTGACATTCAGCGAATTCGAGAGCATCTTGAACGCCAAGTTAGCTTTAGGGTTGAAGAGAAATCATCATCTTGTAATAGACCTGTTTCCTGTCCTCAGCTTCCTTCAGAAGGTTAAAATGTTTTGGGTTTTTTTATCATTCTCTTACGTTTTAGAACTGCTATTTAAGGTTCTATTTAGCAGCATTTCTGTATAGCTGCTTTCAGAATTTTTCATATAAATATTCTATATAGGTATGGCCAACTAAACAATTTCCTTTAAAGGGTGCTTGATGCTGTGTTTAACTGCAGAAATCTTAGCTCCCGTATTGGCAAGATACATGGTAGCTCTGAACTGCTTTGAAGAAAAAAATTTTTTTTTTTTTTTTGTAAAACTGTAATCTGCAGCAGAGTCATCTTTAATTTTAGAAATTAGATATAGAAGATCCCAAATATTGTTTCTAATAATGAGATGGATAACTTCTGTTGTAGATAAACAGACGTTCAGTCAATTGGGAATTTCCTCATCCACCAGACCACGAAAACCAGTAAAACGATCTTCAACAGCTGTCCGCCCAGCTGAACAGAGAACAGCCATCGATGAGAATACATCTACACCAAAGTAAGAGATGCTGTTCTCATAGTACTCGTATCTCAGGTAACAGTCCTGTGGGTTTGGGTTTTTGTGACTGATGTGAACGTTACCTGCTAATATTGTAAGAACTGAGCAAAGAATTCACACTACTTCTGTATAAACTTTGTGCTTACTTAATTAACTGTCAGTCTTGAAATAACCTGTCTTGTTATTTTTAGATCCAGGAAGCTTTTTGGAAATGGAGTTTCCAGAAAGACATCTAGTATCACGTATGTTTTGTTCCCTTGACTTTTTGAAAAAAACATTTTGGTGACTATTCACGTTTGCCACACAAAAGCTATTATTAAGCTGAAATTATAAACACTTTCTGGACTGCATATTTCATATTTTGTTTTAAAGTATTATTCCGTTTGAGTCTGTTGATATAATCCCTGAAAGACAGCATGTTCTTTCAGCAGACATATTCTTTATTGTGAACGAGAGAGGGATATTCAGTAAAATTGGGTGGTGCCAATTCATTTAAATTCATTCTCAGATGCTTTGTCTGAGCCAGTTAAAAGCATTGAAAGTCTCTGGTGGCCTCATTTTTTCAGTTTGTTGATATTTTCTTACTATGACCAAAATTAAATGCAATATTCCAGATTCCACTCACATCAGGCACATTGAAAAAAACTGAAAAATTTGTAAATTATTTTCATCTAACAGAATATCAGAACAAGCTTTCTGTGGTGCAGATTCCTTGAGCCTGAATTTTGCTCTCCCTGCTGATCCATGAAAGCCTGTCATCGTTTGCCTGGCAAGACTTGTTATATATTGGTGTGTTTTGTAAAGATAGTTGCATAGATGAAAATGATCATGTCTATATAAAAGATCATTTTGTGATAACTTTCTGAGTTTACTGAACAGCATGATTTCATTGAAATAGTTTTATGGATAGTTAGAATTTATGAAAGCTCCTGTGTTTTTCACATGAGAAAAATGCATGTGTTACTGAAAAGGAAAATATGAGGAAGCTTAAATATGTATATATCAGTGCAGTCACTGAAATCCAGTAAGTTCTCGGGTGGCATGTGTTTTTGCTTAGAACACCACCATTCAGTTCAGAGGAAGAACCAGATGAAGACGATACTAAGCAGTCTTCCACACCACCAGAATTACTGCAAAAGCAGTCAGAAACATCAGGCAGCCAAGTCAGTGCTTCTCAGAAGGCTTCTGGCAAAAGCGATGTAGATGGGATGGAGGAAAACAAAGTTGAAACTGGAACACCTGCGAAAACTTCAGAAGGTTTTTTCACTGCTTTTGTATATGCGTGTTGTAACAGCTGGGCGTCATTTTGCATTTCCTGATAATATTTCTGTGTTAGAAAACATGATGAGGGCAGACTACCTAGTCTTGAGTGTATATAGATTTGTGTGCACTTTGTGGTTTTGCTAGTGTGTTTGTATTAATATTGTACTTAGAGATGTGTGTTCAAATTAGATGTGTATCATGCTGCTGTTTTATATAAATGCAGACAGAGAGACAATCTGTGCCTCAGAGAGACTTGTGTCTAAAACAGGTTTTCTCAGCCTTTTACTTATTTTTACTTTGTGGAAGATTTCTAGAGGGTTTACAGAAAAGCCCCTTACTTGTGAATGGAAATTCAATATAATTTTTTATGAACTTTAGGAACAGTTATTCAAAAACTGACTGAACAAGTTGGAAAGAGTCTTTCTAACCATGGAAACGGGAACAAACCAGCTGGAGGAATTGATGTTGCACAGGCATTTATTAAGAAAGAAGAGGTGCAAGAACTGAAGGTATCACTTTTAATAGTCATTATTATCGCATAAAGTAATTGAACGAGATACGTATCTGTTACTCTTTTTTCCATGCTGAAACCATCCTGATGCAGTGAAGAGCTTAATTCTCAAAGACAGTTTTGGAATTGCAGCTAAGTAGTCTTTTTAGGTACATCTTCACTACCACTGCTTATTAGCTTACAGCATGACTGTTACGGATCACTACAGGTAGCCCAAAGTTTGGGCACAGTTGGTGTCATTTTTATCTCCTATTCTAGCAACATAGAGAGCGCCCTTCTTTACTTGCTTTCCTAGTATATTGTTTTGATGGAGGAGAAAATGAATTTGCTTGTCTAAAATTTTGAAATATTTCTATTTCTAGAGTATTGTCTGATATGGAACTTCTAAATAGATTTTAATGAGGGGACAAAAATTCCAATTCTGAGTATGGCCTTTGTTCTGCTGCATCTACTTACAATCATACACCATTTTCAGACGACAGCAGATCTATCACTGATGTGTGTCCATTGAGTATGCCTTGTGTTCACAATCAGAATACTGATACAATTTATTCTTTACCTCTGAGGCTCTTAAAGTCCCAGTCTTCCCCTCAGTTTAGAGTTTTATAGCTGGTAAGCCCCTTCGATGCAAATTGATCATTGCCTGAACAATTTTTTAAAAAGAACAAACGTTACTCCAAATTGGAAGTCAACAGCAGATAATGCTATTTATTTTTTAGTAGTTGTTGTTGGATTGAAGTAGACAGCCAGATACTAGTTCTAGCATTCAAGAAATTATTTTTTCATTAAATAAACAAATAATGATTACTGAAAATCCTAGTATCCGTAATAAAACTGATACCTTAGGGCTTCCTGACTAACAGTTAAATCTGAAATTCATCACTCCTCCCAAAAACAGTGACACTTCTATTTCAGTTTCCAGAAAGGGGCGATCGTCTTAATCGACTTCAGCTGTAATGCTAGGGCAGTCAGATTTAGCCTGTGTGCTTTTAGTTGCCGCTGGTGACACCTAACTTGTCCATTGACTGTATGGGAGCTGCAAATCACACCAGACTCAAAATTACCAATTCAGACATGACTATTACAGTGTAATTTTCTGTCCAAATGTTTCTTTCAAATTCTCTGCAATGTCAGATGATGTAAGACTGTAAAATGTTCACAGTTAAATTTAGGGGATGTTACTTTGTAAAGATCTATAGACGGTTGGCCACTGTGTTAAGGAATTTTGGCTTCAAGAGCAAAACGCTGTAGCAAAATAAGCCTTAAAATCTGTGTTTTAAAGATGCCTTAGTTTTCACTGGTAACCTCTCTTCCCACATCTCTCAAGCCCCTGAACCTCAAGGCAGGGACTGGGGGAATGAAGTCCCTCCTGTCGTGGGTGAAGATCAGGTTTGAGACCACTGAAAGAACCTGTACATACATAAGTCCATGGGACCTGACAAGATGCCACCCAGGGTCCTGAGGAAGTTGGCTGATGTAGTTGCCAAGCCACACTCCATCATATTTGAAGAGTCGTGGCAGTCAGGCAAAGTTCCTGACTGGAAAAAGGGAGACATCAAACCCATTTTTAAAAAGGGTGAAAAGGAGGACCCTGGGAACTACCAACCAGTCACCCTCACCACTGTGCCTGGTAAGATAGTGGAACAGATCATCCTGGAAGATGTGTTGAAACACACGGAAGATAGAGAGGTGATTAGAGACAGCCACCGTGACTTCACCAAGGGCTAGTCGCGCCTGACTAATCTGGTGGCGTTCTACGATGGAGTGACTGCATCAGTGGACAAGGGAAGAGCTATGGATGTCATCTGCCTGGGCTCTGCAAGGCCTCTGATACTGTCCCCCACAACATGCTTACCTGTAAATTGGAGAGATATGGGTTTGATGGATGGGCTGTTAGGTGGATAAGGAACTGGTTGAGTAGCTGTGTCCAGGGAGTTGCACTCAATGGCTCAGTGTCCAAGTGAAAACCAGGAATGAGTGATGTCCCTCAAGGGTCTGTATTTGGACTAGTCATGTTCAATATTTTTATTAATGACATAGTGGGATTGAGTGCACCCCCAGCAAGTTTGCAGATAACACCAAGCTGGGTGGTGCAGTTGACGCGCTTGAGGGAAGTGATACTATCCAGAGGGACCTCGACAGGCTTGAGGAGTGGGCGCAGGTGAAACTCATGAAGTTCAGCAAGCCCAAACACAAGGTCCTGCACCTGGGCTGGGGCAATCCCCAGTATCAGTACAGACCGGGGAATGAATGCATGGAGAACAGCCCTGTGCAGAAGGACTTGGGGATACTGGTGGATAAAAAAATTGGACATCTGACAATGTGCGCTTGCAGCCCAGAAAGCCAATCATATCCTGGGCTGGATAAAAAGAAGGGTGGCCAGCAGGTTGAAGGAGGTGATTCTGCCCCTCTGCTCTCATGAGACTCCACCTGGAATACTGAGTCCAGTTCTGGGGTCCCCAGTACAGGAAAGACATGGACTTGTTAGAGCAGGTCCAGAGGAGGGCCATGAAAATGGTTAGAGGGCTGGAACACCTCGCTTTTGAAGAAAAGCTGAGAGAGTTGGTCTTGTCAGCCTGGAGAAGAGAAGGATCTGGGGAGACCTTCTTGCAGCCTTTCAAAATGTAAAGGGGGCTTACATGAAAGATGGAGAAAGACACGGCCTGTAGTGACAGAAGGGGCAGTGGTTTTAAACTGAGAGTAGGTTTAGATTGGATATAAGGAGGAAATTTTAATGATGAGGGTGGTGAGGTACTGGCACAGGTCGTGTGGAGAAGTTGTGGATGCCCTGTCCCTGGCAGTGTTCAAGGCCAGGTTGGATGGGGCTTTGAGCAACCTGGTCTAGTGGAAGGTGTCCCTGCTCATGGCAGGGGGGTTGGACTAGGTGATCTCTAAAGGTCCCTCCCAACCCAGACCATTCTGTGATTCCATGAAAAACATTTTTGCTGTAATTCGTTCAGAATACGTTGTGTCCCTGATGTATTAACACAGTGGTGTGTTGCTGTATGGACGTGAGGAGTTTGAAATGACTTTATGAACCCAGGGCAGGCATTGCTACTCTGTTTCTTTACAGAACAACACATCAGCTTGTATTCTTTGCTAATTATGTACAAAGGTGCATATATTCATGTCCATATTTGTATGTTTAAATGTAGGTATACCGTTCAAGTTCATTCTTTAAATTTTAGGTGGGATTTTCAAAGGTGCCAGAAGACATAAACACAAAATGCCATTGGAATGACGGTTTCTCTGAAAATTCAGAAATTTTTATTGGCTTAAATACTAACAGCTTAAATACTTAGAGCTGCTAATGGTTGTTCTCAGAACCCACAATATCATAAAACCTTTGTAAGACATCCCATTGTCATATGTCTTATAAAGGTCATGTTTTACAGAAGTTACTTTAGAAACATTTTGGAGGGAATTAATTTTATGCTTATCTGCAGCTGTATTACCTGAATTCGCCTGGACCAGACACTCTGTGGGTTATGGTATTGCTTTGGAGTAAGTCTTTGAGTTAGTAAAATTGCATAGCAGTCTTGATTGGTGCTTTGTATTTACACTTGATCAAAACTGAGTTCTGTTTGAAGTTGACAGTTTTCTCTATTTTGTACTTTAAAAATCAGTTGGGACTTAGTGGCTGTTTGAGGAAACCCTTCCTCCAGCATTTCTCAATAGATGTGACTGACTTTCCCATTACCACGCCTTCCAAGCGCAGCTAAGTTAAAACAGCAAAACGTTGAATGCTGGTATGTTAATAATACAGCACACTGAGCAGATCTGTCAGTTTTTTGAAAAACAGTTTGCAGTGTTAAAATTGAGTTGTGTTGCAAGCCAGAGCATTACTGCAGTCTCTTTCGAGACACACGACACGTTCGTATTTGTTGATTTTTCTCCAGTATGTACATACCTGACATTGTTTTCTAATAGCATCTGAATCTTTCTGCTGTGCGACAGAAGCACATTCTGTATCTTACTGTAATAGTGAGAGACTGCTGCTGTGGAGTAAGGTTGTAGCTTTGGGAGAAACCATCTTCTGCTTTCCGCAGTTGCGCTCTCTCGTAAGGGCTCGATTCCATCGAACCACATCTGACTGACAAATAGGGAAATGCCATAGCTCTTCTTTCCAATGCTGAATGAAGATCTTTAGTTCTCAGGCAGAGGAGATAAGAAAGACCGTGGACTCGCTGCCTTCAGGTTCATCTGTTTGATGTGACGTTCATTTTGGGAACTCATTATGCAGATCCACCACTTGATTAAAACTAGACTTGTACATGCTGACAGTGAGTCTGAAGAGGAATACATATTTTACCTTTGAGCACCGTGCGATTTTTTTAACTTTATTTGATTTTCTCATGAAATAAGTCAGTTTTAAATTGAAAATGCCTTTATTGCAATATTAAATTTTTTTAGTATGAATACAGAATGCATATATAGCAAACTAAACGGCCAACTTCCATGATAATGTCATCTCTTTATTTTCATGTAAGTAATATACATTCTAATGTTTAAAGGACGTTCCATCTCGTTGCAATAGCTAAAATCCCAGAGAAGATGACCCTTTTTTAAGTTACACATGTAGTACCTGAAACGTAGGTTTCTGCCACTTATAGAACTGGCAGAACTTTTAACTTTTGCAGTTCCTGACTTTAAAAAAGCCCCACTTTTAGCTCTGGAATTAGAATAGTGAGTTAATATAGTTTAGGCAGTTGGTTTACGTGGATTTTAAAATTGCGGTGATAGATGTCGTACAGGCCGTGTGCCAGTGCATTTTTCTTTAGCAGTTTCATATTGTTGAGTTGTGGAAGGTCTCAGCACAGCTTGAACGGGCAGAGGAAAAATGCATCTTTGTTGTTCTCCCTCTTAGTTAACAGATGTTGATGACGATGATTGGGATATATCATCAATAGAAGAGGAATTTTTTCTGACGAAAGATGGTAGAGGTCAGAAGGCATCGGCAGTTCAGAAAAATGAGTCAAATGCTGCATCCGTGGTACAGACCCGGGGTCTTCCGAAGAGAAGTGCACCGAAGGAGGAAGGTAACGTATCCATACTTGTACATTGTAAGCCTAAAGCGACTGACACACCGCGAGGAGACCTTCAGTATAGTGCATGGCACGTTGTGATGCAATATATGGTGTTCTGTAAGAAAAGAACAAGTAAGAAAAACTGTGTGCTTGGTTTTATGTCCTATAGATATCATCTGTGATATTTATGATGCGTACTTATACGTAGACAACGCACACACAGAAATGCACAGGGATGTCAAGAAACCTAGATTTGAGATTTTAAAACATATAGTACTGTCAGGCTTCAACCTCATCTTAAAAATCAATCGTTCGGGATTTTTTTTTTTTAATCCCTTCCCGAATTTAAGGGAGGAGGGAAAGTTTCTTGCTTTGTCTTGAGAATAATAATAAAATTTCAGGTTTGTTCAAGATACCTAAGTGACCTATCAGGCTGAGATAAATATTTGAGCTACTGGTGAAGTAATAGCCTCAATCTTACGCAGAATTTCTATATTAGTTTCTAACCCTAACATTTCAGTATACTTACAGGTTAAAGCTGTGTCGGTTATAGAAAGGTACTTCAGGTTATTTTTAAAGGGAAAATAATGTTGACCCTGACCGCTGGTACTGTGCATTGTATTCTGTGACAGAAGCAGCCTTCGTATTATCAACGCTTGTAATTTCCTCACTGGCTGAAGTTCTGGACTTCCTGAAGTCCACAGTTGTTTGCTCATACACCATGTAATTTTATCTCCTAGATAAATACAAAGTAAAAATACCCCCAAAATATTATTAAGAATTGTTAAAATTTTTTTGTTATTTTAACAGGCCTTCATGAAGCTGATAACACGAACACGCTAAAAAGCAGCTTAGTCACCATCACAGACTGGAGTGATTCTTCAGACATATAATTGCTGCATTCCTGGTGGGAGGCACTGCGGCCGGCTTCTGCTGGGGTTGAAAACAGAGTTGAAATTGCCACAGGTTTCCTATGCATTTCTCCTACTGGGCACGCAGTAACGAGGAATTACTGTTCACAGAGCGCTGGTGTCTTGCAGTCCTGACTTTGAAACAAGAATGTTCATATACGTGTTACTGGACGGGTCTGTTTGGAAACTGAGAGCGAGTTCTTCTTTCTTGTGAACTCAGTGGTGAAAGTCTTCTTGATTTCACTGAGGTGAAGATTTTGCCTCTAATGTTTACGTTAAAGATTGAAACTGGTCTTGCAAGAAAGCCTGTTAACCAGTGAACAGAATTTACTCCAGGGTATTACTTCATAAATTTTCTTAATGCATATTTTCTTGTATTTTATCATAAACTTTGTATAAAATTGTGAACATTTTAAATAAAATATTTCCATGTGTTAAAATGTTACATTTCTATCACAGTTTACAATAAAGACCAAATGAAAAGAAAAAAAGGCCTCAGCTGTAAAACCTAGTTATTATTAAATGCGTCGTATTTTGGGAAGTTGCTCCTTTTTTTTTCTTTTTTTATTAGAGCCAAGTGTTAGTTAAAATAAAAGCACAAAGATTGGAAAAAAAATTCAAACGTCAAGCTACGGTGAGGAAAGTACTGACCTGCCGTTGCGCAAGTGCTTTCATACTTCTGTTTGTCCACATTGACTGCCTTCTTAAAAAAACCACAAGGGTGTTTTGACTTAAATGAAATTCAAATATAAAGTCAAATAAAAAAAACCTTGAATGGCTTTGTAGTTCTGATGTATCTTAGAAGGTATTGGATGCAAACCCTTTTTTGTCATACTGTGCCTGTTAATAAATAGGGCTATTCATTTTTTGTATTTACATCTTTGTCCCAAAATAACCAATGTGTTGAAACTCCAAGGGTCCGTCAGTTCAGACCTCAGGACAGACCCGAGCGTGTGTCTGATTTTCAGGGCTCAGTGTCGAGTGTATTTTGTGGTTATCCATAATCTCTGATCTCATTTATTGGCTTGTTGTACAGATACTCCCTCAAAAGCTGTCACTGTTCTATGACAGGTGAAAATGAAAAAAAAGTACTGGCTGAATTTTTGAGAGTCGCCGTCCTGGAGGTGGCCAAAAAACGTGTGGATATGGCACTTCAGGACATGGTTTCACAGGCGTGGTGGTGTTGGGTTGGCGGTTGGACTTCATGATCTTAGAGGTCGTTTCCAACCTTGATGGTTCTGTGGTGAGCTGGGAAGTCCCACTGGGTGCTGCCGGCGGTTACTGGGGCAGCCCTCCGGCAGCGCCACTGGCAGCGCGGACCAGCTGGTACGGCCGGGGGGTTTCCGGAGTCATTCCGGACCCGAAGGTGTCCCAGCAGAGGGAACGGGACAAGCCCCTGGGGGTGACGGGCTGAGGCACAGAGCAGATGCGGGGTGTGGGAGCTGGCTCCCACCCGGGTCTGCCCAGCGCAGAGCTCCTGGCGGGCTGCACCCTCGGCCCCCGCTCTCCCTGCACACAGAAGCCCACCATCGTGCCTGCCTTCTTCTCGTACACGCCATCTTAGGCCACGCAACTTCTTCTTAGGCTGTGCAAGACCCTCTCCAGTGACTGCTTTTGTGACAGCTGGCCCCGATTATCTGTGCCTGCTCCCGCCTCCCCAGACCCCGAGTTTATTTTCACTCCACCCCGTCTCCTCCTCTCCTCACTCCTACACAGGGCACCCAGCTGACCAAGCCGCGTGTTCCTCCACCCCGGCAATGTGACGAGGAGGTGGGAGCCCGCCGATTCCCACTGACTGTCGTCAGCTGGCGCTGCAGTTACAGCGTGCTCTGCAACGCCAACGTCGCTGCTCCTCGGTGGTGGGGTATTTTACGCATCAACCCGCACAGAGCAGGGCTGGTCTGTCCGGCGCCGAACCCGTTTCGGAAACGGCCACGGTGACGCACTGCAGTCAGTCTGATGATGCGTGCGATGCCATTCCCATAAGCAACTGACATACTGCATTGGTAAATACATCATTTATTTTTTTTTTCAAGAAAGCAACATCAGCTCGTGATTTCCAGGTACAAACTTCACAATACCAACATCAATCTTAAAATATTATATAATAAAATTTACATCGATATGTAAAAAGCTGCAAGCTAATGTTTCAAAAAGTCATTGTCTGAGTGGTAAGTACATTGGGGTGGGGGGAAATCACTCTGAATGAAACGTACAAACTCATTTTTAAAACGCCCTGGATCTTCCAACGGTACAGTTAAACATAAGCGTTCTTGTCAAAGGGCTTTGGCGGGGTTTTGTCTGGGACGCTGTTGTGGACCTTTGCACGAGAAGACATCACAGATGCGGCTCCATTATATGCATACCCCCTCCTGAAAAGGAAAGAGAATCAACCATTTGCAGCTCGCCCCACAGACAGGTAACCTCTCTGTACCCACGCACGACAGCAATATAAAACTAGAAGAACTGCACAAGAACGTACCTATGAATTCCAGGGGAAGGGGCAGGGGGGGACCTTCCTTGCCTCTGTGGTCTCATTCCGGTTTGACACTTCCCCTCCTGCACCGCTCTTTGCAATTCACTTCTATATCACAGAATCATAGAACGCTTTGGCTTGGAAGGCACCTTTAGAGGTCATCTAGCCCAGCCGCCCTGCCATAAGCAGGGACATCTTCAACTAGACCAGCTTGCTCAGAGCCCCGTTCAACCTGGCCTTGAATGCTTCCAGGGATGGAGCATCCACAGCTTCTCTGGGCAACCTGTGCCAGAGTTTCACCACCCTTGTAAATTAGCTTCTAGGACGATCTGTTCCATGCAGAAACTCCTACACCTTGTTCACAGCCAAGTAAATTAGGGTCAAATCGTTAAATATTTAGGCTGTGGCAGATCCTAGGTGAACAGTTACTCCCTCCAGCTGTGCCTCTTCATCATCGCCCCTCTTCTGCTGGTGGAGGTCCCACTGCCGCCACCACTGTCTTTCACCTCTCTCACTTTTCATCTGATGATTTGTGATTAAATAAAATTGTCTATTCACATCTATAAGGTGACCTGATCAATTTTCCTACATCAGTGAATGCATTTTTTCCAGCCATAGTAGGTTTACCGAGTATATGGAACACAAGTATTAGTTCCGAGTCAACAACTTTTCTTAATTACATTATCGATGGATAGAGCATTATCCTTAAATCCCGCTATTCCCTTTCATCCACACAATCGTTTTCTGAACTTCACTACAAAGTGTTTTGGAAAAGCAGCCAAGCCACATACATCTAGCAGGTACAAATGCACTAGGACTGCGTTCTTTCAGCAAGTACAACTCGTGTTTTACCTTGGAGAATGACTGCTTTCAGCGATTGAGAAGCAGAATATAGTGCCACCAATTATGCAGAGGGACGCTCCAGCCCATCCAATGAACAAAGCTGCTCCTAATTCATACCTACAGGAAGTTAATAAATGGGTTTCACAAAAGAGAACATGGATTTAACAAGGGGTTTTTTTCCGCATAAAAGAACCACAATGTTTTTTTCCTGAATAACTTTCTGTTGACATGCAGGTTGTTCATCACAAAATCTCACCCACGTTCTTTTCATCATTTCCCCTTTCACTCGGGAAGCAAACTCTGTCCCCACAGTACTGCTGGGCAACGCTCATCCCCCCGCGCAGCCGGCCGGGGTGCCTGGCTCTCCCACATCTCCTCCTGGACTGCTCAGCTGCGGGGTTACAGGACCCTTCGGCCCGTTCACAGCGCGTGGCTCCTGTCCCCTTGGACCATTTCAGTTTCGTTCCCGGTGGCTCCCAAACTGGACCAGGGCTTTCTCTGAGCAGGCGACCAGAGCTGCTGTCTACAACCCTCCTCAACCCTCCCCTCTGGGTCTTGGGAGCTCTCCCCTTCCCCATCCCCACTCCGGTCTGCTTAAAACATCAAGTTTTTGTACATACCTATAACATGCATATACACACAGGGGGGCACAGAATCACAGAATGGTAGGGGTTGGAAGGGACCTCTGTGGGTCATCTAGTCCAACCCTCCTGCCGAAGCAGGGTCACCTACAGCAGGCTGCACAGGACCTTGTCCAGGCGGGTCTTGAACATCTCCAGAGAAGGAAGGAGACTCCACAACCTCCCTGGGCAGCCTGTTCCAGTGCTCCATCACCCTCAGAGAGAAGAAATTCTTCCTCATGTTCAGACGGAACTTCCTGTGCCTCAGTTTGTGCCCATTACCCCTTGTCCTGTCGCTGGGCACGACTGAAAAGAGTCTGGCCCCATCCTCCTGACACCCACCCATAAGATATTTGTAAGCATTTATTAGGTCCCCTCTCAGCCTTCCCTTCTTCAGGCTGAACACGTGCACATACAGCTGTGCACACACGCACGCACAAGCAGACAGACACGTGTGCACGCCTGTGCCAGCAACTTTCTGCTCCTCTGGTCCCTGGGGCCGGATTCAGGCTGGAAGGCGCCGCTTCCCTCCGAGCCCTCGGGCACGGCTCCAGGTCACTCGCTGCAGTCCCCTCTGCCACCCAGGCAGCCACCATTTGTTTGCAGCCAGCAACTGCTCAGTCCGGCTCCGAGAGGAGATGGTGCTGCTCTAGGAGGACTCTCACACGAGGGGAAGTCCCAGTTTCTAAAGCTACAGCAGTAAATGAAGGAAAAGAAGGGCATAGGGAAGAGATTCTTTTCCTCCTCCTGCTCGAGCTCAGTAGCCATAACCTGAGCTCTGGAGCTTCAAGATGAGTGGCAAGCCACGGGTGCCACTTATCTTCTCCCTTCTCCAGCTCTTTGCCTGAGGTGCCGCTCTTTAAAAACACTGTCAAGATGACCCGCATGAGACCGCAGGCCCGACAGTCTCCGGAGTCTCACATTCCTCACAGAATCATAGGATGGTAGGGGTTGGAAGGGATCTCTGTGGGTCATCTAGTCCAACCCCCCTGCCGAAGCACGGTCACCTACAGCAGGCTGCACAGGACCTTGTCCAGGTAGGTCTTGAATATCTCCAGAGAAGGAGACTCCCCAACCTCCCTGGGCAGCCTGTTCCAGTGCTCCGTCACCCTCAGAGTGAGGAAGTTCTTCCTCATGTTCAGACGGAACTTCCTAGGCTTCAGTTTAATCCTATGACTCAGTTCCTATGCTTCAGCTTTCAGTTCCTTCACTATCAGGACAGACCATGTGTCTCCTGCTCCTTCTTCCCAGCTTCAGTTCCTCCCTGAGGAAACCTTTATCTCCTCCTGACTCTGGGGATCCTACATTGAAGACGCAGGCCCCTGTCCCCCATCCAGCCGCAGCCATCAGTCAGGTGGCCGTGCTGCTCCAGCCTTTGCCAGTAAGTTTATTTACTGTAAGCTCTGGTGAGGCAGCCGAACAAAAGCCTCTGCTTGACAGCCTGCCCGTGCAACTGCAAGACTCTGCAACTGGTTCCACATGAACGGATCCTAATTTAACATTAGCTGAATTACATACCTGGAAACACCTCTCATCTGTTCCACCAAACTCGTCCTTACAAAGATGGCACTCAAAAATTGCCAGTGAGCCTGGGCACCCAGAAAATGATACAGCAACTTCTATAGGACACAAGGGTGCAAACACTGGCTGGAGAACAAAGAAAGACTCGCTTTTTCATGTTTTCTTGAGATTCCACCCAGAGGTAAAGCACAGATTTTAAAAAAAAAAAAAAAAAAAGAAAAAAAAGTCATACAGGGAGAAAAAGCCACACTTAGGATATCAGGGTTAGATGCTACAGATCATATAGTCCGTATAGGTCCATAGGTTCAGTCACTCCTGACTCGGGGACTTCTTGCCAAACAGAGATGGAGCCATTAGAGCTCAGAGGTAGGACATCGGTGAAGGCTTGCAGCTGACTTATAGCCCCACTAGTCCCCTAACTTCTAGGCTTCTCTTTCATTTTCCGTTCACATCCTAAGCAGAGCTCTTATTTATCATCCCTTGCTAAAAAAGGACCAGATCCCCCAAAATGTTCTCCATACCCGGTGCAGGACTCAGGCACCCAACCCCCAAATTAAACTGCTGGAAACCATAGCTCAGCCTCCTTTCACCCCAGAAAACTCTGCACCCAGTGCTGTTTGACTTCAAAATCTGCCAAACACGTAAAGCTTTAATTTTAACTCACATTTCCAACCACGCACTACCATTTTCACAGGACTCGAGCAGATTTCTGGCTGTTCAAGCACTGGGGGTTCTCTGATTAGAAGCAGATATCTACATCAGAGCTCACCGCCTAGGAGCCTGTTATAGCCAACGCGCAAGAAATACAAAGTGCACTTCTAAAACACCCTCGAGGCACCTCTTGTAACGCGCTGTGAAGGCAGATCAGAGTGACCAGCTCAGGCGTGAGGTGAGGCACAGCCTGGGGATGCCTCCATCCCCGTGGGTACTCCCAGGGCACACCAAAGGCACGGGGTTCGGGGTTAGGCTCCCCACAAAGGTCACAGAATCACAGAATCACAGAATAGTAGGGGTTGGAAGGGACCTCTGTGGGTCATCTAGTCCAACCCCCCTGCCGAAGCAGGGTCACCTACAGCAGGCTGCACAGGACCTTGTCCAGGCAGGTCTTGAATATCTCCAGATAGGGAGACTCCACAATCTCCCTGGGCAGCCTGTTCCAGTGCTCCGTCACCCTCAGAGGGAAGAAGTTCTTCCTCATGTTCAGACGGAACTTCCTGTGCCTCAGTTTGTGCCCATTGCCCCTTGTCCTGTCGCTGGGCACCACTGAAAAGAGCTTGGCCCCATCCTCCTGACACCCACCCTTCAGCACAGACCAACGCGGTGTGGGAGAATGCGGCTGGGCCAAGACCCAGGAACAACTCACTCGCCACGACCATTTGCCTAGAAAGCGGGAAACACAAGTTTGTTTCCACATTTTCCATCTGATGAGGTTAAATGGTTGGCCAGAGGCTAACGTGAGAGAGATACAGAGACCAGCTGCCGTCTCCCCTCCTGAAGCTCTTCAGTTGTACAGAAATCAAGATTACATTGGGTTTAATTGGATAGAAAAGGCTTACCTGACTGTTGCCTGATAATTGGGAAAGGAGATATGGGGTCCAGCCTTTGTTCTTGGGACTGGTTGTACTTTTTAAACAACATTTTTTTATAACATTTATGAACATATTGTAAGTATGGACCCTTTCTGGGTGACTGCCACACCACTAGGTGAATGAGTTGCAGTGCTGGCCTAATTAATCTTTCCTCCACATCCTTAAACAGATAAATCTTTCTGATTTACACTGATGTTTATGAGCCAAACTTCAAATTTTCCATTGCGTAACAACCTGCTATGGCTCCCTGCATTTTATCCAATCTCTTTTCAGCATCTAAGAGGCCAGCCTTAACCTCCCATCAAAATCTAGTGTGTAAAAAACCCTTAGCATATAAAAAAACCCTTACACACATTGGTACCTCCAGAAAAAGACAGAAAAAAAAGAGGAGATACGCTTTTTTAGAAGAAATTTCTGCACTTGCTGTTTTTTCCCTTCCCTCTTTCTCATTAAAATCGTTGCAGAGTGCAATCGAGCACTCTTCTGCTCTTACAATTCTCGGTTGCAAGACCCAAAGCAGCCGCTCTCCAGAGTCTGTGGCTGCATATCCACAGTCCCCAGTCGGTGAGAGATCGCTTGGAGATCGCTGGCAGCTCAGGGGGGAGCGGGGCACTGACGAAGAGGCGTAGAGGCGGTGACCGCTGAGGACGACGAGAACACAGCTGCCAAGAACTGAAAGCCACCTTCAACTGTGCTAACCAAGCAGGCTAAAAGCAGATTTTGTGCTGTAATCCAGGGGGGCAGAAATCAGTGAAAGAAAGCAAGCACAATATCAGTATAGCAGAAAAATATTCTAGTTGCTACATACATTAGGACCATGAAGTGAACTTCCAAGCAAACCAGCGGAAGCTTCACCAGGTGACTGGATGTCAGCATCATATGTAAAGGACACAGCTACGCACCTACCGAATCAGCGCAGCTACCCAAGGGAAATACACATTTTCAATGTCTAATTCTTACGATCCTTGGAAAATGAAAAATAGATTCAAACCTAAGAGCAGGACAGCGGAAAGAGGGCCTGTGTGAAGCATGCACAACCCATTCAGAAACAAGAAAGCTGAAGCGAAACAATTCTCTGTAAAAGAGAACGCGACGTCAGTCAGAGGATTTGGATAAACTAACCCCATTCATCAGTAAGAATGATCATGATTATGGAGTTCAAACTGTGGCAAGGGACAAAAAGGATAATGACTATGAGGGTTTTTTTCTAATCAAAAGTAGGAAAGTGACAAAACAGTTTCCTAAAAGAAGCTGTGGAAGCAACGTTAGCAAGACAGCAAAACAGAAGCACAGAGAACTGGCTGACGTAGTTGCCAAGCCACTCTCCATGATATTTGAAAAGTCATGGCAGTTAGGGGAAGTCCCCGGTGACTGGAAGAAGGGAAATATTGTGCCTCTTCTCAAAAAGGGTAGGAAGGAGGACCCTGGGAACTACCGACCTGTCAGCCTCACCTCTGTGCCTGGGAAGATCATGGAACAGATCCTCCTAGAAGATATGCTAAGGCACATGGAGGCCAGGGAGGTGATTCGAGACAACCAGCATGGCTTCACCAAGGGCAAGTCCTGCCTCACCAACCTAGTGGCTTTCTATGATGGTGTAACAACAAGAGTGGACAAGGGAAAACCAATGGACATCATCTATCTGGATTTTTGTAAAGCCTTTGACACGGTCCCCCACAACATCCTGCTCTCTAAACTGGAGAGCCATGGATTTGATGGGTGGACTGTTTGGTAGATAAGGAATTGGTTGGATGGTCGCAGCCAAAGGGTAGTGGTCAATGGCTCGATGTCCGCATGGAGACCAGTAACGAGTGGAGTCCCTCAGGGGTCCGTACTGGGACCGGTGCTGTTCAATATATTTATCAATGACATGGACAGCGACATCGAGTGTACCCTCAGCAAGTTTGCAGATGACACCAAGCTGAGTGGTACGGTCGAGACACCAGAAGGACGGGATGCCATCCAGAGGGATCTGGACAAGCTGGAGAGGTGGGCCTGTGTGAACCTCATGAGGTTCAACAAGGCCAAGTGCAAGGTCCTACACCTGGGTCAGGGTAATCCCCTGTATCAATACAGGCTGGGGGATGAAAGGATCGAGAGCAGCTCTGCTGAGAGGGACTTGGGGGTACTGACAGACGAAAGGCTGGACATGAGCCGGCAATGTGCGCTGGCAGCCCAGAGGGCCAACCGCATCCTGGGCTGCATCAAGAGAAGTGTGGCCAGCAGGTCGAGAGAGGTGATTCTGCCCCTTCTACTCTGCTCTGGTGAGACCTCACCTGGAGTCCTGCGTTCAGCTCTGGAGCCCTCAGCACAAGAAGGACATGGAACTGTTGGAGCGGGTCCAAAGGAGGGCTACAAAAATGATCCGAGGGCTGGAGCACCTCTCCTGTGAGGACAGGCTGAGAGAGTTGGGCTTGTTCAGCCTGGAGAAGAGAAGGCTGCAGGGAGACCTGATTGCAGCCTTTCAGTACTTAAAGGGAGCCTATAGCAAAGATGGGGACAATCTTTTTAGTAGAGACAGCAGTGACAGGATGAGGGGTAATGGTTTTAAACTAAAACAGGGTAGGTTTAGGCTGGATATAAGGAAGAAATTCTTTACAATGAGGGTGGTGAAACACTGGAACGGGTTGCCCAGAGAGGTAGTGGAGGCTCCATCCCTGGAAACATTCAAGACCAGGTTGGACAGGGCTCTGAGCAACCTGGTCTAGTTAGCGGTGTCCCTGCTCGCTGCGGGGGGGTTGGACTAGATGACCCCCTTCCAACCCAAAACTTTCTATGATTCTATGATTTTCCCCTGTTCCAGGTGTCTGAAGACAAAACAAATCCATCTGGGCTGTAATCACCACGGCGCCCTGTACTGTCCCCAAGACTCCGCGCGTTACGACGTAGGGTCAAGCAGTTCCTCTGGAGCTGTTTCAAACTGGCAATGCAAACTATCGCGTCAGGACATAAAGTCCAGCCTAAGATTTCTTTCCAAGCAAGGCAGGTTTTAGGGTGTCCCCGTGGTGCCTGTCGTTCCTCAGTTAGCTACGTAATTCAAACCCAAGAGTCTTGTGGGCAACAGCCTGAGGCAGGTCCCCGATTCCTCCTGCACCCACACAGAGTCAGGGTGCCTCTCTCAAATGCAGACGGCTGGAGGGCAATTCTGATGGCTGAGATGATGCTCACCATCTCGTGTTGTCTCTTTTCCACTAACAGTATCCCAGGCCTGTCTCTGACACCACCGGAATAACTTCGGGAGAGAAATGTGCCGTAAAAGGCGCAAGGCTGAAACCCAGAGCAGCACCCTCTCTCAGGGCAGAGCCGATGCCAGATCTCCACAGCACACCAGCAACACCTCTGCCATGCACACCAAAGCAAGAGTTCACAGACGGCAACGACATGCATTCCTCCGACGTATTTTACATTGCTTGAAAGAGAAAGGGGTCGAATGCCGCCATGAGCTTAGTCTGGCGCAAGGTCGTTGCATAAGCTACACACACCGTGCGCAACTCAGATTGCAATTTCTGGTTTTCCTCTCTGCCTTTATCTTCGCAGTCGTGATTACGTGTGCCCACAGCTCAGCTATGCTGGTTGTTCAGGAAAAATGTAATTTCTGCAGAGGATGTTTCGCTACCTTTATTTTCGTATTCAAACTGGATTGCTCATTCCCTCACAGCAAAACCCCGCTGTGACGCCTGCTTGCTCTTTTGCAGCAGAAAAGCGTAGGAATACAGCGTAGGAAAGGGACTTCTGGCAACAACCATGGTATTTTTCACTAGGAACAGTAAGCCTGATGAATAATTAACTTCTGGCTATACAGCCAGGCTCCATTTTCTTCACAGCACCTCACATCTTTGTTTCTCTCGGAGGCCTTTTGATCCTGTCCTCACCATATCAAACCACCAGAAACTATATCAGAATTATGGAGGAAACTAATATGAACTTATTTTCAAGTCAGGAGAAGCAGTGCCAGTCCTACCGCAAACGTGGATCCAGTTAGTGTTATTTATTCAGACTATTTTGTTTCTATCAAGGAGAAGCGGAAAGCCTCAGGGTTCCTTACCGAGCTCTTATTGTGTCTCAGGGAAATGGATACCCAATGCTTGACATATCCTGGAATCTCCACCAAGAAAACTTTGAAATCCTTGTCTTTCAAGACAACTTTACATTATGTTAAGAAGCCAAAACAGGGAAGTCTACGATGCTATAACCAACAGCTAACATTTTCAGACTTGGCAGTTCAGACGCAAATCCAAAAGCTGAGCACTGGTTCGTGAATTGCCGCCTTTGCAGGTCCTGAGAACTTGCACAGCTTTAAAGGGAGTCTTCAGGGATGCTCGTTATTTCTGGTACGGATCCTGCGATTCTATAAACGCTCCCTTAAATCTGATTACAAGTATACCCAAAGCAGTTACGTTAGGGCGTATAAGATTGCGGGTTACGATAAGGTTTATGATCCAAATTTCAGTCATCTGGATTTGAAAACCTGTCACCAAAAAGTCCACAGAGCCTGCAGAAACCCCTCTTGAAGATGGGTCAAGACTGCATGGCGCTCGACACCCTTATGGAAACCACCTTCTGTCAAAAGCTGAAGGAAATCACGTTCTTCCTTTCCTACCGAGCGCTGCTGTGCCCAGTGAGCGCCTCGGTCTTGCGCAATCCTTCAGCTGCACCTCCGACACACACGCCAGCTTCGCTCCTGCTCAACCCCATCTGCTCTGCGGCAAGCGGGGCAGAACCCGGCGATAAGCCCCGGGCACAAAGATGACAGGGCACTCGCTGTATGGGGAGGCATTCCTTCATTAAATTACAGCGCACGGCGACTCCAGCTGGAAAATACGATCAAATAAAACTGCAGCCCACTCTCCTCCTCTTCCCAAGAGGAGAAGCGCCTGCTCTCTGTCTAAACGCGTTCTGGCGCACAGTATGAAACTTAAGGCGTACTTCTTTGAAAGATGTAGGTGTATAGGAAAGTACTTACTTTTGTGCAACATAAGAAGGATCAAAGAACTCAGACGTAATCCTGTTTGCATACAGGGAACAACTAGTCATAGAGCACAACCCTGAAAAGCATAAGACAAACCATTCAGTGGAGCCAGCAGAAGAGCTTTGGGCCTGACCCTGCAGCCACTGCAGTCACGGAGAACTGGGCGCGGATCTCTGCGGGAAAAAAGCAGCCCTGGTATGACTTCAAACACCCAGACTTAGAGAAATAAGGCATATTTACCAGAAAGTATGAAAATCAGTCCAGCTAAACAAGCAATTTTTGCTTTAGCCTGATCGGAGCCTCCGATTTTCGTACACTTCATCCCAACCAGTCCAAAAATGGCCCCGAAGAAGCCCAGGCAGACGGCGGAGATCATCAGTCCTCTGCAGGCCTGGAGGTAACCTGCGGTGAGAAAGAGTAAAGGCCAATGTGAGAACTGGGACCACAGCGCGTTTCACCGTAGCTCCCCTCCCTCTGCGCAGCGTTAGGCGTTCGCTACCGTGGCTGGAGTGATGTCACCTTATCGTCGGTCGCATATCGTCCCGGCTGATGTACACCCTTCGCAGGGCACCATCACCTGGGCTTCGCTCGTAAGAAGCACACTCTGGCACTCAGGGCGGCGAAAAACAATCCCGTGCGATCTTATACAGCTGAATAACCGTCACAAGATGTTCTTCTTCCCAACCCACTGTTACATCTCATTTAAACTGAAAATGTACTTCCGCTGTTAGGGCATTCGTTCTTTTCGCTTTGATCTCTGGTGGGTGGAAACACTGAGAGCTAAACCACATTTTCATTGCCTGTTATACCAAATTTTACTTAGTAACAAATAAACAAACGAAAAAACCCCAACCCTGCATGAAAGTCTTTAATATGTAGAAAATTAATATATTAAAACGGGAACTAGAGGACATCTAACGAAAACAGAAGGCAGCAGACTCAAAAGCGCGCTCCTTGATATAACGAAGTTGTGGAACTCCTTCCCTCAGGATGAGTGGATGCTAAAGGTTTACAGGGATCCAAAAGGAGATGGGATACGTTCATTAAAGAGCAATCTGTGTCCGGCTGGCAGGTCCTTCAGCTGCAGATGGCTACCACTGATGCTTGGCCGCCTTCTGTTCTCCTTCAGTGCCACCCGCCTTGGCTGCTTCTGGAGGCACACCAGCTCCAGCACGACCGCTCTGCGTTTGAACAATGCTTTAAAAAACCCACAGTGACTCACAGCTTTGTGCCACAAGCAGCACACAAGAAGCGATTCGCAGCACGTGACGCCCCGGTTCATCAGCCCCACTGAACCGCGGGGCTGCGCCGCACGTCTGCGGACGCAACCTGCTGCCGTTCATCTGCATCTCTTGTCATGCACACAGACCTCTCTCCCTCGCAGCGTGCTTCTGTCGCCCACCCGCCAAAGAAACGCAACAGTCACGGAAACAAGTGTAACTGTCACACGACTCGTGTGCTGGAAGGTGAGAGAGAGTCCTTTGTGCCCGCTGAAGTGGCTGTCGTTGTAATTAGGTGTGTTGAGCCTGAACGGTACGGTAGACTCCTGCGGTGGGAGGATGAGCCGCCCTCTGGAGAAACCTCCTTTTCTCCAGTCATGACAAACGAAGTGGAGACCCTCAGGAAACTCACAGGGAACAGCTCGACTGCAGTTCCCCAAAATCACGCGAGATGCCCACCTTTCCCATCCAGTCAGGCAGGGTAAAACATCCTCAACAGTGACACAAAACCTTACTCCCAACAGGTTCAGTCCAAACTCGGGTGACAGGCACACCTCTGCTTTTGAGTCAGATCCTCTGCTCTTACTCCTTTATCTTCGCTCGGGCAAAGCCCAAGGGATGTCAGCAGGAAAAGGGCTTCAAGAAGAGTTCAAAAGGTGCTTCCTCGTTTACAGAGGGCAAGACTGAAGAAAGCAGTCTTGCTTTGTTGATTTTTGCTGCAGGCGTGGAAAAGTTGACTTCTACTACTTTCGGTGGCGTGTGACGTATTTCTGGTAGCACGCAGGTAAAGTGGGAGATGAAGACCGGCAAGGCAGCTATTATTTTTGACAGGTCCAATTTATTGACACTGTTAGCAGCTAATTGACACATTAAAGTGCTGAACCATGAACATATTTACCCAGAGGTCCTCTAAACCTTTATTTATGTCTGAACCTCCTAGGAGAAACAGTAAATATTCACCCCAACCAAAATAACCAGCATATGCCAGGAACCACACGGCTGAAATTCAGCTGTTCCTGAAGGTCAATACACAGTTTTAGAATAGGCAGAGGGTAGGGAGACAGCAAGAAATAATTAACTCACTCACCCAGAAATCATTTTCAATTATAAACAGCATGAGCTGGAAGACTGCTCAGTTCTGCTGAATGAATAACCTTCCTCACTAAATATTACACCGAATTGGGCAGGCTGGCCACAGCGGGGCTTGTTTCAGTTTGCCACAGCAACCATCCAACTGGCACACATTTTTGAAACAAAATACATGAAAAAAAATCGACAATCTACGCCAGCAGCGTAGAAGAGCAGAAGACTCTTAGTCCCACTAGGCTGACTGGAGCATTAGGTAGTGTGAAAGGGTGAAATCGACCTCTTCACCAAATCCAGCCTCCTATTGCTTGGACCCTACGTTAAAAACCATGTGTAGCATTTGGCTGTAAGAGTAATCAAACTTCTTCTTTGCTTCCTAGAAAGCAAGGACATTACATTGCTTACCAAGGCTTATGATGCAGAGAAGCGTAAGGGGGAGCTGCCTATTTGCTCACACTCCTCCACTCCAGACCTAAGGCGGTTCCCTTCCCAAACACTTCTTGTCCGTATTTGCACCAGCTCCTGGGGGAAGCTTGCCATGCACACGCTGACCACCCAAACGAAGCTCCCGAGCACCAATGTTTTAAGCAGACAAGCAGACAAACACGCATTACTCACAAAGTCATGTTCAGCAGCATTCCAAGAGAAACCTATTTCAAGGTGCTTTTTTTTTTTTTAAACAAATGTGTTTTGTCTTGCATGCAAATTAACCTTGTTGGATCTTCATCTTTCTCCCCTCACTGCTCTCATGCTTGCCTCTCATGCTCACAAAGAGTTGGGAGGAATTCACCTATTCATATCAAACGAAACGCAGAAAAGAAATTGATGCAAAGTTCCGGGGACCGTCACCTTTCACAGTAAATGCCTCTGGTGGCATCTTGCAGTCCGCATCATGTGAAGTGTAAGAGGCTGCCTTACAGAAACAGCACAGATTCCTTCTAAAAGCACACACCCATTGCTTTCGTATGTTTTTTCTAAGCTCTAATACCCTCTTTTAGCTCCTAAGTAAGTTTTTGTGCAGCTCTGTTCTTGCAAAAGGTCATCAGATCCACCGCTGGAAACCCGGGAACTGATACGTCTTCTTCTGGGGAGGTGGTTTCACCGCTAAGTTTCCACCTACGACCAGCAGCGCACAAAAGTAAACCCAGAGTGACTGCAAGCCCTGGCGACAGCAAGGGCAGCTCTGCTCGCACACAGAACGTGAGGCTGAGCCCTTGACGAGGGCTGGCCTGGCTGATTTCTTGTACGGGAATGCAGAAAGGTGGAAGGGCATCGCATGCAACTGTCTCTGGTGGCTGCTCGCGTGGAGAGAGGGCCCGGAAGCCATCAGGGCTGCCCCACTGCCGTGCCACCCCACGGCAATCCGGGGGGCACGCTCTGAGCCCACTCCGTGACGCAAACCGAAACAAGGGGAAGGGGGGACAAGCTCTGGATACCTCCTGACCCAAACTACGACACTGCTTCTGAAGAAGGAAGGACTTCTCCTGCGCTCCACAGGAGTGCCCCACCAACCAGCACGGTGATGCCCCCATTTCTTACTCGCTCCTTTTGCCTCTGATCCTCTGGTGGACCTGAGCGGTTGCTCCGGACAAGTAAGTCTGGCAAAACTCAAGGGGTTTCTGATTTGAGAAAACCCCCATTTCCGTAGCAGAGGAACTGCTCTGCGAGGCAAATCCTCTCTGGCTCTGTGAGAAAGGAGTGGAGCGGAGCCACCCCTCAAACAAAACCAGTCCTAGTGATTTCCCAGTCCTGCCCCACCGTTTTGAGGAGAGCAACACGTCAGCCCTACAGACAGTATCTCGACAGGGTTCCTGTGCCTGCTCACACGCAGCTCAGGGAGACCGCGACGCCAGATCTGCCTGCTCTTGTGCCTTGCAAGTTCCCCGGCTGCGGACGGAGCGAGGCAGTGCCCACGCTCCCAGTCCCAGGGAACGGGATCCAGCTTGGCCACACCAGTCTGTGCAAAGGGGAAGGGAGAGGCGACCGGAGGGCCGAGGCAGACTCGGTTTCATGCTGACACGCAAACTCTTCCACGCTACGCCTGACGCACGGCACCCTCGAAGCGCGCTCCCGCACCAGGGAAGGGTTAAGGGGGAAAGGGGTCGTGCCCACCCACTGCCAGGAGGCAACGGGTCCCCAGCGGAGCCCGTCAGCATGAGGAGGGGGGTCTGGGCTAGGCTAGCTACCGAAAGCCCCTCTGACAGCAGCGGCAGCTGCCCCTCCGCCCCGTCTCAGCTTGCCCGGCCACTGCTGCAGGGTGACGTTACTCTGCCTGCAGCCTGCCTTCCATCCACGCTGTGCCTGGGTGCCAGGATCCGGCCTCGCAGCATCCGGAGGTGTCACTGAGCAGCACTGCAGGCGAGCTTCCCTCCACTGCTGGCAAGCTGTCTGGCCAGGACGACAGAATCACAGAATCACAGAATGGTAGGGGTTGGAAGGGACCTCTGTGGGTCATCTAGTCCAACCCCCCTGCCGAAGCAGGGTCACCTACAGCAGGCTGCACAGGACCTTGTCCAGGCGGGTCTTGAATATCTCCAGAGAAGGAGACTCCACAGCCTCCCTGGGCAGCCTGTTCCAGTGCTCCATCACCCTCAGAGGGAAGAAGTTCTTCCTCATGTTCAGACGGAACTTCCTGTGCTTCAGTTTGTACCCATTGCCCCTTGTCCTGTCGCTGGGCACCACTGAGAAGAGTCTGGCCCCATCCTCATCCTGGATGGGACAGGGCCCTTCCAGGCGTGAGCTTTGGAGTCACTTCTGTCCAAACCGAGTGGGTGCAGCAGGCGCCGCGGAAGCTCGTTCCCTGGGCAAGTGGATCGTGCTGCCCAGCGCACAAGGTTTCCCAGACCTGCGTTGGGAGGAAAGGGGTCCAGGACTTCGCTGCCGTCCTTCTTTTTGGAATCTTGAACATTCCCAATTCTGCACACTTCAGTAACTTCATTTTTCTTACTCTTGAAAACAGATTAACCCAGAACCAAAAGAACAGCTGAACAATAGATTCAGTGGATCCGAAAGGTTACGCGCCGGTGATCACTCCGTGCCCGCCTGCACACAGACCACAGCTCCCAGCCCAAGCCTGGAAACCACATTCTTGGCTGCTGCACTTGGCCATAGCGTGACTGACACCAGCGGAGGCCAGCCAGCTCTCCCACGCCTTCGGAGGAATCGCCAAACCCCTCGGCCACCGTGGGGCTGGGTCAGAAGAAGGCCTGGGGAACGGTACTTCTCCACCCGAGGGAAGCGTCCTGCGACAACGATGCTCAAGGGCTGCCTGTGCTGCCTTTTTCTTATCACGACCTCTTCCAGCCCTTTGTACCTATTGGTGGTGGGTTAAAGGCTTTCTGATGTCGGTATTAATCGGCCCCACGACAATATTAATCCCTGTTATCATATTAGTCTCTGTTAGTGATTTGATTAAAAGGCTTTCTTCCCCTTTTAAACGAACCTCTTGCACCAAAACCCGCTCTGAGACTCCCGTGCAAAGGGAGCGTCTGGCCCGACCACGGACAGGAGACCTGATTTTTTGGAAGCATCGAAGTCACCGGAACGTTGTACAGTTTATTTGTTAACGGCCACAAAACCTTGGAACAGGTGCCATCATTTTAAAAGCCTTTCCCCTCTTTCTCTGCAGCCCGTCCCGAGGCTGTCAACCCATGCCACCTGCGCCTTCCCTGCTCCCACCAGCCACCATCAGCCTGGGTTGATCAACGACAAGTTCAGACGCGAAGGCGTCCCGCGGCGACCCCGTTTCCCAGCGGGGCTTCCCAAAAGGGAAAAAACCTTTCCCCTCAAGCAGGGAAGCAAGGCGGCACCCGGGCAGGCTCCAGCGCCAGGCGACACGGCGAGACCCTCCGCTCCGCTCCGCGTCAGGGCGACCCTGCCCGCAAACGCCGCCGAGCCCCGCGCCGCTGCTGCCCGCCTCCGCGCCCCTCGCCGCCCCCAGCTCTCACGCTGCCATTGATCAACCAGGCAATTACAGCCGAGTTAATTACCGCCGAGCAACATAAAGAAAAAATGAAGCAAAGGAACGTGAATTAAAAGAAAACGACGCGGAGGCTCGTCCTTCCCCACCGACCAACCGGTGGCAAAACCATAAAGAAGAGGAATGTGACCACGGGCGGGAAAGAAACCGGCGAGAAAAATTCTCCCGCATTCCTCTTGTGTCAAACCCACACGCACCGGGGGGGGGGGGGGGGGGGGCAAAAAGGCAGAGACAGCGAGAAGCCCCCACGCACCAAAGACCACCTCGACGGGTGGGTTTTTTGGGGGAGGAACCCCACTCCCACGGGTGAGCCCATACGTCGCGGTGGTCCCCGCTCACCGCCGGCGGCCGGACCCTCTCCCCAGCCCTGGGGAGCCCCGCAGACCGGCGCGGGGAGGTGGGACGGGGGTCGTCGGGGGGGGGGGGGGGGGGAAGGGGAGGGGGGGGCCTGACCGTCCAGCGCCAGCATGGATGGGAAGTCCTTGCAGTTGGAGACGCCGGTGGAGTCGGTCACGCAGGTCTTCCAGAGGTTGGCCCAGAAGGTGGCGGTGGTGATGACCGTGCCGTCGATGGTGGACACCTTCCAGTAGTCGGTGGGCAGCGTGGAGGAGACGAGCACCCAGCCCGAGATGGTCAGCAGGAAGGCGATGATCTCGGCCGACGTGCTCGCCATGGGCCCGGCGGCGAGGCAAGCGGCCCGGGCGCGGCGGAGCCCCGAAGGCGGCGGCGGCGGCGGCGGCGGCGGGCGGGGCGGTGGCGGCGGCGGAGGCAGCGGCGGCCGCCCCGGGCCGCGCAGCCCAACCAGCAGCGGCAGCTCCCGGCCCCCCCGGGCCGCCCCCGCCCCCGGCGCCTCCCCGGGCTCCCGTCCCGGGGCGGGGGGGAGCGCGGCCCCCGGTGCAAAACAGACCCGAAACCAAACAAATAAACAGAGAAACCGCCAGGCGCCCCGCGATTGAGCTTTAGTTTCTCCTCCCCCGCCGGTGAGCGCTGCCGGGCGGGCGGGGGGGCAGCAAGCGGGCAGGCGCTTCCCGAGCGCTGCCTCGGCGGCTGCGGGTTCGCATCCCTCCCTGCGCGGAGACACCCCACCCCAAACCAGCCCTGCCGGGGGGGCAGCTCTGAGCGGTGCTTGCGTGCAGAAAAAGGGCAGATGTGGCCCTTCGGGACGTGGTGGTGTTGGGCTGGCGGTTGGGCTTGGTGATCCTGGAGGTCTGTTCCAACCGGGATGGTTCTGTGGTTCAGTGCTGGTAGCACACGGGTGTGCTGGCGGCATCCAGCGCTCGGCAGCCGTACGAGGAGGTCGGCTTTTGGAAATACGTGGCAAATTTTGGGGTTTTTTTAACTCTCTGAGTTTCAGCTGGCCCCCTGTTACTACCCGTCCGCGGGCGACACAGCTTTTAATAACTGCACGCTTGTGCAACGCGGGGTGATGAACCTGGGATTCTCCACTTCGGTCCGAGCGCGCCGGCATTCGGGCCCGCGGCTCCCAGGGGTGAAGTTCTTCACCGCGGCTTCGCTTGTTCGGAGCTGTTTACTTTCCACATCAGTAGCGTATTTGCCATTGATGTGGAAAGTACACTGCCGGTCTTTACTTTCCTCCTATTTATTTCAAAACTATTGTTACATTTTCTAAACCTTTTTGCCAGGCGGGCAATCACTGGAGGATAAGAAGCCACATTTACATCATTATTCTTACGGTGAACGCTCTTTGGTTTCGCCGTGTGGACACAAACCCGGATGTGATCACCTTATAGGCATTAAAAAAAAAAAAAATAAAGGGAAAAAAAAAAAATAAAGGTAAAAATTCCCCAGCGAGAGTGAGGTGTACGCTTGGACACCTGTCAGGGCTCAGTGGGAACAGGCTGTTTGTCAACGTGTTGATGCCCCAGCGCGGATAAAATGGGGTCCGCAGCTGCGTTTGCCGGTGCGGTGGCTCTCTGCCCGCTCGCTGCCTCCCCGGCACCCTCCGTCTCACAGGAGGCACACGCAGGGACCGGCAGGGAAGACGGAGACAGGAAAGCAGGCAGCAGGCTTGTCCAGACAGCAGCACCGGGCGTGGAGTGCGCTACGGCTCCTGTGCAGCCTCTGTGCCAAGATGTCCTCTCCTCGGGAGGGAAAAGAGAGGGAAAGGGTCTGGGTGTGGGTGAGCCACACGCTGCTACGGCAGCAGGCTGTCGCCAGACATCACTGTGGGACATAGAGAAGTGCTGCTGGGTCAAGGATTATGACCGCAGTGCTAAGTCTCATCTACATGACATTGCAATCCATTTATTGTAGGGGTATGGCAGCAGAAAGGAAAAAACAAAGTTTTTCTGAGTGTTTTCCCCCATCACAGCACTTTGAGGTCTTGCCGACTGGATTTCTTTTGGCGGTGGAAAGCTAGGTCAACCCAAGCAGCTGTCAGCTGGGATCTAATCCAGTCGGAGGTAGGAGACTGGAGTCCAAGTCTGGGTGAGCGCGTTTTCTTGACGCGGGGAGCGCACCAATTCCTTTGTTGATAACGCCGCTTTGGCCGGTGTAAAGCTTGTTGAATCCAGGGAATGGTGTCTGGGCAAATTTTGGCCAGGGCCCATCGGAAGTGTTCAGTGTGCTGCCACACTGTAACCAGGAGGCTGGAGCCAGTGTTGAGGGACAGGAGCCCAGCCTGGGGACTTCTAGGTCTGAGCCTGAGCCCCGGGGAAGAAGAGGAGGAGGATGAGAAGCTTCCTGACAAGCCCAGGCACCCCTTCCCAGAGGGGCTGTGGAAGGGGGTAGTCTGGGTGCGCAAGCCTGCTGAAGGTGGGTGACCCTGATGAACCTGCTAGGGGCTCTGGCTGTGATCTCCAACAGCCACTGTCTCAGACCATTCTGCTTTCACAGAGCTGAACATTGGCTGTGATGTGCAGTGTGGATCCATGTCTCTCTGACAGGCACCCATCTACCGCCAGGGACTTCAGAGGGAGCCCATGCAGGAGGCTTAGGACAGATAAAGTTCCACCTCAAACCCACTCTGCTTGTGAGCAAGGACCCTTCAAGCAGGGCCAACTTGTATGTTTGTTCTCTTGTAAACCACTTTTTATCCAGAATGATGTAGAGTGGCCTCAGACTGTATGAGAACCAGGCTTGCTTCAGGAAAAGGCTCCTCTTCTCTGCTCCCGGTACTGCTGTTTCTGGGGGCTTTTATGTTGCTAGTCCAGTTGTCACTGTCTTTCTCATCTGAAATCAAAGCAAGATGTTGAGCTTCTGATCTCATCTGTGGTGGTGACATCATGCATGGCTGAGCATTCACTCCAAGTTGAAGGGTAAGGGAAGTTGCAGGAGATACTCCTCCCCTGTGGCGTTTTATTTGTGTTGGCTGGGATCTGCATGGATTAGATGTTGGAAGACATTCATCTGTGAGGTTGCATCTGCCCCCTTATTAAGCTTACAGCTTCTCTCTCGTGTAACACCAAGTTCCTCCATCATGAGCTTAACTCACGCATCTTCCAGCTTCCAGTTTTCCAGAAAACAATGGTGCCTTTTCTCCCTGTTGCTGTGCTAGGAACTTGATATCCATGTGAAGACATGCCTATAGCTCCCTTCAACCTCTGTCTTCCTGCCACCATAGCTCTGGCTTTGGCTTTGCTTACTTGGCTTTCTTAGCTATTTTTAGCTTGTGTAGTAGAGCGAAAAACTTGGCCATTGCTTTGTTTCTTATTCCCATGTTTTGGGACAATCTATGACTGGGGAATTTTTTTGAAGTCCCTCAGACTGTTGTGAGACAGATTCCTGTTCTTTTCTGTACATAAATTGATCAGATCATTGCATTAACAGACTTTTGTGCTGTGTCATTTGAATGAGTGTGGATTTATCTGCTTGGACTGAGAAATAAAGGTGCTCACACCTTTTTGTGAGAAAACCAACCATTGTGGTTCATTTTTTGTAGCAAGTCTCATTGACTCTTGGGCATAAAAATGGCATTTGGGGTGGAATTATTAGTAAGTTGAAGATTTCAGTTGGAAGGGGCCTACAACAACCGTCTGTCCAACTGCCTGACCAGTTCAGGGCTGACCAAAAGTTAAAGCATGTTATTCAGGGCATTGTCCAAATGCCTGTTAAATGCTGACAGGCTTGGGGCATTGACCACCTCTCTAGGAAGCCTGCTCCAGTGTTTGACCACGCTCTCAGTAAAAAAATGCTTCCTAAGAGGTTGCCCGTCAGCTTCCTTCTCTCCAAACTAGACAAGCCCGAAGTCCTCAGCTGCTCCTCATAGGACGTTCCTTCCAGCCCTTCCAACAGCTTTGCTGTCCTCCCCTGGACACACTGAAGCACCTTAACATCGTTCTTAATTTGTGGGGCTCAGAACTGCACACACTACTCGAGGTGAGGCCGCACCGACGGTGAACACAGCGGGACAATCGCCTCTTTTGACGGGCTGGTTATGCTGTGTTTGATGCACCCCAGGATGGGGTTTGCCCTCTGTGCTGCCAGGACATGCTGCTGGCTCACGTTGAGCCTGCTGCCGACCAGCACCCCCCAGGTCCTTTCTGCAGGGCTGCTCTCCAGCCTTTCCTCTCCCCATTTATACTGGCACCCAGCATTACTCCATCCCAGATGCAGAATCTGGGATTTGAACTTGTTAAATTTCATCCCATTAATCATAGCCCGATGCTCCGATCTGTCTAGATCCCTCTACAAGACCTCTTGTCCCTCAAGAGAATCAATAGCACCTCCCGGTTTGATGTCATCAGCAAACTTGCTAATGGTGCGTTTAACTCTGGTATCCAGGTTGTTGACAAATATATTGAACAGCACTGGTGCTAGAATTGAACCCTGAGAGACACCGCTGGTTACTGGTCGCCAGTCAGATGTAGCCCCATTCACTACAACGGCGTGAGCTCTGCTCTTCAGCCAGTTCTTCACCCAGCACACCATGAACCCGCTCATCCCACAGCTGGACAACTTGTCCAGAAGGATGCTGTGAGGGACAGTATCAAAAGCCTTACTAAAATCCAGAAAAACTACACCCACCGCCTTCCCTTCATCTGCTGGTCAGGTGACCTTATCATGGAAGGATATCAAGTCAGTTAAACAGGACTTGCCCTTTGTGAACCCCTGTTGACGGTGCTTGATGGTTGCATCGTTCTTTAAATGCCTTTCAACAGTACCCAGTATGATCTTGTCCATATTTTTTCCAGGAACTGAGGTTAGACTCACAGGTCTGCAGTTTTCTGGGTCTTCCCTCACACCCTTCTTGTAAATTGGAATGACATTAGCTAGCTTCCAGTCGGCAGGGACCTCCCCAAACTCCCAAGATTTTTAAGCTACATGTACTTTACTAGTCAGAATGCAATATTATTCATTAGTTGGATTTTTAGAATGTACAAAAGTTTGTGATATTACCATGTACAGAAGAGCCCTTCAGAAACAGTTCTGCTCTCAAGTCTGAAATACAGGATATTATTTTAGCTGTTGCAGGATTAAAATCACAAGCAATCGTTATTGCTTTATAAGTCAAACACCGGATGACAACAGCGTTTGTTCTACAGCCAGGATAAGCAGGCTAGGGTCGTCATGCCTTTGTCCCGGAGTAATTTTTCTTGTAATTTTACCATGCATAGGTTGGGCAACTTGAGACACTTTCCTGGCTCTGCCGTGTTTTGATTTCCAGGGTGCCCAGAGCACTTGTGCAAAAGGAAAAAGCCCCAGCTTTATTTTTCTAAGGCTGAAGGACAACTTCCTTGTTTGCTAGGGTTTCCCTGAGAATTTGAATATTGAAAAGGTAAGGCAGGCATGTGGGGGGTATAGACAGCCTTGCAAGAGCATCATCCCCTGGGCAAGGTCAGGTCTGCTGTCAGTGATGGATCTGGGGAAAACACCCCAAACTGGCGTATGCGTTAGAGGAGATTAATACAGCTGTAAAAAATGAGGAGGCTTGCACGGCGTTCTGCATCGTGCAGAACAAAAAAGCGCCGCCTGAAAAATGAGCAACCAGACCCTCTGCTCCAAAGGAGAGCAGACAAAGGAATGTTTCTGTGCCGCCTAAAAAATAATCTGTCGGAGTGGGAACATCAGTTAATAATCACCAGTCCTTGCTGGGGTCGCTACCGTTGTTTTTCTGAAGATATCAGGAATGGAATTAAATGAAATTACTGCACGTCTTTTGTAAACTGCCAGGACAAGAAAGATTTTAAGCTCTGTAGTTTGTATATTATGTAACAAAAAGCAAAAAATTAATAGGAAGGGACAACCCAGAGTGTTTTTAAAGGAGTGAAAAAATTGCATTCCACGAGCCGGTAAACTTTCCCCTCTCCCATTCTATGCAGCATGTTCGGACATTACAGACTTTGTTTCTTGACACCAAGATGAATGCATTATTTCTTTTTTTTTTTTTTTCCAGCTCGACTTAATTTTGTTTGAAAAAAGCCTGTGTTTTTCCCTGAAAGTTTGTCATACAATGCTTTTAAAAATAGATATAACCTGTTTAACAAACTGAGCAGGAAATGTGAAGAGGTGCATCTCCCGCTTTACTGGAGGTGCATTCCACCTGGCCGACGGCACAGGTGCAGCTCTTGGCGTTCAGCAGCTGCCTCCAGATCTCCTGGAGTTTTGCTAAGCACAGGTGGGTCGCAGTGGAAAGGGGGGAAACTTTCAGACTGATTTTTAGAACACACGGCCCTATCTAATGCGATTTGAAAGCGTTTGCAAAATAAAAGAATGCTGTATCTATAGGAATTTAAAAAGATTTCATCGAGGTGGGAGGCAGATAAGCAAACGTCTTTCCACAGCAGCCGGTGTTTGGAAACGATCCTTGCAGTGAGCCGTGAAGATGAAGAGGTTGAGTCCAGACCGGTGGGCTGAGCTGAGGCCAGGGTTGACACCTTGGTGTCCCCGGAGCGGGAACGTTTCCCACCAAGTGCGTCCTCTGCCCCCGTGTGCCACAGCCCATCTCTGCCATTTCCTGAGCACTTGGTAGATCTGGGCACGAGGAGGACACTGTCATGTTTTACGGGCACCACGATAGCTCCCAGCTGGAGGACTCGGAGAAGCTGGAGCCGACCCTCTGGGAGGAGCGCAGCAACAGGACAAGGGACACGAGTTGGAACATGCGAAATTGTTCTAGATACTAGGATACTAAGAAAAATAGATATACAGATACTAAGAAAAAATTGTTTACCATGGGGATGGTCAAGCACTGAAAAAGGCTGCCCAGAGAGCCTGTGGGATCTGCCTCCTTGGAGGTGTTCGGGACTTAACTGGACATGGCCCTGAACAAGCTGATCTGATTAGACGTATTTTGGACTACATGACCTCTGGAGGTCCCCCCTAACCTGGATTATTCTATTATCCTGTGATTTTGTTGCCTCACTGAAGCCAGTAGAGTAGCACTGGGATGCATTAGGCTTATTATGGCTCCAAGTGGCACACCAGTGCGCTAAGGATTACATATTTAATGTTATGCTCAGAATACGATTGCAAGTGGTCCCTGCTACTGTGTTATTTAGCCCACATGCTGAAATCTTCTTTTCACAGATATATGTCTTTCACTTCATAACAGCGGTGATTTTAACTACTTTTCCAGTTGTTTACACATACGGAAATTTTTGCAATGGTCATCCACTGGTTTTTGAGGATGTGTCTGGATATGCAGCAGAAAACCCAAAGCGGGGAGCGTGGCATGGAGGCCTTTAACTCTGCCAGTGAAATACCATTCCCAAGACAGCAGAGCAGGGATGAGGAGAAGAAAGACTCTGCTGTAAAAGAGAGACTCATTTCCCAAGTAGATATGAGGAGCAAAGATGATAAGTGTGTGCTTCAGCTAAAGGGGGGTGGTAGCAACTGGGGGCAGTGGTGGAGGAGATGGCACGGTGGGAGGTGACTGGCGGGCACGGCAAAGGCTCTGGGGGAGGCACAAATCGTCCACAGGAGATCACGGGCGAGGGGTGGTAAGTTACACCATGCTTTTTGTACCTATCTCTGCTTAGGTACGGCCTAGTCCTCAACAGAAATTTGTCCCAGTTTCCAACTGGGAGGAAGAGGAGACAGGTGAAGGTGAGAGTTGGCTTTATGCCTTCCCTGCACTATCTCTACCTGCAAGGAAGCTCTTCCCCATGCCCTCCTCTGGTTCCTCTCCCCGATTCCCACCGCAGCCCGGTATTTGCTCAGAGGAGGATTATGTCACGAAGAGGGTGTTGTGGTTTACCATCTCCGGCCCCACTGTTTATCAAGCGCCAGTTGTCCCGGCCGGTGGCATAGAAAGATTTCATTTAACTGAGAGCATGAAAACCACAACCTGGAGCAAAGCAGCTTCTGTAGCGTGACTTAATCTGAGAGCAAACGGGCTGGGATCAAAAAAGGTCACGGTGACAAAGCGGAGTTAAAGGCTGACTTAGATCAACATGCTCAAGTAGCTGAGAAACAAAGAGAATAAGGAAATAATATGTGACCTTTTTTTTGATCAATACAGGTTCAAAGAATTGATAAGCTGAGGCTGATGTTAATGGGAATTCAATCGATCAGCAATACTGCTTCTTTTGATCCTGCTGGTTGGATTTTGTTTCTGAAGTGGAGTGTGTGTTTGAAACAGAAGTGAGAGCCAGACTGATTTGACAGCAGTGGGTAAAACCTTCCAGCGAAAGGGTGGGCTGCCTACAGAACCAGAAGCTCTTGGATAAAGAGGACAGATGTAAAATCAAATTTAAACTTGCTGAGCTTAAGGAACCACAAATAAAATGACAGTAATGAGATCTGAGGAGAGAAAAAACCTTAAAAACAGATGCCAATGGGAGTGTGCATGTGCTGGGGGACATGGCCAGGTTCCCCCTGTCTTCCCGTCCTCCAAGAGCACTGCCTCGTCAAAAATCAAATGGATCAGGTCTACTCAGAAGCTCTTTAGCGTACCAAGTGCTGCTTTGGCTCATTTGGTGTGCAGTTTGTGTGCAGCGTGGGGTCTTCCTATTCCTCAGCGCAGTGTCATGCCACCACGCTGACTCTCGAGAGAACACTCTGCCAGTGTCTACAGTAAATGAAGCGGTATATGACCCAGGAGAAAATTCCTTTGGGCTGCTTATTTTTGCCGGGTCACAGTCCAGAGTAGCCAATGAGACATTCGCCAAGGGCAGGACACAACGTGCTCTGCCTGTTGTGTTAATGCTTTCATGTTCCCAGACTGAAAATATTTCTCTGTCGTTACATCGCAGTAGTTCCACCTTGCCATTGCCCTTGTAAAGAAATAAAGCATTTTCCAGTGATAATAAAGGTTCAGGTATGCACTAGTCTTTTCTGTTTTCCTCTTGTTCAAGCGTCTTTTCTCGAATAACTCGCTGATTTCAGTGGATCGTTTAAATGTTTCTTTCAGCTTTTTAATTCTTTTTAGCTGCAAGCCAGGTGAAGAAGGGCAGAATCATTTTGAGAATTTAGCGTTAAAACTATGAAAGTCTTTTTTTCATGTCAGAAACGCATTTCAACTTTTAGAAAAGGAGAAATTCTGAAATAGTTTTGAGTGAAGTTCAGTTTGTAAGGAAGATTTGTAGCACTGACTGATGCCTCATGCACACAGTCAATGTTTCTGATTTTGGTGGTAAGGATTTTATGGAGATTTAAATATTGCACTGCACTTTTTTTCAGTAAGCAAAGTAGTAAAGTGGGAGAAAATTGGATAATGAAGCAATCTGTTTACTTTGTGCCAGCTCTGGGAAAAATTAGTTTCTTCCCCCCCCCCCCCCCCCCCTTCTTCCTGGTGTAGTTACCTTCTGTGTTACGTGTCGGTAGGAACCAGAAAACCTTTCAACAGCAAATCCATAAATTTCAGAGGTCTCCGTGTGACAAAATGATGGCTTTTGATTATAAATTGCTTGACAAATACCAACAAAATATAAATGCCAGCGGATGCTGAACAGTGAGGTTGGAGACACCGGTGACTGTTGTAGTGACTGCTCTCTTTTTTTTCTATGGGATGGTGCGCTATTGACAAAAACGACTTGCAGTGATGTCTGAGGATTGAGGGTTTCTTTGGAAAGGTGGCCCAGAGCAGGTTTTTTTATGTGGTATTCCGGGAAGTGTTAACTTTTCTGTGTACATACGGGAAAAACCTGATTTGGTAAGAGAGAGATAGGACATAACCCAGCATGCAAAAGCTACAGGTTTGCTACATCCATTAAAGAATCTGACACAAATGTTAAAATTCAGCTGGAGGAAGTGTTTATGCTGTTGCTGGAAGCACTGTCAACGCAAAATATTGGACTTTTGTATTACATGCAAAATATGATCATGCATGAAATTCAGTTCCCAGTCATAAATCCCACCCTACCCCCTCCTATTAAATACAGGGCATCTCTGGAAGATGTGCAGCTTTATGAGAGTAATTTCCTTGCCTGTAAAGGAAACCTAGAGGGACTGCCATAGGCGTAGGCACCAGCCTACAGATGGCCATGGGCAGGCTGGTCAGAGCCCTGTGAGCTGCGGTCCCGTGCCAGCCATTGTCCTCGCCAGGCTCTTTCCGGTGACACGTCACATGCCCCAAGCTGTGAAAATATTGATTTTGGGATCACATGCCTGAACCAGTTTCAGTTTTCCTCCGATTCCGAACAGGAGCTAACCTCAAGCTGGGATCCTTGTCAAGCCCGTGCAATGCCCTGAAGGTTGCTCCAAGCCCTTTGACTGTCTGCATGCAGGGTTTTTTACCCACCTCTGCCACAACTGTTTCCCAGCTCTGGCAGCACAGGCTCCAGTGATAATTTTAAAAAATCATAGAATGATAGAATGCTTTGGGTTGGAAGGGACCTTTACAGGTCATCTAGCCCAACTCCCCTGCCATGAGCAGGGACATCTTCAACTAGACCAGGTTGCTCAGAGCCCTGTCCAATCTGGCCTTGAATTTTTCCAGGGTTGGGGCCTCCACAATGCCGGGTATCTCTGCAGGCTGAGGTTTTCTTAAGCATGGCCTGAAGTGCAAATCCCTCTTGCCTGCCTGTGGGCTCTCTCTGTAGAGCCCCAGAGCAACTCTGTTTCAAGCCACTGCTTCTGTGGGACGCTGGCCGAAGGTCACCAGCCTCAGGCAGGAATCATGCCCCAGCTCTGCACAGGGTGACCAGAGAAATGGAAGAAATTATGGGTTTTGAGGACTGAGTTTGAAGTTTGAGTTGGCCAGCGTGGGCTATCTGCCAGGCTGTTCTCCCTCCCAGCTCCTGCACACCCGCTCATTAGCTGAATACGAGAAACTAGAAAAAGTCCTGGATTTCATAGCAACAACTGAAAACTTCAGTGTTATCAACAACTGGGAGGAAAATTCACTCTATCCGAGCTGAAACCAGGACAAGTACAGAAAGCAAAAGCCACAGTTAACACAAAGGGAAAGTGCAATCCTCCTGTCTTCGATGAAAGTTACTTCTCCTATTTTTCTAGCAAGCCTCCCTCCTGGAGCGCTGACCAAGCAGCCTTCGCTCGCCTACCTCAGCAGCCCAATATTGTCCTGGGCTCTGCCAGGCCTCCCACCTAGCCGTGCGCATCGGCTGCCTGCTGTCACCCTGCCCAGCGAGTGGCTCGGCAAACGGGCATCCTCGCGTTTCGAGCCCTCGTCCCTCTGCCCCGCTCACGCCTCCAGCAGTGGCTCCCGGGGGCGAGCACTGCATGCCAGCGGAAACTGCCCGTGTGCCCGGCGAACATCGTGGGCACCGCTGTGTTCCTTGGCGTTCGGCGCGGACCAGCAGCATCCCTGGCCGCACGCCTAGCGCCTGACAGGCTCTCCGCCCGGCTGCCTTTCAGCGATTGACCTGCTACGTCCGTCTGTCAGCTTAGGGGTTTCTGCGTCACACCAGAAAGGCAGGAAGGTTAAAGATTTGCTTGAATTCTCTGGAGCTGGAATAGTGCCCCGAGGGTGGGCATCCGTCTGGATGTTCAGCTAGAGATCTACCGCGTGGTCAGCGTAATACAGACAGCTGTAAATAAAGCCCGTTACAGCTCGTGTTGCAGACCTTGCTCTCCAGCCAAGGCTTGGAGAAGCCAAGCGGTTGTCTTTTCCAAGGCAGGACAGTAAGAGGTCACTCTCCTGTTTGCGCTGCCCCTGAACTCAATCCCTCTTCTCCGAGACGCTTCTCGGCACGCCGGTGTCTGTTGGCTTGTGAGGAGGGCCCTTGCCAAGTTCTTCAGGCATGCAGTAGGTTGTTCTCTTCTCATTTTTGAAGTGTCATGGTTAATTTCTAATGAGAAGTGCCTTTGAACTTCTGGACTTTAAACTCAGCAGAGGAAGCTCTCCCTTGAGTACATTAAAACCTGTAACTGCGCTTAGGAGAACGATTCGTGCCACATAGTCATCATGCCGAGAAATTATCCCTAGTCCTGTGTGTTGCACATGCATCATTGAATATATTAATATACATCAGTAAATAAAATAAAGCCATTGGACTAGGATGTGCATCCCTGAGAACAAAATTTGCTCTGCAGATTATCAAACGGACTGAAATACCGATCGCTGATCTTTCACAAAGAAAATTGCTCACATCTTAGAACAAAGCAAACAAGCACACTCATATCTAAATGTTTGTATATATTGAAAGAATGTGATATAAAGACATTTTTATATCCCTGCCTTATATTGTGCCTAAGAACAGGAAAAAGAGATCAGGCTCTTATCAAAACTGCTATTTCCTTGATATAGGAGCAAAATTATTAACCAACTCCAGCAACCACTTTTTCATCTGTTCTTAACAAAACTAAGTGCCTACACTGCTCAACAAGCGGGCATTACCACTACAACCTGTTGAAGCCAATTCGGAAAAAAGCAAGAGACAAAGAAAGACTTAGGATAAGTAGAGGAGATTAGAGGAACCCAACCTCCCCCCGCTTTCCCCCCTCCGCCTTTGCAGATAAAAATGTTCTTTTCCCTCTCCTTACAAAAATCTACAACCAGGGACCACAAATCGTGGCTGATCACAGGGCTTCTCTCTATTCATAGAGTCTCTTCTGCATTAGATATTCCTATATACTACTACCTAGCACCTGTATATCCCTAGGATTTTTCATTGCTAGAAGTGGGATTTGCATGTAATAATTACAGCAATTCATTAACCTTGTCAGTAATTATCTAGATTTACTTGCAAAACAGAGAGGTGCTTCCTTTGTAGTTTTGCCTTAAACCCACCTGGCCTAAAAATGCCCATCAGGACATTAATTTCATTAGGATTTTGCTTTTCGTACTTTTTTTTTTCCCCCCCTCTTCTACACTATTTGTGTTCTTGCTAGTAAGAAACGGCTTTAGTGTGTTTAATCTGTTAGAGCAGATGAGCCAAATGAGCCAGCTGTGAATCACAGGTCATTATCTGTCACCAGCTCTACTCAGACAGCAGGTTCCGACGAGGTGTGACATTCTGGCTTGGTTGGTTTGGGCAACAGCTGGGATTTTTGTAGTGGAGAAGTCAGGTACTGGAGCAACCTCCATTTGTTCTCGATAGGGCTGCAGTAGCCTTGAATGGAGAGGTGTTTCTGAGGTTCTTTCAAGGTTGGTTTCCAGCATTGGATGCCGATTTCACTTTTTTCTTTTGTGGTAGCAGGCACATCCGGCTAGATAAGCTATCTCGAGCCCTTTGTGGTACTCAGATCTGCAATAAGGGTAGGGTTCAGCATTTCTGTGGGCGTGCTCTGTACCGTTACAACACAGTATTTTTCACTTTAGAGTCTTGTCACCTTCAGTGACTTTAGCTCCACTGTCCCAATATATTTATAAGCTTGGGAGTACTTTTGAGCTTTTGTGGTGGCCCTTTTGTAATCACTCTCTCGTGCGTGTAATTTTGGAGTAATTTGTACTCGTCAGTAGAGCTTGCCAGATTTTGTATTAAAAGGATGAAGTTGCCAGCTCATGTAAATTCGCTGTGGTCCTGCTCTGCCTAGTGTCCTCCTTCAGAACAGCCAGCCGTTGGTTTGCACAATTATTTCTGCGCTGTGCATCCAGCAACTTATGGTCTTATTTGAACCATGTCTGCTCACAACCACTTCACCAAGTAGTTCACATCCAATACCAATTGCCAGTGGTTCTTTCTTCATTATAGCCTGGTGCGTTTTGTTATTGTTTTGGAAGCAATGAAGGATCAGCACCACAAGAGGCAAGTCAGTGAGGGATTTACTTAGTTATTATGTTAATAACAGAGTATTTCAATGTAGATGTGAAGCAGCTGTGAATGCTGTTCCTCCAGCTCCCACATCCTTTTCTGATGCCCATTGCGGGAAGTATCTCTAAATTGTGATAGTAAGAGTTGACCTTGCCTTATGTATTAGCATGCTCCTGAATTTATCTTAGACTTAATTTTGTTGCTTCTTAAACTAAGACAATGCTACTACATAATTATTTGTTTTCCCTGTTTGATGAGAGCGGGGGTGAGAGAAAAATGCGTTTGTGCCTGGGAAACAATCTTCGGATGGGAAACTGTGTTGTTTTAGCTTGGCTGGAGGCCAGGTGCCCACCAAAGCTGCTCTGTCACTCCCCCTCTCAATTGGACAGGGGAGAACAAAAATACAACGAAATGTTCATGCGTCGAGATAAGGACAGGGGGAGATCACTCAGCAATTACTGTCATCGGCAAAACAGACTGAACTTGGGGAAATGAGTTTAATTTATTACCAGTCAAATTAGAGTAGGATAATGAGAAATAAAACCAAATGTTAAAAACACCTTCCGCCCACCCCTCCCTTCTTCCTGGGCTAGACTCCTGAATTCTCTCCTCCTCCCCTCCCTGAGTGGTGCAGGGGGACAGGGAATGGGGGTTGGGGTCAGTTCATCACACGCTGTCTCTGCCGCTCCTTCCTCCTCAGGAGGAGGACTCCTCACACTCTGCCCCTGCTCCAGCGCGAGGTCCCTCTCACAGGAGACAGTCCTCCATGAACTGCTCCAGTGTGGGTCCCTCCCATGGGGTGCAGTCCTTCAGGAACAGGCTGCTCCAGCGTGGGCTCTCCACGGGGTCACAGCCTCCCTTGGGCATCCACCTACTCCGGTGTGGGGTCCCTTCCATGGGCTGCAGATGGATATCTGCTCCACCGTGGATCTCCATGGGCTGCGGGGGGACAGACTGCCTCAGCATGGTCTTCTCCAGGGGCTGCAGGGGAATCTCTGCCCCGGCAGCTGGAGCACCTCCTCCCCCTCCTTCTTCACTGATCATGGTGTCTGCAAAGTTGTTTCTCTCACATATTCTTGCTCCTCTCTCTCAACTGCTCCAGTTTTTCTTTCCCCGTCTTCTTAAATACATTATCACAGAGGCGCTACCACTGTCACTGATGGGCTTGGCCTTGGCCAGTGGCGGGTCTGTCTTGGAGCCGGCTGGTGTTGGCTCTGTCGGACATATGGGAAGCTTCTAGCAGCCTCTCACAGAAGCCACCCTTGTAGCCCCTCCACTACCAAAACCTTGCCATGCAAACCCAGTACAGAAACCCCAGAGAAATGCAAAATTATCCCCACCGTTGTAGACTGAGACAACAGGAGAGTACACTGTGTAACCTCCCCATCTGGCTGGGCCACGGCTAGAAATGTGACACTTGTTTTGCACCTCAGTATGCGGAGACACCTTTACAGAAGTGGTTTCGTGTGATGGCTTCTGTGTATATGCTTAAGGGGCAGGGTCACATCTTTGAGCTGAAAGCGACTCTTTGTGAATACACAAATCACAGAAGGCCTGTGTTTGAAGACTGTATCGTATCCAGTGCAGGTGATACAATCTACACAGCATGTACATCTCTGAACTCAGTCATTATTTTGAATCATGATCCACACTTGTTCATTTTCATGTGAACAGTCACAAGGAAGGCTTAGCAGGAAGGGCTTACTTCAAGCTTTCAACCCCTGCTCAAGATCCACCGGTCTGTGAAGTTTAAAGAGCACTGACAAAGGCCACGTGAAATGGTAACAGGGATTGATGACATGTGAATAAACAGAGCTATTGATCTGTGCGACAGTTGACATAAGCAACAGTGTGGTCTAACCACAGGGATACTTCTCTTCCTCTCCCTTCCCCTGCAGCCATTTTCGTCACGACATCTTTAGCGTCACTGCGAGGGGCCCTTCATCCTCATCCCTATTGCGATGTCGATAACAGCTCCACAAATGAAGTAATCAGAACTTTCTGTAAGTTCACTTAAATTTAGGGTGAATATGATGTAGTATGACAACTGGTGTTAGGCAATAAGCACAATAGGGGTAGCCCTGTCCCAGACTGTCACTGCAGAGCATTACCTGGCAAATGCAAGAGGTGGGATTCTCTCTAACTTAGGTGTCCAAAGTCCAGATGCCCACGTGTGAGCTAGTCACCCTTGTCTCTATCTAAAATAGGTCAGGCGAATCCTACTCTAGATGTAGGATTCAGTTCCAGATTGTACGCATCTGGATTTAGGCATCTAGTTGTAGACGTCCACACATTAGGTAGATGTCTAGGCTCCACAGTGGTCATCAGAACTCCAGGCAATATTGTCAAAGGAGCCTGGAGAGCTACTCAGCTGACCAAATATGGGGTGAAATGGGATGAACTGTGTGCTTTAAGTGCTTGGTTTTGTTTTACTGACTGTAAAAGGAACCAAGACTGACAGATTCATATGTAGTCATCCACATTGTAAATGTCATGGGATGGGATTTTTACAATGTTTGATGTCGAATCCTATATTTACAAATGGAGACAGAAACAGTCTGAAAAGGTTTTGGCACACACAAATACAGGCTGGCAGGAGCGTAGTTCTTGTCTACTGCTGAAGATAAATTTTGCGCCCTCTTCTGGAAAGAAGGTTTGGCACACTGATGTAATAAAATACAAAAAAAAAAGATGTCTGTACAGTGAAGTCCTCTATTCATTTTTTCTAGGGCAGACTTGCTATGATGAACAACTTGTTAAATGCTGACTGTTCCCTTCAGTTCTGATCACTTGCAAGTACCGGTACACATGGCTCCTGAATTGTGACTTTATCTGTTGGATTTAATAACCACATGGTGGTCTCTTGTGAAATACGACTTCCAAATGATCACAGCGGAGCTTAGTGAAAACAAAGGTGGGGTTTTTTATTAAAAAAAAAAAATAGTCTACTCATATCTGTTGACCTGGAAAATCCAGAGCAAAAAATGACCGAACAACTCTGAATAAGATCTCAACTATGGCAGTTTTACAGCAACATTACTCGATTAGTGTCTACAGCGTTAAGATTTATGCAGCTATGAATTCATAATCAGAGTCTATATCCAGACACAGGAAAGCAAACAGCAATTATTATTTCACTTGTAAGAAGAAATGGCACTTTTCAGGGCTACACCACAAGCCTTATCTCCCTGAACAAGCTGAAATGTGGCAGACGGATAACGCAAGCAAAAGAAGTGGTTGGACCTTGCAAGTCTGACCTGGGAAGAACGGTAATTTTGGCTATCAAAAAAGAGAGCTACCAGCTGGCCCACTTTCGTGGGAGTTTTGTTGTCTGAAACTTGAAACGTATAAAATAGGGCATGAGAAGAGTAGGACAGATTTCCAGGTGGGATCTGCACATTCCTGTCTCTGAGTGGTTTCATCCAATTCAGTTGAATGATGTCTCTTCCAAACTTCTCATTTAAACAAGATAAGCTAAAACGGGTCAGGCAGTGACCAGAGTCCTCAGGCTGTTTGCTCTCAGCAGAAGTTTTTGCAGAGCATCTGCTTTCCGCTGGTACTGTGCGCTCACATGTTGGAGAGGTGTGATCGCTCGGAAGTTTGCTGCGTGCTGGCTAGGTATCAGCAAGTGAACAGCAAATAAACACTTATATCAACAGATGGATTTACAAGATAGAAATTGCAAAGACCACAAACTGCTCTTCATACTGCTGACAGACGGATAATGTGTATTAACCCTGGTCATAACTTCTTTGGCATAGTCTTAGCTAATGGTCTGCAAAGGGTCACTGGAATAATCAGCTCCCTCCAGTCATGTTGAGCTTCAGAAGGAAAAGAAGCTTTGCCAGGGAGACGAAATTAGATCTGTTTTGTGAAATCAGCTGTCCTTCAGGCTAGTTCTCTTCTCCAGTCTGGATAAGGCAGCATCAAGTCAGAGACCAGCCTGACTGTTAGCTCTGCTTTGCTAACTGTTCTTGAAAAGGGATAGGGGGGAGGGCATAGTGACAAAGGATGAGGAAACGGCTGAGGTACTTAATGCCTGCTTTGCCTCAGTCTTTAACAGTAAGACCTGTTGTTCTCAGGATACCCAGACCCCTGAGCTGGAAGACAGGGACGGAGAGCAGAATGAATCCCCCCTAATCCAAGGCGAAATGATTAGCGACCTGCTACACCACTTAGACACACACAAGTCTATGGGGCCAGATGAGATCCATCCAAGGGTACTGAGGGAGCTGGCAGAATCATAGAATCATAGGTTGGAAAAGACCTCTAAGATCATCAAGTCCAACCATCAACCCAACACCACCATGCTTACTAAACCATATCCCACATCTGTGGTAAAAACTGGCTGGATAGCCAGGCCCAGAGAGTGGCGGTGAATGGAGTTAAATCCAGCTGGTGGCCAGTCACTAGTGGTGTTCCTCAGGGCTCGGTTTTGGGGCCAGTCTTGTTTAACATCTTTATCAGTGATCTGGATGAGGGGATTGAGTGCTCCCTCAGTAAGTTTACAGATGACACTAAGCTGGGCAGGAGTGTCGATCTGCTGGAGGGTAAGAAGGCTGTGCAGAGGGATCTGGACAGACTGGATTGATGGGCCGAGGCCAGCTGTATGAGGTTCAACAAGGCGAAGTGCCGGATCCTGCACTTCAGTCACAACAACCCCATGCAACGCTACAGGCTTGGGGAGGAGTGGCTGGAAAGCTGCCTGGCGGAAAAGGACCTTGGGGTGTTGATCGACAGCGGGCTGAACAGGAGCCAGCAGTGTGCCCAGGTGGCCAAGAAGGCCAACGGCATCCTGGCTTGTATCAGGAATAGCGTGGCCAGCAGAAGCAGGGAGGTGATCGTGCCCCTGTACTCGGCCCTGGTGAGGCCGCACCTGGAGTACTGTGTTCAGTTTTGGGCCCCTCACTACAAGAAAGACATTGAGGTGCTGGAGCGTGTCCAGAGAAGGGCAACGAGGCTGGTGAGGGGTCTGGAGAACAAGTCTTATGAGGAGTGGCTGAGGGAGCCGGGGCTGTTTAGTCTGGAGAAGAGGAGGCTGAGGGGGGACCTTATCGCTCTCTGCAGCTACCTGAAAGGAGGGTGTAGTGGGGCAGGTGTTGGTCTCTTCTCCCAGGTAACTAGCGATAGGACAAGAGGCAATGGCCTCAAGTTGTGCCAGGGGAGGTTTAGATTGGATATTACGAAAAATTTCTTCACTGAAAGAGTGGTCAGACATTGTAATAGGGTGCCCAAAGAAGTGGTTGTGTCACTATCCCTGGAGGTATTTAAAAGATGTGTAGATGTGGTGCCTACAAACATGATTTAGTGGTGGACTTGGCAGTGTTAGATTTACGGCTAGACTCCATGATCTTAAAGATCCTTTCCAACCTCAAGCGTTCTATGATTCTATGATTCTATGCAAAGATGTGGACCTGCCACCTCTTCTGGGGGAAGGACCAACACTGGAGTACATATAAAAATTTCGTGTCCCGTCCTTTTGCTATTCCACAAAGAGTAGACTGGGTCTGAAGCTGCTTTTAACTACAACTGCACAAAAATGGCTGGTTATAAATCTCCATATTTTGCATCAGTAAAGGTCTGGGTTCCTACCATGCACTTCTTACTCAGTCCTGGGCGTTGCAGCGACCCCCAGCCTTCCCTGTGTGGCGGGCAGAGTCACACAGGATTAGCAGATCCCCAGCATCTCCTGCTTCTCCCAAAGCCATCATCCAATCCCCTGAAATGGAGACCTTGCAGCTCTGGCCAAGCTGCTCTCATAAATTAAGAAAGTAGAAGAAAGAAACTTCTGTGGATACAGGAGACATGGAAAACTGTGGCGCTTCAGAATATGCTGCCCAAAGGCAAGGAAAAGACAGGCATGAAAACCAGGAGCAAGCCCTGAGGAAGAACCTAGCAAGCCCTGAGCAAGAACCTCTCAGCACTTAGGAGTGCTTTGGCATGGAGCTAGGAAGGCACAACAAAAAGAGATATATGGTCATCTTGTGAGAAAGACTCTCCACGTAACAGGGCTATGAATACGGAGGAGTCCATGACAAATCTGTAATACACAAACCACTTGTCTCACCTATGAGCCACAAGCCTAAGCCACCTACTCATTTTGGATAGGATTTGTCTCCCTTAACTTGGCTCTCTGAAGTTTAGGACTTAAAATTGTGGACAACAAGTCCTTCTGAACACGAGGAAGAACTTCTTCCCTCTGAGGGTGACGGAGCACTGGAACAGGCTGCCCAGAAGGGTTGTGGATTCTTCTTCTCTAGAGATATTCAAAACCTGCCTGGACAAGGTCCTGTGCAGTCTGCTGTAGGTGACCCTGCTTTGGCAGGGGGGTTGGACTAGATGATCCCCAGAGGTCCCTTCCAACCCCCACCATTCCGTGATTCTGTGATTCTGTGATTCTGTGATTCTGTGATTTAGCCTAAGCCACTGACTCAAAGTTCCATGTCTAATATAAGGACGTTTCCAGAGGGTGACCTATCCCATTGCCCACATACGCATTGCCCTCTGGGGACGCCTGTCTCTTTTCACTTCTTGCAGAAGGAGTTTAAGATGATTACCTTAGCCATCCCCTTTCGACTGTTAAAATCAGTGAGGTGAGTCCCACCTCCTAATCACTGCTCAACTGAAGAGGCAGTGCTCTTGATCTGAGTGACTGTGTCTGTGCGCCTCTGGAAGGGCAACTTTCTGGACTGGTGATGGACTGCACATACTGTCCACGGTTTGGCGCCTGTCTGCACCATTTACTGTCTGTGGACAGACCCTGGGGCCACACTTGGGAAGGATTTCTTTCCTCTGAGATGATGCCTGCTGCAGCTGTATTTGGATGAGCCTGGCCGTTGACTAATAAGGTATAGACATGACGAAAAAATCTGCTTTCAGCCAAAAGTGGGTTGGCTTTTAAGTGTGTGGAAGGTTATGGCCTCAGATCACGGTGGAATGGAGGTATTGTACTGCAGGCCACTTGAACGCAGCAAAAAGGTCACGTTGGGAAAGGGGTAGGAATGTACCTTTGTTCATTGTCTTCCCAGGAGCTGCCGGTATTTATGTAATTTGCGGGCTGTGTGGACCCTGGCAGAGTACTCAGATTTTGAAGCACCTTTCTTTACCCAGGCAGACAGCAGGTGGGATCAGTGGGTGACATGGTCATCCTTGCAGCAGGAATCCCTCCGATCTGCCTTTCAAGGGTAAGGAGAAGGGATGCTAAATTTCCTCCACATCCGCTCCTCTGGGAGAAGGATGTGTCTGACCAGCACCTTGGGAAATACAACATTCTCATTTACTGTGTTATTTATTGTAGGGTGAAATTTCACACTGTGTTGCAAGTCATCTGGAATGTGTTTGCCTTGGCATGTCCTCTTACTGCCCTCAGTTGAATTACGGCCATGTCTTCAGATACGTATTCACATAGGTCTTGTTCATCGAGTCGTTCACCACCTCTGAGGGGAAGACATGGCAGGCTGCTGCCGCTCTGGTCCCTGGTACCAGGTCCTTCTGGCGCTCCATGGGAGGCGGGGGAGGGCTCTACTACTCGGCGCTTGCACTGCTACTCAGATCTGATTAATGTACACCTCTAAGGTGCCCACTGGGAGTAGCTCTGGACCTGTTCTCGCCACTTGTTAAGAGACTGCTGCATTTTCTGGTGTGCAATAGGAGGAGTTAATGGGAGATTTTGAGACAAATGTATGCTGTGCAAAGTGATCTCTATGGAAATGTCTGGGTTTTTTCTGTTATTTGTCATTCAATGCGGTAGCAGGGAAGATCCAGTGTGAATGGTTTTGTCCTAAAAATATTGCTTTTCCCAGGTAATGTCTACTGCTGCAAACTTTTCCGAGTGAGTAGGCTTGGATTTTTAATGAGTGCTTGTTTGTCGAACTACCATGATGCTCTTCAGCTAAGCTACCTGACAGGCTTTTACATGTATTCATTTACACTTCACGGCTTCTCTGTGAGGGAGGGAACAGCTTTTCACCTGCTTCATTTATTACCTGAAGTCCTTTGCTCCATTTTTAGTCTTCTGTCGTCACTTTTGTTTTTATTGTGTATTTACTTTTTTCCCTTCCACAGCCCTAAGCCAAGAATATGGATCACTCCTTCCCTCTGTACTGACTTCTTCAAATTTATCCCACCTAGTTACTGTTTATTTTTTCTCTTTTAGATGCCTCGGTTGTATCTGTCTTGTGTTGAAGAGTTTCAGATGTTATGGGGCAAATTATATGTCCCCTATGATAGTGGACCTTATATTTAGAGGAACGTTATTTTCTGCTCTTGGGGATTCATTTGTCTTACCTGCACTGTAATTGTGAAATGACTACAAGAGTTTTCTGGGTGCAGGGATTCATTCCCATTATGATGAGAGAGAGGAACACAGGAACAAACATGCTGGTAACAGCATAAAATGGCCATCTGCCTGCATCTTGCAAGGTCCCATAAAGCTGTCCCTCACCGTTGCTTCCAAGGCAAGCTCCATTCGCAGTGACCATCGGTAGCACATCGCTCCCTGGGCTGGGGCATGCCTTCGCTTTTGCAGGGGAGAGACCTGGGGGGGGGGGGGGGGGGGGGGAGATGTTCTGCTGCCTTTCCCTTGCCTTTACAAAAAGCTGAGCTGGCATGGCATTGATTTGTTACACCTCCTCATTTTTCCTATGTGTCTGTCTGATCCATTTGATGGTACTTTGCAAACGCTACTTTTATTATTTGGAATTGGTGAATGAGTCTGCTTGACCTCCCAAGCATCGGTTCTCCAGGTATTATTACATTTAAGCCTTTCAGCAGAATTAAAAGTAAATCAGAGTAAGTGACCTGCTTGGTCGTCCTTCTGAACACATGAAAGCATTTGTTTTCCTCATACCTTATCATTTTGTTTCTCACATCTGAGTCTTGCAGTATTTGTAACACAATTCTGTATCTTTTCCTCAATGGCTTCTCTATTCATCTATTTTTTCTTACAAGCAGACCTTTCTGTTACCCCGATATACAATATTTTCCATTTCTAAAACCTTCCCTAACTTTATCTAGGACTTCACATCTACCAGGCAATGCGTTACAGGCTGGACTTGAATATCCACAAGAATCCTATGTTTGCACATCCTAGCACTAGTGCATGAAGCTACTCCTGCCTTCCACTCAGCCTTCGTAATGGGTGATCTCTGGAGTAATCAGGGGGTGGGAAAACGCGAAGCTGCAGAGCAATGCATATGTTAAATGCCTGGAGCTCAGATCTGGGGCAGTACTACAGATTAATTTCTCTAACTTTGAGCAATTCATGGAGGCACTCCTTTAAGGAACCTTTAAATCTTTATTTAAACTCAAACTTTTTCCCCAGGTGATGGGGTGGTGCGCCACTAGTGGGATGATGTTTGTGGCCCTGTGCTATCTAAATGGCTTAGCCAAGGCAAGGGTCTTGATGTCCCTGGCTTGGTTGTGCTTCAGCAGGTCTCAGCTGAGGCAGTTGTGATACTTTGGGTAACTGATCTAGTACCAATGGCTCCTGAGATAACCAAACTGTGCCTCTATGAACTTTCTTCTCTAATTTACCAGACCTTTTTCTGGCTTGAGTACAGGGCGCTTTACTCCCTGGAAACCTTTACTAAAATTAGGCTTTGCAACTCTTTTGAATTCCACGGTCCTGAGATGTAAACTGTCTGGCAACATAACATACAGGCTCTACAGCTGGTGCTTTCAGATTAGGGAGATAAAATTACCTGCACAGGCAGCTATGGAAGCACAGGTACCAAATGACCATGACAAATAGCATGCTCCGACCACTTGCCAGTGTCACAGATAGGTAATTAAAGCTTCCTTTCAAGAGGTGGTCATCCTAGCTTAAGGATGAGGCACTGCTGAAGAAACTTGCACTGTTAAGTTGTGTTTCATCTAGCCCAGCTTGAGCAGACTAAAATTTCAGAGGGTAGTTCATGTCAATTCTGTAGGCTTTCTCTATAGGCATGACAGAGACAACAAAGGGAGAGGACATCATATGCAAAAATAGTTGTCTGAGATAGGTGGGGTGAGTTGCCTCTTTCTTTTTCTTGGCAGTAGGTAGAGTGGAAACCAGTTATTTAGTTATTACTGTCCCCTTGGCCTCCATTTTTTGGACATTAGAGGACTTCCATATCCAGCTGCAACAATCTGATACCTCCAGTCGTACAGTATTTGAAAGAATCATAGAATGGCAGAATAGCTGGGGTTGGAAGGGACCTTTTAAAGGTCATCTAGTCCAACCCCATGCAGTGAGCAGGGACAGCTACCACTAGATCGGGGTGCTCACAGAGCCCTATCCAACCTGACCTTAAATATTTCCAGGGATGGTGCATCTACCACCTCTCTGGGCAACCTGTTCCAGAGTTTCACCACCCTCATTGTAAAAAATGCTTTCCTTATATCCAGTCTAAATCTACCCTTTTTTAGTTTAAAACTGTTACCGTTTGTCTTATTGCAAGGGGCCTTCCTAAAAAGCTTGTCGCCGTTTTTCTTGTAAGCCTCCCTGAAGTATTGAAAGGCCACAATAAGGTCTCCCTGGAGCCTTCTCCAGGCTGAACTACCCCAACTCTCTCGGCTTGTCCTCATAGGAGAGGTGCTCGAGCCCTCTGATCATTTTTGTGGTATTATGTTTTTCTTCACATTTGCAGAATAGTGATTTACATGACTGGGGAGAGATAGGATTAGTCATTTGCACTTTCTGCACACTTACATGGACAAGAAATCCCTGATTGCTTAATCTTCAGTGACCTTGAGGACTGCCATACATCTTTGAGAAAAGTTTTCCTGCAAGCCAGTCATACTCTGAACAGTGCTTCCTAATGAACCTGTTTACTAACCTGTGTATCTCCTTACTTACTGGACCGAGCTACAGCTGTAGGCTGCTTTGGGTCTACAAGTGGTAAAATCTTACTGGTTTTATACAACTTCTTTCTATGAACAACTTCTTGGTAGGAGATTTATTTGACTTCCTTTCCCATTTTAACACTTCTTTGTGTCCCTGTCACCTGCCGAAGAACATAATGTTTTCTGTAAATAATACTTAACTGTATTCAGGATATCTCATTTTACTGTATATTGTTCTCTGTTCTCACAGGAGTCTCTTGCAGAGGTTTGGACTTTGCAGATACTCTGGACACAGTTCTTGCAAAACTGGTTATGTCTAATGTTTTGTAGCCGTTCCAAAACACCTCCGGCAATATCTGCTCTCTCACCTATTTTAACAATTTCTCATTCATTAGGTTTGAATGTTCTATTGCTTGCTTAGGCTTTGTATTTTTGGGCTGACCTTGGAAAGTGCGATGTGGCAATACTCTACTTAACAGCAGCAGTAAAGCACAGAAGATTGCAGGGTGGGCTGCATGGATGCGTAAAGCAAAGATGAGCAGTCTTAAGAAACACTGAAACTGGATTCAGGATCAGCTTGAAGAACAAAGAAGGGGCACCCTCAAAAAATGATACAGTAGTTCAGGATATGGATCTAGTTCAAAGTAGCTAGATCACCAAGGAGACTTAATTCAGATTTGTTCTCTTTGCTTTGAAGAGGATAAAGGATTTCCTTTGGAATACCTTTGTGACTAATACCTTCGGCAGGTCCCTAGTAGCAATGGCTTTGCTGTTGACTGAGAGCGTTGCTGTGAGCTGCAGAGTCAGCTGGGCTGGCCGCCGTGAAGGCTGCGTTCATGCACAGCTTTGGTACCTTCCCACAGGCGTAAGAATTACGGGCTGCCTCTGCATAGCTACGGGCACTCCTGGGGGTGAGCCGGTGTGCTCAGGCCAAATTTGCAGGGTGCTTATATCCACCCTCTAGCTATTGCTAAAGCAAACCGTCCAGGATCTTATTGTGTCTTGTTTCATTTGGATCTCTTCCAGATCTGAAGTGATGGCTCTAAGACATAATTATGAACTTTAAGATATTTTTTTTCAGAGTTTTTATATCATGAAACCGAGTTTAAGGTTTTCACACCCATTATAGCATATGGGCATGTGGGGGAGAAGGTGTTGCCTGTTGATAGAGATCTATGGAGCCTGCTGTCCTCAGAATTACACTCTGGTTTATGTTTTGGTCAAATTAATTAGTTACCTCCAAAAGAAATCCTGGAAACAAACTAAATGACAGATTGTGGATAACGATGTCAGGACGATGAAGGGCCCGGTGAAGATCCCTCAGCAGTCTGGTCAAGTCTGCACCTGGAGACTTCAGTCTCGAAGAATGGGACCCCAGGGAGCCGGAGGTCACTGTGTTGCATCTGGAGAGGCTACAGCACTTTTAGGAGAAGCCCTACTGCTGCTTCCTTAAGCTGGGGCAGCCAGCGTTAGCTAAAAGATTTACCCCAAAGTTGTCATGCAGATTCTTATAGCTTGCAGAGAGAGAAGGCCAAAAAAACAATTCCTTCTCTCATTAGGGCAATTAGGGTACACAAAGCAACTAAGGAGCAATGCAGGTGCATAAGCATATGTGGCGAGTGCCATTTTAATTGCCCCAATGTGTCCTCCAGGGCCCTGGCTGCAGGTTGTGGGGCTCCTCTATCGTATTTGCCAGGCCTGTGGAAAGTGTCAGATACTTTAAGGGCTTTTAAGATCGCCTATGTTTAAACACCGCAATTTCTCCCTTCTCTCTAAGTTAAATGAGACCTCCTCGCAGATCCTGATTAATCCAATTTAATTCAGGAATGTAACTGCCCTGTTCTCCCCCTGCAGAAGGGACTGGAGAGAGGTACTCAATTTACCTGAAATTTGATCCCCTCCCCTCCAGAGATGTCTATACAGTGCTGAATCTGAGCATAAATGCTGCTTGACAATGTTTACTACTCAGATTATAAGTATGATTGGAGATTACCCTGTTTCTCATGGTCTGCTCAGATAACAAACAGGTAAACTTTAAACACCTCCTTTTTCTTTTCCTAACCAAGCAGACAAAATGACCGACTTCTCAGCGTGACACTCCAGCTTGGGCTTCTCTTTATCCACTGAGTGCAGTGGGAGTCAAACACCTCAGTTAAAGGTCTCAATTTCATGGCAAGTCTGAGCCTCTCAGCTGAAGCAGTAATTCACCTTTTCAGGTAAGACACAGTCTGCCCAAACTCTGCTATACCAGAAAGTTCCTCACCTGGGGTCATGCAAAACTGCAGCAATCCTGCAGCTACGGCTGAGAAGTGGAACGCCCCAGCTTGTTTGGAGAGAATCTCTTCCTCCTCCGAGCACAGGGCTGGGAGCAAGGACGGCCAGATCCCGGTTTCTGCCTGGGACAAGCCAGTGCACCTCTGTGGTTCACTGTTCTGTACCATAAGGTACTATTTCAAAAGCACGTATGCTTGAGGCTCAGTTTGAGACAAATTTTATCACAAAATCCTCTGCTTGCTGATAAAATCTAGGACTTTACTTAAACCTTATTTCTTTTAAGCTCTCTTACAACAAGAAGCAACCCTTAAAGTATTTATTCCTCTCATCCATAGAGCTCAAACACCTCTCCAGATAAGGAATACATCCAAGAACTGATTTTGCGTTAAGACTTGATTGACTTTCAGGGCAATACCATAATTCACTGGATGGCCTTTAGAGGGAAGCAGATCCAAAGAATCTATGGAGAGAGAGTCAAGCATTTTGCAAGAACAGACTGCCAGGTCTTGGTAAACAAAACCCACGGCTGAGACACTTGGCTTGTTCTCTATGTCCCCTGTGTAGTACCAGGTGAGATTCGAACAGCCCTCACATTATTCCAGTCTGAAAGCTCTCACAGAGCAAAGGAAGCCAGGGCTAAGTTATCTTCATCTGCTAGGGTCAGGAGACCTTGCCGCTTTGTTATCTGGGCGGTCTTCCTTTAGCCTTCAAAGCTCCCTTGAGAGTAGGGTTTGGGGATGACAGAGAACCACTGAGGCATCCAGGGCACTGTGCGAGTGGTACCCATCAGGTCTGGAAAGAGGTACCTTCCTGTCTGACACTATAAGGCATAATTGGAAGTAAACTGTGACCTGAAGCTTCCTGACTCCTGTCTGCTCTCCTGTGAGGGATCAGGCAAAAATGTTGGCTGAAAAACACCTAGATGCAGACTTAGAGCCAAAATCTTAAAGGGTGATTTTTAGATACTATATATTTGAACGGCTGTGGTATGTGTGATGTTGTATTTCTACCTGTTTGAAGCATTCCTTTTACACTAATAAGAGTTTTAAAGACAGATGATTACTTTAACGATCATTAAAGATCAGAAGCGGCAGCAAAATTGCTCTGGATAAAGTTCTCTGCCCTTGCTATGTCCTCTTTGTGTCTCGGTGGCACACTGATGGGGGCAGGAATTCCCCAGTGGGCGTTCAGCCAGGACGGTTCGCCTGTGTGCGGCACTTCTGGCAGACCAGAGCTGTTGCTTTGTGGGGAGAAGGCAGATGTCTGATACACAGCCTGGAAGGAGATAACGAGTTCAAAGCGGTCTTAGAGAAATTAATGCAACTTTCAGTACATGCATACTTCTAGAGATAGAAGGGCCCAAGCAATGAGCTCTGGCGTCAGTTGTACAACTTTATGGCTCAGTTTGGGCTGCACCAACTGGCTCTCCCCAAGACACCTCTGCTCTGGAGCGTGCCCTGGGCAATCCTGAACACCAGTCTGGCCCGTTTTATTTCCTGCCACAGACAAAGCCTTCATGGGCCCATGGAAGTTTTATAAAGTGGCAGAAGCCTGGAAAAGGACGAGCAGGGCCAAACTTATAAAAAAAACCCACAACAGAAACGTCAAGACACTAAAAATTCATACACCTAATGTCAGTTTTTGGAATTTTGGGGAACAGGTAGTGAAATAAACTGTTTGTAAGTACTGTAAGACAATGAAGAGATGCAGTACAGATAAGTCATGTCAGATCAATCTGATTTCTTTCCTGATAGAGTAGAAAGCCTTCTGGTTAGGAAGCTGTACTTAAATGTTGTACACCTTGAGTTTTTTACACTCAGTAAAAACACCATGAAGTTTGCTGAAATCACGCTAAAGCAGAGACCCCGAAAACCCGCTGAATCATCAGTGGCTTTCTGTCCATGACGCCCTCAGAAGGGGTCTGCAGGGATCTGTGTGGATCCTGCTGCTTTTCGGTCCTTCCTCAGCTTAGCTAGCAAGTAGGAACTCTTGTTACTGGTGGTCAAGCTACAGCGCGAGCTATTGAAACTACATGCATGTATATTAAAGTATTCCCAATTCTGTCACATTATTTGCAAGACTATTTTTAGGTTTGTGCCTAGCTCCCCGGCAACCCCTGGTGTCTCCGAGTGTGGGTGCTGCCCGACACACCACCGTGCTCCCAGCTAAGGCTCCTCTGGAGTTCCCAGGCTTATGAAATGAGGTGCTAGCCCCCTTTTCAATGAGATGTCATGCCCCAGACTTACATAAACCCAGGTTAATTACATCAGTCTTTGTGTGTACCTTTTCACTGATATTGCTGAGGGAAGCTATAAGCAGATTAGTGAGGGCTGGGTGTAAGTTTAAACTTTAATCACCTGTGTTAACATCCAGGGGTTGTGTAAGACAGCATTTCAAATGAAATGTGTAAACAACATTTGATAATGTTTTGCATGTTGTGGAAACCTTACTGGGTTTGTATACTCTTACGTGTCTTAGTCATAATTGGACTGAACATACTAACAGACTGATTTTAGGTTTTTACTGATGAACTTTTGAATGTCTAGAAACAGGACTTAAATTCATAGAAAAAAAAAAAAGACAAACAAAGTTCACATGCTCGGGCATTTCAAGGATGAAAATTAAAGTCCAATTAAAGTCCAGTTGAACATGCCAGCAGAAAGAGCGTGAGGAACTGGAGAAAGAAGAAACACCTGTGCCTGGGTAATGTGATGCTGTCCTCTGCTTTTTGTCTGTAGATGAGAAAGATTTGGTTTTCTGTGTGCACAGTAATTTGGGGATCCCAAAATCAAATTTTCAGAAATGTTTATCCCAGAGGATCACGTCAAAATTTTTAATTCTGCCACCAAGCCAATTCTTGATGCATCTACATAAAGTTCTTCTGCTTATGACTGTTTCTTGGACCCTAGTTTCAACTGTAAGTGGCTATATAAGAGTTTCTGTCATATACATGTTAATGGACAATGACAAAAGAATTATTAGCACAAAAGCAAGACACAAACTTAAAGAAATCATCTGTTTCTTTTTAGATATTACACAGAAGCTCGGATAAGTGGCCAACTCATTCCTGCTCAGATGGTTAGGACCAGACTGGTGTCTACATCGAAATCTACTTCCCATGCTTGCAGATTAATTTCTCCCAATGCATAAAGAAGAAGAGCACAGTGTGAGATACATGAACTGTGCTTAAGGGGAAAATCCAAATTGTTTTATGGGATAAAGGCTTCAAATTATGCAATTAAGAGCATATTATCAATGAGGACTCTTACCTTTATCTATTCTTAGATTGTATCAACTGACAACCTCCTTGATCATTTTGGAAGGACAGCATGGGGAATCTCCACCACTGAGACTTCTCGCCTCCATGGTGGTTACTGCGAAACTGTATGATCAGGACATCAGTCTTTATCAATTTATATAAATGTTCCCTATGTTCTTCTGAGCCTCAGATTTATTGTTTGAATAGCGTAAAAGTTAGAGATATCTTTCTCCCAGGAAATCTCTGGTGTCTAATGTCCCCTCCTCAAGAAACTCTAATTATTTTAATCCAATACCCCTCTTTAAAAGCATTATCTGTGTAAAATAGATTGGAGCTAAACAATCAAACCCTTTATGTGTTAAATTATTTCTTCCTTGGAAAACAGATAAATCAATTTGATGTATGACATGTCTGAAGCTGTGAGTGGAGGTACTATTTGAAGCTTTCGTGTACTGATGCCAGAGGAGGATTCTGGTGCTATTGCCAACGGAGAAACAATTCGAGCAAATGGCCATGGGGTTTCAGATCTGAGTTTTCCTCTCGTTCATAATTAGTCTGTCTTTCACAAGCTTGTTCTCTAGCTCCAGTGTCGGTCGATCACCCCAAAAAGCCCTCTCATCACACAGATTGTGTTTTGCCCTAAGACACGCTAAGGCTCTGTGTGAAACTCAAGAGCTGGAGAGGACTGGATCCAGTTTCCCATCTCTAATGATGTGCTGTTGGTGGGCTGGCAGCAGAGGAAGGTGCCCTCCACAGTCCCGTGGGCACTGCAGAGCAGGCAGGGGCTGCCGAGCCCATTCTCCTTGCATGAAGGACACGATTGTCAACTCCACTTGGCGCAGGGAGACTTGGCTGTCACCACCGCAGACGCGGTTTCCTATCTGGCGGTCACATTACGGCAAACAGTTCTGGCTCCCATCTCATTTCTGGGTGTAGTCTGACTGGACGTTTGATCCTTTTCTTCAAGCCGACAAAGAACTATAAACTATAAAACATTTCAAAAGGAGAGCCGGGGTGCTGTACCTTCTCGATTTTGATAGAAATGATTCCAAGCTGGGAAACGCAGCAGTGACTGGTGGAGTAAGTTCCAGCACCATGGAGGAACAGCTTGACAAAGAGCCTACAAACCCCACCAAGCCAAAGGATTTTTTTCCTTTTGCTTTTTGTGAAGCAGTGTGATCAAACAAGCTTGATCTTCTTCCACCTCTTTCTTCCTCCTCATTTATGGCATAAACTTATCCGCTTCTTTTGAAGTTTGCTCCCTAGATTATAAACGCTTTCGGACAGAGCTGTCCTTTGTGTTCTGTGTTTGCACAGTGCCATTTACAAGATATACTCGTAGAAGCCAATAATAATAATAAATAATAAACATTTGTTCTGGTTTCAGTGGTTCCTGATAAGTGCAAACAGAGCACGATGCCTGTGTTTGGTTCCTTTGTGGAGCACTGCATGAGAGAGATGTAATCCCCAAAATATGTGAATATAGCTGACCATCAGCAGAGTAGTGAAAATATCTCATGATGCAGAATCAGATTCACAAATGCCCTAAGCACCCTGTGGAGCAATATTTTCCTCCTGCTCCTTGCCAGTTCTAAAATCTGTGTGGTTTCTGGTAAAAATGAAAGTGGCCCAGCCTTTCCAATGCAAATACAGCATTAGCTTCAGTCTGATCCTTCAAGAGAAAGAACACAACATTATTGCTGGAATTAAAATGTAGGTATGGAATTCAATAGTATACAAGCTACTGTCAAAGGGAAGTAATGTAAGCCAAACTTTATCACTGCTGTTGGCCACATATTGCCAAGTCTCAACGAGGCTCCTAGATGTCCATGAGGAAATGTTACACTTCTCTGCGGTGAGGATATTCCATCAAAGAATATACATTTGAAGCTTGTTCAGTAGTCTCTTTTCAGTGGGATTTGGTGAATGTGCACAGAGGTGATGGCCTGTCCTTTCTTGTGTACACATGCTGAATACAACATTAATGCGTAAATGTGACAAAGGCTGTTTACTTTTAGGATATGTCCCACTAAGGGATTTGGTAAGTGACAAGCATTTTTACATTTTGGGAGACGTATCCCATGGGAGCAAGTGCTCAGTAATGGAAAGGAGGGGAAATCCTACCTCTGAGAGACTTTCTGTACTGCTTCTGTTAGGAATTCCATCTTCAACCTGAGCTGAAATGCACTAATTGCTTTAATACTTAGGTATGGGTCACCCATGCTCAAGCCGTGCCCTTGCAGGTCTCCTTGCCTGAAGGACACAATCGTCAGCTGCACTTGGCATCGGGAGGATCGGAGCAGGACAGAGGTGGCCATGGCTGTGCAGGAGGGGAGCGCCGGCACTGGCACGGGCAAGCACGGGGTGAGAGGACCGTGGGAGACTCATGTCAAAGCTGTGAGACTTCATGTGCCAAAATGCACTCCGGGTAAAGGAGAATCTGCCCCTGAACCCTTCCGGACTTGACTTCAGAGGCTCGGACAACTGAAGACAGTGAAATTTGCGTTCTCTACACACAAGGCCAATTAATCTGCTTACTCATGTGACATTAGATACCCAAAGGGTCACATTTTGGGCTGAGATAGAAGCTATTAGGAAGCAAACACTAACTCGATAAGAAAAGCTTCCTCATAACATTTTTTACTTCCTCAACCCATTTAAAAGCAGTGCTTCTTCCCTCCCACAAGCTGCCGCCTGGTCACACTGCTGCAACCAATGGTCTCCTTCTCATGCCCTACTTCTCCCTTCCCAGGACTTGGGTCCTTTGCCAGGCTGACAGGCATCCCAAGGAGTGGGGTGAGGCCACTGGTAAAAGAAGTAGCTTTTTAAAAGTATTTTATATGAAAGTAATTTTAGAATCATAGAATCATTAATGTTGGAAAAGACCTCTAAGATCATGAAGTCCAACCATGATTAATATATGAGCTAAACAGAAAGATAACTGGGGTAATTATAAAGGTATCACTGTTATTATTTTGTCTGTATTTTAGAACAAGAAAAATTTAAAAGAGTTCAGGATGTTTGTGTATTTTAGACTTGGTGAGGCTGATTACTTAAGGCAACATGTTTGGGCTAAGGCAGTCAAGTTGCCGCTATTATGCTGGTTTTGTTGTAGAATGGAATTTCTATAAACTTATCCCGACATTGTCTTTTAAAAATATTTGACAATACACTTTTGTAGGACTAGGTTCTGAGGGCCTGATTCAGTCCGAGTCTGGTATAACTCCATCAAAATCTCTGGAGTTTCCCTGGCATCAAAAATGCAGTAATTTAGGAATGACTCAGGCTTTGAATTTCTTGGATTTTGCCAGTAGGAACTTGGAACCGGCAACTCAGATATTACTTTTAATCACATCCGGAGATCCCCATTTACTTCCAAAGATACAATCTTCATCGTCACATACTCTGGAACAGCACGCTTGCATTCATGTTTAGAAGCTTAATTATGCACCAATTACATGGGGGAATTTTAAAGAAGATTTGCTGATCCTTTTGTTTCATGGATTTGACTAAAACATTCTATTTATTTTGGTATCGCTCTCATAGTTGGCATGACTGATTTATCTGATGACTAATTTATTTGACTCCAGCCAGAGATATACTGCCAAAATTTCAACAAAGGGCTCCTTTGGAAAGGGTTTATATTGTCTCAGTGCATTCTAACTATTAAACACTTTATGAAAATGCCCACTGATTCCCAAAAGCTGCCTGGCAACAATATAGCTTTAAACAACTGAGCTTAACCAGCCCTTCCTCTTAATTAGCTTTTTTGCCCACTGTAACTACTTCTCCACCAGCCTGGTATTAGAAAAGCATCTTTCAAGAAAGGTAGCATTATTTCCGCACAAGGAAAATAAGGGATAGCTTGACTTTGTGTGCGCGTGTGTGCACACAGAGCATGTTTGATGTAAAAGCTCGATCAAAAGAATAAATGGCAGGCTTAGTTTTTGAAATACCTGGCATTATTTCTTGCATGAGTGAGATCCAGGCAGTCAGCGAATGCCTGTCAGAGACTTGTTTTCTGTACTCATGCCCATCATTGCACTATTGCTGAAGAACATGGATTTCACTGAGACATCCAGGCTGTGTGGAAGTGTTCAAGGCCAGGTTGGATGGAGCTCTGAGCAACTTGGTCTGATGGAAGATGTCCCTGATCGTGGCAGGGGGGTTGGAACTAGATGATCTCTAAGGTCCCTTCCAACCCAAACCATTCTATGATTCTATGAAAGTGGGAGTGACAAGGCTTTGCACATCGAGGACAGTTTGAGTCCTGGTCAGCTAAAAGTCTGTTCAATGAAGACCAAATAATGTGGGATGGAGAGGGGGTCCTCAATCCAACGTGACATTTTACAGGCTGCAGTGCTCTATCCCTGCAGCAGCTTTGGGTGAAATTGTTGCTGCCTTCAGGCGCAGACTGGGAGCGGGGAGGATTGTGAAGTATGGGAAAATCAGCTGCAGGAGAAAAGGAAGAAATTGCTCTCCGTGTGTACTCTGGTTTGGATTGAAAGTTGTGGGCATAAATGACATCCAGCTGATCCGAGGTAGGGTAGGGTTCACCTGCAGGTATCTGCTGAGTCAGGGTTCCTTCCCTAATCATCCATCTGCTTTACAGTCAATTGGCACGTCTAGACTGGCCGTCTGACTTGGTGTAGGTGTCTCCTAGGGATAGGATGGATCCTGTCCTAGAAGGATGGAATTCCCCGTCCCTGTTGATTATAAGAGGATCACAAGGTGACTAGCTCCCACACATCATGTTACACCACAGATGTCTAAAGTGGTCTGGGATAAATGCTGAACCTATGCTTAAGATCTAGTGCAGCAATTTTAGCACCTCATCTGTGCCAGACTTCAGATGCTTGAGGAAGCAGGACAACATCTCCTAGGTAGGTAGAAAGGAGCACTATGGGACCCACACCATTCAAGATTACGAATGTGTGACTCTGTTATGTACACAAGATTGCAACCTCATGGCAAATCTCAGCTGTTACATGAAGCTTATTCAAAGCATTGTCTCTCCCTGCCGGCCTCACTTGACTCTTCCTGGAGCTGGCCATTAGCTGGATATTTTTTTGTTCAGATTCCAGCCTAAATGCTGTTTATATTTAATACAAGGATGATAATGTACAGCTTGAATATCTCCAGTATTTTGGCCTAAATTGACTCTCTGCCTCCTCCATTTTGGGCTGTTTCAGCTATGTTAGGAGAATATTGTTTGGAAGTGAAAATAGCACAGAGAAGTGAAATTGCATGAATGTGAGTGTGCTGCCTTTGCTCAGGGCTGTAGATCTCTCAGCCTTATTCTAGGCCAAATCATGGGCATCAAATATGTCACACAGAGCTATGTGCTCCTCAAGCACAGAGCAAAATACCTACTCCAAATTCAGGCAAAAATTGGGAAATGTATACAAAGAAGCGCAAGAGGATTTAATACCAACCAACCTTTGCAAACTAAACGGCCACTTAAAGATCTTTGTAGACCAAAGGCTACTAACCAGTGGACCTTTGATACTTTATATTTTCTGAATTACAGCTTTCCACCTAAGCAGGCTGCAAGGGGGAGTCTGAGAGAGAAGAGGCAAGGACTTCAGGGGCACATTTCACTTCTGGCAGCTAGAACTGACCACGGGTTATAAGGCTGAGCTAATTCAGGTAACCACGGAGTAAAACAACCACAGAGTAAAAAAATTAAGCTAAGGCTTAGGTCTAGTCTGTCCGTAGACAGGCAGAAAAGGACAGTTGTTTTTAGGGTATAATGCTAAAACTGCTCATAGTCTTTGTGGTAATCCAGGCTCACCGTTTGCTGTGGTACTGCCACTGGACATGGGGACCTAATTATGCCCTTCCTGTTTGCAGCCACTTTTTGAAGGCTATTTTTGTGCCTTTGGTTAGTCTACTCTTCTTTAGACTAAACAGTCTGAACTCTCCCAGTCTTTCCTCATAGGTCATGTTTCATAAACTTGAGGGATTCTAGTTACTCTTGTCTGTGTGCTTTCCAAGTGCTCTGCATCTTGCTTCAAGTGTAGTACCCAAACTGGACACAGTACTGCAGCAGAGGCTTTACTTGGACCGAGCAGAAGCCATCTGACATCTTACAGTCAAGTCCTTTTTTATAAAGACTTGCTTTTATTTTTTTTTCAACACAGTACAATCTGTATGTCATGCATTGCCTGATCCCAACTAAGAGGGTCCTGAATACTGGATTGATCCCTGCTGGTCCATCTACACAGACTGACAGCTGACGAGAAGCTTGTGGAAATTTTTTTCTGTTGAGTTTCAAGTAAGTTATTTAGAAAGGAGAAAGTGGATATTTTGAGGCAAAGGAGGGGATAGGCTGTGAAAATTTAACATTACTTGAGCAACAGGACCAGGTCAGACATAGCACTGAACTAATTTATAATCCTGTCTCTGCTAGTGGCATGAAGGAGACAGTAAGGCTGCAAAGATGTTGAGAGAAAAGAAAAAAAAAGAAATAAAACCATTTATAAAATATTGCTGTTGGTAGAATTGAGTGAAAGCAGATGTAACCCAGTGAACTTCAGACCCTGAAGTAATGTTATTTCTTTTGCTTACTGAGAGAAGTGAGCAATGCCAGTGAAAAAAAATCTCTGGCTCTAAAAATCACTTTGCATGACTCATGCATAATAGAAATGAGTCTTGTTGGGAAACAGATTTTTCCTTGTTATTCCTTCTTCTTTTACAGAGGTACTCATAAGCCTTGCACACCTAAAATAAATTTCTTTGCTTCCTAGTTCTTCTCCCTCATTCAGCAGTGCTTTCCCTTTATCATTACAAACTATTACCATCTTGCTGAAAGATATCTCCTTCTCTGGAGATATTCAAGACCCGCCTGGACAAGGTCCTGTGCAGCCTGCTGTAGGTGACCCTGCTTCGGCAGGGGGGTTGGACTAGATGACCCACTGAGGTCCCTTCCAACCCCTACCATTCTGTGATTCTGAGATTCTGTGTGAGCAAGCAGGCACAACGTAGAAGTCTGTTGCTGGACACAGATTTTTATTTGAAACCGTTTAAGGTGGTAAAATTGTAAAGAACAGGTGGTTGAAAGCACTCAGATTCCTTAAATAAGGGCTCCAACTCATTCTTTTGATTGAAATGCTAGAAGTTTTTGGAAATTATCTAATTTCTCCCAGTTGAGCAGTTAGCCTTCGCTCGGTTTCTTTTGTTCTGAAAGCAGTGGCACAATTGTCATCACTAGGTCAAGGCAGAGCCCTGCACCTCCCAAGCTCACTTTCTGCTTTCCTAACGATCTGCTTCTGTCAAGCTGTCTGGCGTATTTTGGGTGGCTGTGGCCCATGTGTCTTGTCAAGAGCTCTCTGCCAGCCCCGTGCCCCAGCTGCTGCACACCCGACTCTCCTTCCTTGGCTGCAGGCGTTTTGTCTCATGGCAAACCGCTCCCAGGAAAGAGAAAGCTGTTCCTGCCTCCCTGACTCTCCATCCACCGTGGCAAGTCTGAGCCTTGCACGCTCAGATCTTGCTGATTAAGTGCAAATCCTATCAGCTGGCCCAGAAAGCCAGTCACACCTTACTCTGCCCTGGGCTTGCCCTTAGGTCTCTGCAGCAACGAGAGCAGTCACCACAATGCTGCGCAGCTAGTGAGAGTGACCTTAGGAAGTGCTCAAACATTTGCATATTATTGCAAACATCATCATCACAATAATAAAATTCTGCGGGATGTGGGGTGGTGTGGAGTATCTCTTATCAACGGGCTCCACAAAAGCTCCTTCTTTTGTTTATAAGGAACTGCGGACCAGAGATGCCTGGCTTTGCAGACAGGAAGGGTGAGGGGGGAAAACATCCCCACTTGTTTTCTCCTTTGAGCAACATTTCTCTTAACCTCAACCAAAGGAGGCAGCGAAGCCGTTTGGCAAACGGACTTGTGCTAAGTACCTTGGCTGGAAATGTTTGTGCCTGTTCCTGTTAGCGCACACAGCGCTCTGCTCCGTGCGTGCCGAGGCGAGGGAGGGGAAGGGCAGGGGAGGGAGGGGAAGGGCTCGCCGCCCCACGCAGCCATCCCCCTCGCAGCCCACCGCAACCCTGCGCCGCGTGTCCGGGCAGGAGTTTGCCTGCAGACAGGGATGCCAGCTTCGGCTGCCCGTCTCTCCTCCCACCTCTCTCCCTAGCCATGCTGACCACAGCCCCTCGAGAGGGACCACCACCACCACCAGCCAGGGCAGGGGAGCCTGGCCTCTCGGAGGGAGCTGTGGGTTGGGGATGTCTGCACCCCCTGTGAAGCCCAGGCCAAAGTATGGCTGTGGCCGTGCAGGATGTCCTAGCTGTGGAGTCCCAACTGGCCAGTGATCCTCTGAGACTGAGCCCTGTAGCACAGCCTGGAAAGCGGCCAAGATGCCCAGAGCTGGAGAAACACAACCCCTTCGCTCCCTGCTATGCGCCTGCGCTGCACTTCACCATCTCCAACCACACTGCGTCTCATTTGCTTTAGGGGAAGGTGGCTTTACCGAGCGTGGCCTCCTGCTCCCTCAGGGACACACATTTCCAGCTGCAGAGTGTTTCTTTGCCTTTGACTATCCCACCTTCTACCTCAGCTGAGCTCCCCGTGCCTCCTGGAAGGATGTACCCTTCCCAGACACATACACAGAGGCAGCGGTAACGCGATGGTCTGTTTGCAGCCTGTGCTGTCAAGCTCCAGCGCCGGGCCAGAAACACAGGAGGAGGGAGCCCTGTGGTGGTCTCAGCTGGGAGAAAAGGGCTGAGGGAGAAAAGCAAAGATGATGAAGGCTGTGGGTTTGGCAAGAGACGTGCAGGAGGGCCACGCTGTGGGGAAGTGCTGGTGCTCGCAGCGTCACGGGCAGTGACGTCCCTAGCAGAGCTCAGCGAGCAGAGCCACCAGCCCGCAGTGCTTACTCAGCCTCGGGGACTGCGGGGCGAGGAGCCCTGGCTGCTGTCAGCTGGCTGGGATGGCAGGGAGTCTTTCTGACTCAGCAGGAATTGACCCAAATCCCTGCTAGGGAGGAAAACAAAGCTTCTGCCTTCCACTTGTATCCTGTCCCCGGCTGTGGTGGTGGCCTTGTTTTAAAAGTCGAGGTCCAGGGCTCTGACTACGACCCTGGGTGACTTCTCAGCCGGTGGGGCTTTTTGGTCAGGTCACATCACCTTGGGATTTCAACAAATCCCACCTCATCAGTACAGCTGATGCAGAGATTTTGCAGCCTAGCAAGATGAGACCCAGCTCACCGGGAGAGCTGAAGAAGCTTTGGCTTTTGCCCTGAAAGGATGTCTTTGCAGGGAGCTTTGATCTGAACGGGAATGCGTTCATGAGAATCAAAAGCCTTCCACCAAGCCAGGCAAATAGGTCTGCTCAAAGGGGACCTCAGCCTTGCTGCACACAGAGGCACAAGAGTCAGTGACACTTCAAAATGCTGAATTTCTGTGAAGATTAAATGCAAACCACTGTGCTTCTAGAGAGAATATTAAATAATCACAATATTGGAGGTTTTGTAATAGCCACTGAGCAAAGTGAAACTACTTGTGGCATGAAGATGTTGAAAGATGGTGTAAATTGAAGTAAAATTGACTGGAATACAGTGGTATCTTCTGTTTCGTAAAGTGGAACGTTTCTGTTGAAAATATACTGTGGAAAAGCCAAATGCCATTAACGACTACTTAGTTAATTAAATTACCTCTTTTCCCCACTCTGTGAGATAACTACTTCTGTTATTAACAAAAGGTGGCTGACTGAGGGTATGTGGTGTGATGCTTGCTTGGGATGGGATGCCATCCTGGGGCAGCAGCTTGGGCTCATGGTGGGCCTGCAGTGGAGAAGCTGTTTGTACCTCTGCAGAGTCCTGTTCTCCAGTCACCCAATTAAACACCGTACTGAGATACAGTTAGTGAGTCACTTTCACTGTTTCTCAGTGGCTGGGGTTTGGTTTCTACTTTTGCTGCTTACAGGATGAAGTATCAATAGAAAAGCTTTTATGTGACATTCTGTGTTATTGTTTAGAAATTCATTTGTGAAGAAGGAAAAGGCAGTCTCCAAATAACAGAAGATTTTGGCGGATTTCCATCTGCAGTGGAAATTTAGAACTTCTGAGCTCTCATTTCCTTTGGAAATATGAATCAGTGTGCACGGCCCTGAATATGAGCCCTAGACACATCTTTGAGTCTGACCGGTATCTGCAGAAAAGTAGCCCCACATCTTTGCTGGATGTAAAAATAACAGCAAGTAGAAGAATTGGTGGACTGGACATGGTGGAAAACCAGTACATATTATTATGAAAGCAAACTCACGAGAATCTTCAAGTATTCATTTTTGCTTCTCATTTTCACTGTCAGGTTATGTAATTGCACTCGTTCAAATGCCAGCAGAGTCTGTGTAATTAACTTTTGGGAGAATGGAGGGCTAGAAGGGAAGTTTTGGAGTCTAACCTAAAATAATCTCATAAAAGAAGATTAAATGACATATCCAGATGATGGTGTACAGTATTAAAATCTACCACATGGAAGTCTTGATTTATGGAAAACTATTCAATAGTACAACGTAACTCTTAGCTCAAGATGTGGGATTTAAAAATTCTGTCTTTAAGCAGGTTAATCCTGAGGACGTGTTTTACTAGAGCTTGGTTAATTACCTCCAGACTAGCATACCTTTTCTTTAGAAAAGTTAACACAGTAAAAAAGAAACATAACTGTAAAATGATCACATTGGTAGACTGTTAGGCATGGTCTTTAGAAGTCTTCAATGTCTCTGCTTTTTTAACTGTTTCAGATCCTTTCTTAGAAATTTAAAGGACAAAAGCCGGGGTGACCAGTACAAGGTATGTAAGGTGAGAGGTGAAAAAAATGTTCTCAGGAGACTTTGCATGTGCCTGAATTTCAATATGTGCTTTGCTGAATCAAGACCGTAAATGTTTAAGTTCTGGATTTTTTAATATTTGGGCAGGCAACAGTGTCTCCCAACATCCCACAAAATGTCATTGTAGGGGAAGAACAAGAATCTGGCTTCCCAGCTTTCTCTCCAGGCCAGCACATTCACTCATCCCCTGTCAGTCCTACACCTGGCATGATGTAGATATAAGGCCATCTTGTTCTACGGGTCCATCTGTTCAGCCACCATCCTTGTTCTTGAGTGATCTCAGCTAGCTAAACACCAGTTTGTGGGGTCTATGCTAACAGATTCTGGTAGATGTCTACTCAGTGTTGCTGGTTATCTGTGCTACCTCACCAAGTGGCTGCTTTTAAAATATTTTGTTCTGTTTTCTTTGACCCTGGTTTCATGCCTTTTGGTTCATTTCTCTCCAATAGAAAGCATCCCTTGGAATAGAAAGACTTTGCTGGTGTACTAGGAACAGTGAAACTAATGAAGGTTTGAATGTTTGGCTTTGTGACTTGAATTTCGTTTTGAATGTATGTGTGTTTTAAAAGAATAAAAGTAATAAAATCCAGGAAGATTTTAATGACACAAAACTATTATTAAATCCTGAATACCATCAAAGGGAAGGTACTGCTTCTTCACTTTGTCAGTGAAGTGCCATCAGAAGCGTTTCTTTCATGAGACCGCTGCCAGGCCTGTCCATCTTATACATTCAGCTTGGGACCCTTCTCAGCTGCCCAGTTCCAGGCCTCTGCCTCACCTCCTGCACCGTGGCTGCTCGCCCCCATGCCGAGATCATCTGCCCAGCAGGTCCACGAGCTGCTGCATGGCTGTGCAGGGCAAATGAGGCCGTGGACTGAGAGGCATGGAGTGGGAAAAGAAAGCGCCCTCGTACATAACAAACCCCTGCTTTAAGGCACAGCCATCTGAACTGATGTGCTCTATCCTGTGTTAGGAAATGCATCCCTGGAGAGGAAAGCCACACAGGAGCCCTGGGCTTCCATGTACAGCCTGTAGAGAGAAGATCGAGCGGATTGCAGGCGTCTGCTGGGCACTGCCAGAGGTCCCTCACAGTACTGGCACCAGCACTGAGGCAAGGAATCAGCGCCCTGAAAAAGTGGGAATCTGAAGCCCTCAGCAACACCCCTGGCAACACTCCTGCTCCAAGCATTTGATCTCACTTGAATCTGTGAAACATTCAAGCGGATGCATCAATCGGCCTCTAAACCACCAGAGAGCCCCATGGAACCCACTCCAGGGAAGGTTTATAAGGATAACCAGACGCTGCAGGACTTGATGTGTGTGGGATGTGGAGAGAAATCCCATGTGTGCAGCTCTATATAAACGGCTGAGGTCATCTGTCATCTTGCTTGACATTGCAAAACTACGTGTAAGTACCATGAGACACAGAATAACACCTGTATTAAGGGATTTAATACCCCTCTTGTCTGTGTCGCGATTTGTTTCCTCTGCCAATTTGGCGCTTCATTCACACTTGCCCAGCCAACTCCACATGGTATCTACAGCAGAGATTTTTATGTACGCATATTTTTTTCTCTGCAGTTTCTCATCTCATGATGATTTGCTACACTCATTCCCCCATAAGCAGTCCCAAGCTATTTGCTGCTCAGCCTCTCTCCTTCCCCTTGCACCACTCCCTGGAAATGTCATATGTGCTAGAAGACTAAAGATTTAAAATCTTAAATCTCAGCATTGTGAATTCCAAAATCATCAGCTTTAATGCTTTGTACTTTAGTCCCCTTCTCTCACCCATCTGCCTACCATGGCTGTTTTTACCAGGTTTCCTCTCCCCTCCTGCTGCAGGGACTTGGGAAAATGAGATGGATTGTATCTCTGTAACTTTGAATGAAGCTCTGGTTGTAGCGCGGCTGCTAAAAAGATTAGAAGAGGTACATTGGCCCTAGGCTCCTCAGCACACGCTACAGGGAAGCTCCCCTCACCCACCTCAGTGCTCACAAGGCAGACCAGGGTACAAAACCTGTTTCAGCAGAGGTATTTTAAGACATTGGCTGCATACCAATTACTGCTGAGCCCTATTCATTTTGCAGTACACTCTCTGCTGCTATGTAGGAGTAATCAAAGAAAGCTCAGAGCAAAGCAGAGATAACAATCTATACTAGCGTAAATATTAGAAGATGAAAGAACTTTGTTATTAATGCCCCAATAACAAGCTTTGCATTCCCATCCTTGCACCAGCTACATGGGAAGCATGCTAGCAAATAGCAGTGCTTTGCATCTTCCAGACTTCCTCGCTGATTGTCTGCAAATGAAGACCACCTCTGGAGGACCCTCCACCAAGCGTTAACTCTTGTCCGGGTCTTGACAGAAGTGAAAAAGATCTCAGCACTGTAACCTCTGCCCTTGTGAAGTGGTGGGAAGACAGAAGGCTTACAGCACAAAAAGAGGATTGCAGAGATGCTGTCAAACTGCCAGGTGCAAACAAGAGCTAAAAAGGAGAGCTGGCCTGCAATGCCCTGTGTTTTCCTGGAATCGTGCAGATTTTAAAGCAGTGTCAGAGTCTGTCCTTTGTAACCTGCCGTCAGCTTCTCCTCCAAAACTGGCAGCTGGCTATGAAAGCCTCCACCCTCTGTGTTTTCCAGCTGGCCCCGCACAGTCTAGTCCTGCAATTCTTGGACTCCATTTGCTATCTTTGTGGCTGCAGAGCCCCCAGTAGGCACACCTCTTTCCAGTCTGCCCCATAGCTCCGGACTGTTCTGGTTCAAGTAATTGGCCAGAGCCAGACAGTCTTCACAGTAAATAGCAGTAAATAGTGATTCATTGTGGTTTAGATTCAAGAATTTTCAGAGCTTAAGATTAAAATCTTGGAAACAAAGACCTCGAAGAGAAAACAAAATTTGGCAGCAGGATTCCTTGTGAACGACTTCAAAATCTCTAACCTATGTTTCAGCTCCGAGATCCAAAAATTCAGGTTTCACAGAGTTGTCCTGCGTCTTGGGAGAATCCTGGGCTCTGGAACTTACCACCGCCATGGAAGCCCTAGTTTTTGCTCTGGATCTACTGCAAAGCTGCTGCTGGAGCTCCCTGGGGGAAAATCTCTTGGATACTTGGGAGTTAGCCCCCTCCTTCAGTTCATATCTGTTCTGCCAGGGGCTGCTAGGTCAGACATGGCTCTCTGCATTGTGAATGGCTCTGCTACATATGAACCAATTCCTTCCCTCACTTGAAACCACCCTGATAAGACTTGTTATTTCTCAGACTGACTCCTACCTAGGCTGAACTGTTTAATATACTTTCTTCTTTCACTTTTGGGGGCTGGGGGGAGGGGAGAGGATGCACAATAATATATGATGTATAACAGATTCCAGAAACATTTGCTCTGCATTGTCACGCCGCCTCATGACTTCTAGTGCATTACCAGCTTCCTCAAGGGACCAAACATGTGTTTCAGGCTACCTTGAGTGGAGAGCACACCTAACCATCTAGTGTCAGAACAGAGACCATGAGCTTGGAAAGAAGTTTGCTACAATTTAACATCCTATTTCTCTCCATACACAAAAGTGCCCGTGCTGGAATCAGCATTTCAATCAGTCCAAACAGTAACTGTCGTGGTTTAACCCCAGCTGGCAACTGAGCATCAGCCAGCTGCTTGCTCACTCCCCCCAGGTGGGATGGGGGAGAGAATCGGAAGACTAAAAGTGAGAAAACTTGTGGCCTGAAAGACGGTTTAATAGGTAAAGCAAAAGCCACGCACACAAGCAAAGCAAAATAAGGAATTCATTCACCTCACCCCATCGGCAGGCAGGTGTTCAGCCGTCTCCAGGAGAGCAGGACTCCATCACACGTAACAGTTACTTGGGAAGACAAACGCCTTAACTCCAGAAATCCCCCCTTTCCTTCTGCTTCCTCCCGCTTTATATGCTGAGCACGATGTCATACGGCATGGAATATCCCTCTGGTCAGTTGGGGTCAGCTGTCCCGGCTGTGTGCCCCTGCAGCTTCCCGTGCACCCCCAGGCTGCTCGCTGGCAGGGCGGTGTGAGGAGCAGAAAAGGCCTTGACGCTGTGTAAGCACTGCTCAGCAACAGCTAAAACATCCCTGTGTTATCAACACTGTTTTCAGCACAAATCCAAAACATAGCCGCTTACTAGCTACTGTGAAGAAAATTAACTCTAACCCAGCCAAAACCAGCACAGTGGCCCTTCTTCCTACTGAGTACTTTGGAATTATGCCATAAAACTCTGGGAGAAATTCTCGCCATGTCTTATGGTCAGCATTCCCAAATTTGCACTACTGATCCTAGCGTCTATTTCCTTTCATACTGATGCAACTTTGCCAACGCTGTTTTGGCTCTGTTTTTCTAGGTCAGCAAATGGATATTGTACTCATTGGGCAGAAAAACTTAGTGGAGGGGTGGCTCGGTCTGTCGAACACAAATCCAGGCCCTTCAGTCAGCACTTTTCCTAGAAGGGTTTGCTTGCTACGGGACAGTTCTTAGACACAGTCATCCTTTAGCCTTGATACTGGACTCCTGTGACTCTGTCCCTGTGACTGCCCGCAGGTCCCTCAGCACAGGCCACCAGGCTGAAGACCCCCCCCTGAGGGATTCCTCCCCGCCTGCTGACGGCCCCAGCCATTTGCCGCTCCCAGAAGCACGCTTTGCCGCTGCTTTGCCGTGGCTCTGGGTGCAGTTAAGCCGCTCACCCCGGGGCAGCCGGGCCCGAGGCACACTGCCCTGCCGGGACCGGAGCGAGCTGCTCACCCCTGGGCCCAGCCGGCGCTTCCCCGGGTCCAGGGCCAGCATGGCTGGAATTGCTTCGGTCACCCCGAAGCATGGCTGGAATTGCTTTCCACAACCCAATGAACTCAGACGGAGTTTGACTATGACCGGGTGTTCTGGGTGCAGGTGCTGCAGTGGTAGCTGCCTTGTTCCAGCTCCCTTTCAGCCCTTAGCTGCGTTACAGCAGCGGCTTCGTGAAATGGCAGCTCTGAATCTGCCTGCTGATGAGACCCAGAATGCCTGGGCATTGCCCTTCCCGTGTTGGCCGTCACCAGGACAGCACTGCTTGCCCCACCTGGCTCCACCAAAACAGGCACTAGCAAGGCTTAGTGATGCCAGCAGAAGCTCTGAGGCTCAAACCAGCAAACGTTCAAGGAAGCACATTTCTTTCACTTTCTGGTACACCTCCCTGAATGCACGGCTTGGAAAACCAGGGAGTGCAGAGGAGTCATGAAACAGTGCCATAGGCTAGGTGTGCAAAATGCTGAACTAATGGTTTGAGAAAGCCTAGCAGCTGCCCTGACGAACCTGGGGAGTGTCATAGGAAAGGGATGTGGGCACAACTCAGTTTGCTAGTTACACGTCTGTATTTTATGTGCACAAAAGAGCTCTCTGTAGTGTCACCGAAAGCAAAATGCTTAAATGAAGTGTCTAAGCAGTGCTAGACAACTAAAAGCTAGTTCTTGACAAATCTGGATAATTCTGGGATTGTAAGAATTCAGGGTGATAAACATGAGAGGAATGAGAAGAGGTAACTACTGCCTGTGGAGTACTGAGGAGCTGGCAGAAGACAGGGTGGGTAGAAACTATGCCAGAAAAAGTCGGTCTCCTTCTGGAGTCCACGACAGCTCTGACTCCAGTGGAGTCAGGAGCTTTAGTTCCCAGGCTCACCCTTTGAAGGGTCTTCGTGGGTCTTTCGTACTGATAAGGACTGAGAGGTTAATGGTTTTGTTAAACAATATTGTCTCTCTGCTAGTTTTAATTTCTGGCACTTATTAACTGTGTGAGTTTATGCCTGTGTGTAACGGTCCCTTGGTTTTGATCACATAATTTCGCTGAGTATATCTGGTGCACTGATAACCATAACCAAGTTAACTGAAGAGACGATGTTCCCAGACAGTATTTAGCTTGAAGCTTGCTGTATATGTGTCAGATCTGATGAACGATATTGTTGCATGTTTCTCCCAAAGCACTTGATTTAATAAAAGATATTGTTTCTTCCCACAAGCATTGCCTTAAATGACTGTAGCTACAACACTGTTACTATTCATGCTACAGTAAATATGTCATACTCCTCCAGGATCTTTCATCGGAATGTGTCAGTCACTGCAGCGGAGTACGCTGGCTGTACATGTGAATGCACACGTACATTTGGCAACAGCCCAGCTTGGATACTGTCAGCAGTGTGGTCATGCTGACCCAGACTTCCAGAAACATGAACCCCTCAAGATCTGTAGGTGGGCTGGGTTGCAGAAGCTGAGCTCTTCTTGCCTTGGCAATAAGAACCAGCTGTGCTTCTACCGTCACAACTAGTCCTTTAGCTGAAAGTCAGTGCTGGTAAATACCTGCATACTGCTTGTGACCGCAGCGCCATCCTGCTCAAAGCAAGACATGTGGAATGGAGTGAGGAAATTGTGTGACAGAGTTATCTTTGGCTATGGGACAAATTGCAAATAGATTTCATAAAATCATAAACGTGCAGAAGAAAACGTTATATTGCCAGTCCACCCTGGCGTCAGTATGCTAATAATGATAACATATTGAAACTCTGAGGACAGAGATGAGAGTTCATTACATCTTTAATCTAAGTGTTTTATTGTTTTACAACGTACCACGGAGAGAGCGCAAAGCTCTTTCCTTGTTGAACTCTTGTTTTCCTTGGATTACCAGGAGTTTATGTGTAGCAGGTTTTCCAAACAAAATACCTCACTCTTTCCCAGTAGTGTTTATGCTACGTGTAACGTTACCCTTTGCTGGTGCGTGCACTGGCAGGTTAAAATTAGACTTCCTAAATGTCAGTACAGCAGCTTGTTACTCTTTAACAAGAGCGTGCTACCTTAATTTGTTGTGAATTTCTTGTCCATATTATTCTGAACAGCAAATAAACAAAATCTTACTCAGATGCTTAAGTTTATATTTAAAGGATGCACACATAATGACGCGTTTTTTGTTTATTCAAGTTTCAATCTGCCACTGATCAAAACAATAGTAACAATACAAAGTGGCAAATGGATTACAGCTGATTATTCTGAAAGCAGCTTTTGTACTACTAATCACAGCAGTAATGATAGTTTCTAGTTACTGAAGTACTGTATGTTGTTTTCAGCAAATTTGATCATATACGCCTGAGAAGAAGAGTTGGTTTCTTTTTCTTTAAATCTCGGCAGAAATAATGCATAAATGGTTATTTGCAAAGATTTAATACTAACTTTTAAAGCGTAGGTGAGAGTTTCTATGCCTTTTAAGTAATTTTTGACGAACAGCATTCTTTAAAAAAGTTGAAAATATTCTTATCCATTCACTTCCCTCCTGTGCGATTTATGATGGTTTGGAGCAGTGCGTGATAAACCGTCAGCATCAAAAATGATGCTGAGTTTTATCTCAAAATCCTCTGTCTGTGTAAGAGTCGATTTGTATGCCCCAGCATGCAGTCTGACATGGCAGGGGCACGAGAGGCAAGAAAAGGTATGGATCTGTAACATCCCTGTGTTTCCATGTTTCCACGTGTGTGCGAGCTGTGTGTGTGTCTATGACCCTGAATATGTAAAATGGTAACAACTATGCAACAGTACATTTTATATTTTGTTCAGCCACTGGCTGTTGATATCTTAGAATTGTGCTTCTTTCTGGTCTCATAAAAGCTTTGGAAGACTGGTTCTGTCTAGCCCGGATTCCTTTTCTGGTTCGCTAAAATACCAGTGTCTTAATCCATTTTTCCCTACTCTAGCCCGACTCCATCTTGCCCGTGTGCTGCCCACCTCCAGGAGAAAGCAGTCCCTCTGCCCTCGCCCTCATGGGTGCTTACACACAGTTTCACTGAAAACACTATCTTGCCTACGGTCTCAAGGCTTAAAAGCAGATAGAAAACAAACCTCTTCACTTGCTGCTTTACACACAGAGCAAAGCAGAAAACACATCGCGGAGCAGACTTTTAGTTAGTCCCTGTCTCTGAGAAAATCTGTTCCTGATACAAGGCAAGAAGACCCCATTTGTTTTTACACTCTGATGGCTTCCAAATCCAACACTTTCCATTAGAATGGACATTCTGAAACAGCACACCCCTGATCTTTACAGTTAAAATAGTAGCCTGTGATACAGCAAGTATATACACGCGCACTTAATACCCAGCACATTAATATTTGCACAGTATTCATGGACGCGATTCTTTGCTATCTAATTTCCTTAGATACTAAGAGAGTACTGATAGCTGTCACAGACCTTGCTATCTTTCCTCCTCTTCCCATCCAGCAAGCACGACGCTTATTTTTGCATGGAAATTAGAGCTGGAAGACAGTTTAGTCCATCCCTCTGCTAACAGTGGTTTGTGACTGATAGCATATTTACTGGAACTTTGTCCAGTATATTTATCGCATATTACCAACCACAGAGTAGAGCTTACTGTCTTTCTTGGAATACCTATCATTCCTACAAAGTCGTTTCTGATCTTCTGCCTACAATATCCTTTACTTATATTCATCACAATGCTTTAATCATAATCTCTTGCACAAGCCAAAATAATCTTTTTCTCCTCAGGCTCACATCTTGCAATACACATAGCTCTCCATATGTTCCAGTTAAATTACACTTACTTACCTTCTGCTTTGAAGATAGTAAAGTGAGGTCTGCAGTGAAAAGCACCTAGTGCGTTGCCGGCACAGTTCATCCAAAGACCTTGGAAAACCCAGGTTGCAGTGATAACAGATGATGCTCGACTAGTGACTTTCCACTCATTCGATGCAGTGGCAGCAATAGCAGCTCCCAGCCCACAGAAACAAAATATGAAAGCTATTATCTGTATTCCTAGCATGTTTCTCTGTAACCCAGGGACTTCGAAATGCCACTGCATGGAGAGAAAAGTGCTTTAGTCATGTGAGTAAGCAAAAAGGCATAACATAAGCAAATTATACTTGAACAAGTTCAGTAACACTTGCTACAGAAAGTTAATGTGGCTGAAAGAAATTGTCATGCTTGGCTGATTTAAGAAAGGCCCTGGGCATTGCAAATGATGAGAAAGAAAGTCAAGGTACAGCTTTATGGGAGCTAATTACTAGCACTTACTTACTAATTTCTAATTGTAAAAATTAATTAAAATATTTTTATATTTTTTCAATTAAGGTATTCCAGTTAATGCTTAATTTTTAGTTAATTGGAAACTTACAACCACTGCATCTAGCAAAATAAGTTCAGAGTCCAAACTGTACAGCGCTATTTAACAGATTACCATAACATTTTAGCAGGATCACACAACACTTGAAAAATCAATTTTTAAAAGGCTATGAAATTAATTCAGCCATAACCAGCCACCATACAAGCAACTCTAAGACAGTAACATCGTGGAGGCCGTGTCTGCGGATGTATTTGTAGAACAGCAAATCTAGAGCAACAGCAGAAAGAGCCAGTGGTCGCTGAGCAGTGATGCAGCTGCAGTAGTCAGCAGAACGAACCTTGTGTAGCCCCCACTGAGGCTTCGTCTTTGGTCAGCATAGAAAATTCACTGCTTCTTACGGTATGTCTGCTCTGCACAACGAACGTAGTGCAGAAACATCTGTCCCACCACTGTCTGAGCTCCTGCAACCTCATGCCTTGAAAAATCCTTGAAGAATATCACTGATTTAATAAAATCATCTTTAAAGTAGTAGGCACTGACAGCACCACACTGAAGCAGCTATTCTGGTTCCGGTTCCTGAATATACTATCACGACTGGTGTGGGACCAACACATGGTTTTGCAGACACATGTGGCCTTCACTCCTTTGAGATGCCAGCTTCCAGCTTTATTCATGACTCTCCTCATTCTCTGGTCCTTTTGGCCTCCTCTCTGAGGAAGGAGCACGTGTCTCTTCTCTTTAGTGTTACTGTATGCCATTTGGTGACAGGAGGTTGCCCTGGACATTGAGTGTACACCATCAGTTTTGACAATGAGAGTAGTCTATTTTTTTCCCCTTTGGGTGCTTCTAGTGTTGCTTCTCCCTGTTACAGCTGTGATAAACACCAACTGGACTTCGGCATTGGAGTTTTTCTGTAGACTTTTCAGAGCTCAAGGAGGGGTAATCAAGGACACTAAAACATCACTGACATTCCATGTAAAGATCAAGAGGAGTTTTACTGAGACTATCCCGTTGAACCATCACCTGGTACTTCCACTTTAACCAGCCTTTAGCTCAGCGCTGAGAAGTAGCACCCAAAAGTATGATTACACAGACCAGAGAATTATGCTACAAGAAGGAATTTCTTTTCAGAGTAATTAGTAGGCTCACATCCCACACATCAAAGGCAAATAGAAAGGTTTTTATTAACGCAGTCAGCTTGACAGCCATGGAAAACGGTTTTGCTACAGAGCAACATTACAATAGAGCTGGTTGTTTGAATGATGAGGGCAACATTAGACAGACAGGAAGCAATTTTTCCTTGCTGTCAGATAACGCAGTAACATATTTTCCTTATGCCAAGGGTCAACATTCATGTAATCCTCCATACATCTTTTCACTGAATTTGAAAGGGTATAAAGGAGAATACAGAAATGGGTCCATCTTTGAAGCAGATCCCTGAGAGGAAACATTTTTTTTGTTGTACCTCTGCCATACAAAATGGTGGGGTTTCGGGTTTTTTGTTTGTTCATTTGTCAAAGGCTGTGTTAGTTCACTGAGGAGACTGAGAAGAGATGTCATTAGGCAACTTTTCTTTTTTTAAACCAGCCCAGTGTCAGTGATGTTGACTGAGTGTTCAGAGAAGCTCAGAGACATTTTACATCTGATGCTAAATTCAGGCTTCATTCTGGACTTTCCCTGAGTGTTCTCCTCATTGACTTAGAAAAAAACCTGATAAGCTGCTCATGTGGGCTGGAAAAGCAAAGGTGACTGGACACAAACACTGTCCCATCCCTCCCTGCTCCGCGTTTTGCTACACATAGCAGTGTGCCTTATCAACATAGCCTGTGAGGAGCTACCCAGGCTCAGCAGGACAGGGCTGCCTGGTTGCTTCTTAGTGACCTGGGCCAAAGGCAGTGGTGCCTCCTCAGTAAGACTTCATTCTTTTAAACGAGTATCATGCCAGGAAGGGACTTCACATTTCTGTTTCTAGATACGCTGCCATACAAACTCTTAAGTCGTTTCCCCTTCTCACTCTAAGATGATCGTGTACGAAGGTCCCATCCAGTGCACATTCACTCATGAGTGTCATGCTGGTGGGACACTGCAAGCCACTTTAGTGGAAAGTGCCTGTGGGCACCACTTGAACTGTAGACTACACTTTTAGGGCTTAAGCAGGACTTAGTGGTTTCTTGGCCTTTATCCTGATTCTTGTGTAGTGCTTGACTGCGGAATTCATGGTTACAAGCACTTCACCCTTCGTGAGTGATGAATAAATTAAACAGATACTCAAGTGATAAGAAAGAAGTAAGCAGTCCTGTTTACAACCCTCATTTCTTCTGTAAACTGTCAGGAAGCAAGTTAATCAGTCATTTAAGAAGTTCAAGGCAAAGTTGAAAGTTGACCTGTTAATGGCGTTTTCCATTATATCAAAACTTCTTTTTTCTGTTACTGAACAGACAGAAGTTGGAAAATAGCTGGGAGCTTAAGGAGTGTTTAAATACAGAGTTGGAAAAGGGAAAACATTTCTACAGCTCTTTGTTGAACCATTTTCCCAAAACTCCACAAATACAGTAGCTGATCATGTGACATATTGCTGGCTCTGTTTAATTGAACACTGTGTCAGTAACGTGCGATATATTTATTGCTGCTGATATTCTCTTTTTAAATTAGTCCAATGCCAGTTTTTAAACACAGCTGACATCTTTACAGCAGGGAAAGAATGTTTACACAGGTAAGCTGTAGCCTCCAGTTTGCGATTTCTACTTCAGCCTACGTTAATTGTTGTAACCTGCTAGCTGGAAGAGTTCCCAAGCCTGGTATGTTGGCTGATACAGATCTGGCTGCTGACAACACGTTTCCCTCATGAAGACATACACAGTTAGCTAAACTGAATTAGTTGTTAGGAAAGTTATGGTAAAATTAAAAAAAAAGGACTAAATGCAAATCAATCCTGATGTCATTTGGATAAGAAAGAGGGGAGATGTGCAAAGGAGGTAGATGAGGTAACATGGAGACAATGTGACAGATAAATAACTACTAATGCCAATGACATACCTCTGCAGAGTGGGTGGACAATGCAAATTGCTCCTGAGCACTGTGGAAGAAGTTATAAGAGGCCTAAACAACCATGGAGAAGTTGGACAAGCAGTAAAACTAGACATTACAGAGACTGAATAAGTGACTCAAGGCTTGTGAAGAAGTTGGAGAAGTAAAAGTATTGTGTAAAGTGGTGAAGAAATCAAAAAGCCTGGAGACATCACTACTCAACATAGGCAAGGGCAAAGCTCTATGGCAATATGGCTGGGCCAAGAACACAAACACAAAAAGAGTTCCTGAGAACTGGCAGTGAAGTATGAGATGGTGTTGAAACTAGGAAGGGCGTATTCCAGCCAAGTGCCAAATCCTCCTGTCTCCTCCTGATCCACGCACCCTAGAAACTCTGGGTAAACAGGGTAGCAGGCAAAGGCTGAAGGGGCACTGCCTAGAAAGGAATTTCAAGGAGAAATTAAATCACTGGAAATGGGAAAGTTGAGGGAAAAGACAATTTCACAGTTTGCTGTAGCAAAAGGACAACATCAGGTTATGGTGGTGTGAAGCAGTTGTGGTTTGAGATGTTTGCTGCACACCTTGTTACTCACAAAGCGCTGGGTGACACACACAGCTACAGAAGGTAATTCAGAGTCTTATGCTCCTTACAAAGTTGTTGCTTTTTATTGAGCGCTGCAGTCACAATACAATAATATGATCATATTATTCGTATTACATACTATGTTATAATCCTATTATTAATAGTACAGTTGTTCTATTGCTGTAGAACAGAAAGAGAAACTCCATGTACTCATCACTAGGAGAATTGCTTTGAGAATATATGGATACAGCAGGTAACCCCATTCAGGATTTACACTGACTTTATACAAGCTAGGTATACATGTGTTTAAGAATATATGTGAATATGTATATTCACATATGTGTGTATTTAATATCTATACAGATACCAGTTATGCTTTATTACATTTTTAAGCATTACATGTTAGATGTTTAATGGGCAAACTACTTATGCACATTATTTACACGAGCACTTTTTGAATATTTGCTTAAGAATGGGTGGGATTTTGAACAACTGATTCAAATCAGTGTTTGGTGGGAGAGTGAAAAATGACAGGATTAACCTTGTCTCTTTCATTATGTTCCTTAACTGAACACCAACGATAAAAGATGGATTTGAAAAAGTTACTTTTGGATGATCTAGCAGTAGAATCCTTAGTTTATGCTGTTGACACTGGACACTAGCAAACATATCTGGATTAAAGACATTTGCTATCATTAAGCATGTTGTTATTGTTGGCACATTCTGCCTAGACATGCAGTAAGTGGCAGAAAGCCAAAATGGTTGCATCTACATAGAACTAAAAAATGCAAAACACTAAAATGCAGTGAAGTTGAAATGGCAGTGTGTCGTATGTTTGATCAGTGCTGAAAGCCAGGGTGAAATTCAAGGTCATTGTGCTTCGCTGAGAACTTCTGAACAGACATTGCTGAAGTAATGGGCTAAACGAAGATATCACGTTTTTTATAGAGCCAACTCGCCAAACCCAGCCACTATTTGAAGTAGCCTGTGCTACAGTATGCTGATAGCATTTCTGGAAGCGGTACTAATAGACACGCACAAGCACCAGCGTGCTGTGGACAGAAGAGTTCAATGCTTTGAAAATTGCAGATACAGAGTGAAATGATTGCAACACAGATGAAGAAGGAAGGAGGCTGGGAAACAGGGAAAGAGGGTAGTAACGGAAATATTGTGATCTAAGTGCTACAGATAAACATAAACACTGAAGCAGAACATCAGAATGCTGAAAAAAAGCATTAGTCTGCCATCCAGGTGAACTCAACCTGGAGAAAACCCATGTAAAGGCCCTGAGTGCATCCTCCCCTCCTGGAGGTTTGGCTGCTGGGGCTCGGGGCCAGCTTACAAACAGCACAGCAGAGGGCAACCCCCTTCCCACTGGAGATGTGGGGAGAGGCTCCCAGCCAGCCCGGTGCCATGGGGAAGCCACGGCCAGCGTTCCTCCCTACCCCGTGGGATCTGCTTGTAGGCTGGCACTCCAGAGCTTTGCCCTTGCCGGAGCTACAGCACCCAATCCCTGGCAGCCCAGACCGCTGGGCCACAGACCGCTGATCCGGAGCCGGACCCTGTCCCTGACCTGCTGACTTGACTTCCCAGCTTGACCTTGGACCTGTCTCATCGCCATGGACCTGCCTGGCGACCCCGGTTGCTGTCACCACAGATTGCCAGCTCCCTCGCTGGGGCGGTGGGATGGGCCCTGGCTGCTGGGTCGTGCCCCGATGCCCTCTGGGGAGCCATGCCCTGAAAAGCCATTATCCAAGTGTCTGGGCATTAACGGCAGAAACCGTGGCAGAACTGAGGAATCAGAAATCCTGTCTATGCATAGTTCATGTTACCTGTTTGTGTTAGTAGTTTTGAATGAGTATATTTAAAAGTACATGCAAAAAACCCTTCCTGAGTACTGCACCATGTTCTTGAGTACGGACACAGAGAGAAAAAAGCTTAACATGAAGAACATACCTGAAATAATATTGTAAATTTTGGAGATAAGGTCCAACTCTGCCAAAGCAATCAAAATTGCATAAAATATTTTGACATAAAGTAACGATGTTATGAAAATTAATAATGAAAAAGAGTTACTGAATTTCTTTCCTAATACTATGTTTTGCAGATCAGAAAAGGTTTTCATGCCTTTGCAGTATTCCACCTGATAATACAGCTCTTTAAAAATACAACACACAATCAGATTGCAAAACTGTCTCCACATCTCTTCAGCCTATCTCCTAAGGAGGGTGGCAGACAGATCTCTTTGCCTGTACCAGCCTGATGTGGCACCAGCCCTCTGGGATGGTGTCACTTCTCATGGGATTTAGGCAAGAAGGACAGAAGTCTTGTTGCCTTCCTGCACCAATTCACCTCTCCGCCTCCTTCGAGAGGGTGCCTCCACTCAGCCCACTGCCCTTTCTGGTGTGGTGAGGAACCAACCCCTCTGCTGAATTACTATATTTGTGGGGCATCTGGCCATATGCAGCTCTGATGACTTTTGCTATACGGCTAGTGTTTCTTTCCCTAAAGGCAGTAGAAACATATCTGCTCAAAAGCACAGGTAGGTACTCCTTTTGTCTTAAATAACTGAGATACTGAAGTTGCAAGTTCCTTTGAGCAACATCAACCTCTTGTTCTCACACAAGCCCTTTAGTACCACACTCTCTACCAACAATGGCTAGGTGGTTTCCCCTGAAGCTGATGCACAAACCACAGAACTATGCCTTTACACCCAGGTGTCAATTCCTGTGATGTGCTCGTATGATCCTGAAAGCAGAATTTGGTAGAGCTTAGTACTTTTATGTCACTAAGAAATCATATTCAATAGAGTCATTAACATATTTGTTGTCACCACTAGCATCTCAAATCCATGACATGCCAGACACACGTCTTCATCGCTTTAATCAAGGTCTAATACAAGGATTCAGATAGTTTCTTCTTGCAAATTCTTTGGGTTTCTTCTGGGAGCAGCCCAAAGTACTCCATTCTTGTTCCAGCTGTGTTTGCCTTTGACCATTTCCTCTAGAGCAGGAGAGGATTCTTGGGGTTATATATTCTGCTTTTCCCTCTTGAATCTTAACAGTACTGCTTACCCTGCCAGAAAGCCCAAACCTGGAGTTTCATACAACACATAAGGATCAGCTTTCAGGTATGGCTGGTGTCCAGTCTTCCCTTGAAAGGGAAGCTTATTGCAATGCGCAAGAAATCCTCCACCTCCTCAGTTTTCAGGTACCAATGCATTAGACCGAGCCATGACTGAGGGCAGTTGATACTGCCCAGAGCCCAAGTCTGTAAAACTGAAAAAAGCCAGCATTATTCTGGTAGCCTTTCTGAATATCTCAGCCCGCTGAACCAATGCCATCAAGCTTGCCAGGAGCAGTGAGGTGACTACATAGATCTGTCTCACACCTCCAAACGGACCAGGTGGAGAGCATATGTGAGGAGCTAGAGATATGTCCCGGCTCTTTGCTAGTGTGTTCCTAGCTTAACACCCAACTGGACCTAGGCCTAGCAGCTACAGCCCTTTGCTTAAATCCAGCCTTGCTGCTAATTAAAAACATACCCAGGCAGTCCATCATCCATGACCCCCACACCTGACTGAGAACTGCTAACCATATTAATGTCTTCCAAAATTGTCAGGAGCTGGTAAAGCATGATCACATCCCTCCATGGGGTGAGCCCAGCTTCACCTGTCTTGTAAAAACCATCAGATGAACGCAGTACTGAGAGTAGCCAAGAAGGTGTTCAGTGGGACCTGAGCCCTTCTCAGCTCCCTGTTCACAGCAGGGCAAGCACTGAAGAGGATCGGAATTGCAGTGCTGCATCTTGCTCATCACTCACCAGCCGCCTCTCACATGGATTACTGGCTCTTGATATTGCGGCACCTTACGGCAAGAAGGAACCCTTACAATCTTTTCATCTTTCTGTATGTCACAACATGGAATAGATTTCAACAATTTCCCCTTTTCACTGACGCTAGTCTGACTGAAGTCTATCTTTGGAGAAGGCATTCGCTTCTGATTTAATGGATAAAGATGTAGACAGGAATGCGCTACTGAGCAGTTTACTCCAAGGGCAGTCTGTTCAGTATCTTAAATGCATCATTCAGTGCCTCTTCTTTTGCTTTCTTAAAAAGCCTTTTAATATTGGTTATTCTGGAAATGGACCAGGTTGGACCAGGTGATCTTCTGAGATCCCTTCCAACCTGGGGTACTCTGTGAAATAATGTTATACTGGAGTCAGTGCATAATTGACCTTTAATTACGGTTTTCATAAACTAAACACATTAAGCACTTTCAGTCTCTTGCATTAAGTGTTTTCTTGAACTACAGACACTTTCTGGGGCTTTTTTTTGCATCTTTTCCAATTTTTCAACATTCTTGTGAAATTATGGGCACCAGAATGGAAAGTTATAGTCTGGTATTGCCTGTTCCAGTACCAACTCTATTTTTTATCCAGAATAATCTGATTAACTTTATTTTCCACAGTACTGCATTGGAAACTCATATTCAGCTATGTCTCTTGAGCACTTTCTGAAAGCATTATTTTCCAGAAATGGAAACTGAGTAATCTCCATGTGCTATTTTACAAATGAGTCTGTTAAGAGAAAATTATACTTGATGCTACCTATGTCAAAAAAGGCTTGCTCATTTACTGTCCTAAATGAAAGACAGCAATCAAATTTTTATAAATACAAAAAAAGTCTTGGTAAAAGTAATAGTCCTTGGAAATTAAGTAACAAGTCCGTCTTAGACAAGAAGATCTTGCACTCGAACAGCTGCTTTGGCAGAGCAAAATCAATCCAGCTGGAAAACAAGTAGTTCAATGACCTTTCAACATTAAAATATATTCTTCCTAAAAATTTTAAACCTTGTAATCATACCAGACATACCTTTTCACATTTACTGAACTTCTTTTCCCATTCTGTGCTCTGTTTAATTCCACATAAGTAGCCAAATGTATTGCATGGCGCTTGGAAAATGTGCCATAGTCATGGTCTCACAGTTTACGATGGGAAATGAATGGCTGACCTACTTTAATTTTGTGGTGCTACGTACTTTGTCAACAAGAGCAAAATAAGTGTTTTCTTGTAAACAGTGTTTTTTACGCCTCTGTATGTACTTGGTCATATCCCAGCAATGTTTGCATATTTGCCTGAGATGTTCTCAGAAACACTGAAAAGCCAAACTCCATAACACTTCAGGACAAGAATTAATGCAATTAATCTTGCAATTTCGTAACAGAAGTTGTTATGTCTGAGGAAAAACTTTGCCATTTCTTATAGCAGCGTGAGGTCTGCAGGCTCAGAGATGAAATTAATTTCATTAGCAGGATGATGGTATTTATATGTCATCATACATTATGTCAGTGTTTGTAGTTCATTGTTATTATTTCATTTGGTTTGGGAAGGCAAGGATGGCACAGGAATGGGGAATGACACCACTGGGAAGTTCTTTCTGAAACAGTTGAGAACTGATAATCGCTTTGTTCAGAGGCTGAGCTTTGGCAGGAATGAACACTTTGTACTCCTATGTGGAGCTGGCTTCTCACAGGTCCAGGAGCAGTGTAGAAGTGAGACGAGCTGTGCCTCCTCTTATCTGGTCCTTGGCCCTGGGCTGAGGGAATGCTCCTTCTCCTCTCCCTCTCCCCACCTCCTCCCTCCTGAAAGACAAGCCGATGACAAGGCCAGAAACCGAGTAAGAAGGGAGGAGAGGGAAGGGAAGAGAAAAGGAGGGGGGGACAGGGTGAGGGATGGGAGGACTCTGCAATCAGTTACATTCACTGGCTGGTGTTGAACCACTCCTGAATATGGATGTGCATTGGTAGCTCAGTGGGACAATGCCTAGGGCTGAAGCGAATGCTTAACACATAGTGGGAATAACAGCTACTCTGTTATGTTCCAAAAGCCTGTTGCCTGGACATCCTGAACCAAACCTCCATCCTCACCCTGGGTGACTGAGGAGATCGGCTACAGTTTTGAGTCTGATGGAGCAGCATCATGGGGATGAGCTTTGAAAACATTCATCTTGTCTGAGCCAACATCACTTCCTTGTCTCAATCATCGTTCATCTCGCACGCGAGAGTTCTTTACTCACAGCCAAGAGATAATTCATTCTGGAAGCTTTTTCATTTTTGAGGATGGACTCTAAAAGAGTGTCTAAAAGAGACTGCGTACAGGTGTCAGGCAAAATAAGACTGTTGACACAACTTTAGTGAGCATAGAAAAAAATACTTTTGCATTTGGGCTGGCGGCTACAATCTTTCTGAAAGTTCTGTATCTGCTTGGCACTGCCAAACTTTTTAGCTGCCATTTTCTTTTTGCAGTTGGTCAAATTCCAGAAAGCAAATGGTTCTCAGAGTTTTGGAAGGGACTAAGTGGAAACACCTTCTGCAGCAGGTATTTTACAGCTGAGTGATGCCATGCCAAAGCCTTTATCATGTTACACATGCATTCCAAATGTTCCAGTGTTTCTCCCTGTGCCTTTCAACAGATTTTCAGTGGGCTCAGAAAGTAGAGGACTTTGGTTTACACAGCTGTTATCAGATGTCAGTACAGTCACTTGTTTCCTACCAATAGCATGCATAGTTTGGTAGCAGTGAAAAACATGCCCTTTGCAAAAAATATGGTTTGATTTAGTGTTATGTCCTGGTATTCATCACTGTTACAATGCAATACAATTCATCATGCTAATTCTTACAAGAGAATGCATTTCTTGACAGGTATATACCCATTCTCTGACTCTTGGTTGATGATTTATAATCTTCTTCAATCACTGGCCTATTTGGGATTTGATGGAAGCAAGAGTTGTATGTTTAGTGAGAAGGTCAATTGTGAGAGAAGATTAACTACTGAATTGCCACCTCCTCGGCTCTGGAAACTTACAAAATCTCATTCAGAGAAGCATGACAAAACACATTTTAAAGTGTAGAATTCTTTGTCTACCCACCATGCTCAGCTGCATCACACACCTACTTCACAGATCTCCATCCAAAGTCCAGCTCCAAGAGCAGAGCCTCATTTGGCCACAGCTCCACTGAGGTCAGTGGAACTGCCCTTGGTGTGAAAACCTTCCACAAAGCTGATGTTACTCACCTGTTTTATTTACTTACATATTTTCTACCCACTTCAGGTGTTGAATACTAACACTGCTTCTTGAACACAGATAGACAGATAATGTTTTGAAAGTTGTACTTACAAAACATGTCTTTTATCCTCTTTAAATGAAAGCATGGAATTTGCATCTTTGCCTTTGAGTACTTTGCTCTGATAAAACTAAGATAAGGATGTGACTGCATATACAAACAACGAAGCAGAAATTAAGAGTGAAATACTCATTTGAGAGGATATATATTGCTTTAGAAAAAGAAAATATGAAGGCAGCCCATATCACTAACATGATATGCATATCACTAATGCCATAATATTGTAAAAAATTAGGAAGGAAAATGTGGCTAGACAAGAAGCCATCTAGGTCAAAGTCCCTCAAAAGATGACCTGCTTGGGTAATGCTGGTAAAGACGACCTAACTCAGTTTTGCAGAGGAACACAAACCTGGGCAATTGTATCTAAAAGGTAAATAGCTCTGATAATTTGGAATCACTGTGGTGGAACGTAACTTTTCGGAATTCAAAAAGGACATGATACTTTGGCAACAAATTCCTTTGCGGTTTCTGTCTGTTCTTGATTAGCCTCTTTTGCTCCCTATCTCTGTTCTTTGTTGTTCCTGTTGTGCCACCTCGCCCTGTTTCTTGACTAGTCCTTTCCTACCTGTCCAATCTGTAGTGTAAAACCTTGGCAGACATAGACGGATGTCATCTCAAAATGTTAGCTACCTGAGCAGCTGCTTTACTCCTCCTTGTACTCACAGACTTTCTAGATATGTACTGAGTATGTGCATTTCCTGTTTCTTTTGTAGCATATTATTTCCGACTCTGAGAGATGACAGGTTCTTCTCTGAACAGTAATTTAAACATCAGGAACTGATGTAATTTTAAACTTGTTTTTGAAATGTGTGCTTTATGGAAGATCTAGTTCTGGGGTAAAACTTTAATTGAAGGGGTCACAAGATGATTCAATTTAAGATAAAAGGAGAAATTAAGGGAGTTTTGCAACTAAGCTCCCTGATTTTGAAAGCAGAAGTGATGATGAATTCATAGGACTTACCAGTAAAATCAGCTGCATTAAGTTTAGGGACTTGAATGTAGAGGAAGTCTGTAACCTGCAGCTCTACAACAGGGAAAAAAACAGCTTCAAACCTACTGGATGAATAGGAAAAAGTGAGTTACAGAGACCATTTTAGCCTGCCAAAGTACTTATCTGTAGTTCAGAATGCAATGGGATAACATCAGGAATGTCAAAAATCAAACCGACTCAAAGCTCACGGAGAACTTCAAAGTAAATGACAAAAGGTGTTGATATGTACAAAGTAAGAGAGAACAAAGAAAGAAAATGTGGATCAGTTATATGCAAAGAAGGAGGTAAATATTAATGCTATGCTGGTATGAACTCAAAATGAAGGGTTGGATCGAACAAGGGACATGGATTGTGCTACAGCCAGCACCCAGTTGGGAGTGCCTGTGCAGGTGTCTGAGTTTGTTATGCATTGACTGTGGGGAGGTAAGCACTACAAATGGGAATTGTAGCACCAGGAGGTTGTAGGGTTAAGGAACATGTGAAACTTAATAGAGAGTACCATATGGTGGTCTAAAATGCTGTCTGTCTCCTGGATTTAGAACAATAGAATCACAGAATGTTGGAAGGGTTGGAAGGGACTTTAAAGTTCATCTAGTTCCAATACCCTTGCCGTGGGCAGGGATACCTTCCACTACACCAGGTTGCCCAACGCTCCATCCAGCCTTCCAGGGAGGGGGCATCCACAGCTTCTCTGGGCAACCTATTCCAGTGCCTCACCACCCTCACAGTAAAGACTTTTTTTCTTATATCTGATCTAGATCTACCCTCTTTCAGTTTAAAGCCATTGCCCCTTGTCCTATCACTACAAGCCCTTGTAAAAAGTCGCTCTCCAGCTTTCTTGTAGCCCCCCTTCAGGTACTGGAAGGCTGCCGTGAGGTCTCCTTGGAGCCTTCTCTTCTCCAGGCTGAACAGCCCCAACTCTCTCAGTCACTAAGCATCCCATTAAGGGCTACAAGAAGTGCTCCCGTGAGGCCTGGATCAGTTCTGTGCTTAGTACATACATTATACATTGGGATGCAGATCACTGGCTCATGGCTTCCTTAGCAAAGACGGCGAAGAGGAATAAAAGGGAAAAGGCAGCAATCAGTTCTGAAGAATAATATATTAATTAAATCGGTCAGCAAAGAAGTGGAAGTCCCATTCCTTGACTTGTGTAAATCCAAATCCCTCAGCTCCTAGGTGAATCCTGCAGACTACGTGACCAGTGGGTTACGGAGCAAGTGGGATGGAGACACACTTCAGCCACTACCCTAGGCAGCCACACAGCCACCAATGAAAGGTTCATGATTTCAGAAAAGACATCAGACCTGACCCTGGTGTCTAGTAAGTAAGAGATGTAGTCAGATACGGAGACACCTAACATAATCTCATCTTTCAGTTCTTGTATGTTTTATGTTATCCAGTATAACAGGATAAAAAGCTGAAACAATTTTGATGTGAGGAACCACCTAAACACAGGCTGATGTAGAGAGTCTAGGCTTGTGTTATCTTTATCATTCAAAATCAATAAAGTAGAAAAGCTTCCATTTGGATTGTTCTCCCCTCATAATTGATATCAGCACTTAGTGGGACACAAACTCCTTCTGCAGCGTGCAAAACTTTTTGAGATTCTTCAGGGTGACATTAAAGCAAAAATGACACAACATCTTTATAATTTCCACATGAGTGAGGAAATCAATACCTTCTGCCACACAGTGTGGAAGCAATCTGTGCAGGGTTCACTTTCTGGATGCAGATTTGGGCTCTTTCTCCTGTGGCAACGCTTCAGTGCCTCTGTATCCTTCAGCTTCCAAAAGGTGCCTGCAGCGTGACCATGCTACTGGAACTGCTTCTTCCTACCAAGGTCTTGAGGGAGTCACTGTCACTAGGCCAGTTTTACAAATTAAAAATTCCTGCATGTGTAATGACTGGATCATCTGCAAAATCTTTTAATCTAATTTTCAAATGTTTCGAAGTAACAGAAGTCCCATTCTTTGCTGCAAAAAAGGAACAGCAGGTCTAGCAGTTCCCCTGTTTCTTCAATAGTTTGAATAGGAGCAGAGCTTTTACCTTCCTCTGGAGACAGTCTTAAAACTTTTGATTACCTCAGGGTTCAGATGGAACAAAAAACCCCACATTTGCTAAGATGTTTGACCTGACCTGTATTTGGAAACTCAGGCTTGGGGTTCACATAGACGATATCTACTTTAAAGTCTCTATCTCTGGCTTTCCATGCAGTTTCAAATGTAAAGAGTGCTTTAAATTGATAGGCTTTACTCTCCATAGAGTACTACTCTCTATTTAAAATGCAGACAAAACAATGCCTTTAAAAAGCCTGATCTTCTTTAAAACTTTGTCATGGTGATTTTGTTGAAAAATCTCTAATGGACTCAATTCAGGCATGCTACAAATGTGCCACAGATTGGGCCTGTGGAGGATAAAGTAATAGCAGTTAAGAAGTTTATTGCAACTCACAAAGTGTCCTGTAGCCGCTCACAAGGATATGTACTAAGATCCTAATCCTGCAAGAGCAAATTGATCATGTTTTTTGCAATTGCTTTGCAGTGAAATCAAGTGGATTGCCTTAATGTGCAAGTATCGTCAATGATCATTGCTCATGTTTGCAAAACCCACAGGCTTTGTCACACGGATACTTACATTGGATGTTTTAAATTAATGTAGGGCCCAGGCACCTACATACCCCTGCCAGTCTCAATTCCAGGGGCTGTTGTGCTATTACACCGTCAAGGGAATGCCTTCAAGGACAAGGTCCTGTACAACCAAATGCAACAGGAAGAGTTCAGCTTATTACAAGCACATTAATGTCACAAGCAATAGCAGATAAAATAGAAAGCAAAATTGTCCAGTTCATGAAGCATAGCTAAGTGATGATGTCATGCTGCTCGCCAGCTATTCGGTGTGTGTTAGCTGCTGCCGTTAGGCTGATGTCACTTTTAATGCAACAGCTACATCACATTGTGTTTGCCTGGACATGGTCCTCCTTCCCTCGTTTCTTCAGTCAGTAGCATGTGTCTCAGCATAAACACCGTGGTAGGCACCAGAACCGTCCAAAGCTGGTACACAGAAACATGAGAGAGAGGAAAGTCAAACGACCATTCTTCATGGCCTTCGCTGTCTCTTCCCATCCACCTCTAACCAGCCTGCATCTCAGAGGCCTCAAAGCTTGGCTCTGCCCTCACCTTCTCCACAAACTGCAGTGGTACACACTTCAGAGAAAAAAGATGGCACAAGACAACTGACTCATTACCTGTCTTACGCCTACGTAGTTTCTGGCTAGACTGGACACACAAGAAGGAAACACCATTCAGTGTACTCTGTGTTACCTAGACAGCCTAAAACTGTGACCCTGGCACTGCTTAGTTTCTTAGCACAGAAGTGGTGTTGCTCTGTCAAAGGCATTCCCAGCAGAACAGCATTAGCAAACAAGGCTTTCAGTGTTGGCTGGGTGTCGTGCTGCTCCTCTGCAGAGATGCAGCCATCCCCGTGGTCTAACATGCTTGATCTGGGGGAGGGAAAAATACTTTCCAGGACTTTTAGAAATGCACGCAGCCTGCCAGAGCTGGCGATGTGGAAAGGCACCATCTCTGACAGAAAATAAACTTTGCTCTCCCGTGTCTGAGAAAAAAAAATTCATGGTTTGTCCTGGAAGAATACCAGAGCCTGGTTTTGGCTGGGGGCTGTGCCTGCAACAGACTGCAAGCTCCTTCTGCAATGAGGGTAAAAAATAGGAACGGGCCTTGAGGCACTGCGGGGAGCTTAGATATCTTGTTTTATCCTTGGGGCTTTCTCATTAGATAGTTTTGTGGTGTTCTAACCACATTAGCTGGCTGAGTTTCCTGGTCTGAGTTGGATGGAGCTAAAAGCTTTAGGCAAAAAAGCACATTTAATTCAGGAATCTTCCATGAAAGGTATAGCAGGGACAGTTTCACGTGATGCTGTGGAGTCTTTCAGACCCTCGATGGTCAAGGTCCACTACCCAATGCCAAATTTCTAAGTTTTCTGTGGTGGTCTGAGAGTGACAGTCCCCATGTTACACTGCCTTGGGAGGCCCACAGGGAGCACAAGAGTACAGGATTGTTGTTCTTTAGGTGCTGGTTGTGAGGGTCTACACTTGCCCACGGCCTTTGTGAGAAGAATGAAAATCATCTATCCTCAATTCTGCAATGGTAACTGGCTTTTGTTGGTTGCAAATGTGTCTTGTTGCAGATGGGCCTTACTGCCTGAAGTAGCCCCTTCTCCTGGCTTCGCCTGCCAAAAGCCAGCGATAGAGGGAAGCTCATGGCTCACTGTGGGATAGAGTGGGGAGGCAGAAAGGTCCTGCCCCACATCAGCATTTAGGCAGGCTGGGCCACGGGTTCAGGCCCATGACCCCAGCAGGGCTGCCAGGTATACCCCAGGAAAACCCTTCGGGGACAGTATAGAAAGTTGTTAGCTTGGACGGCTGGTTCTTGATATTTACCTCCCATTTTGCTATTAGACCCCAATGGGTAAAGGCACGAGGCAGCTGTGTGGCCTCGGTCAGTGGGTGTACGTGCACAGGAGGAGTGTGTGGCATAGGCAGTGTGTGGGAGAGGTGAGGGGCGTGGAACGGGTATGGTGCCCCCCCTTTGGGCCCCGTCACTCTGAGCGCTCTGCAGCATACACAGTGGTCTCCTAGGCAAAACTGCTGATTGAGTAGTGCTTCCTTTTTTAAAATGGTTGCTGGAGTTGTTATTGGTGCTGCTCATCTTTCATACTGTGGTTAAAGCACTTGCGCATGAAGTGTGCACTTAATGTTCAAAATGGCATAGCTAGGGAGAAACTGTTCTTCTAAAGCACATCCCCACATATGTTGTGGTACCCATTAAAATTGGGCAGTTGGCAATAAAGTTCTACATGAGGACGAGTAGGGATAAGTGGCTTCTTATTTCTTTGTAATTTTCAAAAAAATACATTCACATTTAAATATTCAAGATTTTCTTTTTGTCTGCTGTGATATTTCATGTCAGATCTATTTCTGGGCAGGAGAGGAGACCGACTGGATGGAGACAGTTGTGCGCAGCTGTTTAGGGAAGTGGCTGTGTCTATGTCTGTGTAAGAATATGTGCAGTGCATGCTTTCAATTTTGATTGCATCCTCTGACTAATATAGAAATGCATCTATGTAATCATAAAAAGGTTATAATAAAAACGAAAAGGTTAATTATTCCAGTGCCTGTGCAGATGTTATTGATAATGCCTTTTATGTGAAAGAACATGAACAAAGAAGACCTCTGACTTTCAAAGAGACAAAAGAAAGGAGAAACCCCAATACTGTGCCAAATTTTAAAAAGAAAAATCCTTAAAGGAAAGAGAAATATAAAGTTTGAGAGTGCAGAGCAAATAAACCAAGTATTAAAAACTATGAAAAAATATTGTCATTACCACATTCATTAGACAAATTCTATTCTGAGTACCCTTTGTAAAATAGCAAAGCTTTATATCCCAGCAACAAAGAAGAAACATAAATGAAATCAGGAGGGTTGAAACACATTATATATTGCTTCATTTAAGTCTTCAGTTACTTGCATCCTCAGCCCATAAATACACTGATTCTAGAAGATAAAAATGCTGTTTCATAGGATCAGAAGAGCAGAAATCTTTAAACCAGATACTGACTAAATCCAGTAACAAATATAACATTCTTGGTTTGAAAACCCATCATCCTGTTCGATATTTTACCTTCTGTTTTCTCCACAGTTGCTCAGGTCCGTCTGTTTGCCTTCTGGTCCTACTCAGGGCAGTAGCTCACAGAAGGTTTCGTGCAAGAAGAGGCGTGAGCCTGGCAAGAGCTGCTGGCCCCCAGAGCTGAAGGGCAGGACCGCTGAGTTATAGAGCCAGCAGGGTAAGTGACTGATATCCGTCATGAACCATCCAGTTTTAAGACAGAAAAAAACATGTGCCCCATGTACCACAAGTTTTAGAAACGTTGGTTAGGAGTCAGTTTAAAAAGAACACATGAACCTGTAGCCCTAGAGGAGGCGAGAATCGATGCCTGCTAGTCATCACCTGCTAGAAGGGCATGTTGATAAAAAGCCAGCTAGTGATAAATTTAAGTGTGGGCCCAGAGAAATGAAATGCAGTGAGAGATTGCTTCAGGCCTAATAAAATATAAATTAAAAGTTAGCTAACAAATTCTAAAGTTATTTTTTTAGTGGGAATATGTAGAGGAGTACTATCTCTATTGCTGAGTCCGCATGAAAAGAAAGAGAAGGGGATATGCAGGGATTAAGATATGCCAAGTATAAAATTTAAAAAAAGAATTTTCTGAAGGTTCCTCGGATCATAGTTTTCTTGAAATATGTTGCAAAATGTTCAGTAGTCTTTTATGGAAAACAAGTAATTCTAGCAAGAGAATTTGTTCTGGATTCACTGAGTTGTGTAAAAAAAATCCAAATGGAGAATAACAGCAAAAGCAAAGAAAAATATTATTTTTATGTTAAATAAAACATTTTTATTCTTCTATTTGAAATTGCTTGTTCAGTTTGGAATTTCTTTTAAGATTAAAAACATAAAGTGCTCAGATTCACAGGCTGAATAAAAAGCTCTCTTAAACCTGAAATTAACCTTTTCTGTGCAATAGCCATTAAATAATAAAAAAACTATCATTCACATAGGTTCATCCATCCATCTAACCACCGAAAGATCATCCGTCTGCCACCTCCCTTACTGCTTTGACTCTCTGTCATCTGTCATTTATTGTTATTATTTAATGGTGCTGCCATTCATCCAAGCCAGGGCTTAACTGTGCTAGTTGCTGCATGATCAGGTAGCAAAACCTTTACATTAACTGTCTCACTAAAGAAACCTTTTAGATATTAGAGATCATAAATAAAAAGGGTTTAATCAAATATTTATCAGAGTGCAGTTAACCAGAAAAAAATGGTTGCCATGGCAGCTAAAATTTCCCTGTCCAAGGGTTGGGAGCTGTGATCGTTCACTGGTCAGGCCACAAATTTGGGAGCCCCTGCTACTAGAGATTTATTCTTTGGCCTTAGGAATGTAGTGTAGATCTCTCTCTGCTTTCTTCTCTACTTGTTCAGCTGCCACCAAATTCAGTTGTGGGTTTTTTTAAGTTGCAGTCTGCTGAAGAACATGTACTTTTCTGCTCTCTGTGTTGGTCCGTTGTCATTCATACAAATTACATCCACCCTAAACATGCTTTGCCAATTATGCTTTCAGCATCATGTCCCATTAGGGAGATAAGAATGCGCCTAGCTCAAGCATTTTGCTTTATAACCTGTAATAGTTCTCATCTTGAAGTAAAACTCTAAACTTGTTTACTGGGTACTGTAAGTCAGAGTTAGCAGAAACTGAAACGCAGGCGTACATCAGTTAGGTGTTTATGGAATTAGGCCATATTCTATCACCACTGCGTTGATGTGTGATTTTTCTTCTTGTGGCAAAGACAACGAGAACTATATTTCCATATTTCTTTTGTAACATTGCCACACTTTTAGAATAAAGTACATTATCTGAAATGTCACCAAGGTCACATAGAAGTGACAACGTGTGACACTTTGTATCTGATCTGGACTCCCAGCAGCTTAAATCTTTCTGAACAAGTAAGAGCTGTAGGGATGCTTAGTGATGTCTTTCATATTTGGACTCATCTGAGAGGTTGTACGAAGAAAGAGAACAGGCTTTGGAGCCTACCGGGAGCCCAGTAGGATGCTATTTTTGTTTTCATTTCCAAAAGTCCTATTTACTCCTATTTACATATTTGGGTCCTCTCACTCTAATGTATGTGCAGATCTGTCCAGCTGAACAACTGGGTGTGCAGAGTCACTCCTGCTGAATAAAAGCTCTGCAGGAGGAAGTGGACAGCAGTTACCCAGCTCACCTCCTCACCAGTGTTCCAATGCAGAAATTACTAATGCCATGGTCGTATTATTCTGGGTGAGCCTTCTTCTTTCAAAGAACCACCTTCCTATATGGCAATATCATTCTTACAAAATCACTTAAGGAAAATTTCTTTAAAAATTTGGCAGGTTAAATGGCTCATTCAAAGGGTCATTATTTAACATGTAGAACAAAAGCTGGCCAGATTATTCTTATTCTTTTTCAGCGATAATGTAGCTCCTGAAAATTCTGTTCCAAAAGTAGAATCACTGTACCAGTACTGGACAATCAAAGAACAAAAAGGATAGTCAAGCCCCAAAGCAGCTAAGCATCAAAGTATCAGGGCAGTGATCTATCTAATCTTCTTGAAAACTCTGCATTATACAGGTTATCTGGTAGGACAATGACTGTTAGAGTTCACCAAGATTTTTTGCTCTCCACTTTCCTCTGTTTACCAGAAGAGCTATGAAGGAAGAGCCATGTTGGAGGGGGGATACAAAAAGATCTGATCTACATTGTTAGCAGTGTGGCAGGTTCGTGGAAAATTAATTCAGTCAGAGCCTCCTGTTGGGAAAGGGTAATTCTGGTGCTTCCCGCACTTAAGAGGTGGGAAACTTTTGTGTTTCATTCTAGTTGCTGCCAGAGAGAGGGTGGTACTTTTGTGCAACCCCCTGACAGCTGGTCATCTCTTTTGAAGATGATGTGGAGAAGCAAGGAGCACACATGGTGGCACTGACTTTCTGTGTCAAGAGCGATGACGGTATAACAGTTTGCTGCTGTGGAGTGTGTTTTGAAGGGTATGAAATGCATTTAGTTACAGAAACAGAGCTACAGCTGTGACTACTGATACAGCCTAAAGCCTTCCCATGTACAGAGATGTAAGCCTATAAATACGCACACAAATTTATCCCCCCTATTCCTGCCTGCCCCTGGTCACAACTGAGGGGATTTGTTTCCTCTGTGTCAGTTCGGTCTTGAATTTCAGTTGTTGCCGGGGCCTGATGCACACCCTTGGCTCGTTGGAGAAGGCAGCTGTTCCACCTTCTCCATCTGCTGGTCATCTTAGCACCTGACACCACCATCCACCCCTGTCCCCCCTTCACGGGTAACCTCACCTCTCTTTTATTTTTATCATGCTCAGTCTTCTATCCTTCTACTTCATTTTCCTCTCTTGTCTCTCAGGCACTGGTTTGGACCCACATCCTCCCAAGCCTTGGAGAACTCTTGTCCCCAGCCCTTGTTCTCTTCTTATTCTCTGCGGTTCACCTAGCAGTCCTTACTGCCACAACTGCTGATCTTATGCTGACATTTCTAACTTCATGGTTACTTCTCCTCCTTGTGATGTGCCTGGGACTACTACTCCTCTTCTGAAAACATCCACAGCCTTTTAATATCTTTCTGGCCCATGGTATAAAGGCTGAAAAGTTATCAGAATGAATATGCAGGCAGAGGATTTGATCAGAGAAATAAGAATTGTTTGGCGAGGACAAGGGTACTAACAAAGGAAAAAATTAAAATATAATGAATGCAAACACAGCCACAGGATTCCCAGGAATGCTCCGCAGCTTAAGACCAAGAGCAGGAGGTGCATATGTAGGAGTTTACATTTGGGCAGTTCAAGTCATGGCATGGGAGTGCTCCCACATTTCTCATCAACGCTAACCTTTTGCATATTTGCAGACATGGGTACCTCTTTCTCTTATCTCCCATAGAATAGGAGACTGTGACTTAGTTTGGTGTGATGCATATGGAGCCATGGCATTCTTCTCTCTTCTTTACATTTACCCACCTGCCTGTTCCCTCTGAACTACACCCACTCCGTGCACTTGGATGTGAAGCCCTCAGCCCATAGCAAATACCCTGAAGTGCAGAATACAAAGTGCACACCCCCAAGGCAACACAGAGTACTGTAAACACATATATCTGTGTCTGTTCTCTGGTTTGTCTTCCATCAACTATTGTTAAATGCGAGATCTCAGTTCATGCCCTCCCAGTGCACTGTTGCTTGTTCTTAGAGATCTAAATAAATGCCTAAACAACCAAGCTAAACATCTTCCCACCAGAGAAGAAGTAGAAAGTCCCTCTGCAAGAGCAAGCCTCCCTGTGTAGGAGACAAAATTTTCCACCTTGGTTTGTCTGAGACTGAGAAACACATAGTCATGGCATGGGAGCACTAAGGAAGACCTCACTGCCTTCTGCTCTAACAGCAATATGTATTGCTCCAACATTTTTTTCTCTAACCTAAACACAGCTGTGGGCATATTAGCCTGAAGTTGCACTAAATCAAAACAGATTGAGGTCAAGAATAAACAACACTGGACATGTGTTAGTCATGGTACTTAATGTGTTGCTAGAAGATACCCAGATGCAACAGTGATTAAGATGTTGTAAGACTCTACACAGAGAAAAATATTGGGTATGTAAATTTCCTTAGTGCCTGTGAGTCAATATGTCTTTTGTAGCATTTGGGCTTAAATTTATAATTTTAAAGTAAACCAAATAAATTATGAATTCAGCACGAATATAGTACAACAATTACATTACAAATCTTATAATGTAAATTCTGACTCGCAAAAGGCATGCAATTCAGAAACAGCTTCCTGTGTTCTTGGTATTTAGTCCATCTTTGCTTACAATACCCAAGAACGGTGTCAGGTCTGCCAAGAAAGAATTAAGGAAGAAGAGCCTTGCCCAGTGGTGTGTGGTTAGAGGAGTAGGATACACGGGCCAAAGACATGTGGATGAAAATATTGCCTGTTGGGAGCTCTGCGCTGGCAGGTAACTGGTGGTCTGCTGAGAGCTGTGCCCAGAGGTGTCAGAGAAACTCCTGTTTCTTCTCAAACTGTGGGTGCCCAGAAAAGGCGGAAATTCTATGTGACTTTTAGCCAAAACGTCAGGCCACGGGCCTACGTGTACTAGACCCTGCTTGAGGCAGCTGGTAGCCGAAGCAGGCCAAGTGGTAACAGTGTTCACAGACTGACTTGCCCAAGGCAGAAAGTAACTATGTTTGCAGTCATTTAACGCTCTTTGTGTTCTGATTTGACTGCCTACACTTGACGGTAAGTGCCTCATATCCAGGTCAGATGTGATATATTTTGAAGACGGCTCTGCTGGCCTTAGCTTATTTCTATCGGGAAAGAAATGCCTTTTCCCCCTTTCATCTCTCACTAGCTTTCCAGTAAAGTATTGAGAACTGAATAATCGATCGTCTCCTTTCTCAGCAGAAAAATTCAGAATAATTGTATATATATTGTGGTTGGGTTTTTTTATTAATTTTCCTGCCCTTAGCATCTTGCTAGAATGGCTGGTGACCTTCTGTGCCTTCTGTTATCTAAAGCTAACAGTGTATGCACACACAGTTGTATTTGACTTTGCATTGTGAGGTTCTTAGTAAAGGTAGAAATCAAGTTCTTAGTGCGTAGTGTGACTGTGTTTCATTTGCTATTAAAATTTCAGTGAGTGCTTAATTTTGTGACCTCTAAATAATAGTTGACCTAGCAGTATTCTAGATTCTTTCCATGTTTATCTGGGATGCTGGATGACATTTTGGGCTTTTGCTTAGTTCATTGACAGCAAATATGGATGGCAAATACTATCAACATGCCTCAGAAAAAGTGAAGAAACAGACATTACATTTTTTAGGTTCATTGTTGTCTGAAGAAAGTGCATGGACTAAAGACTTCTGCTGGCACCATCTGCGGTTTCTATTTTGAGGTCAGAAGTACTGTCTTATAACAAGAGAAATTATTTTAATTGTGGCCAACATCCCACCACAGCTGGTACCCCCAGCAGGGCAAAAGCCACACTGTGCTATTCAACTTAAGCAAGCTTTTCTGTGGCTTTATGTTACAGAAGGAAAAACCTCAGATCTGTGCATGAATTTGCCCATGTTCTCTTCTGTCCCCTTGTTACTGCCCAAAATCACTTTCCTAAACTTAAGTCTGGCAATGACAAATGAAATACGATCAGGATCTAGATGATATTGACGGTGACATTTCATTCTGAAAAGTGACTTATGTGCCTTTTCTTCTGGACCTTGTTGATTATTTGTGTCGTTACTAGAGGGAAAGAAATTCTTCTGGGAAGAAAGGCAGTTTTATTTGGCCGTCTGTACAATGCCCATTCTTCTGATTTTAGCATGGAAGCAGAGTGGCTTCAAGAACAACCAGAAACATCTGGGCCATAATGGTGGACCTGCTGGCTGATTTCCTGTGTGGCTTGTAAACTCGTGAGTGCTCACTGTGTACTTGTTCCTTCCTTCTTACTCCTTAGGCAAGGGAGAACTTCCATGCTTCCCCTTTCCACCCTTCTCCTGTCCTTCTTGCCTATTTAAGTTGACACCAAATAAAAGAGATCATGCAATGGAAACCACGTTCATGTAAATAAATGTGGAGAATGCAAGACAATGCTATGATCAAGAAAAACTTTGAAAGAAGCACAGGTTTTACTAACTTGAGTGGAAGAACATTGTTTGTTGGTAGTTTGTTACATGTCTTCTTAGGCACTTCTGAAAACAGAATTTTCTTACCAAAGCCACTCGAATTTTGCATTTTTCAGAGTTGTATGTCCTAATTGTTGCTTTAGAAAATCAAGACAAAACTCTTATGCCCAGGATCCTCATCCATACAGCAAGAGCACAGTATCACTGGAATCAGACCTACATGAGCTGAAGTGGAGAGCTACCATTCACCTCCAGGCTCTGAGCAGAGGTTTTAAAAAATAAATTTCCCATTTGTTGTGTGGAAGTCATGGCAACACCCTGGCAATCTTTCCTAATCGAACGAGTCCATGGACACTGGCATTCACAGAAAGCATGGATGTCAGGAGGTCAGCTAATCCACTTCCTACCCTTGGACTAGGTTGCCTATGCTGAGCAAACATCATGACAGAGATTAACCTAATTGGGTTTTCAAATGGCAGGGATGGGAAGTCTTTATTTCCCTAGGCCATCAGTCACAGTCTGCGCAATACTTACATAAGTTTGTTTTCTGTTTGCTGACTCACCCTTGCCCTGAAACTAGTTCCACTTAATTTTTCTGTTACTGTAGTTCACCGTTGCTTGGAGATTATCCTGGGCTGTGCGGGCTAGTACAGAGCTAGAAAAGCAAGAGATCCAGATAGGAAGAAGGGAAACAAAATGCCAGATTTTCTGAAACATATTGGTTGATAGACAATGTAAAGAAAGGCTTTGCTCCTTAGAAGCTGTATTATCAATATTAGAAATGTGGGTTAAAAAATGGGAGACTTGAAACTGTAGTGAATAGAAGCAGGAATTTTAATGTCTGTTACCTGGTGAGACTAGAACAGTGAAATAAGCTCTTAGCTGCTTAGGAATACAGAAGAGAGGGCTATGTAGCTCAGGACAGCAATATTGTAAATACTCGTGGATCAGTGTTTTAACTAATAGCAGACAGAGCCGCCGATAGAGGCCTGCTGCAAGCTCATCCAAATCATCCTACAGAAATATCAGTCTCTTAAGTATCTGTGTATGAAGTACAGGGATGAAATTGCTAGGGGCAACTGAACAGGTGGCCGGTGCGTCAATTTTAACTTTTAGTGCAACCTTTTCTGATACTTTTCTACTGCATCAAACATTTAATTTAATAGAGAGTAACTGGTTTGAATCTTATCTTTGCAGACAAAAAAAACTATATGCTATGGATAAATGGTTTTGACATAGTTTTGTGTAAAGCAACTAAGTGGAAATCCAAACATCAAAATAGCTAAACTATGAAAGTTAACAGAAATATTGTGTGCACATGTGTGTGTGTGACACTTCGGTAAAAAAATGTGAATGGAAATATTAAAAACCTGCCTGGATGAGGTCCTGTGCAACCTGCTCTAGGTGACGCTGCTTCGGCAGGAGGGTTGGACTAGATCACAGAATCACAGAATGTTCAGGGTTGGAAGGGACCTCTGTGGGTCATCTAGTCCAACCCACTGCCGAAGCAGGGTCACCTACAGCAGGCTGCAGAGGACCTTGTCCAGGCGGGTCTTGAATATCTCCAGAGAGGGAGACTCCACAGCCCCTCTGGGCAGCCTGTTCCAGTGCTCCGTCACCCTCAGAGTGAACCCAGAGAGATGATCCACAGAGGTCCCTTCCAACCCCTACCATTCTGTGATTCTGTCATTCTGTGAAATTAAAAGTTACTTAGGAAGAATCATCTTGGCCAAAATAACCTTCATGCGGTAGTCAAAGATGGAGAGGACTCTGGCTTAAAACCCAGACTGATTCAGTAGTGAAGCTGGTAAGGGTGAGATTCAGCTGTTTAAACATACGTGCCTACTGTCGTTTATAAGGCACCAGAGACATCAGCATGGGACGGGCAGATACAACACAATTAATGGAAGACTTGAAACCTTCTGGAATGGTAACTTGTGGCCCAGTGGAATACCCTACCATGTCTAAAATGGAAGAAGGCACCTGTGCTTGAGGCACCTGAATTGCACCATAATTTAAGACGAATGAATAAGTCAGTATAAACAAGAAACTATGGCATGTAGAAAATTCATATGGGGATGCAGAAAAAGATACGGGGAAAATACAGATGGCGAGTTGGGTAACAGGTAGAAATCGGAAGAGCACCTGAAGAAGACTGTTGGTATTACATACTGATGACCAGATCCAAATAGCAAAATTGCTTACAACTTGATTCTGCAGCACTGACATTTCTGTTCTGCAGCTGAGCAAGAACAGACCGATATGTCTGTATTGCAGAAGGATGAGAAACTATCCTCCAGTGGATACATCAGCAAGATGATGAGTCAGGCCACCGGATAGTGACAAGCTGGGCTCGCAGCCAGCAGGACAGCCTGCTTTCTCGCCCGCGGCACGGCGGGAAACAAGGCTGCCTGTTCGGTTTCCCAGGCAGGCATACGGTCTGCCTTTCTGCCTGGCTTCAGTCAAAAACATTAAACTCAAACAATGTACTCTTGTAAAGCCTTCACATTCTGCTGTCACAGCTTGTCTTTGGGAAACCACTCCCTCTAACGCCTTTCAAACAGCTTTGAATCGGATTCTGTCCCTAGCACTGCCTCAGAGATGCCACGCAGTGCTCGGCAAATCTTTCATTCAGACTTTTCAGACACACCCATGCTCACATCTTCTTGGTTTTCTAGGTACCTGTCTTGAGGCCCTAGGGTGTGGTACGAAGAAACCGTTCAGCCCTGAAATCAGTGGCCGCTTGCCTGAAAAGGAAAGGTTATAGTGCTAAGTCCTCTGAAAGACTAAGCTTTAGGTTCCTATTGCGTAATCGAGATCAGCGGCTGTATTTCACCTTGAGATCCACATTCACCACCTGGAAATCAGTTGAAGCTGCCCAATTATCTCCTAAAGGTTTTGAGAAGAGCAGATGTTTGTGAACTCCTCGTACTCTGGTGTTAAATGTCACAGAAAACCCAAATGAAGAAATTTGTCAGTCTGACTGTATTCAGAATGAGAATAGAGCAAAGCAGGCTTAAGGCCACACATCATACAGATGCTTATTTAGTGACTATGATCTTTCTTGTGCACCGAATAAATAAGGCATCTTCTGTGTTTGCATGTTTGTGACCTCCTCTGTGATCATCAAATTGATCTCCCTAAAACAACGTATGTGCATGGCAGGTTTAATTCAGACGCCACTGGCTTAATTCGGCCATTACCCTGTTCGAGTAGTTGGCTTTGCTCAGCTGCTAGCCATATTACAGATTTACTAAGATGCACTTTAATACTTTGTTATATATCTTGCTCTTTCCATCTTGTGAATATACTGTTGCCATAGCAAAATACTCAATGGATAAACTGGCAGTTGCTTCTCTTTTCACCTCAAATAGAAAGCAGATTATTGATTTCATTACTGCGCCATTTTCTCTTCCCCTTCCTCTCCATGTGCAGTCTCAGATTTTCCTCAGCATCTCTGTTGCTAATTGCTTCACACTTCTTTATTGCTGCATCAGTTTCTAATGGTTACTCGCACACTTGACAGATGGAGTTATGGATTAATATGGCTTTCAGGATATTCTTTGTTTGGTTGAATTTTCTTTTCCCCTCCGCTTTTTGTTGGCCCTTCTCCAAAACTTTGTAGAGTGTTTTGTTTCAAACTTAGAAGTAAACACCAGTATTTACTTTAAAATTAAGTAGTGTCAACATTGGTCACTGATAATGCCGGCAAAGGAAAAATGTACTTCTTAAGGTTTGTTCTTTGTCCTTTTTCTACCATAACAACAATACTGGAAAAAGTTACTTTAGTATTTTACTTTAATACTTTAAACTGTATTCTTAAAATAAACTACTTGTTCACGACCAGTATTCCGTTTCCTTGCCCAAACTAAGGAATGTTTGGATAATCTTTCATTGCACATTTGCTTCACAAAGGTAATGCTTCATGAAGTCAGATTTAAGATTTACACCTCTCTTTCTCCCACTGCCTAACCCAAACTTTACTGACGTTTTGGGACTTGCTTTGGGCTGTCACACCTTTTAATTCTCTTATGAGTATCTAGTTAGACTAATTTACTTCACAGAAATCTACACCTGCCAGATTTTGCTGATGGGCAGAGCTTTTCCTTATACATTTTGGGAGACGATTTAAATTAATTATTCTAGTTCTGGAATACATAAGCACTATTTCATTAAAGCCTGCCCTTTCAAACCACTGTGCTGTTTACCTAAGTTTATTTCCTTATTTGAATCTGGAAGGATCTACAGGCCATTGTTGACAAGTGTACTACTTATTGCTTGCGAAATTCTGTGGCACATCATCTACGCTCAAGCAGCAGCGCATGCTGTTGCCAGGCCCATCAATGTTCACTGACAGCAAGCTTAAGCTTGATTTGTCTGACTTACGGTTATTATGACATTCTTGCAAGCATGAACTGATGCTGTTTCTTCAGCAATGCAGTGGGAAGGAGTCTCAGAGATCAGGGTTGTGATCAGTTGTATGAAGTCTAGTTGGAGGTCCGTAACTAGCGGTGTACATCAGGGGTCAACACTGGGTCTGAAGCTGTCTGACATCTTCATAAATTATCTGAATGATGGGGCAGAGGGCACCCGCAGCAAGTTTGCTGATGATACCAAACTGGGAGGAAAGGCTGATGCACCAGGAGGTTGTGCTGCCATCCAGAGGGACCTCAACAGGCTGTAGAAATGGGCCAGCAGGAACATCATGAAGTTCAATAAACAGAAGGGCAAAGTTCTGCACCTGGGGAGGAACAACCCCAGGCACCAGTACAGGCTGGGGGCCAAACGGCTGGGAAGCAGCTTGGCAGAAAAGGACCTGGGGGTCCTGGCAGACACCAAGTTGAACATCAGGCAGCAACGCATCCTTGTGGCAAAGAAGGCTGATGGTGTTCTGGGCTGCATTAGGGGGAGGGTTGCCAGCAGGTCAACAGAGGTGATCCTTCCCCTCTACTGAGCACTGTGAAGCCACACCTGGAGCACTGTGTCCATTTCTGGGCTCCCTAGTACAAGAGAGATATGGACATACTGGAGACTCCAGTGAAGGGCCACAAGGACCCTGAAGGGACTGGAGCGTCTCTCCTACGAGGAAAGGCTGAGAGAGAGATGAGGCTGTTCAGCCTGAAGAAGGCTCAGGGGGATCTCATCAGTATGTACAGTGGGTGCAAAGACCCAGGGTCTGCTCAGTGGTGCCCAGTGACAGGACCAGGAGCAATGGGCACAGACTGAAACACAGGAGGTTCCCTCTGAACATCAGGAAACACTTTGTCACTGTGAGGGTGACCAAGCACTGGCACAGGTTGCCCAGAGAGGTTGTAGAGACCCTGGAGATTTTCAAAAGCTATTTGGACATGGTCCTGACAACCGCCTCCAGGCTGTCCTGCTTGAGCAGAGGGGTTGGACCAAACAACCTCCAGAAGTCCCTTCCAACCTCAACCATCCCACGATTCTGAGACTGCAGAGAAGTAACGGCACGTCAGGGACCCACTCAGCCTATGATTTTTTCATGGCGATCAACAGTTCTTTGGTGACTTCAGACGCAAGCCCTGCATTCCGATTCCCTCAGGTCTGCCGCAGCCTCCTCGGCTCCTTTCGGCCACGCTCCCCGCGGCAGGCCGCGCTGACGCCGCCGGAGAGGAGCGCGGCGATGGCTTGCCCAACTTCTGAGAACTGCTTCCAGCATCTCCGCGACGCACCGTCTCCTGGAATTATTAAACAGCTGCTTTACTTTCTGCCACCAAACTCTCCTCGACATTGTCAAACGACAAGGAGTATTTTTTTTGTTTCAACAGAAATTTCTGCAACACCCGGGAAGGAGAGGTGGCAGCGGGGGCGGCTGCTCCCGTTAAGCCCCTCACTCGGCTGTTTCGCTGCCCAGAAAGGCCCGCTCGGCGCGGCGCGGGCTGAGGAGACGCCTTCCCTCAGCGAAGGGCACGCACAGCCCAGAAACCGCCGGGGCAGAGCGCAGCTCCCCGGCCGCCTGACCCCGGCCCCGGCGGCGCGGCCCGCCCTGAGGTGACCGACGGCGGCCCGCGCCCCCTCGCAGCGGGGCGGCCCTCCCCGGGGAGGCGTCGGCGCCGGGGCGGGCGCGGTGGGGGAGCCGTGCCGGCAGGAGGCGTCCTGCGGCGGGAGGGAGGGACGGAGGGACGAGGCGGGGGGGGTGCCGGCTCCCTCCCGGAAACAGAGCCGGCCGGCGGCAGAGCGGCGGCGGCTGCCGCGGGGGGAAGTCGGCTGCGGTTCTGCGCCCGGGCGGGCGGCATGGAAGCGGTGCCCCGCGAGGAGAGGCCCAACCCGCTGCAGGATGCCAACCTCTGCTCCCGCCTCTTCTTCTGGTGAGCGCCCGGGCGACGGCAAGGGGGGGAGGTGCGGCCCCGGGGTGCCGCCGGCGGGGAAGGCGCCTGCTCGGCTGCGGGGCGTGGGGGGGGGTGGGATGCCGAGCCCCGGCTGAGGGCCGCCCGGCTCGCAGCTCGGCGCGGCTCCCGGGGGGGTGGGAGGCGGCGGGCGGCGCTGCCCGCGCTCCTCCGGCGGCGGCTCCGCAGCCGCGGCCCGGGCCCGGCGCGTCAGCCCCTCGCACGCAGGTGGCGGCGGGGAGCGCGGCGAGGTCTCCCGAGGTGAACCCTCAGGCGGGCGGTGAGCACGGGTTCGATTCCCTCGGTGGCCGCGGGGAAGGCGGGAGCGTCCCCTGCCTCCTCGGCCGGGTCCCCCGGCGTCGTTCCGCTCCCCGGCTCGCGTAGCGGACGGCGGGCGGGTGTTGCTGGACTCGGCGAGGCTCGCTGACGTCGTGGGGCTTTCCCCCTCCGTGAGCGGGGCGGTTTCGAGCTGCCTGGGAGCTCCCCGGTGTGAGGGGCGGCTGGGCGGCAGCTGGCTGCCGTGGCTCGGCCGGGGGGGGCCGGGGCTGCGGTGTCCCCACAAACTTCTGGTGGCACAGGGTGACTGCGAGCCCAAAGTTCGCGCTTGTTCTCCTGTTGGCGGGGAGCTCGGCGCGGGCACGCGTGGTTACGCCAAGCGCTGAGGAGTTGCAGCTCAGCGGTTGAGCCTTGCCTTGAAATACGGTAGGAAAAGGCGTGCGGAGTGGCATGGGAGAGCGTCAGGGTTGGGTGTCTTAGCAGACCCCCTTTGGAGGAGCGTGGTTTGGAGGGGGTACGGCTCGTTCGGCTTCACCCGCTGGAGCTGGGGTGCACGTGCTGTGCGGCGTGGTGGAGGAGGGGGAAGGAAGAGAGGGCATGGCACGTGAGGCTCCTTTTTTGGAAACTTCTGAAACAGAAATAAAGAATTCTTTAATTCCTTGATCCTGTAAGCGACCGTGAGCAGGTGCCGGAATCCCTTTCGCAAGGTAGCGGGGGTTTTAAAAGCCCAGATAAATTGCGGCTAAACAAATCTTCAGTCAAGGGTACGTTCTCGGAGGTAATCTGTGCAAAAGGTAAAAAACAAACAAACAAAAAAAGGAGATTGTGCGCTTGCGCAGAAGTCCCTGTGTTCAGCATTTTGACTTGTAGTTGCTTCTTTCACACCAGGAGTGCCCGTGTTGGAAACGGCTTTGCTAGGAAATCCAGACGGAATGGGATAAGCCTGGGTTGGCCACGTAGCATTCCAGGGCTGCTTCTGGTCTGTTCCCTTTCCCTTGCCGGGATCTTGCAGTGTCACTGGCAGTTCTGCCAAAAACAACCCAGCTAGGCATGAAAAAGGAAGTGTTGCAGTGCTCATAGCTAGTTTTCTGACTGCTCCTATCGTCCTTTTTTAGGCCTTTTGTATCAATCTCCATGTATTGCAGTGAAGTGTTCAACAGCAGCAACAAAGTACCTAGAATTTCCCAAGTTTCAGGCAAGCACCTGAAAGGTTCCTTTTACCCGAAACACGTTTGTAGGTTCTCGTTGTGCAGAGGGAAGAGCAGGTGGAAGCCTGTGCTTGTGGGACGACAGGCCTGCTGGAAGTCCTGTGATCAACTGGGGCTGCATGCGTTGCCATCAGATGGTAGTGTATGACTGCAGGGCTTGTGCTTTGATGAAGGCTCTCGTGGGGTATATGAAAAGCTTTAGAAATTGCCCTTTCTACTGTTTGTCAGGCTTTCATAGAAATAAGATTAACAGCAGTGGAAATGTCCTTTTAAAATCTCTGCTCTTACCTGTGTTGCATGTGATCATCAAAATACCAGTACATCCTTGTCGTTTACTAGTCGGAAATCACTGGTATTTTCTTAGTGACAATTTCAGCTGAAAGGATGTCTGCAGTGGCTTAGATTGAGTAAGCAGGGGCTGTCACTTTTCTGCAAGTTAATACTGTTTTACATAAAAACAAGGAAGTATTAAAACACCCTTGATTAGCTGTAAAGTTGACTTTAAGGGTAGCTTTAAGAATTGTTCTTCCTTCCTATAAAGTGTACAGCATCTGGCAGACAGCTGTGTGAGTACTGCTTCATTTTAGCTGCTGTCTCACACAGATGTTCTGAGATGTTTTCAGCTGGAGAACTGGAAGAACTGTGCTTGAGGAGGACCGTCCTGGGACTAGTGGCAACCACTACCGTGCTGTTGCTTGAGCACACCTGCTCTGCTCTCCAAATCCCAGGTCTTCGCTGCTTGGTATCAGTGAGGGTAGAAAGTAGGATGTTACAGGTAGCTGGGCAAGGGTCCTCCTTATTTTTATTTCATTCATGTTTTGCTCCAAAAGTGCAATTTTGCCATTGTAAGGAAGCACCCTCTCATTTGTTGCCAGTGGTGCAGATCAAAAGCTAAAATTACTGCCTGGCAGAAACGGGATCAAACTCACAGGAGAAAAGAAGGGATGTTTTCATTGAGTTATAAACTAAGGTAATGAGCGTGTAGGCTGAAGACACATTCTTTCCCATTGTTCAAAGCTTGTCTTCTGGCTTTTGGGTTGTGACTTTGACAAGTATGAGCTTGAAGAACATTAAATGCTCTAGTACTACCTCCATGGGAAAAAGAAGCATCTGGATTGTGTGTGGATATTGTTATTTTTATAGCGCATCCCTTGTGTAATGTTAGTCTGGATGTTACAAGAATAAAAAACTATTTATGACAGAAGTATGAAGATCAGGGAAACTGCAAAATATTCTTATTTTCCACATCTCTCACTGAATTATCTATATTAACATAGGATTATCAAAGCCCAAATTGCTGTTCTGGATGTTCCAGATTTTACTGTAACTACTGACCTTCGGAGTCGCAAGTTCCCATGCTCACTGAACTTCTTTAAGCTCTGGCTGGTAGTTCAGTTACAGAGTTAGCAGTACTTGGGTATATTTCTGATTTACTTCATCTATGTTTTGTTGGTGTGGGGGTTTTTTGGGGAGTTTGTATTTTTTTATTGTTGGTGAGAATGAGGGTTTTGAACGATGGATAGCAGGATTTGCTTTCTTTTTTCAGTCTGTCTAAGAGAGAATTCAGTGCAGTGTTTTTTGTGTTTAAACAGCTATTCCGTTGTAGAAAGTGTTTCGAGTTTTAAAAAGTCTTATACTCCATACTTTATGCAGCTGAGAATAGCACTTTTCACATCTTTTTTTCCTGCTGTAGGGGGTGTTATTAAATCAGTAACTAAAATAAATATGTTATTAAATTAGTAACTGTACACAGTAAGATTATTTCTCTTTTCTGTTAACCCATCTTTGAGCTTGCGTGTTCATGAAGTAGCAGGTATATTTTTATTTGCTTGTAGCATTTACTCACTTGATTTATCAAAGGTGTTCTAGCTGTACAGCAGTTGAATTTTTATGCATTCTGTTGTTCAGGCATCCAGTCCACTTCAGTGGAAAGTTACAAAACGTGGCCTATGATTAAATTTTTAAAAGACTGGATAACTTTTGGCGCGTTCATGACATGGAAAGGAGGGAAAACTGGAACACCCTGGAAAGGGTATCCAGCATTTTTGTTCAGAGAAGTAAAAGAAATTAAAGTCCTGCTAAATTTCATACATTTATAATTTATTTTTAATAAGCGTAGTAATTCCTTGTCATAGCCACAGACTCACTGTGACAATGACAGGTTCTCGGCTCCTTTGGAGCACTGGACGCTGTCAGCATCCTGAGGCCGGATGCCTTTTTACATCATCACTTGATATGTCGCAATTGCCATTACAATAGCAGCATTAATAAAAAAAACTTGCTCCAAGGCATCCACACAGTTATGGTTCCAAGGAGGAAACAGTTGGTTTATCATTACCTGTCAGTGTCTGACAGCGTTGTTAGGGAGAATGACAAAACCGCTAAGTCGTCTTCGCAGCTCTGACTTGGAATGTGGTGGGAGAAGAGTAAAAAAAGAAAAACAAACACCAAAAAAGGTAAACATTTAAGTGTGAACGGAACGGGGTTGAGCACAGACACGTAAGTCCCAAGATTTTCAGTGGTGGCTGCACAGTATATAGCTGTTTGTCTGACCAGACGCAGTCGTGTCACGCGCCTCTTGTAGCAGTGTAAGTAACTACCGAGTTTCCTTAACTTCTTCCTTCTGTCTCACCCCATAGCTTAGAATCACCTGCATTTTAGTCCTGTAACTTGTCTCTCTTCAAAAGCGTGTCTTGCCTTGCATTGAAAGAAGTTAGGAGGAGAATTCGTGCCTTTCCAGCAGTGCCACCGTTAAAACTGATCCACGTTCCTGACTGTGTCGGTGAATAGGTTTGCCTGTGAGGATTTTGAGTTTACTTCAGGTTATGAATGAAAATGTCAAGCAGCATTAGGCTTTGTGATTTGACTGGGATCTCACCTGATGTCTGCTGAGTTCCCACTGGCAGTGCCTGAGGTTACGCGTTTTCAGTACCCAGAGAATGGAATCGCACTTGCTTCTTGTTTTCTCCGCGTTGAAAGAAGAGAACTTTTTTTAAAGATAGTGCCCTGTTTATTTGCCTAACAGTTGTCTAATGTCCTGTAGTCAAACCTGAATCATTCAGTCGGTGGAACTACCGCATCCGTTTGTAAGCTTTGCTGGTTGTGTCCTGTCACGGTTGGGTTTGGAGCAGGGCGGCGATAGGCAGGGTGGCAGATGCTCTCTGTTAACCCCTGCCCACCCCACCCTCAGGGGAAGGCGAAAAGGAGGAAGACGGAGAGAGACTTACAAGTTCAATATTAAAACAGCTTTGCTACTAAAGTTAATAATAAGAGGAATAAAACAAAATATACAGACCCGATACTGGGTTTCCCGGAGCTGGGTGCTGGGCGCTGGTGTCCGCCAGCAGCTGCCAGGCAGCACCAGGAAGTCCCGGACTGGACTCGGCAGCAGATGGGAACTGGACCCAGGAATACACGGATTGGGATCTGGATCAGGATCGCAGGCAGAAGAAGGAGCAGGGTCCTCTTCAGAAGCAGGCCATGGATGAAGAGAGCGAGACCCTCGTGATCCCCCAGCTTTAAACTGAGTGTGACGTGCATGGCATGGAATACCTCGCTGGTCAATGTTGGGTCACCTGTCCTGTCCGCCCCTCCCTGCAAGTGCGACCCTGCACGACCGTTCACTTGTGGGACCTAAGAGATCAGTCGGTGACCTTGGCTGCTATAGTGATAATTATAAAAAGGGGCCTTTTCCTGCCTGCCATTCCTACCGTTAGCTCAGTATAACTGTAAACATTAGGTGTTCCCAGCTTTGGAGCAGACAGTGTCCGAAAAATATGCAGCCAGCTTCAGAAAAATGCAGTTACTTAGAAGAACTTAGCTGTAAGGAATATTCACGAGAAGAGAATCGGTTCTGTTTTAACCAAAACCAGGACGTGTTGCAAGATAGCTGTATTACGCAGAAGAAAATATTGTTTGAAAGTCATGATTTAGGAGCTAGTGAAGATAAAATGAATGGGTAAAGAGTGCTTAGTAGATTCTCGACTATGGAAAGGGTGTGTAAACAATCAGAGTGTTAGCATTTACTGTCTACAGTAAGTATCTGTGCTCAGATACGCAGTTAGATGAACTGTTTGAGTATTGCAGAGCACTGAGGTGATTTGCCTTTGGAATACCCTTTGTAAAGCATGCTGTATCATTTATGAAAGAAAATATCCCTCATGATTCCTGCAAAATGTCAACATTAGGAGTATGTTTTGCTGTTGTTTTTTTCTTTTTTTCCAAAAATCAAGTTTTTTTCCCCCCCAATTCTAGAACATTCTTCAAGGCCTTAAGTAGAGTGGAGGAGGGAGATAACACAATTAGATTTTGGGAGTGGAAGGTTAAAGAGATCGATCATCTATATTTTTATATCCCTGGTGCCCAACCACTTGTAATACCATTGTGAACTCAGAGGTGATTTTAATTCCTCCTATTTCCATTACTTGCCGGAAAGGGTGTTAAAACAGAAATTGCTACCATTAGGTTTCAGCATTTGCGTTTCCTTTTAGAAATTGAAATCGGAGACCATTATGCTCAGCTAGACTTTCTGCGTAACTTTGGTTTCAGAGTTTGAGCCTTTTGTTGTTGTTGTTTTGGTTGCTTTTTTCTATTAAACATATATGTGAGTTGTAACACAGTGTTTAGATGCATTTTTCAAGTGATGAAGAAGCTGCTCGCTCCAACCAAGTTGTTTCAGTAGTTATCTAACCTGAGATTAGAAACTTGTTTGGATGACCAATTATTTTCTGCAAAATTGGAGAGCTCTCTTCTCTTTGTTCTGTGTGACTACTTAGGCCCTAAATGGCTTGTACTAAGATTTGTTGTTATAACACATAATCTTCAGACCTTTGCATCAAATCTTTGGTATTCTGGATGTTCTTGGCAGGTGGATGCTGGGCTTGAAATCAATATTTTAGTAATAGTCTTTGGAATGCCACAGGTACAGGTGATGCTGCTCCTCCATTCTCTGCTTCCATGCTGTGCAGAAAATGTTAGCCGCAGTATGGTTTTTGTTTTCCTTCCCTGTTGCCCTGTTTGTACTTCTTCTTGCCATCTGGAATATCAGGAAGTATGTTAGAGTAATCAGATATTTCATACCTGGCTGATGCAGTGCAGGTGAACAGCATGAAAATAGCCTGCACTAAGTGCAATCAAATACCAATTGCGTTACTGCAGCATCAGAAAGTGGATGTTCAGCAGCTTAGCTGCTTGCACTGTGGTGTGAAAAAGCAACAGTGCGGAAGATGAGGTGAAGCTAACTGTCTGTAAGTCTGGCATTGGAACTGGAAGCTTGAAGTGTGTTTTTGAGTTAATATGGCTTTGAAGTAATTTCATTGTATTTATATTTCTTCCTGTTGTAAGCAATGAGAAGATCTACTGTTTAAGCTGCAGTAAGCCAGGGAGGGAAGTTGCAACCAAAATACCAGTTGAAAAGCATTTGAAGAAATACCAGAACTTACTCAGTTTGCTTTATTAATTATAGATGAATGCCTTAGTGACGGGAAGTGGGAAAAGGCAGCTTACTGAAGAGAAAGGGTGGCATTGTGAAATAGAGAAGGGTTTGGAAAAAAAAAAATCACATGATGACTACAAACTGTTGCAGCGATATTTGTGAATTCTTGGAGAATGTCAGTGTGTGTCCTTCTGTCTGTACATCCCATCCCCGCAGTGTTCCTCTGGAGCGAGAACAAGCACATAGAATGTTGGGTTTGCACTGCTGAAGCAGAACTTCAGGTCATGAAGATAGGTAATGAACCTTACTACCAAGCAGGCAGACACCTGAGATAAGCCGTGGAGGATAAGCAAAGTGGATTGATAATCAAAAGGTCCCATGAGGAAACCCCATTTATTTTACTAAAGAAAACAGCTCAAAAGTAGGTGACGAGAAAGAAATATGTGTTACTTTGCAGCGTAGTACTTGAGGTAGTGCATCCAAGCTGCTCAAGGAGACGAAATCCCAGTGTTAGGGAAGAATTTGAATAAACAAAGACTCTCCTGTGCAACTGTTGAAAAATAACTGACCATTGAGTGTAAACAGATGGTTCTTGTAATGTAATGCACAAATAGGCTTAAGAGGAATGGGGAAAATGCAGTTTGTAAACCACCTCCTTTAGGAATTAGTTGACAAGAGTATACAGGATGTGGCTTTGACTGGGGGCTGTAAAATTACCCAGAAGTTAAACTTCTGCCTATAATTACAAATAAAGAAGGACAAAAAGAAAGTATTTTTTTATTAGAAAAGTAGTCCATTTAGTCTGATTTTTCTGATTTGGCCAGTGATAAAGTGAGGGCTTTTGTGAAACTGGTGAGAACAACATTTTGCACTTGCAGAGGAAAGTACCGTAATATGTTAGTGACCGACTAGAGTCAGGGCAGTTGAAGCCTGTGGGCGCACCCAGGACCCTGGCAAACACATCCTTTGATCTTGGGACATTTTTTATTTGTGCCAGCTTTGTAATGTATTTGCAAATGCTTCTTCTGTGACAACCTTTCTCAGTTCATGAAGAACATGGCAACGTAAGTGTGGGTTTATGGAAGGCTCTGCAGGTGTCTTCTGCAGTGTGAGAATGGTACTTTTTTGAGCATTTGCAAGCAGGACACGGCTGAGGGAGCTGCTGGGGCTGTTTAGTCTGCAGAAGAGGAGGCTGAGGGGGGGACCTTATTGTTCTCTGCAACTACCTGAAAGGAGGGTGTAGTGAGGCAGGTGTTGGTCTCTTCTCCCGAGTAACTAGCGATCGGATGAGAGGCAATGGCCTGAAGTTGCATCAGGGGAGGTTTAGATTGGATAGTAGGAAAAATTTCTTTACTGAAAGAGTGGTCAGGCATTGGAACAGGCTGCCCAGGGAAGTGGTGGAGTCCCCATCCCTGGAGGTGTTCATAAAACGTGTGGATGTGGCACTTCAGGACATGGTTTAGCAGGCATGGTGGTGCTGGGCTGATGTTTGGACTTGATGATCTTAGAGGTCTTTTCCAACCTTAATGATTCTATGATTCTATGAATCCACAGGTACAGCAGGTCCCATCCCTCGGGTAATGAACCAGCTGAGCTGGACACTACTATGAGTTTGATCTACCCATCTATAATGTATTTCTTCCTTGGCTGAAAGGAGATTCTTTTGAGATGCTAGCAAACGTAATTTAAAAGCTTTCTTATTTAGGAAGTTATACTTAATGTATGAAATGGAGTAGCATGAGTACTCTGATTGCGTAATAACCCTGCCTTTCAGATACCAGGGCCTGATTCTTTTACATGCCATCTCCATGAAGAAGGAGATGGCTTGAGACCCCGGAGGTCTCACTTCTCTTAACGAGGGTGAGAAAACCCTGTGTTTCTTAGCTTTTTCTGTAGACCTTAGAGGCTTTCCAAAATCTGGTGGACTTGCTCTGATTACAGCTGGTAAAAATTGCACTTTTCTGAACAACCAAATAAATGGTGGCTGGTTGGCTGTGTTGTAATGTTGCAGGGTGTGTAATGTCAGGGCCAGGAGTAGGGAAATGCAGGAAGTGAATGTTTATATTGTGGTCTGTGTGTATCTGCTGGTTCAGAAATCAGTCACGTTCCTGTTTTTATCAGTGCTTAAGGTGCTGCTGTAGAGGTGGAAAGCTTTTTGGGGTCACAGCAGTGAGTTACTGTTTTGCAGTTGACTGTCTCTTGGGTTTGCACCAGGTTACAGAGTGATTTATTTGTTTTTAAATCTTTATTCCTAGTGGCATCAGTATTCTGGCAGTAACAGGGACTAATTCTGGGCTTCTTTCCAGACTGATGTCTTTGATCAGCTAATCTCCTTGACAGAACAGAGACGTTCCCAGCAGAACAGAAGGTGCTCAGGATTCTTCTAGATATTCACATTTTTATGTGTAGTTAGTGCTAGCAAAAATTTGGGCTAAGCTCTTTGAAAGACATCATGTGAACCCTGTGTTTTGAAAGAGTGACTAAAGTGATGTGTGAGAAACAAATAATTGTTAAAAATTCGTCGCAAGCAGGAAAGTACCTGGGGAAAGAGAAGGCGATGACTAAGGGGTCCTGTTTTTAAGTTGAACAGCTTCTTCAGAAGGAAATCTAGAAATGTGACACTAAGGTGCAAGCCCTTCCTCCCCACCACGTTGCTTCTAATTTTCTTCAGGCAGTATGTTGGTAGCGAGACCATTGTATGCCCATCCTTGGGACAAGAGGAGTAGTCTGCATCACTGTCTGTATATTGCCTCTGTTTCTCTAGGTCATCTTAAATTTTGTTTATTATTCTAGCTTTTTTATTAAATAATAATGCAGCTGCCACGATTTCTGTGTTCATAACAAATTCTACTTTTCTGTGGGCTTTTTTTTATCTCCCCCTTGAAGAGATCAGTGTTAGCTGATCTCTGGACAAAAGACATACCACTCTAATGAGCAGTCTTCATGTTTGGCTGAGTGGAGGTTTCGGGGATGCTCTTTGTGTAGGGCATTGCCTTATTTGCCAGCTTTCTTCAACAGTCCTCTCACAGCACTCTTTAATTTAACTGAGTTCGTTTGCTTGTAACAAGCGTGTGACTCGAGTAACGCAGGCTGTGTGAGATAGGTTGGTCTCAATTCTGCTCTAAGTGCAGAGGGTTCCACAGGGTGTAGTCTGCATGTGGCATCCTGGTGGAAATTTTTGCTTTAATGACTGAACATGAACATCTGCTAAGTCTTCTGTCTCAAAGTAGACCTTCCAGCGTGAAGTTCAGGACACATCAGTGAGATGGTGAAAGTTGAACTGTTCTTGCCGTGCCAAGAATTTGCAGTGGACAAATAAAAGACCTTGTTCTTGGGCTAAAAGCTCATCAAGGACTAAGTGTAATTTGAAATTTGAAAATCGATTTTTTTAACCTTCTAAACATCTTCAATATTCAAGTACAGTCTACAGTAACACAACGTACTATTAAAAGCTTTTGTACCCTTAAGGACCTCCATAGCAGTAGCTCTTGAACATCAGCATTTTGAGGGAGAGTAGTCAGAAAGCTCAACAGTGGGCGATTTTTAACATTTTTTCCTTCTTTTTATGCATTTTTTTCCCTAACCCTACAGAAACATGTGGACTTGTGCCGAGTCTTCGCCATGTTGTCAGTTATAGTAAATGAGTCATGAAATGAAGTTCCACAGTTTTCTGCGTACTCTGGTTTTGCTTGCCATCTTTAATGTTAAAATAGAGGTTGTAAGTGCAATATATTACTGTTTTCAGAATTATGGTTTTAACTAACAGAAAAATGTGAGAAGCCCTGAATTTGCTTTAGGTCTCACTGGAACTAGTAGTCTGAGAACCTTGGGATTTTGGACAGATTTTAGTCTGCGCTATGATCTCCATGTGATACTTAATTTGGAAATTCAGTCTCATAGTACGTACAGTACTCGATTGCTGTGTAGGTGGGGGAACAGAAAGGATTTGCTACAAACCGTAAGAACTCAGGGGAGCTGGGCATATCATCAGTAATTTTTTTGGAGAGTTTAAGGCCAAGGGAGAAGCTAGATTACTCTAGCAATTCTGTAGACTTGAGACCATTATCCTTCATCAGATTAGTTTGCAAGTGGGCTACACTACGGCTGTGGTCGACACTTTCTGCTGCTGTTGGCTGTAGTGCTGCATCCAGTTGACATCAGGATAGAACAGTCAGCCTCAACAGAAGTATTGTTCTTCCTGTGGACTGGTTGTGGTTTTTCTCTGTGTTTTGAAAAGTATAAGTAAAGGAATGGGGTTTTACAGAGTAACATTAAGAATGTTATTTATATTTTAGAAGTGTATAGTTAAGTATATTTTTGAAGTGTGTTTTGTTTTTCTCTTTGCATTCCACTACATGCCAGTAACAGACAGCCCTGTTCAGCACTGGCCACACCTGGAGTCCTGGGTCCAGTTCTGGGCTCCCCAGTACAAGAGAGACATGGACATACTGGAGAGAGTCCAGCGACGGGCCACAAGGGAGACGAAGGGACAGGAACAGCTCTCCTGTGAGGAAAGGCTGAAAGAGCTGAGACTGTTCAGCCTGGAGAAGAGAAGGCTCAGGGGAATCTCATCAGTGTTTATTAATACCTGCAGCAAGGGTGCAAGGTAGATGGAGCCAGGCTCTGCTCGATGGTGCCCAGTGACAGGACCAGAGGCAATGGGCACAAACTGAAACATGGGAGGTTCCCTCTGAACATGAGGAAACACTTTGTCACTATGAGGGTGATCGAGCACTGGCACAGGTTGCCTGGGGAGGTTGTGAATTCTCCATCCTTGGAGATATTCAGAAGCTGTCTGGATGTGTTCCTGGGCAGCTGGCTCTAGATGGCCCTGTTTGAGCAGAGGCATTGGACCAGATGACCTCCAGAGGTCTCTTCTAACCAACTTCAGCTATTCTGTGATTCTGTAATAACTATCCTATTGATGCTCCTTGTTAAATGTCAGAATGACTTTTGTTTTCGCAACCTTGGCAGCAGTAGCTGGTGGAATCTTGTGAGAAGGATTCATCTCTGTATTTTCCTGGAATGGCTGCCTCATACTGATTCCGATGCTAAAGGAGTTGGGGAAGATAACTTGGTTCTTTATCCTTCTCTATCATAAAGGAGACCTGCAACTTGGTTATGGAGTACACTGTAGGCTAATACTGATGTTGCAAGAGGAGGAATGCTTGGTATCAGCCACATGAGTCAACTGAAGTCTGCAGATCTTTCCCATAACTGTCTGTCTTGGAGCAAATAGAGCCTCTCTCATCCTGCACTTAGAAATTGTTTGAATGGCCTTGAGATTATTTGCCTCGTATCTGTTTTTTATCTGTGGTTGGCAGCAATAACTGAAACCGAAGAACAAATGTTTCAGTGGAGCAGGTTCATTGTGTCAAACCAGGCAGAAGCTTGTCTGCTGATTGGAGCAATTGATCTTTGTGAGATTTGGTCAGGAGCTGTAGGGAAGCTGTGGCAGTGATTCAGGCCCTGATGCTGTTTGGCCATGCGGTCCAAGGAATAGACTTGTCTGACAAGTACTGTCTAATTGTAGATTTAGCATACATGGAGGACTTAACAGTTCACATATCATACAGATCTTCAGTACTCGCTCCAAGAGTTTAAAAAGGGCTGTTAGGCATCAAAGATGCTACTCTAAGGACAGAGACTTAATCTTTGAATGAGTCACAGAAACGCTGTGCTAACATGCGAAGTGATGAAGGAAAACCACTATTAATGCCATTTGTTACATGCAGTTCTGCCATGGAGCCTGTGAAAAAGGTTTCTGCAACAGTTCTGTCTTCAAAGAAACTCTCTGAGCCCCCTCTTCTAACATTGAGCCTGCCCCTCCACCCTCTCTAATCAAAAAACTGCTCATAAGCCAGTGTATACAAAATTAAACTGAAACATGCCCAAGCAAGAAATGCAAAGCTAGTTGATGAGTATTCATAACCACTGTTGTGGTTGTGAATAAATAAATGCCCTCATTGTAAATCATCCCAGTTTTGAATTCTCACATGTTGGCCTTCCAGAAAATAATACGCTTCACCCAGTGTACCAGGTGCTCTTTTCAAAACTGTGTTGATGAAGTCAGGAGATAATTAAGCATCAGAAACTAAACAGCAGTTAGGAACTTTCACAGGCAATCAACATCAGACTTGATGACTCGATGTCATCTTGCCATGAGTGTATTTTTCCAAAGCAGGTCCATCCCTGACCTCTTGGTTCTGATTGTGTTGGCCAACTGAGAAAGTACTTGTAGGAAACAAGCCTGAGAGCCAAAATCTGCACTCCTCCTGGAAACCAAGGATCATGGATTCCGTAGAGACAAACTAAGTGGCAAACTGCAGTTTCCTTACCTGCCCTGTTCTCAGTAAGCCATACCTGTTTCAGAAGTGTCATTCTCTTTTGCTCCATCTCATGGACAACTTAGTCACTTTTTAGCGGCTGGGAGAGCTGGGGCTGTTCAGTCTGGAGAAGAGGAGACTGAGGGGAGACCTTACCGCTCTCTACAACTACCTGAAAGGCAGCTGTAGTGAGGCAGGTGTTGGTCTCTTCTCCCAACTAACTAGCTATAGGATGAGAGGCAATGGCCTCAAGTTGCGTCAGGGGAGGTTTAGATTAGATATTAGGAAAAATTTCTTCACTGAAAGAGTGGTCAGGCATTGGAACAGGCTGCCCAGGGAAGTGGTGGAGTCCCCATCCCTGGAGGTGTTCATAAAACATGTGGATGTGGCACTTCAGGACATGGTTTAGCAGGCATGGTGGTGTTGGGTACATGGTTGGTCTTGATCTTAGAGGTCTTTTCCAACCTCAATGATTCTGTGATTTTTGTGCTTTCTGCCATACATCTGCTCTGTGGAGCACAGCTGTAACTGTTTGGACCTCCTTGACCTATGTTTCAGACTTGAAGAAGGATCTAGGTGCATAAAAACTAGTCTTCCTGTTCCCTGACAGTATTATTTGGTGTAACAAAATGCTGCCTTTGCCAAGAAACCTACAGTAGCGCTATTACAGTTTGTTTTCAAAGTGCTCATAAAATTTTGAGCTTTTAAAAATTTGTCTGCTGAGGAAACTGAGGTGTTAGACAATATTTTCCTTTTTTGAACCTACACACTGTGACAGTTGTTGTCTTGTTTGTATTTCCAAACATGGCTAAGATCAGTTCTAGTGATAATCCGTTATTCACCCATTTTTACATTTGAGTGGTTGTCTTGAAATTGCTGACCTTTAATATTTTGTCAAGACGGCAGTTGAACAGCAGTTATTTTTTTCCTCATATAAATGGCCACATTAGTTACAAAAAATGTCTTTTAATATGTATTACAATTTTATTTACAACTTTCTCAATATTTTAATAGTTGGGTTCTTTATTTTCCTAAATATTTAAACGAATGCTGATTGTCCTTAAATATAAGGAAACACTGTAAGAAAACAGTTGTCCTAAGGCCAAGAAAAGTTGTGCTGACTGTCTCGTTGCCTGAGCGTAAGGTGCTATGGGGCATAAACAGCTTTAGGAAATGGGAAATGCTTTCCCATTTGTAAAGTGGGGGTGACAGTTCTTAGGTAAGAGAAAAGTGCAATAAAATGTGTGGTTGTTGAGTGACGTGGGAGATGAGAAGGCAAGAAAAGGGTAAAAAAATTAATATGTAAATATTAATATGTAAAGATATTACTCTCTTGGTCTGCTGATCAGTTTATTAATAATTTGTATTCAAATAGGTGGTTGAATCCCTTATTTATTATTGGCCATAAACGGAAGCTTGAAGAAGATGATATGTATAAACTGCTGCCAGAAGATTCCTCAGAGAAGCTTGGAGAGGAATTGCAGTGGTAAGGAGAGAAATCATTGTTCTCTTTCATTGTCTCATTTCATGTCTGCTAGTGAAGGTGAGGGTTTTATTCTCGTTCTAAAATTAAAAGAGGTTGTAAAATTCAACAAGGTCTACTGTTAAAAATGTTGAAGAGCTAAGAATAATATTTAGAACTTGTTTATCATGGAAACATTTGAATTTTTTCATGTTACACATAGTGAAGATGTATTAGAGTATTTCCATTATGTCATTTATAATTAATATGACACGTTGCAGAATTGATGAAAAGTCTTCTTTTCCAAGCACTGTTACTGCAGTAATCCTTAAGAAATTAATGAGTCTTCTGGTCTGTGGTAGAACAGCTATGGAAACTTTATTTAAATAAAAATAGGGAAGAAATTTTAGGTTCTTTCTTTGCTGTTTTTGAGCACAAACGGAATTAAGTGACAGCTGTGTACCCTTTGTACATGTGTGTATATAAATGTATATATGTTGAAAATATGCCACTCTTTGACAAAGTGGATAAAATGTCTTGGATGTCTAAAAGCTTGTGTCTAGGAGGTGTTTTTATTTTGTTAGAAATACTCTTTCATGGACTGTGTTCCAATTCATATCATCATGAACCCAGACGGATCTGTCTTTTTCTTTTAATAGTGAAATACCTTCCAAGAATACCAGTTTATGTAAATTGTCTTTAACCTTGCAGTAGGGAAGAATTTTTTGTCTTCAAATAATCTTTTTTGAAATATAATTAGAGGAAGATGTGTCTCCTAATGAAAGGTGGCCCCTGTATTAAGAAAGTGTGGGCTTGCTATTTCTTGGCTTTATGCTGAAGGTAGAGCAAATCAACTTTCCTTATAGTTTTGTTGGGATGAGAAATTCCTCAAGAAGTAAAAAAGAATCTAAAACCAAAAGGTTATGACCAGGTCTTACATCATCCTGCTCTGGCTGAGTTAACTAGAGAAAGAGGGATGGTGGTAAGCTCACAGGAGTGTAGCTTTTAACATTTTTCTAGCTGGAGAGCTTTGCCAAATTCCACGGAGGTGTCCTAAAGCGGTTCAGGGAGTTTGCTGTGGAGGAAGATGGCCTGTTTCCAGTGATTCTTACAGTAAAAGCACAGACTTTGTATGAGTCAGGAAATGGTAGAAAATACCACATCCAAAAAAAAGAGTGTTTTTTAGTTCGTTAGTGTACTTGGCCGAGAAGCAGAGAATGTAATTCATAAATAGCCACCTAAGGAAGTAGCTTTTCTCTTGGGCCAACAAACCCCACAGAATCTACACAGTTGCAGTTCTGAAGCATTTAGACAAAACCTCTATAATCTTTATAGCAAAAAAGAGGATAAAAATTAAAATTTTTTTTTTCCTATCCATACGGTATGCTTCAAACTTGTGTGCCTTATTGCAAAATAATTTGGCTTTAGACTCATTTCAGCCCTCAAACTAGCAAGGTCAGAGGCAGAAAATATTTAGCCTCCAGAGGCAAGGGGAGTGTCCTGTCTGACACAAGTGTGCTTTAACAAGTCTGCTTAAGTTCTGATACTTTCTTTTTAAAATCATGCTTGTTATTTCTGCCTTTGATTTTAGTGCAAACAGATTGTGCCCTGCTTGTGGGCAGGCACGCAGTAACACAAGGGTCTTTGCCACTCTACTGTTGTAATCCTTGCCTTCAGAGGGACGTGGGCAGTATTAGGTGATAAAACTGCTGCAAGACAGGTCCCTCTGCTCTTGTGCCCTCTCTGCTTGTCCTCATCGAAGCACGTGGTGGGAAAAGGAAAGAGCCAGACATGAGAAACGGTTGTGCATCACAACTTTTCTGGGGAAGCACAGAGCCTGTAAGAAGATAAAGACACTGCGTGTTGCCTCGGTTCAGTCTGTAGTCAGGAGATCATATGACAATAGCCTCTTATCTAAAGTGAGTGGATGTCTGAACTGGGGAGAAGAAAGAAAGAAAGGGTTCCTCATCTGCAAATATGTCAAAGGCGATAGTGGTCAACAGTGGTGAATTGTTTGTGATTATGCAAGAGCAAATAGGTCTCTAATAGTAGGTACAATGTGTTTATGTGAATGAGAAAACATGACTGTTAACTTACTTTGTTGTACAGAAGTGATCATGGTAACCTGGCTGTAAGTCTGAAAGTATTTTATTCCTAGTGATCACCTTGTGATTTTACTTCTCCAACATGTTTGTGTTTTGTTTGTCAGGTACTGGGATAAAGAGGTGCAAAAAGCAAAAAAGAGAGGAAAAACGCCACATTTAACAAAAGCCATTATTCTTTGTTACTGGAAATCCTATTTAGTATTTGGAATTTTCACAGTGATTGAGGTAAGTGGTGTAAAATGTCATACAACACACTTCTTAGCTAACAGCAGTGTGAAACTCGGCCTCTTAAATTGCATGATGCATACTGGTGACTTCATGCTGGGCTGTTCAGAGAATCTGTAATGTTTGTGTACTCTGTCAGAAAAGTGAAACAGAGCTACAGCCCCGTACAGACTGAAAAATTGAATCACAACTGCAGGATTATGGATGTAGAACAGAAAGCTACTTTTAGTGCAATATTTTTGAGACATTACAAGCCATTGACTTTGTAAAGCCATTGACTTGCTTTGTGAGACTTTGCTGTATTTTATGTATCGAAGTGGGGTCCCTCACAGAAAAAGGGTTTTTTGCTGTATGTAAGTGGCTGTACAGGAGACAATGTCATCTTTAAAAATGGAAATGTAATAAATATTCCTGCAGTTCTTATAAAGTCAAAGTTTTCATTTGTAATTGAGAGAGTTATTTTTAAAGATTCAGCTACATTTTAATGTGGAACATATTTCTTTGGGATTATGTGTCGATAAAAATTGGCTTGACATTTTAGAGTGCAAGAAACTACCTAAAGGGGGCCTGTAAGAAAGATGAGGACAGACTTTTTAGCAGGGCCTGTTGCAACAGGACAAGGAGCAATGGTTTTGAACTAGAAGAGGGTAGATTGAGACTGGATAGAAGGAAGAAATTTTTTATAATGAGGGTGGTAAAACACTGAAACAGGTTGCCCAGAGAGGTGGTAGATGCCCCATCCCTGGAAACATTCAAGGTCAGGCTGGACGGGGCTCTGAGCAACCTGGTCTGGTTGAAGATGTCCCTGCTCACTGCAGGGGGTTGGGCTAGATGACTTCTAAAGGTCCCTTCCAACCCAAACTATACTATGATTCTATGAAAGACAAAATAATAGGAGATGAGACTTGTGGCAGTACTTGACTCTTGGTTACTGGGTTACAAACTTGGGTAGCATGGTACGGTATGAAATTGTTAATACTTCTTTCCCTTTTTTTTTTTTTTCCCAGGAAACCCTCAAAATAATTCAGCCAATATTTTTGGGAAAAATTATTAGTTATTTTGAAAACTATGATTCCTCAAATGAGGAAGCTTTGAATTTTGCATATTGCTACGCAGCTGCTCTGTCTGTGTGCACGCTTATTCTAGCTATAATGCACCACTTATACTTCTATCATGTACAGCGGGCTGGCATGAAGCTGAGGGTAGCTATGTGCCATATGATTTATCGGAAGGTAAGCAAACCTGTTTACAGGTATACTTGGCATTTGACAGCTGTTACATCAGAGGAGTTTAAAAATAGTTATTTCTTCATGCTTGCAATTCCATTGAAGTTACTCATTTGTTGAAATGTAATACATGCTAATATGTATCAGACCTTAAATGTATATATGGGCTTTTGCTCTCTGCTTGGTAATGTGGTGTCTGAATGACAGCTTCAGTTCTCCTAGTGAAGGTGGTGAATTATATAGCCCTAAAGCCTAGGAGGAGCTGCTAATTTTCACCTGCCCATGCTGTCCGAGAGGAGCCTCCCCCTTGCTGCTGGAAGGGTTGTGTGCTGGAGCGGTGAGAGGCTGCCAGCGTACAGCAGGAGAGGGGCAGAGCTCCCAGGGGATGCTTGCAGTTACTCAGCCCTGCAGCCTCATCCCCAGGGAGGAGGTTGTGCTGGGCTGTCGCCATCTGCTTCAGCACTCGCAGTTGCCTGGGAATTGCTTCACTGTCTGATTGCGTCACCGGCCCTGTTGTGGTTAATGGTGGGATTTATTCATATTTTCCTGCAGCAGTGCTGTGGAGTTAGTGAGTTGCCTCCTTTGCAGGTCGGAGAGGCTGCCCCCCTCTCTCGGGGCATCCATCAGGTTAGTTGAGGGGTAGGCAGCAGTACTGCGGTACTCCAGGCCAGCAGGGTGCTCGGTGTCCTCACAGGCAGGTCTCTTTGGTATCCCTCGTACCTGGGGGGAAGAGAGAGAGGAGTGGGCAGAGGAGAGATGAGTCAGAATCAAACTGAATCCTAAAAGTAAGGTAGAGCCATATTTTAGTATCAATTACTGGTTTTACTGTGGGAGCACTGGAGTACTTTCCTAAAGCCAATGAAGCATGAGAAGGAATGTACGCTCAGTAAGCTGTGGCTTCTTTGCTGTCGGTGTGTCCTGATCAAGAAATAGCTGTCCTCGACTAGAGACAGAGCCGAGGCCGCTGTCAGATGGAAAGTAGAACAAGAGACGTTATGGATATTACCTACAGGAACGAGTTGAGCACCATCCAGGATGAAACGCTGGCCTTGGGATAGCAAGCAACCCAATTGCACATGTCTGCTTCCCTCTTCTGAAGCTGTTGGCAATACCCAAACCATTGAGTCCATCTCTGCTTCCCGTCAGGAAGTCCCTGCTCGGGATGCTGGAAGGAAAATGCTCTATCTTTCTAGCTTTAATACTGCTAGAACAGTGCCCTGCCAGTCCTTACCTCAGCAAATAAATTCTGTTGAAGGATCGGGACTGTAAAGTTTCTTTAGGGTGCGAGGAAATCCATGTTGTTGTAATGATGAAACATAGGTACCATCCACTTAAGGCAAACACTTGTACGACTGATACAGGTCACGTGAAGGTTTCGGGCAAAGCAGTAAAGTGAGGAGAGTAAAAATGGCCCCATTGTAAGTGTCGATTGCTTTTCATGCATGTATTTATTCTCCCTCTTCTGATACCTTGGAAATTATCCTCTGGGAACTCGGTTCTAACATGGCACACTGCTTTCTTGTACACAAACATCTCTCTAAGGTATTAATTTACTAAACTGATTATCATAACAGTTTGAAATTCATGAAATATGTATATAGCGATGTTTGTTGCTGTGTTGATATTAGCTTAGAAGCTTGGAAAATATATGTTCATAACGTGCCCCCTTATTTCTAGATATGTGATTAAATGGAAAATTAATCTTCCTTCATCTCACAAATGTTTACTCCTGAGGGTGAAGCCTGAGGTCAGAACATTGATAAACCTTTCTAATCGTTTGTCTTCATTATCTGAAACTTACAGATAGGTCATACTTTCTCTTTATCCTCGTATAGGCTTTTGAAAGAATCTGGATGCTAATTTACCAGCACTTTTGTGGTGTTCATTAATTGCTGTAGTAAATAAAAACTTGGATTTGCAAGGATGAGTGGGTTGGATGAGAGAGCATCCTTAGTGGAGAACTTCAAATGCTTGTAATTCCTAAGTTTGAGACCCTTTTTCATTTCCTGGAAATTTAAGATCTTATTTGCAAAATCCCTGTATTCCAAGATGTTTTGTGATCAGTAAGAAGTATTAGTGATGCACGCAGGAAGCCTGTAACAAAAATGAAAATGGAATCTGTCTCATGACTCACAATCTCATGTTTTAAAACCAGAGGCTACTTGTGGGAGGCTGATTATCTTTTTTTTTTTTTCCCCCCCAAGACTTAACTTTTAGAAGTTCTTTGAGGTTCAGAATAAACACCAAAGCAGTTTAAGCTGTGGAGTAGTTGGTTGAGACAGAAAGCAGCCAAGGAGGTGTCAAGTTATTTGACTGGACAGTTATATTATGGCTTTCTATGGTCAGTTCTCCCTTTTTCATGTGCTTTTAAATTAACTGTTTGGGGCAGGGAGAGATTAAAACACTAAGGCGGGAGTGCAGAAGGCAAAGAGTGGTTGAAGACTTGAGATTGGGTCTGTGCAGTTGCATCTGGTGGGGGGAAAACGTGTTTTGCCTAAGACATTAAGTGTACAAACTGCCCTCATTAGTTCATATAATTAAAACCTGTTTTCCTTGAGAAAGGATGCTTGCTGGGAAATACATTTGTGCAGAAGATTTATAGAAAGAAAATCAAGCACATCTTTGTGCTGAAAACAGGTGATTGGCAAATGTGAAATAAAATGTAAATTCAAACTACAGTTGCTTTTTAAAATGGTGTGTGGCTCTAGGTAATCTTCAATAGAATTTCTTACCTTCAGGGTGAATTTATAAATGTTATGGTCAATGCAGTATTCAAAGCCGCTGCGATGGAGTTAGTTTTCTTCACAGCAACTCATATAGTGCTGTGTTTCGGGTGCAATAGAAAGGGAAAGTACCAAAACAGGACTTTTTGGTAGAAATTGGTTTTATAAATAAAACTGCTGCTTTGTGTCCAGTGTTTCCATTTCCTTCTGTATACTTTGCAGTCTAGACAAGTCCATTCAGCCAGGAAAACATAAGGCTTATTGAACCCCTTCCATTATTTCACGTTAAAAAAAAAAAAAAAAAAAAAACCAAAAAAACACCTGGTGCTGCTTCAGAAGTAGTTTTGAAGCAGGGAGGGAGGAAAAGAATGAAATTGCATTGCCACTGACGATGGGAATGGCTGTCTCTTCCCTGAGAAGACAGATCCGTCACAGATGAGTCCCCCGCCTGTTCACCCTGGATGCTTGCGTGGCTCCTCCTGAGACTGCGTTCGTCAAAACTGAACTGGGCTAGTACATTTTGAAACCATTTTCGCTGCCTGTGCCTGCAATAGCTGGGAAGAGGTCAGAAAGGTGACTCAGGTGGCGGGTCCGAGACAGACCCAGGCCCTGGGCCACAAGGAAGACACCAGTGCAACGTTCTCCCGGGTGGCTCAGGTGGACCTCAAACAGCAGAGAAGTCTGTGTCGTAAAGGAGCAAGTAGCAGTAGGTGCTGTAAACACACCATGGTAGGCAACTTCTTCCAACAGGCATCACTTGAAGTCCTAGTATTGTGGTCTGTGGACATCTAAGAACTGATCGACCTTGATCTGTGTTGTGGAATAAACATGATAGAAACAGGGATGTGCTGTGGCTGCATTACCTGCAGGCAGCTTCTTGGGGATTTCAGATGTATGAGAGAAAATGGCTTAAGATGGGGAATGAAGCAGTGGTTTTCTCAGATAATTAAATCTTGTCTCATATACCCAGTATCTCTGATTTATTTCTGGAATATCAGGGCAATTTCTGAGGGGAGTTTTAAATGTTTCTGCTTGCTGGTTTCAGTGAAGTTAGGGCTAGGATTCTCTCTGTGCTTAACACCTTTGTGATCCACCAGGGAGGTGCAAGAAATGTAAGGCACTTGGTTTGAAATGCTTTGACTAGTACTTTGATGTTCTTGCACCTGATTTTAAACACTGGAACAATATTTTTGAAGCAATTAGTGCTTTTCAGGTTACATTATTGGTCAAAAAGGAATCCTGATAATAACTCTTTGGAGGAGGAGAAGTGGATGTGCACCGCCTAAAACTGCAAAGTGTTTTTGAGGGGTGAACTATGCCTGTCACAGAAAAACGTGTAATGTGTTTTGTATATTTTTTTACTTGTGCTGCAAAACTGTGTTTTCTTTCTAGCAGGTGTAGAAGGAAGCAGGGTCTGTTGTCTGCATCTTTGAGCTATTTCAGTTTGGATCTTTGCAGTAATGTTCAGACTGCATATTTCCAGATGTGATTTTTTTGGACAGTATTTTATAATCACATATGATTTTCTACTGATTAATTTATTTATTAACCTATAAAAATATTTGATATTTACTCTTGTTGCTTTTCATAGCATGTGTTAAACTTCATTTAATATAAATCAGCAATCTTATGATTTTGCAAGAGTTATTAAGGTAAATATTTATTAATTTGTAAAGGGATATTAACTCTGAATTACAAAGCCAGAAAGCAGTTTGCAGTGTTAGCAAGAACTGACAGTGTAAAATGAATAACTTGGCGGTTTTGTCTGCTGTCAGCAATCTCATTCAAAACAGAATTCTTTCAATTGGCCAAACATTGTCCTGATTTTAATTTGGTCTTCAGGTGGAATTGTCTCTTCTAGTTTTGAACAGACGCGCGTAATGTGGGGAAGAGCAAGTTACAGGCTTGTTTGTTTAGTTTTAATAACTTGCTATGTTGGTATTTTCCCATTTTTAATCACTTCAGCCATGAAGATAGTTATGGCTCTTTTGTTCTTACAGTCCTTCCCTAGACTTTCTTTTATACTCTCTTCTTTGGGACTTTCTTCAGGATATTTAACCGAACCCACATGTTATCTAAGGTTTTTGAACTGTGCCCAGATGTTCTTAGGCAAAAGCTGAGATGTGCCTTCAGCTTTTGCCCAGTATTGTATTTGTGTATTGAGTCTTCTGTGTCTAGATTTATTGTGCTGGATAAGCTGTGACAATTTGAGACTGTTCTGACTCTTTTAGGCACTTCGTCTCAGTAACGTAGCTATGGCAAAAACTACCACTGGTCAAATAGTAAATCTGCTGTCAAATGATGTGAACAAATTTGATCAGGTAAGAAGTATAACAGATCTTTCCAAGGGGCTGAAGAAGTTGTGGGGTTTAAGTTTTTGTTTACAACTGGTGATTAAGTGTTTCTTATGAACGTTTCTTCTACTTGTTTCTCAAAGTTTGTAGTGAGAGAAATACTCTATTAAAATATGGGAGGAAAACATACTGTTTTCCCCCGCCTTAAATATTTTCCCGCCGTTTTCCTAAGCTCAGAGAAACGTTGGTGCATGAAAATAGAACAAAATGAGTATGGTGATTTGCTTACTTTCTGCAGGTTAGGCGCCTTCCTGTACATTTAGGGCTCTGAATCTGGTGCAGAGCTCACACTAGATGCCTCAGTACCTGCCACAGGCAAAGGTGCTTCCTCAACTTTGTGTTATGAGGGTTTAATTTTTTAGCTAAGACCAAAAGCTAATTTTTGTTTCTTCACTGTTTGCCTAGGTAACAATTTTCTTGCACTTCTTGTGGGCTGGACCAATTCAAGCGGTAGCAGTAACAGTACTTCTGTGGATGGAGATAGGCCCATCATGTCTTGCAGGAATGGCAGTTCTGATTATTCTTCTTCCTGTCCAGACCTGCATTGGGAGGCTTTTTTCTTCCCTAAGGTAAGGTTGCACGTGTTGGGTTGCAGATATTTTCTGTCCTGGATTGTAAAATGTGCATTCTGGATGGAGATGGAATACTGCCCTGAGATGAGCTTCTGTCTGTTGAGTTTTTTTGTGTGGTGTTTTATCTTTGCCAATGTTTTTCATCATTGCTAATGTGAGATTTGTGAATTGCTGTTTAGGGACTTAAAGGGGTTTGTCTTTCAGATGTGCTGAAAATATCTGCTACTCATTAGCTGTCCAGTATATTAAGAGTTGGGCTAGTTCTGTAGCTACCTTGCTGTAGCTCTTGGCATAGAATTGTGTAACTCCTTGAGCTTTGCCTTCCTGCATTGATGCTTAGGGAGTGGTTACTACAAAGGCAATACTGGCTGTCCCGCTGTAAGTTTGACTTACTGGGGTGATACAGGAGTTGTAGCAGAAAGCTCTGAAGGCTTTGTGTTCAAAGATGTTGCGCTCTCTCGTCCAACAAATATGCAGAGAGGAAAAAGGGGAAGGAACTGAGAGAGAAAGGAAGAAAAAAATTATGATGGTGGTTTTGATGCCAGCTATGAGGTTTCTAAGTGTAAGATTCTAGGCTGTGGAGATAAAATGAGTTTGCAGTAATTTTCCATTACCAGACAAATTTAATTTGTTTTTCTGTGACTTCTTCCAAAGAACAAGACTTGCCTCAAGTGGGAGTATTACATTACCTTCAGTGTTCTCACTTCCTAACTTTCTTCTTCTTCTGTAATTTAATCATGCTCTACTTGCATCATGATTTTATAAATGGCTTTCGCGTCTAAACGGGAATATTTTTGTGTTGCTTTGCTGTGAACACGTATGCTTAGTAGTGTTATGTGTCTTTGCTGCATTTGTATTTGGGGTGAATGGGTTCATTCTAGCTCTTTGGATAAGTAAAACTTTTTTTAGTGAGTCACTGTTGTTTTCGAGTTGTGTTTTAAGACCAGTTTTCCAGGGGTATTGAGACTGGTATTGCCGTTGCATGGCTAGGTGTGAAGAGAGAGCTGAGAGTTAAAAAATGAGACCAGCTTGTAGATTTCCTTCTGTTTGTAACCAGTGTTGAAAGTCTTAGTTATTATGCTTACGTGCTGTTTCTCAAATAATGAGCCATTCAGTGTTCTCTGTCAAATTCTTAGGATAAAACCTGTTTGTAGAACACTTCCAATATATTCTTACATATGCATTTTCACTGCATGTGTAATATGTGTGCATAAGGATCAAGCTGCTTCACTGCTGGGTGTTTTGAGTTTTTGATGTTTGAGTCAATACTTAAAATACTTAGCTCTTAACTAGTGCCTTATGCATGGTGGTAAGCATTATTATCCCCAGGGATAATATCCAGGGTCAGACAGCAAGGTGACAAAAATCTCTTCTCAAAGGTATGTATTTTAAAGGTTAATCAGTGGCAATGTAATGTTGTTTGGGTTTTTCCCCCATTCATTAACAGCCACTTGTTTGGATGCAGTGCAAGGGAAAGAATTTGCTAACCAGAAAAACTTTTGCTTGTCTACACGTGCACAGATCTTTGCGAATGGAAGTGTGCAGTGAACAGCAGGAGTTAATGGAAAAACTGAAATGGATTCCAGTTCTGTAGTGATGAGTGTGTTCACATGGCAATTGCTGGGAATCTGTGTGGATTTAAGGAAATCAGCCTATGAAAAAGCAATTTAAGGATTAAAGCTTTTACTAAAATCCGGGCATGCCCAGTGTTGCAGCTAATGTGTGCTATTAGTCAGCACTGTACTTGTGACCCAGTCTTGTAAACACAAATATGCACATCAGTTTATGATGCAGGCATTACCTTCAGTGCTGTAGGAGTTTGTAGAAATGGACTCAGTATCCCGTAGGATGGTATACATTGTATTTTGCAGTGTTGCTTTTACCAGCACAAGTACTAGAAATTTTACAAACTACACATGACCTAATACATTATTTGAGAAATAGTTCGATTGTTGGACTGAAGGTTATTTTTATATATTTATTCACAAGAGCTTAACCCTTTCACTGCTTAGCCATGCAACTGTAATAGTCTCATTTAAAGCCTCCCCCCCTTTTTTTTTCCTAAGAGAAAAACTATGTGGAACTGTTGTCAGACATGATTAAAACCTACCAAATACACCTCATGAAATCAAAAATGAATTCTGCAGCTTGATTTATTTAGAAAGATTATTAGTATCATAGAGGGGACTTCTCAGACACTTCAAGAATTTTCAGGTCCTTTCCTGCTGTGCTCTTAAGCATGCTGTGTGAGCATGTGTTTCCCAGTTGTGCTGATCTGTATGTACTGTGAACTTGATGTTTTTAAAACTGGGGACATGACTTCCTCTGATGTCAGTGGCCATCAGTGCACTGGAAGTCTGTGTACTTTAAACCGTTATATAATATCTCTGAGACTGTGGCTTCTGGTATGTGTGTACAAAATACGCTTTCTGCAGTGTAGAGGAGTGTAACGTTAAAAAAACCAAAAATATGCCACCAGTCCCCTTACCCCCCCACCCTGAACATTTTAAAGCAATTTGAAAGAGGATGGTTACCATGATAACATTGCAGCAGGAAAACTGAAAAAGTGGTCTATGAGAACTATAGGCTTTTTGGTTCACACCATTTAAAAAAGAAACTTCTGTTAACTTGATTATTTTGAATCATCTTCAACCTTCTGTTATGTGGAGACCAACCCTGGACATTAGGTTTGAAAGGTGAGTGTTTGAAAAGATTGCAGGTGAGAATTGTTGTTTGCTCCTGCAGAGACATGAACAGGACATGCTAAATTTTGCCTTTCACAGTGATGGTGTGTTATGGGGAAGAAAGGATGAGCTCCTGCATTCTTTGAGGAATTGTTTTTCTTTCCCTCCCTGGAAGCGTTCAAGGCCAGGCTGGATGGGGCGGTGAGCAGCCTGGTCTAGTGGAAGGTGTCCCTGCCCATGGCAGGGGGATTGGGACTAAATGGTCCATAAGGTCCCTTCCAACCCAAACCGTGCTTTGATAAGCAAAGATAATGTTGTTCTGTGTCAGTACAGTTGGTTTAGGCAAAGCTGTCTTCCTCAGTCTTAATAAGAAGCCTTGATTGTATTAGAGCCAAGTTCCTACATTTCTTTTGTCAGTTTTCTTGTATAAGTGTTTCTTAATACCCTGACATTCTTTCTACTTAAGTGCCTTAAACGTGGCTATTTAGTCCAGAGCATCAGAGAAGTCTTACAGGGGGCAGGTTAAGCTGACAAAACACAGCCACCCCTTCTAAAGAGCATTGTTTTTTTTTTAAAGAAATTCTCTCCGAATCTGAACTTTATTTGCTGCATACAAAAATAAGTAATTTAGCAGGAAAAGTTATGTTTTATCAAAATAGGACCTACCATAGCTCACTATGTGCGAAGTATGTTTGTCTACATGAATGAATTCAGAATTGTAATAGGCCTTATTAGCATGGTTTATGCATTCATTACATGGCTTCTAACTTTCAATGCTTTTTTCCTAATTAAAACTGTGACTTTATTATTTAATTATATATATTTTCCAGTTTGTTCATCAGTGCAAACACAATATGGCACTAAAATAGATCTATTTACTTTAGTGTTGATTACAATTAATGCTTAGATAGTATTTATTTATTTAAAAACACGTATCTAGATAAACTATCCTAAGTTAAAGCTCATGTATTATTACTAAGTAAACTTTGCTTCAACTAGAGTTAATCTTAAAAAGACAGAAACAGAGGCCAGTTTGTTTAACAACATCAAAAGAGCCTTATGAGAAGGGTTGTTATTGTGGCATTTCAAAACAATTTTTATAATTTCCTGATTTTTGCTTAGTTCTAAATTTAATATTTGTAATTTTTTTTTATTTTGATGTTTTTCGTGTACACAAATATGTTGTTTAAGGAATACCATGTGTTTGTACAAGCTGACATAATTCTGAATATTGAATCAACTCTCAGTTCCTGCGAATAGGGAATACCAGGAATACAGACATACCAAGTCTGTCTGGTGTGTGTCAGCTTTAATAAGATACAGTTTTAGGAAGATCCTTCAATGCAATTACAAGGATATTAATCCTATTTACAAGTAAAAGCAGGAACTTCATTATTATGAGTATGTTATGCAATCAAAAATAGTCTCCCTTCGTTTGAGAATCTGAGAATTTTTACTTTGTGCTATTTACAGAAGCAAGACAGCTGCCTTAACAGATGTCAGGATTAGGACGATGAATGAAGTCATAAGTGGTATGAAGATAATAAAGATGTATGCTTGGGAAAAATCGTTTGCACAACTTGTGAATGTTTTAAGAAGGTAATTCTGAAAAGATACAGCTTGGTATATGATCTATATCTGTTTCCATTTTTTTACTTGTCAAGAAGTGCGTTATTTTGTGCTTAAAGTGCAGTTTACTTGAACTTCTTTGGCGTGTTTTTTTAAAATTTCTATAGCAAGTGTGAAGGAATGGAAATACATCCTAAGGGGACAGAAAAAGAAAAAAAAAAAGTTGATATTTGTAAATTCTGTGGTCTTTTATGCTTCCTTTTACGGTTGTGTTTAAAAACAGCAACTAATACACCATAGTAGTTCTAACTGAACAATTTCATCCTCGCAGTTCTGTAAACTAATAGGAAGGAACTAATAACCAGACATTTCCCTTGTGAGAAATATATGGAATCTGGCTTTCTGTCCTAAATGATAGCACCCTTGGGTAGTACTCTGCTTCCGTTTCTGCTTTTTGAAGTATTGCTCAGGCCATCTGGGAAGGGTGGTGGGGAGAAAGACAGCAGCTCAGAAATTCTGTAGTTGTTCAGCTGGCAAGACCCATCTGCGTTTGCTATCCTAAGACATTTCATTTCAGAGGTATGTCAGCATCTGATTAAAACTTACTAGTTTTTTCAGCTTTTCAGTCAATATTTTTACTTGACAGTTTAAGAGCATTCAGTGCTAAAGGATAACTGTAGGAGTTCAGGTGCATATTTCTGATTATTTAATTTTCAAGTTATATCTGTCTCCAGCATATGTGTAGTATGCTACTGTCCTGCTGTAGATTCTCCAATTTTTTTAGGTTGGTTTTTTTTTAGATTTGTTTTGTTTGGAATTCCTTTCTTTAAAAGGAATTTTTTTCCATGATATGTATGTGCAGGCTTGCTAACTTGCAAATATTCCTGAGACGTTTCTTCCCGTGCACATAATCTCTTCCTCCTTCAGACTGTAGGATCTTGTGCTGATTGAGTGTTCTTGATTGACTGAAAGCTTTGCTCTCTTGCGTGGTGCCAGAGAGGATATTTCTTCATTGAAAGCTTCCTCAGTGGGTGTATTCACATCACTAAACTTTAGATTTCCAAGTGCAACATCTCATTTGGATTAGAGGCTTCCTTTTTAATGATGGAGCAAAAGAAGCTCTTCCAAAACACATCCTGATCCCTCTTTCTTTTCTTTAACTGCACTGTGGAAAACTGTAGTTGAAAGTCTTAAATTCAGCCAGGTGATTTATTGCCCAGTGTTTCCACAGTGGCCATTGACAGTTTCTAAGATGACATCTGAACTCCTCCATTGCTCTTTTTTCCTGTGGCTGTCCGTATTAGTATCCTTTTATATAACTCCATGCCTTAAGACAGTGTAGTATATTATACAACCTGTGGGTAGGCTGTAATTTTATCTGATATTTATGGAGAGTAGCACAAAGAACTTGCTGATTATCCACAGATAATGAGAGGATTATTAAGAATGATTAGAGGGTGGGAAAAGTGTTTCGTCCAGAATTGTAGAAGTAATTGAATTAGACCCAACTCAAATAGTTTACATACAAATGTTCTTTCACTGTACTCTGGAGGAGATCAGAGATTGTAAGCCCTTAAGCTGAAAAAAGGAGTCTGTGAAACTCTTTGAAAGTCTGTCAATTCAGCCAATTTGGCAAGTATAGTGGGAAAGCTGCTTAACTAGTTTTCCAGTAGCGCATCTTGCATTCTTCTCTCCATTAAGTGAGGACTTAATTTACTTCAAATTGTATAATTGTAGCTTGAGTTTCTAATCATAGTATATAGTTCCAAGTGGAAGGTAATCAAAACAATCAAGATTTTCCCTGAGAATTGACAGAATATTTGGGAAGAGAAATTAGGAATTGTTTCAGGATTTTTATATTCTGTATTATTTCAAGCAGATAAAATTAGATTATATGGGGAAGGAGTAAGTTGTTGTGGCTCCCTTGCTAAAGAATAACTATTATATTAAGAAGAAGTTAAGCCTGATGGCATCCACATTGTAGACAGTGCAGTTACATTTTGAGGATAGGACTTCATCAGTCATTTAGCAGTGGAAACTGAAATTTAGCTGAAGTGGAAATTGAGAACATACGCATCAGCAGCTTTTCAGTAGCTGGAGGGAGACTTACGCATCTGTGCAGTACTTCGGTCACTATTTAGCTCGGGTAATGACTGGAGGAACAATTGGCCTCACAGATCAGTGTTTTCTGAATTATGAAACAGAATTCCTAGAGCAAAAGAAGCCATAAGCAGGGTCCAAATTGGGAAGGATTTAGGCTGAGATCAAAGGAAATACTGCAAATCCCATGATCCCAGACTGAGGAGCAGCAGCTGAATAATGGCAGATACTTGGGCCATGGGTGAACTCTGTATCTTTTGGAAGTTGCCCTGTTTTTTCAACTGCAGAGTATGTGTTGATGCTATTAGGAGTTTTGTGACTGAACTTCACCAGAATTTGACATTGGAAGGATAAGGAGTTTGTGGGTGCTTGGCCTTTACACAGAGGTTTTTTCCTTTTTGCTTTTGTATGCAACCCAGAAATATTTGAAGCAGACTAGAATCTGAATTAAAAATCTAGCTTGACCAAAGCAGAAAAAAAGAGTATTTTGGTTTTCTGTCCCTGAAAAATAATTATTTTCTATAGCCACTAAGATATTAAAGATAATAATTTTCCCCACTCAATTTCTAAACCTTTTAAAATCTCTTTTGTTATTTACCATATAATATACTTTCTTAGCAGTTCTTTATATATGAATTCGGGTAGTGCAAGGGGAGGAGAAAGTATATAAAAGAAAATCCTGCAAGTGGGTTTCCCTCATCCAATTGCTGAGAGCAACGGCAATGAGAGAGATTGATGTGATTGTTTATATTTTGCATTTTTAGGAAGGAGATTGCCATGGTTATGAAAAGCTCCTACCTTCGAGGACTGAACTTAGCCTCTTTCTTTGTGGCAAGCAAAATAACCGTGTTCATGACTTTCATGGCGTATGTCCTACTTGGCAATGTTATCTCTGCAAGTCGGGTGTTTGTTGCAGCGTCGCTGTATGGTGCAGTACGACTGACGGTAACTCTCTTCTTCCCTGCGGCTGTGGAGAGAGTATCCGAGGCAGTGGTTAGCATACGGCGAATCAAGGTATGGTCATTGGTTTGAATGGTACATGGATTTCTTCTCTTATTCTAATATTCTTTTAATGTCACTGACAAAAGCAGCCTTATTTCAGTTTTGCACAGTTTGGGATTTTTAATGAAATAACCTGTTTTGAAAACAGAATGTGTTGCTGTGTGACCATGTGCAAAAACATGAAATGCACTGTAGGGCAGGCTGGAATGTAGGAGAAAAGAGCACGTGCAAAGAGGTATTGTAGGCATTTTTGAAGTAAGAGGAACATGTGTGCAGATATGTTGCAATTGGGAGTTGGAGGACAAAGAAGGTTGGTGGGAGCTGTGAGGTTTATGTTCCATGTGCACTGCACCACCCTGTCCGCTGTGAAGGACAGGTGAGCCCTACCTGGTGTCTTGTGGCTGCTTTCAATACATGAGCCAGCAGTGTGCGCTGGTTGCCAAGAAGGCCAATGGGATCCTGTGGTGCATCAAGAGGAGTGTGGCCAGCAGGTCGAGGGAGGTTCTCCTTCCCCTCTACTCTGCCCTAGTGAGGCCCCATCTGGAGTACCATGTCCAGTTCTGCGCTCCCCAGTTCAAGAAACATGAAGAGCTACAGGAGGGAGTCCAGCGGAGGGCTACAAGGATGGTGAGGGGACTGGAGCATCTCTCCTACGAGGAGAAGCTGAGGGAGCTGGGTTTGTTTAGCCTGAAGAAGGGAAGGCTGAGAGGGGACCTTATAAATGCTTGTAAGTATCTTAAGGGTGAGTGTCAGGAGGATGGGGCCAAGCTCTTTTCAGTGGTGCCCAGCGACAGGACAAGGGGCAACGGGCACAAACTGAAGCATAGGAAGTTCCGTCTGAAGATGAGGAAGAACTTCTTCCCTCTGAGGGTGACGGAGCACTGGAACAGGCTGCCCAGAGGGGCTGTGGATTCTCCTTCTCTGGAGATATTCAAGACCCGCCTGGACAAGGTCCTGTGCAGCCTGCTGTAGGTGACCCTGCTTCAGCAGGAGGGTTGGACTAGATGACCCACAGAGGTCCCTTCCAACCCTGAACATTCTGTGATTCTGTGACTCAAGTTTGGTCAGGATGAGCATGAGAAATGTTGCTGTTTTTTGGCAGAGAGACTGTATATTGTTTGGTTTGCTGTGCTTAGTGTGATGTGAATAAAATAGTCGTGTTTTCTTTACATACAGTACTTTAGCATAAACTACAAGAGCAAAAGATTTAAATGCAAATTGTGTTATGAATTTAAAACTTAAAAAATCCCAGATTGTCAGGTTATCCAAATATAGGATTAAAGCATACAAGCCATGTTAGAACTTCATTTTGTAAAAAAGTCGGGTTAATTTAGTCTAGAATGGGGAAAACAGAACTGCTTTACATGTAATGATATGGCTTTGCACAGTGTCACTTCCCATTTGTTGATGAAAGTAGCTTAAAATCTCCTATTTTATTTTCTTCTTTATGTGCTTGAGTATAATAAATCAAGTTTCTTTGTTGATAAATTTGCAAATTGTACTAAGCCCATAGATAAACTATGTATTAAACAAGTAGTCTTTGCATTTCAAAGAAGCATTTTGTCAAAGTTGATGCAAATGTGGTTAGAAAAGGTTAACGTGAAAATCACAACTACGGTAATATTGTAGGCAGTGGCATTTATTGTTCCTGCTTAAATTAAACTGTGGGAGGGGAGAGAAGTGCTTGGAATACTGGATGTTGCACTGTCTTTTCTCTACTCTCATATGCCCAGTGCTCAGCTCCAGGGCAGTGCTCTTTCAAAGGATCTTTCAAGCTGTGGAGGTTGAGACACATGGATGGCTGGAAAAGATGCCTTAGGAACAGGAGAATGGTACTTCAGCAGAGGCAGTGACGATCTGTTCCTCTTTTTAGTCCTGTCTCCTATTCTAGCATATCCTGGTGGTCACAAGATTTTGCTTCTAACAGCTGGCACCAAATTCCCTGCACTTACAATTCCTTAAGGATGGTTTTTGGAAACCATCTCCAGAATTGAGGTTCTTTGGACACAGAGTTGTCGTAATGGATCTGTAGTATCCCTGATGCCATCACCAACTTTTAGCTTCCATTTCCAAAACTGCATGGTTTTTCAGGGTTGGAAGTTCTGCTACTGAGAGGAAATATACTGCCTGACCAAAGATGTGTTACTGAAATGTAAATAAGCGGGAAGGAATTAGGAGGAAAAGGGAGTACAGAAAAATACAGAAATGTGATTAAGATGATGGCTAGGTGTATTTGGGCAAAACTGAAAATAATATATTTTTTAAGGAAGTGCTTTCTCTTAGGTTTTGTAGAAAAAGTGAGGTTTCTGCACTCAAGAGTACACTCAGATGGAGAGCAGAAAGCAGGAGATACTATGCTTCAGGTGACAATGCAAAGCAACAGTCAGATAGGAAGTAGGAGCCTTCCCTCCATATTCATCTATACATATGTAGGAACTGTGTGGCAAAAAGTATATTGTGGTCTCCTTATTGTGTTTTTCACCTAAGCTCTTTTCCCCTCACCCTAGCTGCACATCTGAGAGCTGGTCTGCATCTCCTCTTGAAGCTCATCCACTCTTTTGTGATAAGCAGTAGGCTCAAGGTCCCCTCGTGAAACCAAGTGAGAGTGGTTGTTTTTCAGAGGGTTATTTTGGCAAACATGCAGAAAAGAGGATAAGTTTCAGCTGGGTATAAAAGATAGAGGTTTCTCTGTCAAGGACACGGTCATATTGTTTCTCAGCATCCTGTGGATGGCAGCAGCTTTATTTTTCCCTTCATAGAATATTATTATGTACGGAAAGAATGGAAGAATGTTTTAAGAGAAGTTAATGAGTTTCTAAGGCTTAAGTTATTTTACTGCATTTGAAGATTTAATTTCTAGTGTTGATTTTTTTTTTTCCTCTACCGTTTAAAATTCATGGTGTTAACTTTTTTTTTCATTTGTACTAGTTTTATTTGAAATCTTCCATATGTGATACAGTAGCATTTTTTAGTTAAACGGCTAGTTAGTATTTATACCTGGGATAAACGCTACTGCTAGAAGTGAAATTTCTGGTAAACGCAGAAACCACCAGAGACCGATTCCTTGCCTATAACTGCCCTGGTATTTCAGCTATCATCTAAATCCAGATCACACTTCTGAGGTCTTTTCTGAAGCCCCACACCCCAGTACTGATTTAGACTGCGTTTGGAGTTTCTTTCCCTGCCTACCACCCTCTTACCCTGTGTTCTCTTTTACGCATGTACCCGTTTGGGCCTGCCTATCTGTAACAGCGCTCAGCGGTGCTCACCTGGCCGGCGCGCTCAGCCGTGTGTGGCTTTGCACTCTGGCCTGTTGCTGGAGATGTGTGTGCCTGCACATGGAGTTTCCAGGCTGCGGCGTTAAAACGCTCCGGTTCTCACCGCGCTCTGGAACGATGCCCACTAGCTGGAGCTTGAGCAGTACCGCTGTGCCTGTTAACACCTAGCAGTATTCTTCCTGCCCTCCCCTGGCTCCTGGCATCCTCCTCCTGTTTCTTCTCAGTTACTGACTTCTGTAAGTCTTCAGCAGCTGTCTTGCATCTGTGAACTGTTAGCTCAGTACCTCTTAACTAGTCCTGGCTGCCAAGATCAAGGCCTTCCTTCTTTTCATAAAATACTCTGCTGGAGGCCTTTTTAAGGTCTTTATGCTCTGTGATTCAGAGTGTGACAGAATTTTTCAGTGTTTTTGTCTTGAACTGGTGGTAACTGTTATCCTTGAAAATTTTCTGTAGAGGTTGCCCCTTTCTTTCCTAAATGCCTTTGAGCTATTTGTATTTTGGCATTGGGCAAGGTGTCCTAGCAGTGCAGCTGTGGTACAAAAGTGCACGTTTGTGCAGCTTGAAGTAAATGTTCTCTGACTGGGATATAGTGTAGAAGCACAGTAGTGAACCAGTTATGTGGGCATTGGCAAGGTGTTTTTTTTTTATTCCCTGGACTTTAAAAGGATAGTGTTCTGCAGCATTTTTGTCACTGGAAGAGAGCTTATTGGGAACAGTGGACAGCTTCTTACCCTGCCCTCATTGTTTTTCTGAGCAAGACTGAAATAAAATAAGCCTTCACCATCAGTGGAATGATAAGGTGTTGCAGTGAGGGTTTCGCCTCTTCTGCGTGGGAAGGGGCAATCAAACAGTTATAGTGGATGTCAGTGTTTCCAGGGAAAAACAGGGCTGGTTCTTAAGATCTGTTTGCTTCAGGAATTCTCTTTTATTGAGCAGGTTGTTTCAGGAGTCCCATAGTACTTTCATGCTAAAAAGTCTGCACTTCTGGGATTATTTTTGGAGGGGACTGCTAGCCAGTTAGAGGTATGCTGCTGAAGGAGTTGTGCATTGCTTTGGAAATGTAATGCCTTGATCAGTTTGTGGTTGTTTTTTTTCTCCCCTTAATTAATGTTCTGTATGCTGTTTGCAAAAGTATGAGCTTGGGTTCCTTTCCCATTCCCTGTCTCACTTCAGGCAAAATCCTGTGCTTTTTTTTTATTGCAGAACTTTCTGATACTTGATGAGGTCTCGCACTTCAAGCCACAACTGCATGGTAATAATGAGAATATCAGTCTTCATGTTCAGGATTTGACTTGCTATTGGGATAAGGTAAATTTACTTCTGCTAAATGTAAAGTGTATTGGTGCTGCAGGCATTTGAAGTCTAAAAAGCAGTATATCTGTGTATAGTGTGCTGATGTTTTGTATTCTGTCTTTTGTGTATGAGAATGCTTTTAGTATGTTAAGCTAACTCTATAGAATAGTACTGAAAACAGTATCAAGTGCATCTTAAAAGCAGCTGTTCCTGAATATTATACTATATGAAAATCTATGCATTTCTGTGTGAAAATACCTTGTTATTAAACAGCACTGTACTGTTGCTGAGATACTGTGCTGTCTGCTCTTAATTCCAATTTAAGTAAGACAGGCCTTAGTGCATGGTTTTTTTTCTGCGAACTGAATGCTGATCAGTCCATTAGTCTAGAACCAGTACAATATTATACTTCTTATAATAGATTTGAAAGCTTTAGAGACTACTCTGTACGTATTTGTTACTCTGTGTATTTTAATTGAGACTGTTCAGCTACAAATTGTTCTCTGCTTAAAAAATCACCAAAATTACTAGAAAAAAAGGACAATGCACAGGTGATAAATCTGTTATATATCCTTTTCTGTAAGAAAGGCAAAGATTGACTGTGGTTTCTGTTTTAAAACTGCAATTGCTATGCTAAGCAATTTGTGATGAATTGTTGGAGCTATGAGGAGCTGCCAGTATCCTTGCACAAGAGAAGCTTCAGTCTCCATAAGAAATGCTGGAAGCTCTAAAAATGAGTTTTGCATATAAATGTAATGGAAATAAGACACGTCACGTATTTCCCTTTGTATACCCTCTTCTCCTGCATGTACTGTGTCACAAGGAAGATACAGTGTGAAAATGGGTATGAGGATCTACCTACTACTACTCAGCTACAAAAGAAAATTGCTACATTATTGTGCTTTATTTTCTCAGAGTTGCATCTGTGACATGAATTCTTTCTGACACATTGAACAGACTTTTAATTGATCTGAAAAACTTAATGGTGAATACATTCTAATGCAAAATGAAATGTATTTCTTAGTCTTTATTTTCTTCCCAAACCAGAATCGGTACCACTGTTAACAATTTGTAGGAAATGGTTGCAAAGTGTGCCCATAAAACACCTTAATTTTTTTTAATGAGTTGTTTATATTGCATAAGGCAGGGCAGCATGAGTGGAATTACTGGTTTCCTTTTGATTTTAAAAAACCCCAAGCCAACAAACCACTCACAAAACTGTTAATGTAATTTTCATTTTCATATTTAATTGCAGTATGCGTGGGAGAATAGTTCTCCCAGAACTATCAAGAGCAGCTCAGAAAGTTTCTCTTGCATACTCTTACAGTGATGCAAAATAACTTTACAGAGTTGCTCACTGAAAAGATGAGTTCTGAGAGAGCGGAGTTATAAAAGGAATAATAAAGATTTCCTATCCTTTGTCAAGTAACCAACTTAGCTTGCTACCCTGAGTAGGTGTCTCATGACTTTTTGTATCTCTGTATAGGCAGTGTACAGCTGGATGATGATTTTTTATTTTTAAAGATTACGAGCCAAAAGAGATACTAAAAGAAAAGCAACAACCCACAAATCCAAAATCACTGGAAGTGAAAAAGGGATTATTAGTTATACTTTTAGGAAAACAACCTAACATGGTGTGTTACAGTTTATCAAAAGATAAACAAAACCAATTAATTCATGGTCGCACTCTTGTTTTGCTCAGGCAAGTATTATCTGAGTCCCACAGGCTAGGCTGATACCACCAGCATGGAACTAGGGATTTTTCAGTACGAGTTTTTGCTGGTGTGTCTTGAGTTTACTGAACAGTCTGTCTGCTCAAATGAGCAACTTTAGATTTAAAATTTGAGGGTTTGAACAGAGGCCAAATTTATCCCTTGTAATTTTAGTCACTTAAATGAGGAGTCTCAGCAGTATAACACTTCAGTGGAATATATGATCTCTGCATCTCTTAGGTGGGGTGAATTGCTTCTTTCTCTTGACTGTAGGACACGTAAGGCCTGCCCAAGCTCACCTAAAGAGTCGCTGCCCCTGAAGGGATCATGCTTGTGTCCTGTCCTCGCGCCCTGCCTGTCTGTTCCCTCCCTTGTGCTGGTGTTAATGCTTGTGTGTGCAGCCCTGTGGTGAACGAGTTCGGAGGGATAAAGCAGTAAAAAATGAGTCACTTCTAATGTGGTTTGTTTTCTGATAGCTGAGTCCCGTGAGCAGCCCGTCTGCAACGTTAGGCAAGAACACGCAGCAGCAGGAGGGTGGTGAAAGACATGGGTAGGTGGTGAAAGACAGGGCACAGGGTTGCTGGGGCATTGGTGGAAATGAGCCGTCAGATGAAATGAGCTGTGATACTAGTCTGCTCTAATTTATGTGCCTCAAAATAGGTGTGACTAAAGACAATTTGTCCTGAATTTATTATAAGGCATGCTATTTTGTGAAAATACCGTGCCCCTTAGGTGTTTGTGGCCATGCTGTTTGCTTGCATTACTGCTTTCGTATAGGGTCTATGATATCTTACAATACCGCATGAACTTATGATAGTTGGGTAATAGTTTAAAAACTTTTGTTTTAAATTTTCTGTAATGATTTGAGTCTCTGATGTTACAGTTTTTTGAAAACCTTAGTGTGGGTGGGAGTATCTTTGCACTGTTGCCAATACAGAAGCACAACCTCAAGAGGTCTGAAGAAGGGCCTGTGTGTCTGAAAGCTTATTTACTTTTTCCATATAGACTAAGTGATTTAATAGGAGGTATTTTCTCTTCCTACGACCTTTGCGTTAAATAATAATTAAAAAAAAAAGCCTTGGCTGCCAGAATTTGGTAGAGCTGCCCTGACCTTAGCACTAGCTGAGCAGGTGAACGATGTACTCTGGACCAAGAAATCGAATTCGTGGTAAAATGCTGACTGGGAGGGGGTAGAGAGAAGGAAAAAAGCCCCGTTGATGCCACCTTGTGGAAATGAATAATAGCAACAGAAGTAGTTTTGCAGCGTTGCACACAAGATGCACAAGTTCGGGTTCTCCCAGCGCGACTGATTTCATGTGTCTGCGAGGTGGGAGCTGTGGTGGGGGACGCGCAGCCGTGAGCTCTGGTTTGGCTGCCGCCGAACCGAGCCTTGCTCCTGGCACTGGTGAAAACGTGTGTGCCAACCTAGATCTCCTCACCATCGTGCCTGTGCGTGGATACCGTACTGTGTCTCTCCCATACAAGTTGAAACGAGTTGCAGGCTTCCCCTCTTCACGGTCCCAGAACTGGGCCATGTGGCATCTTCCATGCAGGTTTAGGTGGCCAGGTCAGCCCTTTCAGCTTCAAACAGGGGCTGGAGATCTTAAGCAGGCTGCAAGTTGTTAGGAGGTACACTAGATATTCTGCACCTTGCTCTTCTTTCTTGAAGCTTAAGGCTAGGGGTTTTTTTTGGTCCTTTAACAGAAATACTGCTTCTTTTTTTCTTGTTGATGGTTTTTGGGTTTTTTTGTTGTTTTTTTTTTAAATGCATGTATTTTCCTATTTGCATTTTAGTGTCAGTCATGCTTAGTGCGGTCTAAGATGCATGTAAAGGCAGATCTTGTTACGAGGGTGTTTTGCTGTAATGAGGGGGAGCTGCAGCAGGCCCTTAGGAATTGCAGTTTCGCATAGCTATTAAAGACGTGAGCACCCTTTCATGAGAAATAGGCATTTTTACAGCCTTGATAGGAGAAGTGCAAAATGTGTTGGGAAATAAGCTCTTATCAGTAGAGTAACATAAAGGATAGGCATACTAAAAAGGAATATTAAACAAACAATCCTAGGGTAGTGTATTTTCACACAACTAGCCCACTGTGTAGTCTGTGAGACGTCTCTGAGAATCCATGATATACAAGATGAATTTGTGTAAAATCAAATGACGTTTTTCTGTATTCGCTTTGGATAGAGCCTTGACTAGAGCAAAAACAGACCTGGCTTTTCTGAGAGCGCCTCAGCCCTCCCTTTCTCCAGCATTTGTCCAGCTCCTCGGCATTGCCGGGTGTGCTGTGCCGGGGCTGCGGATGTCGGTGCGACAGCCAGCGAGAGGTCCAGTTTCCGAGACTGCCGCCCCAGCCTTGCGCTGAGCTGCAGTGAGGATGCGTGGGCTTTGGGGAGGCATTGCTTCTGCTGCCTTTGGGCTCCTTATTCCCTGAACGCTGGTTTGTCTGTAATATGTTTGTGCTGAAAGATCGGGGTCTTTCAGAAGTGTTTGTGAATTACTGAAGAGGCAAACTATGTCTGAAAATATGGTGGGCATAAGGGCTGTTAATTTTCAGTGTTTATATGCATTGTTTTCTGTTTCTAAAGAGTTGTTTTGAAGGTGTGTATTTCATTACTGAGGAAGCCCAATTTTTTCTCAAATCCATAGAGTTTAGAAAGCCCAGCACTTCAACAACTTTCATTTACTGTCAGACGAGGGGAATTACTGGCTGTGATTGGTCCTGTAGGAGCTGGAAAAGTAAGTCTTAATGTTTACTCCATTCTGTAGAGTTTTTATGAGCCTGTTAAACAGGACTAGAGACTTCAAAATGTATGGTTCCTTTCTATGTATGATACACTTCACATCAAGATGCTGGTATTCAAGAAAGGCAAATATCCTTCTGGGGGTGGAGAGGAGGTGGTTCGGTGTTAAACAGTACTTTGTACGTTGCTTCTGGACTGCATCTAAAGAATTCTAGTGCTCTTCTACTGTTAGCAAGTAGTTTGAGTGACAAGGTGAAACAGGCCATCGTGCCAGTATACACTGCTCAATCTCTGTGATGTCTTTAATGCAATCAAACTTTTCAATTTTTACTTTTCTTTTTTTAATCTTTTCCAGTCTTCGCTCTTAAGTGCTGTGCTTGGTGAGCTGCCTAAAGACAAAGGTTTGATAAATGTTACTGGAAGAATTGCCTATGTTTCTCAGCAGCCTTGGGTGTTTTCTGGTACAGTAAGAAGTAATATACTGTTTGACAAAAAATATGAGAAGGAAAAATACGAAAAAGTTCTAAAAGTCTGTGCTCTGAAAAAGGTATGGTTTTGTCTTCGTATGTTTTATTTTCACTGTCTTTGTTTTTATCTTAGTGTTTTTTCAGAGTTGTGGTACATGCCACAGTATATAATATATAGAATTGATTATTATCATGTGAAATAATCCTATCACTTAACAGAAATACAAGTAACTATTTTTGACATCCCTGAGTAAGCACATTCTTGTAATTCCTAAAACTTTCACTAGAGGGAGGCACAGCTTATGTGAAGCACAGACAAATTTGGAAACAGCTATTCCCAATTATTTAATTTCATAAGCATGTTTAGCCTATTTCACTGGTATTATGGTAGGGGTGTGTGTAAATACAATAAAAGGTGGAAAACAAATGATCAAGTTAGCAATATCTGCAGTTTCCATTTTAGAAATATCCTTTGTGCTTTTTTTAAAAATAAATGTCGTGGATATCATGTATTATGCATTGCTGACAGCTATCAAAAGAACCTTAGTGCCATATATTGGAGAACTTGCTGAGCCCAAGTAGTTTTATGAAAAAATATTTTTGAAAGGTCTGTGCGCAAAGGAGTTTGTGACATGAGATATAGAAGAGGATTAAGCCAGATTTGTCAAGAAACGGACATTTTGCTTGGCAGCTAAACAGATTTTATGCAGCATGTTATGATATTCCTGTCAGCAAAGACACAGGTGAAAAGCAGATGGTTACTGTGATGAAAATTTTTTTTTGCAAGGTTTTTGGACATGGTAGATAGAGTTTTAATATCTCCTGCTGATATTCAGTCATATGCAGTTGTCTAAATGTAAGGTTTTAGTGACTTTAAAAGGCAGCAAACTGCATTTGGAAAAAACCCCCACTTCATATTTGATGATAGATTTGCTTTCATATTTCTTTTCAAATGTATGTATCTGACAAAAACTGTGAATAAACTTTCAGAATGTGTTTTGTAGCTTAATATAAAACATGTGTATTTCCTGAATAGGAAATAGTGTTCTACATCATATTATTGCATCATTTTGTTCTCTGACTTGTAGTCCCAAGCCCCATAAATTAACCAAATTTGTGTGGTGAATGTTATGATTATTTCTCTTGGGTACGCTGCAGTAAGAATAAAACTAATGCAGTTCCTGGGGACAATGGGAAATGGAAGATAATGTACTGATAATAGTTCAGTTTTATTTACTGTGACAGCTCGTTTTGTTCTAGTAAAAAATAATTAACTTACTGTTATGCTTCATAATTCTTAGTTTGATTTTCTGAATCACCAGCAAATATTCCATGTAACACTAAGACTAGTAGTGCACTTCCCTCTGGCAAAGCTGTAGAAAAAGTGAACTTTAAGATCTCACCTATTTTTCCTGCTTTCTTAATTATCTTTTGCTGAAGGTACAAAGTCATAGAGTAATTGCAGATATTTCATTTAGTATGAATCCTTGTATTTTAATGTGAGATAAGTTAATACTTTTCAAACAAGAAAACGTTACGTTGAAGCGGCTTTGTCAGTCTTTGAAATTAAAATGGTTAAAAAAACCCCAAATAAATCTTGCTATCTGTTCTTTCACATTCACAGGACTTGGAATTATTAGAAAATGGTGACCTAACAGTAATAGGAGATCGTGGAGCTACACTGAGTGGGGGACAGAAAGCCCGTGTAAATCTCGCCAGGCTAGTGATTTTGCTGTTTCTAAAATTTACAACTTGTCAGGCTTCAGTGACTAAAGTAAACAAGCTTAAGACTTTGTGATACTGACTTTTCTTTAAACATTGTAGGGCTGTATATCAAGATGCAGACATCTATCTTTTGGATGATCCACTGAGTGCAGTAGATGCTGAAGTTGGAAGACATTTGTTTGAAAAGTATGTTATCGCTTTATTTTCAATTAAAATAGAATTCTTATCTTCTGATTCCATGTAGAAAAACTTGAGAAGGCATTTTTGGGGAGATGGATCTCTTCACAAAACTTAACACATTCACTTTCTGCATTTGTTTTTCCTCCATTTTATGTGTTTGGAAGGCGTAGTTTTTTTCCTGTATGTCTCTGTCATTTTGTTCTTTATTTATAAAAGTCTGTAAAAGTCTGTTTTGAAGATACGATGATTACAATTATTCTTAAGGGAATATATGCCATTTTCTTGAGGAAAACATCAGATTTCATACATGAGTATTGGGTTTTATGAATATTGGGACTAAGTTGAAGAATAATGTGGGGTGGAATTTTAAATCAGTTCTTAGTTTGCTGGAGTAGTTTAGTTTGCGTAGTAATAAGCACTTAATTCAGGTGGCTAAAGGAAAGGACAGAACTCTCTTAGATTCTCGAGTGATTTTTCACTTTGGTTCTTGAATAGTTGAAATTTCTCTGATGTGGGTGGAGCAGGGAACCGTGGTCTGCAAAGTAGACTGTGGAGAGTGGAAATAGAGGAAAGGAGAATGTATAAGCTTACCATGAAAGACAGAGTTATTGAAATTTCCCTCATTTCTGAAGAAATAGGACAGTGTTCATTAAAAGTCAGGTTCCCTTCTCAATAAATTTCCTCTTCTCCATCTCTCTCTTCTTTCACGCTGCCTAATCTACAGCACATAGTGAGTATGAGAATAATCCAGTTATTCCCAGCTAGTGTTTTGTCCTTGGTTCTTCATAGCCTGTTCCTCTCACTATCAAAAGGTATGATCTAGAATTTGTTAGAAATACAAGGAGAAACTTACATTGACTGAATTCAGTGGGCTTTGGTTGAAGCCTTAAATAAGAGCATTTTCTTGGGCATACTTACGTCCTTTGAATTTCGTGTTCCAAATACATGAATTGATTTGGTTTTACTGTTGTTCCGTCCTCTCCACCCCTACACAATCATGAAGACTTGTCTTGCAGAAATGATCATAGAATTTGCATTGACTACCATTACATGCGTGTTCTTTTTCCCCATGTGGTGAAGCTTTTAGTATCTAAATTTGAGAATTGTACATCCTGTTGATGTTTGCAGTTTCAAATCTGGAGATGCCTCTGAAACCCCATCAGCATTTTGGTTTATTTTATTAATTTCTTCAAACGGCTACTATTTGTTTCCATCAACCGGTATGGAGTTAAGAATTTTGTGATGCATAGGCTTTGTGTTCATTATTCTGTGCAGGATCATTTTCACCTGCCATGACTGATGAATGGAGATCATTACTTCTGTAGTTCACATCCTCTACCATATTCCTTTAATGCCTGTTCAAGCTATCTAGGTGTTAGCTGCTGCTTTTCTGTTTCCGCACAAGATCGCTCCACGACTCCAGCACCTGAGTGTATCAGTGCCTGAGTTCTGAAAATGCACCCACCTGAGCTGTCAGCCTGTCTCTCCCTTAAGTTTTTTTCACAAAGGGGAAAACGGGAAAGTACAGTAGTGCTTTGCAAAAGAGGTCGGGTTGCCTCTTCAATTTATTCTGTGTTTTATGTGAGCTGTGACATTGGGAACGTCTGCATCTTGCTGCAAAACTGTCAGTCTGAATTTTTGTATGTTCAAAGCCATAAAGGAGCCAGAGACCATTGCTCTGCGAGCACAGTGTATGCTTAGCTGATAAACCTATGGAGGTAAGGAGGAATAAGGAGATTATCTCAGAGAGTCTGGAACGCAGAAAACTAGCTGGGATTGTCTACTTTCATTTACTCTTCCTCCCCAACTCTAGATCAGCTTGAATGAAACAGATAAAGGTAGAATGACAGCATTTTGTGGCGAAAATGGACTGGGTGGAGTGGTAGTGGCAAGGAAAACTGAGCAATGCCTCCCTGATCAAGATCTTAAGGGAGGGCTTTTGTACAAACAGAAGTTGTCTTCTGGGGCCTTCATGGCAGCTGTAAAAGGTGCTGGGGGTAGTGGGGAGAGTGTTACTTACAGTAGCTCGCCTTGAATAACAAGGCAGGGCATGTCATTTAATGCTTCCTGAATAGAGCTAGGAATGTGAAGAAGAGAGCGAGCACTTGGGTGAGAATGTTTTCTTAGAACATGGTGCTGAGGAATGTCGAAGAGACCACTTCCTACAGGCTGCCCCCAGGAGTCCAAACCGCGAGGCATGAAACAATGGACAAGATGGAAGAAACAGGGTTATTAAATGAGAATCTGAAATGGATATTGTTCAGTTCACTCGCACTTCCCCCCTGCCTTGTAATTTTATGTTAATGTTTAATTTTTTTAGAAGTGTCAAGTGTTGTATGTGTTGACGTCGAAAGATAGGTATGTTCCTAGTAATTCCCCAGAGCTCTGATCTGTGGATGGCTGGTTCATTACGTTTGCAGCTTCTCCTCGTTCTTTTCAACTACTGCAGTAGAGAGTTTAAAATATATAAATACTTTTCAAAGGAGAAAGAATGTGAGTAGCACAGCTCCAGTGGGAAAACAGTCCATGATATTCTTAAGAGACCTAATCCCTTATTAATAATTTCTCCATCGTACAGACAAGTTGTTCCGTGGATGGTGGAGCAGATAAAGCCAGTTTTTCAATGATTTTTCTCTCTCCTGGTCAGATTCTTTGGGGCCTGGTAAGGTATAACTGGAGATTCCTTGTTTTTATGTTATTTGTAGCCTCTTCCTGTGAGTTCTCGTCATAGTTAGAGTTAGCAGTAGGCATGCTTTAGCCTTTTCCCAGTGAGAGGGCGTCAGTATAGTTCTGTGTTTTTGTGTGTATTTGTGTGTGTATGAAAAATATGCATATATATTTTTGTGTGTATATATATATATAAATAAAAATAGCCTTTCATTAACTTAAGGAGTGTGATATTTGGAGATCTGTAGTTTTGAAATGAGGGATGCCCATACAGATGTAGTAGCACATTTCCTTGTATGATGAAGCTTGGAATGACCTGTGATATTCTAAGAAAATCATTGTTGTGCTTGGATCCCAAGAAATCCCCTGTTCTCCCTGTGCATCTTTGTAAACATATTTCTATAGATTGTATGGTTTTAGATCACCTTTAGATAGAAATCAAATTGTGTCGCATCAGTGATACTGACTCAAAAATGGTGTTTTTAAGAGTGAGATTTATGTTCCATTAGTCTGTCGAGATGAATGGTTTTATCTAGGCATTGTTCTTCTGTTGTATCTTATGCAGTGGCAGGAGCTGTGCGCTAGTCTAAGCTGATGATCAGCCTGGTTTCTTTCAGTTCCTTCTCTGTGCTTGTGAGAATAGACAGAGTTGCAGGACAGTTTGGGAATCTTTCAAGATGAGACCGGAAGTTGTGGTGATGCTTTGGAGTGGAATGCACGGGTGTATCATTCCTATTATCAAACAGAATTCTGCAAATGTCTTTTTTTAGCAGGAAGCTGTTTTGAATGTGTGGTCATTTGTCTTTTCTCTCTGTTTTGCCTCTGCAGCTAGATAAAAGCTGCAGAAGAAATCATTACATTTATCACAGTACTGACTATGAAGCAATGAGCCTTAGCATCCATTCAGATGGAGCACCATGGTACCAGGCGATGGCCTCCCGTAGGAACTCAAGGGACATGTAGCTGGGCAGTGGGTCACGGGATAACCATGTGTTGAGGCTGACTTGGAGAGTCACCTGGCAAGTTGACTGGGTGTCGTCAAAGATAAAGTCTCCACTGCCATCTGAGGTAACTGAGCATCCCTCTGCAAGAGAGGGAAGGGAGCAGGCGTGGTTTTGTAGCAAAGGTGTCCGTCATAATTGCAGAAAAAGGTGAGGAAGAATTGAACAGACAGCAAAGGGGAGTGGGAAATTCCATCATGTGAAGCACATGGATTAGGAGAGCCTGAATTCCGTAGTGCATTCTTACCTAAGCCCCTGAAGTGTTTGAGGGGAGGAGCAAAATGAAGTAAGGAAAATGAGTAAAAGGATTTTTTGTTTTTAATTAAATACACAGATCTGAATATTTACTTCATTGAAAGTAATTTGATTTTTGGAACTTTTACAAGTCCATGAATGCTTTCGGTCTTGTATCTCTCAAAGTGGACTATGACTGTAGATCTGTAATGTTGGAGCTTTGAAGAAAAAGTACTATTATAGTGGTGTAGACAATTAAAAGCAAGTGGAGCTCATAAGTGCTGTAAAACTAGCAGATAACAGGTAGAAGGTCTTGTTTCTGTAGAGGGATTACAGACACAATCAGTGTGTCAGAGGAACGATGCAACAAGTCAGTGTTGTGTTTAAAGGCATATACATATTACATTGGATTAGATACTAGGAAAAAATTCTTTACTGAAAGAGTGATCAAGCATTGGAACAGGCTGCCCGGGGAAGCAGTGGAGTCACCATCCCTGGAGGTGTTAAAAACACGTGTGGATGTGGCACTTCAGGACATGGTTTAGCAGGCAAGGTGGTGTTGGGTTGATGGTTGGACTTGACGATCTTGGAGGTCTTTTCCAACCTTAATGATTCTATGATTCTATACGTGCTTTGTCCACTGATGATAAGCGTACAGAGGAGCTGGTGTGTAAATTTAAGGATTTCACTCTGCTCCCTTTCAGGTAGGATCTCTTTAAGTCAAGGATGTCTCTAAGGCCTCCCACATTGTGTTTCACACCTGATCCATGCTCACTATGTCTCAGATACCACTGCAGTGGTTACAGCGCTAAAGAGAAGTACTGGGCAAACTTGAATGCCGTATACCTCTTCTTTTATATTACAGCTATTGCTCTTAAAAACATACTAGCTATACGTTTACATTTAGATGACACCATTGGAATTCCTTGAGCTTCGTTGTGTTTATTGTAGGGAATATGTTTAAAAGGTATGAATATGTTGCTTGGGGTTTTGGGGTTGGTTGTTTTTTTTTTCCCCCCCCAAAAAGTGAAAAGCATAAGTGAGATCACTGTATGTTGTGGGTTTTCAAAAAACTAAAATTTTATGTTTGTCTTGCAGAAATATGTGTGGTTTTGGTTTTTAAACTCACATGATAACAAAAGCAAAAAAAAAAAAAAAAAGCAATTGCAAAATTCCGGTGTAGTTCTGTGCTTAAATGGTCTGTGGGTGCAGTTGCAAAACAGTTGTTACGAATACTAAACCAGAAATAAGCTTGAGAGGGAGGTACGCAAATTCATAGAAGTTTGCGAAGAGCTACTTAAACACTAAGATCTCGGTCTCAAAAAGTCCCTAATATGTGGACTCTGGAATCTGGAAATGTGTACCAAAGGAAGTATCATTGTATGTTTGCTTAGATACTTTCTTCAGCCATCCATTGCTGGCTGATGCCTGGGACTGGCACTTTATTTTGTGCCAGAACAGTTGCCCTTACGCATTAGCCCAGTGGAGGCTGGGACTTGTCATGAGATGGAGGTAAATGGTTAGCGAGATAAACATAGAAATAGAAACAGCATAGCACAAGCAGGTGTGGGGTTTTTGTATCTGGAAAACATATCACACCTTTTTTTGTTTTTGAAAAATTGTAGACTTCGAAGTGTACAAAAACAGATGGGGAATTGTTCTCCCTAAACCACTTTAAATTTAAAGGGAAAGGAGAGGAAAGCGAATGTAGTAAGTAAATTAATATAACAAAGGCTTTATGCCTGTGAGAACTTCTGCATGTGCTTTAATTTTATCTTGGTGGTTATTTCCGTTGAAGCAAACAGAAGTACTAACTAAAGTTAAACTTGCATGTGAACTTCCAAAAATGAGAGGCAAAAAGAAAGGTAAGGAAGAAAGTGGAATCATTAAAGAAGAGGCACTTTGCAGAGGTGAAAGAAAGCTGGTGCTTGGAGATAAAAACTTAAAAAAGATTAAAGACCAACTTGTCTCAAAGAAAAGAAACCTTGATAGGGAAAGAAGAACAGATGAGGATTCGTATGCACGAAAGCACCAAGACACTGCGTTTGCATAGAGGAGCACTGTGTTGTAAGCCCCCTTCTGAGTAAGTGTCTTCTGCTATGTGCTCTGAAGTATCAAAGCTCAAGCTAATTTGTTTTTTAATTGTGTAGAAATTTGCTGTCAAAGTGCAATGGATTTTTTAAATGGGTAATAGTATACTGTCACTTAGATTTGTTTACTTAAAATATTTTTTGTTTGTTAATTTGTTTTTAATTGGAAGAGTGTAATTTCTGGAGAGTTCTGTCCCAAGTCTGGTATTGCTGGTGATAAGTGAAGGTCACTGATGCTACATTTTCAGGTGATAGAAAACTGGGCAATGCTCAGGTGATAGACAATTGGGCAATGCTTCAGGCTGTTCTGGAGACGGACAGGGATTTGGAAAGTCTTGGTTACAGGATGTCACTTAATAGACTCATACTGGAGGGACAAGTCCAAAGTCTTGGCTCCATGAACACACAATGAGCAGGGATCAGTAGTGTGGCAGTCTTATGGAAAAGGAGGTGCAGATGGTGGTAGATCTTATGATCCAGCAAGAGTCAACAATGTCATGCTCTTGTTAAGGAAACTGTGCCCTGGGATTTATGTCCAGTACTGTAGCTGGCAGTAGAGATAGCGTAATCTTCCTATTATGTTTTGTACCTTAAGGTCTCAACTGGCATAATGTTTCAATTTTGTGCACATCCAAAAAATGTAGACCAGGTTCAGACTCCAGTGTAGCCCATCAAGCACATTCAGGTGTCGGGGAGGGGGGAAGAGAAAACTGTTCGTCACTTTAAAAAAAAAGAAAGAAAGAAAATAAGAAATAAGTATATTTGGATTTGGGGGACACCCACCCCCCCGGGTCTAGAAGAGAAAGACAATGTATTAGTGTATGAAGTGACTGCGTACACATGAATAAATTGATCTACTGACCTTTGGGAAGTAGTGGATTTAAATTGCACCAAAAGACATAAACTTGGACTTCAGAGAAATATTTTGTGACAGTGAAGGCAGCTTGCCCCTGGAATACGTTTTCAAAGATGTTGGAATTTCTGTTGTTGAGCTGAAAACAAATAAGCATGCAGAACAACCCATCCAACATCCACCAGGAACACTTTGAAGTTTAAAATGATGCTTACTTGGGGAAGAGGATGCAACTTCTATAGTTCCTTCGTCACCCTTTCCCTTGTGCTGAAGAATCTTTGGGTCTTCCATGTCTGGATCTTCTCTGGCTGTGTGTGTCTCTGTGCACTTGTGTATTTAAAAAATGTGGCAATGGTGACTGCAATTTGTGCAGTAATTTGTCCTGTTGTCATACACCGAATGTGCTCAGAGTCTAACTGACAGTGTGCCCCTCAAGAGCAACGGAGAAGAACAAGGAAGGTGAGCTTTGTGGAGTTTTAAACAGCAGGTGAAAAGGTGGTGGCAGTTCTGGGCGTGCTCCAGCAGACATCTGAACCCTGGGACCAGCTATGTCTCCTTCTGAGGCAGACTTTCGCTGGGCTCTCTGCATCGTTGGCGAGAAAGGGAGACAGGATCAGATGGCAGTTCACCTAGAATTGGGTGTTTCACGCAGAACTGATGGTTGCTTTTCTTCAGTTACACAGAGCAGTATTTCTAAAAGGAGATGCGCGATGAAACTAAGCTTTAGTGAACCAGTTAATACCATAAACACTTATGGACTATTTTGGGTGATTTGGTTTTGTTTGTTTTTTTCTCTTTCAGTTCTAAGACAATACCAAGTTTTCACTAGTAAGGATGTGGTGAGCTCTCTGAGTTTTGTGCCAGCGCTTTTATCACGTTTGGTTTTGCTGAGCTGCTCTTTGAACTCTGGCTTCAGTCTTCTGTGGCAGCCAAGGCCCAGTACAAACTTAATGCTCGCTGCAAGCTGCAGAATGGATTTTGTCAAATGGGGGAGAGACTATTAAAAAAAAAAAAAAAAAAAAAAAAAAAAAAAGGTTTCCAACATAAAGCTCAAAGAGTTTGTTTTGAAACAGATGTTAAGTATATACTTAGTATTTTACTAGTTTTGCAACTTGTGTGCTTCATGATGATACAGTATTTTAAATGGCAAAATTTTCTAGTGAGCTGTCTGAGCAGTGAGTTGTTTAACTCAGTAATAGATCTAAGTATACACTCTTTGTTGTGATTTTTCCTCCCTGTGCTCATGCCAGTGAATTGTGACAACAATTTTTCTACTCACTTGTTATCAAGAAACTATTCAGCTAGCTTCTTTCTACCCAGATAGACATCAAATCGAGAGTTGTTGTTTTTTTAAAAAAATTCTCAGTTGAGTGAGCTGATGTATCAGTGAAAATATAAATTTCCACAGAGGTCATTTTTGCCTTCTCTCCTGAGATCAAGATCATGCAGGTTGCTGTGCTGACAGCTCTGACGGTTCTAATTGGTTTGCTCTGATGCTGCGATAACCCACTTTTTTTTTCTCTTCTTTTTTTTTCCCCTTCCAAATGCAAACCTGAAGTGCAGTGGGCTCACCATGATGAGGATGAAGATTTAAAGGTTTTAGCAGCCGTTGGATTTTCTAGTGGCTAGTTTCTCCCTGTAAGCTGTTAGACATACACCTGGCACACAGAAAATTCAGTGATCAGAGTGGTATATAGGCTGTGGGACCATGTAAGGGAAAGCTAGATCTCTTGATGGTGAATACTTGATGTATTCTCTTTTAGCAGCTTTCCTGCTAGGCAAGTAAATATCCTTTCTGATCTTTGTCCAGTTTTCTGTATAGGTTTTGGTGAAGATTATGTTTTGTTGCGTGTCTTCAGCTGGTGCTCTGGTTGCCATGTGGTTTGTTTCAGTGACTGTTCCGAGGGTGGACAGTAGCCACACCAGAATAATACTCCCATGAAGAGCTTGGTGCGTAAATAATTGCAACTGCTCCAGTTGTTAAGCTGCTGCAAATACCTTGATTAATGGTTATCCTGGACACCTAAGAGTGACACCATAGTTTTATAGTTGCTGCTTGAATGCTGCATAGCAAGCACGTAACTTTCTCAGGAAGACTGTTGCTTTTAACTCAAGGTTACTGCACAGTTTAATTGGAACAGTATAATGTGCTTTCTGTGGGTAATTATGCTTAGTACTAGTGTCAACCATGCTATGGTACTGTACTTCCTACAGTGTTTGTAGGAGTGATAAAATAGATGTTAAAAGCTGCATAGGAAGTTAATCGGATATACAACATGAATGTATGAAACGCTGTAAGCAGTATGATATCATTGCTGTTAAGCTCATGGTCTTTTTCTGCCTTATTCCCCTTACTGCTTATTTGCATTTCTCCATTGAATTTGTGCTACTGGATTGCTGTGGTTTTGCTTGTGTTTTTTGGGGGGGCTGGAGGGAGAGAATCTCTGTGTGTTTTTTTGCTTGTTTTTCTTTTGTGGTGAGTGCCACCCTCCTGTGTCATGTTAGCAAACGGGAGTTAGCGTGTTAGTGAAAATGAGCTGAACAGGAGCAGATCTGTGGAGCAAAAGGTGCGGTGCCCAGGTCCCTGTGTGGTGCAGAAGGTTCTGCTTTGAGCAGGCTGCAGCCTGGCCCCATGGGCAGTGTTCTTCTTGGCAGCGGGATGCTGGCGAGGGGTGCTGCTGTAGCGTGGGCTCCCGCTTGGTTTCGCCTGGGAGAAATCTGGTTCATAGGCCCCAGTACCACGCAGCGGTATGAGCCGCAGCACAATGAGTTGAGGTAACTGGGCAATGATCTTCCAAAATCTGTTCCTGATCCAAGTGGAAAATGCTAATATACACACCTTCGCTGGACACTTCGGTTCTAGACAATACCAGTTTTCCATGTTTTCTGAAGATAGCGAGAGGCTGAGAAAGGAGAATCCTCTCGCAGGGTGTGTATCCCTGCTGTGGCAGTGTGGGGATGAAGGCAGCAGGAGTGTTGGATACTCAGTTGTGTCTGTGTTGTCCCTGTTGCACGTGCAGAGTGTGCTTGCAGACTTCTGCGCTTGTAAACCATTGCTACACTGCTGCATTTTGGGGGGGTGTGTGTTCTGCTCTGTCGACCTTTCAAGGCTCTTCTGGAAAGGTATCAGATACCTTTTCTGCTAAAACTGTGGGGAGTTGAACTGCACTTGCTGACTGGTTCTGGCATATCCGGTCCCTTCTTCACAAATCCCAAACTTCCAGGGAAGCCTCGGATGCCCAGTGAGGGGTGGTGAGCAGGTCAGATACTGGAGAGGAAGGTAAGCCCTGCTGCCATGGGAAAAGGTCAGAGATGGTTGAAGGATCTAACTCCCTCATCTCAGTACATACCTGGATGTAGCTCAGATCAACAGTACTGTTTACTTCTCCAGCAGTCCAGTGATGTACTGTTAGCAGCTGCTCTGAAAGCTTGTCTCAGTTACTTTCACTGGCTTTATTTTTCCAGAATTGCCCATAGTGTGTTGCCCTGCTTCCTCTTTCCATTAGTTTTATTTTTGTTAAATAACCTCTTTGTAATTCAGCTTATGACATGTACATATGTTAGGAGGATGTTTAATACAATTTTGATAAAATGTCCTGAAGATATTTCCTCCTCTTTCACCCTGGACCAGAAATCTAAAATTTCTTTTCCTTACCTTGAAAGCTTAGAAAGTTAAATACGGAACGTGTTGTCTTAAGTGTAATTTTGATAACTCTGATAATCATGGGTGTCTTTTTTTTTTTATTTTAAACACTGTATTATTGAATAGAATTTTTCCAGAAACAGTCAGAATGTTTTAGGACATTTCATTTTCATTTTTTGATTCTTTTTCCATCTCTTTGCAGATGCATTTGTCAGGCCTTACATCAGAAGATCTCTGTTTTGGTCACTCACCAGTTGCAATATCTCCATGCTGCAAATCAGATTCTAATCTTAAAAGATGTAAGTGGTATCGGTGTCTATACTTTTATATCTCATATACTGTCTAATTGCCTTTTATAATCTAAGGATGGAAATAAGCAGTTAAAGGTTTTTCTTTTGTGTCTGTAAATACATTTTCTGTGTACTGATGACCATATATGTTTTAAAATATTTATAATTATTAATGAATTATTGTGAATGAATTTCTTAGAATACCTTCCCTGAAAAATGTGTTTTGATTTTTGATCATGCATGTAAGTAATCTTACATATTGACTTTTATCTTAACATATATAAAATATACTGAGAGAGAATGGCTGCTTTTGAGGCTATGTTAATACTTTGCTTTTATTCTTGTTTCTTAGACTTGTGTGAATTAAGAACTGTGTTAGGTTTGCAGCCAATCCTGTTTTTAAATTGGGGCCAAGAAATGGTCATAGATGACTTTGAGAATGAGCAGGCCTTCAGTGAAACTTCGTTGTACCAGATTACACGGGTAGAGGGCAAAGGCAAGAACTTAAGCTGTGTTTTTTGTTTTGTTTTGTTTTTTTTTAAGGTTGAGTAGGGAAGTACTTCAAATTACTCCTGATGCATCACAAAGTTGCAAGAAGCGACACTGTCTTTTTCCTCCCATTCAGATCTGTCTAAAAGTTACCGTAGCTTTCTAGACATTTGTTTGTGACAGAGCTGTAAGAAGGGCGGAAATGGTCTGTGTTGCTCCTTGTAGAGCACTGTGAGGACTAGAAGATTAAGCTGCTGTTTACCCCTACCCTGGTGTAATATAAAAACACCTAAAGTTACGTATGTAGTTCAACAGCTTGTCCCAAAGCTGCATGGCTGTCTCCCGCAGCTTCTCCAAAGAGGTAGTTCTCACTGGTTGTAACTGGGACTTTTGTCATCCCGGTTGCACGCTCTTTGGCCTGGTTAGCTGCTGGGAGGGGACTGGTTAGAAGGTGAAGAGCTTGTTTCTGCTCTTCTAAGTGAGGAACTGATAGTTAGAAGCTTCATCTCAGTCGCTGCTGTGGGATGTGTGCTCAGCAGCTGCAAAACCTCAGAGGCAGCAGCGACAGACAGGAAAAATTGTCCTTTCTAGAAAGTGTGTAATGAAGATAATCAAAGCTTGTATTAATTGTAGGGTAAAATGGTGGGGAAAGGTACCTATTCAGAGTTCCTGAGATCTGGCATCGACTTTGCTTCCCTTTTGAAAAAAGACGAGGAGGTAGAACAGCTGTCAGTTCCAGGAACCCCCAACCTGAAGTCCGCCCGGAGCCGAACCTTCTCGGAGTCCTCCGTCTGGTCCCAGGATTCTTCTGTCCCGTCACAGAAAGATGGAGCAGTGGAACAACCACCTGTGAGTGCTCAAAGGGTAGATGTGCCTCAGTTCTTGTCTGGCTGGTTTTTAACTGAACCTGTGATGAGGGCTTTCCTCCCCTGCTGCATTTGAGTTGGGATGGTTGGATCGCATTAGCAGGCGAGGGTCCACCCAATGCTGTGCTTGGCTGGCGGTCCTGCCACCGGGGCTGCACAGGGCAGGCATCCCGCCGCTCTGCACTCTTCTGTTCAAACCCGTCGGAGTGAGCATTTTCAGGTTCAGCATCAGCTCTGCTGGTGCAGCAAGCATTGCTGTAGGCATCCAGGGACACCACGCTGCGCTTCCTTCGTCCTGTCCTCTGACAGCAGTGCTTTACAGGGCCAGTACCACTGTAGTGGGTAGGTTCTGTCTGATCGTGCAGTGCTGAGCTCAAATTAATATTTTCCCTGAAATCCTGTGCTCTAGAAAGTGCATGCAGAAGCGATGGCTTTATACAAAGTCTACACTTGCATGTCTGGTATTAACATACCCACATGATCTTGAGCTGCCCCTGAGGGGGTAACCTTGGGACGCCACTGCATTGCTCTCCTAACCCTTCTGTTGGTGAAAACAGCATGCTTTGTGTGGTGCCAGCTTCACTTCCAGGTGCCGTGTTGTCTCTTGGTCTGCACTGTGCAAATGCAGCCGTAAGGTTTCTGTGCCAGAGGTGGCCTTCTGCTGGTGTGCTTGTATTCCCACAAAACCATGCAGGAGCCCTGTAACCCTGCTAGGCTTGTGGTAGCACTGCATCCCTGGAACACGTGGAACAAGTAATCTCCGTGTGTCCCTGATGATTGTCACCCATATGCTAGGAGTATTTATTATTTCCTGTTCTTTTCTGTAATGAAAAGCAGTGAGATACCGAAAAACCCAACCTACTACAGACTTTTGTTGTTCATACCTTTTTTGGAGGAATGATTTTATGCCCAAAAGCGGTAAACTTACCCGATATTATTGACATCCCAGTGGTGACTCCACTGTAAAATCCACAGAGGTGTCTGAAACTTCTTAGCAGCGTTAGAGGTGTTGGACTGGGAAGGAGGCTGGAGAAACAAAAAACCGAGATAGGTTTCTCATCTTTTATAGGTGAGTAGGTGGGATTTCTCTTTCCACAGCTGAGTCAGGTTGGTTGATTCCACTGCTTTTGTACAGCCGTATCTGCTGACAACAAAATCAAGTGTGAAGTGTCCATTGAACTGGCACTAGTTTTTCTGTCACATATACTGTTAAAAAAAACCCAAGAGAATCCAAACCAGAATTTTGTTCATTTGAATAGTTCTTCTACTTTCTGTATGCCTATCTCATTCTTTCCGTTTCTGTCTTTCAATGTCCCCCATCCATTGTTTGCTTAATTTGATTTCTCATTTGTCATTTTACTTGTTTTCCCAATTAACAGGTACTTTGTTGGTACTTGCAGGGAGGTGATTAGAACTTTAGGGGTAATGTATTACTCCGAGCATATGTTGATTGATTTTGGTGCATACTTGCCGAAGAGTATTTACTTTAAATACTTTTCTGAAAAGGAAGGGTTACACACACTTTCGTTCTGAAAACAGAATCTTTCCCAAGTCAAAGCCTGAGTTTTCAGAGCTGTTACAATTCAAGGTAGTGTATAAGAAAAGAAAAACCTGGTTTAGCAGTTAGAGTAAATGTTTCTGGCTGTAAATGAAATGTTGCATACTGTGATGCAATGCAAAACAAAATCCTCACAGTGTCATTCTGCAGGGTAGATTTTTCAGTATTACAACACTGAGACTGCTTTTTTTTGTCAAACCTAAAGTTATCTCTTTAATTGTTTACTAATTCTGAACTATGGCTTTCAAGTGGCTTACTCTGAATCTGTAACTCCAAGATTGATGATTTTTGTTCTGCGTTTATTTTTCAGGCTGAAAGTGCACTGGCTGCAGTGCCCGAGGAGAGTCGCTCTGAAGGACAAATAAACTTTAAGGTTTACAGAAAATATTTCACTGCAGGAGCAAACTACTTTGTGATTTTTATACTTTTATTATTCAATATTTTGGCACAGGTAAGTTCTCAGGAGCCAGAAATAGAACTGAATGTTTTTTGGGTTTGCCTTTTTTTTTCTTCTTTTTTTTTTTTCTTTTTAAAACAGTGTATGCTTGTTACTGTGATGTTTCAGCTAGAATGTTTGGCAACACTGTGTTCTTTAATAATTTTGTAGTATACTCATCAAATTTTATATATCAGCATGGAGTTTTAGTACAGCATTGAGAGATCTTGCACTGATCCTTATTTCAACCCTTTTAACACCTCAATAAAGAATTATTTTACTGGCAGCATGGCATGGAAATTATAAGCCAGTCTAATTTTCGGAGATAGAGAACAAAATCATGAGGTGTATAAAATAGCGTTTAACATTTCTGAACAATCAGTATGTTTTCAGTTCAGGGAGGGTAAAGAGGTTGGATTATGGGAGTCTAACAAAAATGTTAAAAGAAAACCTTGTCTGCTGGTAAGGGTGTGTTATGAGAAGGGCTAGAAGGAGGGTCGCTGTTTAGCAGAAGAAGAAAGCGAGGAAGAGAATAGGTAATATTGTAGTAATGCGGTCTGTAGCAGGTACGTAGAAGAGTTTTTAAACAAGGAAAATTATTTTGAAACTTACTGAAAGAAATGGTGGGCCGAGGAAACTGCATGAAGATACCTTACTGTGTTTTTCTCTTGTTTCTTGCTGAGAAAGCTTAATTTAATGGAAGTGATTGGTCTTAGCTGTAAAATATAGTCTGTATATTTAGACACGTTAGTTTGTGTTTGCTTGTTCTTGAACTGAGTCTGTTGTGAAGATAGCTGAGCAAGACCAAAGCTCTGCAGTAGACTGCCCACTTGAAATTCACATGAACAGAGGTGTATTTTGAGATAAAAAACCCTGTTAAAAGTTTGTAGTCACCTCTCAGCACAGAAGGAAAGTGGCAGTAGGAGTTTTTCCCTCCCTCTCTTCTCTCATCCTCCTTCAACCCTGTTTCTGGTTATTATCTCCCATAAACACAAATTTGTGGACTAGTAACATCAGAAAGTTTGTTAATCAAAAAGCATTTTGAAATATCTCTAGTGGCAAATTTAGGAACTGAAAAAAATGCGTTCTTTAATGTGCAATTAACATACATTAGTAAGAGCCACTATATTTTGTTTGCGTAAGTATATTGCTTTCCTTTAGTTTGCTATCAGGTAAGGTAATTTAAGGTAACTTCTTTCTTTGTAGAGGGTTCTGATGCACCTTCTAATGTGCTTTGCAAATTGCTGCTGGTCTTGAAAGTCTGGATGGCATGCTTTCCTGAATATGTGATGTTTTCCCAGAGAACATGAAAGAATAGCAAAGAAATTTAATTTTCTAATGTGTGTTTTTTTTAATTTTGTAAGATGATTCTTGTATTTGCCTCTTTTACTCAAGGTGGCATATGTGCTCCAGGACTGGTGGCTTTCGTACTGGTAAGTTGATGATATTAACTGGTCAGCCATTTCTGTCTTTTCAGTCAAGTGCTGTTTGTCTGGTAGAAATCAGTGTTGTATAGGTGGGAGGATGGAAAACCCCTGTTCTAGGAATGCTCAGAATATGCTTGATCTTTTTCTGATCTTCACTTATTTTGTATGTGGAAAAACATTTAAACTTTATGCTGAAGTGTAGCCTGTGATCGCTTCTGCTCATAGTGTCGTGCATGACAACATTGGTACATGGGATCTTTTGAACTAAAGGTTCCAACAGAGTTGAATCTAGAAACAGTTAAATGTACTCATGAATATTTGTAGAATGTGATCTGATGATCATTATCTTTTGTATGCATTTCTGCAGGGCAAATCATCAAGAAAAGTTGAATTTCACAACAAATGGAAATAATGGAGCAAATGAGACTGAACGCCTAGACCTTACCTTTTATTTGGGAATTTATGCAGGTAATTACACATGCATCTGTGTGTGTCTGACTGTTTATTATCTGACCTATTACAATAAACGGTTTTGAGAGATGCGAAGCAACGGCAATGTGGGGAAATGTGGTTTTTAGCAGTAACCGAGTAGTGTCTTAACAGATTAGGAGCCTGAGTCTTGCTTCCTGACTAAATTAATTGAAATAAATAAAATTTAAAAATCTAGCAGAAGAAATAGGTTGAATGCAGACTCTTAATTTGCTTTGCCTGGATTTTGGAAAGTAAACGAGGAATTGAGTATTCAGAAACTCAGTCAGCGTAAGGTTGTGGTTATTGTCTATACTAATAGGTCATTGAGCTAAATCTTCAGTCATTATATGGATGGGCAAGAGGGATTAGAAATGTTCTTCTTTCTGCGCTGTTCTAAAACTTGGCTTGGCTGCATTCCTTCTGAAGTGCCATAGCAAAAGAACCAGTTTTTATAAAGCATGCTAGATGGGTATGCAAAGCAGGATGTTAAAAAACATTTCAATATATTTTAATAGGTAGTCATGTGCTTCTGAATATCCAGAAAAGGGCACAGATGCTTGTATTGAGGCATCCAAACAGCTTGAAATACGGCTCTGAAATGTAGTAAAAATTGGTATAGAAAAGTCATGTGTAGCAATACGCTCCCAGACTCTGCCATTTAGCACTTCTAGTGATGCACAGTTTTGTATGGCGTGGTAATTTCTTGGTGGAGATGTAAATGATAGGTCTGAGAAAACAGGTGGAACACCAGAAGAATATGCATTGAATGTATTCAGAAACATCTCTTATGGGTGAGAGGATAGGTGGAGGATTTTTTCTTTGGGTTTTTTTGGGGGAATCCGTGTTATCTAAGTGCTTGACAGAAAGTATTGTACTTGGCCTGGGAAGCAACAATTTAGGAGCCAGATAAACTTGGCTCGTTTTTTCTCTGTGGAAGGTCTTATTTCATGAGCCATTCCAGTGGACCGCACAGTATGATTAAATGTGGCAAACTTGGCTTTTCCTGACCATGTAACCTAAACCACCTTACGGAAAATTTTATCCTTTAAGGCAAATTTTGTTCCAGATAGCAGAACAGCAAAAGTTACCTTTATATTGAAGTGTTCAGATGGTTTAGTGAGATATTTGCAATAGTTGAACAGACAGCATTGATTTACCTACTAAAATTGTAAGTGAATTTGAATAAGTTACAAAAAGATAGTACATTTCATATGAAGTACATAATAATCTAACTTACCTTTTTCTATAACCTCTGAAGCTATAAAAAATAATTTAACATTTTTATTTCTGATTCTCAGTGTTTGGAGGAAAAAAAAACCATCACCATGGTAGTTCCTTCCTAGTCCGTGTTGTTTCTATGAGACAAAGATTTAGAAGAGTAAAGTTTCTGTTAATGGGAAACCCTGTTGGCCAGAACTGAGGTGCCAGTTCCACACCTTTTCTATAAAGGGGGCATGCAAAGAGTCCTTGTCTCTCTCATGCTGAGATGGTAAGCTTGTAAATGGGGAAAGCAAAAACCTTTGGCATGAGACAGACTGGATGAAGGACTTGAAAGTAAACCTCCTTCCTGCCTCTTCTCCCCAGTCGTCAGTTTTTTTCAGGTGATGTGTTTGGTGAGGGTCGTGCCAGCAGCTTCCAGTGGCTTCTAAGCCTGAATGAAGTTTTACAGAAATGTGAGGTTCCCAGGACACGCTCCCTCTCCTCCCATTGCTCCCACAGCCTGCTGTTAGGCGTGGCTTCTGCCACAGCCTCTCGCTTAGTACCTCTTCTGCTCTCTTTTTGCATGACCCAGCTTTCCTATTTGGGTATGTGCAGTTACTCTTGGAAAAGTTGTTTTCTTTTACCTGGCCTGGAATAGGGGAGTCAAGACAAGGCAAACAAGCTCTCATCTCAGCCACGTGCTTTTTTCTTAAAGACAGCACTGTGCTGAACATAGGCAATAAACTGCGAGCAGACAAATCAAGTAGTGAAATGTTTTCTTGCATCCTGGGAGGATACAGCAGTGAGCAGCATGGAATGGCTGACTGATTTAACCACATCATATAGTTTAAAACCTCAGTCTTTCCCCACTGCTACTATGGGTGTACCTGAACTGCGTCCAGTTTTAACCTGTCCTTAGAATTGGTCCATGTTTTATGTTGATAATTAGGGTCTAACTTAAGGGTATCCTCAAGGGCTGAGCTTGTTGTGGCTGTGCTCCATTTCTGGAGCAGATCACCTGGAGCCCAAAGCCCTGCCAGATACCAGGTTAATACCTTCACTGTTCGTCATCATCAACTCGGAATTTGGGTGGGTGTGTTGGAGGTTACATGCAGCAAACAGAGCAGCAGCAATCTCATCGTTCTTTATTTCCATCTTTTGCCCTGTAGCACCCCCGTCTTGTAAGTGGAGATGTGCCCAGAAGAAAGACAAACAGCCTGCAGACCATTTCCCTAGAAGGGCTCTATTTCACATGGCATGAGGGATGCATTTTATACTGTGTTAAAGAAATACACATAATTTAAATGATTTGATGTGGTTTACAAGGGGAAGAATGGCATGAGTGGTTTGGGCTGATTGAGAATAACTCAAGGTTGTCTCTAAATAGCCATGTATGTATTACTTGGCTAATACCTGCTGGCAAATGTTGAATCTTCACAGTGACCTCTGCAAGCCACAATTACACACGGCACTGTGAAATGAATTTCTTAGCAGAGCTGTTATGCAGGAGGTTTTAATACAGATTTATTTTATGGGTTAACAGGCATTTCCTGTATTTCTGTAAAGTACCAGTTATTTCAGACCGAAAAAGAGAAATTGATTAAATCGATGACATGATAGTAACTGAAGCTAGTGACAAATATAAGATGTCCATGTTCTGTGCTCAGTCTGAGTCCCTAGGCTTAAGTTTGAATTCTTGCTATATACAGAAGTCAACAAAATTTGGTTTTAGTTCATTTTTAAATTATTTTCCTTGTGGAAGATCCATATCTGTATGCATGCTCTGTCCATGTTTTTTTTAATTTCAGGTTTAACAGTGGCTACAATACTGTTTGGCATAATAAGAAGTCTTCTGGTGTTTCAAATTCTCGTTAATTCTGGTCAGACTTTGCACAACAAAATGTTTCAATCCATTTTGAAAGCTCCTGTCTTGTTTTATGACAGAAATCCTATAGGTAAGTTTAATAGTGAAAATGCCCTTAATGTTTAATCTGCCTCATTGATTGTTAACTATACTATTTCTGGGAATTATGAACTTGCAGTATTTTTGCACACTTGTGGGGGCTTTTTGCTTCTTTTAATTAAAATCTTTAAATCAGAATGTGTTCATTAAAATTTAAGGCAGACTGACTGCTTATTGATGGTTGGTCTTACTCTTTTCAACTGCAGTTTACAGAAAAATGAATTGTACATTGTTTTACATTGACCTGCTGGTTGCATTGCTGGTGTTCTGGTTAAGTCTCTTCCATATGCTGAATGTACATGCATGCATTTTCTGGGGATGCCTTTCTTGTGCTTTTCTTTGAAAGTTTAAGCCCAAAAATGACGTGTCCTATAAGAAAGTAATTTTAAGCATGTGTGGTAATTCACAGGTCTTGAGAAACTGCGTAGCTTACTATCCTTCCAAAATGGAGAAAAGCGTAAAGGATGCAATTTTAAACTATAATCCAGATCTTATTTTCTTCAAAAGAAACGAGAGAGAAGCTGGAGCAGAGTGAAGAGAGTGGCAAAGTGTGGTGGTACTGATTTAATAGCCAGTCTGAGATGTGAAACAGGAATCTGATGGCCTTCAGTCCCTTGAAGAAAGGAACACAGGCTTGTTCTCATAGTTCCAGAAGCTGTTTAATGATTGTAAGGTTGTATAGGGATGGCTTTATTATTTTAGAGTAGTTATTAAAATTAGTAATATTTTCAGGGGGAAAGAATATTTATGCGGAGAAAAGGTTCATGTCAGTAATATGATGAATGAAAAGTACAATTTCCTATTTTGAAAAAATAATCTGCAACTGCACAAGTTGAAGGCTGATTTGCTTACACTGTGAGTCTGTGGTAGTGTAAATTCAAGGCCACTGCAGGAATTAGAGGTGATGGCATAAGCTCGGGAGACAGGTTAGTGGAGAGCTAGTGAGAGCACATACAAGAAATCGTAGTGCTGATGGATTTTTTTGTCACGTAGACAGGGATTTTACTCTTTTTTTGTGTGATAGCATATGCAGTAACTATTTTTGAGGGTATACATAATCATAATCATCATGGAAGAATGCCTGTAAGCGTGGCTCATCATAACAAACATACTATACTATAGAGTAAACATAGGGACAATACAGAGGAATAACAGTTTGCTTTGTAACGTACTGTGAAGCTGAAATTAGCAGCGCTTTGTAAAAGTGACATTCATAAAACCTGCGTATCGCTGGTGTTCACACGCTGTCATGACTTACAGATATGTGTTTCTATTTATCAGCAGATACTCAGAAGATTAACTTCAGTGTGCATATATTTCTTTCCCTTGGTATTTCTTTTGGTCATGGTAGCATGCAAAGGTACTGCTGTTCTGATCTATGCATCTTTCAAAAAAGGAAAAAAGAAAAGGGGAAGGATGACACGTGCGATGATTCTCTTGTTCAGAACTGCAGCATGTAGCAGTTCTGAAATTCTGTTTTTAACATCTATGTTTCATTGTCTGATTTACTTGGGGTTCTATGGCATGTTTGTCTTTTAGAACTTGAGATGCTATTTTCTTGCATTGGGGTGAGGTTTCTTTAAGTAGAAGTCATCTTTTTTTTCTCTTTTAAAGACTATGAGAAATGTACTAAAAAGAAATTGAAATTATAGGAGGCTCGTTTTTCTAGGCTTGTGATTGTAATAGCCAAGCCAAGCTATTAGTTATCATGTCCCATATTAGCAAAGCTGATATTGCAGTGACAAATCTGTCATTTAAGCATCCAGTGTGTTCTCAGTATTTGTGTGAGCTCCCTAAGACCTTAGCAGAAGCAATTGCTGAACTGACTTTTGCTCGTTTATTTCTCTTAAAAATAATCGGCAATTAAAAAATGCCATGGTCATTATTTTGAACACACAGTGATCCATGTTCCAAAGTCGAGGAAGGAAACTTAAATCGATATGCCAAGCTCTTGATAGTTCCTAGTGGGGGAACAGACTAATGAGCAGCGTCAGGGAGTCAACATTAAGAGATGGAAATACGTGGTGAATCATGACATGTCTGTCGGTTCCCAGCAGTGTAGATCCAGTCGGTAGTGGCGAATAAATGAAATGACTTGTTTCTAAAAAAATTGTTTTGTGAATCAGTTTAGGCATGAGCCCAGGATCTCTCTTTACAGATTGCATTAGCAATGTGTAGGGAGGGGAAGGTTGTAAAGGGAATAATAACGAGAGTCTTACCCAGATGATAGAATAATTTGAATATATTTTGGGAACCTGGATTGCATAGCAGAGACAGAGAGGAATATGAAAACCCCACTCCTTTCTCCCTTCCCACCCAAAAATATTTGTATGTACAGAGATTTCACCTTTCTGTAATATGGCATTGATCTAAAAATTGTTAGATGTTACTGCTTTAAGGATGTTTTACACTGGAAGAACTGTATTAATAAACGACTGTGTCTTCCTTAAGCACTTAACCTAACCCTATGGAGCTGATAATCCTAAGTGACTAAATCTTACTGCATTATCTGACATTCAGAAAGAATGGTCTGATATTTATGACTGAAATTCAAATTTGTCAGTAGACATCTATGCAGCATCACTTAAACAGCTATAGTGAAAGCTTGATGGGAAGTTATAGATTGTGTGGTTGTATTTTAGGATTTATCACATCTGACTAGTCTGTTGACAAAACTTGTTTGCTTTATTTTTGGGGGTGTAGAATTTGACTCTTTTGCTTGAAACGTCCTTCTCTCTTCTGTCCACATCGCAGTAAGGGAACTGCATGTGTGTCAATGTGTCTGTAAGGAGGAAAACGTGGAGGTTTTCTGCTTCATAGTGAATGCTTTATATATTCCTCTTCATGTGTCACTTGCAGGAATAAAGGGGTTGATTGCTGTGCACATCTAGCACAAGAGGGCAGCATGATCTGTTTTATCCCAGTCCAGCATTACAACAGCTTGTTAGAAGGATAACAAAATTTATCTGTTTTTAGAGATGATATTTGAGGACTGAATTTTCAACCTCACCACTGTGCAATTGTAATGTGATTCTGTTCAGTTGTCCTCATTATTTGCAAGTGTAATATTTTCTCTTAATCTTTTACATGGTAAGCTTTTCTGCTTCATGTAGTGCTGAGTTCAGGAACTTTGTTGGCTTTGTAATGAGTGGCCAAAAGTCAGATAACCCTATAGAGTCTGATGCTTTGGTCTCATCAAGGAGGAGACCTTTAGCCATTATTCCTTTTAATTTCTTTTCAAGATGTTTGTAACATTTCGAAACTAATTTGGTAGAAACCTAGGCAAAAGGGACCAAGACTTCAGCAGCAGTGACTTGAATTGAGTTCCCTCTTTTGAAATTAGGTTCTTATTGATAGTTTAGGAGATTCTAGTTTTGACAGGCTTCAGGATTTGATTCAAGATTACTTGCTTAGCTTGTAAATGAATTGTTCTTTTCTGGGATTTGGGGACAGAGATTTCTTTAGAGAAGGGATGCTAATGTGTAACTGCATCACTTTCAGTAATGGTAGTTTGAGTGGAGGTTGTGTGTAATTTTGAACTGCATTGAGTTTAGGAAACTGAAATCTGCTGCTGCTGTGCGGATGGGTGCTGTAAGAATGAATGAATGATATGCATGAATTTGTTCAGATAAAATAGGAATCTCTTCCCCCTCCAGAGGTCTGTCTAAAATTCAAATTGAACCAGAACCGCTACAGGAATACGTATGAAAATCTAGCTCTTTTTTTTTTTTTTTTTTTTTTTTAATTGTATCTCTCCATATTCTTGGTTCTGTCAGTTCATAGAAGGCAGCAGACATTACAGCATTTCTGGCCTTCCTAGAAATTGAAAGCACTGGTTTGTGTGATGGTGGTCCTATACCAGTTAAATTAGCAGGTTTTTCTTTTTTCCTACAAATGCTTTGTGGAAGCTGGAAATAAACATTGAGAAATAAACATTGATCCCTTTGGGTGCTTACCGACTTTGAGGTTTGACCAGGTTATAAAGAGAAATATTCTCCTGTCTTGACAGCCAGGAATGACATGTCAAACTGATAACTAATAGCAGGCATATAAAAGCAAACTCTGAATATTAAAAGACAAAAACGTGAAAGAAAGCTGTTGTTTTAATGAAGAGTTTGTTTTTCTTTAAGGCATAACGATTTTAATTATGGTGTTCATAAATCAACTGTTGAAACACCTAGAATTTGACAGAGAAAGTTTCTTTGTAGAATTAAAAGCACGTTCATCAATGCACAAGTGCCTATCTGCATTTTATCTGACAGAAGCGTCAAATGGGTAGTGTTGTTAAAGTATTTAAACCATATAATATTTGCAACAAATATGATATTTCAGCAGCCTGAAAATTACAGTGCTGATAACAAGCTTGTTAAATTACACTCTATCAGTTGGGTAGAGAAACTGCTCTAGTTAGTGTACATTAATGTATGCTTGTTCACACAAGTGATTCTGCTGAACAAGTAGCATGTTTAAACAAGAAATACTGGTCTTAAACCCTGTGATTTACAGTAGGTGGTGTTTTGGCATATCATGCAGTTAACAAGGCAAAGCTTCATGTTAAAATATTTCGTTTGTAGTCTCATTCATCAGTGATATAAATATTCAGTGGCGATGCCAGAAAATGTATTGTATTCCGATTTGACTCAATGACTCAATTGCTTTCTTTTTTTTTCGGAAACAAGATCTATGCTATCTTTCTGATGCAGTTTTCGGATATTTCCTTGTGGTCAAGATGAATTCTGTGGGATTGTGAAAAACTATACCAGCTCTTTTGACAGCTTTCTTGTTCTCTTAAGCTAATACAAAAAAATACATTGTCCTTAAAGCAGCAGAGGCTTTGTTTTTTACTCTCTGTGCCAAGCTCTAAAGCACATTCACGTGTGCGCAGGTTTGTTAGTTTATGTTGAAAAGTCCCTATAGGACAGCCTTTTGTTGTAAAATAAAAACACAGATTCTCTCTTCCGTGTTGGTAATCACTTGCATTTGTTGTTATTAAGATGGCAACACAATAGGTTCCATCAATCATCAAGATCCTTAATGACCACACAACGTTGTAAACATTATGTTTGGGTGTTTGAGTGGAACAGCTTGTCACTGAAGTAGGTGTGGTAATTAAAACCTGTTAGGTTGCTACATATGTTTAAAAAAATAAAACCAACCCTTTAATGTTTTTTCATGCAACAATGGCGATATGTACTTCAAACCTTATCAGGGTGTGATTATTAAATGATATTTTGTGGGAGTTGCTCATTTACTGTTACTATTATCATGGCTTTTGTTAAGAGTTTAAATAGTCTTACGCTTCCATGTGTTTTATCACCATTATGATTCTGTCAGGAACCTTATAAAGTTGATTGCTATAGGAGTAGTCTTTAAAGTTAGTAAATAGTATTCTGGAGTTACATTTACGTTTATTATCTATTAGCATAACTCAATTCAACTCTATCCTATTTTTCTCTGCAATGATAATTGAATGAAACTTGGCTGTAAACTGATGAGACAAGCCCATTACATTTTCAGTTCACCGAGTCTGCTCACCATTTTTACGCTTAATACCGGAGATAAAATTAAAAGGTTTGCGGAAAAGCTGTTTGTAGGAGGGGACGGGACATTATTTGATAGGGAAACAGCACGAAGTTTGTACTGACAGCCACTTCCAAGTGCAGTCTGCTGCTTTCCTGGCACAAGATTTCATGTCCCTTCACAGAGATTTTCTATCTTCTTCACATTAAGATCCCCCGGTGGGGAAAACGGCCTGCTGCGAAACTCATTTCTGACCGTATGCTGACCTGCCCAGATACTGCAAAGTCTAGTTTTTTCATTTGCTAAAGCAACTACAGAGAGAGCTGCTCTCGCTCCACCTCAGCCAAGCAAAAAGGGGGCACGGAGGAGTCGACCAAGACAGAGAAACCTAATTAAAAGTGTTGGCTTTAGGAGACTGCACAGGGGCTGCTCAGAGACGTATCTTTCCCGCAGGGGTAGCGGGAAGGTAAAAACAGTGTTACGTTTTAGTCTCGCGTAGACGGCAGACAGTTCTGATGAGATTTGTGGTGAGGATATGTTGGTTGGAGACACTTGGAAACAGAGGGAGAGATTGCTGTAATATCGATGGAAAAACTGCAAGGGGCTTAAAAAGAGGGCGTAGCTGAGGTGGTGCGGCTGCAAAGAAGCTATTGGAGAGAATCTGAAGGATGGAGGGGTTTTTTGGTCTTGATAATAACTATTTTAAATATATACTTTTTTGCTGGTTTTAATCTGCTTAAAAATTGCTGGATGCTGCTGTGACTCTTGTGGATAGTGAGGACTGGAGGCGCCACATGGATAGGACCTCCTCTCTTCAGTTCATGGATGCCTGTTCTGGGTGGGAAATGGGCATTTTTGAGAAATGAGGAAAAACTGATCAAAACCCCACTTGTTCCACCTTGGAACAAGGCAGAAGCATTTCCAGAAAAATTACTCTGGGGAAGAGCAGGGCAGGGTTAATGAATAGCCAGGTGGTGAAAGCATGTATGTGGAACGTGGGAAGACAGCCCAGATCACCTCCCTCTCCGATTTAGTGTGGGCCTTGGACACGAGGCTCTCCCTTCCCAGGTGAGAGCCCTACCCATCAGCCTCTTGGCTTTTCTGGGCTCTTCCCTGTGCTATATCCTTGCATTCCTGACTCTTACGGACAATGGACAGAGTTGGACCACTGTGGTGTTGGCAGAAAAAACAGCTTATTTTGATGTTTTGGAGTTTTTTTTTTTAAACAGAATGCCTGTAAAATAAAATAAAAAGAATACTATCACAGTGCAAACTCATTTCATTAGCACTGTTCTGCTTTACACTGCGCAGAAATCTTTCTCCCAGATGATCCTAGGTAATCTGCACTGCAGCATCTGGGTGTTTTAATTAGTCTCTTTTTTTTTTTTTTTGAGATTGCATAATCTGCAAGATGCAGGCAACAAGTGGAGATTAGTTTGTGCCTGTGGTGATCTTGGAGAGTGTTTGGAAACAAAAGGCACTTCTCAATCCAAAATTAAAATTTTCGTGTAGAGAAGAATGGATGTTGTATGTGAATATGCCTGTTCTGGGAATCCAGAATAAAAACCAAAGGATAGAAATCAACAGTTAGGGATGCAAAGGTATTGAATTGAGCTCTACTTCAGTATGCTGTTCAGTTTAAAACATACAAACTTGATAGAGTTAGTTACTAAGCGATTTGTGAATAGTACAAGACAAGATTACTTCCTTGCTTCCACCCTGTCTTCCCCAGGTGTTCTTTTTTTCTCTCAGAATTGGTAGGTACTTTGTCAGAGGCTTTTTGTTATGTATGCATGTGAATACATATGCAGGACCTCCTTCAGGATTTGATTTTTCATGTCCTTTTAGGTAAGATAATGTTGTATTTGGAGGAGGCAGCATTATGACAAGCTGTATATGTTGACAACTACCAGTCGCAAGAGAGCTTTACAAAGTGTTTTAAAACAGCGTCAAACACACGAAGCACTTTTTTTTATTTTTTATTTTTTTTAAATTAGTTACTGGGCAGTAGTTCTGTAAATAAAATAATAGTATGTAATGGACATTAGTTATTGCTTTTGGCAATACCAGCTTTGAGGTAGGCAGCTTCGAAAGTGAAACTGCAGGGTCATGGAGGTTTGTTTTAGCGTTCATTTAAATTTGGGCTCTTGTTGAACGTTTTCCTAGGTGATTCTCATTTGCGGATTTTGTTGCCATACCTTTTGATTTTGGCTTAAGCAGAATATTGAGTAGTGGTGGTCCCTAACAAGAGGTTGTGGAGTGGTGAGGTTCCTAAATGTCTGGAGAAGCTGAGGCTACTTCAGCTGTTACTCATCTAATGCTGGGTAGGAAATTGAATTCTCAGAGCCAGCATGCGAAGCGAGCTAAGCTGACTGGTATATGGGAGAAGGGTGTCAAAGTCTTCGTTCTCAACTGTTTGGTTTAGAGTAGAAATGCGTTTTACACGAAGGTGGTGGTTTTGTTTCCGTGTTGGACTTCTCGCTGCCATAGAAGACTCACAAATGGCTACTGATCTGCTTGTCTTCTAGTTGTAGCATCCCCTCATTCTTCCTGATTCGCCAGTTAAAAAAAGAATATAGAGGTCACGAACACTCCTCAAACTTGAGCTTTTATCATGTGCCACTTGTGCAACTTTTATGACATTCGTAAACTCAAAGGAAGTTTAAAGTTAAACTCTTCATAAGTTCGTGTTTTTTCTGTCCACCGACATGGTTCTTGTCAGTTTTCACCCACCGTGTACCTGAATTTATCCTCTGCTTTCTGTGTCTGGGAATGCTGCTCTTTGTCTCTCCTAACCCTTTTCCGGTGTCTTCTGCATATGTCCTGCCCTCCTTCAAGCATAAATCTTCACTAGCCTGTGTTAGTGTTGGGGCACGGAGCGCAGAATAATCTGAAGGTGCATGGAAAACTGAGAAGGTGAAGATTTGGAACATGGACATTATTGCTGGCAATTATAAGGTACAATGGGTGGAGGATAGATGGCCTAAGTCTTCTCTTGCTCGGTTTTCATTTTAGGAGATGCGCTGAGATTTCTCTGTGTGTGGTAAACCTGTTTTTTCTCAATGAAGTTACTGTCTGTTTAATATGCAAATGATGCAATGCGGAATATTGCTAATTCGTGCGTAGGCAAGAAAAACCCCTCTGCTTTGCGGTAAGCTTCCCTTCATTGGGAATACACGTTCCTTTGTCCCTGTGTTCATGTCTCAGCATAATTTCCTGTTCATCAGTTTAATGTTCACAACTCAAAATAGATACAGTTGAGTCTAAATTTTGAGACAAAGTTCCTACATCCATTTTTAAGATGTTATAAGTATTTTCTCGTAGAGAAATACTGTTCCTGCCCTATCCTTTCTAGGACATGCCCAGAGGACAGTAAGTGATTAGATGCCGGGGACGTTTGTTCCGTGTTCATTTTTTTCCCCCTCTCTCCTTTTTAATATAAACATTTAAAGATGTAAATAAACTTTACACGATCTCATTCATCTCTTCTTCCAGTGCACTTATTTTGTATTTAAAATCTGTCATGTTGGTCTTCAGAGAGAAAGTGGTGTCTGTCTTCACATAGAGAGATTGGGTTTAGAATGTGAAATGTTTTGTACGCAGTGAAATGTTAATGTTCTCATTACATAGAATAATGGACAGTTTCAGAAGTACTGAAGTACTGTTGCTGTCTATCACTTGTGGTTACTTTCTCTTCCTTCTCACTGAAATAGGGGAATATATCCTTAATACTGGGCGACTTAATGAGGAACCGTCTATTTTTGTTATGACCTGTAAACATCAGTAAATCTGTGCATTGCCTAATGAGATAGGAGCCTAATTTTAGTGAGATAGGAGCCTAAGTTCACAGAAAGAGAAGCTAAAAAACAAACTGAAGTTCTGGGGTTCCTATGCCTGTTCAGACCAGATTTGCTGTATGGTGCTTACTTGGTTAAATAATTAAGTATACAGTACAAACGGCATCTTTTTGTTATGGTAAGATTATCCTTTCAGTAATAGAGGTTAAGGGTTCAGTGAGTAAAATCCACAATTTTCTGGCATAAAATAATAAAACTTCTTCAAATCAGTGATTATATCTATTTTCTAGGATTCTAGTTTGAAGAGTATGTATAATGAGGAATGACCAGGCAAAGAAGGGTGTTCAGAAAGGTTAACATTAGCCTAGGTTTGCCAGGTACGTGATAGAGAGGCAGGCTCTTCCAGGGCATTATTGAGAGCACTAATGTTAGGCTTTTACTCTAAATCTCGCTGGAGGAGAGCTGTCTTTTCTACCCACTGCAGTGTGGGGGCTCAGGGTGCCTAGCTGCCTGTATGCTTAAGGATAGGTATCTTAAAATCATCAATATTCTGAATTTACTGCTAAATTTAATGTAAATGGATGAACAATAATTTTAGTAATTGTTTTTATATATATCCACATACATATATAAAAATATGCATTAAAAATGCATATGTATATATATAAAACCCTTATGCTTTGCCTGATGGTTAGTATAATGATTCTTTCCTTTCTCCCTTACTTCAATCCCCAGTCTGCTCTTAGAAGAGCAATTCTCCCTCCTCCTGCTCTCAACAACCAGCCAAAAGTAAACAATTACTGTTAGCCTTCCAGAATATTTCTGGTATTTCCTGACTAAAACATGGTAAAATGGTTTAAGGAAGAGTTGGTAGTAGTTACCTTCAGTCAGCTAATGTTCCCTTACAGTTGGAGAATAAAAAATATTTGATGCTCATTTAGGACAAAAGATACCTGCAGAAACCTCTACAAATTGAAAGCACCAGAATTGTTAAATGTGGATGGTTTTAGCTTTAGAAGTGTTGTCTTTTTTTCTATTGAAGTAACAATATAGAGAGAACATTTACCCCCCCCCCCCAGTATTTTCAACAGAAAACTAGCTATAGTAGACTTGTTCTAATATTAAGAAATCTTATCTAAGGAGAGCTTTCAAAATAAAACCAAATTTGAGAGAAGGAAGTGCCTTGAGGTTTTTATAAAGCTGACAAGTTTTAATATTCCAAATACGTAGTGACAATGATCTTTTTTTCATAATTGAACTATGAGTGTGGTTTAGTATTGAATTCAAAGCTGTTCACTAAATGCCACTTTTTAAACCCCCAAAAATCCACAACAGAAAAAAATGAAAAAAAACAATCCCAACATTTTTTTTTTAAATTGAGATAAGAAAAAATAGACTCTGCTGCACCTGAATTTAATAACCAGTGTTGCTCAGCTACTACCGAAGGCTTAAGGAACAGTGTTTCGAAGTGATTGTTCAGAAATAAGTGTTTCTCAAAGATTATGAGGGTTTATACAGATGATGTTGTTCACCTGCTGAGTGCTCGAGAGTAGAAATGTCCAATCTGACACTTTCCAGAAGTGTTTGTTTGCTTATAAAATAGGAACATTCCTGTGGAAAAAACAGGATTTCATTAATTGTTTTCCCATCTTAGCCACACAATAAAGCAGTATTTTTGTGTACTTTTAATAGAGACACAAACGTTTTGTGAGATGCAAAATCCTGAGTTTCTACAATAATCTGAGATGTTTTCAGTTTAAAGTGTAGTGCTTTGAGCACCGCTTAATTTGTTGCTACCTTTGTGCTCTGCTTCTGTTGTTTGTGCTTCTCGTGAGATGCAAGACATTCAAATGCTTATTGACTACTTTTTATTAATTGTACAGTAGGCATGGAGGTGTTTTGAATAGAAATCTTCTGTAATTTTTCAATTAAACAGGCAGAAGGAGAATAAGTTAGTATTATGGCCCTTGGAAAAACAGAAGAATATATTCATTCTTTGACTCCATGAGGAGATGCAAGAATATTATCCCAGCTAGTGACCTCCAGCACTAGAATAGACTAGAATTTGCAAATGTCTTTGGGTTGTATCTGAATTACTCCAGAGTAAATGTGATGGCTTTCAGCGTGGAAAAAAAAAGTCATAAAAGGCCCTTCACACCTCTAGGGTTTGGTGTACAGCAGTGATTTTTACTTGTCTTTCATCTGATCTTAAAGGGACGGTGGCTCTGCGTAATGGAGCTTGACCAGCAGGATGGACACAGTATGCTGTTATTGTACAAGGAAGCGTGATGGGTGTAACGCTTGCTCCTTAGACCAAATTTGCCTCTTGCTGTATGCCTTTCTGGTGTAATACCAGAGCAATTCAGAGAGGAAACGGAGCAAGGAAGGCAGTTGTTTTAATTAGTGAATTATAGACTATCCTCAAAGGCTCTGATACTTCGATCTAATTCAGTCTTCTGATTTTCTGTTGATTCTTCCAAATGCTTCAGACTTACTCAGACAAAAGCCTCTTTCTTCACAATTGTCAAATTTCATTGAATCTCAAGTCTTGGTGATAGAGCTTAATTGTCAGCAAAATAAGTCTTGGTTTCTGTAAATTGTTTGATCCTCAATTGGTTTAGAAGTGGCAATATACTTTCTTTTACAGGGTTTAGATATTGTTTCCATGTGGCATATGGAGGAAAGCTGGACCAACTAAAGAAATTATTTTGATTGTTTTCTGTCAGGAAGTCTTAGACAAAGAGCTTAGTCTCAGATCCTTTAAAGTTCAAGCATCTGCCACTAGGGGCAAAAATTATTTTCCTGTAGGCATTTGTCTTTTATTGTAGATTTACTGTGCTGCTTCACTTGGTTGATAATCTAATTTAAACCTCAGAGATGAGTCATACCCCCTCAATGAGATTCACAGCTAGTTTAAATTCTCTGATGTCAGAACCTTTCAGTTCTTCCAGGATCTCTCTTCTGAACATAATGGTCCTTTGGGTCTTGGAATGCACTGAGGAGGAAACAGTGTGACCCATGCAAGCAATAGCACTTCAGTGATACTGTTTTACAGCGTACCTCAGGTTTTGTTTTCAGTATTTGTTTGGGTTTCTAGTTCAGGTAATTTGTGATGTCTTGACTTAAAATTCAGGGTCCTAATTGTGCTGAGCGGTCCATTGTGTACAGGCTTCTGCAGGTATGAGGGGTGGTACCCGCTGAAGTAAGGAACCTTCTGGAAGGTGGAATAGACCTCACCACATGGATCATATGCTGTACTAGAGACTTTTGTGTTACAGGACCAGCATTTTCTATACCAGCTGTGATATGACGGTTTTCCAGAAGAACACTGGATTATGAAAGAGTACAAAACCTTGATGTCAAGAGGCATTTCAGTCTCCTTTATTTGAAAGAATAAACAAACAACCAACAAAACCCCAATTGTCCAGAAGGTCCTAAAAGCTTTTAGAGTGATCTAAACACTTAAACTTGTTTGTGACCTTGTCCTGAAAGCATGACCACTGTGTAGTTGACCACTAAGAACTTTAGGAATTGAATGCTCACATTTGGAATGTGAATTGCTATTTAAGGACTTCCTCTCCAGAGTCAGTCAAGGACAAAATAGACATTCAGAAAGTTAAGAGGCATTGTAAATGCCATTCAGCTGTGATGAAAAGTTGGATTCTTTTCATATGCATTCTAAAGTTAACCAACATTTTTAAAACCATCAGAGCCAACATTTGTTCTCTAAATATTGTAATTAAATGTCTACAGTGCTAAGTTGTTAGTAATTAATAATCTGTAATATTAATAGTGGGTGGGTTATCGACACAGTTTTGCCTTCTGTGGTTTTTTTACTTGAAGTTATACTTCTGTCTTGTATGTTTCAATAATTTAATCCCACAAATTGATCCAGAATCAAGTTCTGTGCTCATGCTGTTTTGTGAAGAGGAAAGGAAAAACACAAGGTATTTTTCTGTCATTTAGTTTCATTAATATATGTGTATTTTTTCATTTTAATCCGGCCTTATCAGAGATCTTGTTAATGCCTTTTTTTAGCACAGAATAACAGCAAAGCCGTTGTTTTAAAGCAGACTTTCCCAAAATGTCTGGGATCAAATTATGATCAGTAATTATTTACAAATTTGTAGTGTTTATTCCAAATTTTAACTTGTGCTTTAGGTCTGTGAGAGGATTTTACATATTGGATTTTATATTGTATTGTCTATATTGGATATAGATACCTGATAGATAGGTATTTTTGTCATAGTCTTTGTATTGCTCCTCTAGTTGTCCAGTTCCTTGCAGTCTTGGAACTGCTTTCATCCTAATGTGTCTGATGTAGTTTCAGCAGAGAAGCTGCTGGTTTAAAAAAAAAAAAATTGTGAAAATTAACGTCTGAGAAACAAAAGGAATGCATAAATAAGCAAACAGTTAAGACTCAGACAGACATGTTTATTTCGAAGGAAGAAAGAAAACTTTTACTGAAAATTCCTCTACCTGAAATCTTAATTGATATTGTGAGATCTTAAGACCCTGTGTGAATGAAATTAAGCAAACTAATTAGAGTATACTCTAAAGACTAACTTGAGACACGATCAGCTGTTGCCCCTGCAGGTCTGTGGGGTGAAACATGCTCCTGTAAGAGCAGTTTAAAGCAAGAAGTATCTAAAATCTTCGGAGTTGTTTTCTAAAGCATCCCTGTCAATAGATAGCGAGTCTTGCCTCATCTAAGTATAACCTTGTGAACCATCTGTGTGCATCAAACGCTTACCGTTATGCAGGTCTGTCCTGGGTACACTTCTCCATCTCCCTTCAGGTGACAGTGGCCTTTTGGCTCCCAGTTTTAATTTGGGAACTATTTCAGAACCTGGGCTCTTGCTTGCTGTAAGGATTTCCCATGTTTTTAAAGCGTAAAACACCCTTCCTCTTGCCTTTACGGCTCGTGTGTAGTTATTGTAGTTCCCCTATCTGGCTTTTTTTGTCACTCTGTGTTTCCAGAACATTAATTCAGGCACGCTTCTGGTTGAAGTGTTGCAGCCACGTTCTGTTCACCTTCTGTTCTCACTTGCTTTGTCCCAAGCTCTTCCACGCTTCCTAGCCTGTGCCTCGCCGTGTCAGGCTTCTTGCCTTGGTTGTGCGTGGGATGACATTCTCTCCTCTTTTTCAGGCGTGCTTTTTTGTATCCAGAGCTTGTGCCATTCCATGGGGAAGGGGAGTTGAAGAAGTGATGCTGAAGGACAAGGGAGGAGAGGAAACGGGGAGCAGGCATGCAGTGAAGGAAGCAGAGGGTGAAGGAGAGGGCATGTTCAAGCAGCCAGTCTGCACAGGGAAAAAATTCAAGTCAGTATGTACAAAGCTCTCTTGACACCCAAACATCCCAGATTCGGCAGCTCCTGTGACGGTTACTACCAGCTAGTCTTTTGGCAGTTCTGTCTTGCAGCTCCTCCCCAGGGCCAGATGGAGACAAAACTTTTTCTTGACCTTATGGCCCTGATGTACTTTGAGGGAGGCTACCAGGAGGTACAGAAAGGAGTGTGACTTCATTTTAGCATTAGCCTTCTTCCCATGCAAAGCGTTTACTATTTCTACAGCTGGTAACTGGAGCTGCTGGCACATTCCTGTGTTTTTTCTTCCCACTGTCATCGTTTTGCCTGCTTATCTTTTGTGCTTACATCTTTGTAACTTCCTGCTCTCTGTGCAGTAAAGTTCATCCACAGCTGGCTCTTCTTCATCTTAAAATCATCTCTCAAGATACACCAGTATCATTGTAACCGCAATATGACTATACACTGAGAGTAGTTAAACATATGGGTGGAGAAACGCACTAATTCCCTGACCCTTTTGTTTTCCTGTACTTAAAAAAAAAAAAAAAAGGCACACATCTTGTCGTGCAACTTTCTGTTCCACCTTACTGCTACCTCTTCCCTTTGCTCGTTGTTCCTTTTATCGGCAATGGTGGTGGTTTCTCGTAACTGACACAACAGACTCTTCAGGGCAGGGCGCGCTGCTGGCTACGTGATGGTCCGGTGTGCATCCTAGAGAGGCTCTGCCTCCCACTTCAGATACATTAATCCTCTGTTGGGTGTTTCTGTCGTGCAGGTAACAAATGGCAGGGTTCTCAGGAGTCCCTTGTTGCGGGCGGCATTCTTCTGGTTTTGCCTTTTTATTTGTTTAGGAGTACAAAGTGCTGGAGAGCTGTAAATTGGCGGTTTACAGTGAAGTCTGTCTTTGAATTCAACGAAGACAAAATAGATTGTAAATTGTATTCACTTTTGCTTGAATGGCTGATCAGTGAAGCCATTTTTTTCTCTGTGATGTGTGTGAATTTTTTTTCTCTATAGAAAAGTGAAGAAATGTTGCTGTTAACATATATCATCCCAAGTTTCTTTCTTACTGTGAAAAGCCATGAAAAAAATAGAAAATTACAGAGCTATGTTAGATTTTTCTTTAATTTTAAGCAACATATATGTAAGCATATGTTTTTAAAACAATTTGACCTCTAGCATTCAGCTGTCAAAAAATCTAAGTGGATGAATTTAAGGTATATTTCTACATGAACATTAAATGTTGTTTGGTTTTGGTCTGTACACTACTAGTGTTTTAGTATGGTCAGCAGCTCCTTACTCCTCATTTGCAGCTACTTACTGCTAGTATGTTTTTCTTTCTTGGTTTTGAGGTGAAGCTTTCTAACATTTGCCCAGTAGAGGGGGTACAGTAAAGCAGTGCAATATGACTTCTGACAATGCTTAACATTTATCACTTAGTTATTAAAATTTCATTCTTTTAATGTAATGAATATAGTATGCAGTAGAGAAGAGGTCATATTTTGTTTTTTTCTCATTTGAATCTATATTATACCCTGCATTTCCATTTCAGTGTTGTTAATTATTGTTTAGATTGTAAAGAAGTTTACATTATAGTGATATTTTTTTTCCCAGCAGCTGATGGCCCAAAGAAATGCATTGTCAGAATATATCTAGGTTCCTTTGGACAGCACTCCTTGCTTGTAGAAAACGCTTGGGATGTGGTTGCCTTCAGCTTTTCTGAGACAAAAGATTTTTGGTTGTTTCTCAGGCGAGATTTGCAAGTGGAATTTGGTGCCAATCACATAACCAAAGAGGAGGTGAAGTCATCCCTTCTTATACCCTACAGCCCATCCATTCCATGCCCTGAATTAGGCAAGTTTAAAAAAAAAAAAGGATTTGAATCCAACAGTAGTGCCTCCCATGCTGATTGCCGTAGCCTTCAGGCACGCAGTGGTTTGCCTTCTTCCGGTGCCATACTCCTTTACTGATTCATCCAAAGGGAGAGCAGCTTCCAGAGCAGAGACTGAAGGAGGCCTACCGCAGAATTGCCTCTAGTAGAGCGATTAACACGCTCGCTGGAGAGGTGGGCAACCCATGTTCAGTGCGTGTGCCCCGACTGGTACGAATAACACCTTTCCTTGCGTCTCTGCCCAACCTTCATCATGTAAGTGTCCTCACCCCTGGGCTTGGCTGTACCTTTATAAACAGGACAACAGGTTCCCCAGTGTCTTCCTCCTTGTGGTTTTGTGAATGGTACCCAAGTTGTGAATCTAGTTGTTTCCAGATTTTCTGTGACTTTGCTCTAACATGTGGTTTAAAATGTCCTAAATTGAAGCAAAATTTTAATTTCATGGGGGATGTCTTGTATCACACAGCAAATTTTCCAAGCAAATTCTTCCATTATTTGCACAGCAAACTATAAGAGACGCAGTTTTAATTTTCTGATAGTTATACCAGAATTTCTCTTGGATTTAGTAGTAAGAACATTCCATGTGAGACAGGAAAAAAACCACTGAAAATTATCCAGTGAATTAAAACACTGAAAATTATCCAGTCATCCATTGTGAATTCTGGATAGCCAAACCCATGTTGTTGCAGTGGCTTTTTATGAGTCTGTATGAGTAGTTACAAAGCAAAAGATATTTCAGGAATCATTACATGGGTATATAATGAATGAACTTTAGAGAGAATCTCTCATTGCCAAACAATTCACATTTTGCAGAAGAGGAGAGAAAGAAAAAGAAACTGAAGCTAAAGTAAAATGAATGATCAAACCAAAGGAGTGTGCCAAGCAGAAGATGAGAGTTTACAAAGTCAGATGAAGGCAATGAAATGCCTGTGCTCTGTGTGCTGCCCAAAGGCTTTATCCTCAAAATGGGTGGGCTACATAGAGGCCAAAAGTCTTGGCTTGGCTTTCTCAGCAACAGTCCGTATAGAATTCTTTTCCATGGTTTCAAAAAAGGGAGAAAATTGATGGACTACCTCAGAATCATTCTCTTCAGTGTGTGGGAGGGGATCTGAATATATATGACTGGTAAAATACAGGACGATATTCATTTTCTGAATGGTAAACTGTATCAGCCAGATAGCAGTTGCAACTGAAGATTTCAGGAGGCGAAAGTTTTATATTCAGTAGTGTACGACCTGGTTATTGTCATCTTAGACTGGAGTGATGATTGAGTTCTTCTAACCTCAACACCTTAAAAAAAAAAAAGGGGGTGGGGAAGAAGAGTATTAAAAAAGAAGTAAATTAAGATTCTTACTCACTGAGTTATCTTTAGGAGATGGAAAAAACGAATATATATGGAAGAGCTATGTAAGAGTCCCCTCCCCTCTGATATTTTCTGAAGTACAGTATTTAAAGCCTATTCTTAACCTAGTCTTGATAGTATAAATAGCACAGAAAAACTCCTTTTTGTTGTTGGAAAAACCTTACAAGAAAGATGACATGTATTTCCATTTTTGTTTTAATCCTTGTGTTGATGTATATTTATATATAACTCCCAAATCTGAAAGCTCTAAAAGCTGATTGTTTCCTCTCATGTAAAAATTCCAACAAGAGAATGGTCTTCAGATATTTCAGTCCATCCTGATTTGTAATGTTCAGTTTTAATTCAGTGTAAGCACACCTCCAGCAAAACAGCACTTGGGACATATTTTCAATCCAAATTGGATTTATAGCAGAACGGAGAACTAGACTTCACAAATGCTCTTTCAGAAATGGGTATGTTTGTGGTTGAATAGTTTAGCAAAGAATTAAATTCATAATCTTGCTAGTAAAAATCCAATAGAGGACTATATTTCGTATATACTATTCCAACTTTCTATTATATTAATGCTTTGTATTGTGAGAAGTTGAAGTAGGTATCTTTACATCTGGGATAGAAAAAGAAGGTGGTGTAAATCAACAGAAAATTCTGTAGATAGTGTACAGCTTGAATCTTTTTCAAGGTCAGTTGATAAGAAGTTGCAAGTGGTTACCATTTTTTTTAATATTTTTTTTTTCCCCTTCAGGAGCAAGTGTCAACTCTTCCTCTACCCTGTCCTGTGTATAAATACTTGGGGTTTTTTGGTTCATTTGGACTGTGTGCCTTAAAAATACGTTGTTGCTTATGTTGTAGCATACAGCAGAAAATAAGGTGTGCTCTATTTTGACAGTACATTAAGATTGGTGGCTTGGTTTTAGGGTTTTATTTGTTTCAGTATGCTTAAATGTAGATTTTATTCATTAAACTCAAAGTAATTTGAAATAGCTCCAGTGAATAAAAATCAGTTTAAAAAGAAGCAGAAAAGGTATCCAGAGCTGAACTTCTGGAATTATTAGAACTTCGTTCCAGTAATCTTCATCACAGAATTACGAATGAAAGGTTTAATATCACCCCAGGGATTTGGGGAGGGAGGGGACACACAGGGACAGGTGTCTGCTTGCATTGTCGTTCTACTTATGAAGCAGAGATGTAGCTTTGTACTGAGGTTATGGGATAAAACTTTGTTATATAGCCAGAAGCTCGTTCTTTTGAATGATTCTGGTATTAATGTTAATTATTGGGTAGGGGTATCATTGCAAGGATCAGTAATTTGAAAGTTTCTAATGAATATATAATCCTAGATCTATCATGCTTTTGTAGAAGAGATCATTTCGTTAGCAAGTATAATAGAGCACCAAAGTTAAAGCTGTTTTGTAGATTGTTACAGCTGAAACTGTAGCTGACTTGGTTAATTGGTAATCATACAGAATATGAGAAGCACTTACAATGCAGAAGGTATTTCACGGTTTTTCATGAAAGCAATTTGAGAAAGAAGGAAAGTTTTAATTTTTTTTTCTCAATCAAGATGTTTTTCTTTGTGTGCTTCTGTTTTTAATGAAGACTTTACGTATCCTTTCTGCATTGTATCCTAAGTGAGGAGATAGACTTTGGCTGGTGATAACTGATGTTAATACACATGCTTTTCTTAGCACATCCAGGAAAAAAGACAAATCCACTGTAGCACATAATTTAGCAAAGAAGTAAGTCAACTTGCATGGAGCATGGACCTATTTGGATTTTCTACAAGCAGGGTAATTTTAATCAGCAGGTCGTTAAAATACTGTGTGTTTCTAGCGGACTGGAAAGCTCGAGAAACAACTGTACAGTTAGGATCAATGTATTCGTACTGGGTGATGTAGATGTCTCCATCGGCAGTACAAATAGAAATTCATTTCCAAAGAAGCCTGTTTTCCATTCTTATCTTCATCATAGTTATCCTTTTTTCTTTAAACCCTACACTTAAAAATAAGATCAAACACAACATTTACGTTTTCTTCTAATTTCCTAACTGTTTTCCTGTTTGACAGCATTTGTGTAAAAAGTCCTTTTCAGGTAGTAAATTAATTTGGATAGAAGGCATCCCACCTGAATTCATTACATGCTGGCAGTTTAGATAAATGGATATTATGATCTCAGCGTATTTTGGCCCAGCACCACTGTGTCCATTTGCAAATGTCTAAGAAAGTGATAATATTCCTGTCAGTTTCAGGCTGCTAAAGAAAAAAAAAATGGGGTAGAATTACCTATTTATATTTATAGGATGCCTGTGGGGAAGACAGTAATGCTGTATATGGCAGTTTGTGTGGACATGCGGTGCTAAACATATATTAAAAAAAGATAACAGACCTATTGACGTTTCTTTGTAGAAATACGGAAGAAAAGCCAGAGTAGATCAGTAATTGACAGCTATGCAGGAGATGCATTTCCAGATTTCTTTCTGAAGAAATATTTCACAAACTTCCAATTCTTTTCGAAGTCAGTAATCCGTCTTTAATTATTTTGTTGATTTCATAGCTGTATTTTACTAGGTTGATGTAATGTCTGCTTCCTGCCAACATTTGATACGGACAATCCACTTTGTCGCTGCTTTGATGAAATGGAAGGCTGCTTGTAGTTGCAGTACTTTTTTTTCTTCTTCTTTTTTCTTTTTTCGGCGTGTGTGTGTGTGTGAACTGAGCACGGCTGAAGACTTATCAGTCACTGAATGCCATGGCTTAAAAGCAAGATATGTGGGGAGCTGTCGATTTGTACCACTGGCAGAATGGGAGCCATGTTCAAGGTAGTTAAATTGATGGACGTTTAAACATACCCAGTTCTGGGCAGCTATTTTTTTTATTCCTACCTTTGAGTATGCTTCTATTACCACATACACACTTCTGGGCATTATTTTGCTGCCGTGCGTACGTTTGAGATGACTTTGGTTTTCTACGCTGTGACTTGGGCCGTGAAAGGTACGCGATTTCTCTCTCTCAGGCAAGCGAACACCTCTGCCCATGCACAGCCGGAGGGGTGGGAGGGAGCGGGGTGAGGACGCCGTGCCGTGGTGGCCCAGCCGTCGCATCGCCCCGCTGGCCTGCCGCTCCATGCTGGGGGAGCGCGTGCCTTCAGCCCTCCGACGTCCGTCTCTCCAAATGGGGGATCTCCATGTGATCCTCCAAAAGAGCATCTCCGGGGCTCGGTGGCTGCCTGCGGGCAAGCGTGCAGTCCCGGCTGGGGCTGCGTACTTTCAGTTACACGTGTATGACTAAGTACCTTCCTGTCTTCTTGGATCCATTCCTAGCGGTACAGGTTTCTGCGAGTTTGCAGCGAGGAGTGGGAGACAGTGGTGCTTAATTTGTTACGTTTTCTCCGTGGAGGCTGGGCGCTGGGGGAGCGTTCCTGGCTTCGCTGTTGCAGAGTGGATGAAGAGATTTTGAATGTTTTTTACCCCTGGTAAATGCAGTGTACTTGTACGTGAAAAATGGTATTTAGGCCAATTGCCATGGAGGAGTTTAGGTTGCTATGCAAGGCAGTATTTATTAGTAGCATCTGCGTATTGAACTGAAGTGTGATGCAATTAAAATTCCCTGGACTGCGAATTAGCTTGATCTCAGCAGGGAAAAAAATTCCAGGAGTGTGCACCCTTGCACACACATGCATACACAGGTGGCAAATGTTTTCTGTCCATAGAAGGTCCTTCTCTTAAAACCTCTTTCTTTTCCAAAGAGGCGAGTCAGTGGACTATAGAGAAGTAGCAACAAGGTATTTCTGCAATGTGCGATGAAGCACGTGGGCATAAAGGCTTTGTAAACTCTTTGCAAGGTATGTAAAATCGATCTGCCCACTCTATTCTGTTATACAGAAGTATTTCAGTGAATGCACTGGCCAGCAAAGTATACTAGAGATGCCAAATACATTTAGAAATAATGTACTGCTGCTCTTAGGGTCCTTGATGCTTGGAATTCAGGTTGCACAACATTGAATGCTATTGGTGGCATTTGGCTGTTCCAGTGGAGGATCCTAGTTTCTTGTTTAAAAAAAAAAAAATCCTTTTCTTTTCTGGTATTTACATCCTAAGTGTTGATTCAGTTTGGATTATATTTCTTTCATCATGAAGTATGTATAAACATTTTAAATAGGTGTGGCACACTGTCAAGTGTTTTCACTATTTGGATGATAGGTTTGAACATCTATTCCAGAGTATCAGTAGGCACCTGCAGAAGCAAAGTGGGTATGTAGCACCTGAACACATTCTGATTCATGCAATTAAAGCAGTTTACAGAGTGAGGAAGAAAAGAATATCACATACTGAGGTTTGATGTCTTTTTTGTGGAGAACAAAAGAGGTTTGATTCTTTCACTTCAAGTTTAGCCTAACTATTGTGTAGTGGAGGAGGCTTAATGAATCATTGTTTAACTTTGATACTGCCAAGTATTTGACCATTAAATAGTCTGAAATGTGTACATAGCACTTTGGTGACAGACCCTTATTTAACTGTGATTAATTGGCATTGAATAGTTATTTGATTACCTCGGAATAAATCTAACAACAGTGTGTGTTCTGATTAAGTTATTTGATGTAAAAACAAACATCAGACTGTTGAAGAGAGCACGTTCTCTTTTGCAGCTTGCTACTGACGCTGCACACCACGTGGAAGCCTGAGTGTGATTAAAACAGCAGATACTATCACAAATTTGGATGCTGTTTTAACATTGGCATACTTAGTTGTTGATTTCTTAAAAGTGTTTTTGGTTAGTGGTTTCCTGAAATTTCTTTTGCCTTACAAGTTTGAGATTTAGTTTTTTCTTTTTGCTTTTGAAGCCCCCAGACTGAAACTCATTGGGGTAAGTAAAGGGTACAAGTATGAAGTGAGCTTGAAAATTTTTGTAAATTGGACTAGATGTAAGAATTGTTGTCTCGTGGCATATATCTATATCACAGAAATGCTCACTTAAGGAATTTGAGGTTTTTTGGAAGTATGAAGTGTTTTGGGAGGGTGATGTTGATAGTCTATAAGTTTGAGAGAGAAAGCTATTAGAAGTTCTGCAGAGAAAAATACTTTTTTTTTTTTTTGTGAGTAGTGCAGGTCCTGGGCGTTTTGAATAGCAGGTGCAACAGTTTTTTTAATCTGAAGAACCATCCCCAAAAGTTAGGTTTGCAAATGTCAGTAGGAACTGTGATCATAACTGTGTAAGCATTTTGAGTCCTGACCCAAAATGGCTACTTTAACTTTCCTATCTAGAATGTTTTCTCTTGCGTGCTTAATAATGCATAAGCAAGGCACTGATTTACTGTGCTTCCAGTAAGTGGAAACAGTTGTTTCTTCATACCTTGCGAAATAGACCTCGTTTACTTGTAGACATCCTTATAAATGTAGCAATCACTCTGGATGCAATATCATGATGGCTATGGGGCATTCTGCGGGTATTCCCAACGCGTAGCACTTCTGCTTGGAGATGCGCTGCTCTCTCTGGTGTATGGTGAGGGAACTTGCTTGCTGTAGTGGTCTACTGTAGCTTGCTTCTGTGTAGGAAGCGCTGAATAAAATGCCAGTTCAGTTATATCCATGTGAAGAGGATCTGAAATACATCTCCAGGCCTGGGTTTTCTCTTGTACAGTCACTGGGGTTCTGTCATTGAAAACCAGCAACAAGAATAGGGCTAAGGCTTGTGGCTTTGTCGCTTGCTTTTAACAGTAGAAAAGCATTAATGCTCACTGGATTAGTGTTATGAGAGCTAGATGGGGACCTCTTAGCAAGTGAGGTATTTTCATCAGCTTAATGACTTCAGGTGTTGTTTTGCAGAATTACTATGTGCAAACACTAAATAGACCATAAATAGCTTTTTTCAATAACTTGAAAATTCAAAAAATGGAATTCTGCTACCAAAGAGTCACCTGAATGTTTATTTGGGAAGTGGCTGATTCATGTCCCCACTGTCTAAATTGCTTTATTTGTATCAGGTGGACTGTAAAAGGTTCCAGTTTTCAAGATTTGTCTTTTTGATACACTATTTCTTTTGCTCACTTCTATTTTAATCCCAGTCATTTTTAACAGAATTATTGTATTTACATTTTAAAGAGGATTAGGCAGATGAGAAGATGTTTTCATGTTTTATTGATAACATTAGATTAATTTCCACTTTCCTAGTGGCAGCTTGCAGCTCTGTCAAAACACAGTCTGCAGAAATACTGTTAACAATTTCATAAGGCGATTGCCAGAAATACAGTTTTGACAATTAATTAGCAGCTTGATGACTAATGGGAACTGGAGTAGTTGGTGGTTAGTGGATGTATGGAAGAGATAGTAAGACCCGAGGACTAACGAGGCCAGCTCAAGTGAGCTAAGTTTTTCTTCATGACGATGTTCCTCAAAGAACGTCACTGGAAGAGATGTTATTGTGGAGGAGAGCATTGCCACAATCATTCTTGGTGTGCAGGATGAAGGCAAATATTCTTCAGCTCTCATTTATATCTATGCCAGTTTATTACCCCCAAAAGCACCACAGCAGAGCTGTATCATGCTTGCAGCCTAAAGCTCTCCTTGTCGCAGCACTGAAACTGTCTCAGAAAATGGCTGGAGATTGTCACAGCCTCCAAACAATTGCTGAAAAAAACCCCAAAACCCAGACTCAAAATCAGGAAAATTTCTCCTTGAGCAACTGCAATGGGTTGTTCTTCAATAGAAGTGAGAACTGAACTCTGAGATGCTGTTGGAACTGAAACTAAAACAACTTCCAACATCAAGCATTTTGTAATGGCTTCGATCCTCTAGCCCTTAAGGCTTCATCTTTACCACACAAAATGAGAGTAAGCACAGTGCTTTTCTAGGAACAAGTTTGGATGTGCTCTTCCACTTGTGGGATGAGGGAGGTCATGAATCACACAGAATCACAGAATGATGGAGGTTGGAAGGGACCTCTGGGGGTCATCTAGTCCAGCCCCCCTGCCAAAGCAGGGTCACCTACAGCAGGCTGCACAGGACCTTGTCCAGGTAGGTCTTGAATATCTCCAGAGAAGGAGACTCCACAACCTCCCTGGGCAGCCTGTTCCAGTGCTCCGTCACCCTCAGAGGGAAGAAGTTCTTCCTCATGTTCAGACGGAACTTCCTGTGCTTCAGTTTGTGCCCGTTGGCCCTTGTCCTGTCGCTGGGCACCACTGAAGAGAGTCTGGCCCCATCCTCCTGACACCCACCCTTCAGATATTTGTAGGCATTTATAAGGTCCCCTCTCAGCCTTCTCCAGGCTAAACAAGCCCAGCTCCCTCTGCCTCTCCTCATAGGAGAGATGCTCCAGCCCCCTCACCATCCTCGTAGTCCTCCGCAGAGTAGAGGGGGAGGACAACCTCCCTCGACCTGCTGGCCACACTCTTCTTAATGCACCCCAGGATCCCATTGGCCTTATTGGCAGCCAGGGCACACTGCTGGCTCATGGTTAACCTGTCGTCCACCAGGACACCCAGGCCCCTCTCCGCAGAGCTGCTCTCCAGCAGGTCCGCCCCAAGCCTGTACTGATGCATGGGGTTGTTCGTCCCCATCTGCAGGATCCTGCATTTGCCCTTGTTGAATTTCATCAGGTTCCTCTCTGCCCAACTCTCCAGCCTGCCCAGGTCTCGCTGAATGGCAGCACAGCCTTCTGGTGTATCCACCACTCCTCCCAGTTTTGTGTCATCAGCAAACTTGCTGAGGGTACACTCTGTCCCTTCGTCCAGGTCACCGGTGAATAAGTTGGACAGGAATGGGGCGCGTACTGACCCATGGAGAACTCCACTAGTTACAGGCCTCCAACTAGACTCGGCGCCGCTGGTGACAACCCTCTGAGCTCTGCCATTCAGCCAGTTCTCAATCCACCTCACCGACCACTCATCTAGCCCTGGTGTACCACCATTGACCTGACCTGCACTATGGCCATGGAAGGTAGCCAGCCTGAGTGACCTTGCTGCCTCTCATCAGTGTTGCATGGGATGGCCTTTGCACAGTAGCTTCTTACATCAATCTGAAACCACTACAAATAAAAATTATTTTGGGTTAAAAGGCAAAGGGGGATTCTAAGGCTGAGTTAAGGAGGGGGCGTTTGCTCGCTATAGGAATAATCCTTTGTCCTTGCATACAGCTTGTCTTCAGTGGGTCTCACAGTTTCACGGAGGGGCTCGGCACTGTGCCCTCTCCTTGCTCTGCTCTTCACTTTGTAAAATAAAGTGAAGTCACTCAGGAGGCAAGTGACAAAGCTGGGAACAGTTTGCTAATACCCTGAGCCAAATCTGTTATGCCATCTTGTTTCTCTCATCTGCCCCTCCTGGACAGGCCGCAAAGGAAAGCCCTGTCAGAAGGAAGCCTTGAACCTCTTTGAATTACTTTCTTTTTGCCTGTGAAGCCTTGGTTCATTTGAAAATAACCTGGAATGTGGTATTTAGGGATACTAAGAAGTCTTAGCTACAGCCTGCATGTGGTATGTGCTAGATCACTCTTCCACGGGCGGTCCCTGTGTAAGGAAATCACAGGAAAAGGAAACCTCAAAAAAAAAATGCCTTGGAGTTCCTTCTGGTGTATCTGTTCCAACATGAAAAAGTGAAAGGGAACATCCCCAGCTGCCATTCCCACTAGAAACAGATGAAAGAGATTTTGTTGAGTCTTGTGCTGCTATATACTCTTCCTCTCTGTGTGCAAAGCCTAAAAATAGGATGAATTCTACTGTTGTCTGCCTTAAGTAACTGCCTTTGGTAGCAGAGTACTGCAGAACAAGCTGTTTGCTACCAGTACCTATCTTTGGAGTTGTGTCCCAGGCCTGAGGAGAGGATGTTTTGCATATTGCTTGGTGTGGAACAGAAATTCCCATATAAAAAAAATCAATGTTATGCAACAAAATTCATAATTCCAAGAAGCTGTGAACAGAAAACTAGAACAATGGTTGCTAGAGAGGTTATTTCAATATCTTTTATCTCTGAATGACGTCTCCAATGCACTCCGTGGAAACTTTAAGCTTAACTACTTTCAGTTTAATGAGCTCCTTTGAAAAGAAAAGAGAGGGAAAAAAAAGTCTTTTGTTGCCAATGCAGCAAATGTGTTTGTACCAGTTAGAAGTAATAATTGAATCAAGATATATGTAGATAAAAAAGCAATGTGAATGCATGTACAGGCATTACACACCTTAGAAAAGGCCAGATTCCCAGCAGTAGATTAGTTTCTTTCCTGGTAAGTAGAGATATCAATTAATAGAGAAAGATACTAATCCACTTATGGGTGGCAGCGTTGTGACTTTAATTATTAAAGAACTCTTGCTATAACTGATTTTTTCACTCGAGTAGAACTTGTGAAAATAGAGAAGTGTAAATGCTTCACTGACAGCAGATTGAAATTGTTTTATTAGCTTTAATATAGATCAGTATTGTCAAGGTTTTGAAGAAGTATAAATGTAAGGCTGCATGAATGCAAACGCATCCCAGATTTTATTTTGGAAATGCCTACAATTTGAATCCGTGTATAATGGTGGAGGGGTGGGAACAGAAATACGGGAAAGGATCAGTTAGATCAGCTATGATCTATCTGGGACATGCACGCACTGGTGAGTTTCAGTCGAGGACAGGAGCAGATTCTGGCTGATGTTACTTGATGAAACTTGCATCAAGTTGACGGAACTGTAAATCTTTACCTGCACGTGTTGAGCATATGAAGCACGTGTGTTTCACCTGTTAAATTCTCTTGAACTATTACCTTCAAAGCCCATTTTAATTTTTTCCTAACAGTTTAAGTAAAGGTTTTATATTTGGGTGAAAGGCATTTGTAAAAAAGTATTCTTCTTCAAAAATGTGTTGCAGTGGTTGTGAAAGATTCAATTCGTGGTTGTTTCAAAAAGTGTCTTTTTATGTTTAAACTCCAGCTGTTTCCTTTTAACTGTAGAAGATGGTGCGTTTAAGATATTTTGATCTTTTCAGGAATTACATTTTAAGATATTTTGATCTTTTCAGGAATTACATTTGCTTTATTTTTCTTCTCCAACCCTGTTTCTGTAGGAAGAATCTTAAATCGTTTTTCCAAAGATATTGGCCACCTGGATGACTTGCTTCCATTGACGTTTATGGACTTCATGCAGGTAATTCTGTTGCTACTGTCAAAGACTTCAGCACTGCATTCTGAATTTAGATTCCTGTATGCTTTGGCGAAGATCAGCTATTTGTCACAGATGTAGCTGAGCTGAATGGAAGCACTTGTTTGTGAAAGAAAGGTGCGGTTGAAATTTAATGTGTCAGTAAAAAGCTAACATGAGTAATAACTGGCAGGTAGGAGTGGCTATACACAGCTTGCTATTATGTCAAGATTTCAGTTCATAGTAGCTACATGCTTGGTAAATTGCTCCTGATTTGCCTCCAAGCAGTCTGGCAAGCTTATTGCTGTTACAAGAAATATGTCCATAGTAAAGAAACAATCAACTCACATGAAAAGATAGCACAGATTAACCTAATTACGTGTCTACTTCCACAAAGAATCAAATGCTTACCACACCATTTTGGATTAAAATAGGTGTGGCTATTTACAAAGAAAAGATTAGTAGTAATAGGGTGAATATAATAGCCTTAATATGAACAAGTGAAATAAGTTGCTGCAGACAAGAAAGATGGACAAAGCACTCAGATTTTCATGATGATGAAAAGATAAAGTATTATATGTGACATCAAGGTAATTTTTCTGTTGCGGTTGCTATTAATCCTCCTTGTAAAAAACTGCAGAAGAATAAAGCTACAAAAACATTGATCATACTGTGTCAAAATAACGTGAATCACAGAATACACAGATGTGGAGACTAGAGAAAGAAATGACTTAGTGGATCATCTGGATCCACTTAGTGGATCAGACCTGTCACGCTGAAGTCAGAAATGTTTCTTAAGGTGCTGCTGCTAACTTTGCTTCGTCTCTTAGGGAGATAACTTACTCAGGATCTAACCCTTTTTTGACTTCTCGAAAAATGAAACAAAGACATTTCGGGTTGAGCAGTTTAATCATTGTTAATGCTGAACTCTTGAAAATAGGAAATAAAAATATTCCAAGGAGTTAGTAAAAACACTTCTTAAGACAAAGTAATTTTCCTAGTGTAGTAAAGTTGTTAAAGTTGATGTGTGTGCTTGATTTTCAAAGCATTACAGTGGCACATGTCATTTTGGAGAAGAAACGTAGGTGATGTATTTTACCTATCAAAGCACTTGGGGTTTTTTGTGAGTTGGGGAGTTGCTTACAGTGAATTTTGAATTCATGTGCTTTTAAGGCCATGACAAATTCTTTCCTGAAAGTGCAATATAAACATCTTTCTATAATATACTAATTGTTTTCTACTGTTCATACAGACTCCAAATTTTCTTCAGTCTCTTTAACTGTCTTATTAGACAGAACATCTTAGTTTTTTTCAGCTCTCTTGGGACAATACATACATGCCTTTCTTTTTGGCTGTCCTGCAGTCCTTATCCTCTTCTCTTAGCAAAGAATGTACATCCACAAAGTCAAAACCATCTCTTCTGCATAGTGCTGCTCGGCCATAGAGCAAGCAATGCAGTGGGGTTTGTATTTGCGCAGGTTTGTCACCTTCACAGCAGACTGCGCTGTGTGGGTTCATACTACATACTGCTCATGGTCAGAGCATCCTCTGCATCCTGTGTTCTTGAGGTAAATCAATTAACCCTTTTCCTTAGTTCCCTGCATTTACCATAATGTGAGAGTTGTGTTGCAGCCCGCTTGCGTGGTGTTTCTGTAGCAAGAAAATGAGTGGGTGTTTTGCATGCCCTGGCATGTGGTTTAGAGGCATTGTGGGGTTATCTGAGGATGCCAGATTTGCTGGGAGAACGTTAGAGAAGTCTGCATAAACAGAGGGAGCCAAAATTGGTGTGGTCTTGTACGCACTTCCTTTTTGGGAGCAGACCCTGAAGCAAACTGTCTTGAGAAGAACTCTTTTTTCTGAGGTACCCAGCTGGTTTTCTCCAAAACAGAGCTAAGGAAGGAGCTAGCCTGTACAGCCCATACAGAGGACTGAGCCATCTACTAGCAAATGGGAAAACCTAGTTGTTTTGACCGGTGTGTAGATACTTTAGGCAGTATATGCTTACCAAAACTTAACTGGTCTGGTATGAAGGAATGAAGGCTGTTGCTCTAGATGTGATTGTTTTCTTTTTTCAAGCTTCTACTGTAAACCGCATTTTGTAAACATTTCCCTTCGTATTGATTACTTTGTGCATTTCTTTTAAATTGGTTATTGAATAATTTGTCAAATTCTGAAGTTTGAATTTTAAGTTCTCACAAAAATAAAGTAGATATTACATGTCCAGTACACTGTTAAAAAGATACTGTGTTTCAAAGTTTGCCTGTTCCATTTGGCATCAGAAAAGGAAATGTAGGAGCTTGCTGTTGATTAACAACACGCTGCTATCCATAAGACAAAAGCACTTCCTTCTTGGCAGGTTTTCTAAAACTTACTGTTCTTCATCGGCAAGCTTGTTGGTTAGTGGATGCCTTTTGAAGTTCAATAGCAATGATATAATATTTGTTTCTCAAGAAGCACAGATTTTTACAAAGGATAAGTGTTATCAATTATGATAGAGATCTTTTGTCGCTTGTTTTGTTTGCAGGTGTCTTTTATAAGACTTCCTATAATCCCTTCAGGAAGAAATATTTTCTCCTTTCTAAAAACAGTATTAGCTACATATAAAAGCTCTGATCCCAGCCATTGTTGTTGATTCTTTGAGAGACATTTCCCAACATTCATTGTTTAAATGGTTGTCAGGAGGAATCAAGTGAAACTTAATAAACAATGCAGTAACTGGTTCATCTTTGTATGTAGAAGCTTTTCTTGAGCGGATTTGCATTGAAGAAGTGGTCCTTTTTCCGAGTTACTGCTAGGATCATTGTGAAGCATTCCAGCCTTTTACTATATTGGCAAGTGAGTGTATCATTTCTGCACAATAAACACAATGTGATTGGACACCCAAAAACTACAGTATAAGCCCATTTAAATACCTATAAATAAATAAATGAATAAAATCTACTAGTTTCAAGACTTCGTAATTACACTGAGTACAGATTTTAAGTCAATGCTAAAAATTCATCATGTTCTTTTTAAAGTCCCTAATAAGATTTATACACTGCACTACAGTCATAATGAGCATGATTAGTCTAGACAGCTATACTGGATGAAAATTAATTCCTTGAACTGAGAGTTGAATTTTTGCATCTTTTGTTGAGTCAAGGAAGAAGAAACAGTCAGTACTCTTCAAGACAGTCGATAGTTACTGTACACTTATTTGTTAAAGCAAAAATAAAAGGTATGTGGCAAACACAAAAATGCATCACAGACCTTGTGTATTCCCCTGAAAACCTGGCTAGACTTTATAAAACTGTTGCTTTGCAGTGGCTCTCAAAGTAGCAACTCTCACTGTGTTTTAAGTTTCCTGCCACCCTTTTTTTTTTTGGTTTTAAGTGCATGAAAATATAGCACACCTGTCTTTGGAGAGACTGGGGGCAGGAGGGGCAGTCCTCACTTGGAGGAGGCAGTCATTTTTCTTCTTAACTGCTGAATTTTAACAGTGTGTGAGACATGTCATGTTAGTGCAGTTGACTATTTTTTTTTTTGTAGAAATTATTCCTGTATCCACAAGATTTATAAATAAAAAATAAGTCTTTTACGAGAGCACACTTATGGCTATGTTTGAATACATGGCTGTTGAACAGAACTTTGTGGCTTGATGTGAAGTATAGAAAATGAAAAGAAACCAAAGTTAAAGTTGGGTGCTTCAACAGAGAAACCTTTAATTGTACATTTACAGTCCGGTTCAAAGATTATTAAAGCAAAAAACAAACTTAACAGTCTGCAGTCTAAGCCTGGGCCTTGTGTTCTGTAATGGATTCTGGCTGGCCATAAGGTTCTGTACCAGCTCTCCTGAAAAATAAAATGCAATGCGATGCTGTGTTCACTATGACACTTGTTATTTCTACTAAATACAGCACTAAATATGTTTGTGAAATCAGGTCGTAATTAATATTTGTAGGTTGATTCAGACAGTCAAAAAGCTGAACGAACTTGTTTGGTGAAGATGGTGTATTTTTGTTTTTTGGTGAGCTTGCATGTGTTTTAATTACTTGCCTTAGTACTGTTAGCTTCCTCAGCCTCAGTTCTGCATCTCGCTTTCTTTTTCCTATCCTTAGTTATGTATTTTTGGCAAGTCTTTTCCAGCTAAGTTACAATCTCCTCAGGTAAAGCACCTCACACGAGTAGTCTCTTAAAACTTTCTAAGAGGATTTAAACATCTACTTCGTTTTAGATATATATGCTTTATTTATGTATTTGTTAGTTTATTCAGAGGGCAGGCCTGACAGCAGCCTCAAAGAACCACCTAAACACAAATAATTGCAGAAATTCTTGCTTTAGTTGGTGCAAACGTGATCATCATGTAAGTCCAAAGGGACTTTAGGAAGTCAGGTGCCATGTAAGATGACTAGGATTTTGTTACTGTATTTTCTTAGGCTCCTCTGAAAATACCAGCTGATTTACTCAGTGCTATAACCAACTGTTCTTCCTCCTCCTGCCTTAAGCTTTGTGGGAGTGCGAGGTTCCACTGATGTGGACTTCACTGGTAGGTTTGGGGCTTGTAGTTTAAAATGTCGTGGTAAAAATGCATAGCAATGTCTAGCTCACTGCAGCACTGATAAAACACACTATACTGATTTGGGAAAAGGTCAGCCAAGGAACAGAATAAAAGAATTTAACAAGGATATATTAGGAATTAAGGATCCATTATATTTAATAGCATTTTATGCACATTAACCCAGATGTTGCTAGGCCAGTATTTTGGATGCTGTATTTTTGAGAGCTGATCAAAGGCTTGTTTTTAGGACCGGAATCTCACTTTGACTTGAGATAGATCTGCAGAGGCTTGACTCCTTTAAACTGTGACTTTAAGTGATGCAGGATGCATACCCAAACGGATAAACTACTGGTTGAAAATCATATCTATAAACTGATTGAATACATAGGATGGTGAAATGTATTTCAGACTTCTTTTTTGTGTTGTTAATGATAAATTTTAAAGGGTGGGTTTTTCCCGGTAGTTTCTTTCCCTTTTAATTCTTCAGTGATCTCATTACCTGTTAACAGAGTTGATTTTCTGCTTTAGTTTCTAGTGAATTTGAGTAACTTAATGTGATGGCACTTCGTTTTGATTTCTTCCCCTGCGTTGGAGGGGGGGGGAACAACATGATCTGTTTTGTTTCTGGAGAACACTGTGAACATGTGAACTATCTGCAGCTGCCCTTGGAAAAGGGCAGTGATTTATTGAGGAAAACTGAATTGCAAAACCTTTTTCCTCCCCAAAATCAACAGCTTGACTGAGTTTAAATAACTGACTTTTCATATCCTTTCATCACACACAAAGACCTAATCCTGAGACTACTTGAGCCACCAATGTAGGCTGTGGCTGAGACCACCACTGAATGTGCCATTCCCTTCTCACCACACACAAAACACATTGACTGCAGCTTTATGAAGTGAAAATGCTGAAGAAAAGGAAAATGTGAAGGAGGTGTCCACAGTCATTTCTTTTTTTTTTTTTTTTTTTTTTTTTTAAAAAAGGCCAAGTTAAAAAAAGCTGCTGCATCTGGATATTAGGAACAAAAAGTGCCTCAGACTGGAATAATAGCTTGGGTCACTTGCTTTCGTATGTGCACAGGAGTGGAACTGCCATGCCTTGTTTCAGTACCACTGACCCCTGCATTTTATTGTGTGAAGATGTCAGGGAAAGTGTGTAGAAGGAATTCCAGGATCTTTTAGTTTAACAATGACGTTGTTATTTTGTGATTTCTGTGAGAGGTGGGGTTCTGGGAGGTTTGTTGTGTTGTTTTTTCCCATTCAGCCAGGTTTTGTATGTATGCATGTGTGAGTTTTAAGAGATATTTTTATTCGTTAAAGAATATTTTTTCCTCTGTGTTTGCACATGAGCGTTTAAAATATGTTGTGAGAAAATAACCAGTGGTGGGATCTATGTTAAGTGTCAGCATATTCTCTTTAGCCTGGTGCATAGAGTAGATCTGTATCTTGGAGACAACCTGTTGGTTTCCCTTCTGCTTAATCCTGGTAGTTTTGCTTGCTGATTAGATCACAAGATTCTGCCGCTGTGCTGAGGTTTAAATGAAAAATAAATAAATTTTTAAAAGCAGTTGCCTAGTGGCGCATGACTACAGACATCTTGCTGAACTTTTTCTCTGTGTCACTGATGCTCTAACTGTACATTACCAAGATGCATTCTGCAGTGCATCTTGCTAGTGCATAATGAAAGACCAATTAAAATGATAAATACAAAAAAAAACTAATAGGGGTATATATTTTTTTGTATGTTACTTTTGAGCTCTAATTTCAGAAAAGATTAAAAGGATTGTTATGGTAAAAACCTAATTTGTAGTATAGTTATTTGTTATTCATTTGTAGTATGGTTATTTGATATTCATATGTGCTTTCAGTTTTGCTATTTTCTTTGAAATAAAAAGGGGTTATACACTGTGTTGTTAAAAAAATCAAAGAAAAACCTGTCCATCCCGCCTGCCTGGTCATCTCTCCCTGCCCTGCAACCCCCGTCCCCCCGTGTCCCCCGTCTCTCCCCTCCTCCCCCTTCCCCCCCCCCCCCCCAAAAAAAAAAAAAAAAAGAGTGGGAGGTTGAGGAAGAAGAGGCTTGGTTTGCATTTGTGTCTCCAAGAACGACATGTGGGAGCTGTGAGTTTAGCGCAGACACTTGTCTAAATAATGCAGTTCTTTATTGACCTTTCATTCCTCTGTCCTTGAATGCCTTGATTGTTAAATCCCAGTAGCCAATTAGTCTTCTTGATGGTGACCAGCAATGGAGATGATCTATGCCAAAGCTGTTGCTGGTCTTACTCTGTACCTGTCATCACGTTCCTTTCAATGTAAGGAGGAGTGTCTTGCATCATGCATACTCCTTGTTTACTCAGACTGTTGGCATGTGTATGGGATAAAAAGTGTAAGGTCTGGAGTCACTGCTAATAGGTGGATTCCTGTTTACGTGGTCCTCAGTTTTCTAGGGAAGGCGAAAGGTCTGGTTTCACTATAGTATTCATATTTAATTCAGCCCAGTCCTTTCCCTCATCTCATTTATTTTTCCTATTTGCATGAGCATGTAGAATTTTAGTAAGAACCAGTAGGTGTGTCGTTCTCCACATATTAGCATCAAGGCAACAGATACCACTGTAGTAACAAAATGAATTAGTTTCTATTTACTTACTAGTAATACAATTTGAAAACAGAACTTGTTATGTAATGAGGGAAAGAAGATAAAATAATATTGAAAAATGTTATTTCATTAGTTTTTTTGTCATCTTGCTTCCTGCGGTTTCCGTTACCACTTTTCTGCCTTTCTTGTTTTTCTTAACTCTTTTTTCTTTTAGTTTTTATACTTTTCTAGTCATATAGTAAATATGTAGATACTACTTTTGTTACTGTGCTGTTCCTTCCAGTTTCTCAAGGAAGCGTGGAATACTGCTGTTCTGAATATACTACTCCGAAAAATAAAGCTAGCTTTCTTTGAGTGGAATTCTGTTTTCTGTATTTCTTTGCCTAGGGCACGTGAGCATCATGAGATGCAGTCTTCCTCTTCATTTCTCTTAACATTTTGAACGGGGTATGGCTTAGTGGTAGAAAGACAGAAATGTCGTTGTTCTTGCAGTATTTTGTTGTGTCTGGCTGAAACCTGTAAATACAAAATTCTGGTCAGGTTTAACTCTGCCCTTCTCCAGATTGGCTTCTCTGCTTTCTTTATCAGATTACTCTCAATACATTTTTCAGCTACTGGAAAGCAGGATAGTTGTATGGAAGTCCAGTGATGTGTCCCAGTTCTGTTTGGTCAGGAAATTTCCCTGCTTTTGGTTAAGGTGGAATTTGTGAAAGTTCCAGAGAGAGATTCTGTTCATCTGGGGCTCTTTATATCTGTTGGAAGGTATTTTCTTGTTTGCTTTACTTACTGTGAAAGAGGGCAAAGAAATACTCTTAAGTGACCTTACGTTCCGCAGTTTTCTCCATTTTGTTTTGTTCCATCTTTCTTTGTATACTACTTCTGCTTTTGGTGCCACAGTACGAAGTTTTATTATTATTTATAGGTATTTACTTGACTTTTTAAGCATTACTGCAACCTTTCCCATCTGTAACTCAAACTGATGATTATTTTTGAAGACTTCTGACAATCATTAACATTTCTAATGCTTCACGGTAGCTAGAAATCTTTTAATTCTGCTGTCAGTCATAGACTGTAACAATCCTGTTCCAAATGGTGATAAGTACAAATCTTCTAGATTGCCTTAAACTACTGATATACTATAGATAGGACAATGTGTGCTTACAAACAAGTTAGGATTTCACTGTTTGGCGAAAGGACTGGATTTCACTTTTGATTCAAGAGGGAAGGAGAAACTTGGAAGTAATTTGAATTACTAAGCCATACAGCTGTTGTGTGTGCATTAAATTATTATGCATATTTATGCCCAAACCAAACATGTGGGACAAGGAAATATCTTTAGCAAAAAAAAGACTGCATTTCATAGAAATGTGCTGCCAGGGTTACATGTGCAACTCATGCAGAATGTAACAACTTTTTTCTTGCTGAAGTTGATACCATGGCTGCCTGGTGAACTCTGCAGCTGATTTGAAAACTCCAGGTGCGTTTGTTCTTCAAAAGGCAGAGGCTTCAGTGTGGGCAGTTTCATACAGCAGATGAGAGTTCAGCTGGGAACCAAATGTCACTTGTCTTTGGGGAGCTTATACCTCTTTGTGTTACATCTACGTTACAGGATAGTTTTGTATCATTTAGAAAAATTGATTTGTTTGGATTGCACTCTTGAAAGAATAAAAATGTTTGTGTTAAGAAAGGCTCTTTCAAGGGCTCCATAATAGCTATTCCTGCATTGTGGAAGAACAGGATGCTGTATGATTGAGTTGTTTTCCACGATCATGTCCCTAAATCCCTTTTTCTTTCTGTTTTTCCTACTGGTTTTGAAGTCTGTCTCATGTTTAGATAAGCAAAGGTCTCTTACTGTCAAAGTCACTTGTATGCTAAAATACTGGTTTTAGATCTTCCCTTCTAAAACTGCAAACATGCTGGCTTTGGTATCCAATTCACTTGTCTATCCTTCTGTTAAACAGAACATAATACTGAGAAAAATAATTTTTCATTTTTCTCACTGATAGAAAGTCTCTGGTCAGACCTGGTATCAGTGACTTTGGTGTTTGTTGACGGTTTGTGATAAATAAACTTCTGAAAAGTCTTCCTGATTATCTTGGAGCATATTTGTAACAAATTATGAATGAGCCCGCGCTGACCATAGTAAATAATATTTGGTCTCTGCCAAGGAAATTTCTTTTTACTTCTTTAGGTGCCACTGGGTTCTGCACCTGTAGAGAATGACTGAACTGAGTGAAACCTGATGGTGGTGGTGAGAAGCTGGTGCTGGTTAGTTAAAATAGGGTTGCTGAAATCTTCAGGCCACTGTTAAGCTTCCTGAAGCTGAGTGATCACTGAACTACACATAGTACTGAAGAACTGTGAGTCAGGAGTTTATTTTGCATAGGAAAGTAGTATTTTATAGCCCTATCAGAGTGGCAAAGCTCTGGGGAAGATAGGAAAAAAACTAGAAACAAGCTAAAAAGCATTTTTTGCATATCTGCTATGAAAGACCATGACCAGAAAAGAACAGAAGGTAATTTTATTTCTTAGGATAGCTCATGCTGTAGTCCTTCATATTTTTCATAGTTTTCACTTAACTGACGCAGAGAGGTCGCTGTGGAACTTACAAAAAGATGAGTAGTACTTCATTCCACCTAAAAATAAATATATGAGTAGTATATTTTAAATAGCAAGAACAAACAGTAAAATGCTTAAAAGCTTGTAATTGCTGTAGGGCTGAAGAACTGTGTTACTGAAGAAATTACACTCTTTTTAACAGAAAAGCCCACAGTTCAAATGCAGCACAAAGCTTTTAAAGTTGCTGAAAGACCCAGAATTGACTTCTGGCAAAACAATTAGACTTGGCTGAGCAGAAAAGGTCATGCAGTTGAAAATGAAGTATTCTTGGGGAGGGTGGGGGCTGCGCTGGCATTATGGCCATGAGGAACAACAGGCGTGAGCCAGGAAAGTCCATACAGCTCAGAAATGGAGTTTGCAAAACTGCAACATACAGGGCAGCAGCATCTGTGGTAGGCAAAATTTTGCCAAGCATTTGGAAGAACTGGAAAAAAATGTGCACAGCGCGGATGAAAAGGTTGTGATGACATTATCATTAGCTCAGAGAAATTCCTCGCAGGAATAGTGGACAATATTTTAGAAAATAAGTTAATGGGCTGGACCGTAAAAGCACTTAATTATGCCATGCCAGAGTCACAGCAGGGGTCCATGTAGGCCGGTGGTCTGTCCTCAGCAGTAGCAGTAGGAGATGCTATTTGGGGAGAGCATGGCTCTCTGGCTGCTTTCTGTGGTCCATTCCCTTTTCAGTACACCGGCATTCAGAGTTTTGTACTGAGGGTGTCAAAAGGCCTATCCTGCCCAGTCCTTTTACTACCCATTTTTTGTATCATCTTGTATTAGCTTGTAACATCTGCCTCCTGCAATCTAATAGCCTGAAAGCAGTAAGATATTTGTTGATTTTTTTTATTTTGTTCTCCGTATATGTATCCCTTCTTACGGAATGAAAGCAGAAATTGTCAGGCCATTCTTTATTTTCCTTTAAAAATATCAGTTATTTGGCAGCAAGGACTGATAGAGGAGATCTGAAAATGCGTTGCTCTGGGAATCGTGAAGCAAGTGGAACAGCCAACAAAGTGACCACACTTGGCAATGGTGGGGGGGTGTTGGAGTCCTTATTTACATATAGATCACAAAACTCCTAAATTAATTTAATGGAAAGGGATGCTTTCCACTACCTATGAAGAAGAGTAACTCTGGGAGAGTTGGCTGGTGCCAGACATTTTCCTGTATTGTTTCAGGCAGGTTCTGGCAAGAGCTGTTGAGAAGACAAAGCATGCGTGTGTGCATGTTCTGCACTCTCTCTGATTAATGCTGTTTCCTCAAGCTACTGTGTAAAATTGTGCTTGGCATCTGAGGTCTTCCATAGGAAGATACAACATATTTGTCATGGAACAAAGAGCACTGTAGTTTACGTGAATAGCTTTTGTGTGCATGCATTTTTTTCCTTAAGAGGAGATCTGTGTAAGAATATAGCCAGGGACTGTGGACATTTAGAGGAGAAGATGAGAAACCTAGCACTCCTGAACAAGAAAGTATATTAACTTTTATATCATTTTTATAGGGAGATCAGAATAAAGCTATAACTAACTCCCTATTAACTTCAAGAATAGGATGTCTCATTTTTATATAGATACTTATTCCAGAGTTACGCCTTCCTGGCCAAATCACTGAGAGCACTTGTGCAGCAGTGCCTAGTTAGGCACAAGGTGCAACAGAAGAAAAGCATTGAGAAAAATAAAATTAAAGGTCCTCCTCATTTTTTTACTGCTTATAAATAGAAAAATACATTGTCCACAGACATTTACAAGAATGGTTGTTGGCTCTGTCCTTTTTTGTGTGACAGTATTGGTTTCACAGAATCACAGAATGGTAGGGATTGGAAGGGACCTCTGGGGATCATCTAGTCCAACCCCCCTGCCAAAGCAGAGTCACCTACAGCAAGTTGCTCAGGACTTCGTCCAGTGGGTTTTGAATATCTCCAGAGAAGAAGCCTCCATGACCCCTCTGGGCAGCCTGTTCCAGTGCTCCATCACTCAGAGTGAAGACGTTCTTCCTCATGTTCAGACGGAACTTCCTATGCTTCAGTTTGTGCCTGTTGCCGCTTGTCCTGTCACTGGGCACCACTGAAAAGAGTCTGGCCCCATCCTCTTGACACCCACCCTTAAGATTTTCATAGGCATTTATAAGGTCCCCTCTCAGCCGTCTCTTCTTTGGGCTAAACAGGCCCAGCTCCCTCAGCCTTTCATCATATGAGACATGCTCCAGTCTGTGTACAGTGGGTATGAACAGGAGCTGCATGTGGAGATGCATAAGTAGGGGCCATATCTCTGGCTCTGATAAAAGCTTGTCTTTTCGTGGAAAATCTGTATTAGCCTGAAGTAACTTATTACCATGGCCAAAGGGCCCTGGAAACTAACTTCTCACATGAGTGAAGATAATTTATTTTAAAAAAGAAAATAACCTCTATATGATGTAGGAATCCAATGCAGAATTTTAAAGGGTGAGTGTTTTGAGTGTCTGGCAGAATCACAAAGTCCAGAGCTTGATTATGCGTCAGTTTCTGAAGCATCAATATCTGGAAGTCTCAGACAATAATGGCCTGTGATTTTTGAGAGCTGCAGTTGGAATAGAGACCTTCATAAGATATTTAAGCCTCTTGGCCCCCAGTGCCCAGAAAGCCTATTTCTAGCCCTTGTTGTAGTCTAAGAGATTAGTGATAGGATGCTGTTTAAATACAGCAGAGTGGCAGCAGTCCCCATTTATTAAAGAAAACACCATTTTTTTATTAGAAGGTCACTTGTTAAGGAACAATTGGATGCTGTTCACCGTGATCTCAAACAACTATTAGGGTAAGATGCATGCCAAGTCAAATGAATGAGCATGTTGGTGGCACAGAGAACATTTGCCCTGAGGAGCTAAGTATATGTTTTTTTGCTGAAAAAAGCAACGAACTAGAGAAACTATTTATAGAGGCGAGATCAAATAGAAGGTACTAGCATTAAGGCTGTAATTGGGACTTTTAAATACATTTCTGTGGTACATCTTACAGGTGTGCTATGGATTTAGTCAGGTAACCTTTCATCGGCTAATAGCAATAGCAGGATTCGGAGGAGGAGAGGGTGTTTCGCAGAAGACAAGATGAGCTTGCTGTTTTTGAAGCTTTTAGAGCTGGCAATATTTAGTTCTAACTTTTTTCTTTCACTCAGTTTATCAGAAAACACAATTTTCATTCCCAACTGTGCCTTTTTTCCCCCCCTTTCAGTGCTTAGGTTGTCTTGTCTTTCTGTTCCCAGTTTTCTTGAGGATGCACATTTTCCTAAAGCTGAATTAACGCTGACTGAGAGCTGTCATTCCTGTCAAAGATTGCTGTCGCTGATTGCTTCAGAACAGGACCAAATCTGAGATGTCTTTTAAATATTGGAGTTATGTGCAACACGTTTTCTCCTGTACTCATAAGTCTTCATTCTTTTTCTCCTGAAACAAATCTGTTCCTGACAGTTTGATGCAAGCAATAGTGCGAACAGCCATACATACTTTTTTAAACAGTTCTGGAAAAAAAAAAAAAAAAAAAAAATTTATTAAAAAGGTAAAGAGAAGACTACAGATCTCAGCTCTGCCACTTTATCTGAGTAGGACTGTTTATGTTCTGGGATTACACTGCAAAGGTAGTGGGTTTCTATTTGGATGTTTCCTGGTTTTTTTAGTAATCAAGGAGAAAACCGCAAAAAATCTGCGATGTTGTTCGATCTGCTGGGCTGGATGCAGCGGGCCCGAGTTGCAGTGCCCCCTCCGCGGGGCAGCTCGTCCTCTGGTGTGCCGGCGTAACCAGCCGCCTACGCAGCGGGGCTCTGACGGCGCTGCGGGGTGGTCAGCCCAAACAGTCCGGGATGAAAAAGCGCGTCAAAAATACCCAAACGTGTTCAAGGAAGAAGAAGATGTCAGAACTGGATTAGGGATTGATTGTGCGTGCAGTTATTTGGCAGAGCCAAGGAGGAAATAATTTTAGTCAGAGGGAGGAGGAGGGGCGATGCCAAGCAAGTACGGACAGATTGGGGTTTTGTAGTTTCTTGACCTGGCTTCACTTCACACAGCAGAGCCTGACTGAGGGTGCCCTGAGTTAATGCAGTTAAGGTGGTGAACTTGAAATCAGGACATGCAGGATAGGCACCGTTGCGGTTACTAGATTTGTATGGCTTTGTGGCAGCGTACATGGGCTAATATAATGCTTAGGAGTGCGTATTGGGGTCCTGGGAGTAGGAGTTTGGGGGGTAGGTGTGTTTGACTTCTGCTACATGTTGGTAAAACCGGTTCTGGAACACCACAGTGCTTGGGTGGGCTTTGACTGCAGATTTCAGTCCTCAGAATTTCAGTGTCTGTCTGTTGGGCTTTAGGTGCTTACTTTGCTGTAGTCAGAGGGCATCTTGCTGATACAGTTAGTGGGCTCTGGAGAAATACTCAACCATAGGGTCACTAGGTATCCACGTAAAGGTTAGATGAATCACTTTCTAAACTTCCAAACCAGGACAGGAGTTTCACTGTGTAGGTCACATGTATACTCCTACATTCAGGTTTCCAAGTCTCAAATCCTATCTTTTGGGGCTCCGCTCAATCATTAGAGATCCTACCAGGTCACCTGCTTCATGTCCAGAATGGTGTGGTTCCTATGGTAGTAGGTCGTGTATCCTAGCTGTAAAACCCATGCAGATGACTTGGCATCACAAATCACACTAGGAACTTACACAGGCACACAGCTGCACGCTGCCCCTTGTGTGCATGTTTTAGAAGAGATCCATTTGAAAACCAAACAAAAGCACAAAACTCATTTTTAAATTATGGAAGAAAGTGGAAGACCTCAAAGATCTGATGCTGTTGAGCTTATTAGAGACAAGACGGAGAGGTGATTTTTAGGTACTTTCTGGAGAAGATAAAGGGCTCTAAGCAGCCGTGGAAACAAAGTGCCAGCAGACCTGAGAGGTTCAAAATGGGTTTCTACATGAAGGCCAGGTGCCTTTTTCAAAGAAGTACTTAAGCCAAACATGAAATGCCGAGCTCGGGGTATAACTGATGTGGAAGGGCAGTGATCTGTGTCGTGGAAGGGTAGGCATTCTTATGAGACATCTTGGAACTCTAAATTTTGCTTTTGCATTTTTGTGCTGTCAACTTTATTAAATTACTTCAAACAACTTACATTTTGTTGTAAGATTTCTAATGTTACATAAATTGTATAGTTTCTGCAACAAAGGGAAAGGCTTATAGCTTGAGATATGTGTATGGCTTGTAATTCCCATGTTTTTCCAGATTTTTTTTGTTTTTTTTTCTTATTGTTTCTTTACCTCACATGAAATGCTTTTGTTGTGTGGTCGTGGTACAGAAATACCTTGTCTTTCCTAGATCAAGACCTGTTTGAGATAGAAACTTCAGGATACCACTCTCAGCACCTGTAAGTCTTAAGAATATGTAGGTCATCAGAAGATGAAGGGAAAGCGTACGTTTCGCAAGTGAATGTGCTGATCAGGGCATTCAGTTCCCCAGAGGGTTATAGGAGGGCATGCTTGCTCTGGTGAGACAGTAAGGCAGGAGATTTCCTGAGGGAAAAATAAACCGCGGTGAATGGAGTGACTGACCAAAGCATGAGGGAAAGCTCTCAGGACTTGTGCAAGCAAGAGGATGACTCCCAACAGAAACAGCACGTGCTTTTTTGTATTCCGGGGATAGAGTGTGTGCAGACTGTGAGTGGGAGGTTCTTCTTCCTCCGGGGAGACTGAAGCAGATTTGAAGGTGGACATTGGACAATATGGTTCCATTTGGAAGCAAATGAGATTTCTCTGTCCAGGTCTTTTCAGACTCAGTAACCTGTGCATCTGTTGTCTTTTGTGTGAGTTGGTCTTGTTTCCAATACTGTGCACATAGGTATAAAATGTAATTAATCAGATCCTATTTTTTTTTAATTTGGCTGTTGTTTTCTGCACGGTCATTACAGAAGATGTTTAAATGCTAAAGTTAAGAAATATGGTAAAAGGTGCCTATTTTGTAGGCCATACTTCTTTGTGTATTCTTTACAATTTTGAGTTGGAAGCTGATTCTGCTAGACCAGGTATAGATATCCAGTCCTGAGCATTTCTTGCTGTGCAGACTGAGTGCCTAGCTCGCTGGTTGTCTCCAGAGAGGAGAGCAGTCAGACTGCTCGTGCTATCGTTACTGTCAGCCTGCTGAACATCTTGGGTCCTCCTGCTTGCACACAGTCAGTCTACTGGAAGCTGGGGGAGTCTCCAGCTGAAGAAGTTAGTTTTCTCTTTGTGAAACTCGGAAACTAAAACCTTTGCCTTACCTCATGCCGTAACTACATGATTACAGTCTGCAAATGGTTGTGTCTGGCTTTCAGACTACTTCATTAAGAGTTAATTTATATGCAAGTTTGGTTTTCAAAAAAAACAACACACATGACTGATCCACCCTATCATAAATTTTTATAATGATAAGGTGGTGCAGGCTCATCTGAAATTCCTTCCAAAGGCGGTGTCAGATTTTTACTTTAGTCATCCTAACCATCTTTTCCTTCCCTGTATTTTCACCATAGCAAGGCTTTGTTTACATGAGCTGGATCCTAATAGTTCTACTCCCACTCCCACCCCCACCGGCACTTTGCAACATAATATAGATTATCATCACTAAAAGTTCGATTTGGCTTTTTTATTTTTTTATTAAGAAATATTTTCTTTTCCTCAGAATTCTTTTCCTTGAAGCAACTTTCCTCAGCACTTCCACTTTGGGTTTGCAGCTGGTGGTATGAGGAGGCAGAAGCACTTCAGAGACTGCTTTTTTGTGACTGTCTAGGAGGTGGCGGAGGGAGAAGGGGGAGGCAGCAGGCGTATAAAGCAGATTTGGGAGCGCGTTGTCAGAAGCAAGGAACAGACTTCGATCTCTGCTGTTGAGGATGGAGGTGCAGGAGCTTTTGGACATCGGCTAGCATGTGGATGGCTGACAGGCTTGGCAGGCGCAACGAGCAGTACTGGGGAAAACAGTCATCTAGACAGGGGCAAGTTTGGAGGAGGTCAGGAATCTTTATTTCCCTTCTTCTCATCCCACAATAAGAATGAAATACAGGGTTTTAAATGCCGGAAAAGTAGAAGGTGGAGAAGGGCTGATGGCAATGCTGCTTTGTTTTGCTTTGTGCTGACATAACGGTGTGTATAATTGATCCAAGTGAAGTGCTGTGCTCTCTCACTGCCATCTTTACCTCCTCATGATGAAATCTAGGTAAATTGTTTGCTATCTGCTGTATGTATCTAGAAGGTCAAACGACTTGATGCCGTCAACACCTAAACCCACCGATGAGCAGTGTGGTGGTAATGCAGCTTCCTTCAGAGCTCATACCCCATACCTACCCTATACCTATTTTCCTTAACAGATTTATGAGATCCTATAATGTGCTTTCAGGATCTGTAAGAGGCTGTTATGCTGATAAATCTTCTATCGTGAGCTAAGATCTTGCTTAGAGACGAGGACTGAATTGTGCTGACTCACGTAGTCGTAATGTGTAAGGTGTTAGAGTTTGCTCTTTGGTCAGGTGAAATTAGGATAAAGTCAGAGAAGCCTCAAGAAAAAACAGATGTAGGGGAAATGGTTGCGCTCGGTTTTGGCTTTAGAGCATACGTGTGCGGACTACCAGAAGTGCAACAGAAAATGCAGTGTGTCATAGGCACTGCCATTGAAAGTCTTTGAAAATGCAGGTAGCTCTCTGGTATCTGACCTTAGCTGACATGTTGTTTAACTTTTCCAACTCAGTGCACAGATAAAGGGACTGAAGCCTTTTTGCTGTCAGACACACATTCTCAGGACTCAGTGGTCACTAATGCATTTTTGGCGTCCAAAAATCAGGCAGCCACAAAGTTCAGCTGAAATCTACTTCTGTGTCATATGTGTTGATGAAGAGGGTGGCTTCTCTACGGTCCATAAAATTGAGACCTTTTAGAAAATATTGTCATTTCTAAGGAATTTGTTAATGAAAATAATACGGGAGCTTAGTGCTGGGCTAGAATTTCAGTTGTCTGGTTGTTGTACGGAGCTGGTTTCTTTTCATGTGGGGTTTTTTCTTCCCCCTTTTTAAGGAGCAAATGGGCACTCTCTGATTTCAGTATGCCAGGACTCCTGACATACATACATACACAGCTGGTGTTCTGAAAGAAATTTGTGTGCAGATAATGCTTTTCGTAGTGTGTTCAAACTGAAAGTTTGATGTGAAGGATGTGAACTGGTCTGCAGGAAAAGTGAAATTCAATTCAGACAGTTTGGCCGGGATCCACAAGGCTTCATTCCACATTATATTTAGTTTTCTAAGAGTAAGTTTACGTTTAGCCCAGTGTTCATCTTGTACTCTGGTAAAACTAGCCTCGTATGATGCTTCTTGCAGTGTTTAACATTTTCTTCTTATTTTGTAACATTTCCCAATGCAATTCTTTGGGAAGAGAAAGCTTGCTTTCTCTGATACCGGATTTTCCTTCTAAATGGGACAAAGTTGTTTTTAGGAAAAAATTACAAGCCTGTGTTGAAAGTCACTCTTCCCGCTGTTAGGTCTTTCAACTGAAAGTCAGTCTTCCAACAGTTTCTGTTTACCTGCAGTAAGAAAACATATCCTTGATTCACCATGTAGCTTGAGTCTACATTAAAGTTTAGTTGTCTGTGTCATTAATCATCTGTTACTTTGTTACAGCAGTCACAAAATAAGTCCAGAAAGAAAGACACTACTGTTCAGTCAATCGGTTTTGTAAAGACATTTCTTAAAGAAGAAAAAATGCAGAAGAAAAACATAAAGTGCACCATTAACCAAATCAAGTATTACTGTAATTTCTTCAAGTTGCTCAAAAATAGATGTCGCTCATATGTTATAAATTGCATCTGCTTTTAAATTTGGTAGTTCTGTTTAAATATTTAAGCATTTCAATAGTGTTAAACAGTTTTATACTTCTGCTAAATTAAATTCTTCTGGCAAAGAGTTTTTTATTTTGTTTCTATTGTGTTGCAGACTCTCCTACAGATTTTTGGTGTGGTGGCTGTGGCTGTGGCAGTGATTCCTTGGATACTCATCCCCTTAATTCCACTATTTATTCTTTTCATTTTTCTTCGACGGTATTTCTTAGACACTTCAAGAGATATTAAACGTCTAGAATCCACAAGTATGTAGTTGGCAGGACTTAATGTTAGTTTGAACCCTGCCTATTATTATGTGAAATGTTCATATTTTATAGACAATCCATCAAAGATTTTTTTCTTTTGCTATGCAAATAACTTCCTTATTGCCTCGGTTCTCAACTAGTGAATTACATGCTTAACTGCTGTTTTGCATAATGGTAAACCTTAGGTATACAAGTACTATCTGTAAGTAAATCTAGTTAAGAACATGCTAAGTTGCTGGTCTTTGGGACCCTGCGTGCACATACTAGTGGTGTTTCTGACCTAATCTGACTCCTGTGCCTGACTTTAGCTTGACTATGATATGAAATATTAAGCATTATAAATAACAAACTTGGGTGCCTGATGTCATTAATAAAGCTCAAAGAATTTCTTCAGTGACAGCTATTGTTAAAAACTTATAACATTTTTGTATAAATTAATCTGCTTGGCTGTCTGACTGCTTCTAATTGAGTAAGAAGACTTTGTTTAAAAGATATCCATATTTATTCTAAAAGGATGCAATACAGTAACTTTTATGGTTAAATATAAAGTAGTAGGATTAAAGATTAGTGTGGTACAAAAAGAATTAAATGTTGTCCTTCAGCTGTTGCTAAGTTATTCTGATTTCCCTTTGTAGCTCGAAGTCCAGTGTTCTCCCACTTGTCATCATCCCTCCAGGGACTTTGGACTATTCGGGCTTTGAAAGCAGAGGAAAGATTTCAAAAATTATTTGATGCACACCAAGACCTCCACTCAGGTTTGTAATGAATTGACATGAAAAATCAAATACTTTGCTCTGTAGGAGGGAAATATCTTATGCCCTCAGCCACATATATATAATGTACAGTTAAATCAGTAGGAGCTGTGCATTTGTCTCTTTAGGGTAAAATTTCTCTCTTAGAACAAAAAAGTTATTATCTGTCTAGATTTGGAGAGTTTACTTAGGGCTGTAATATAGTTTCAGATACCACGCGTATGTTAACAATGTCTAGGATAAACATTTTAAAGTATGCCTGATAAGAATATTTAAATAATCATTTTTTACATTTTCCTGGATTCCATCTTTAAAAAGAGAGAGAGAAGAGGAAACAAGCTATATTACAAAGCATTTAATATTAAGCGGTGTGGTAGGAGTGAGCAGAGATGATTAATATAAATAATCTTAGAAAAGTTTCATAAACCTCGCCTTTTTTTTTTACTTTGAGCAGCTTTCAGGGCTCAAATCTAGTGTGCGGTATTAACATGACCGGAAGGTGTAAAACACTAGTATTCTGCAATCATAAGTAGTATAATTTTGATTTGCGCTGTGTTTCTTTACCTTCTGTCAATGAAATGTTCTCTGTTACAGTGTTTTTCAAGATACAGCAAAATGCAAGTTTGCAATTCTGTGTTTGTTAGGGAAGATCTTGAATTTCCTCTGTCGTAAGACATGCAAGTATATTCTATGGCTTTTTTGTAATGTATAGACTTCTGAGGTTTCAGACCAGACCAGCTGATCTTTTCTGAAGTACGGTTTGCCACAGGCTGTAGAATTGTGCACACTGACCTCCATGTTGAGCCCAGTAACCTGTGTCAACGGAAACATATCTTCCAGGGAGGCACCTCTAGCTTTGAATTCCCCATTTCTTAACATTTTCAAGTCGCTACGTATCTGGCCAAATCAATTTGACAGTAGCTGATAGCGAGGGAACATGAAGTTGTTTTTAAACTTTGTATTAAAAGACACCTTTAGCGGATTAACTGCATATAAAAGTTTCACTATAAAAGAGGACCATGACCTTGAAGTAAATATTTTCCTGTATTTTATGATTATATCTAAGGAACATAAAGAATTATTTTCCAGTCACAGTTATGCATCTCTCTAACAAAACTGTCAATAACACCCCTCCTGGGCAGTTCAGGAACCTGCTTTCGAGATAAATCCTCAGTGCTTAAAGTCGCACTCTTTTCTGTACCTACGTGCTTATCTTGGTGTCTTTCCCACCACAGTATTTGGGGTATACCAGCATGCTTAGTGTGTGTGTGGGTTTCGGTCCTCAGAGGGAATATGAGCCAACAGTGTGCCTAAGCAGCAAAGAAGGCCAACAACATCTGGGCTGTATTAGTAGGAGCACAGCCAGTGGAAGGAGGGAAGTGATTATCCCCCTCAGCACTTGTTAGCCTGTGTCTGGAATACTACATTTGGTTTTGGACCCCCAGATGGAGGAGATGCTCTGAGAAACTCTGAGATGCTCTGAGTGAGTTCAGTGGAGTAGCCACTAACATGGTCAGGGGACTAAGAAGAGAGGTCTCGCTATGAGGAGAGAGTGGGGAAACTGGGTTTGTTCAACTTGCAGAAGAGAAGGCTTGAAGAGGACTTAATAGCTGCCCTCCAGTACCTGCAAGGATCTTACCACAAAGATAGCCAAGTTCTTGACAGTGCTACATGGCAGGAGGAGCAAGAAAATGCGTATAAGCTGAAACAAGATTGGTTTAGCCTGGATAGAAGCAAAAGTTTTTCACCTCATGAATGGGCAAGCAGAGGAACAGGTTGCCCAGAGCTGTTGTGCAGGCTCTGTCCCTGGAGATTTTCAAGACTCAATTGCATAAAGCATTGAGCAACATGATCTGAGCTCAGAGCTGACCCTGCTTTGAGAAGGAGGTTGAATTACAGACCTGCTGAGGTTGCTTCCACCCTGAAGGTTCTTTGATACTACGTGTGTGCAAACAATAGCTGATAGAAGAGGTTGCCTTGCATAATAGCTCACGAAGTTGGAGTCCCGGTTTCTGAAGTCCCCCAAAGAGTTTTAAATTCTTTCCTGCATCGCAGAAGGCTCTCCCAGCGAGCGGTGGTTTTGTTTAGTGCTTTTGGCTGAAGTGGTATCCTCCTCTCCATTTAGGGTGAGCCTGGGAAACAGAACACTTGCTTCAAACCCTCTTTCAGGGATACCTGTGAATTTGCTATTAAATAATCTTTAGATCAGGTTTGACCAAGCCTAGGCTTCCTTCCTGCCAGTGCGACATCTCTATAAGCAAGCTCAGGAGTCATCAGAAGTTACATCATGATGTGTCTTTGTTAGTCCCCCCGAATGCAGTATTCCTGCATACGCAGTGGCCCCAGTCACGTAGGGGGGTTGCAGAATGACCTGTCTCCAGCTGGCCATTCAGTGCACCTTCCTGGACAACAGGATTAATGGAGAAAAACCATGGAGCTGAAAAATCTACAACCCAAGCATCCCATTTCCTGGTCTTACAACTACACTATTGCACCAAAAATGACCTTCCATGTCACCAGGAAGCTGTCGTAGGCTCTGTTTCCTGGGTCACTCAGCTTCTGGGTTTCAGAGAGGTACCTAAATTATCATGGTGAATTCTATTTCTGGAACTAGTTTGATGACTTGATGTGGCACTTTCTTCCGGATATGTCACTCCATGTGCTTAGGTGTATGACTGTCCATTAGACCACATCAGATGTCTTTTGCTTAATGAAACCGTTGGTTAGGCTTATGCAATTAGAGTTACGTAAATGCGACTGAGAGATTACCAGCTCTGGACCTTACTTGGCTGTCTTTTGTCGTCCTCACTCTTTTCCTCCGCTGCCCTCCTGAAGTTACTGCTATCCTGCACTTCTGTTGGCTGAATTACTGATTTGATCACTCCATAGTCTGGCAATCCAAAATGATCTGGGTTACAACCAGACTTACCTCCTTTTTTTAATAAAAGGGAGGGGTTTTTCAGTTTGACTCTTTCCCACCGCTGGACTACAGCTGAAGCAGCGCTAATCTGTAGCATGGAGCACTGACAAGAAGTGCAGAAAGGGTTGGGTTGGTAGCCTTCTGCTGTGTCTTGGTAGCAGCTGGAACAATTCATCTGACTGCAGCCTAAGCAATAAATAATGCCATACTTTGTTATGGCTACTTGACTTCTGGTTTTGGCCCTGCATTCAAACACTTTGCCTTCTGTATTGCAGTGTCTCTTCCTGCTGTCTCCTGTATTTTGTACCATAGCCTGTCTATCTGGGATGGAATTTAGCACCAAATTGTGGACACCTGGGTGTGAGTGCCCAGTGGAGATGTCCACCTATGAGCTTCCCCGAAAGTGGATATGTGCATTTAGTCAATTGAATAGCTCTGTAGCTCCACTGGCTGTGCTGAGTAGCTCTTATGAGAGCTTAACCAGCTGTAGCTGCCTCCTGAAGTCTTGGCTCCCACAGTTGTGTTGTGTTATGTTCTAGCTAAAAGCCTGCAGACTGCAGTCCAGCTGCAGCAAATGTAGTTGTACTTCTGCTTTTTGTGTAAGACTTCCAAGTTCACTAGAGTGAAAAAAAAGCTTCCATTTTAAATAAATGGACCATGCTTCAGGCCTTGACTGCTTTTCTTTTTCTTCGTATTACTGTATGTTATACTAGGTGTGGTTGTTATTAGTGTGAAAACTAGGTTAGACCATTTCAGAAAACTGGACAATATTCTGATCATCATCAGTCCATACAGACATGCACTTGAACATGGCAATGATTTATTTTTAACAACTTAGAATATTAACATGGATTAATTTAATAATAATAATTATACAGCTTCGTTTTCTAATAATCCACTGTTCTTATGTCTTTGTAAAATACACTTTAGAGGCCTGGTTTCTATTTTTGACGACCTCGAGGTGGTTTGCTGTGCGTCTGGATGCCATCTGTGCTGTTTTTGTTATAGTGGTTGCTTTTGGTTCCCTGATTCTCGCCAAGAGTAAGTACAGATGTTAGAAAAAGTTCACCCAGTAATTACCATGTATAGTAGTGCCTAATTCTTTTTCATGGTTTGCTGTTTCTAATTGTTTAAGGACTGTAATTAAAGTTAAATGTTTCTGTCTAGATCATGATCTCTTCCTCAGTGTAGGGCATTGGGGCTGTATCTGCTTTCCTGCAAATACTGGAGGCAGTTCAGACATCTTCTGGGCTTAGGCATGTATCTACCATCATCCCCAAATGCACAGACAAACTTGCAGATGTGTAGTCTTCACTTTTGAGATTCTGGCTTTCAGACTAATAATAGCAAATAAATCTTTCTTTCCCCACCTTTGCCTTTCTTTTTTGGTCCTACAGGGCTTTGCTTTTCATACCGAAACACGCACAGATCTGCTTCTTAACAACTTTTTTCTTTCTACACATGGCACAGTAGGCCAAAAGGCAAGCTAAAATTCCTAGGATTAGTCTTCTGATATTTTGGATCAGCAGGATAGGCCAGTTCCAGAAAGAAAATCGCCTTGTAATAATACATTTTATGTTCACTGTCACTCATGAACTGTCATTAGTGTATACATCATCCAGGATGTAATTGGGTTAGACGTACTAGAATGAGATAGTCATCTAAAATCTGAAGTAAGATGTAATTATCTTGGACATGAAAATTAGTGCTAATTTGCTGGTTTTGTTTCTTTTCTTTTTCCTTTGGATAAGTTCTGTATATGCGCGCGTGTTTTAAAATTTGAACACTCTATGCTACTCAACACTGAAAATTTTGAGCTGGGTTTGGTGTTATTAGAATGCAAAAAGACAAGTTAAAACAATGGTCCTGAATCTTTCCTTGCCTCTGGATAAGGAGTAGCTCTCTTGAAGTCAATAGAGCTATGCTAGGATAAAGTTCAAGCAAGTCAGAGGACAATCATGCTTGATATTGGGGCAGACAGAATTAATTTATTTTGTGAGAGTAGATCCACCAAACACAATAAATGCTTATATAAACAGGGGAAGAAATACTCTGTCCTGTTATTTTGTCTGATCACATACAAAAGTACAAAGTTGATGTAAGTATTCATAACTTATTTCTAAATCGTTTTATGCTCATTTTTTGCTTAGGTTTAGGGGCTGCTCTGATTCCCTTAGAAAAAAAGTGAAAAGTTACTAATGCTCAACCACATAGGGATGATCCTGACAAGCTGTGTAAGTATGGTCTTGAGACAGAACCTCAGTTTTCAGATGAAATGCCAGGCCAAGAAGAATTAGGGTTATCTTTTCAAATACACTGACAGTTTCCAAAATGTACCCAAAAAAAAAAAAAAAAGTGCAGCAAGTAGCTGTTCTGCCTGGAGCTACTCATTGCACAGATGGCAAGTACAGTGTAACCAAACAAAATTCTGGCTGTGATGCTTCCATCCTGTAAGTAACCTCATGAAAGTGAAGTTAACGAGGATTTTGTGTAATCACCAGTGTACCTGTTTGATTCTCTTTCTTCTTTGTTCTGCAGCTTTGGATGCGGGGCAGGTTGGTTTGGCGCTATCCTATGCAATCACCCTCATGGGAATGTTCCAGTGGGGTGTCAGACAAAGTGCTGAAGTTGAAAACCTGGTAACGTTTATTTCTTCCTTTTCGCCTCTTGGTTTCTCTTCATGGTTGTGACATGAGGCCTTAAGGATGGAGTTCTTCTTAATTAACTTTGGGCATTAATACCTTAGGAAGTGATTGAGGCACTACTTACAGTCCATAAAGAAAAACACCGTCTTCTAGGATGTAATTTGTCTGACGGATTTTGAATATCTGTTGAGATGGATTGTGTCCAGTGACTGTCCCTCTCCATTCGTAGTGAGGAAGGCTTTATAATCTCCCTTTACAGCAGAAGGGAGACTGTCTAGTTGCAGTGTAGACAACTGCATTGCAACATGCTGAAATTAAAATAAATGAATCCCCCTCTGTAAGAACAACATTTTTAAGAAGTTTGTTTTTAGATTTGGGATTTTTAATTTACTGTTGTTTATTATTGCATTTTAAAATTTGATGTATATCTGTCATAGCATTTTTAGGGTCCTGTTAATTCATTGTAAAGGCTTATATCTTCTTAATTTGTTGTAAGTTAACAAATATTTAGAAGTATTTGTTTATGTTCAGCTGAGAGGATTGTGCTTTTTCCAAAATACGTAAAGTAAAATGCCTTCCACCAATTTACGGTATTTAGTAGCGTGTTCTAGTTTGCCTGTTTACTTTCTTAAGTTAATATGTAAAAAAAGACTATAAAAAGAACGTACTGAGCATAAACCTGGGTGGCTTTGTGTGTGTTGACAAGTGAAGGTTACTTGTAATTACGATTTGCTGACCATAGTCTAGGTAATACATGTAGTCCTTTTGTAGAAGTTACAAAGCCATGTTTAATAACAGGTAAAATTAATAATAATGTTAGATTTGTATTTTTTTGTCTAACACATTGCTTCTTCAGAACATTTTTCAGACATGAATAAATTAGTGACAGGCTTAGGTGAGAAATAGGAAGAAAGCTTTCAGGGTTTTTTTATCACTTGGGAAGTTTTGGAAGTGTCAATCTGTGGGACTCTCTTATGTAGTGAATTACTCTCTTGGAGGCTGTGATTCAGAAATTCTTTGGAGAAGAAAGGCTTGCTGTTCACTAAACTGGCTTTGTGAAATGCTGATCATTTTATGGAGCTATGATTAGCGTCAGCTTATTTGGCAGGTGGGCATCCACCAAAAATCCCTTGTTATTAAAGGCTGACTGCGTTTGGCGGAGGCAAGAACATTTCCTCTCTATTCTGCTCCGTCATTACTTCCTTATATGCTCTTCCTTGGAGCTTATTTTGTAATGTGGAAAGGGTAGATGACAATGAGGTGAGAGAACTTGCTGCCTGGTGACCTCTGCCCTTAAAGCCACTCCAGGCAAGATAAGCCTAGTGCATATCTTTATGGTGGGTTTTTTTTCAGAATCCATCTGTGCGTGGGTACTATTAAGTACACTTAATTGTATTGAGAAGATGTATGGATGAGGACGCATGCCAGAGCCTAAAAAGAGCTTTTATTGTTTGCCCAAGGGGAAAAAAGTGTCTAGATAGCTCAACTTCTGTTTCTCTTCCTTCTTACAAGATTAGAGGCATCAGCAAATATCGCAGTTTCTTCCATATCTGGCATAAAACACATAGGAAAACAAGTTTTATTGCACGTAAATCACTAATAAAAGGTGACAGCTGTCTTGGATTGTGGAGTTGCTTGTGACAAACATATATAAAAGATTTGCTGGGAGTGAGTGCATTGGTAATGATGAGGACAGAAAAATGGATGATGAAGCCAGTAACTTGATGCCAGTAGCTATCGTGCATCCACCTGTAGCTGGTATGGCAGTTCCATTTCTAGTTTTGTCTTCTCAACACACAATGAAATGGTGTCATCTTAGCCAGGACTGACAGACAGTGTTCATAACTTAAATTTCTTACCACTTATGCACGTACTTAGATTTGTAGTTAATCCCACTGATTAGATATGAATGTTTATGTGTGGATTTATGTATCATGATAGATTTGGGTCTGTGGTAGGACATGAGATGCGTTCTTTCCACTTTTTCAGTTATATAAAGTAAACATAGGATGGTACCAAATACTCTTATCTGTGCTTAAAAGAAAAACTCTGGAACAATTTGATTTGAATCCTTATAGTAAAAACACACACGCACACATACATATGCACACAATATATTGAAAAAGCTGAAATATGTGTATATATGTCTGCTTTCCTCCTCTTAGATGATATCAGTAGAAAGAGTAATGGAATACACAGACCTTGAAAAAGAAGCTCCTTGGGAGACCAACAAGCATCCACCACCTGAATGGCCGAGCCAAGGAATGATAACATTTGAAAATGTTAACTTCACTTACAGTCTAGATGGACCTTTGGTGTTAAGACATTTGTCTGTTTTAATTAAACCAAAAGAAAAGGTATGTATATGGCTGTCTTTGGCCATTCATAGAAATTAAGCAAAGATGATAAGTTGACAAGGAGCTGTATGATAAAAATACATTCTAAATATATGGATATTAGGAAATTAGTGATGTTCTTTTTAAAAATAACCCTTAGTCATATTTAATAACAAAAGCCTGAGCCTATTTATTTCCTGAAAGTGTCGCATAAATGCATCTGGGAACATGACGTATCTGTCTGTCAAAACAAAGGGTTAAACATATTTGATAATCTGATAAAATTTGGGTTGCATCAGAAAGTGGCAAACATTCAAAACACCAACTAAGCCCAAAACATTTGTTGAAATCCGAAGCAAGTGGAGCTGCATTAGGAAATTTGGGATTCAGTAGAGGGAACCTCAATGGAGCGAAGGATGTCAACAGACAAGGTGAGCAGAGACAACTGAAAATGAGGGATGTACACTCCCTTGCACAGAGCCCCGAATGGAAGAGAGAAGAAAGAAATACAAATCAGTTGCATAACTTTAGAAGTTGGGATTTTATTTCAGTTCCTTTCGGCTACCAATCCAATTAACTGTTGCCATTAATTAGATTGGTAGCCAAAAGAAACGTAGAAATAAAACACTTTCTCCTCTGTAAATTTGACTCTTCTTCCCCAATTTTGATGCTATCCCAATTGAAAGAGTGCTGCAGGGAAGGTCTCCCCCACAGACAAAATTAAATTAGAGCCCTGCAGTGTTAATTCGTGCTTTGCTACATTTCAAATGCACATGTACTTTTTTGATTAGGATGTCTTCCCTAGGAGGCTGGTTCAGCTCCCTACAATCATTGCCTTGGCCTCATTTGTAACATGCTTTTCCATTCAGTCCCAGACCTTTTTCGTTCCTCAAGTAGACCTTTTTAATAACATGCATGTTACAAGAATTCAACCCAACTTCGCTGTATGGAGATAATCTCATGGAATTAGGTATGGGTGAGTTAAAAATGGTGTTTAAGAAGAGCAAAAGGGATGTTTATCTACTCTTGCCTATGGGCCGTCTCTCTAGCTGTTACGTATCACTCCAGTGTAATAGCAGACAAGAAGATTTACGTTTCTTAGTGAGAGACAGAAATAAAATAAAATAAAAAAACAGAAGCAAGAGATGTTAGCAATGTATGACTCAGTCCTTGGTGGGGGCAGGAGGGGGAGTGCTGACTGGTGGTATTTATTTTTGCTGAGTGGTTATGCTGTGGTTTTGTCATCCTAAAGTGAATTTGCCTAGCTTGAAACTATTGCCAAGAACTTTGTGTTTTTCTGTGATGTTTTCCACAATACTGCAGTAGACTGTCACTGCGTAAAATAAATCCCCCAAGCATCTGTGCTCCTTATATTGGTTTTAATTATGGAGAAGAGTCTCTTCAGAACCAGGTTTCCAGATCCACTAGGGATTCTGCCCATGCGGCTGTCAGTGATGGCTCTTATGCCTGTTCCAGTCCCTGGGCGGTACAGACTTCTGGTGTCTGCAGTGCCACTGGCTGGGTGAATGAGTTTACACTTCTGCCATGCTCGTCGTTTTTCTTGTAGCCACCCCAGCACCCATTTTGGGAAGCTGTAGGTACAGTAAGAATGGAGGAGGTGGTTCCTGGCAGATCACTCGGGGCTTAGGGTCTGTTTTGATCTGCTTGTCTCTGTGTTCAGTATTTCCCTACAGTCAAAGCAGGCTAGGAAGTACCCTCTGTTTTACCCGTCTTTGCTAAGGTAGCACGCTCTGCGAGGCGCGTGCTCAGGTGAGGAGCTCTGCCGGCAGCTGCTGTGATTAACCGCTTCAGCCACTGCAGCTGCAGCAGGAGAGGGTTAGCATGGGCAGCCGTAGTTTTCAAACACCGCTACTGTTGTTTTAGGGTGCTTGTGAATACCTGTTGACTGATATATTGTTAAATGCACCTTGTCCTGACAGATCCTAAATCTGAGGGTGTGGTTACGTGAAAAAGTAAGGAGGGTGAGGGTCTAGATTTACAGCGTGGCAGCTGCTCGCGTAAATACTCTCGCAGGGTAGCACGAAAGGGAGGTTGCCTGAGGGATAACAAAGACCTGGGCAGTTTCAGTGGAGTAGCTGACATGCTGTAAATCTCACTCGTTTTTTGTGCAGCTTGGAAGTATGAGTGACGCTTGAGTAAATGATGAGCCCGGCATAGCAGGTGTGCTGCTGTGTGTGCACATGGCTTACATCGGGCAACAAAATCCTGGCCGTGGGATTCCTGTTAGGTGGCTGGGACTCCTGTTTGCAGACCGTCGCTGTGTTTGCACTGGCTATGAACATGGGTCTCTGAAGAATATGATGTATTAAAAAAAATAAATAAATGTGTGTGCTGAGAGCTGTTTCAAATTCTTGTCAATCTTCAGCAGCCTGTAGTCAGTTGGACCAAAAATACAAATAGATTCCTCTAAATACTGGAGAGCATAGTTCTTTCATTTGATGCCAAACTGAAAGTGGGATTTTGACAATATGCAGAGCAGCTGCATTTTTATTTTAAGTATCAATGTATTTTTAATGTGTTTTCTTTATATCCTTACTACAATACTTTATATCACTGATATTTACAGAGAAACAATTGAACTTTTGTTTTCACAGCTCTGAGTGTCTGTGTTCTCCATTCAGCATTTTCTTTCTGAACTGTAGTGTAACTGTTCAGAACTATTTTTCCTTTATTTCACATATATGATTTAGAATACTAGACATTTTATCATTTATTGTGACAGACTTGCTTAAATTAGGCTGTATCCTTAATAATAAGCACTGTATAAATGTTAAGTAGTTTATATACAATAGTACAATAATGAATTTTTGGATGAAATTGTTGAATCAGAAAGTAGAAGTAGAAAATACCTTTTAGATTATGCAGTGTAAGTTGCTCCTTGCAGTATACTTTTTTAGTATTTTGTATATTTTTGATCAGCTGTGGGTACTGCTTCTTTGTCTGAGCTTAGTGTCTCTGACTGTTAAAACGTTTCTCCTTGCTCTTCGACGTAATGTTTCCTCTGCTTGATTTCATTCCAGCAGTCATTACTGCATACATCTGAGTCTCAGGCAGTGGGTAATTGCCCTCTGGTGTCTGTACGTATATTCACAAAGGTTTTCATGTTTCTTCCTCCCTTCTGCACCCCAGTCAGTTTGCCAGGCTATGTTGTATATGTTTAATCCTCAGAAATCCATCCTCATCAAATCAGTATCTCCAACCCATATTAATTTTATGTTGCACTTCTCTGAACTCTTTCCAGTGTGTTGATTTCTTTCTGGAAATGTGGCAATTATCAATGAATGCAGAAAATAACTGATCCTGCCAGATCAGATCTGTGTAGAGGGTTACGCCCGTCACCTTCTCTGATACGATTGATTACTGTACTTTGCTTTCTCTAAGGATCCTTTACCTGAAGACAACATTTAAAAAAAAAAAAGTTTGCTGTTGAAGTAGTATTTAATCACCACTAATTATATGTCTCTCATTTATTTATAATGGACTTGCTTTCTCCCAAGTGTGGCTTTCATATGAAATATTTGTAGGTCTTAACCCTTTGTCACTGAAGTTGGCAATCCTACATTTTGCGTTGTTGCTACCTCTTTTTTTCTGAAAGCAATAGAATTTCACATTGCATACAGCTTCGTATTTTTCTCTCGGAACATGCAGAAGCCTGAATCACTGTGATTTTATTATCACAGTAATATCACATTATTCACTCTTTCTTCTGATCGGAAATTGCAGCTTGCTCACATGGCCTTGTACTTTCAATATTTGTGTCCTCTCTGTTGAAACTTTCTGAAGCATGAATACGGTTTATAATCCTGCTAGTCTTGGCTTTAGAGTTTGACTACTTAAAAGTACTTCTCATTAACCATGCTAACCAAATTAAGTCTCAGTTATTTAAATTGGGAATACTGCTCATACATTGTTCCCAAAGTGCTTTATGGGAGTCCTTTTTTGGATTGAGAAGTAGATGCATGCCTGAAATTATTTGCCTAACATCGCTCAGCAAACCAGGTTTAGTATAAGAATTAGCAGCCTTGAATCACATTACTCTATGCGCCGAGCCACTGTGTCTTGTTTACACAATAAAACACCACACGTTAAGGGAAAATCTTTCACCTTTGAACATGATCCAAGAAATTGTTGAGTATCCAAATGTCACCTGAATCCAAACTGATTTGGGGGGAGGCTTTTTCCTCTCAAAATTTTAATTATAAAGAAGTTTTATTTGGTGCTTGTTCTATAAATCCTGTGATGCTGTAAAACTGCTGCTTGACACATTAATTTATCCTGAAAAGCTCATGGTTTAATGGTACAACCTTGGCTTGCTCTGTAGGTTGGAATAGTGGGAAGAACAGGAGCTGGGAAGAGCTCTCTGATAGCAGCCCTCTTTCGCCTGGCGGAACCTGAAGGAAAGATTTGGATTGATAAGTACCTGACGTCAGAGCTAGGGCTCCATGACTTGCGGAGGAAAATTTCAATTATACCTCAGGTAAGAGAGTGACTTGGTCTGTTATAAACATTTTCAATACAGTACTGTAGTATTTAAAATGCTTTGCTGGGATATGTTCCCCGCTGCACCCCTGTGTGCAGTAGACATAGAAACTTCAGCGAATTGTTCTTACTTGAGTAAGATCTGGATTACTTTAAGATAAACAGAACCTGCTTTGGCGTCTGGAGCGTTTTCTTCCTAGTTTTGTCCCCTGTGTATTTCCTCCTGAGTACTTCTGCATGCATGTTACCAGTATGCTGCCCTCCTATAGTCTGGGAAAGAGCAGAGAAAATCTGACAGGAATATACTACTCTGCAGCAGTCCTCTGAAGTCACTTGATCTTTTGGCAGCAATTCCTGCCTGATGCATTGCCTGAAGCTTCCTTAGTAAGGGACTTTGAGGGACCACTTTCACCTCTCTAGTCACCCCTGTACAAAGTGGCTGAGGCTAGATCTAGAAAGAGAAAAATGTGCTGACTAGAAGTGAGCTACCAGCCTTTCCGTTATTTGGAGAAGGTTGGACAGGAAGAGACCACGGGAATGGACAAAAGTGTGGGTCATTATGACCCATGAACTTGGTGAGCTGTAGAAGCTGAATGCAGGAAAGGCTGCAATACAGGAGAAAAAACTAAGATGGTGTTGGGAATAGCTTCTTTTCTGGTGCTGGAGCAGAAGAACGGATGTTCCAAGAAGTCCAGTAGGTCACAGGTCTTCTGTGGTCTTACTTTCAACCAAGCCATCAATTCAGAGAAGGGTTATGTATAACCTCATATCTCCCTGAAGGCAGAGCCTGTGCAGGTCACCATGTTTTATGAGAGCCCTGATCTCTTCCACGATCATTTGCTCTGCACTGGAGGAGGACGACGAGGGAAAAGGTCATATGCTGTAAATGCAAAGTCATGTTTTTGGCAAATCATTCATCTGGGATGTTCTAGCAGGCTGGAAAGTGGAGGAATTTGTTTGCCATGTTTAGCATTAATTCTCAGATCTCCGTATTTTATTACAGAAGCTGTATTTAGAGTCCTTACATCATGTTTGTACTTGAATGTTTGGTAGCCTGTTGGCAGGATGGCGTTCAGAGTGTATTACTTTGTTTAGCTAGCGAATCTGCTAAAAATGTTAATGATCAGTGGTTCTAAGCCTCTCTTGATGACCTGCTTTGTTTTTCTTTTCCTAAGAATAGGAGTCAGAGAAAAGAACCAGGTAGCTATTGTAAAAAAAAAAAAGGGGGGGGGGGGGAGGGAGGTACTCCCCCAACAACTGGATTGTTGTTGTCTAATGCAGGATGTCTTTTGTTTCTACATGCTGAAGGCTTTGTTATTGCACAGTGGAGGTACTCACTGGAACTAGTCATCTTGTGTATGTGAAGAGGACTTTATGTGGATTTAAGGTCTATTTATTTGTTTGTGTGCAGCATTCTTTTCTCCAGAAAGCAGATCATCATCAGTTCATTCAAGGTCTACAGCTTTTTGAAAGCCTTGCCTGTAGCTATTGTGGGTGATTTCTATGTTTGGAAGAATTCAACCCAGCTGAATGAAATAGAGTACTGAGATAGGAAAACTGCTGGTCAAATACACGTCCTACATGTGTAGGATGCAGATGCTCAGAGTGCACTGCATTTAATTATACATGGGTTTTTTTCATACGTTGGTCTGTTGACATGATTGTAAGACTATTTTAATCCAGCTGAATTCTGTGATTTTTATCAAGTTTATATGATGAGGTTTTCATTATGGTCCCAAAAGGCGTTTCTTTTCCACATAAGGGAAGACTTATTTGCACTGAAAATATGCAAAACTGTGAAGTGATGGTAGTAAGAGGAGGAGGACAGTTTGGAAGAAGATTTATACTATAGTAAATTGAGCGATAGGCGTTGTCTTACACTGTGTTAGTAGTAGGGTCAACAATAGAAATAGTAATGTAACATCAGGTAGTTATTTTGCAGCGAATATCTTCGTAATTATGTGGAAAGCTAAGAAACTAGAGAGAGGGATGCTTATTACAATTATAACATAAAACATGCTAAACAGAACTGTTCCTAGAGAGTGATGAGGCATGACTGAAGTTTTCTTATACGTGAGTTTAAATACTACCTGGAGAAATCAAAATGTGCTTAGGCTTCTAATTGCTTGCTTGGATGGAGCTGTGTGAAGGTTGTGTTTGTAAATCTTTTCTATGCAAATGTTGTCTGCCTCCTTGACTGCAAGCATTTTTACAACAATTATTTACAGGTTTGTCTTATTACTTTCCTCTCATAAAACAGACTATTTTAAATAATAATCTGTGTCAGAAATGATAATTAAAAATTATCCTTATCTTCTGTTGCAGTACACGTCTGTTGTTAGGACTTTGATAATAGTTATGAACACTTTATAAATTCAGCCTCTTATTTTGCCAACCTATAAAAATGGATTGAAAAGGAAAATAAATGTAACAATACCTTCAAAACACAGCAAATGGAGTATTAAAATATGTATTGTTAAACAAATTGCTTTCTAGGTGTTTTTGAAGAAAGATGTTCTTTACCCTGGTAATATTTTTCTAATCGTTTTGTTCATTCAACAGGTTTTTAGTGACATGTTGCCAATGGAACTGATGCTTTCAAATAATTGGCATGTTATGTCAAGAAATGCATGTGTTCTTTTACATTACTTGTGGCATGTTCTGTCTTTGTTAATCCTTTTAAACTACTCAGTGTTGTGCAAACTCAAACTACTACACTAGAAATGAAGACGCAATAAACGGGTTATAGTCTAAATTCTGTTCTGATTTGCTGCAGCCCTTTGGAGCTGGGCATCACTAGGGTTCGGTGGGGCATAAGTCACGACAGAGGTTAGTCTCGGAGTAAGCTGGAGTTACCCAATGTAAGTTAGACTGTTTCATAGGGGAGAAAAAAAAGAAAACATTTTGCATAAGATTTCTCCAATTTAAAGACGACTGACAAGATGATGAATGGTCTCCATTTATGATCAGCACTGTTACATAAGCTTTTGACTTCTTCTTGTTGTCTTTATGTATGGTATTAAGAGGAGTTTAGCCCTAAAGCCGTGTCAGTGCATGACTCTCAGGTCTGGCAACTCACGTTAGTGGATACTGATCTGTTGCTTAAGGAGTTCTTGACCAAAAGTCGTCTTCCCAGTTCTCAAACACTACATTTTCCAGTGCGAATTGTTTTGTGCCAGTTTGATTAATGGTCTTTCATTGGTCTGACCGTGAACTGAAGTAGAACAAAACTTGCTGCAACCACAGGCAAACCCACATTGGTACCTGAATGGGAGAAGGTACTGATTTGACTCCCGAGTGTGTTTTGGGTTAGGGCTTTGCCAGCAGTGCTCCAGTTCCAAGTGAGTTTGCTTTGATGCTGTGGCAGTATAGATTAACTTCTGCGTGTATAGGTTTAAACATTGTGTTGAAATGGTGAAAGCTGTTGCTCTTAGGCTGTGGTGGTAAAATTGAAGCGCTTTTATGGTATGAAATGGGAAAAAAAATGCGAAAACACAACCAAACAGACAAGGAAAACCAGAAAGGCATTGTGAACTCTTTGATTCCTCTCTGGTTTATGTACTTCAAAAACAAATTTTAAAAACTGCCCAAACATAATTTGGGAATGTGAGCTCATTGACAGAGGTAGTTGCTGGTTTTCATTAACAATACCAGGAGGGTAGCAGTGATTTCATGTAAGTATATACATAGCTTGTGGCATCAAAACAGTGGCATGTAAATGCCTGTTTGAGTACTGACATAACTGTGTACAGCAATTTGCAAACAGACCTGTCCTGTTTGGTAAATTATCTTCAGGCAGAGAGGTTGAATGCTTGCCTTCCCCCCACCCCTTTAAGCATGCTATTGTGAAATACTCCTTTGCATTTCATAGAAGATTGCTTGTTGTTGGATATTTCTGTGCTATTGTTGATACAGGTTAGTTCTGATTATTATTAAATTACCTATTGCAATATGAAACCTGTGTTTATAATGGCATGCTAATTTTACTGGGTTTTAGGAGCCTGTTTTGTTCACTGGAACTATGAGGAAAAACTTGGATCCTTTCAATGAACACACCGATGAAGAGCTGTGGAATGCCTTAGAAGAGGTGACTTATTAAATCTAATAAAGTACATCTGATATTTGCAAGCCAAATAACACTACAGTGCTTGTGTGCGCTGGGCTTTAGGTGTTTTCATCAGGTTTGATAAGGACATAGCTGTTGATGGAAAAAGGTAGACCATTGTGTGCACGTTTGCGTGTGTGTGTGTGCATGTGTGTGTAGACACGTATATTGTTATATAAGTCTTTTATGAAAAAATTATCCTGTGGGATGATGCCTTGGTTACATTTTGATTCATATCTTAGTTTTAATGAACATTAATAGATTCTTAACAATGTGCTTTAATGTTTTTAGAATTCTAATAACTGACACACTCTGTAATCCAACTTGGCACTTACTCATTTTGTGTCAGGATATAAAAGGTAAACCTTGCATACTTATTGTTGTGTCATCAGACACACAATAGCTGATTTAAGAGAGAGTTACTCATCCTACAATATGTTGACATGTCAACAGGTGCAACTGAAGGAGGTTGTGGAAGATCTACCTAATAAAATGGAGACACAGCTGGCAGAATCTGGATCTAATTTTAGTGTTGGTCAGAGACAGCTGGTGTGTCTTGCCAGAGCGGTTCTAAAAAAAAACCGGATCCTTATCATCGATGAAGCAACAGCAAATGTGGACCCAAGGTAAAAGCAAAATCTGTCATGTTACAGTAAGCCGTTTTTTCTTCTAATATGATCATCTGCACAGTAGAGCTGCACTTAAATGCTTTGTATTTCTTGTAGTTTGTATTGCTATTTTATGGTTTTAATGATAGCATCATAATTGTCTATTCAAAATGGGGCGGTTGAGCTTTGGCTGCAGAGTAGATGATATAAAATAAGCGCTCGAAATATCCCTAATTTCAGTGCGTTCCGTAGAGTAGGGAAGTTAATATTCAAAGTTTAGTTGTCCTGCAGCCATAGACAAGAAGACAAGAACCTCCTTGGAAAGGCACATCAGTAACATCAGAATAGCCATGAAACAATTTGAGTTCTCTTGATTTCTGGAAGAAATGTCTCTTGGAAATAATTAATTAATTAATTAATTAATCTGCTTGCCAAAAAACCCGGAAAAATAGAAAGATGAAAAACGGCTATAAGCAAAACCAGATACTTCTCTTTATGAGGTCCTGTCCCTTCAGATGGCTCAAATGCCAGTGTAGTACATTACAGATAAAATAGGGGTGATGGGGAAGGTAAGCGTCCTAAACATCACAGGAATTGCAAAACAGATTTGGGGATGTTTAAAGCTGCAGGAGGGACTCATTTATCGTTCATTATTTTGTCTTGTATAACTCAGGCCATCAGCACTTCCCTGAGTTCATTCCTGTTTGAACTAGAGTGTACTTCTAGAAGAACATCCAACCTCAATAGAAAAAAAAAAAAATCAATCACAACCCTTGTTAAATTGTTCCAATAGCTAAGTACCCCCACTGTTAATTTTTGAAACATTTGAAACACTGGTGGAAATATTTTGGAAACAATACTGCAAATGTACTGCATCAATTAGTATGAGCTGAATATATAGTTCCAACAAACCGTGGCTTGAGGGAGAACTCGAAGTCCAAAGAGGACAATAACACAGCAAGTCTCTCAAACAGCTGCATTAAGGATTTTGTATGTCATCTGGGCGTGACTCATTTTTATAACAACTTCTTGGGGGAGAAGTGGTGCCACTAGGGTAGCTTTGCAGTTCAGCTGACAGTGTATTTCTAAAACCTTTAGAGAAATGCATTCCCTTCCCAGAGGTTCTCCTTTTTTCTTTTTTTTTTCCTTTTATAATTTTTTTTTTTTTTTTTTTTTACTATTAGTTTATTTTTGGCTGAGCTTTGATAGATTAACTGTGATTAATCACAGCTAATCATAGCTGTGGAAATTTAATACCATCTTACTCATCCTCCCTATTTTGGCATCTCGTGTGTGTGTTCTCAACTTGCACTATCCATTTAATTGATCTTGATTAATGTGTGCTGCAATATATATTATAATAAGGTAAATGTTTGTTTGTATCAACTCTAGGCATAACAATAAAAATAATAACTTGGAACTTCTTCTGTGAATTCAGTTTGCATTACAGTGACTATTACCTTTTCCTTAACGTGTTGCTATAACTGGAGCTGAGTATTTCTCAGCTGCGCAATCTGATAGGACGCTCACAGGAAATGCTGGTGTGGGTTGCTTAACTGAGCGGTCAGGGAGGCATTTTTGGCATGTAACGAAAACCTCCTCCTCTTCTGATGCAAAACCCCCATACCTGGCACCCTTGTCAAGCACACATCATATCAAGCACCTCGGATAGGAATCCATGGGGAGCTGCTGCCGGCTCTGGACATATTATTTCTTTTATTTTTCGTTTTTCTGGCTCTTGATCTCTTCGTGCCAACCGCTGCTGCAACCATGTTCCTTCTCCAGTTCAACCTGGAAGCAAATGTGAGAAGGCAGGGTTTGGGGGTGGGTGGGAAGGTGAGGTGGCATGAGGCAGTGGCTGCAGCAGGAGGGTGAGAGGTGTGCAGTGTGCCTTCCCAGGGCTGAGGGACTCCCCACTGTGTTTCTCCAGCTCAGCTGGGCCATTCTCTGCTGGTGAGTGCAGCTCAGCAAAGCAGTGAAGGGAAGGAGTTTGGAGTGCACCTTTCTCCCTCCTTCCTACATCTTCCAGCTCCCATATGTACCCTTATTATTCCCCTTGCTCCTCATAGCTGCCAACTGCTCTGCGTGCTGCAGGGGGGTCAGCGCTGTCGTGACACAGAGAAGCTTGCCATAAAGAAGGTTGCCCTAAGTCTGACTACTTGCATGTTTTACATGATGACTGACAAATGTTGGATTTGATCTTACCTTTTTGGTCCTGAAGCTGGCATTCTTACCCCAAAGAGTGGAATTGTTTTATAGCAGTCGAACCATTCTGGAAAGTTGGGTGAAATCTGGAGCAGGAGAGCTGAAAATCGTTCTGTAGTTGCTTTGGTGATACAATGAAACAAAATCTTTACGAAGTGAGACTTTTTCTAAATACTGAGCAAGCTGAGCTTACTAAGCGATTTGCGCACAGACTGCAGTATTATGCATTAACTTGTGTTTTTACTGCTTATAGAGGAGAAAACTTTTTGGGACCAGTCCACTGCCACGTTTTTGCATTGGTCATGCACTGAGTCTGGTAAAAACAGCCATTGCTCGTAGTTCAGTTCATTAGCCATCTTAACCTTGTAAGGTTTAACCTTTCCTGACATCTGACTGCTGTCTGTAACTGTTTCTCTTTTGAAGAAATGATCCAAAGCCATTCAGGTATTGTATAGTGTGACATACGCTTCCAGGACAATCCCAGGAAGACAGTAGACTGAAGATAATGACTTAACCAGTGTTCCTTTCAGCAGCTTTGTTGATTCTCATTCAGCTCATATTTATTCTTACTCTTTAGATAGCTTTCTTTCTACACAGTCAACTGATTCAGGTTACACCAGATCTTGGGTTGCTTTGAAACTTGATGTTAGATCCTCAACCTGCAGTGCCAGTGTGACACCCATACCACCATTTTGTGCTTTCTTATTGTACTGTTCCTTGTGATGGGGAGTGTCGTGGTTCCCATTTTCATATAATCAGATTGGGGTTGAGGTTGTGTCATCCAGCAGCCCTAGTTCAGTGTTCGGGTTGCATCTTTGGTTTCTGCTGTGCCTGAAAGAGGATGGGGTTTGATCCACGGAGGTGGGTGATGGAATCACTTGGCACTTGCCTGGCCGCTTGCTCAGTATGGGTAGACACCTCAAAGGATCCGTTCATGCTCTGAAAAAAGTGCTTCCTTTGACACTTTTCTAGAGGGTAGACGGCTCTAATTGGCATGTGATATGGTTTCTGCAGTCTGTCAGCATGTAATTCTGTAGAGAGATACTTTTCATAGTCTTTTAGATTTTCTTGCCTTTCCTACCTTCTTCCCAACATTCTCCTGGAGTTACTGATGGTACTTCTGCCTGCCACTCCCACAACTATACTCCAAGATCTACCATGAACCTTAGAGAGGATCAGGTTGAGACCCTATCAGTGGGCGTGTCTGCATGAGATTTCATACTGTGATGTTCAAAGATGGAGCTATTAGGTCTGTTTCTGATTACTTTGTAGTCTCATTTTATAACATCTGTCACACCCACAATATGGCCAGCGTTTTTTTAGTAGGGATAAGCTTATATTAAAGAAATACCTGTTTAAGATAAAAGTTAGATAGTATCTATCTAATAATGAGAAGTGGTTTCTATTGTAAATGTAAGAAGAGGTGGTGCTATAAGGAATGCACGTAATAAAGGAAGATATAATAAATGAATGCAGAGGACAGGGATGTTCAAGAATGAGGCATTCTTCTCAGATAACAGCAGGAATAGCCTGAGAGTTAAAAATCATTTTGAGCCTTTCAAAAAGTTGTTTTCAAAACTCCTGAGCAAGCTGCAGTTCTCTGTGCTCCTTAGTAGCTCTGCAGGAAACCTCGCCTTGAGCTTGACTATAAGGAAAGAAAAGCACTTTCTTTGCATTCTTCTAGGGAGTATGGAGCCTTTTGTTTCATTGTTCAGTGTAGGCTATCTCTAACGGTTGCAGAGGACACATCCCACTGTCTATATAAGCCTCTTCCCTATGGAGTGCTTTAAAGTATGGCCCTGTTTTTTAATTTTGAAAGTAAGAGTAGTCAGGTCATGGAGGCATTGCTGAGAAGGTTGCAAAAGAGATATGTGCATCAATATTGGGGTAAGAGCACCGGTATGGCTGCAATGTGAGACGTGCACATGCTAGTGGGGCGCTGAGAATGAACAACTTCCTTTTCTTAAGGAGACTCTGAACACACAGGGCTAAAGAGCCTGTCGTGGCTTCTCCCATCTCTTTCCCTGATTGCGGACTGGTCTTGGCTCAAAAAGAGGAGTTGAGGGACACCTGCTCCCCACCATGTTCTTGAGCTTCTTTTAGGAAGCAGGAGCAGAAGGACCAAGCCTTCTCAGACTGAGACCCAGAACCCGGTTCTCTTAAGCTTGTGACAGAGCCTAAATGTTTCTGTCCCCAGGTGTAGATGACAGTCAGCATGTGTGGGAACTCTTACTTAACTGTTCATGTCTTCCTTCTCTCTGGTGATTAGTCCTGTCATCGGCAGGGATCTGTCTATTCCTTTGTCATGCAGATTGCTTAAACTTAGTTTGTAACAGAAGTTACTGCTCAGTCCTTCAGAGCACGAGCTGGTGCTTTCTACTGTGAAAACTTAATGGTTACTCCATTCCTCTAAGCCATCCTGTTCTTCCGAAGTTGTCTTTGTTCACTTTTTATTGTTAGTGCCTCCTGATATGGTGTCATTAGAACAAATCTTCTTGCTTAATTTATGAAATGATACCAAATATTTATCATGTGCAGACAGATTCAATGTAGAGTACTACTTCTGTCTAAAAAATAATAATTTGTCAGAGGAAGACATGTGTTGCATGAATCTTCATTGTGGTTTATTTGATTTTCTAGTTACTTATATCAATTTGAAGAATTAAGTCTTTGCAAGAAACTGGTTGAAGGTAGCATGGCTGCCTGAATATAACATTTTATGCAGGTATCTCCTTTGTCTTGGTTTAACCGTATGTACAGCATATATTATTCTCCAGTCATTATATAAAAGTACAATTTCCTTTTTTAATAGAAATCCTGGAAATGAGACCCATGCCTTCAAGTGCCTGACTTCTAGGCTGGAGCTTCCTTGGTCTAACTAACCACAGTATATTTTGAGTTCTTTGTGTCTTCCTTTTATCTTGGATGAGAATTTTCGTTTCTGTACCTGCATTCCCACACTGCCTCTTTCTCCGTTGTTGCCACTCATCATTTTTTTTGAAGGCTGATGTGTGGTGTGGGAGTATTCACGTGGCGTGGCTTTGCGCCGGGGTTGGGAGCCGAGGCTCCCAGAGCAATGTGGGCTGTCGGGTGCCTCTAGAGGGCGTTCATCACCTGGTGGCTGCCTAATTCAGGTGCTCCCATGCACCTTCCAGCCACGCCTTTCCCCTTTCAGTGACCAGAGAGGGGACTATATAGATTTCCACATTTAAGCCTGACTGGTATGCTTTAAGCTAGGTGGTGTCAATGCTTCTCTTGCACAGTTAGTTCCTTGAATAATCTCCAGTTTTATGAGTATTGCACCTCTTTTGCTGTAATGCTTGTTGGTACAACTGAAGAACATTTTAGTGTCTTATGATTCTTTTGGTATAATTTTATGTCCTTTTCAGGGTTCTCAGCTTTATTTGTGACAGTTATCACTTTAACCTTGTACTTCAATGTGTGTGCTCTAGCTTAGTTGTCAGTCTTTACAAGTCTTTTGTTTCCTCCCGATACCTTTTCTTAGGGGGTTAATTCATGTCGTTGATTGAGGATCTTAACTTCAAAGCTTTTATCCCTTTCCTTGGGTTGTGTGTTCCAGTTAATGCCTTTGATTTACGGAATATGCCAAGTTTTCTTTTTTTCTGTTTTCAAGTTCTTGAGCTAATCCAGTCCTAGTTGAGTTTACCAACCACCTCCTTTATTAAATCCCCTTTTGCAGCTGAAATCAAGAACCTTAGTTACAGGCTGTCTTGCGTTCATTCTTCCGTTGATTTACAGTGAAGGATATTTACTTTCACCAACTTCACTGCTCACACGAACTGAAGCTTAAGATAACAGTGACTTTTTTGGTGTAGAAATCTGTAGGAATAGACTTTTTTTGGTGTAGAAATACCTGGGAATATCTGATTCTACAGAATATTCCTCTTTATGTAATCAAAGCCTGGGAAATTAGTCTCCTGAAATGAAACTTCTTGCTCTACTTGCAAGAAGAGCTCTTTCGACCTCAAGTATTAGAGGATAGATTTTGGAGTATGTTTCATGATACGCCTCCAAGTCATCTAATATAATGAGAGGAAGAAGCACTGTAATGACTTTATAAGCATATACTGTACAGTCATGTTTGATGAAGTCCTAAAACTTGCCTGCCATTCGGTTATCCATGCAAACATCTTATTTTTGTCTGCATTGCTGTTGCTGTGTTTCAGAACAGATGAGTTCATTCAAAAGACGATCCGTGAAAAGTTTGCTCACTGCACGGTGCTGACCATTGCACACCGCTTGAACACCATTATTGACAGTGACAGAATTATGGTAAGACAGTTAACTGCTTAAAACTCTTCTCTATTTTTTTCCTGATGAAGAATAATGTTACTGACTCTTTCTTCTTAACTTTGATCCAGAAGCGGGCAGAGGTTTAAGTTGTACTTTAGACTTACCCTAGTTAACCTAGCTATCCTAGTTACTGTGATTGGCAACTCATAAAACTGTAGAAGTAATGACCTGAAAAGACTACTTATGTTGCCTTGGCCCTGTGGTTTCCAACGTGTGAGGCATGAACCCATTGCAGGTGAGGCGCAGCAGCAGACCTGAGCAAATAAACTCTGCCAAGCACTAGGAGCCTGTGAAGACACACCCGGGAGGCTCTGAACAGAGTCAGCTGGATTCGGTCAGATTTATTAATTCACTCTCGGTGGGCTGAGGGAGGCAGTGACAATAGTTTATGGTGTGGGATGTGCGAGGAGGAAGTGGTAGAGGTTCTGGGGCAGGAGACATGGAGGTAAGGAGGCAGCAGCTGCCCTGGGGCAAGGGTGGTGGTGGGAGGAGTGGAACTAGACTGGTGAGGTAAGGAGCATGGCCAGCTTTCTAAAGCAAGGCTCAGACAGAAAAGATGAAGCACTACTGATATAGCAGCCTCTGCCATCTCTTTTCCCAACAGAGCAGCCATATACTCTGCCACTGTGAAATACCTTCTCTGCCTTCTTGTCTGCCCCATGGTGCATTGCACATGTGTGGAAATTAGGAAATACTTCCTGATTTTTTTCATAAAGGCAATGGTCTCCCCTAGGCTCTCAGGAAATCAGGCTGGTTTGTGTCCTAGCAATGATGTGCAGCCGGCAGTTTTGCAATTTTCTGCAGTAGGAACAGGAGCCCTTTGCAAATGTTTTCTTCACAGCCAGTTAATGAAGTAACTGGCGTAGTGGGCAAACCGTGTTCATGAGTGGAACTCAAATTTAACTGGGATTCAGATAGAAATAACCCTTCGCATCCCGGTGGTCACCTGAAAAAAAACAAAACAAAAACAAAAAACCAACAAACAACTTTCTTCAATTTTATTTTGTGAAAATGAAGCGTGTTAATTCTTTCCATGTGTTTTTTTACTGGATGCTCAAAACATTTCAAAATCTGTGATTGAGTTACAATGGTTGCCTGAAGTACACAAAATGAAACAATTGGATCTACTGAGGTGAGTGGTGTTCTGAGGAGTAGGATAGATTGTGAACTGAATGATTATAGTTTACTTACAAAGAGAGAAACCAGCAGAAGTGCCGTAAGTAGTCATATAATTGCAAGCATTTAACGTATAATAAATAAATATTTTCTTCACTGGTGAATACCTCCCTACAGGTCTAATAGATATGTTGGTGTTTTCTACAACTAAAGTGAACAAAAGACTTGTGAGGAAACAGCTGTGACCTAATTAATAGCTGTGTGTGTTTGTTAGCTGTCCAAAGGGTTTTCTGTGGGTTTTGGTTCATTAGCTACCATTAACATGTTATGCACAGAATGCTCTTTCCATGAAGATATTTTCTTAGTTTTACCTTTAATATCATGCAGTCATAATGAAAAGCTAGATGTTTTATGCAGGTTTTTTGCCAAAAATCATTGGAACAAAGCATGGACATTGCCTTTCACCCTAAACTGCTCAGTATTATTACCAACTGTATAGCTACTCTGTTGCATTTTTAGAGTCTGTACATAATTCTTAACACTATGTTGTTTCAGCTCAGCCACTATTAAGATTTCTAGTTTCCTAAAAGTCCATTTATGTTCATACATTGTCTAATACAGTCTTTTTCAAATGCCTTTGACCGCTTCAGAGTATTAAGGAACAGATCTGCAAGAAGACGTACCTTTGAGTCCACAGTCATTAGTAACTCTTAAATTTTTTTTTTTTTTTTATCTTTTTACATTGCTCCATTTTGATCTTCTTACAGATTCCTGTAATGTTGGGGGGAGAGAGGAGAGTGACAAGCATAGGACAGAAAAAAGGAGGAAAATGACACGTGACCCCTTAACAAACCTGTTTTCTTAACATCCGTATTCAGTTACTGATTCTCTTTCTGGACAAGTCAGAAGTATGATCGCCTATTTAGAATAATCAGAGTTATGGCTGGTGTGCTTTTGTTACAATTCTAATTGTTTGGTTTATTCAGGCATGTAACTCCTAGTGGGAATATAGCAGAATTTTGGAACAATAATAACAGGCTGGAGAGCTGGGCGCAGAGGAATCTGGTGAAGTTCAACAAGGGCAAGTGCAGGGTCCTGCACCTGGGGACGAACAACCCCATGCACCAGTACAGGCTTGGGGCGGACCTGCTGGAGAGCAGCTCTGTGGAGAGGGACCTGGGAGTGCTGGTGGACGACAGGTTGACCATGAGCCAGCAGTGTGCCCTGGTTGGCAAGAAGGCCAATGGGATCCTGGGGTGCATTAAGAGGAGTGTGGCCAGCAGGTCAAGGGAGGTTCTCCTTCCCCTCTACTCTGCCCTAGTGAGGCCCCATCTGGAGTACTGCATCCGGTTCTGGGCTCCCCAGTTCAAGAAATATGAGGAGCTACTGGAGGGAGTCCAGCAGAAGGCTACGAGGATGATGAGGGGACTGGAGCATCTCTCCTACGAGGAGAGGCTGAGGGAGCTGGGCTTGTTCAGCCTGAAGAAGAGAAGGCTGAGAGGGGACCTTATAAATGCTTACAACTATCCTAAGGGTGAGTGTCAAGAGGATGGGGCCAGGCTCTTTTCCGTGGTGCCCAGCGACAGGACAAGGGGCAACGGGCACAAACTGAAGCGTAGGAAATTCCACCTGAACATGAGGAAGAACTTCTTCCCTCTGAGGGTGATGGAGCACTGGAACAGGTTGCCCAGAGGATTTGTGGATTCTCCTTCTCTGGAGATATTCAAAACCCACCTGGATAAGGTCCTGAGCAACTTGCTGTAGGTGACCCTGCTTCAGCAGGGGGCTTAGACTAGATGACCCGCAGAGGTCCCTTCCAACCCCTACCATTCTGTGATTCTGTGAAAAATGTGTGCTAGAAATGCAAGGAAAAAGAATATCCCTCTGGAAGACTAACTATTAATGAGCGCCATTAATAATAAACACAACATTCATGGAAAATTAGTTTTTTACTTAAATATCACAAAAATTGAGAAAACTCAGCAAAAGAAAGTTTTCAGTGTATTTTAAAATTTGGTCAGTCAATAATGTGTTTTAGTAATTCACAAATATAACTTCATGCAGATTCTTTTTTAAGAGTAAAAATGCACAAACTGAAGTGCATTGTTCTTCCATTACCTGGTGGTATTAAAAACCCTGGTTTTGTTTCTTCTTTAACTGAGACTTCTAGGTGCAATAATGCCTTCATTTGCTATCATGGTAAGTTTGTTAGAAAATGTGGGAAAAAGAACAAAGATGGAATATGGCAGTTGGAACATTAACAGTTGTCTTTTGACAAATAATGAGTAATGTTATTTTTTCAAACAAAAATTGAGCAAACTTGTTCAACTCTCGTAACTTAAGCACAAAAGTCCAAGCCCATTCCTGAACAAGTATGCATAACCTGAACGTAAGCTAGGTTTTGTCTCCCTTCCCATTGAATCAGGTTGAAAGGAACCTCAGGAGGTCTCTAGTCTAATATCCCACTTAAAGCAGGGTCAGCACTAATTTCAGATCAGCTTCCAGTCAGGTCTTGGAAACCTGGAAAGGTGGCGATTCCACAGTCTGTGGGCAACCTGACCCAGTGCTGAATTATCTGCCATGAAATCTCTTTTCCCTTATATCCAGATGAAGCCTGCCTTCGGTTTATGGCAATCAGTTCTTGTTTTCCCACTGTGTATTTCACTAAAGAGCCTGCTTCAGTTTTCTCAGTAACTTCCTTGTAGGTATGGGAAGATTGCCGTTGAGTCCCATGAAGCCATCTGTTCTCCAGGGTGAACCAAGCCCTGTTCTGTCACCTTCTCCTCATAGGTCAAGTGCTCCAGTCCACTGTCCGCCCTGGTAACCCTGTTTCAAACTTGCTCCAATTTACCTTCATCTTTCTTGTACTGAGAGGTCACAACTGGTCACCGTATTCCAGATCTGATCTGATGAGCACTGAATAAAGCGATTCCCTTGACCTGCTCTCCTGTGACACTCCCACGGCACACTGCTTGACTCCTCTTCAGCTCACTGAACACCAGGAACCCACCTCCTTTTCAATACAGCTGATGCCCAGGCAGTTACTCCCCAGCTGGTACTGGTGCAGGGGGTCAATCCATTCCAGATTCAGAACTTTGCATCTGTCACTGTTGAGTGTCATGAAGTTCATGCTGACCTATTCCTTTAGCCTGTCTAGATCTAAATAGCTTTAATGTTAACCCTGTCTTAAGCGTATTGACTGCAATCTCCAGTTTGACCTTGTCCACAAGCTTTTGATTTAATTCAATTTAACTGCTGATTAAAGCAGAACTTTCCAGAAAGAAAATGTTCACCTTTAGGGTTAATCCAAACATTGAAGAAAAAAAAAAATTAGAATAGAAAATATTTTTGAGAAAGTCATGAGAAAATGTCAAGTTGGATGAGTATGGAAATAGGAACTGAACGTGAACTGTTGCATGTCTGCTCACACCCATCGTAATAACCGGTTCTATTTTAGAAGAGAAGAAAAGCCTACTGGAAGAGGAGAAAAAGAACAGAATACATTTTATACAACTGTAGACAAATCTGGCCTCAGGAGTTGTTTTAATTCTCGTTTGTTCCATTCCCAAAACCATACCTCTGGTTTCATAATCCAGGTCACGCCTTAGGATTATTTCCATTATATCTATCTTAGTGATAAATACATTTTATCAGAACTTCAAACACTTAAAATCATTGAGGGAAGAGCTGTATTGTGTAATGTGATACTCTCTAACCCAATCACCTCAATGAGTAATACTTCATTGCACTTGCATAGGACCTTTCATCTGGAAATTGTAACGCTCTTTACAAACATTAATTAATTAAACTTCAAACACCTGGGTGAGATAGGGAAGTATCCGTACAATCTTTGGAACCAAAGTTGGAAAGACTTGTTAAGTCAGGCCATCAAATAATACTACCATAAAATTATAATCCAGTGGTTTTCAAGCTCTTTTTTTCTTTTCTTTTCTTCCCTCTGTGCTGCTCCAGAGTCTCGTAGGACGTTTTCTCATTCCTTTTTCTTCATTAGCTTGGTAAGACGTTTTCTCATTCCTTTTTCTTCATTAGCTTGAGAACTCGCGTTGTAACTCCTCCCGTCAGGTGCTAGCAGTGCCCGTTTTAGCTCTTCGGCACAGGCAGCCACCCTGCTGCCGGGCAGAGGGGTAGGATGGCAGAAGTGCTGCCCTTGCCTCTCTTCTGAAGGCAAGTCCTGGCAGAAGCTAAGCTGGGGCATGCTCCACTCATCCCTTGTTCCACATAGCTTCCCTGCCACCGTGGCAGCGGCTTCCCTGTCCTGTCCTCACCTTAGAGGGCAAGGGCCTTTTGTCTAACTTGCATCTGCAGCTCACCAAACCCATCCGGGAGCAGCTTGGGGCAGCCAAGAGGCACCACTCCCAAGACTTCCAGTGGGATCTCATAAAACCCCTATCACCCACTCCTCCCCCTCCTCTCTACTCCCTTCTCCAGGCTGAGCAATACTTTTTAGAAACTGTGTTTTTGCAGAGGGGTAAACAGAAACGTACAGAAATTCAGGCTCACCCAGGGACGTAGTGGATCAGTAGCAAATTAAGTCTATGCAGCTGACAAGAGCCTGATGGAGTTGTTTGTTCTATATGCCATGCCGTGGTCTCTCTGTAGGAAAGCCACAGAGTAGTCAAAACTTGTACATTTTCCAATGACAAGGATGTTTCTCCACAGAGACTTTTCATATCAGTGCAATGTGTCTTTGAAATGGAAACTCTTTATGCAAGCAGAACTTCATCTAGTAATTAAAAACTGTCATTCAAATAGGAAGTTTTCCATTAAGAGAATCATGGGAAGAGATTTGATTTATTTATGGGAAAACCTGTTGTGGTTACATTCTGAAGTGACTAACATTCAGCGTAACAATACAATGTACCTGACAGCTAGACTTGAGTTGTTTTTTTGGTCAGTAGAAAATTACTTCCCAAGTCTTTACGGTGAGCCTCCCTTGTTCAGTTGTTCCCATTTTTCTGATGTTACATTATGTTTACAGTGGCGGAACATCCGAGCCTCATAAATCAGGGACCGTGTTTCACGCACTGTAGATATCTAACCTCAGCAGGGCAATCAGTCCACCAGGAGTTGGTGTAAACACCTCGAAAGCAAAGGGGAAGCTCTGGAGGGAGATCCAGGCAGTTTGCATAGTGAAAGGGGAGTCACCTACAGCTGGACAGAAAATGCGATGCAGCAGACAAGGCCTGAGCACTTGTCTCCCTCTGCAGTTCTGGTATCTGACCCAGTGTTGCACGTTAGTATCCTTCATTCAGTTGGAGATGAGGCAACGGTGTTAACAGACAGCTAAATGGACATGATAGTTATGGCAGTGCTGCCCTTCCTTAGCATGGGGGTGACGGCACTCTTCCAGGAAGCGCAGAAGTCTGTGTTCTGCGTTGTCCTCTGTCTGAAGAGGTCTGGACACAGTGCTCCCCATTCCCAGGAAGATGCCGTACCCACCAGCATACGCAGGGCGGTCGGGTTAAGGCCAGCCTCCACCCTTCCCTTTGAAGCCCTGTGCTGCCAGAAACGCAGGAGTCAGGGAGCTAGAGGGAGGATAAGCACACGGGAGTCTGGATCTGCAGCCCAGTGAGATGCAGAGGTCTTGAAGGAGTGGGGAAGCCCCAGCTGCCCTGCTGATAGCTTCACGTGAGCTTTCACTGCAGTGGCCCAGCTTCAGGTGGAGATGTGGAGAATGTAGGAAGCTAGTGGTGGTACACTTAAAGTTGTAGTACTGAGTTAAAGCCATAAATGCTGTGGTCTATTGGCTCTTCTTTTCGTGGCTTTTTTGCCGCTTATTTAAATATCACTGCTGGAAAACTAATGTGTTTTACAGTAAATTGTAGACATTCTGTTTAGGGACAATTAAGTAAGTCACAAGATACAGAAATGTGCAGTCCTAGTTGTAGAACAGTTCTTTGTGAAACAGTTCTTAAGTGTTGACTGTCTTTTCTGTATGTGCGTGTAGGACTGTTTCTTTGGTGGAGAGCTACCTACTGTCATGTACAGGCCCTCAGGTGCAAAAGATGTCTAAAACAGGTCAGCTGGCAAGACCATAAATTTTCCCAGACTCTGGGATGGTAAAACATGAAACTTTGTGAAAAATAGAATTAATTAGGGGTGCGTCCAGAGCTGTTGTTCAGTCCTTCCAAATTCTAAAGTAGGACAACTCCAAGAATATAAAATGGGTGGGTTTTTTGTTCTGTAACACAGAGCTGAAAGGGTTTTTGACCTTATATTAGCCCAGTGTCTGGAGTGTGGTGAGATATTACTGGATATTATACTTGTGCTGTTGAAGTCTTTTCTGTTAAAAGAATATAAAGGGACCTTACTGGATTATAGTAGCTTGAATTAAAGCCTAATACCGAAAACAAGGAATCAGGTCTCCAAGGATACTTAGGCGTCTAATTCTTCATAAAAACCTTAAACTACTTTGTGGATCTGAATGCAGTAATTCATTGTAAAGTTGCTACATTCATATTTGTGTACCTGCTGTCATTATTGAAAAGGAACAGACATTAATAGAACTCCTTTTTTGTCTGAGGCTCTGTCTTGAAAATACGGACTAGGACTATATTAGAACTAGATTTATTATTTTTTTATTCAACTTAAGAAAAATCTCAGGTGTGTTGTAGGACCAAAATCTCTTAGGTAAAGAAATGTGAAGATAAAAATACGAATCATAGAATCATAGATTCATAAAGGTTGGAAAAGACCTCTAAGATCATGAAGTCCAACCGTCATCACAACACCACTGTGTCTGCTAAACCATGTCCTGAAGTGCCACATCCACACGTTTTATGAACACCTCCAGGGATGGGGACTCAACCACCTCCCTGGCAGCCTGTTCCAATGCTCTATGACTCTTTCAGTGAAGAAATTTTTCCTAATATCCAATCTAAACCTCCCCTGACGCAACTTGAGGCCATTGCCTCTCGTCCTATCGCTAGTTACCTGGGAGAAGAGACCAACACCCACCTCACTACAACCTCCTTTCAGGTAATTGTAGAGAGCGATAAGGTCCCCCCTCAGCCTCCTCTTCTCCAGACTAAACAATCTCAGTTCCCTCAGCCACTCCTCATAAGACTTGTTCTCCAGACCCTTCACCAGCCTCACTGCCCTTCTCTGGACGCGCTCCAGCCCCTCAATGTCTTTCTTGTAGTGAGGGGCCCAAAACAACACAGTACTCCAGGTGCGGCCTCACCAGCGCTGAGTACAGGGGCACGATCACCTCCCTGCTCCTGCTGGCCACACTGTTCCTGATCCAAGCCAGGATGCCGTTGGCCTTCTTGGCCACCTGGACACACTGCTGGCTTATGTTCAGCCGGCTGTTGACCACCTCAAGGTCCTTTTCTGCCAGGCAGCTTTCCAGCCACTCTTCCCTAAGCCTGTAGCATTGCATGGGGTTGTTGTGGCCTTGTTGAAACTCATACAGCTGGCCTCGGCCCATTGATCCAGTCTGTCCAGATCCTTCTGCAGAGCCATCCTACCCTCAAGCAGCTTGACACTCCTGCCCAGCTTGGTGTCGTCTGCAGACTTACTGAGGGAGCACTCAATCCCATCATCCAGATCATTGATAAAGATGTTAAACAAGTCTATCCCCAAAACTGAGCCCTGGGGAATACCACTTGTGACTGGTCACCAGCTGGATTTAACTCCATGCACCACCGCTCTCTGCGCTCAGGCATTCAGTCAGTTCTTTATCCAGTGAAGAGTACACCCATCCAAACCATGGGCAGCTAGTTTCTCCAGGAGGATGCTGTGGGGAGCAGTGTTGAAGGTCTTACTAAATTCTAGGTAGACAACATCCACAGCCTTTCCCTCAAGGAAAGGGATATGAAGGATAGGGAACCTGCATAGAACAGAAGATAGAAATTAATGGCGATAGGTGAGATGCCTTGCAGAGAAGAGGTGGAAGAATACTTGGTCTTAGCATACCTGAATATCAGTATGTACACAGCAAAAACATTGCTTCTGTACATGTGTTCGGTAAGATGACTGGTAAATTGTGTGGATGTCCAGGTTTTTCAGGATCTGGACAATCAAATGTGAAAACTTACGGACATTCTCAACACTTAACTATAAGGGCTGATAAAATATTTCAGAGAGACTCTGGAGTTTTTAAGCAGTTCCACCAGATGTTGGGTGCGACTAATGCCAACCTACCTGCTTGGCTCTCGGCTGTGTTGGAGCCTATCTGGCCAACTGATGGTGAGCAGAGGGCCTGGGAACTGTTAGGTTTCTCCTTTCATTTGGTAACTCAGGACTTACAGAGTTTCTGGAAGAGCTGAGCATTTAGCAAGTGATTTTTCAGGAATGATCATTTTGTTTTGAATCTGAACAAAGGCAGCTTCCACTGTTCCCTGATCTTTTGAAACTGGGTTCGTGTTTAGCAAACCACAAGGGAAAACCAGATCCTTCCACGTTCCTTCTTGGAATTTAATGAACAAGTTCAACCAATATCAACAGTGAACATAATTGTTTTCAAAGCTTAATAATTTATGCATCTTTACCATTAGGAGAAGAAATTACATTGATGTTTAGGCCAAGTTTTCTGTAAAATAACGGCTGTGTGCTATGGTCATGTATCAGAGTAAGTGTTGTGAGCTGAGCTAGTGTCTATGACAGTTGTAAATATCACACCTGGCCCAGCTGTCTCTAAAATGAGTCAAAATCCCAATGAGCTTGAAAAGATATTAGGATTGTTAATTCTCTTAGCCAGTTTTAAGCCACACCTCTCCAAAACCTTGGCATCTTTGAGTTCTTAAAAGCTGCTCCCAATTTCCAGAGGGCTGCCCAACAAGATTCTTCTTTTGCCTAAATGCAACAACTGAGGCAGTATTTTAGCTGGGAGCATTCAAATGGAGAGCTGGATTTGAATTATTGCAGGAAGTGAAGCCAATGTTTGATGAGCCTTGATCTCTCATTCTGTCAGGCGTTTGTGAGTGAGTGTGTTTCCATCAGTGTAAGGACAGGACGGTCAGGTCATGTTTCTTTAAACACGATGGTATGGAATCCAGACCATGCTAGAAATACTAACACATCTTTAGAGAATGATTTTTTGTGCTCCCAGAAATACTATATTACTGTTTAAAACCAAATTAGCGCTGGACATGCTGGTGGCTGATGCTTTGAGCAGAGAGTTTCTGGTAACGTAAAGCTGTGTGCGTGGCAGCTCAGCCACATGTTCATTGTCATCAGACACTGATAAAACCAAGAGACAAGCCCAATCATCTGCAACAGTATCCCTTACCCTCTTGAAAAGTAGAATATCCTTGTAGCTTATCTGACTTCCTAAGACCCTCAAAAGCCTTATTAAAGAGTGGGATTTCTTAAGCTGAAGTGTATCTCATATCACTTCGGGGCCACATTTGAGTCGTTCTGCAATCCCCATTGAGAAATGTGGCTTTACAGTGACGGAAGCAGTCATTACTGATTGACCAAGGGAGAGTTTTGTCAGCATGTACAGCTGTTGGTAAGAACTGGCATGAGGTCCCTTCGTACTCTCTAAGGGAAAGGTTGAACTTGTGCTGGTGTATCAGATGTTTTGAGGTGAGGAAACTGACCAATACAAGAAACATCTGCAGTGACTGGTTAACAGGCTTCTTTCTTGCAACAGGATAGAGAAGGAGTTAATATCGAATGATGTAGAATAAGACTTATTACTACATATATAATTGATATTTTTTCCCCCAACGTTCCAGCCAGCTTGCAGTGGTGTGGCCAACAGATGGAGAAAAAAAGAAAAGAAGGGTAGATTTTCAAGCCTCTGCAAGAAAAACGTAGCTAACTCCTATGTGGAACAATTTACCAGCCAATGTTGCATGCTCAGTTTTCCCTGAGTTATAGCTCAAGAGTAATTTCAGTTTAAAGAAATCCACCATTTCTGGTTACAGAACAAGATGTCTGAAGTTGCCTTTTCTGTGAAATCGGTAAGGCAAGCAGGGGGTACGTGTCAAATCACAGTGACCTCTGGCAGATTTGGCATTGTTACAGCAAAATTAAGTTCTGCTGAGGTGAATTATTTGGAAAGTCTGGAAATGATAATTCAGTTATAAGAAGGTAAATGCCCAAGTGTGCTCTGCTTTGTTTGTACACATGATATACGAAATGTACATTATTTGATACCAAATTTGTCTGGGGTTACTGGTAATTTGTCTAGGAACCCTGAAGGAGCTTGGGGAATGCTTAGATTAAACCTGAAGACTAAAAAAAAATCAAAACAGAAAAAACAAAAGACAGCCAAACAAAGCTCCACCACCAAACATTTTTAAAAAAGGAAAAAAAAACAAAAGTAAAAATCCCTTTAAAAGCAAAAAAAAACCCCCACCAAACTTGAAAATGGTTCCTGAGTGATATTTGCAGCCTTCTCATTGTTCTTCAGTGTTCACAAACCTGTTCAGATAAGTTGATATTCATAAATGATTCTTCAGAGAAGTATGTACATGTTTCTGATCTGTTTTGACAAACCATGTTGGACGGAGGAGACAGAACGTGCTTGCATCTGAACTTAATGCCAACTGGAGCACAGGCTGTTGACTCTTTCCCACAAAGCTATGTATTGTCTTGGGTAAATATATTTCTTATAATGTGATGTAACCAGAAGCATCTCCTGAATATTCTCCTCTTCCCAGGACCTCATTGAAGATCATCTTGATGTGTGCTCTCTGAGGAAAACATTGTTTAAAGTTGTACTCCTAGCAGAGTTTTGAACTTTAATAATAATTTTGTTGTTTGGTGATGTCTTCTCCAAAGTCTAAATTAAATCAGATGTATTCCCTAGGAGATAATTTGCTTGAATTATTTTCCTTTTGAATAGGAAATAAAAACATTTATGATCAATTCTTAAATGTCCCATTTTCCCTCTGGCTTTATGGTGAAGATGAACGTGAATAGGAATACTAGTCATTCCTCAATAATAATTGTACTAAATTCTCATGCCCCCCTCCTCTGTAGCTGAACACTTCCAACCTTGGACTGTTTTTTTTTCTCAAAATGTTTTATAACTATTGTTCTCTTGGTTTGTCTGCTTTTGTTGCTGAAAGTTAGAAAATGCAGGATTTAGAACTTTCTTTTTGTGTCTGTGGATAGCCATAAGTACAGGCTCTTTGTTGCAGCTTCTTTAAGGGTCTGTGTTCTTTCTGGGGCTAATGACACTTCTCTTACTTATATTAATCCCCAAAGAAGACTTTAAATTCACTTACAAACTGAATATTTGCTTTTCCAAAGTCCTGTGCCACAGAACAACGTAGATTAGTTGCAGGAATCATCAGATAGAAGTGATGCTGTCCTGGTTCTGCTGCCTATGTCTCTGCTGGAGCCTGGACTATCTTTTTGTAGTGTCCTCGTACTTCATTGTCTTGGTTCTCTCTTTTCTTTGTGAAACAGATCTCTGATTTCTTTTTCATCATTTTATGTTTTCCTTTTTGTCTTCTCCCCTTTTTTTTGACATGGTTAATACATTAAACTATAAGGCTGTGGAATGGAAGTACTGCAGCCTTTGGGGTTGGGGGGGACGCCTAGACAGAGTGGAGGTAGATACCCTGGTGGGATACAGATGAGGCAAAAATGGACAACTATCTCGTAGTTGCCAAAACTTACACAAATTTAGTTCAGCAACGTTTTTGTGGCATAGGCAAGTAGTCCTTTGTGCTAGCTAGCACTAGCATACACAACGTATGTAAGTGGCTAATAACTCCATTTTCATGTTTGCCTTTGCAGGTCAGTCAAATTCAAATACTTCTTTTGTGTTTCTCTACCCCTTCCCTAACATGTTTTAAATCCCACTCTTTCTGTGTTACTCTGTGCCTCCACATGTCAAAGTGCTGTTCAAAAGTGTGTTGCCATCTACCCAACATAGTGCTTATCCTGCTGAAAAATTCACAGCTGGGATGAGCAGTCGCTGCCTGCCTCGGACTGTTCAATCAGGGTGAAGCATTAGAGGGAGCGGAATTAGTTGGCGTGAGAGGATTTAACTCGAGAAGAATACAGCATTTAAGCCCTATTTAAACATAAAATGTCTGAATAATGCTGTCTGAGTAAGGGTGGGTTGGATAGCTATAAGAGCAATTTCATCTCATACAAGGAGGTCAGCAAATTCCGTTGAATAAGAATTTTCTTGCGTGCTCTTTTGCATGATCATCAGCAGCCAATTTTGTAATTTTTGTTGTGTTGGAGTTACTCTTCTGCTTGAGAAAATACCAGTGTGGTCATAAGGATCTGACTAAAAGGCAGGAAGAGTGCAGGCGAGGTAAAAGAGTGCCCATGAAAGACAGTGGACGATCTGGCCCTGGTTTGCATATGGCTTCTTAGATTTATACAGCTTTTTTTTGTGTTTATTTTACTCTGAGCTGTTCAAGTACTTCACAGGCACTTAACTCCCACAGGATGATTATGAGGCTATATTTGGTGTATTTTACAAAAGGTTGGACCAAGGAGCTGCAAAGTTGAATGTAATCTCCCAAATCCCCCTCTCTCAATATCTGCGTTAAAGTCTGTAATGAAATCCCAGTCTGATTCAGAGTCCCGTGCTCCTGCGCGTGTCCTCCGTAATCGTGGTGCCGATCTGATTTCGCCAGCTACAAGCTTCTCTGGCTTTTCTGTGTCAAGTTCCACTGGTACAACTGCCTTGGAACGCATCTGAGTTCAATTCGGTCGTATTATGTAGTGATAAGCGTTGTGTGCAAATTGATCAGAAAATATGTGGCTAGTAAACAGCAGATTCCGCCTTTCCTGAATGATTAGCTGGCTTTTTGAAGTCCTAATGATTTTAATTTGGCTTGGAGTCAGTGAGTAAGAGTATGCAAAGCCTTTGCCAAAGTACCTACTTATTTATTTAAATTTTATCAGCACGTGTTTCTCCAGAGAACCTATCTCTTTGTCTAAGCGTTTTTTAAAAAATGTATAACTACCAAGTAAATGAGCTTAAATTGTCCCCTGTCTCGTAGATGACAGCAGTTAGTGTAGAAACAGTGTTTTTCCTTGGTGAACAGAGTTTGTAGAGTGTTCCTGACTTCTAGGAATGATGTTGTCTGTTCAGTTTCATTCTTTTTTCTTTTTTTCCAGATTTAAAAAAAAGAAAGGAAAGAAAGTAACACAGCTTGTTTTCCCTGTGTTTGTTCTGTCTATTTTCATAACACGTTTGTTTTTATTCCCCAAGAAAAGGATATGAATAGATTAATAGTTTGTTTAAAATGTGAATGGAATTTTTCTGGACACACAAATCGCTTACTCTGTCCATTCATCTTCTGGACTTGGCTGTTTAAAACTTGTCAAGGAAGACTAAATGTTTCCTTTTTCCCTCCCAGGTTCTCTGGAGAGGAAGGATTGTCCATGTTTGTGGTTGTTTCAGATATTTGCAAAATTAAAATTCAAATACCACAGTAATGTAAATTTTTTAAAATCCTTGACTTTTATATTGTAGTTTTTTACTTCAGAGACACATTTAATTAAGATGCTTTTTGTTCTGTTTCTTAACGAGTGGTTACATAATCTAGTGCTATGCTGAAAAAAACCTACGCTTAATCAAGGCACCAGAGATGTCCTGTGCTGTGGCACCCCATTTTAATTATTATGTAGAACTGTATATGATAGATTAATTTATTGCATTCTTAAAGAAGCTGTCCTTACCTGTGACATACTGTAGTAAAAAAAAAAAGTAATAAAAGATGGGAATTAAAATGGTATTTGTAATTAATCCTTACATATTCAAATTAAATGGGATAGGACTAAACATACTGAAAAACTGACATCTGCACAAGCATGCCTTTGCAGGTGGAGCACTGCATCTATAGTATATTAAGTGACTATACATTGTGCTATGCAGTATTACTGATACTTCAAAATTTTTACACAAGCACTTTATTCCGCTGCATGCCAAACAGTGTCAGAAATCGCCTGCAAAGGAGAATCATGGTATAAGCTGAGTGCTCTAAGATACGAGCTTTTGAAAACAGCAGATAACTTCTTGTAGGTTTCTGCGTATACAGTTTATAAAATTTGACGTAATTGTGCGGTTGTTGTTGACTGAGTTATTTTCGTTTCAAAAGCCATGTACTTAGTTGAACCAGAAGCAACGGAGTGGGCGCCTTTTTCCCTGGTGCCGGGTCCCTGTTGTCAAACAAGCCGGCAGCCGCCTGGGCAGTGTGTAATTTTCACGCCATCGCAGGCAGAGGGATTAGCTCAGCTGTCACACTTCACAGCGGGTTTTGTCACTGACAGGGGGCCAGGCCACCTGGAGATGATCTGCCCAGCTCTTGGCCATCAGGATGTTTTGCTTTTTAAGGAGGTGCACAGGCAAAGCGCACATTTGAATGTTTCCTCACAGGACTTTGAATTTATCTACAAGCTTATTGGAGTTTCTTCCTTCAAACAGAAGTTTGAAAACTATTTTTGTTATTTTGGAAGTTGTCCTTATAATATCTTTTATTAATTTTTTAGTTTTTTTTATTTTGCTTACAAGTGTGTACACCACAGTTATGGCTTGGATTATGAGTCCTTGAAGTCCCTCTGTTGTGGCAGTATATTTTTCAGTTGTGTGCCCTGAGTATTCATTTTTTTATTTGTATAAGAACAAAAATATTTTCTGAATTACTTCTCTTCTACAGCTGGACTAAAGCACTGAGCTTGTAGACTGATACCCAGATCTCTTTCTTGAGTCAATACCATTAATTTATAAGCCAGTTAAGTATTTGAGTGCATTGCATTTGTCAATATTGACTTTTCCCTGCCATTGTGTTTCTCATTCTCTTAGGTTAGTTAAGTGTATCTGAACCTCCTGTGGTCTAGACTTACCTGCATGTGTTTGTGTCATGTGCAGGTTTGTCACTTTTCTGATAGCCCCTTTTTCTGATGACTAACACATACGTAGCTACCACATATGCCAGAATGGTGTGGTTCTCACCAGTTCTTACCTGGTCACCTTTCCACAAAGAAAAACGCACGGTTTATTTCTAATCTCTGTTGTCTTTCCAAGTTCTTGAAAAAAATTTGTCCCTTGTAGCACAGCTATTTAGTTACGCCAAATACCTTTCTGGAAATCCATATAGACCATTTCTGCTTTAGTTTTCTTCTGGTGCATTAAGAATTGTATCACATTTGTGAGGTACAATTTACTTTTGCTAAAACTGCGGAGAGCAAATTCTACCTGTGATCTGTGTGTCTGCTACTTGTGTTTTAATGATTGCTTTAACTAAATTGCTGTCTTATCTCAAAATATATATGCTAGCCTAAAAGTTCCCTGAATTAATCCCATAAAGCTTTTCAAAATGTAAGTACAATATTTGCTACCATGTAGTCCTTAAATAGAGTCACTAGTATGAGCATATTTTCTTAGAGGTTCAGTCATCTTATTTTTATATTTTTTCTGATATTTTGACTGTATATATCCTCTGTGGCTTGCTGACTTAATGCCTGTTTAATTTCTCTGTTGTTTTTCCCTTCTCCCTTCCTCTCTTTTGGGTACCTATGTCCCTGGTGGCATCTCATCCTTTTTTATGTAGAAAGAATAGGTTCAGGGTAAGGTATCTTTGTAATGTAGTTGGCAGAAACTGATGCGAGAAGTTGTTTATCTTTTCAGCAACACCCTCATTTTCTTTAATTACATCTTCACCTCCGCTAATCCAAAAGACCTACTTGTTCTCCCCTTAACTGTCTTGGTGGTTATCGCGTGGTTTTTACCCACAGCCGTTTACTTTGGAACCCATTTTAGGCCTCTCTATTTCTTTCTTACACGGTGAATCTTATAATCTGCTTTGTTGGCTTCACAGCCATTGTATTTCCGTATTCTGCATAACTTTGCATTGGATTCCTATAGGTGGAATGGCTGTAGGGCACTCTGAAATCATACGACAGGTCTGTAAACTGAAGAAGAGCTATGCTAGTTTGAAGAGGACGTATTTAATTTTCAGGATACAAAATTCATCTTAGCACTTAAAGTGCATACATTCCCCACGTTCTTGTAGTCTCTAATATTTATTTTTTAATTTCTTATGTTAATATGTTGGTTTCTGCTGCTTTAACAGGTGTTAGATGCAGGAAGACTGAAAGAATATGGTGAACCTTACATTTTGCTGCAAGAACAAGATGGCTTGTTTTACAAAATGGTGCAACAAGTGGGCAAGACTGAAGCGACTTCTCTGATTGAAACAGCGAAACGGGTAATTTTAGAAGAGAGGATAATCAAGTTTGTCTCTGCAGTTTGTTTACCTCGTTAGCATATTCAGTGTTACAGTAAGCCTTCCACAACAGAATCTGTCGGCTTTGCAAGGCTAAGCCAGCATTTTCAGCACTTCTTTTAGTGGGATATACACAGACTTCCAGATGATAAGTGTATTTGTATACCCTGAGTTGAAAGACTGTTTGGATTTCTTGCGTCGTTCTGTATGTACACAGAACGGTTAAGTGTAAATAATGTATGACATGCTCACCTGTGCTGGGCATTGATCTTAGAGACACTTGCTGTAAAAACAAGTTAGGGTTGCGGAGTCTGGCATTTATGTGTTATTTCTATATTTTTTAAAGGACCTATCAAATTCTAGTTTGAGGTTGAGTACCTGCGCGTTATATTATGGTCTCTGGGAGTGTGGTCGCATTCTGATTTTTGTGCTTTCTCTTGCTTTGTTCTTGTACCCTTGCTCTGATCTGCACAGCTGTTGAATGTTGTGTTCCCTCCTTGTTCCTTACAAGTCTGTGTGCCTGATTTACTGCTTGCTATTCAAATCCTACTCTGAGTACAGAATTAGTAACGTAATTGTGAGCATTCCTCTGGCAATCGAAGTGTTTAAGAAACATCAATGGATTAATTTTCGTAATACGCCTCTGAGGTGAGGCTGTATCATCTCTGCTTTTCAGATGGAAAGCTGAAGCAGAGACAAAAGAAGATAAAGAAATGACCTCTGATAGAGGAACTCATTTTGACTAGCTTTTGACTTGATTTCTTTTTTCCTGACAATTTACCACACAGGATGTCCAGAGCAAGGTTTTATTTCGCTCAGTGCTCCTGAAGTTTCAGCGTTGCCTCAGTTGAGACTGCAGTGCTCAGTTTGGCAGCAACTCGCTTCATTTTCGTGTAACTTTACTTTCATCATGCAAGTAAGGTGCCGATATTTAGCACAGAGAGACCCAAGAGAGCCTGCTGAAGACAAGCAAAGGTCTTGCCTCTAGCCTCCATGCGTTCCTCTCCTTAAGCTGCTGTATGTGTGGAGCAGAGCTAGGGGAACACCAACTCTAAACTGTTCCCTGGGGAAACAGGAGGGCAACAGGCAGGAAGCAACACGTAAAGACAGGAAACAAAATGGCAGGTGCCCGGCTATTTCCTAGTAAACACAGACGCATCGCCACACGTTGTTAAAAAAATGATAAATTGTGCTGCTGTCATGGAGGTTATTTTACTGGACCTTTGGAAGATTAGGGAAGAGATTTCTGTATCTGTTCAGATTCTTAGGATTTTTTTTTAGAGTGACTAAACTTCACTTTTTTTTTTCTCTTTTTTTTTTTAAAGTTTTTCAAATGAAGCTTTGTGTAGCTGAGAGCTTACACTGTAAGTTCATGTGTGGCACTAATCGCAGAACTGAGGAAACAGCTTTGTCCTTAACGAGACTATGTGATGAGTTGTGCTGTCCTTCTCCATTGCTGCAGTGTAGCTTCTTTTGCTTTATCACTAGAAATGAATGAGTTAGCCGTGTTTTTTTGTGGTGTGTGTATGACAGTTTGGAGGTTATATAAATGGTGTTTAAAGGGATAGCTTCAAATTCGTATGGCCACTGTTTGTCTGTAAAGTGAAGGTCAGCTTCCTGCGGCTTGATCCTTGGAATGGCAAGAGGTGAGGCTGTCCGGCTGTCATCTGTAGAGATTTAGCTGTGTCGTGCTGTCTCTTCTTCCTTCCCTGCAGCCCTCCCCAGTTGCACAATTGCGTTCAAAGATAATTCAAAATATATAAAAATGATTGCCTGATGTTACTTGCCCATATAGTCATCTGCAGTTACCACATCAACGTTATGTGATTTTGTACAGGAAGGGAAGAGATCCAGGAACCAGTCTCTGCTGAAATGTGGTTTGATGAAAAAGTTTGCTAACTCCCAGGCTAGAAGGCAGATACAAGCCTTAGCATCTGCCAAGAATGCAAAGCGTCGTGCTTATCCACACTCAGCCCAAAAATACGGGAATCGAGAGACTATATCTCCAGTCAGCAGCTACCCAGAAGCACAGTTTACCGTCCTTTCTGTTTGAAGGACTTGGAAATTAATTCAAGGTTTTCGGTATTGCTGTCCCTTGTGCTTCGTGCATACTTTCAGAGAAGTTTCTTAGTCAGGAGAGCTGATTGTGATGGCTTTTCTTTCTACACTAGTAGGTCTGTTACATGTATTGCTGTTGGTCTCGTACATTCCTACTGTGGTTACTAAGAACTGTTTTTATGAAGAACAGCTTTTTTCTGTTGTTGAAAAACAGCATGCTGCACATAAAAAAAAATGGTAATATGGCATATATACATACTTTTCAAGAGGCGTTACAGTGGGTTGCTAAGTAAAATGGTTTGGAATGTGGCCATGCTTTGGCAATGATTATTTGATTTATTGCATTTTGGACCTGAATCTTGCACAGAACAAACTTGCTGCAAGAGCTTCTTTCAGTAAGGTGAGATTTTAAATGCGTTTTCTGGAGCAGTATGGATTCTGCATATATCCTTTAAGTGCAAATGAAGAGGGACTGCACACCTTAAATTGGAAGATTACTTTGGACATCTTTGAAGACACCTAATTTTCAAACGAATCTTGTGGGCATCTTGGCTAAGCATTGCAAGATTGAGCTATTGCTGGAACCTTAGCTCAGGCTTCCGAACTGATCCAGCACTGCTGTTTTTACGTCTCACTTGGTGACTCGGTATCCCCGTTTTCTGTGCAAGTGTCAAAGGAAACAGCACAGGCGCAGCTCAGAGTGGAGACTGCTGAGTGTCTGTGAACTAGCCTGTGAGCCTGACTGCGACAGGGTTGGGCTTGGCATTGGGAGACCGTGTTCTTATCTTTGCTCAGTTTACAGGAAGCTGTTAGGAGAAAATCCTGGTGTGTTCTCTGCGCTCTGGGCAGCGTTGAGAGAGGATTTTCCACAAGTTTTGGTGGCGTCCGGATAGGATTGGTTTTCCGTCAGTCAGTTTTTGAGTGCTTTGAGGAAAAAATAAGGGTGATTTTATTTTAAAGCTATGACAGATGTAAATATTAAATACTAAGTGTTATCTCACCTTAGTGATGCCTTTTAAAAAGGTTGCAGCTCTGTTGGCAGTGGAAGAAGCGAGTTTAAAGACTTGAGCATTTAATATCTTGAGGGATTGGGCTCAGGGGAAGAATTGCAATGAGACAGTTGAAAAGGAGCTGCCATTTCATTACATCTCTAGTAATGTGCCAAGGTTTTCTGGTTAACTTTAAAAAAAAAAATTCACATTCAAAAGCTGCATTAAAGGTACGCCAAAGTTTTCTATTTTAACCCAGGAAGGGGATGGGAACACGCAACTGGTGCTGCCGTCTCTGCAGCGTGTGTGCAGGCAGGTGCCTGGTTAACGTCACTCCGTTGCATCCGGTTGTGGCTAGTTACTGAGGAATGCCTCTTAACAGGGCTTCCAGTTCTTTTGTTGATTCAAATCAGACCTTAATATTCTGTGAAACTGGTAAAGATGCATATATCCCACGTTAGCGTGTGCGCACAAAAGCCGACAGTGGTACTTACAGGAATGTTTTTATAGAATGACTATTTCTTTTTTATCCCGCGTGTCTTATACATGCATTCATATATATGAGAAGGACATTATTGTCAAACAAACTGAACTTTGTTGACAACCCTCCTGAATATAACTTGGAGAAATGTTTCATAAGCCGTAGTCAAAGCAGTCTGACTTGGCTATGAGACCTGACTCGTGACACATGTCAGCTTCAGAAAGATAGTGTATTTTCTGTTTTTTAAGACTCAAACAAAACTTCTCACATTCTTCTTCGAAAAAAATGCATTTGAAGTCCTTTTTCACCCAAACACATTTTTAGATAAGAGCACACAAGTCTTGACATTATTTCATTTTGTTATGCGCATCTGTCATGGAACAGAGATATGATACAGCTACTAAAAACTGATGATTGTGGAACAGTGAAACTTGACAGCATTTCATTTCCTTTATGTTCTGATTACACATTTATCAGGAAACCTGTATCTCTTCTAGTTGAGCTAGAAATTGGTAGAATTCAGGAACTCAAAGGCTCGGCAAAGAACTGTCCTATTATTTGGTATCATCTTACATTTTAGAGAAGTTGCCTGGTTGAGTCATTGTTAAAGCTTTTGCTTCTTCTTTCATTATTGTGGCTCACTATCCAGAGATCACATTTCTATAGGCCCTGTAACTGCTCTGCAGCACAAATTAAACGCTGGGATATTTCATACATATACCTCGAAGTTTCAATGGTTGTCAATCATAGTTTGTAAAATATAGGGATTACAACCTGATATTAACATCCAAATCCATTGTGTTCATTTTATGTGTGAAAATGAGAAACCCTTGTGCAGACGCAAGATTTCACAGCTTCTTTGTCATCCTGTTTTTAATTTATCTCCATGTTTTGAGCTAGTAAAATGATTTCACTTATCAGTTTAATGTGAAGTGATAAAATATATCTATTTATCTGAATTACCAGAATTGGAGTGGATCTACAGGTTGTGTGGGATTTTTCTCACACTTTGTTGTAATGTAAGATCCTATAGTAATTTCACTAATTTTTCAGTTACACAGAGTTACTGAATGCCACTAACCTGAAGCTCCTGTTGGAGTTGCTTAAGGACATGTGTTTGTCTCTACCGTATTTATCTCCAGAAATTTTATTTGAAACTGAAAGGTGTTTGAGGCATAATTACTCACAGAATCTGGTGTTTTTCCTAGGTGTACTTCAGTAAGAATTACCCAGAAGTAGTTCAGAATGGTCAACTTGCCACAGACTCCTCCTTGGATCCTTCCACGGGATTATGCGTAACTGAAACTGCACTGTGATTCTTAATAACAGTAACTGTTTTCCATAGAGTATAAACCTGAGATCGTCTAAACTCAGTCACAACGTTTGCAGGTGTCAGCGGGAGAGGAAAGGGAGGGGGTGATTTTTTGCACTGGACATCCTTCCTATTTAATATTGAGAGGAGAATTTTTACTGTCCCTCTTTCTTTAATTTCAGTGCAATATGTTTTCCTTTCCATCTAATTATGTTTGTATTGCTAAGGAAATTAGGCAGACTCAGTTTTTATTTGAAAGTTATGTGGTAGAGATGTCTTTTATTTAAACAGGTGCAGGACACCTAGCAGGTCTAGGGTGCATATTTGGAGCTTATTAAAAAAGATGGAATGTGCCCATTTTCTTTTTTGGAAATATTTTGAGAACAAGCAAAACCAAAATTTTTCCAGTGTCACTGTAGCATGACAGCTGTGTCTAAACAGCCGATTTGGTAGTGTGCAACTGTCTTTCTGCCTCTCACAAGTAGCTCTGCAGGTTGGTAGAAGAAAGAATTGAACAAGCCAAAAATACTTTTTCTTTTTGATAGCAAAAAGTACTATATACTTTTTTTATAAATGGTTCAAATAATGCTGTTCAATATGTAAATATTAGTTTTATTTTGCTAAAATCCAAATGCTGAAAAATCAATCTCAGTCTTCTATACTTTAGAAGAAAAGTACCACATTTGCACTGGAGAAATATTTAAATAATTTAACATACATTCCTCTTTTTATCCAGGTTATCAAAGGAAAAAAGGTATTAAAATAACTTTAGGAAATGTTTGAATGACATGTCATTATACCTAAATACTGTGTAGTACAAAGTTATCTTCAACACAACACATTGAAATGTATACATTATTTGCATTTATTGTGCCTTAATATTTGTGCCTTCAAGCCAAAGCTGTAACTGCAGGGTACACAACAAATTCATTAAATGTGTGTTAAAAATATGTAACCTTAGTATATTTAAATTTTTGCGTCAGGGGTTCTGTTGAACTGGAGCTGTTTGAAGTTACCATCCTACCGGAATAGGTAGGAAAGTGCAACCTGCAGTTCTGAATGGCTGTTGCAGATAGTGAGGGGAGTGCAGTGAGAGAGAGGGGTTCGGTCTCCGTAAGCCATGTCCTGATTCAGCAAAGCACTTTAACACAAAGGCACTATTCCTGTGCTTAAAAATAAAAGAAAAATAATTAAAAAAAAAAAAAATGAAGCAAGTGCTGTGCTGCTTCAGGTTTTTTCATGTTTAGTGAGATACCTACTTTTTGAAGTCTGGTAGAAAATAAATCTGTGCATCTTACTGTTTCAAGAGCACAGAAGAGACTAAAAGGCAATGAACGGATCTCTTCAGGACATGGAAAATACTATGCTTTTAAGAAAAAATACTGCAGATGCTGGCTATTACCTTTGTAAGACAAATGTTCTTTACCCCATGTTTACCCAGAGGCCTAAAAGTACAGCAAAAACAAATCTTTCTCATTTCAAGCAGTTCTACAAGCAAATAACTGATTCAAATATAAAATTACTCTGTCCTTGTTGAGAAGCGAATTGAGGCCAAAGCCTGTGCCTCAGCACAAGGGCTCGTCTGGAAGGGCTTTGTCCTGCTCAGAAGTCAGCCCAGTGGTGAGAGGCTGATGAGAGGCAGAATCCTTGTTTCCCTGTGGCAGCATCTTCCCTGCTGCGAGTCTCAGGGGCTTGCTGTCCTGCTGTGAGATCCCAGGAGAGAGGGCAGGACCTCTTGCTACCTGCAGTGCCACCAGCCAGCTTCCCCAGGAGGGAGGGAAGAACAAACATCAGGCATCTGGTTTTGCAGGTGACATCCTCTGCTGTCATTAGCAGGAGGTTACAGAACGAAGTGCTCTTGCCCCTAGGTGTTTTTCGGCAGGTTCTGACTCTTCTTCTGCATTGTGTAGCCCCTTATACTATAACAGATCCCACAGAGACCAGAGGAAGTGAACTTCACGCAGTGATGCACGGCGTGAGGTGTGTGCTACATCGGGTGCTAAATAGCAGACGGTGAGGGACAGCTAGCTGTCCCCAAAGCCGCATGGCACAGATTGGCTCATGTGTGCAGTGCTTGTGGCTCGTCCTGCTTAGAACACACCAGCCACATCCACTGCTCTGTATCATGTGGCCCTTGGTCTTCTGCGGGCTCGTGCAGTCCGCTTACGGACCTAGCACACAGTTACCATCTAGTGAATTTTGTTGTGGTTTCCTTTTCAATTCCAATTGTCTGAAATAAGGATAGGGCTATTGTGCAGCTCAGTAGTGGCGTTTGTACTGCAGAGGTACTGCAGAGGACTGTGTAGCATGGGGGAAGTTCGACCTTCCATGGTCTTGTCTGTAACTGCCCTTTTGGAAGGGATCTGTGGTGTGAGCCATGCCCAAACTCTGCTCGAGCTTTGTCATGGGGAGAGCTGGCTGGAGTGGGCGAAAACAGAGCCAGAGTGAGCTGACGAGTAAGGCACTGCGGACGCTTAGTGGAGTCTGGTGCTTGAGCTCGTTTGTTTACCTTTTTTATTGAGCAGTGTGGACACATCCAGAGTCTAACTGTGTTTTACAATAGTGAATTCTTTTTATTTCTAAATAGTTAGTTCTTACAATAGAGTAAGTATGATGCATAATACACTGAAATTTTTAAGTACCCTAAGAGAACAGTATGTTCTCCTGGCCATATACCTTGAGTTTGTATTTTTTTTTTTATCCGATCGAGGAGGTAAGCATGCGTAAACCAAGGGTATAATTACAGTTTTAGTTCATTTCAGCTCTGAAATGAATCTATGGTGAGTTATATTTCAGAGCAGAGCTCCAAAACACTGGCTGCTGCAGAGTCACTGGTATGAGACCTTGACAGATCTAGCTGTCAGTCTATAAACTAGAATGAATTTGATCCTGTAGCTTTTTGAATGCGCACAGAAATGTTAGGTATCTCTGAAAATGCTCATTCTGCTTCTTCGCATGTTTTGGCAGAACTTTACTAGCTGTAGGTATCAAATGTCAATATCAGAGAAAACAAATTTTTTACAAAATCACACTTGAAACCCATAAATTGCTGAGTAGAACGACTGTGAAAGCAAGTCATTCATGTCCATCGTTGGCATTGTATCCATCTTTTTAGTTTAACAAAAACATTTTAATGAGAAAATTGGTTTTTAGATTCTTTTGTTGGTTTTATTGTTGATAGGTTTTTTTTTTGTTTATATGACTGTGGGTCAGGATTGACTGACCCGTTTAATTTCAGCTGAATAAAAAAGTACAACATACCTGAATGGCGAAACTCAGATCAGGGATGAGTAAGGCCTTCCTCTGGTGAAAGTCTTCGTCCGTTAAATGGATGAATTATCTTTCCAGCAAGGTGTTTTATGTTTCCTTTTCAAGAAAAGTTCAAATAGTTCTAAACTTCCACTTTGAAGATTTTCATGCTTTTGTTTGGAAATGGCAAAGCTGGTTCCTATAAGCTACATTCCTTCCTGGGGATCTTGGAAAAAGAACTCAGTCTTCTGAGTTATTCAAGCCTTTAAAATACTTCTTCACCATGAGGTGCCTTAAAGTATTCTGGAGTCTTATTTCTAATAAATATAATTTCATACAGTAATAGGGAAAATCATCAGTTACAGAACTGTTGTTTGTTCAGTGTAAAAGACTAGGAACAGCCTTTAGTTCTGATCTCAAGAACTGTTCTTCAGACGTTCGTTTTGGTGCGCCTTTGCTCCAGCCCTCCGCAAAAGACCACTGGGAGAGTCAAAACCAGCACAGTTCTCAAGGGTAGGTTATCTCACGTTTTGCTTACTTTAAGGGCAAAGTTCTCTTTGGTGGACTGAACCAGAGCTCATTTGCCAGATAGACGCAGTCTTCTGCGATACCATTCGTACTGCCCTTTGGAAGAGGGGGGACCTGCTGCCCAATGTCAGTAATGCTGGTGGCTGGAGGGATGTTGACAATTTCTTGTAACCTCCCCAATACATGTTTAAAATAAGATTGCAAGAAGAATCAGAACGGGACAGATGATCCAAATGAAAGTACAAAATGCTGCTTTGTGTGTTAATCTGACCCTTTGAAATATCTCACTTTAAAGTATGCCTCTCTTTTGGGGGGGAGAGGTGGGGAAGAAAGAGTTGAAATCACTTCCTGTGATGGAGATGAGCCTCTGACACTTCAGCAGAAGAATGTGGCTCTCTGTATGTGTTTTACATTGTGTGACAGCGCGCTGCTTTCTCGTCATTTTAACTCTGGTTTGGGTTCGTTTCATTTTTTGCATTTGTGTAATAATTTGGTTTTGGTATTGCTGTGTAACGATGTCTTTTGTTGACGTTTGTGCGATGATCCCCGTCACACAATAAAAGTTTCTCAGAAGCATGCAGCAGTCTGTGGTCATTGCGAGTGTGTGGTTGAAGGCAGAAATGCTGGGCTGAGCAAAGTCAGGTCGTGCCTTCAGAAATCTTGAGACACCTTGTGCTGGCATTGCCAGCTCCAGGAGCTGAATATCCTCCATTTGGAGGTGTAACACAGAATAATACATCCCAGCTTGATTTTGCCAGTCGTCTGCGGTCTAAGATATCTTGGATCACATCATCAAGCTTTTTACTTCAGTGACGAAGGCTAGAAAGTCATCCAAATAGATTTTGAGAAGTTGTGATGGAAGAAGCAGTGCAGTTGCAGAAGTGCGGGTTGGGTGCGGTCTCTGCCTCGAGCAGCTGGCATGTTCCATGGGCTGGGCAGCCGAGAGGTGGAAGGTTAATGGACACAGGGGCGAAGAGGGTTAGCAGCGTGACTCCAAAATCTGGTGTCATCTCTCAATCCTGTGCTGCTGTCTGATCAGTTTCTTGCTTCATTTAACAAGACACTAAAACGGCTCGTTTCTGAAAACTGCGCAAAGTTTCTCCCTATGTCTACCAGCTGTCCCAAGCACTTAAGTACTGTTTTGGTGCAAGATTTTAGTACAAGGTGAAATGTGCATTTGTCAATAATCCTTCAGTGCAGCAAGTTCCGGGACTTGAAGCAACATGAGTTGTCATCTGTCCGTTTATAACATGATGCTGGAATAGGCGTTACAGATGTCTCGTGTTTCTACCACAAGTCTGCCTCGCAACCACCATGCAGCTGTCTTAACCACCTGAGAGGGAATTTGGCTTAGGTTGTCACAGTACAAGTCATGTGTGGTACGTGCAGTGTCCTCCTGGAGCATGCACTTGCTGAACGCGCGTGCCTCCCGTGTTAGTACAACAGCTCTCTCTTAGAAATGGGTGAGGTGGATTTGTCTGCTCGCCTGAAAGGGAGATGCTGATAAATAGCAAAGCCAAAGATGTGTTTTATGAGTTTGCCCACAAAACACGCATGAATTTTATAAAATCGGTGTATAAAGCTGGTTCATGGATTTGGAGCAATATTAGCATATAAAAAATTAGGGCCGTGCTCTGACCTCTGAAATCAAGTTTCCACTGTCTGCGCCTTGGCACCACCGAACTCCCAAAATTGCCTGAAATCAATAGCCTCGTCCATTTCAAGAGACAGAATTCTCTGTGGATCTTGGCCACAGATCCAGCACATGCTCAGAAGCACAATGACCTTGAGGAGAAACTGGCGGTGCGGTAGTCCCACTGCCATTCGGGAGCCAGGCCGCGTCCTGCCACTGACTGTTACTGGAGGGGCTTGGTGCAGGGTGCTTGGATTGCACAGAATCACAGAATGTTTGGGGTTGGAAGGGACCTCTGTGGGTCATCTAGTCCAAGCCTTCTGCTGAAGCAGAGTCACTTAGAGCAGACTACACAGGACCTTGTCTAGGCGGATCTTGAATATCTTCAGAGGAGACTCCACGACCTCTCTGGGCAGCCTGTTCCAGTGCTCCGTCACCCTCAGGGTGAAGTTCTTCCTCATGTTCAGATGGAACTTCCTAGGCTTCAGTTTGTGCCCGTTGTCCTTAGTCCTGTCACTGGGCACCACTGAAAAGAGTCCGGCCCCATCCTCCTGACACCCACCCTTCAGATATTTATAAGCATTTATAAGGTCCCCACTCACAGCTGAGTTAGGAGCTGCACCACAGCTCATGTCCCTCTCCTGCATGGGGCACCCTGGGTTTTTAGAGCACACATTCGAGAAGCGGGAGTCAGGGGCTGCAGGCTTTCCACAGCCTAAGCCACTTGGGTCTTTCTGTCTTCTGTGTCGCAGAAGCATAGTATTCAGGATGTTTTTGATGGGGCTGTTCACCATGAGTGAATGACATGGGGGATTGTTTCCTCTGGGACAAAGGAAGTCCCAGGCTGAGGTCCCAGTTCTAGGGAGTATCTGTGCACTTCATTCAACGATTGTCAGTAGAAACCCCAGGAGGAGCTGAGGATTCCGCTCCCAGGCTCTCGCGTCAGCGTGGCTGGGGTCTCCCCGGGCAGCAGGATCCGTTTGCTTGTGTTGGCTCCTGCTCCCTCGCCCCAGCTGGGCAGCGGTGGCCAGGACAGCAGCTCCCGCGACACGCAGGCCTGCTGCTTGCAGCCTCGGTGCTGTAGCTGTGGGGCAGCTCTACAAAAGCGAGCGTGCTTCTTCTGCCTCCCCACAGACGCCATTGCCCTCGGCGCGGCCTCGTGGACCTCTGCTTTGGATGGGATGCTCTCTGTACCCGGCTATTCCTACTGCAGCTGCTCCTCTCCCTGTAGACCAAGGTTTTCCTTATAATCGATAAAGCTCCAAACAGAAGAGCTCTGAAATACCAGCTGAAGCCTCTGCGTTGACTATAGCCAGAGAATAAGCTCCTGGTTTATGCCGTTTAAGTTACTGTGTTGCAGCTGAGGGCCGGTGTTATCACTGGTCACTTCCAACATCTGAATTTGACTCCTGGAGTATGGCCGGTGGATCGGGTCAGGCACGCCAGACTTAGAAAGGAGCTATGGCTTTTTTTTCCTTCCTTATTCTTTTTTTTTAGTGTTGGAGACTTACTATGGGAAATTAAAGGCAGGGGGGGCAGTGAAAAAGAGTGCCCTTTGTTTAATTCCGGTAAGCTTTCTACCTCACAGTTCAACCGCAGATAGCAAATGAAGGAAGGACTTCTTTACCTGGAGAGCGGCCTGAAGAAAGCAGATCTTGCTAGCGTTCACGCCATTGACGTTCTTCACAGAGCTCTGTATTTTGCAGGAAAGGACCGTAATTACCTTATGGCAGTCAATTGAGTTGGGTGGGAAACGCAGCCTCAGATTTATCAGAGCTTGCTCTGCAGTATTACAGGCCCAGACTCTCCTTTTAGCAGAAATGCCAGGCATGAGTAGGGCAAGCGAGCACTGTCGAGCTGTCTCTTGAAAACATTGTCAGGATACCAGAAAAGAGGATTTCTCCCCACTTCCTGCCCAGCTGGGAGGATTTTGGTTCATTCTTCATCTCAAGCAGACGGCGTTGTACCGAGAACATGGACCGCTCCGTGTTTTGGTTGATTTAACATGTGCGCACTTTTGCAGAGAGATGATTTCTGTGAGTGGCGTTACGCAAGTAATTCACCGTGAGTCAGTCATGCGGTGAATGAAGTGCCTCTTCCCACAACCAAGTCGCCTCCTGACAATCATTCCTCCTTTTTTTTTTTGTAATTGCTCAACAAATCCTTTTGCAATTACTTCTAAGCATTCTGTGTAGATCACGCATTTGTGTATGTGGTTCATGTTTATTGATTTTTTTTTGAGTTGTATTCATAATAGGTCAGAGAAACTACGTAGTATTGTCCCTGTATCGGTTGGTGTAACTGTCGGTACCTGCGAATTTAAATCGTTGTTTTCATCTGGTTTGGGGCATGCAGGCGTGTGTTCATTTCTGCGAGTATCCAAGTCAGTAAAGCTAGATTTGCTTGAATGGCGTGTCACATCATGTGTGCACATCGACACAGAAGGGAAGAGAATCTGCATTTTTCAAGTAGTTTTATGGAAAAGTCTCTATAGCGAACGATAGAGACTATGGTGACCTTGAGAGAGTAGGAAGGTGCCTGCGCGCATGCCAAGAGAACATAGAGAGCAATGAGTTGCCTGCGGTCTGCTGGGATGGAGCAGGGCTGGAAGGAGTCTCCCTGCACTGGTTTTACTTGCCTGAGTTCTTTGTGTGTTTCTGCGCTCATAAGAAGTTGCAACAGATGCTGTGCAGAACCAGTTCTCGCTGCTGAAAGCAGAAAGTGAAAGGCCAAGCGCTGCTGGTAAGCACGAGAAGTTGTTTATCCTGTGCCAGGCATGGCCGAAGCCCGTTCCCCTCGGGTGTCGTCCTCACGAGCGTGCTGGCTGGCTGTGCCTCTGCCCATTTTGAGTTATCCGGCTTATTTTGTTGGAGGAGGAGCCCTCTGAAAAGGAAAAATTTCTAGGGAGAGCTTCGTAGAGTGTGAAGGAAACAACAGCGAGGACAGGATGAGGGAGATGGGGCTGTTCAGCCTGGGGAAGAGAAGGCTCTGGGGTGACCTTACAGCAGCCTGCCAGTACCTGAAGGGGCCTACAGGCAGGATGGAGAGGGGCTTTTCACAAGGGTGTGTAGTGACAGGACAAGGGGGAATGGCTGTAAACTAAAAGAGGGCAGATTTAGATTAGATATTAGGAAGAAATTCTTCACCATGAGGGTGGTGAGGCACTGGCACAGGTTGCCCAGAGAAGCTGTAGATGCCCCTCCCTGGCAGTGTTCAAGGCCAGGTTGGATGGAGCTCTGAACCACCTGGTCTAGTGGAAGGTGTCCCTGCTCATGGCAGGGGGGTTGGAACCAGATAAACTTTAAGGTCCCTTCCAACCCAAACCATTCTATGATTCTGTGATTCGCATCTCGCAGACCAGAGGTTGCTCTTTCCTCCTCTTCTCAGGGTGCGTGCCGGAACGGCAGCCCACGGAGCTCCTGGGTGCTCTGCAAGGAAGGCCTGACAGCCCACAGTGCTTACAAGGACCTCTAAATGGCCTGGTTAATTGGCTAATGGGGATGCCTTTGCTGCAGCCTAATGAATGTGAGCGCAATGATTACTTAACAGAGAGAACTTCAGATCTCTGGGAGATGACTTTGCTGGGCTGTCAAAAGGAATGAGCAACAAACCAGCCAGAGCTGCTGATGCTGTCGTCACAGATTTACCAGAAAGGCTGCTTTTCCTTCCAGCTTTCTTTTTCCCCTCAAGAAGCGATTATCAGTTCATCCTTTCCCTGGAACTGATATTGAGGCACGTTTCTATCAGATATTGCTACGTATGGTGCGCCTTTTCGTGACTTCTTCTTGCTGGGTGAGAGCTGCCAAGCTCACACGACGTTTAAGCCCTGTTACTGTAACTGTGGCTACTGTTGTTGGTAGCTGTTCAGGGCTTTCATTTGCCCATCCTGAGGGGACTGTAATAAAGACTGGCCCCTGCTGTTAAATTGTTTGCATAATTCCTTTTTTTCTTTTTTTCTTTTTTTTTTTTTTTTTGACTGGGAAAGTTGATCTTGTGCTGGGAGAAACATCAGCCATGCTGGAGTTTTAACACCTAATCATATCATAACCGAGTGAATCAAGCTGAGTGTGTCCCTCATCTCAAACCCATTGCCTTGAAGCTGAGGAAAAAGCTTGATTTATCTGGATGGCCCTTAATCCCGAATTTTAGTGAGGAGCTGATTTATTGTCTAACATCAGGGAGGGGACATTAATTCCCCGTCTGCCACCCAGCATGACCGCTTGGAAAGAAAGAAACCTCCTCTGCTGTAGGTAGGATCAAAACCAAATGGTATAAACTGAACTGAAGTCCATGTGTCCTTCTTGTCTGGAAAACTCAACTCTTCTCCCGCTTAACCCCGTAACTGCCTGGAAACCCTAGAGACAGCCAACTCTGTACCTTGGTGCTTAGCCGGGTACCCAGAGCCATGCTCGGGGGGTCTCCAGGGCTGCCAAGACCAGGCAGCCTGGTGCCTCATGCCCACCTAAGCCTCACTGGCATGGGGAAAAGTGGTATTTTACTTGTTCAGGGGCTCGGCGGGCCCCGATAGCCGTGCCCAGTGGCTTCCCACGCGATGCCGAAAGATGTCACCCGCAGAGCAAGCGGACGAGGGGCAAAGGGGGACCCTGCCTGCTGCCTTCCGGCAAGGTGCCCTCAGGGGCAGGGGGGCCTGGGGGTAAAGACTGTCTCCACCCGTCATGGTGCCACCTTGCTGGAAGCCCTTCCGAAAGTCGTGGTGCCAAGAAGAGGGGAGGAAAGTGGATGCCATAAGCCGCAGTCAGGGCGCAAACCTACTCGGACGGCGAGCGTCAGGGGAGCGAGGAGGCTGCCCGGGGCTCCCCGGGGCTCAGAGCCAGGTTTCGGCCCGAGGCACACGCGGCCTCCTGAGCCTGGAATCCCTCTCTGCGGAGCGGTGCGGTTCCGAAGCAGGGCTGGAGGAGGATCCTCCGCCCCAGGGAGCCTCCAGCCCGGCTGTCGGGGTGCGCTCATGGGTTGTGGGAGATGTGGGTTTGGGCCCCTCGGGCTGAGGCGGGAGAGGAACCCAGACCTCCCACTTCCTCAGCGTATACTTTGAATACCAAAGCATGATATAATAAAAGCTATCACCACCTTTTCTTCTTCCTGCTTTGTTTTTAAAAGACTGATCTGCGTGGAGTCTTTTGAAAGAAAGGGCGTAGGTACCAATCTCCAGGAGAAGATTTCAGACAATGGATCCCAAGCAGACAGGATTGCCTCACCCCAAGCCTCAAGGGGCTTTTAGTTGGAGAGAGAATTGCAGATTCACCCTTGTCCGCCGCTTTTCCTATTGCTTGCGTGTATGCTCCCTTCAGGAAGATCCCACTGTGTCCTGCCGGCTCTGTCGCGCTCGACTCAAGCACCCAACTTTCGCCGTCAACCACGTCGGGAGTCTGAGTGCAGCTGATATGCTGCTGCAGGCCAGATCACCTAAAACTCAGGGATTTCAGTGCCCAGAACTCTCCCGAGTCTAACCTTAGTTTCTCTAGTTCAGTCAGGTCGTCAAACCCAGATGAAATTACTTGCTTCTTTGAAAAAATACCGGGGATAGAGGCGAGATCAAGCAGGATGTGCTTGCATAATTGTATATGCAGGTAAGAAAATTTTTGTTGCTTTGAAAACTTTAGAAGACTTTAGACTAGAAATAAACCTCCACAAGTAGTCTTAATCGTTGCGCTCTGCGAAGTTTCGTTTGAAACTGTCTGGCTAATCAATTCTGATGTAGCTCTTTGACTGGAAAAGCCCAGACAGTCCCAGATGTCTCTTCGATGCAGAATCACACAGAGTCAGGTTTCCATTGCTCTGATCAAGCAAAACGTCCCCTGCCCTGACTGAGGGGGAAGAAGACTCTGCTTCCCAAAGCATGAATGTGTTGCACATGGTGCCTGTTAATCAATGGAGTCAAGTCTGGATCAGTGTCAACTCTTACAACTCGTACTCAGTGGTGAGATTATACAAATAAAGCTTATGCAAATGCAATTTCGCAACCTTGAAAATTTTGTGTGTAACCTATTTTTAAAACATTCCATCTATGGAAATCTGTTATTTCCCCCTCATTTTCTAGGCAGAAACCTCACTCCAGAGAGGAGGAGGCTGGCTCAGCAGTAGGGTCTTTACAAGAAAGATTAAAGTTTTTGGCTTATTGTAGCAGATACCGCAAATCAAAGGTGATCAGGCAACCAAAATAAAGAAAGAATGTCACTGTCCTTGCCACACTTTTGTCAAGAGAATTCCCCAAAGAATGGCAAAGACCTCTTGGAACCCCTTCATTCACATCTGCATTATCATGAACTGCCAGTGGAGTGACCATCAGCATCTGGTTAGGTTCGTTTTCAGCCACGCTGATTCCCTTCTCTGTTGACTGTAAGCATTTGTTCACTACTGTATGAAGGACACCAGCTCTGCTGGAGGGGCATGAGGCTTTCTCTACTCTCAGAGACAGTCAAGAAAGCTGAAAGGCGTTAAATAGAAACTTTTACTAGGATGTCCTGAAAGAACATTCAAGGAAGTCCAACTGCAGTAGACGTGGCTGGTTACACTGGGACTGGACTGACTGCCCAGATAATGAAGCTTCATGGACCCTCGGGTAATTTTTGCCAGGTGCTGTGATGCGATGCTGCTCTGATACCATCCGGAGATGCTCATCGTAGAGAAATAAAAGAAAGAAGGTATTATAGAGGATCATTTCAATACCTGACACTCGTACACTTGGCTAATTGTATTTGTTCATTAAGATAAGGATCAGCATTCAGCTTCTCCTACATTTAGGTCAGCCTTCCAGTACATTTGCACTTGCAAGGCAGAGCTGCTTTAATGAGGGATAATGAAACTTGCCACGCATTGCGTCATGACTTCTGTGTTAATATCATTTACACATGATAAAATGCAAATAGTATTGACCATGAATGCACAATCATGCTTAATCCTCTAAGCCCACACACACACACATGTGCTAAAACTAATCTCTGTAACAGTAAACAAGATACACATCTGTGCCTCTCTCTGTCCTCCCACACAGCCAAGCAAAGGTTGCCACTGGCTCAAAAGGGCCCTGACTCCCACAGGTTCCCTCATTCCCTGTTTGCAGTTCACAGAAACATGACAGCGCCGTGAGACCTTGCTGTAAGCAACCCTGTCTTACACAGGCTCACGCTCTGTATGACAGGCATTCGGAGGGCATTCCTAACGCAGAACTCCAGCTCACTCTCCCAGTGGGTGTCCAAGGCCTGTGTGCCAATCTTCTGTAGGCAATCTGATTTTTGAAATGGGCATCTCAGCTGAATGATAGCCAGTAGAGATGCTCAAACTCTTCTTCATTTGGGATTTGTGCGGATGGACGGGTACCAGCATACTCTTTTTTACAGCTGGGTTTTGGAGCTGGCATGGAGTACAAAAGGCAAGATATTAAGCTGAAGCGGGACCAGTTAGTGACTAGCCACCTTCAGTGAATAAACGTTCCCTCGAGGTTAAATGGGCCCACATGTATTTTAAGCAATTCAGATTAAGCACACAGAGAAAGATAAATGTATTTGATGGGGCAAAACTCTTTTCAGTGGTGCCCAGCGACAGGACAAGGGGCAACAGGCACAAACTGAAGCACAGGAAGTTCCGTCTGAACACGAGGAAGAACTTCTTCCCTCTGAGGGTGATGGAGCACTGGAACAGGCTGCCCAGGGAGGTTGTGGAGTCTCCTTCTCTGGAGATATTCAAGACCCGCCTGGACGCAGTCCAGTGCAGCCTGCTGTAGGTGACCCTGCTTCGGCAGGAGGGTTGGACTAGATGACCCACAGAGGTCCCTTCCAACCCCTACCATTCTGTGATTCTGTGATTCTATTTAACTGTAATTCTGTTGTGGAAATTTCAGCTTGCTATGTCAGAATAACTGAACCACTTTCGGGTATCTTAATATCATGTGGGTCTTCATATTTCTGAGAGAAAATCATCTTCAGGTTGCACTGCTATTTGAGAGTGCCATCTCTGAACTGTAAGATTTTAGGGACTTTTTGTATCTCTGGTTCCCTGAGAGGTGCGATACTTTTTTTATCAACTTTTCTTACTCTTTGAATGCAAACAAACTTGCATTAGTTCAGGACTGATGAAGAATTCTCTTTGGAAATTTCTCCCCAGCCTTATGAAATGCAGCATTGCAGCAAATATTTCCTATTTCTCAGCGCTATCGGCAAAATACTGCCTTGGGTTTTAATGATCTAGAAAAATGCAACAGGCAGCAGTTGTCTGGAGAAATCATCGAGTTGTGTAGGAAATGATCCTTGGGGAGGCATCTCCCTGGTGAGGAAACCCTGAGGAGCAGCTGAACAACCTCAGTGGCTTTCAAAGGTCCTTTTCTCCTGTGATTGCATAGGCTGTAAGAGGGCTGCTTCATGAAGCTGGTAAAATTTAGCTTCAAAAAGCCTACCAGCCGAGTCTCGCCATGGACAATCAAAGACTTAGCCAAACGAGGTTTGCTCTCTGGAGGAGGGAATTGTCCCAGCTTCTGTCAGTAGCTAAGCTTCATGTACACAAAGTTCATCAGAGAGTGCTTAGCGTTGAATACAGATGTGCCCTTAGACACTTCTTTGCCTGTTCGAAACTTGGGAATGTATTCCTCTGCCTAACTGTAATCACATTACACTCCCACAGCAGCCATAAAGTGAAAACTTGTTTTTGTTTAATGTCTGTGAAAGCAGATATTAGTCAGCATTTATTGTGTTTTCGGTACTTCAGCATCTGGAAAGAGGAGTGTGTGCCAACAGTGTGTGTTAGAAAGCAGAGGGTGTACACCAGAGGTACAAGTTGGTGAAGGGTCTGGAGAACAAGTCTTATGAGGAGCGTCTGAGGAAACTGGGATTGTTCAGTCTGGAGAAGAGGAGGCTGAGGGGGGACCTTATTGCTTGTCTACAGCTGCCTGAAAGGAGGTTGTAGTGAGGCAGGTGTTGGTCTCTTCTCCCAGGTAACTAGCGATAGGATGAGAGGCAATGGCCTGAAGTTGTGTCAGGGGAGTTTTAGATTGGATATTAGGAAAAATTTCTTTACTGAAAGAGTGGTCAGGCATTGGAACAGGCTGCCCAGGGAGGTGGTGGAGTCCCCATCCCTGGAGGTGTTCAAAAAATCTGTAGATGTGGCACTTTGGGATATGGTTTAGCAGGCGTAGTGGTGTTGGGTGCATGGTTGGACTTGATGATCTTAGAGGTCTTTTCCAACCTTTATGATTCTATGATTTGTGATTCTATGATACTAAAGAGTGCAAGCACAAGGGATGCATCTCCTCCGAGCAGACCAGGCAGCCCACCACCAATGTTTGTGCCAAGGACCTGAGGAGACACGGCCTCCGCACAGCAGCTGAGTGCGGACTCCTCCCAGCTGGATGGCATATTCAATTTGAGGATTACGCATGGTAGATCCTTGCTCCGATACCTTCACCTGGGCAAAGCCTTGGCTCCATTAGCTCTGGCAAAGTCAAACTTGGGTGAATCAGCCTCCCTCAGACCATGCAGCCCGATTCATGTGTTAGGAATCCAGCCTCTCCTTACTGCAGAGTAACCGGCGTAAGCTCCGGCAGTGGAGTCACCTTTAGCATCAGCTCTGCGAGCATTTTCATACGTGAGCCGTCCCTTTTGAACCCTGGCTGGTGGGAGTGTGCCATGGGTTACTCTGACCGATGGGAGTTATAGGAGTGAGGCTGTGGACGCAGGGGGTGAGCCTGTGCTCCTAAAGAAAGGGTGCAGAGGTTTTTGCCTACACCAGTGAGTTCGAGGGTTATGAGCTCTGTGCAGCAGCCGGGCACGCTTTGCAGTGGGTGCACTCCCTGGCACGGGAAGCAGCGTTTAGCCATGCATCTGCAAGTCGTGCACGACGTAAAAAGGATTTGCCGTCCTGGTGCTAGAAACTTCTTTCACAGCTGGTGGTGTGTGTGCAAACACGCGCTAGGCTGTGAGGTGTGGACATGGGATACACACATGCACGTGTATACGTAAACACATGTATGTATATACATGCACACATGCATACATATGCTGCTCTTTTATGCGATACCCAATTTTAGTGCTAGAATTATCTATACTGCAGACTAAGAACCATGGCCTGTTGTTCTGTTTCTTTTTTTGGAGAACGTAGGCCAACCCATGCTAATTTTAACGGGTCTCCCTTGCTGAGCGTTAGTGGGCTTCGATGCCCCCAGCACAACACTTTTGTGAGCTGATTTTTCTCCTTCAAGGATGACGGGACTGGGGTGAATAATCACGGTGCTACGGCCCCTCTACGTTTTGTTTCTGACCGGAGTAGGGTTCCTAGAGCCTAGCTCTGACTTCCCTCCCATCATCGTGCCATCGTGTCCCAGCCATTCGGTTTTGTTACCCGCCTTTCCTGTAATGCTCTTGATTCCTCTCCAGCAAAGGCTCACTTACAGACAAAGAACACCAACATGCTATTTGCCGAAATTCTCATGGATGAGCAAATTAACGCACACATCCCCTCCTTTTTTGTTGTTGCCATGGTCACAGGAAAGGAATTAAAGCATCAAAGCCTTCCATTTCCTGATGATGGATTAAGGAAATTATTAATTTGTCTTATAAAAAGGCAGGTTGTGTCTCTGCAATTAATGTTAGAGGGCCCTTCATGAGGGGAATTTCAGCCTCCTGGGCGGAGAAGGCTGAAGCGTCTGCTTATTCACCAGCTTAGATAGATGGGGCTGCTGTGGGGGTCTGTGCTGTACCTCCTGCCTTCATTAGTCACTGTAGATAGGATTTGGCTGCCTAGGCAGTGGTTTCTTTGGGGCACAGGATTAAAAATTCAAGCTCCCCTATAAATTAAGCCCTCTCCTTTATCCATTGTTTTGTGCTCCGTCCATGATCTCTCAGGATTTTTCCACTGCAGGATGAGGAAGAGAAAACTTAGGAAAAAAAAAACTACTTACACCTAATTGTCTTTGATATGTTCCTACCCATCCCTTACCCTGCTTTTCTGACACCCTGGTGCCCAGCGTCTACCTACTGATGAAGTGCCTGTTTGTGTGGGAGCTCTTTAGAAAGGCTGGCTTCTCAGTGGGATGCCTTCCCCCGGGGGGCTGAGGGCTTGGCCATGGCCACCACACCTGCCCCAGCATTGGCCATAAAGGCTTGGTCCCATCAAGACTTTCTCAGGGATCTGGGCCTGTTTTCCCAGCTCCATCTCACAGCATTTCTTGGTGAGCTGCCCCGGCTGGGGGCCCTGCAGAGAGCAGCTGAAATTTCCCTCACCTATGGGGCTGCTCAAGCTTACAGGACACAACTGGGAGGAAAATATATCACCGTGTCTGCTTCTGTTCTAGAAAATTCTTCCTTTTGCTTCACCTTGTCATCGCCATTCCCTTTTTTTCTGTAAACAATAGCAGAAAACATGGTTTTGAATCCCAGCATTCTCTTTCAAAATTAGGAGAGGGAGAAAAAGCATCACCCAAACACAGAGATTTTGGTCTTGAGACTCATCAAGGCTCACTTGGCTCCACAGAGAGTCCCATCGTCCCAGGCTTCATTTCAGCAGACTCCCTGAGCAGAGAGGTGTTGCTCTGACCTGCCGCCGCTGGCAGCGGTGTCGTCTGATGACAGAACCCAGTACGCCACGCAGACTCTTTTGAATTCATCCTTTCATGTTTCTTCTTGGTGCGTTCGGGTAATTTGGCCCTTTTATTTACCTGGGCCCTTTCTCTTCTTCCTGAAAGGGATTGTCTTTGCTTCCCATTACAACCCATAGAAGTAAATTGTTGCAAGATAATACCGGGAGAGCCAGTGCCGGCTGGGGTGAAGGGAGGCCGAGCAGCGCTTGTGGCACGGAGCGGTGCCTCATGGCTCGTCCCTTTGATATGATGTCTCTCGGGCACTGTGCTTTGCCTACCTTGCCGCGGGTAATGCGGGAACTTGTTTGTCACTTTTCCCTATGCTGAAAGGGCACAAGGGAGGAAAGGATCTTTTCTCTGAGTGGTAAGCTCCCCTTTCCCTTTGATCTGCTTTGTGGGAGTCCCTTTCCTCTCTGAATTAAAAAAATGCCAGGAGTACTTCTTGGAAAAGCTGAATGCAATTTGGAAACTCAACATGAGTTTGCATACCCGCCATATTTCTATGAATAATACAGTGCTGCTCTCCCAGTGACCACACTCAGACCACATTCAGCTCTGATATCTTTCTTGAAGACACTGCTGCAGTCAGGAAGGCTCCTGGAGTTGATTGAAAGATATGAAACCCTTGTTCCTGGGCTTGATAGGTCTGTAATTAAGAGCTTTAAAATCAATGTTGCAACTCCATGAAGGACATTTCTTTGGTGTTAAACACACCAAATGACCTGCTGCTCTCAGATGCTGAGCTACAGTCCTAAAGGTCTCGTTTGTTGGGGACGAAAACTGTATTTACATATGTGCGATGATCATGGGACCTGGTCATACTGGTGTTACAATAGCACTTTGACATGCAGATACACTGATTTGCAAACACAACAGAAAGCTACAAAGTCTGAAAAAATAAAATGTTTCACCATGTGCACCCTCGGTGTATTTATATGTTAATTAAGCCTGCTAGGAAGTGTTCCATAGTGTATCAATGGTGTTCACAGAATCACAGAATCACAGAATGGTAGGGGTTGGAAGGGACCTCTGTGGGTCATCTAGTCCAACCCTCCTGCCGAAGCAAGGTCACCTACAGTAGGTTGTAGAGGACCTTGTCCAGGCGGGTCTTGAATATCTCCAGAGAAGGAGACTCCACAGCCTCCCTGGGCAGCCTGTTCCAGTGCTCTGTCACCCTCAGAGTGAAGAAATTCTTCCTCATGTTCAGACGGAACTTCCTGTGCTTCAGTTTGTGCCCATTGCCCCTTGTCCTGTCACTGGGCACTACTGAAAAGAGCTTGGCCCCATCCTCCTGACACCCACCCTTCAGATATTTGTAAGCATTTATAAGGTCCCCTCGCAGCCTTCTCTTCTTCAGGCTGAACAAGCCCAGGTCCCTCAGCCTCTCCTCGTAGGAGAGATGCTCCAGTCCCCTCATCATCCTCGTAGCCCTCCGCTGGACTCTCTCCAGTAGCTCTTCATCTTTCTTGAACTGGGGAGCCCAGAACTGGACACAGTACTCTAGATGAGGCCTCACTAGGGCAGAGTAGAGGGGAAGGAGAACCTCCCTCGACCTGCTGACCACACTCCTCTTGATGCATCCCAGAATGCCATTGGCCTTCTTGGCAGCCAGGGCTGTTTGTTTTTCCTTTGGTCAACAGTGGGCAACACAATGCCCAGGGTTTGAAATAGACCTCGGAAGAGTTTACCTTCTTCCCAGATAGCCTTTGAGGACGCAGAAACACTGATGCCATCTTCTCTGCCATGCCTTTTCTCTCCAGCTGTGTTGCGTAATGGAGTTGGTAGCCCAGGTGGCACCTCAACACCTCCACAGCCCTTGATACTGAGGACTGCCTGCAGTAAGTATGAGTTGTGCTATCCTGTCAATCTTTATTTTCTCCATATTCAATACCAGAAGGTCATAATGCTCGCCAAAATCTCCCCTAATGCTGTTGTGAGTGTCCAAATGCTGGTGGCCACAAGCAGATATATCTTGGTGTTGAACCCCAGGAGCATGGGGAGGCAAAGGTTTATCTACCAGAGAAGAGGGAAGAAGGAGAAGCAGACGTTGTGCAAAACCCCTTTACCCAGGTCACAATTTACCTTCTGTCAAGAGAAGGAATTAAATTCACATGTAAATCCCTTTGAATTGAAACGTCCACCTTCTAATTCAGAGAAAGCTGAAAGAAAAATTTGTAAACCTCATCTGCCTTCCTATTTCCTTCCTCCCAGACTCTGCAGAGGCTCAACACAGGTCCCCAGGGGAAGTTTGCAAATGTTTTCTGCTCCATGGCAGTCCTGCTGTGAGCAACACGTGCTTTCTAGGGAATGTGGAGGATGCTTTGCACCATACAAACTTTTCTTCCTGGCTTTTTTGCTTTCTTTCATGGACTTCCCTGTGAAGATTTCCAGGTCACGACAGCCTCCTCCACAAGACAGGGGCAGTTGGGATCGGAGACTTCAGTCAAGAAGTGACTGCACTTGTCTTTGACTCCATAGCTGCTGCCAATGGAGGTATACAGATGTGCAAGTATGCCCATATAGACCTGGTAATCTGTTTCCAGAGGGATATGCATCAGCTTTTGTAAGCCTGTGGAAAACCAATAGGAGGGTTAAAGTCACTAAACTTACACTGTGGCTGACTCATTAAGAGATGGGTTTCTTCCTCAAGTGGTATGAAAGGAAGGACTCAGGATAGAAATCCTGACAAGACAGCCTTATTTCTGGGTAGCCGAAGGAGGAAATCAGTCCTGGGAGCTGAAGATATGCACAGTCTTTGCTTTGGAGCTTGATGACTGGCTCACTTGGAAGGGTGAGGATTTATTCCATCCAGAGATGCAGCTGAGGTAAATTCCTCTGGAGCTTTCTAGTGCCTTTTCTTCTGCAATAGCCCAAGCCTCTCCAGGCGGGTGGACAGCTGCTGCCAGTGTCGCAGCTCCCTCTCCTTTTCCTGTGCAAGGTGCTCAGCTCATTTTGTATCTGCTGACACGCTAGAACAAGATCCTGTCTGTCCCCACCCCACCCCCCAAGTAACTGTGGTCTCATTTGCCAAATTTTTATGTCGTGCAATGCACATACCGGGAGAGCATCTGAAACCTGTGTTGCCAATCTCATTATTCCACAGGAGCAACAGCCTTCCCATTAATCAGGCAACATCCCTCCCGCGTGCCACTAGAAAAAAACGCTGAAAATTTAGCCAGAGCCATTGCCACAGAGTGCGAGAGACATCGCTGCCTCGGTCATCGGTTGCGTGGAACCTGATGATGGAAATGATGTATGGCATTTGTGTGCAGTTTGTGACAGAAAGTGTTTTCTCTTACTGAGTGTACATACAAACAGCTTGAGTGTACACATAAACAGCTACGTATTACCCGCTAAAGGCACCACAGTTGTCACGCCGGGGAGTGTGACGTGGGGCTGGCTGATGGGACACATGGCTGCAGAAGGCTGGAGGAGCAGCTGGGGACCAGTGAGCAGCCCCGGCGTGTCCGAAGTAGCACTAGGTGCATGGACTTGGGGACAGAAATTGCTCTGGAGATCTGGTGGCAAGGGTTTTTTTTACTTGGCAAAGAGGATGGACAGGTGGATGCCGTGGACAGACAGAGGAAGGAAGGGAGGAAGGAAGGGAGGAAGGGAGGAAGGGAGGAAGGGAGGAAGGAAGGAAGGAAGGAAGGAAGGAAGGAAGGAAGGAAGGAAGGAAGGAAGGAAGGAAGGAAGGAAGGAAGGAAAGTATAGTTACATGAGTTTTCAGTGTAAATACTAGAAATTGTTTGATTTCTTAAAGAGGAAGGCAGGTTACATGGGAAAAAACAGCTGCTGTATTGAGAAAGGATGATTTTTTTTTTTATTTTGTAGAGACGATCAGTGGAAATTATTTTTTTAAAAAACACAGAAAACACCAAAAAGAGAGTTGCAGCCTGATTAAATGGATTACATATATTGGAGGGAAAAAAAATGCAATTTCCTGCTCAATTTACAACCAAGAAGTCACAAAACAGTGGCAAATACTATAAAGCACTGCAGGAAGACTTCTCGCGGCACATGGGATGCCACTACTGAGATACACTGGGCTTTCAGCAGCGAAACCAACAGGAGGGCGAAGCCACGGCACCATGAAGGACATGACCAGAAAGCTGTCATTTTTGTGATGGCTTGAGCGGGAGGTGGGGTCGCTCCTGGCGGTAATGGGGCGAGGACCATGTTGGAGGCAGAGCTCATGTTTCATCGTGCCACCGATGCTGCTGTGCCTGTGGAAACACAGCGGGGCTGGTGGGAGGGTTTCAGCCCCGTGCTAGAACAGAAGGTGAGCAACTTAAAATAGTTGCAGCACCGAGTGGTACATGGAGGAGACCTAAGCGGGCAGAAGCATGTCACCATCCGAGGGGAGATCCCCTTCACCCTCCTGCACGTAGATTTAAAGATGAGAGTCTGAGAAGGTGTAATAGGAAAGGGCACCTCCAGAGAGGCTGCCTGGGGAAGGGTAAAGAAGAATCACTCCTGAAGAGTGGGAGACTAAATTAAAATATGCATGCTGCGGACACAGATAGTGCTGCAGACTGTGAGACTGGGATAGCCAGTTTAGAAATATTCATCTTGCGCAAGACGGATAGAAGCATAATCTGGTTAACACCCTGGGTAGTGGGGAGAGACTGAAGATGCAGCTGGATATAGGATCACCACACAGTGGCTGTCATCCTGCTTTGGCAGCATTAAAAATATCCCTCGGTGGCATCGCACTAATGCGGACACCGGTGTCACTGAAGATTTAGAACTCCAGAAAGATGGAAAAAGCCAGGACAGGGGCTGGACAGAGTACCAGGAGAGGGATATCCAGCACTGCAAAAGCAGAAAAAGCCAGTGAAATTTAGCTAGCCCACAGCTGGTGTGGCCCTGCCTCTACCCAGCACCTGAATATATGTCCCAGTTCAGGCCGGGTGCGTCCCTGTACTGGGATGCCTCTTGGAGGAGTTTTGGCACCCCAGGCACCTTCGGTGGGGTGAGGACTTGCGCCTGCACCTCCCCACAGATCCCAGCCAGGCGCCTCGAGTTAGGCAGGGTGACTAGGGATCCAGCTATGTGAAATATTCGAGGAGAGGATCGCCGGATCCCGGGGAACGTGAGTCACCGTTTCATAGTTGGCACTCTGAGTCCTACCACAAGAGCGTGCTTCAGCACATAGCAGGGAAGCTTTCATGTCTTGGGTTGTGGCAGAGGGTTGCAAAAGACTGTCATGGATATTATCTCAATAGCAATTTCTGGCCACACCAAAGTGGTTGGTTTTTTTAAAATGGTTATGGTAATAATTTACCAGGTTACTAATTAGTCTATTAATTTTGAAATGGTTCAGAACAAGGTTGAAAAATGATGATTCATATGTATTGTTTATCAAGAAAGATTTCAGAGAGGACAACTGCTTATTACAGGTATATCACATTATGAAATCAACGGAAGAAGAAAAAATCAAAAACCACAAAAAATAATAAAAAAACTGAGGAGAACTATTCATCTACAGCATAAGAAAAAACAGACCACATTATGTGTTCAGGAAATTAGTATGAGTGATATGAAAATAGAATATATTCGTAGCATTTGTTAAGTGTCATAAGAAGAAAGCAACTTACACCTCTCATCTGCTGCTCTTACCGTCAATTAAGTTTCTTTTGTTTCCTGGTACATGCTTATACACAACTGCCTTTAAAGAAAGGACTGTCTGCCTTGTTCGTTAGTCTCTAATCCTAGTCCTACGCTCAGGTGTAATGCCATTTCTTGGTCAGGTTCTTCAGCGACCAGATTTTCCCTTCAGAGACGAATTCATTGACAAAATCCAGGAATTGGGGCGATGGGAAGACTTCTACTTTGGTCCCAATAAAGTGGAGCAGTGTTGGTGCTGCAAACCGGAACGTGGGGCTCTTTTCACGTCCCCTGTTGTAGTTTTATGACAGTAAAGGCTCCTTTTTGTGATCACTGGAAAATGTACTATTATTTATTATAAATATTATTATTTATTACACTATGATACTAAATGCACTGTATAGAAAAATATGTAATACAATATGATACTAAATATTGTTTTTTATTAACAGCCTCTCTAATGCAGAGGAAAGCCACGAAAACGTAGCTTATCAGGCCTGGTAAATGCAGCTTTTTTCACAGCTGCAGCAAATTTTCAGAACGAGGAGACGGTTTGTTCCCGGTTTCCAGAGCCCTTCCAGCCAGGCAGCAGGACGACCTTTTAGATGGAGCAAAGGGAAAAGTACCTGCCCGAAGTTTTGTGGACCGGCCAGTGGCTGGCCGCCGTGACGGCTTCTCGGAGAGGAGCCGAGTGTCACTTTTCCCTTCTGCAAGAGGCACATGTGTCCCTTGGCCCGTCTCCGCACAAACTGAAGCATAGGAAGTTCCGTCTGAACATGAGGAAGAACTTCTTCCCTCTGAGGGTGACGGAACACTGGAACAGGCTGCCCAGGGAGGCTGTGGAGTCTCCTTCTCTGGAGACATTCAAGACCCACCTGGACAAGGTCTTGTGCAGCCTGCTGTAGGTGACCCTGCTGCAGGGGGGGTTGGACTAGATGACCCACAGAGGTCCCTTCCAACCCCGAACATTCTGTGATTGTGTGATTCCCTGGGAAACGCGCTCGGCAGCCACTGACCCCATGGCGCTGGGTCCTGCCTGGAGGTACCCGTAAGGCTGCCTTTTAACCGCCGACTGGCCCTGGCATCGCCGTGCCAAACGTTACCGACTGCGTGCGCCGTTCGTGTCGCCCCTGTTGCTGGAAAACGCCTGCTTTGCCCGCCGTGCAGCGCTGCCGCCACGGACGCCCTCCCCGGCTGGAGAACCGGACTCCCATCCCAGGATTTCCCTGCCTGGTAAGTACACTCTAATTTACATTCTTCCTGAGTTAGTAAGCTCGAGCTTAGCCTGGAATCCTTCCTGAAAATCCTGGACTGATTCATTTTCCCCCTGAAGAAGCTCCTCATAAACTCTGGCTCACCCCACTTACATACATTTCATTTTAATTAAAAAATACCTTGCTGGCATGACAAGCTATACAAGTTTTGCTAAAATATTAAATAATAATAATAAAAAAATGCCTCAGAACCCTCAGGTCTCTGTCACAGAGAGATACAATACATCAAACATCTGTCCAGAGCAGAACTGAGGGTAGTCATAGCATTTGGAGGTTTAACTTCTTTCCATTTATCATCGTGACACGTTTCGGATTCGGAGGCAAGTTCCTTTGCAGCATGATCATAGGCCACCTTTTTCTTTTCTCCCATAGCTGTGCCAAGGCTTTCCTCAACATTTTTTTAATGGAAAGCCTTCTACTACTTTTAAATTTTTATTTTTTTTTAAGAAAATCTCCTCTTCACATTTCCACCTGTTTCAGGCACAGAAATAGGATGCGTTTCTCCATTTCAATTCCTCCTCTATCACATTAGTTGCTCAGTGATTTCTTTTCAGTTCTGCACTGTGCTTTGCCTCTTCCAATTTCCACTCCTAGTTTACAGTCATTGATTCTTTATATGCTGAGAAGCTACTCTAGGCTGGCACATTTCACCCTGTGAAGCTATCCATTAGTCTCAAAACGCTATTTAAAACTCTTCCGCGAGTCCATCCTTAGGGCTTTAATATGTCTGTGACAGTGACCTGTATATAGTTTTGGTGTGGGGTTAGGCCTGGGGATGGAGACATGCATTTGCTCCGCACCCTCTGGAGTCCCAAGCTCCCTGTCCCAGTGCTGGGGAGGGAGATATATTTCACAGAACCTTGTGAGGAGTATTGAGAGCTGTGTAAGCAAGCCCACAGAAACGCAGAGCAATGAGGTGGAGCGTAGGTACCACCTCTGGTATGTGGTCAGGCAGCTCCAGCTGCTGTGGTTCTTAGCCAGCATCTTTTTGGGGTGTTGGGAGGGAGTGAGTGAGAGCAAGCAGTCAGGGAAAGGCATGCCATAGCATAAACCATCACAGGGACACTGCTGAGTGGATGTTACAGAGGTGCGTTAAGATGGTTCTCCACCAGGACCATTAGCCCTGATGTTATAACCCCTCTCTGAAGATGTTACCAGGGCATCTTGGTGTTGTGCTGTGCAAGCACATCAGCTGCAGCCCGCTGCAAACAGCCTGAGGGTTCAGACACCCAGCAGAGGTGTGGGGACCTGGGTGGGAATTCCTAGTCAGCCATTTCTGCTGCCAAGAGAGTGCCTTCATCACGAAGTGCTGGGTGTACCTTGGAGGGGAGCATCTTCCCACCTTCCCGGCTAAGGCGATTTACTCTGCAGAGAAACCTTCAAATTATGTGAGACCAAGGAGACAGTGGGCAAATGCTAAAGGGAGTATATGCAGTCCTGCTGTGGGAGTAGTTGGCTTTGTCAGATGTTGGAGTCCTGGTTTTGTTACGTATTGGATCATCAGTTGCGGTGGCTTTTCTCTGCTGATCCTTATTGCAGCTGCTGGGGTGCTGGAGATTCAGGGCTGAAAGCAGGAGCAGCACAGTTGGGTCAGTGCAGCACCGTGCTTGAGTGACTCAGTTGCCCCTCTCAGCCTGGCTCAAGCGCTGTGCCTGGCTGACAGAGCTAAACCACTCTCAACTCCACCACTACCTTTTCTGCTGCTCACATAAGGATCTCCCCACTCTGCTTCACCTCAAAGCTCAAACATTCCCAGAGGTGTCCCCAGAGGATTTATTTTGGTACCGGAGTGCACGTTGATGAAACTTCTTATCATCCAAACTAATGTTTTGATCTGTTTTGGAAGGTCTCTTGCAGTGACAGTCTTCTGGAGTGCCTTTCTTGGCCATATAAATTCCTTTGCTGCTCATCCATGCGCTTAACTTCAAGAGCAAGCCACCCAGATGACAGAGGCGTTCCACCTCCGAGTCATTTTGCTGAGGTTTCCAGAAGTGTGGTCTAGTAGTTTTAATATTTATTGTTATTTGCACAGTGTTTAATGCGTATTTATTGCCTGTATAGCAATAAACACGTTTGAGGCATGCAGTAGCTCAGCAAAACAAAGTCCACCTAGACAGCATTAACAGACTGCGTACAAAAGGAGGAGGAAAGGGAACAAAACAATGTCACCAACCTGTGATACTTCTCACGTGTCTTCGTAGTGAAAAAAACAGAAACAGTGGCTGCAGGTGGTCTTGCGCACTGTCTGAAATCATGGCCACCGCTCTGTCTGGTGGAGAAGGAGGTAAGAAATTGCACTGGGCAGAATTACAGTGTTAATTGTTCTTAAGGGAAGGTTGCCTCTTAACTTCAATTATTGAGTTAGAAAAATGGTGTGGGCTACTGGTGTGGCCGTGGCCCTCTTGCCTTCCCTCTTCTGTCCCAAGACCTCAGTTCAGCATCCCGTGGTCCCTCAGCCCCCTCCAATGCCCTCAGCCATCAGTGGTCATCCAGAGAGGTGCTCATTTCAGATGCCTGGAGAGGAGGTGGCAGGGCAGGTCCCTGGTGCCTCACAGCAGAGCAGGTACCCACTGACGAGCCGGCCGGAGGCACGAAGCCCTGCAGATGTTCTCAGCCTGTGCCGCTGAGGATAGCCTCCGCACCATCCTGCCGGGCCACGGCATTGTACTGCTGCTGGAGGTGGTGGCCCCCAGCTCCTCCTCAGAGGCCTCGGCAACCACAAGACCTGGATGTAATGCAAAATACATTTTTAGGCAGTTTGCCTTGTCTCCTTGTGCTGGAACGCAACCTGTTTTTTATTCTAGCTAATGTACCACAGTTCTCAATGCTCATGCCACCCATATAAATACCAGCCCATTTTTAAATCCTCTCTTGCTAGCCTCAGTGGTATCTGTGGCTTAAGGTCCCACACATTAATTATACGTTGTGTAATAAAATATTTCCTTTAGCAGCTCCTTAATTTATACAGCAGAAATTGCCTACTAGGTAGCATTTCATTTACCTCGCCCCTGTTTCCTATTATTCATTTCTTCTCAAAACTGGCGTCCCAATTTTTCAGTTAAGCATTCGCCCTCCCCTTTCTTGTCTGCTTTGAAGCCAAGCATCAGCCCTCAGCACAACATCTATTTCAGTGTGTGCTCCTAAGTTCTAGTTTCAACATTATTTCCTAAGTAGTCTCAGTTAAGCATTCGCCCTCCCCTTTCTTGTCTGCTTTGAAGCCAAGCATCAGCCCTCAGCACAACATCTATTTCAGTGTGTGCTCCTAAGTTCTAGTTTCAACATTATTTCCTAAGTAGTCTTGAAACAGCTAACTGTAACCTGTTTCCAAGTTCCCCAGGAGCCTGGTGTTCCTCCTCTCTGTTCCTCTCTCCTCTGCCACGGGCCTGTCCCTCCACCTCCCTCAGGGGTTGCCCAGACCCCATGCCATGCAGAAATCCTTGGGTTTTTTTGTCTTCTGAGACTGCTCACAAGCTACAGTGCTGCCCAGACCCAAAGTCTTGCCCGTGTTTGGAGAAACTGCCGGTAAAACCGGGGATCTCTCAGGAAGTGGACATGATGCAAGCGCACCCGTGTCGAAGATTTGGGGGGTTACTGAGTGGTGGTTTCCCCCCTCTTTCCAATCCTCAGGGTTTAAGTAATGATGGAATCTTTCACAGCTTCTATTTTGTTGCATGATTAGACCAAGCTTTACCAAAAGACAGTGGCAAACACACGTGCATCGCTTTTTCCCAGGGGAGGTACATGGAATTTGCCTCATTTCCCAGTTTCAACTCCTGTTCTGAGAAGGAAAGCATTACACTATTATCAATGAAGTGGTAAGTAATGAGATGTACTGACTAGTTTTTTAGGCCCAGAAGAGTTTCGGTGCTGTTCAAGGTGACATCCTCCACCACACTGCATGGGCTTGGCTGGCAGAAAGACAGCGTGGCAGACCCGGGAGTTTACCTACCTCTATAAACCCTTGCAAAAAAACAGTCGGACGTTCTTTTCTTCTGTGGTGTGATTTTCATTCCTTTACCTTGAAGTGTCTGTAGGTGACTCCAGTTAAACCAATTTTGCAGAGAATTAGGATAGCCATAAAAATGTGCTAACTCTGCAGATATTTCAGCTGTGAGGTTCCCATCCAGATGGGACTTTTAAAAATGAAATTTTGTGCAAATGTCAGTGCAGGATTTCTTTTTTTCCTAGGTTCTCTTAGTGTTGAGAAGTTTGAGTGTGTGACTCTGTGTGTGTATGTGTGCATGTGCACCTGTGGTTTCTGCGAATTCAGAACTACAGTATTCAGAATGCCTAATATTCCTACAGAGAAAAGTTCATGGAGAGGTTTTTTGGGGAAAAAGTAATTAAGAATATTCTGTCCTTATCTCTCTTTCTGAATTTAATTTTATTTATAAGTACGTTTTTAATAGCTTCACCCCCATCTGTAAATAAATAAATCCATAAACAAGCAAATGGGGTTTAGCCTGCTGGGAGGCATGTGCTGAAGCTGGATTTGTGCAGCTGAGGCTCCATGCACTGAGCTGAACGTAATTGCCTCTAGTTCCTGTGGACAACATCTAATTTGTGGATTTAAAAGTCCATAAGTGCTCATTGCCATGATGGATCATAACAGCTTTTGAGGAGTTTTCAACACCAGCGTGGTAAAAGACATTAATTTAAAATTACTCTGCATACATGCATTTTTCTCCAACTGTGACAGACCATCAGTACTGACCACTGTAATGAGGGGGGTTCCATTATGGACTCTCTCGTGTTCTCAGAAGAGAAATCTTGTAGGACAAATAAAGGGAAATATGTGCTCGCACACATACATTTTTCCTGTTATGCTGATAGTCCTGAGCTGAAATAAGACAAGAACAAAGCAGCCCAGTACCCCTTCTAGGCTAAGAGGTTACGGTGCGGGAGCTTCAACCTAAGCCAGTGCTGCCTGTCATCTCCATCAACCCCCTTCCACGCTGCACGAGGCAGAGGCGCTGAGGGTTTTCCTAAGCCTGCTCTTATTCCCTACGTCTGCGTCGAGGTATTGCAGATGGTAGGAGCTTCCATCAGGGGTCTCTGGCTAGCAGATGATCTTTACACGTTGTGTGTGTGATACATGGGAGTTCGAAGAAGTCTGCAGAAGACGCCCGAGCTTTTTCACGCTGTTTCTATAAAGGCCAAAACTGCCACCTGGGTACCTGAGCCCTTGACCACCGCGCACGTGTGTCTGCACAGGGAACCCCTGCTTGGACATCCCCACCACTCCGTAGCACCGAGCCCCCTGGAATGACCCCACCTCTGTATGGGATAAGCATAAAAACCCCACCTAAACCCAACAAACCCCTGCAGACCGGTGGCTGGCTCTACGCTTCTGGCCAAGCCGCTGTAAGTCAGGGCTGCAGGATGCCATACCAGTCCCAGGACCGGGTCTGGAAGAGGCGCAGGAGAGGTGTCAGGCAGCTGCCTGGGCGAAACGACTTTCATTTCAACGGCAAACGTGTCCGTTGGATTAGGGGGGTGGCTGCACGCGTGTCGGGGGGCAAAGGGGCTGGAGACTGGAGAGCGGCGTGCAAAATCGCAGGCGGCTGCTGGTGAGCGCTCCCCATTTGCAGAGGGCTTTGCGGAGAGCATCTCGGCTGCCTCTTGCCTGGACAAGCTTTGGTAAGTCAGATGAGGAACAGACACACCTGGAAAGCACAAATCTAATAACTTTTTTTTTTTTTTTTTTGGAGGCTCTGAAATGCAGCAGCAGGAGAGGCGAGGAAAGGGCTCCTGAGGAGGCACGAAATCCAAGCGACAAAAAGCCAAGCTCTGCTCCGGGGAGGCTCTGCCTTCTGCTGCGCGCAGGCACAAAAAATGCCAACGAGAGGGAGAAACTCGAGGGGACAGTTTAGCAACGCGCTTCCTTCTGCCGGAAAAACAGGTCTGCTCCCAGGCTGGCGAAAGCTGCTCACAGCCCTCTCCTTGTGGGGATGTTTCCTCTATAACACGAAACAAGGGGGAGGGAGAACCTCATTTTCCATTCACAGTGATTCACAGCTTTTAATAAATACCTAGGATACGTGTGCAAAGTCTGTACTATGTGTGTAGCACGTGTTTAATGTATAATCACATGTTGCTGTGACACGCGTGATGGAAAGTAGGCACACATAGCATATTTGCAGTACAAGTTGCACAGCTCAACATTTCTCTCATAGACACAGGTGGTGTCTTTTCTACACACATATCAACGGTTTATATATCTATGTATGCTTATATACTCACATATCTGTATTTTTCTACAGAGAAAAGACCAAGTTTTTAAATTCTGTATCATGGGTGTATTGTAGAGCGCATACATTTCAGAGGATTGTTTTGATAATTTTACAGGTTTTTTTGGTTGAAATTAGAAAAATGTAAATTACCTAGAGCTGGAGGAGCCTAAGTTTCATTTTCAGAAGTGATTTAGGAAGGGAGTCTTCCTCGTGCGAAGGAGTTTTGTGCTGCCTTTTCCTGACTGGGCTTAATTTTGTATACAGAATTTAAGCATTTAAGTATTTGAAAATGCTTATTTATGGTCTCCTGCTGTCTGAATGTAATGATTTGAATTTTTGAAACACACAGATAGCAGCTCTAGTGGGACCCTAGACGCCAGTCCCACTGCTAGAAGAAGGAAAAAAAGACACGGTTGGCAACCGTGGTACAAAGCTGCTCAAAATTAATCTTCAGTCTTAGGTGTCAAAAGCCTGTGATTTTCAGAAAGTTTGTGATGGGCAAAGAAGGCCATTTTAGGGCTGTGCATTGTCAGGCAGGCTTGCAGTGCATGCAGGCTTCCAGTGCGGCTGCGTTTCCACGAAATACTTTCTGTGTGGTATAATTTTTTGTAATCATGCTTTGGGTCATAAGGCATCGGTTAATGCATCCCTTCCCAAACAAGCGCCAGCAAAACCTTTATACTCTGCCCCAACACGGGCTATTCTGTATATGCTACCTTTTATTACAGAAATATTTTGGAACAATCGCAGAGAGTTTTTAATAACGTTGTTGGCACTCCAGCCTTCTGCCTCTAAAGCCAGATGTCTTGGGGCTCTGTAAACAGCGGCAACACTTTCTTCGTGTCAGTAGCCTTACTGGCTGCAACTCTGTACAGTACCTGTAGCAAAACTGAGAGTGCAACTCAACCAAGTGAACGGGTGGGGGAAGTTTCCACGTTAAAACCTTTCACCGTACATCATACTGTCATAATTAGAAGTAACAAGAAAGCTCAGGAATTTCCAGGATGACAAGCAAGCATCCCACAGGAAAGCGAAAATTCCTCCCTCACTCAGTGGAAAAATCTCCACCCTCCATTTACCACACGGAAAATCTTCAAGCTGGTCCCAAGCAGGTCTTGTGTTGAGCCTTGGCTATTGCACTTCTGGAGAAGTCAGGAGGCCCAAGATGAGGATTTAGCCCAACAGCTGTGGGCAAGCTTTCTGTACAGGATTCGCAATATAATGCCTGCTGCGGCCAGGAGCTGGATGTCGGCTGGTGCCAGGAGATGTGGTGGTGGTGGTGGTAGTGGTTGCCTCTTGGGCTAGCTGAGGACCTAGAGTACTGTAGACCTTTAACCACACGCAGAATCGGGGATTTGGTAAGAAAGGAGGGAATTTTTACCTGGCGGGTCAAATTAAAAAAGAAAACCAATAAATTGCAGCTGCTGTTAGCTGTTCTGTGCTTGCGAATAGGGAGAGCGAAGCCAACAGAGGAAGGTGTGAGATGGGACAGAAAATGCAGGTGACTATGTCTGGAAGGCACAAAAAAGTAATTTAGTATGCAGCTTTGCAATTTATCAAATACCAATCACCCTGCGCGTGCTGTGGGTGAGTGTGTGCAAAGAGACGGGAGGATGCTGAGGGCGTGCGGATACACGCAGACCCACGCACACGCAGCGGGGCCGCCAGGAACCCGTCGGGCACTTCGAGTACCACCACCGTCACCTCCACCACCGCCGCCTCTTTGGGGCTCCTGGGAGATTCTGTGGCAGCTCCGTAACAGGAGCAGCTCTCCTGAGCGCCTGCCAGACGGTTTTGCTCTCCCGAGAGAGGGATCACAGAATCACAGAATCACAGAGTAGTAGAGGTTGGAAGGGACCTCTGTGGGTCATCTAGTCCAACCCTCTTGCCAAAGCAGGGTCACCTACAGCAGGCTGCACAGGACCTTGTCCAGGCGGGTCTTGAATATCTCCAGAGAAGGAGACTCCACAACCTCCCTGGGCAGCCTGTTCCAGTGCTCCGTCACCCTCAGAGGGAAGAAGTTCTTCCTCATGTTCAGACGGAACTTCCTGTGCCTCAGTTTGTGCCCATTGCCCCTTGTCCTGTCGCTGGGCACCACTGAAAAGAGCTTGGCCCCATCCTCCTGACACCCACCCTTCAGATATTTGTAAGCATTTATAAGGTCCCCTTGCAGCCTTCTCTTCTTCAGGCTGAACAAGCCCAGCTTCCTCAACCTCTCCTCGTAGGGGAGATGTTCCAGCCCCCTCATCATCCTCGTAGCCCTCCGCTGGACTCTCTCCACTAGCTCTTCATCTTTCTTGAACTGGGGAGCCCAGAACTGGACACAGTACTCTAGATGAGGCCTCACTAGGGCAGAGTAGAGGGGAAGGAGAACCTCCCTCGTCCTGCTGGCCACACTCTTCTTGATGCAAAGGGAGTGGAGCTGGTGCTGCCTTCTCCCGCTCGCTGGGGTGCAGGCGGTGAGGGACCCAGCCACCCCTGGCCCCGCTGCCTGCGGGCTCCCTCCGTGTAGCGCTGGGGAGGCAGAGCCCGTCCTTCCCCTCACTCAGCATGCTGCTGCTGTAGAGAAAAGAGACGCTGCCAACCGCTCCGACCTGGCAGGGCTCCCTCGGCAGCTGTGCAGCTCCATCTGAAAGCAGTGGGGCTGTGCGGATTTGGGGGTGTCTGCGGAGGGAGGGCAGGGCCACCTTCTGTCGGGTGCTGTGCAAAAAGCTCCCAGTCCCCACGTGCTTTTGCCGGATCCATTTTGCAGAGGGAGGGCCAAGACCAGGACTGTGAACAGGGGCTGCTTTCCAGCTTGTTGTTGCAGCTGTCCACAGCGCTGTGTGTTAGTGGGAGATGCGTTTTGGGGTGCGCTGCTTCACCCCTCCGCTTACTGCACTGTGAGGGAGAGAGCATCCCACATCCCGCATCCCACATCCCGCATCCCGCATCCCGCATGGGACCCAGCGGAGGGAGGAGCGGGAGCCCTGCCCAGTGGCATGGGGTGCGCTCCCTTGGTGCTGGGAAAATTAGAGGGGTCCCGGGCAGCTTTAGTAACAGGCTGCCCTGCGTGCTCAGCTCAGTCACAACAAAAGGCACGGTCGCCAGCGTCGAGGGAAGGACGTGGCGTCGGCGGTGGCCGTAGCCGAGCTCCCGCCTTGGTGCCGGCTCTGAGAAGAACAGCGTTGAGCGTGCGGACGGGGCAGCATCCCCGGGGCGCAGCCTGCCCAGCCTGGTGAGCCCAGGACAGGGACGCCTTGCCAAGCCGGGTGTGAACAAGCGCCTGAGCGTGCGTCTGGCCTGAGTCAGCCCCTGGCTTCCCTCCTCGCCGCCAAGGCTGGAGGAAATTCGGGAGGCAAAGTCCCTGCCCAGACTGCCAGTCCCTTTGCTGGGAGCTGGGAAGAAAACCCGTCGAAGCTGAGGAGGAGGAAAGGTGTGCCAAAAACTGAATTGCAAAGTAGAGAGGCAATTTTGGCTTAGCCAAAGTGTCCTGTGTTTCTTACTCGGGAAAATAAAAATCACGGTGTGAATCTGCAGCTTAAGAGCCTTCCTAAAAGTGTCAATAATTTCCATATACAAAGAATTTATTTTAGCCTGGGATTTCAATGTAAAGCGATTCGAGTAGGGTAAGTAGGACCACTTTATTGCTGTTCACAAATTCACATGCATTTATTCTGCTGAAAATTTGATATAGGGCATTTTTTGTATTCCCATTTATCGCTTGCCAAGAAATAATTAAGAATAGGAGCTAGAAGATTAATTTTAAATAAAAAATCTTCTCAAATGAAAATGTCAGGTCATAAAAATTCCTTTTAAATCATAACAGCATATAAATCTTTGAAATTAACCATGTAATTACAATGTCTATCAACTTTTACCTTGAGCTTTGAGCCTCTCTTTTTAATCTCCCATTCTTTTTTAATGAATAGCTATTTTGAAATTAAAAAGTACTGTTCATTACACATGCCCCACTATAATAGGGTTTTTATCATATTTGCTCTATTTAAAAATACTTGCTACTTTGTAATTATTCACACGCCGATCCCTTCCTATATTGAGTAGAAAATAAAAAATGAAATAGAAGTCAAAGGTGCTTTAGAGCTGAATGATTTACACAATTCATTAAGGACGGTGATTTTTCAGTTAGCATCAGATTAAATGGTTACTTACTCTCAAATAGCCCTTGGGGAGTTGAATTGCTGGGTAGCAAACAGATTAAAGTTTGCATTGAAAGAAAAATTGAATTCAGAGGTAATCAATAGCATAATAGGGGCAGTGAGTGGTGCCTGCTGCCTGAAATGAAATTACCATATTTTTAATCTTAATTTTCCACTCTGTTTATCTGACAGTGTGGATGTGCAATCCAAACAGATAATGAGAGAGTGGGATATTGACACTGCTGTCCTCTGGAGTGCTTGTTTTCAGTGATTAAATGCTGTGATCTGTGATTACTTTGTGCAGGGATGTCAGAGCTGCTGGCCAGAACTATGGGAGGGACACTAGCTCAGCAGCTGTAGCTCTCTGGTCTCTCAGGTCCTAATGTCTGAAATTCATTTTCTGACGGCTATACGGGGGGAAAAATTGCCTATTTATGTATATACTTCTGCTGCACAAATTACAATAATTAATCCCATTACTATTGTTGTCCTAATTCAAAAACATTTAATTAGATCAATATGTAGTGCACCCTATCTGTAAGAGCTATATTAACGAGCCACCGAACTTGCGAGGGATAGTAAGACATGAGTTATTATACAAAGCGTGACTAGCAAAGTTTGGAGGTAAAGCGAATTATCTTTGTAGCAGAAGAAGACGGATAATGGAAAGCGTGATTGTATCAGGGATCCAGCAAAGCCAGTTGGTGCAGATATATGGAAATCTGAAATGTAAATAATACCCATTGTAAGTATAACATCCGCAGTCTTTTAAAATGCAAATGTAATGATAAAGATGTTTTTGTAAAAAACATAGAAGGATTTGGGAAGCAAAACATGATTTTAAAATTGTAATATATTAACATAGCTAACACAACTGGAACACAGAAAAATATAATGATGCAACCTCCTCTTGACAAATATCCTCGAAGATTTCTTAATTCCATGGAGTACAAAAACTCAAAATATTCCTGGTGTTTGTTGCTTAACCCAAACGCGGCGTGAGCCATTTGCATTTTGATTAGAAGCAGCGAGACGGTACGTTCGGCATCAGGGCCCGATCCTGCCTGATAATGGGATTACTGGCATGTAGCGAGGTTATTTGTGTCCCTCAGCCTTGCAGGGATCAGGCCCTGGAAATAGAATTTGGGAGGCTTTTAAGTGCATACATATGTACCTGTGTGATGGATGGGTGGGTTACGTGAACCGGAGTATGTCAGGCCTTGGCAGTGTATTTATCGGTGACAGCTACCACGTTCTCTGGAGAATTAGCGTCTCTCTATAACACAATTTCCACATTTGATTGCGGTCTGAATTAGACTTCTCGCTTTTCTAATGCCACCACTGGGAGACTCTCGTTGTGCACCTTCCCAAACCTTTGTATCGAGGATTACTTTGGTCTAATAAGAGAGGTCAGTATTTTAACCAGTCATTAGCTATTTAGCTATTCTTAGGTTTTTTTAGGTTTTAGGTTTTGGGTTTGTTTGTTTGGGATTTTTCTTTATCTTTTACTACAATACAACACTGGAGGCAAGGCTTTATTTTCCTAAGTGCTGTGTTCTCACAGCTACTATTGCGGTTGTTAACGTCCGCAAGATTTTACTCCTCCTGAGACTTAGGTGCTGTATGAAGGCTGAAGGGCTCCTGAGCGCAGCTCTGAGCTGTAAGCACGAGACCCTGGCTCCTTGTGAGCATCCGCCGCTTCACGGGGGTCACGTCTCTTGGTCTCTGGCTGGACAGAAGGCAAGGCGGGTACACCTCGCAGCAGATAGTTCAAATACGCCCCAAAGTCAGCTCCCGCTTTCCTTGCAGGTACAGATGCATGCAGGCATGCACTCGATGAATAGCAGATCGATTTACAGGGGTGAAAGCTGCGGTCCACAAGCATCCTCAGACTTTGCCCCTCCGTAGTTATTTCTGCAGACTGGAGCAGCGATACGATGCCTGAGCTGATGCACAGCTGTTGCCTGATCAGGTGTTCTTCACCAGACACGACTCTCTTTGCCCTTCCCTTTAAAACTAATTCCAGCAGATCTAATAACATGCTGATTCACTCTTAATTTTACCTTCTCCTCTCTTTGAACACAGTTTGGATGCTCAGGTGGAAACAAAAGAGCTTCTTTACCTAGAGAAACCAAATCTCAGAAGCTCTGTAAGATCAAACCCCTGAAGCTTCAGGAAAAGCCCCGTGTTGCTTACAGGGAGCAAAAATAGCAAAACAACTGCTACTGCAAGAATTAATAAAGTGGAAATTGCCACAGAAATAACACCTCCTCCTATATCAAAAGCTTGAACATGGCAAACCAAATGAATATCTGTAAATATATTTAAGAGATCAAACTGTAAATCACGCCATGAGATTTCCTCCTTTGCCTTCCTTAAAGCACTACCACTGCAGGGGTACTTGCTGGGGAGCTTTTTCCTACCTCAGAGAAACTGATAGTAAAAAGAACTGCAGATGAAAACGAAAAAGGAAGATAAGTCAAAAAAAGACTTGGGCACGTGTGTCCCTCACAGTATGGGGGCTAGATTACACACTGTGTAATGCCCAAAGCTGCAGATCCTGAATAGCCCAATTTAGTTTCTACATATGGTCAGAATTTAGAATTTGACACAAAGAAATATAACACAGCAGAATGCAGCTCAATGCTAACAGAGGTGGCTGCAAGTACTTGGTAATCCCTGTTAATATTTTTCCTCTAAGTAAATCACGACTGGTCACATATCTTCCATGGTGCTGTTCTTGTTCCCTTCCTTCATGCTTACGCGGGTGCAGGCTCTGATGCGGCGCTATTGAAATCAGTGGAAGTTTTGTGGCCGACTTCTGTGGGAGCAAGACCAGGATCAAAATGCACGTGGAGCTTTTCCCAGTCTCAATTCCCTGTTAATGACTGACCCAGTGAGAGGATGAGTGAGACTAGGACACTACCATGAAAGCAGCTGCTTTTTTAAGGGCAGTTTTATTTTTTTTTTTCTGATTTCAAGCCTTTGCTCAAATGAGATAATTATACAAGTATTTCTAACATGAATAGTCATGCAAGTTAAATTATAATGCCTTTTCCAATGAATACTTAAATATATGACCTTGAAATTTGCTTTTTTTGCAGATGCTTATGTCAGTAAAATTAGAATACACTGCAGTGCTTGGAAAGTGAGTGTAAAAGAGGTGCGAGTGTGGCAGAAGCAAATCCAGTTAAATATCTAATCAAACATTCACGACAGTATTCACCCAACTTCAGTAAGAAGACAGTGTCCAAAATATTCACATAATTATAACCCATGCTTTCAGCAGACATTTAAGATGACATTATTCTCATATTTATCTTCGAACAGTGCATTGAAGTGATACTTTGTCACCTCCATATGGTCAATGATATGAGTTCCCCTCAGAATTGCCAATATCTCACTGAGTCACTTGCTTTACCATATTTCTTTGAAACTGTTTTCTCCTGAAATTACTATGTCTGCCGTGTTTGTCACATCCATTAATATAAAATACAATGAATTGATATTAGCAATATTTTTAAAAACTGCTAAAAAGTCTTGACATGAGAAACTCCCTTGATTCATGACGTGGGGTTCAGGTTTGCTCTCCTTATTCTGCAAACTGTCGTAGATAAAGATGACATAGAAAGATAGGTGTTTTCCACAGTTATGCAGAGTTTACAAACCTGCTGAAGTTGAGGAGCTTGCTTGGGGCTGGTGAAGTAAGAAACTGTCTAGAAGAGACGTCAGTGGGAGAAGCCATGTGGTTGCAGTTGTTTCCCGTATATTAACACCCAGCTACCATTTGCAGAAAATTATAAACTCAGATGTGAGCAACACTTAGTCCTCCAGCTTTCTTTGAAAGAGGGACATCTATAGTTGTTACTGCTCCTTGCATTGTGTTATCTGTACGTGCACCAAACCCCTTATCAGCACTTTAAAATGCTGATCTCTGAGACTTGGCAATATTGCTAATAAACATCCATTGAAATGGAAAGTGGCGAAAAACCTGTTTGAACTTCTTTCCTGTCTTCTGACTATAGAGGTATAGTCCAAGCGAACGCTGGGGTTTATAAGAGCACAAAAGCTTCCTTCTGCCCATGTACCTGCAGTCACCACTTCAAGTATATTGAGCTTCAGAGCGCACAAAGGGGAGGCAGAAAATCCAAACCAATCTCTTCCCTTTCACTCCTTAAATCCTGACATGCTCCATCACCTCTTCAAAATAGTGAGCTGCCCTTCCCCAAAATGGAGAAAAGAAACAAAATCAAACGCAAAACAATGAAGAAGGGATAATCTGATCTTTAAATAAGGAGACATGTTCCTTGGGGCTTAAGCGGGGTGAAGTTTCACAATGATGTCACCTTCTCCTGAGAACGTGACCCCCGTAAGAGGTGAAGGGTAAAATATAAATACGGCTAATCCATTGTGTTTGTATATCTCTTAAATACATGCCAAGTTTGGCATGGCTGACTCCACCAACTGTCTGGCAAACTAGGAAGTCTTCACTACAGGCTTTGAATGGGCAGTGCTCACGGGAATCAAAGGCTGCTCTTTTTTTCTGACTGAAGTACAGCTCATTGGTGCATTTTCTTTAAAAATAGACCTTTTTTCCGTCTCATTTCTGACAAAACTAGGTTTGATTTTCACACGCCAAACTAGAGGAACCATTGCTTTTTATGCAGACAGCAACATCCTCCATGTGTGGTTTCCACAATCCTAAGTTAAAAGTCATGTGTGTGAAGTTCATTGTTTGTTTGTTTGTTTGTTTGTTTGAAATACCTGCTCCAATTCAAACAGGAATGAATTCAGGAAAGTCACGTTGCCTGTGGGACAGAGGACCTCAGAGTGTATGACACAACGGTCCCTCCTTGCCTAGTAGTCTATGCATGGGTGAGGTGGAAGAGAGCTACAACAAGACAGATGATGTTTTTAGGAGACGTTCATTAAATACATTGACAATAGAAAAGTTTTAAGATCTTTAAGGATATCAGTAGTTAATATTTATTTGGTATTGGAATATCCTTGAAGAGAGCCTTATGTTAGTGTAGTGGGAGCAGAAATAGAAACTGACTGAGAAACCTCTGTCCAAGCTCTTTCTGTTGTCCACGTGATGTCTGTTTGCTTTGAAGACCTGAAACATATGAAGCACAAACACAGATTGCATTTTAATAATATTTTCATTTAAAAGCACAAATGCTTCTATGAGTAACAGCTGGTAAGGGGACCAGAAGCTGCTGCCCCATCTCACAGAACAGGAGCAAAATCGGTGCTCTGTCACTTGGGCCAGTGAATTTTTTTAATCCAGCATTCCTCTGCAGAGAACTTTACTGAGGGGGGCAGGATGAAGGAGAAATGAGAAATACTTGTTTATTTTTAAGAAGAAAGACAAACTTTGGCAAAAATATATTAACCGAGGAGGCACAGCTTTTCCATACAAGAGCATATACTGCAAAATCCTTTCCTGTGAACTTGAGCAGTGTTTTTTTTGCCCTGCTCCCACCTAGCCAAGTCTGCAGGATTTTTTGTGTTTCTCCCACTCGTTCTCTCTTTACTACTGCATCAGAAAAGTTTCTTGTTTTCATTGGTAGGAGCTTGCACGACCTGTTGTCATTCAACCTTTCATCTTTATTTAAAGTAGGTCCCCACTAATTATGACTGGGCAGAATATTCCTCTTTTCCATGCTAAATTTGTGCACAGGTACTCTTAGACTTTTTCCAGTGCCTGGAAAGAGTTTCCTGTGACGATCTCAAGATTATCAGTCAACACTGATTCTTTCCATTTCTCCAGGTTCTGCCTTTTCCTTGGAGCAAAGACACTGCTGGTTTCTGCAGCCTGTGCAGTACCCAGCACAACGAAGTCCTAATCGAAGGCTGAGGCTCCTGGTTGGTCTGATGGTACCAATTTAGCAACACCTAAACCAGGAAAGGCTAAATTTTTGTGCATCGCATTGATCTGGTTTCCACGTTCACACGTGTAACCATCTTCACTACCGAACCTACAGTCTCTGAAGAGAAGGAAATGGCTTATACTGTCCCTGCATGTGGGGAATGTGGGTATAAGTCACACAGCATGTCACTCAGGTGCCCGAACATGTGTCTGGTGTGATTTTAGATGTCTTCAAGCATTGAAGACACCCATGTGGGATGGGAGGTATGACTCAGGACTGACAGGACTCATGGTGGACACACCATGGAGACCAGGTAAGATGCCCCAAAACAGCTGGCGTGGCCCCGTGCGCCACTAGTTAGGCTGTGGATCCCACCAGAGCCACTCTCCACAAGCCGTGTTAGCTAGCTGTGCCAGACTGGAGCACGTTGGTACAGGGGTATTCCTCCGCACAGGCCGGAAAGGCTGCCAGCAAACAACAAAAGTACTCAAGAAGCATTTAAGTTTCAGCCTAACTTTTATTCAGCTGTTAATTAAGCCACTGGCTGCGTCTAGACAGCAGGACCTGGGAGCGCTGCCAGACGCCTGTGCGCGGCGTGCACCCACCCTGCTGCATCCCAGCTCCAGCCTGGGGCGCGATGCCCACGCTGGCCGCCTGTGATGCCTGGCCCCACGGGGAGCCCCAGCATAAGCTCACGGGTGATGAATTTGCAGGACCGTGACCACCATGGCTCCAGGAGCATCGCAACGCACAGCCAAAGGTTAGTGAGGACACGGCCTCTGTCATCAAAATAGAAGATGACTTTATTTTCCAAATAGTTTTACAGCCCTCTCAAACGCTAGGTTGAAAATTTTGAAAAACAGTCTTGTAGACACGCTAATGAAATGCTAATGAAATAATGCAGCAAAGTCCCACTAGCTTTGAGAAATTAAGCTAGCAGCTAATTCAGCCTCAAGGAAAAGTGATATTTAGTGACTCTGGACAGACACCCATTATCTGCATTAACAGAGGGGAAAGCCAAACGCTGTTACCCTGTGTGCTGAACCAAAGATATGGATCAAGCCATGAAGTATGAGGGCTTCTCTTCAGGCAAACTGAAGAAGTTGGGTCATTGCTTGGAAGTCAACAATTTCCATTTGTTGACTCAAGCTACAGACCTAACTTGCTACAAAAACTGTATTTTCGGTTTTGTTTCGGTTCAATGAACATTTAAGGATATCTCCTGGGATAGCCTCAACATCTGAGGTGCAATCTAGATAACTTCATGGTATGGTTCACTCTACATATGGACTAATACAAGCAAACTGTGAGGAGGGGAAAAGAAACCTTGCCTGGGAAGCAATGGGAAATACAACAGCTGGAAGCAGGATTCAATGGCAGTCTAAGGACGAGGAAGGAGGAATCGGCAGAAAACAAGAAACCTGTGTTACTTGCATAAATCAACTCCTGTTTACTTCATATCACAGCACTTTTGCAAGGTTGGTGTCTAGTTCTCAGTTTAGAAGTGGATGGCAAAGAAAGTGCAGGATCGTGATGCCAGAGTCACTTTTCCCCCTGAAATATGTGTACCGGCTAGAAGTGGTGTTTACCCAGACATCAAAGAGAGGCTGGAAGAAGCAGTTGGAGAAGAGATTAATCTCACCCCAGAAGATACATATAAATGAACATTTCCTTAAAACCTGCTCATTTTTCTCCTTTGACCAAGATGAAACTCCAGAGCAGTTGGCTCGTGCAGCCATCTAAAGGTCAGGAAAGAGAAAGCTGGTGCAGATGTTCCCTGCCAAGCACAAGGAAGCTGCCCATAAGCCTCTGCAGCTTCTCCTCACGGTCAGGTCTACCCACTGAGCAGAAATCATGCACTACACCAAACTCTCTGCTTCCTCAGGACATCCGAACAGGCACACTTGAGCTGACACCTTCGTCTTAGCAGCAGGTCCAGACCTGATGTTTGTTTTGCAGAACAGAGACTGCCATGTGGTCAGAAAGCCACTGCGATGGCACAGAGAAAAGGATGTCGAGTCATCGCTTTGTGGTTATTGGTATGATAACATCAGCCTAGGACTTTGCAGGACAATTTCCAGGGGAGACTGAATCAGCAACATCTTCTGAAGACCCTCCAAGCACAACCCATCTGCCTCTGGTTTTGGGTAGGCAAGAAACTGTCTGCCTCAAAGGACTGCCACAGAACTTCCAGCACTGAAGAGTAGCTATACTTCAGAGATGGACCCATTTTAGAGCTCAAAGGAGAAAGCAAATTCCCTCACTATTCATACAGCTGTTCTACCTAAAACCTCATATAATAGAGAATTACTGGCAAGACAGACTTTTTCTCCCGGAGTAAAAGCTTGCTATCAATCTAAGAAAAACAATTTGAAACTGAGGCACCTGCCGTAATATTACTTTCATTTGATACTGTATTTCATTTGAGCTTGACTTTAAAAGGACACATGTGCCTGTGCGCGTTAGAAAAACGGTAGATTTAACCGTGGAAAGTGGAGTCAGCCGTCATGAAAACTTTTACCATGTGGCAAGTATATAACCTCCCTGTAACACCAGACCATAATATATAATATATAGCAGGGAACTGTGCAGAAGGGAGAAAATTAGTCATTTACGAGTAGTCCCTTGTGTCGTACCTTTTTTACAGAACGGCTTTGCATACAGTCTGTCTTGCCAGCTCTTAGCGTGCCACGCTGCAAATGAAAGGGAGGAGGATTGCACAGGCAGAGAACTTCCCGGACAGAGGTTATAATTTCTTTCCCTGCTAATGGCAAGTCCCACGAAAAGGAAAATAATTTGATGCAGTGTGAGGCACGTAACCTACTGCATATATAGGTTAGCAGTGATACAGAGCCCCTACAGTGCTGGCAAATGAGGAGCTACAGCAGCTAACCCGGCTGGCTGCAGGTCTTACAGGTGTCGTTCACATACGGATCAATACGTAACAGCAATTCACACGCATTTGCCAAACCAGGATCTTTAAAATTTTACTGGCTACGATTGTTCAGCTATTGGGATAATTCCTCGTAGGTGCTAGCAGTGGTAGTAAATATTTATATTTATATTACGGTGGTGTCCAAAGGAACCAGTAGGGGAGCATTATGCATTGAACTGTATAAGAAAGAAAAGATATAATCCCTTCCCTGTGGAGTTAACCATCTAGAGGACACAAATAAAGGACAGAAGAATGGAATAAAATGTACATGCAAATGAGTGTAGCAACGAATTGGGGCAGCTTTGTGAGTTGTAAGATTTTTTATTATTATTATTCCTTTAAGGAAGAGATAAAGACACACAATGGTTGCTATCAAGTCACTGGGAAAATCTAGGGGACTGGAATGAATTTTTATTTCAGAAAGGTGGGTTTATGAAAACTTTCTACTATTATTTTGGTGGTTTTTTTTAATTTCTGATTTTTTTTAATAGAGGGAGAGGGGAAAACATAAATCATAGTGATTTCTGCTTCTTTGGATGTGTAAACATTGGAGCAGGATTTTATTATCTACAAGACGCCAAGGAATGAGTCATAATTTGGAAGTCCTGTGCATATACGTTCAAGCCACATAAAAGCTCCAACTGCTGGTCACTGTCACACCTGGTTTTAGTCTGGGGCTCACACGGATAGCGCATCAGCTGCAGCCCATGGGAGGGACATCCATCTCTCTCCTCACGGGGCTTTGTGGAAAGCAAACCTCCCACAAGCGCATGTACACTCCTAGATGAACAATTCCTGTTCCATTAAAGAAAAAGAAATAAAAAATCCAGGTCAAGCTATGCCTTTCCCCTTCCCAAGCCCTGGTGGAAGAGAAGCAAAGAGGAGGGTCACCCTGCCTTTGGGAGGTTGCAGGGCCGATGGCCATCACTCCTGGCCAGCCACCTCTGTGGCATTACTGGGTGGCTGAGGGGGGTGTGCGGGGTCGGGGGCTGCCCCTGCCCCGAACCCATCTCCGCTGCCCGCGGGAGCAGCCCTGGTGGCAGGCGAGACCCAGCGGGAAAGAAGAGCAGTCAGATTTGGTACTGAGCTCCTGAGTTTATCTCCCTGAACTGTTGATTGTTTACCAATGGAGTTCTTGGGGTGGATATTAGCAAAGAAGGAATTAATTCGGCAACTTCTGTAATCCTGTCAACACTGCTCTGGCTTGCTAGCACAGGCTGAGGCATTTTCACATTTTCTTATTATTATTCTGAGCATTTCCCAGGTAACAGGGAAGGTGAAGAAGACAACAGGCTTGTAAAACTGCCTCCCTATAACTTACCTTGACAGTGAGATGAAACTGCTTTTTATCCTGTTTTCCTGGCAAAATCCCTTCTCTCTTTTTCTTCCACATTTCATGGCAACCTGTAATCCTGGAGCTGAACTAAAGAGGCCTTGCTTTGCACATATCTGTCTTATAAAATGTATTCTTCGTCACTCTCCAGGAAAGAAGTCCTAAGACACGGGGAGCAATGCAGAGCTTCAAGAGACACAGTAACAATTTCATTGTTTAACTTAAATAATGAAGGCTTTGAGGTTCTGTTTTTTATTATTAAGTGTTGGAAGTGAAATGTGGTAGTGATGTTTGAGTTACAACAATGTCACTTGTTCTTTTTCTGCTTAAGAGTCAATGTGATTGAGCCCAGCCATGCTCTGGGCTACAGTGATCTTAGCCATGGGTAATACTGATTAGCTAGATTTTGGGCATAAATAGGTAAAAAGAGGGATGACGAAGATCACTAACGCTTTTGTGTGTGCTGCTTTCTGGAAAATTTAATTGTTGTTTATTGCAGTTTGTCCTTTTCCTACATCACAGGGGTAAGAGCTGATTAAAGAAACAAGAAGCATGCACAAGCATAATATAATGTTGGCAACTGAAATTTACATAATTTAAATTCTCAGTTTAAGAGGCATAAATAAGGAAGAAAAACCCCTCCAGAAATTCAAACAGAAGTTCTTTGGATTTTGTCTTTTCAACATTATGAACAACATCCTCGTTGCCCAAAAGCAGAAGAAAACTTCAGAGGCTATGGCTGCAGGAAGGGAAGGAAGGAGGTTGAAGTTTCAGAGACGTATTAAAAATTCAGTCTAAAATTAGAAGGACAGACATTACTATCTGTTCTGACCCTAAATGTCTATGTCTGATTGTTTGTTTCGGGAGGCTGCAGAGAACTGCTCTGTTGGAGAAGGCTGTCTGGTGATTACCAGCGGCTCTTGCTAAACGACCGAGAGGGACAAGCTTTCTAAGCGATCTGGCTGAGTCAGGTTAGAAATGGGTCCACTCATCATCGCCACTCTGAGTGTTCTTTTTGTTTCTGTGCTTTTCCTGCTGTTGCTGCTTATGGCATAAACCCCATCTCCCTCCCCTGAAAGAGATTTTCATTATATCTGAGTTTATTACTATGTTTTTGAAGTTCCCTTTTTTCTCGCAGTTTCTTGCTTAGTCTGTGCACACAAATAGTAACACCTCCTCACAGCTGAAAGTATTACACTTAACCAAAGAGCTTTCTGTTTTCTAGCTCAGAAATAAGATGCTACAGGTGTGCCTGCAACTGTCAAGTAAAAAAAAAAAAACCACAAACAACAAAATAACATGGAAACGGCAAAAACAATAGCAGCATTAGAAAGGTTTGCTTATTCATATGATAATGGGCAGCTTTAATGTGAACTTTTTGCATAGTTGAGCCAGTGAGATCAATTTAATCCGGGTGGGTTATTCTTCTCTTAGTGTAAAAGACCATTGATTCCTTCCATCGGCTCAGTGAGGGAGCTCTTCAGCGTAGTGGCACGCTGAGGAAGCTGGTTGAAAGCCACTGAAATCAGCAGGAGCCTTTTAATTGACTCTGAATCAGATCCCAACACTGTACATAACTGCTCTCCTTTTGCAAAACTTTCTGTTTCTTGAAGACAATTGGATTACCTAAATAAAACTCTGGTTTTCCGTTTAAATGTTCTGTCCGAATCAATTCTCTACAGAGAAAATATTTTGCTTGCCCTACATCTCCTGTATGTTTAAATTCTGCAAGTGTTGCCGTTTGTAATCACTTCGTCATCCTTTGTTCAGGTGACTAATTATAATAAAATATATTTTATGCATAAAACAGTATGAGACTCGTTTTTATACATTGCATTTAATTACTTTTTACTGTGACAAATCACATTGTTAGAAATGTATTAACAGATGGGGTGGATTTTAAAGTCGGTATAAATTATGACTCCTTAATTTCTGCAAGTGTTGAAGAATTTAATTGTCTCCATTCAAATTTTTGGCTTAAGTCCTGTGGTTTGACTTGTTAGAATTCCAGACATGCAACACAAGGAGCAGGGAATTTCTGGACTGTGTGGTGTCTTGGAGGGGGGGGGGGTAATCCTACGAAAGAAAATCCTAAGGAGGAAAGGAAGTTAAGACAAAAGGAAGGTCTGAACAGAAGTGCTCAAAATGGCCCATGCCAGAGCGAGGGTTAGGATGTCGAAGGGCTCTCTTTGAATAGCTCTGCTTGTTAGGGGCAGCAGAAGCAGGACCCGCTTTGGTTGCCCACCTAACAGGTGCAATGAAATAAAGGCTCTGAGTGTGACCACAGTCCAGGAGTGGGAGGAACTCATGCGAGTATAAAATCAGAGCTTGGGTAGATCCAAGTAGCTGTAAAACATAGTTAGAAATGAAACACTATTTCAGGGTGCCTTTTTTCATTCTTTTATTCTTTTTTCCTCTTCTCTCTTCTCTCTTCTCTTTCTCTTCTCTTCTCTTCTCTTCTCTTCTCTTCTCTTCTCTTCTCTTCTCTTCTCTTCTCTTCTCTTCTCTTCTCTTCTCTCCTCTCCTCTCCTCTCCTCTCCTCTCCTCTCCTCTCCTTTTGTCAGAAGAAGAAATTCTTTCAGCTCCAGTAATTTTAAATTTCAATGTTCCCACTGAGGCTACTAGCCTTCTTCTCAACTGTCCTTCAGCCTGCTCAGCAGCTGTGTAACTCCTGACACCACCCTCCCTCCCTTGCTCTTACAAAGTAGATCTTCCTCCTGCAGCCCAGGCAGATGGGCCACCATGGGCAAAGGCAATGTTTCTTACCCATGGCTCAAACCTGTCACCGTTCTTCTCAAAGCCTCCCACTCACTTCATTTGATATATGTTACTCCAAACACTGCTCCTGGTGCTCCTGTAAGAGCCTTCACCGACAAATTCCTTTTTATGACCTTTTCACAACCCCCTTTCTCCATGATTTTACGCCACAGCTCTTTTGCAAACTCTGCCTGTTTACACCCCATGATGTGTTTATGACTATCAGTAAGTTGTCTAAATATAAGTGTACAGTGTCGCTCCTGGCCTTGAGCTATACTGTAAGGGTGTGGGTCGTATCAGCAAGCTCTACACAGCTGTCTTGGATACAGTTAGACATCTAAAATGACCCTAGAGGTTTGTGTTTGGTCAACCGGGTACTGCCCCACGTGAATGAACATTAGCTGCTTTTAGTGACTGAAACACTGCACCTGCAGCTCCCTGAAGTGCTCATGATGGTCTTCAGACTGCCCGAGCTTAAACTACCTGAATAGCTCACTTCTTCAGGGCTCTTCGAGAAAGGTCTCCTTGATCAGGTGATGATCGCAAAAATGTGTCAATGGGAAACAGAGAAATGGTCTTCTGATAGGTCTGTGCTTGGGACACTCATTCCCCTTTTGAATCCAAAATTCCCTTGTAGTACTCCCCAGATGTTTCCTCATGCCCTCACCTGAAGAAAGGCTTGCGCCCACTTCTCCGTACATGACACCAGTGGGTGGAGGACTTATGCCTGTGCTCAAAAAGAAGTAGAGATATTATTTATATTGGCACTTGCTGTTTTCAGTGCCACTAATGTCTGCCTGTGGGGCTTCATTCATACACAGAGTACACACGATGCAGAGCAGGCATACAGGTGTGTGGAATAAATTCCACTGCGTGTACTATTCTACTTCTGAAGCTAAAAACCACATTAAATTAATGAGGAATGTCATCAAGTCCTCGCAAGTGATCAAGCTCATAGATCTGCAGCTATACGGCTGCAGTGTTCACTAGCAGGCTGTTGTTTTTTCCATGCCTGACAGTTTTGAACTGGTATTAGAGAATGTGGAAGCTCTGGATTTAGAGTTTGGTTTTGAAAGTTGAGAGGGTTAAGAAATTAGGAAGCATTAGTACAGCTTTGTATCCATTATCTCATGATTTAAATGTTCTCTGTTTTACGTTAGCTAATGATTTAAGTGCCATTAGATATCTTTGTATGACATCCAATATGAAATAATCAACTAGCTTAATGTAACATTGGTCCCATCAATCAAACTCCCTATTCCTCCCACAGCATTGTTAATGAAATGTTGGTAAGAAAGCCCACAGACCAGAGTATAGCACTAGAATTAAGGGGGTGAAAGGTGACATTTCATTATTCAATTTTTTGTCTTGGAGACCTATTTCATTTCAATAAAGAGTCCAGAAGGAACATTTGTTCAGAAAATGTTTTAGAACTCCTATGATATCTGTCCTAACTGTTCTTTGCGTTTAAGCTGATTTGCTGATAATTAACAACATTCCATGGACAAGAAAGACATCTCTTTTAAAAATATACCTGATGCTGGAGCTTGACATGGTTCCTTTGATGGAGGATCCTGGCAGGTCTTTGCAGTGAGATGGGTGCTAGCTCGAAAAGTAGTAGTTTTAATAATAAATTCTGTTGCTACCATGGAGCTAAACACGGATACTGTTCCTCGTGGTTTTGCCTGATTGATTTGTAGGTGAGGGTGAAGATGTGTGGATATGAAGATAAAATGTTGTCACGTGCACGACCACAGAGTTGCTCCCAGGCCGTTCAGTGGAGTCCTCATTAAAAGATAATGTACTAGTAAATTAAGAACAAACCCAGCATCATCGCACACTCACACAACTGGGGGCTGAACACGGGGGAAGCAAGCAGCATGCCAGGGACCTAAACCATTTAGTCACCTTCCTCTCCAACGGCTGAATCTTTCAGAGAGACTGCAGAGGTCTTCTGCTGAAGTGGGAACTGATCAGGCAGTAAGGCCCTCCAAAGGCTGACAGAAGAGGAGCCGGGCTGGAGGAAGGCCCACGGCGGTCTGAGGAGCAGTCGGTCAAGAAGGGGCCTGTGTTTGTTTTGTGGAGTTATGTTTTGTGAAGTTAATAATAAAGGTAAACCCCAGGAAAGGCGCAAAGTTGGAAAGCAAGCCTGTCTGCACGTCTTCTGTTCAAAGCAGGGCAGGGATTCCAGCTGCTTGGGCAGCCACCTTTCTTTGAAGCCATTTTGAGGTGAAAATTTCAGCCCTTTGTGCAACTGGTTAAAGATTTTCTAATTCCCCTTTAATTTGGGAGTGCTCAGAAAGCTCTCAGCATTTTTGCAGGTAACCGGCAAGCTCTTTGCCGTGCTTTAATGAGCTCTTTTCTTTAGCTGAGAGATCAGGATTGAATAATTGTTAATATACACAGAAGAGGGACATTAATTAATTCCAAGGAAAAGAGAATATTTAACCTATTCTTGCAATTATCACCGAAAGTACATAAACCCTCTGCTGGGACTGTGTTCTTTCAAGACTGTTTCAGGTTATCACAAAATCTTTTTCAATCAGGCACAAGCTCCAGTTGATGCTGCACAGAAAGCCGAAGTCTCCACTGTACTGCGTTGCCCCAGTACTTTACTATGGCACAGGCAACTCCATCCAGCCAGCTGTAGGGGAAAGTCTTGAGATTGCTGGTTTTCTCTTCTCCGAAGATTTATGTGGTATTAAATAGGCAAAAAACGCGTTCTTCTGCTTGTGAAGAAGAGGGACACTATAATAGGTTCAGACTTCTTTGTGGAGGAGTCGAAATGTGGCACCAAATTCTGAAAAGGGTTTAATTAACAGCTTGGTTTTGCCAGACTTTTCTAGTGAAGAACTAACTTAGCTTATGGACTATAACTCCAAAAAAGAACTATTGATATGTTAATTGTATATGATTATGAATGGTTATTTATGGCATTGGATCTCTCTGCTAAACCAATTATGCTCTATTTGTGAGATTTGCATTATACTGCATCCATGGCGTTTAATTAAACTTCTGTTTCTCTTCTTTCTTTTTGTTTCTTTCTTTTTGTTTTTCTTTTTCAGTCTTAAATATGTGATAAACTACACTAGTCACTCAGTGGTTAAAGCTGAAATCAGTTATTCATTGAATTGCCCTCACTCATGTCCACTCAGTTTGTGCTGTCCAGAAAATCTTAGCTGTGCCCCCTTAAATGTTAACTCACCAACTTACCAGCTCAGGCTCTATGAATTTTCATAATGTACATATTTCTAGAACTAGACGGATCAGTCACCCCGACTCTAATGGCAAACATCATCTTCTCTATTTTAATGCAAGTTTAAATATATTTATATAAACATAAAGGGGACACTTAAAAACAGTGTAATGGCACAGCATGCTATAATCTGAGTGTTTCTTTTGGTCTCCTTCTGCCAGTTAATAAACAGCATATAAAGTCAACTGCATAACCAATGCTCTAATTCAGAACGTATCAAAAGGTTTGCGTGGGTGAGGTAAATTGGGCTGATAGCAAGTCGGGAGCTGGCTGGATCCCTCATTTGTTCATTCAGAGAGTTTTTAATGTAGAACTAATTTTCAAATAGTTGAATTTTTGTAAAGAAAATGAAATCCTTAAGGGGGCAATTTAGCTGGAATCCTCTGAAACACAGTTCAGCATGGATTGCCTTTTCACAGCTGTTTCATGTGGAAAAGGATCTTAGATTTTCATTCCCTCGACACCTGCTTTCTCTTTCTTTTCTGTAAGTGCATTACAGTGCACCTATTGAAAGAGCTTATAGGGGTTAATGGAGAAGGGACTTAAATCGTGATATGGGATATACTCCTTTGTTATTTGAAAGTTGCTTTGCCTCCTACTCTCAGTGTCAGTGCCAAAAAATGTTGATTTGGGGCTTTCTGTGGTTGAAGGGACCAAAAGTGTGAGGAAAGAGGCATATATCCATCCTCCCTGCAGCCCCTTGTGTGCACCAGTTGCTGTATTACTGGGGCAGGGTGCTGAGAAATCAAGAGTAGGGGAGCTGATCTTCAGTCCATGTACACATACATACACATGTGTGTGTGTGCACGTATGCATATATGTATACATCTAACTCCACTGTCCCTGCTTGGGCAGTGGCAAGCAGCATAGAGCCAGCTCTTCAGTTTCAGAACATAATAATATCCTCTTCCTGGCCACAATGCTATTCGTCACAGCCCTCTGCCAAATAACAGGCCTAAGTGGCCTGGAGGACTTTCTGTGGACACTATTCCAAATTCAGTTTCCCAAAGAACATTTTGAAACACGCCAGTCCTAAAATATTTTCAGTCTTACTCAGAAAAACTCTCACTAACAAAATTTCACCCTCGGACCTGTGTTCTCTAAGAACCTGAGTCCTTTCTGTCTCAGCTCCAGTCTCGACAGAAAAGAGTTTTAGCACCTTGTTTGCATCCTAAGTGCACCATTTAAAAGGTTAAAAACACAAAGCAGGAACAATTTGGATCTATTTTCTACATGCGATCATAGGGATGGGAGAACATAAAATAATTGTATCAGAAGCCAATCTATTTAATTAGGTTCCCTCTACTGATACACATTAGCAAATAAAGTAGAACCACAGCTAGGTATTTATTTCGCCTGGTTGTTGGGGAAAGTACGAAAAATATTTATGACATTACTGAGTGGTTGCTAGAATCTAGTTTGAGATAGCTGGAGGAAAAATATAGCTCTTATTTCAATTGGGACAATTTGCAAATACGCAAATCTTCTACTGTTTGAAGGGTTTATTTTATGACAAAGAATCTATAGTTACCGCACCCCAAAAGTTCTTTTGCATGATTAGCTGAAGCACAGACAAATCATGAAAAGACAATTGTAGACTTTCTTGTGTTGCTTTATGGGTTTTAAGTGCCTACAAAAAAGGATTCCTTACGCTTTAATTTCTCTTTATTTTTTTGACTGTAAAGACCCATGGGGTAAATGCCAGTCCCACAATCCTGCAGTTATATGGTTACTGTCAGCCTGCTCAAATGATGCTTCCTGTTCATTAGGCGTCCTTTCATCTGACAACAATGTACTGGCTTTGCTGCAATTCTTAGTCAACGCCCATCTCTTCAATAGCCTGTGAATAGTATTAAATAGTGTTTATGCTAGCTATTGTTGCCTTTTGTGTGGTTTGTCTAATTCACAGAGAAAAGTCTGCTTTTGTGGTCTAAGGCTGGCTACGTCATGGCACGCCATGTGCCTTCTGATGGGATCCATTCCTGCTGAGTGATAACATTACAGGCCTGAACTCCTTTGCAATACAATCCAGCATTCTTAACACAGTCAATACACTCACAGGCAATCTAGTTTACTCTTTATATTAAGAGGTTTAGGGAGACAAAGCTCATCTAAATACCTGCTTGTGAAACAAATAAGATGAATTCAGCCGATTTGAGAATTACTCCCCAGCTCCCACACAACTATACAAAGAGCATCAGAAACCAAAAATTAAAAAAAAAAAAATACTGAGGCTGTGCAAGGAATGCCGGAATAGCCCAGGTAGAGTCGTTCTGCGCGCACACACACACACACAGAGCACATTTTGGCAAATAAGGTGGCATTATTGTTCCTAGTTATTGTTCAAGATGAGGCTTAATACTAGAGGCTGCTTTTCTTTGCTTAAACGACACACAAAAGAGGAAGGACGAAGGACATTGTACGGATGATTACATTATCCCGTAGCTCTGGAGCCTTTGCAGGGCAGGTATGTTGCTGTGTCTTGAAAGGGCTTTTGATGTAAGCAGATCATTACAGGCTCAGTGTGTAACTGATCCTTCGCCGTCTCTGGCTTTTGGTGTGTAGGGGTTATTCTTGTCTAACCGTATGCTCCCTGTTCTAGGTATCTAAAATCTTCTTGTTTTCCTTCCTTCCCTCCCTCAATCCCTCCTTCCAACCTCGTCACTGCACAGCTAAAGTCGGTTTCCAGCTTTGCCTCGGGAAGCGTACAAATACATACAAATGCAACTGGAAAGTGAGGCTTACACTGCTAAGTAGTGCCATTTGTTTGTCCCAGGAGCTGTTATCCTCCATGCGTCACACTTTGAACAAGATCAAGAGTGGCTTCTAAAAAATACGGCAATGAAAAGAATGCACACAAACAGTAATTATTACTTTGTAGCTGCTAGAGCTATAATACCCTCATGGCCAGAAGCAGGCAGGGAGGCAGGGGACAGGGTGGGGCTGGGAGTAGGTGGAGGCTGAACTTTGTTGTCTGTGCATCATAGGAGAGCATTGCAGATTGCCCTCCTGATCAGCATAACAAGGGAGGTCCATCATACCTACTCTTCTCCAAGGTATTATGGGCCAGATCCATAAAGGCATTTAGGACTGAAAAGCTCCTGGCAAACAAGAGGCACTGGGTTGAACACCCATAGACAACTTGAACATAGACTTCTCCAGCTGAACTGGCCACACTTTAGAGTCATTTGGAAGACTACTTCATGCTTGTGTTCACCTCTGACTGTTGTCTGTTGAAGTACATCTTGTAAGTGTTTATTTCCTGCTGCTACTAGTAGGGAGTGGGATAACCAGCCCTGGAGTGGACACAGTAGACATCTATCTAAAGTTTGGAATGATGAATCCCACTCACATGTGCTTCAGTGCCTGTGTGGATCCAGAGCTCCAGGTTCTGTTGTCCTTCTGGGCCTCATAGCTAAAAGCTGGTTTTTCCAGATAGATAGCATAGAAAAGGCATGAAGTCCTTATTAATTCTCTCTTTTTTTTAAAGCTTCTGAGTGCCTCCAAGCTACACAGAAGGCAGTCATTCTTTCCATCTTAGAGTGAAAAATGAATAAAAAAATCTGTCTGTCACAACAACATGAAAGCATTTCCTGAATTACAGCCCTGACTTCTGAGTAAGGGTGTTTGACTGAAATGAGTCAGTGCAAGTGGAAAAGCGCATTGCCAAAAAACAGGGAGGAACCTGGCAGTCTGGAGCAGTTGCTAGATAAGAGCTTTTCCCCCTGTATTCAGATCACCTTCCTACAGAATCAAGCGGATCAAATGCTCACCCAGAGTCAGTCAATGAAAGAGAGCCTCTGCCCTGCACAAATGCGTTACCTTATTTTTGCTCCTGAGAATGAATGAGGTGGGCTTTGACTAATGCTTTCAGCAGAAGGCATTGGAAATGAACTAGGGTTGTCAAGAAAGCTCATTGATTTTGCAGGACCCATCCAAGTTGTACATTATAGTTTGGAGGAAGAGCACTCCCTTTTTAAAAGATAATTTTTCAATGTACTGCCCATGTTTGTGCTTTTGTGCAGACAATAATGGTTTCATAAATGTTTCATGTGATCAGCATTTAGCAATACCCGCAAAGGTGGCAATTCTGACTAGATTTTACAGATACCAACTTTTTTTTTGCCATTAATACTTTTTTCCCCTTTCTGTTTATGTTCCCAGATTGATTTCCAATAGTCAAAATTTAAACAATAAAGGCAACCTTAGTTTTCAAGTCTCCAAATAGAACAGACAATGTATGCAACCTCCTCATTGATTGACTCTTCTGTTTTTATAGATTCGCCCTCTAGAAAGAATCATTAAACACCAGAGAAAATGATTTGTTGCCATTGATTACATGACATACTGCTCTGACATACAGTTTTCATATCTAAGTTATTAATTATGTTGTTAATGTAATTTGCAGACTGCGAGATAAATCATTCTGCTTCGGACTGGATATTACTGGATATGTTGCATATATAAATACGTCTTGTGGTGGGAAGAGAACTTTTACCAAGAGTAATAGATTAAAAGGCTACTAGTTTGCCTTATAAATCATTATGAGCTAAGGAAAACTTCCTCTACCCGTTTATTTTATTATCTTGGAAATGCTGATTTTCTCAAAATCTGTCATTTATGTGCTACAGTGATACACATAACCACTTCTTTTCAACACAGAGGAAAGTCTTGCAACTGTTGTGTTCATATTCCATCCTCATTCTCTCAAGAATTCACGGTTTAAGGTTAATAAGCTACAGGACATAGGAAGCCAAGCTTAATTTGGGTATTCCCAAAGGCTTCACCAAACGTTTTTCCCCTGTTCTGGTGGCGGATACTTTGTGCTAGCTTAATTCTCTGTAACTTTCTTTTCCCAGCAATGAATGCCAAGAAATTAATTATGACAGCCAGTGTCATCGGTGCATGCTGCGGCAGTCTGCTGCCACTAGTGACAGACTCATGTGCTTCGAAGTGGAGGTCTCTGCATTTGTAACGACAAACTGTTTTTAAAAGTTCCTCCTGTTTTGTACTTAATTTCAACAGGTCTAGCTCTTTCCTTAGTTTCAGAAAGGTTTAGCAGCAACTATTCAGCAGTTACCCTGGGAGCACACTGCAGATTATGCATGCTTGCCTGACATTTGACAGATGCCCTTAAAAGGCTCAGTTTCCTTTTCACAGAGGCTAGCAGGTTGAGGAGGGTGGCGGGCTAGACACATTTTTGAAGTGAGTGACATATGTTTAAATGTCAAGGTGGTCTTACTGAATCACTAAGCACAACCCTTATACATCACAGCAGAGACTAGGTGTGAAATGTCCTTTTTAGTTAGAGCTGAGAATTCACATTTTTTAATATTATTGAACCCAGAGATGACATAGTCCTTCATTTGGAGGGAGATCTGAATGCTGAAGATTGAATTTTGTTGCTAGCATATGCTAAGACTCCTTTGAAAGTCTCTCCACATGGGAATAGTGAATAAAACATGTTTTTGAACAGGTACTGCCAAAAGTATGAAACGTCAGGAGGTAAACTTGCTCCCTCCCAGCTCAGCTCCATCCTTGTGGAGGATGACATTGAGTGTTGGCACAGTGCTGATGAGTACTGCACACAACTGCAGCTGGGATATGGGTGGAGTCTAAAGAGGATGAGTATTTGTCTTACCTCTTAAAGAACAGAAAATTCTGCATTCTGAGGTGAGACCAAACCCCTTCGTTGTCTGCTTTAACAGCCTTCTTTGTTTACAAAACGTGCTGCATCTCGATAACAGGGCTTGATACAAAGGACTTCAACATCACGGTCAAAAATTTTCACAGCACCAGCACCACAGTCATTCCCAAATCGAAACAGCGAGGTAGCCTCAAAGTAGGGAGGTGCTCCTCGTTTTGGAGCTGGGCACACGTCATGGAGGAGTCCTGACTGCATAAGGAGCCATGCACATGCTCACATCTTCCCCTTCCTTTGCCCTGGGGCCCACCAAAAGAAAAGTTGTGTGCTCGAAATACATGCAAGTCTACGTTCCAATGTGTCTTCAAATCCCAGGTGCAGCTGACTGGGGAACCGAGGACAGGAGCATGTTTCAGCAGGTAAAATGAGGAGACCCTAGAAGTTAGTAGGTTTTAGTAGAAAATGGCTAGCTTAAAAGTAACCGTTATGTGGTCTCCAGATCCCTTTTAAAACCAGCAGAAGAATTCCTGTTGTCAATGTGTAATGCAGGTTTGAACCCCTCCAGCAGTCTTTATGTCTGTTTTCAATGAATCCATTCTTTTGAGGTATTGTATGTGAAATTCTTGCTCATATGAAACTAGCAGTACCAGTTGGAGAAAGAATGGTACAGGCAGCCCTGGTTCAAGGTTCAGTGCCCAGCAATCCATATCAGTCTCAGACCTGATTTGTCCTGAGAAGATATTGCCAATTATGTCATGGTAGCTGGAAGGAAACAAATATCTCCTTGGGAGGAAAAAAATTACTACCATCATTTTGACACATCATCTAAATCGAATTTGAACTCAGCTCTCTAGAGAAACGCGACCCCTGCATTAAACAACTGGGGGAATTAATGCTCTCATCAATCCTGCTCATCATTACAGATGTGTGCGCTCGCGTCTGCATCTGACTTCTCCGTCTCAGCGAGTCAAAATGTGGCCCTGCCAGGGACAGAGAGTGCTGGTCTCTCCAGCTGTGCAAAACAGTGCCAGCCCTGCTGCTGGTCTCACAGTGCCTCTCGATTCATGCTGACACGACGGAAGCAGAGGCTGTGTGACAGACTAGACGCGGAGGTAATTTCCTCCTATTAGCTTAAGTGTCTTCTTTTAAATGCAAGTAGAAAGAGGAAAAGGAAAACAACAGTGTCAGTTGAGGTTGATGAACAAGTTTAAAATTTAAGTTTATGTTACATGGCTTGCTATGCATTCGTATAACACAAAGTTTCTAAGAAGAGTGTCTACAATATGGAAATAGTTCCTGTCTACCAGATGGTAACTGCATGTTTTGCAGGGGCCACAGCTGTAGTATAGTGAAAGCTACAGTCAAATATTCATTGGTTACATCCAGACTTCCCCGCTCGGACACTCTGCAATAAAGGCGCTTAATTTATATCTGTTGCATCTACTTCCAGAGAGATTTTTTTTTTTTGAAAGTTTGGCTAAAGTTCATGTGAAGATAGAGGATGAAACACACAAAACTTCAGGGAGATCACTTTTTAATTCTTGATGCTTTGGGATTTTAGAAGGTTTTTCTAAAAGGTCTTTATGAAAGTCTGACCAATCAAATATATACAGGCACATATGTCAAAGATATAGCTGCTAAAGACTGCTTTTTTCTGTTATGTTTTGTTGCCCTTATACAGACCAGCAGATTTTTTTTGAGAGGATTGAAGTAGACATTGATTAAAATGTAGGAAAAAATTTGTTTCAGTAAACCGAGAGCAACATTTTCACTGGATGAGTTTATATACACAAACTGACTTTCTGACTGATAAGGAGGGCAGGAGGTAGACGAGCAGGGAGGAAGGAACAGCTTCCTAAGAGTGATGACAAAAGGTGCTGGAAGGATCCTGTATTATCAGCACAATGTAGGAAGGGGTGGAGGACAGCATGCAAATGTCCTTTCCTGTGCGCAGCTTGTGTGAGGGCCCTGGTGGGTGTGGGGAATGAGGCTAAGAAAAACATAATACTGACAAGTTGTAAAAGGAGGAGGTAGGTCATGAAAAACACCCAGGAGACTGAAGAAGAGAGGCTGTATCATTTAAGTCCATTTTAAAACCGGTTAAATGGCTTTATTTGTCCTTGTTAGATGGTTTCAGGTCTTCACTTTGAGGCTGGAAAACTTATTTTGAACATCCAGGCAAAATCCATTTACAGGTTGTTTTCTGATCTGCCTTGAATTAGAAGTAAGAAATTAAATCAACCTCCAAACCTCCTATAGCCTTCTCCCCTCACCACGTACTTCTCACTGAGGAAGCGGCGAGGCAAACATAGTGATTTCTGTTAACAAAATGCACATAGATAAAAGACATAAAATTAGCATATCACAAGATTATAAAATCACAAATTCTATTCAGTCTCCTGTTCCAGTAGCCTCCTCGTCAGTTATTAATTTGACCTTTGCAGATACTCTTTGCAGTACATCACATGGTTATAAATCAGCGATGCCTTCAAAACTGCGCACAAATCTCCGAAATATAGTGTACATTCTTATAGTGTAAAGTTAAGCATTCAGCCACTGGTAATGCAATTTAAAGTGTGTTGGTCTCCATAGGCTTTCAGAGTACAGTTTTGCCTACGCTTGCATGGAAAGTGTGGAGTGCAGCTGGAGCAGGACCCAGTTTACATGACCCGTAAGTTCCCTGGCTCTAGAGACACCTTCTCTCTTCTTGCCAGATATTGCCAGGTTCTCCTTCATTCCTGATTTATAACCTCAAGCTCATCTGAGGTAACATTAGTAAATTTTAGGTATTTAAAATTGCAAGTAAAAAAGCTGAAGGAGGGGATATTTTGAAGAATTGCGTAGCTCACTATTTCTAGACATTCCGATCCACAAGACAGACCATTAACATTTTATCTAAAAGATTAACTGCCAGAAGTAAGATTTGCTATTCTTTATCAACCAGTCATGCAGAAAGAGGAAAAAAATCCAGCTGCTAGTAGTTTATGCCATCTACTATTTGCTAGACCCTAGAGAAGCCCCGCAAGCATGGATCTGTGGGTGCTATTCATGGCTCTGCAGGTGGGTTCAGTCCAGGGGATACAGGTAAAACTGATGCTCATTTGGCATGCCTGTGCTGAAAAACAGTGATACAGAGTGGGTGACCCTTGGGTGTGTCAAAACAGAGACAAAATTGTAGTTTCTATTCCCTGTAATCTGGTGTCAACTAGTATATGCGGCTCTAACCTAAAGAGGGCAGATTTAGATTAGATATTATGAAAAAATTCTTCACCATGAGGGTGGTGAAACATTGGCACAGGTTGCCCAGAGAAGCTGTGGATGCCCCCTCCCTGGCAGTGTTCGAGGCCAGGTTGGATGGGGCTCTGAACAACGTGGTCTAGTGGAAGATGTCCCTGCTCATGGCAGGGGGGTTGGAACCAGATGATGTTTATGATCCCTTCCAACCCAAACCATGCTATGATTCTATGATTCTGTGATTCTATATGAGCAACACCAAGAAGTTACCGTAGTTTTATAATTTGCTGCCTCTCAGGTGAGCCACCACAAATGCCACGGGACATACCCTCAGCCTGCAGCAGGGACAAGGTAGGATGTTCCTGGGTAAATCAGCGAAAGCAAGCCGCTTGACAAGCAGCTTGTTAAGCCCTGGTAAATGGATGGAATCCCCTTCTAGCACATGCCCTCAGCGCTGCCTTCGGACGGCCCTTTGCAGCACAAGAAAAGGCTCCGCCGAGTCCCCAGAATCCATACAATGAGTGCAGCTTCGCTTTTCACCTTGCAAATCACTCCTGAACTGTCCTCTTTTTGCCTTTTGCCTAAGTTCAAGGACCCGGGGTATTTAGGCTCCTAAAGCTGTAGACAGGCGCCGATGTGCCCCTCTGCCTCTGCCCAGAGCTCTTCTGCCCAGACGCTGTTACCAGTTCTCTGAACTGCCGACCCCTTTGCCAGCGCATCAGCCCCCTCGTCTTCCTTTAAAAAACATTGCAGAGCAGTTAACAGCTCTGTGAGGAACTGTTGACATTGTTAATGTTTACGGATTAGAAAATGTTAGTTCCATGTAAATTATACTTAATTACTGTTGTAGTATAATAATTATTTTTCACTAATAGAGTCCTAAATCTCTGAAAGCCTTAAATACTGTATATCTCATTATGTTACACAGTACAAAACCAGTGAAACCCTTTCATTAATTCATTAATGATTAGTTGGAAAAGCAATGTGACAGATTATTATACATGCTACTAAGTACTATTAGTACACTGATATACACAGCTTAATTTAGAACTTTAATATTAGAGTTTTAGTTCTTCAACCATGGAAATTGAGTAGAAAATGACTATGAAGATACATTTTCATTTGATATTTTTTATTCGACCGCATTTTCTACCATGTACTCCTTCTTTTTTACAATTCAAACAGTAAGACAAAAAATTAAATATATCTGACAAGGAGGACTACGTTTTTTTTAAAGCCAGGTATTATTTAGTTAATTGACTTCCTGTAAGGCAAAATGTCAAAATCAGCAGTGGTGAAGCTCACAGCATGTGTGCACACTCCGTCGGCCCCAAACCCTGCTGGGCCCCCTGTTGAGAGACCAGGCAGAACTGCTTAAGCAACTAAATCAAGCCTTTACTTTTGGACTTCTACACTCTCCCAGTGCACATATGCCAGGAAAATCAGGTTGAAAGGTTTGCGAAAGGAGGTTAATAAACATTGTCTTATCCGATAGAGAAAGAAGAACGAGAAAGAGCATGAGTCTTGCTCTCTCCACGCCTTTGTCACTAGGGGAGGCGAGGGGGTGCACCTAGCATATAATCACAGAATCACAGAATCACAGAATAGTAGGGGTTGGAAGGGACCTCTGTGGGTCATCTAGTCCAACCCCCCTGCCGAAGCAAGGTCACCTACAGTAGGCTGCACAGGATCTTGTCCAGGCGGGTCTTGAATATCTCCAGAGAAGGAGACTCCACAATCTCCCTGGGCAGCCTGTTCCAGTGCTCCGTCACCCTCAGAGGGAAGAAGTTCTTCCTCATGTTCAGACGGAACTTCCTGTGCCTCATTTTGTGCCCATTGCCCCTTGTCCTGTCACTGGGCACCACTGAAAAGAGCTTGGCCCCATCCTCCTGACACCCACCCTTCAGATATTTGTAGGTATTTATAAGGTCCCCTCGCAGCCTTCTCTTCTTCAGGCTGAACAAGCCCAGTTCCCTCAACCTCTCCTCGTAGGGGAGATGCTCCAGTCCCCTCACCATCCTTGTAGCCCTCCGCTGGACTCTCTCCAGTAGCTCTTCATCTTTCTTGAACTGGGGAACCCAGAACTGGACAGACTACTCCAGATGAGGCCCCACTAGGGCAGAGTAGAGGGGAAGGAGAACCTCCTTCGTCCTGCTGGCCACACTCTTCTTGATGCACCCCAGGATCCCATTGGCTTTCTTGGCAGCCAGGGCACACTGCTGGCTCATGGTTAACCTGTCGTCCACCAGGACACCCAGGTCCCTCTCCACAGAGCTGCTCTCCAGCAGGTCCACCCCAAGCCTGTACTGGTGCATGAGGTTGTTCCTCCCCAGGTGCAGGACCCTGCACTTGCCCTTGTTGAACCTCATCAGGTTCCTCTCTGCCCAGCTTTCCAGCCTATCCAGGTCACGCTGAATGGCAGCACAGCCTTCTGGTGTATCTACCACACCTCCCAGTTTGGTGTCATCAGCAAACTTGCTGAGGGTACATTCTAACTCTTCATCCAAGTCGTTGATGAAGAAGTTAAACAAGACTGGGCCCAGTACTGACCCCTGAGGGACACCACTTGTCACCAGCCTCCAACTAGACTCAGCGCCGCTGATGACAACCCTCTGAGTTCTGCCATTCAGCCAGTTCTCAATCCACCTCACCGACCACTCATCCAGCCCACACTTCCTCAGCTTCCCTAGGAGGATATCATGGGAGACTGTGTCGAAAGCCTTGCTGAAGTCAAGGTAGACAACATCCACGGCTCTCCCTTCATCTATCCAGCCAGTCATGTCATCGTAGAAAGCTATCAGATTGGTCAGGCATGATTTCCCCTTGGTGAATCCATGCTGACTACTCCTGATAACCTTCTTTTCCTCCACTTGCTTGATGATGGTCTCGAGGATAAGCTGCTCCATCACCTTACCCAGGATGGAGGTGAGGCTGACCGGCCTGTAGTTCCCTGGGTCCTCCTTCTTGCCCTTTTTGAAGACTGGAGTGACATTGGCCTTTCTCCACTCTTCGGGCACCTCTCCTGTCCTCCAGGACCTCTCAAAGATGATGGAGAGTGGCTCAGCAATGACATCCGCCAGCTCCCTCAGCACTCGTGGGTGCATTCCATCGGGGCCCATGGATTTGTGGACGTCCAGATCGCTTAAGCGATCCCTCACACAGTCTTCCTCGACCAAGGGAAAGTCGTCCTCTTTGTAGGCTTCTTCTCTTACCTCTGGGGCCTGGGATTCCTGAGGGCCAGTCTTAGCACTGAAGACTGAAGCAAAGAAGGCATTCATTAGCTCTGCCTTCTCCGCATCCTCTGTCACCAGGACACCCGCCTCATTCAGCAGCGGCCCCACATTGTCCCTAGCCTTCCTTTTGCTGCTGATGTAGTTGAAGAAGCCCTTCTTGTTGTTTTTGACATCCCTTGCCAGCTTCAATTCCAGGTGAGCCTTGGCCTTCCTCGTCGCATCCCTGCATGCTCTCACCACGTTTCTGTACTCTTCCCAAGTGGCCTGTCCCTCTTTCCACATTCCATGGACCTTTCTCTTCTGCCTGATCTCCGCTAGAAGCTCCTTCTTTAACCATGCAGGTCTCCTACCTCCTTTGCTAAATTTCTTTCTCAGGGGGATGCATTGCTCCTGTGCATGGAAGAAGTGTTGTTTAAAGAGCGACCAGCACTCATGGACCCCCCTGCCTTCGAGAGCCCTGGCCCACGGGATTCCTCCCAGTAGCTCCTTGAAGAGGGCAAAGTCAGCCCTCCTGAGGTCCAGGGTTTTGATCCTGCTTATCGCCCTGCTTCCTCCACGCAGGATCCTGAACTCGACCATTTCATGGTCACTGCAGCCAAGTCTACCTCCAGCCTTCACATCCTCCACCAGTCCCTCCTTGTTTGTTAACACGAGGTCCAGCAGCGCACTTTTCCTTGTTGGTTCTTCGACCACTTGCATCAGAAAGTTATCATCGATGCTCTGTAGGAACCTCCTGGATTGCGCCTGCCTAGCTGTATGGTCTTCCCAGCTGATGTCAGGGTGGTTGAAGTCCCCCATGAGAACCAGGGCCTGTGACCGTTAGGCTGCTTGCAGCTGCCTGTAGAAGGCCTCATCAACCTCCTCCTCCTGGTCAGGTGGCCTGTAGTATACACCCACCATAATGTCACCCGTGTGAGCCTGTCCCTTAATTCTAACCCACAAGCTTTCAACTCGTTCCTCATTTGCCCCCGGGCCAAGCTCAATGCATTCCAGTTGCTCCCTCAAATATAGAGCAACTCCCCCACCTCTCCTTGTTGGTCTGTCTTTCCTAAAGAGTCTGTAGCCATCTATGACAGCATGCCAGTCATGCGAGTTGTCCCACCACGTTTCTGTGATGGCGACCAAGTCGTAGCCGTCTTGCTGTATAATGGCTTCCAGCTCCTCCTGTTTATTGCCCATGCTACGTGCATTGGTGTAAACACACTTGAGCTGGGCTGTCAATCTCACCCCTGGCCTTGGCACTCCAAACCTAGGCTCATCCCTAGTGAGCTGGGCAATATCCCCTTCCCCCTTCGAACCTAGTTTAAAGCCCTCTCAATGAGCCCCGCCAGCTCGTGGCCAAGAATTGTTTTTCCCCTTTGTGATAGCTGAGTGGGTGCTAATACAGCAGTCTGGGATAGGTCAGACAAATAGCACCCTAAAAGCTCCTTTATCACCCCAGTGTCTCTGCCCTGAAGATCTACACATCAGGCACAGACAGCTGCCTGTTAGGGTGGGAAAGTCGGGACCACGTGCTGTGTGGTGAGTACTCCCGAGACAGGCTCTGCTCCGCCACCCCCATGCATGCGACCGGACCGTTAGGTCATTGAGTCTGATGGAGCTGGCATTATCACCACCCATGAAGAGTAGATGGCTGCACAAAAACGTGCATGTGTTTCTGCCTGAATGCACTCTTGCAGTAAACCAAGCCAAGATTAAATGCACGTGCATTGTGGCTTTATTTCTGTCAGCTCCGCACAAAGTACGGAGTCCAGCCATATGAGAAAATGTCTTTAAATGGAGGCTCTGGAAATGTCCGTTGGCAAAGAAGATGTTTTGCAGGAGATCCTGCAATAACTTCTGCTTGGTGGAGAGGAGTCTTTTTCTGCTCCTAAAATGGAAGGATAAAGGTACAGCTCAACTCCGCTGCTTAAGTAGAATATTATGGGAAAATGCACCTGGGCAACCCTTGGAGGATACCTGTCAGCCACCAGGCATTTTCTTCCTTTCCTATCCCTGTGTCCTGGTTTTGGTGGTTAAACACTCTCCATGGTGTTGGATTGTCTTTGGTGGTTGCAGGACTCTACCCAGTTGTACCTACACTAAATAGAGAGCTCCAACTTTACAGAGAAACTTAGCCTAAATACAGGCTTCCCGTTCCACAGGAAAATTCAATCTTTTGAAATGTGTTTGACCACACTTCAGTATCAAGTCATGGAGCTATTATTACACCTGTGCCAATTAAAAAAACCCAAAACTTTTAAAAAATATTGTAACAATTTATTCAAACCTTTTTCTAATGTTGCATTAAAATTTTTCATGTTAAATTGTAATACAGGAAAGCACTGAAAAAATGAAATCAGAACTTGGTGGCTTAAACAAGTTGAAGTCAAAGCATCAACACTTTCACGTAGAAAACACTGTTGATGTTGTGTGTCTGCAAAAAATTTGAAATTATCTTGAATCTACTGTCCAACAGAAAAGTTTCCCATCAGAAATGTTTTGTATTCATGAAGTTATTCAAAGCAAGCAGTTTGACATGCTCTAATGAGCTGTATGTGAAGACAGAAGACATGCACTTAACCAACAAACAAAGTTTTTTCTCCACCCCATACTCAACAGAATGCAAAATAAATTCCATTATTTGCTTCATTTGTGTCTTCTGGGGACAGTAATATATGTAAACACTATTAGTGCTTTACATTGACACCCTGTCTGTGGAAGAAGGAGTCAGAAGTTGGCCTTACCACAGGGTGTAATCATCACTGACCTTCTGAAAAGCGAGTCCCAGACTGTGGCTGGGAACACCAGGAGTGGGGGCATCCCTGCAAGCCAGCCAGTCTTTAAGAATCTTTTTTAATGCTCACTGTAAATCCGGAAGATGTACAGAAAACTTCAGTTTCTCTGCTGCTTTATAAACCACAGGAATATATTTAACACATTAATAAAGGGAAAAAAACCCAAAGACATCCTAGGAACAATCCAGTTCCTGTCATCTCTCTTGATTTTTCACTTAGTAGACTTCTTCATGGATTAAAAAACTTTTTTTCTTCTTCTTCTTGTAAAGAGTGTTCATTGAAGCTTGGCCAATAGATGGTATCACCCTTTCCAAAGTCTATGCTATGGGAGGCCTATGGAAGCATATCTGCTCAAGGCATTCATGCAAATTATTACTTACTGCCCTATATGCTCATAAATTAATAGCTTCTCTGTGGATGAAAAACAGAAATTAGACAACCATTAAGGTTGAACAATGTATAAAGAATATTAAATATTAATATATGAAATGAAAAAATATTGCAAAAGATATGAATAGATATGCCAGGAGCATAACAAGCCAAACCTAGGAATGTAAATAATAAAAACATGTTTTCAGCTAGATATTCTGGATGGTTTAGTATTCAAATTAAAGTTTGTTTTCCCATTCAATAAAAACAAAACAAAAAGTATTTACCGTTGTTGCCTTATTTGCATGTGAGTTCACTTTCGTCTTGTGAACAGAGACAGATCTTTAAGGGGAGGCGAATCAGGATGGAAAGGCCACTTTCTCATCTGTGTGTGTTTCAAGGAGCATTTCGGTGAGGTGTGGATGGCAGCGCTGCAAGTTCAAGAGCAAGAATACCCCTTACAATCTGAAGTGTTATTTGAATGAATAATTGCAAAGCAAGCATGTGCATTTTAATGACTTGTATCGGCAGCAACTATAAAATTGAAATGGAAATTGGATGAAGAGTTTACCTAATAGTAGGAAAAGATTGACTGTTGCTGAAGTATTGCGGCTGACTGCATGTGTCACTTGTCTCTGACAATGATGACTCTCATTAGAGCCCCATCGGTGTACAGACCCATCATTTCACACGGTGCAGCAGCTGTAAACAATCATGTTAAAAAGACCTGGTTTCTTTGCAGATCCAAGTTCATTTTTTAAATCCATTACACTCTGGCCAGCTTCAGCTTATTTCTGCTAATTCTGAATTAAATACGACTGTTCTGTATCCCCGTGACAATTAGTGCAAAGGCAATCTGTATGGATTTTGACCTTGACTGTAGACTGCTTCAGCCAGACCTGTCCTTGATTCAGCCTCCTGTTAGGTCCTTAGAAGTGACAAGTGCACCCATTATAAATACACATTTAGTGAAACATTGGATGGAGCACACCCTTGCTCCCATAGACTCAATTTTATAGAATTTCATTTAGCCATTATGATACTCATTTCAAAGAGCTCAGGATGGACTGTATCACAGGGTACTTTCCCAGAACCCTAGATCGGCTCTTGCTTAAACCCTCAGTGTGAATCCTTCCAAGGTACAACAGCACCTCACTTTTAAATAGTGTACATATAATTTTATTGGTTTCGCTCTAGTTAGGGTACTGTATCTGGGCTGTTCTCATGCTGTAAGCTGTTTTGTGGTCTTCATAGGAATGAGAAAACTGTAAGAAGGAATCTGATATATTTGGAGTAGGCAGAAGTTGTTTCTCAGGATAGTCCCAAAACAGTCTAATGAACATAAATATCTGAGGATTTCAGGTCTAGGTACTTGGCTTAATCAACACATACACACGTACATGCATGCACACACACTCAGAGCACACTCTGTTTCAGAAAATGATTAATTGCTAAAGCTTTTGATTAATATCTGTCGTGGAAAAAAATCCCAACATGCATCTTTGGAAGGAAATCCCTTAGTTCTGCCTGCAGCTTGAAAAAATCTGAATCCTGACTACATTTCAGTTGTGATAGGAAAAATGTTACAAAATGACTGCTGTATTTTTATAAAACAAAATAAGCACACAAGGCAAGATACCAGTCCTTCCAAAGGCACATGAGACTAAAGTCTAGCTGTCATAGTGCCTGGAGCTGTGTCCATCGTCAAGGAAATCCAAAATAACATTGCACAACTGTACTATCAGGCATAAGGTCAATCAGGTTCAGCACCAAAGGAGGTGGCATCTGTTACCTACCTCATGTTTTAGTAAATAGTCTGTTTTTTATGTGACAAGTGCAAACACAGATAGAAATTAATGGGAAAAGAAAAGCCCCAATTGTCCATTTGTGTCACATTGCAAACTGCTGGGTGAAAAACAGCCAAGCATCATTTAATCATCCTGTTTTCCCTTTCCTTTTTCACTCATTACATTCATTACTGGTCACAAAAGACTGCTCACAAAACAGCTAGTGATTTTAATTTAATGCATCCTTTCTAAAACCTGCAGGGAAATTAAAGGAGGGAGCAACCTGGAGAGGGCTGGGGAGCAGGAGGGGGAAATGGGGCTTGGCACATGCGAAGCTTTAAATGCTAATAGTCAAACATTTCCCAAATAGATCTGAGCTGACCCTAAACACATTGGGAGGGCTTAACTCATTAGTTTGCAAATTGAGTCAAATTGACGCAAGGAGTTTCCTCGCAGTGCCTTTAAATCTCTGATGGACCTCGTGAGTGACCTCTCAATCTGACAGGCCAACAGTTGCCAAACCATCTCAATATCACAAAATCCAATAAAACAAACTACCCAGGCAGACCACCAGGGGCTAGTGCAGTTTTTTTTCCCCACATTATGCAAAAGGTTGTTGTCACCACCTGCACCTAAATATACAGGCATCATTGGTTTACAAAGGGATAACTAAATAAGAGAGCAGTAACCAACTAACCTAATGAGGACAGGGTGTAATAATTGGGAAGCATGACGATATTTGTTTGGGGAAAGAAAGCCCATGGAGCACAGCTCACCTGGGGGCCATTTCTCTAGCAAACGGCACCCTTCCAAATTGTTCCACACTAGCCACTATGGGGGTTTTGCTGGTAGATTTACTCTGTCAAGTCCTACTTCCTGAACTGCCGAAATCAATAGAAAGTCTCCCACCGATGCTAGAAGGGTGATAAGAGAGAAATACACACTGTGAGGGAGGCCAAAAGGGGCTGTGCTGGCATGAGCACAACTTGGGACAGGGCACAGCTCACCGCAGCTGGAGGAACGAGATTTATCTCCTGAGCAAGGTGTTGACCCCAGGGTGTCTGCCCAGGAGCTGGGTGCCTACGCTGGCAGAGCCTGCGGAGCTATTGCTCTACCCAGACAGAGGTGCCTGCCTCCCCCTGAGCTTACTTGACCTCTCTGACCAGATCTCCAGCAGCTGCCATGAGAGCCTTGGCACCCTGGTCACCCCAGGCTCCTGAGAACTCATTTGCCTCAACCCGGACATCCTAGGTGGCAAAACACAGCTTTTCGCTTTGCCAGCCCCCCCTGTGAGCTATTGGCCTCCTCCCATCGAAAAAGGTGCTGCAGTCGCTAGCCTTCTGCTTCTGGTTAGAAATGAAGAGGGAAGAAAATCCCGGGTCCCACAGGCAAGCTCCAAAAGACCTTGGTGGATCCACTATCTACTACTGGGAAAAGCTCTCGGTCACTGAATTTGACATCAGGCTATCAAGGACGCATCACAACAAAAGTGCAAGGGTTCTACTTAGTTTTCAGAAATCATATCACAGTGGCCAGGGAAAAAAAAAAACCAACAAATCACCAAACCAGATTATGAAAATCTGAAAGGACTGTTTAAATATGAGTCTAATAAGGTAGATTGGTTCAAAGCACACAGAGTAAAAGTCCGCCAACACACTACTGTACGCATCCCTCTAGGAGGTAGTCCAAAATCTACTGGTCTTGAGTCGACTTCCAAGTTACTTCTCTTGGAAATCGGTCTCAGTGCTTATTTTTCTAGTTTTCGTTTTCAAAATATGGTTCTGGTGTTTTACTCAAGGCTCTCCAAAGGAATTCATCTGTATTCTCACACCTTCCACTCCCTTCTGCCAGAAACACATCTGCTGCGATGCCCTAGTCTTGCAACTCATGAGTTACCAGTTAAATGGTTGCTTGTAACAATAATCAAGCAATGAAGACAAACAGCCTTGGGACACCAATTAAGCCACGCAGTTCTTTTGACAGACCATGTCCTAAAGTACAGTCTGTTGAACACAAAAGGGAAAAATATGTCCTTCAGAACTATTCCTCTGCACCCTAGTGCTAAGGATATGGATTTGGGAACTAATTACTGCCGGCTAGCTAAAGCGTGAATGTGCCTCAAAGCCAGCTCGCTTTATTTTCTCCTCTCCCCACAGTAAACTCTCCCTCTCTAGGCTGCCAGTTTACCCCTCACTTACTTGCTGAGGAGGAAATTCTCCTGCATGGAAGTGTTCAAGGCCAGGTTGGCTGGAGCTCTGAGCAACCTGGTCTAGTGGAAGGTGTCCCTGCCCATGGCAGGGGGGTTGGAACCAGATGATCTTTAAGGTCCCTTCCAACCCAAACCATTCTGTGATTCTATGATTCTATGTATCCCACGGTAAGAACTGGTGCACTGGCAGTTATTGCAAGGCAGCTGACTTTCGCTAAGTTTACACCGTCTCCTCCCTCACAGTAACTTTTTTGTGCAACTGTCCCATAAACCTAGAAGATTAATTTAGGAGCAAAATAGTGGCAGTGAGCTAGGTCTAATAAAGGACTTCAGCACCTCCATGCCTAGCTGCCCGCCCATTGTGGAGACCAGAGCCCAGCTTACGAGTCCAAAACCTCAGCTCAGATTCACCATCGCATCCAACAGTGGGTACCACGATTTGTCCTGCTGTTAGCTCAATATTGTCTTGTGGGTGACTGCAAATAATTCCTTCGGTGCTGTAGCATGAACTGTGTCCCCTTTAGCTTGACTATTTACCCAACAGAATTATTCTGCAATGCAGCCTGGTTTTCCCTCTGAGGGTGACGGAGCACTGGAACAGGCTGCCCAGGGAGGTTGTGGAGTCTCCTTCTCTGGAGATATTCAAGACCCGCCTGGACAAGGTCCTGTGCAGCCTACTGTAGGTGACCCTACTTCGGCAGGGGGGTTGGACTAGATGACCCACAGAGGTCCCTTCCAACCCCTACTATTCTGTGATTCTGTGATTCTGTGATTCTGTGTTATGCTGGCTGGAGTTCCTGTTTCCTCATAAAACTTAATTTTGTTAAGTGACTGGACACGATTTGCCTTTTTGGGAGGACGGGGTGTGGGAAAGGGAAGGAAGGCCATAGGAAATGAGATGTTGAACACTTCAGTCTGCTGTGCGTCATCAGTTATTTGCTCTCCTTTGCCTTGTACTTATGGGTGTCATGCTTGCCTTTATTCTTCTTTTATTTCTGTTTTGCTGAAGAACCTCTTTTGGTCACTTCTTATGTCCCTTGCTAATAGGAATGCATTTTGCGCCTTAGTGTTTTTGATTGTATCTCTGTCATATAACCCTCAGTTTAGTGCGAGAATTTTAACAAGGGGGTTTCCAAGAGGCTTTGCAGCTTCTTCTGCCAATGCAGCAAACCATTGTGTTGTAAACACATCCAGGGCTGTCTGACGATTGTGGGCTATTGTGTTCCTCATACTAATTACCCTCTATAGGGAGAGAGTGTGCAGAAGCATTGTGAAAAACTTGTCTTCTCTTACTCCAGCTTTTTGTTCCTTTCTCACATCCTCGGTGTCCAGCTTTTCGCTGCTCCTCAGCATCTCACACGTTGCACAGTTGTCTTTGCCTCCTCTTTTGTAACGAATGCGGCGTCTGTTTTCCTAACGCCCCGTCCCTGCCGAAGCACCTGAGGCCTCCTCTCATGCTTGTTGCTCTTTCCTGCTCTGTTTCTACTGCTCCGATGCTAGTCTTGTAAAACAGCACCTGGTATAAACACACCATTTCAGGTGTGGTCTTACGCTTTTCCAGCTGCTGCCAGGCAAGAACCTTATTTCCAAGTTCAAAACTGCTCAGCTTTCATCTTGGATCGTGTCCAACAGTGCAGCAGCTCCATCGGGATCCTCATCCTGGTCATCCAAGAAAAACGGTCTGGTCTGTGCAAACACTTCCAGTCCCCATTTGCTGCCGTGAGGTACCTTTTGCCCACGCTTATTTCTGGTTGCCTTTTTGGACTCTAGGCTTTTTCGGATAAGAACTGTTCACCCGGTCTTTCTGCAATAGCACCCCTCACATTGTGGCTGCTGCCGTAAGATAGAACGATAACTGTTAATCTGCTGAGTGCCTGACCTAGAAGAGATGCTTTGCTCACGTGGCTGAGAGAAGCTCTCTCAGTGTTTGAAAACCCGCTTCTCCACATGGATAAAATGAAACCTGTAGGAGGAAGCTGTTGTATGAGCTTTTAAAAGTTTAGACCTCTGTGATAAATCAAGGACCTACCCCCAAACTCGCTTTTTGAGATAATCCCCCTCTAACTTGACAAAAGAGTAACCCATACCAAGGACACCGAAGGAAACCCCATCAAGTTTTTAATGGTTATTTCAGACCCCAGGAGCATCGCCCAGTCCCTAGGTACAGCAACGTGCCTGAGTCATGGCCTGGTGCCATCCCAAGCGAGAACCAGCCGTTTCTGCCCATCCTACCCTCCCCTTTTCCCCAGCACCAGGGAAGGGCCTCTGCAGCACCCACCGCCACAAAGAGCCGATGCAGCCTGGGTGCATTTGTGCCTGGAGCCTTTCTTTCAAGCAGGATGGACACGAACCCCCCTGCTACAGAGGACATTTTTGGCTCCCTGGCCAGGATCACAGGGTTTGTGAGCCTGCGGGTTCACTTTCTGCCTCGCTGAAGAGAGGTGAACTTCATGAAGAGTTTGAACGGTGGAGTTTGCTTCACAGACATTATTATCTTCACCAGATGAAAAGTCCTACTGAGGATGGTCTACCCTGCTGAATGGTGACAGGCATACCTGATTTTTAATTGTTTATACATGCAGGAGGGTGGAAAGTATGAATACAACATGCAAGAACAGCTCCTGTATTTCATTATTTCTGGCAGGTATTTTAAAATCAACAAAACTTTCAAAAAAATTCAGTACACATTTAACATCTGTTATTTCTTTTCTAATCCTTTAAATCCCTTCATTTACTCCAAAGTTGTTTAAACTGTTATCAACCTCTTTTAAGGGCTCTACATCCTAATCACAACTAAATGACAAATATTTGATGATATAGTATGTATTTGGCAAATACTTAGGACTCAAATGATAATACCAAAATAGAGGTTTCTTACGATTACAGAGGCTAAGGGATTAGAAATTAGATTGAAATGGGTCCAAGGGGCAAATTCAAAGACTTCAAACATCTTATTAAACACAAGATGCCATGGTTTGAGAAAAAAGATTTCTAAAATGAATTCGTCGATGATCTCTCCTCCAGAAAAATTCTATCACTTCATCAAGCTTACTGCCTTTGAAGCTCTTTTATTTCAAGGAAAAAAAAAATTGAGTTCAACTGCATATATTGCACAAGGGGGAAAAAATAACACCCATGTAAAACCTCAGTGGGAACTTTCTCTTTTTCTGCTTTGTGAGGAGCAAACGTTTCCCCAGAGCTACTTTTGAGTTTTGTGGTAAATTGAGCCTCCAGGTAAATCCTTCTGAGAGCGAATGAAGTGCTGAGAAATGACACATGATGACAAGGTGACGGTTTGATCTCCAGACTGAGGCAGTGAGCTTGAGGAGCATCCAGTGGAGCATCCATGTGATGGCTGGCTCTCGGCAGCAGCTAATCCCGACGGAGGTCCGGTGCTCAGTGTGGCTGCCCACACAGGGATGGGCAGTGCCATCCAAAGTGTCTGGCATGTCCAGCATGTCCCCATGGAGCCAGCAGGTACGTGGGACCTCAGGGAGAGCTGTGACCTGGTGCACCCTTAGCTGGCCAGCTGGTGCCATGTTAAAGTTACTTAGAGTAACTGGAGTTAGAGGGACTTGACCTCCCCTCAGCAGGGCTCACCAGGCTAAAGTACCATGCTTATGTGACCATATCACTGCCATTTCCGGAGATGCTCTTCCTGGAGCTGGCTGAAGGATGCACTATGGACTCACCAAAACAGGGAACCACTATTTCAGGCTAGCACATCTCTTCCTCATCTGCCTTTTTTCCAGGTTTGGTCTGAACTTGTGGGATGCTTGTTATCTCCAAGAGCTGCTGAACACCTTTACGATCAGGTTCTACAACGGTTTTAAGCTTCCGTTCACTTTTTTTTTTAATCCCAAATTAGATTTTGGCTAGTTTTCTGCCTGGAGCTAGCTCGCTGGAGGTTCAGATGAGCACTGCTGCCAGAAGAAGGGAGGGGAAAGGAATGTACAGCCCAGGGTGGGGAGGGAGGGTGGATCACCTCGTCCTGAGCCACCCTGAAACAGCACCATCTGAGGATGAGGCGTGCAAAACATCCTCCAGATATTCTTTGGCATTATGGGTACTGGAGACTAAAGGCATGAATTTTTCTTCTTACTAACCATTTTATTTTGTTTGTGACACTGATCCTCAAACAAAGCCCATAACCAAATATAGTAAGCTGGGATGCAAGCTCCACTGTTCCTCTCCTACAAAGGATCCCAGTTAGGGAGAAAGTGCCAGGAAAACCTGCTGAGACATGGGGCCAGAGAGCACCACCACTTTATTCCTTCGCGAGGAGGTTTAGCAGCTGAACAGTAGCAAACCCCATGTTTCCCAGACCCTGTGGACAGGATACAGTGGGAGGCAGGAGGCCAAGACAGGAGGACTTCTGCTGAAGATGCTAAGCATGGAGGTGATGTGCTGGGCCTCAGCACTGATGCCTACTCTTCTTCCTTGCTGTGTGTTGCCGTTAGCTCCAAAACAGCATCAGTGAGCGGTCCTCACGGATCCCAGGCTCACGGGAAATCCTGTGGAAGGGGTGGGGGGATCCAAGGACAGGAATTAGCGCGCCAGGCAGAACAGTACATTCCCAGGTGGATTTCTGCTTGGACTAGGACTAGAGGAGAGTATGGCTTGTGCCCTAGACCCAGCTCTTCCTACCGTGCCTTTTTCCACCCCAAAAGCCTGGTAATGTAGTCCTTGCTTGAAAGGATTTACGTACTGCTTGTCTGCTAATTGTTAGGACTTATAGTGGGTTTTTTCCTATCCTTTTCTGGTTTGATCTCCTTGCAGGAAACCTTGAAATGGAGAGTCATCACATAATACCAAGAACACGAGACATACTACTGCCCACAGATGAACTGGCACTTAGTGCAACAGTCTTCTGAAAGACTGTATTTAAAATGCATTTTATCAGCATTGAAACTTCTGTCTTACAAAAGGCGAAAAGCAGTCTTTGCTGGGTGTGTTCTCTGAACGGGAAAGTCGGGAGTTTATGGATTCGACAGGCTCTTTTGTTAATGCTTTGACTGATGCTCACAATAATATAAAAAAAGAAAAATCTTGTGAGCAAAAGATAGGCTTTGACTTTCATTCCTGCTCATGCATCTTCCATAGTCTCCAAACTAACTCAGCTCAGGTGTCCTGGGCTACTATAAACTTCAGAGGCAAAGTTGGAGAAACAAACTGAATTCAAGAGTTTGTGCTGTCAGCTACGAGAGTTAAAAAAATGTTATCGGCTGTTTAAGCACTGCTGACTAATGTATATTCAAAAGCAAATCAACACAGTCGCACCCACTCTTCAAGCATCAAGGAAACCAGATGAGACCAGTGTCTCAGAGATACGGTGTCAAAAGATATTTTTTTTTTTAGACAGTGGAAGGAAGGGGAGAATCACATTAAAATGTAATGTTTGTCAATGGCAGTGATAAAAAAAGAAAACTTCCCCGGCCATTGCTGGCTGCCGCATACAGCAATCTGAATACATTGGTAATGTGAGGGACTGATTAGTCCTGTAAGGCTGCCTACAGGTTAGCAGGCCTCATTTCAAATCTCTGACAGCAATATGTGTCGTTTCATGCTTCATCCTCATTCCCCATGTTCAACACAAACCGGGGTCACTCTATATATGGAAATCACTGTCTTCAGGGCAAAAAAATTAAAAAAGGTGAGATTGCCGCTTTAACCTCACTGGCCTCAGAAAATATGTTTTAGTCTGATACATTATACTAGTAGGAATTATTTATCAAGGAGATACAAGCTCGATATTTCAGAAATAATGAGATGTTCTGGTTTTGCAGCTGAAATTTTATGGTCCAGAGAGCATCAGCTATGAATCCAGAGAATGAAGTAAACTCGCTTTGAATGATACACAGCATGCAGCTAAAGTAAAATGGCTGTGCAAAGGGTAATATGAAAGTTATAACACAGTGCAAAGCTCACTATGTTGAAAGTGCCTTTGTTGCCAAACAGAGGCAGATGTTTCAAAGACAGTGCAGGCACGAGAATGTTGCAGCATTTATTAAGGGAAGTTTTGCCTGGAAAAGGAGTTGCCCGGTGAGGAACTTTAGTCAATAACCCTCAAATCCTGCAGCTCGTAAGACCTACTGAAGAACTCATGGCAAGATAATCGGATAGCAGAAATGCGATGTTCAAGTACTTGGTATGGAGAGATTATTAGGCTGCAGCAAAAGCTGAAGGTTCTCTCCCAGTAGTGGGTGGATTTTCACCTGTACCTTGGATTTGCTAGAGCAAAAGCAGATGTATGAATCTGATGTTTTACAGCACTGTTTCCTAGCAAATGCCTGTGATTTGATGATGGAGGTGAGGGAGCTATATCTGAGGTCGATATACTTCTGTCTGACTTTATTTAGCTTGCTTTCTTGTCTAACCAAACAAGCTGAGCGAGGAACTTCCATTTGGTCTTTTATTATTCTTGGGGTAGGGTTCAGAAGAAGTATTTAAATGTCAGACACAGAATCAGTTACCGCTTTAATACTGCAGTCCAACGTAATCAATTCATTTGACATGGCTTACGGGGATTATAAACTCCATGCGATCTAGTGTGGACAGGAGCACAGCCACGCAGAGCCACAGTCAGTCCTTGCAGCTGCTCACATCCCTACAAGGCCAACGTGCACGTGCTTTGTAGCTACCAGGGGTAGCAGAGCTCAGACCAGGGACTGATCCCCTGGCAGTGCCTGTCCTTGCATCGTCCTGCTTCCCTTTCTGCTGGCATAGGCTGGGGGTCAGTTGATGAGCTCCTTTTTAGTGTTTTACCACCTGTAAAATTTAAAAAAAAAAGAAACATAAAGTTTGCAGGATGACAGCTACCACTGTTCAAGTCAGCTTTACCTGACAGTGCTGTGGAGGTAATCTGGAAAAAGAGGTGTATCATGCCAAAAACTAGGATCATTGCAATGTGCAGCCCAGTGACCTTAGAAAGAGACACAGCGAGTGGCCCTTCTCTTTCCCATTTCAAGGTGTTCAAGATGCTTTCCAAGCAGCTCCTGGGTGCAGGAGAAGGCTGTTACTTCCCCTGGAGATGGGGGAACAAGTCAGTCTCTGAGCACCTGGGACCCTCTCAGCCCCCAGCACTTTTGGGCTACTGAGCCCACACTGGATGTGGTGGTGACCACCTGGGAGCAGAGCTACCCACGCAGCACGTCCCCCTCCCAATGGCAGGGTTTTCCCCATCATCCTCAGGGTAAGATTCACCACAGGTATCTGGAGAGAGCATGGTGAGGAGAGGGTGATGATGGAGAGAATGGTGAGCATTGGTGCTGCCTAAACCCCAGACTTCCTCTAGATTGCTAACATCAGCCACTGACAGAGGAAAGTTTATTAAAAGGGAACTAACTAAGAAAGGAACAATAAACCAAATATTTGTGCTGCAAAATGTGTTCAGTCTGTCATTTTTAACTGGTCTAACCCCCCGGGAAGGCTCCCTTTTGCTGACACAGGACAGGCCCACGATACAGCTCTGACCGGGAGCTGGCACTCAGTTACGTAGAAGCAATGGTGTCACTTAGGAAGTGTCCCAGTTGGCCTCCAGCTGTGTCTCCAGAAGAGTGTTAATCTCCCTTTTGTCCTGCGCTATCTCCTCCAGCCCATGCAGAAATGTGGGTTGCCCAGGGCTTTTCACAGGCACCGAACCCTTCACTGGAGATAGTGTGAACGCTATGGCTAACCCTCTTCTATTTTCAGGCCTTTTTATTCAACATAAATACTTAGGGGGCTCTTAACTCTGTGCAAAGATCACAAGACTGCAACAACAGACTCAGGACAACGCAACCTTGACGCGGTATTTTAAGCTGTCTAGTTATGGTCCACGTCTGTGCTAGTGCTACAGTTGCCCACATCCAGACCAGCCTGCAGCAGCAGACCATGCCCACATGTGTTCCTGGCCTCTGGGATGAGAGAAGAACATGCTCAACATCTACTGCGTCTTTAAGCCAGGTTCCCCTTCACAGAATCCTGGAAATAAGAGCGGTCAGGTCTGGATGCACCAGGGGCAGATTTTCTAAGAGGGTGCAGTGTGCTGGGGATGGGACCTCTCAAAAATGGGGCTGTTTTTTTTAATTTAGTTGTACTACACAGCTCACCAGAGGGACACAGCTCCTTGGTGCTATTCTAGAAGCAATTCTAATCTATGTAGAGCTTGGACTGGGAGATACTAATGAATAAAAAGAAAGCACAGCACTTAAAGTAATGACAAATTATTCTAAATATAATTTATGCTTTTGTGTGACTTAATCCTGGGTAAAATATAGAACAAGAAGTGTATCTCCACTTTCTTTCCACCTCCAATGCATTCACAGCAAGCAGCAATGTAATCTTAGGTGACTGATGAAACTCTGATTAAAGTCTATAAGGTAGGTTCGGGACGTATTTTTGAGCATTGTTTAAGAAGAACCTACATCTCTTCTCCCTTAATGGCTACGACAAACTCTGTTTTATCCTGTATAAACTAAGGTCACAGTAAGCGAATATCATTCCACATGGGGTAGTTTATCACAGAGGACAAGCCATCATACGCCTCGGAATGATCACAATGCACAGAATCACCCACCAGCTGCCCCAGCTCTGGAAAAAGGTTTGGTTGCTGCTCTGGCTTTCGTGACGATGATGTCTTTGGAGAATGGGCATTCTTCTCAAAGAAGGGCTTCAGGTCTGCGGGTGACTTGGGCCTGTGAGACCTGGTAAAAAATAGCCTAACATGATAATAAAGCATTTATTGTCCTGGACCTGCTTCTGGATTTCTGGTTTCTAAATTCGTATCCTCAGTGCAGAGGTGGAACCACTCCCTGAGTAAACTGATGTAAACTGGGCATCACCTGTGACTGTATACACAGCTAGGATTCTGGGAGTGCAATGAAAGACTGAGATTAAGTATTTAAAATGGAGATCTCGGTTTCAGATTCATCTTGCCTCATTTTAGGCACCCAACAGTTCACTCAAGTCAGGAATCCAAATGCCATGGCTTTTTTATGCAGTCAAAGGGAAGGAAGAGAGACTTCCAGTGAGGACATTCAGTCTGTTCAGCATCCTATCCTGGCTACCCCGCTTGGTGGGTGACCTTAGGTGACGTGAATGTGGGTCCCCTCCTCTCTGTGCAGCCTGACAACGGCTGACTGACCACAGCGTGGTCTGTTTATTTCACCAGAGTACTCTTCTCTTCAAACCCACCCAGCACTGAGCAATGCCGAGGTGATTCCATCTGTAAGTACGGGCAGAAGAATCACATGGATCTAAAAAGAAATTGCTTAATATTACAGTCAAGTGCTTGTCCAGCTACAGTTGATGGTGACATTCTGATTGCTGATACGTACGCTGGGATTCGGCCCTAATAGTTGACACAAACAAGAACCATGTTGATTTTGAGACCGAAAGAAGAAGAAAAAAGAAAAACAACATACAACATTGTGTCATGAAAAAGGAAAGAAGAAGAAGAGTTCATCTGAAGGTGACCGAATGCTGTTTCAGAGCTCTTCATTGTTCTTTGAGTCAGACTTGTGTATTAGTTAATATGACTGATTTTCCTTCTTTCCATTTCCTGCTTATTTTGAGTCTCGATTCTGTGTAACATTTCTGCAGAAAAAAATGCATTCGTGAAATGCTGATTTTCTGCAATTAGTTTCTGATTTTTCAGATTCGTCCTTCACTCCAAGGCTTTTGAGCCTCCATCAAGCAGCATTTTTGAGAGACTATGGGAAAAAAAATCCTTACAAAACAAAAACAGTATTTTCAGAATTCCACTCTACTGCTTTCAGACTATTTCCATCAACCCTCTTATTCATTTTGATTTATTTCCATCCATAAGCAGACTAACGCTTTTCTATGCTTTTATTGTTCTTCAAGAATAGGCCTTCTATTGGAGAAAAATAATGTCTCTACGACCACCACTTTGCTCAATGCAGATCTTCATTAATCTGCAGCCACAGTACAGGCTTTTAGCAGCAAGCACTTTTGATGGGAATTGAATTTGATACTGCATTATGGTTGTAGGGCTTCTCACAATAGACTGTGTTCTTTTCTGTGTCTGTGCACAATCAGAGAGACCCAATTAAATAATTTGGTGCAATAATGGAGAACAAAAGAGTATGAGGGCTTAAAGTGAGGGCTTCAGCATTTGTATTCTCCCTTTTCTGTATCATGTTAATTAATTTGCCTGAAAACCAAAAGAAAGAACATAATGTGGAAAGCATAGCTCATCTACAACATGGAGGCACTTTAAATGCAGATACCATACCAAATCAACATGTAACAAAGGCACATTCTTTGCATTTCCATAAGAAAAAAATAAAATAAAGTTGCCAGCTAATGTGGAGTGGTCCTGGTTGTGGCCACTGGAAATAACAGTAGCTGTTTGGGGTGGGGAGGAGAGGGGAAAATATTAAAAACAGGAAAATACTTTGTGACCTAGTGATAACATCTACAAATAAACATGCAATTCTGAAGCCTAATTTGTGGGTGGAAAATGACTGGACTGAACAGAGACAGAGATCTCAACCTTTTTGGGCCTTTAACTTCTTTATTTTTTTATCGTCTGGGCTCGATTCTAGTCAATTTTTCCCATAAAACAGCTCAAAACAGGCACTTCCAGAGAAGTACAGCCCCTGCTCCCCTGTTTGACTTAGGACCTCCAGCAATATTGCAGTGGGCACTAGGGCAGTCTCTGCTCCACCGTCACTCCAGTGTTCAGCTGAGTTTATCCAGCATAGAAGATCCATTTACCCCCTACTGAAACAAATACCGTGGCCCAGCGGTCATGCAGTCCTTCTTCATTCCTCGGAGCCTGGAAGCTGAGGTCAGCAAGCTGAGATTATTTGCAGTTTGGACGACAGGAGCTGCGCTGCATTCTGCAGTGTTATCTCCTCCGTAGTCCCCCTCTAAAGGTGAACAACCACGAGTTATAAAACTGGCTATTGCCCGTTTTTCCTATAAGAAGTCGTTTAAGCCATTAATTTTTTGAAGTCCTAAAAGATGCAAACCCCAAAATTATTCTATTGTGTCTTGTGCAAGTGGAAAAATAATATTTGCAGAGCTGTGATCCAGTTGCATTCATTATTATTACCTGTTAAATAATACTTTAGGGATGTATGGGGACAATTTACCTAAAGGTTAAGAATATTTTTTCACAGTATATTAATAAAAAGGATTGCATCTGGGTAAAAATATGATCACAAATTTGGACTCAAATCCAGTTTAGAAATTTACACGATTACATCTTTTTATAATAGAGAGATGTATGTCTTAGCTAGCTATAACTAGCTTCTTTCTACCTGGAAGAGACAGAAATCTTCCTAGCACCAGCCCTGTTGTATCCCCCCACCTCCACAGAAAGCCGTTCAGTTGTGGCTTTGAGCTGTACAGCAGCTTCATAACTGCAGCTGTCAGGCTACCTGCATATGACACACCGTCTTAAAAGTACTGAAAATGATCGCCACATCACCCCTCATCAAGGTGTACTACGTATCTTTGCTGCTACGGTGCCGTACTTCCCAGCAGAGGTGTCTTTTTATATCAGCATTCCTCCTGAACATTACTTGTGTTGACAAGTTACTAGAACGAAACCTGGGTGGGAGGATCTGGAGGTATCACAAATGGCTAAGATATTTGCGGCTTTTAATCATTACAGTTATCTGTGCGTTTCTAAACAACCTTTTTTTTTTAGAAGCTAGGGGTCTTATCTTCCTCCCTTCTCCTTAAACTTACTGAATATACCACAACAACAGCGTGCTGCTTTGTTAGTCACCATTCTTTCTTGAGATCAACTTCTTGTCCAGGAAACACCACCACCAGCAATTCCGGATCAGCTACGGCACGGGATGCTGCAGCCCTGCTTGTCAGCCCATTTGGTAATACTTGTGAGCTATCATGACAAGTGCTGTTCATTTCGGTAGGTCTCCAGCCCATAATTAAAATATGTGAGGCTTACAGTTGTTATGTTTCTAATTCCAGCGTGGGGATATGAAAACAGAATGTCCTCCTTGGATCTTAGCAAGTTACTTCTGATCCAACACTAAAAAAAAAAAAAAAAGAAGGCATTTCTTCGTATTCTGAGTTAATTCAGTCTAAAAGTGTCACACTTATTCAGCAGCAGTTAAAATAGGCTGTGATGAGAGCATGACAATTTCCAGCTAAACTAGAGGATAATTAGAAATGCCCTGTAGCAGGCAAGTCAGTGCTTCAATTTATTTGCTGTTTATTACCAAGTCCCTGCCCCTTGGGTGTAATGACTGTAAAGCAGCACCTGCAGCTTCCCAGTGTTTGATTTAGTGCTGTAAATGGTGCTCAGAGAGTAGATTAAGCTGGAATGTGATCAAACCTTATTTGCAATCCGATTATACAAACTGCTCCTTGCACTGACCAGATTGAAGTAATTTCCCTATAGAAACGTTACACTCACTTTGGTGTAAAAATGATTAACATTTGCTGACTGCAGGTCAGCCTTTCACTTCCAGTGCAATTCTTTCTCAGGCAGGATGCCCATCTTTTTCTTGTGTTTGCCACGTTTGTGTACCACACGGTATTTAACCAATGGATATAATCAACCCCCTTTTTTTCAGGTCTTGTTGATGAATGATTGTAATAAATAAGCACTCCAGCATAAGCAGATTAAACCATTTTTTTCCCGTTTGATTGTTCAGCAGTATTGACATGCTTAATGATCTAACAGAGAACGGCTACAGAATGAAGGAATTTCCATATTTTACTAAAAACGGCTATTGAAGTATTTATAAACAAACAGCCAGTACACACGTGGTGCTTTAACTTCAGCGTTGGGTTGGATTGCTGGGCAGCCACATCAATCCAAGAACTAACCTACATTTCTTTCAAGAAGTGCCTAAATGCTCGCTGCCACTACTAATCCTTTCACTCTCAAATAATCAGCAACATAAGGCTTCTTGGTTCCCAGTAGCCTTTTTTTTTTTCGCACCGTATCAGGAATTCTGGATGTGAAAACTGCTTCTCAGACAATTAGCCTCTGGTAATGAAATGCAACCAAATACATTCTGCACACTGAAAGCAAACACTTGGCTCTCCACATATTTCTGTGACAATCAAAGAAATATTTTAGCCTGAAATGCATTATCAAGCCTGACTCAAATACCAGCAATAACATGTTTTGTTGTATAACATTTTAAAGCTGATTTTCTACAGATGTTTTAGCTGTAACTCTTTAGAGACCACAGTCCTGAACATTCACAGATCACCACATTTTCGCCCAGTCTCCTTGGCTGACTTCTGGGAGAATATGGCTCCTGCCCTGGTCAACGGCCTTCAGAAGGAGATTCCTGAAGTGGTTTGCAATATGTATGGGGTGAAGTCATGCAAGCAACTTCCAGGAACCCCCAAATACGCCGTGCAAACTTCTCGTGTCCAGTAGCCATGCTCACCTGCTAGCAGCCAGAAATTCGCTCCCACTTGACTCCTGCGCAAAGGCTGCGCAGAGGCAGCGCCACTTTTGTCCCAGCACAACTCAGAGGGGCCACGCGTGGATTTCTCTACCATATTTATCTTCTGACTGCTTTTCATGATACCTGAAAGCTTAGAATTAAGTCATGCCAAAAACACCCATTTAACTTCAGCTTTTTTAAGCTTCCTTTGCAACAAGTGTTGAGGAAATAAACATCTGCAAGATGTTTAAGCGGGCTGAATTATGGGGTTATTTATATGCCTTTAATTTTACTCCCTGATTGGAATGAGAGAAAACTGGGTCCTGATGGATCTCTTTGTCAAAGTCAACTTCATCTCAGTTCCACTAGAAAGAAGTGAGATCCATCCACGGTTGCAGTGGGCGGCAGATCAGCCTGTTACCCTGCAAAGAAGAGGCTTTCTTTTCACCTTGTTTGCTGAAGGTTGCAGCAGTCGCCGATAACAGAATACAAGAGCTGAATTTCATGAGAACAACTGGTCCCAACAAAACAATTTGTAACACAACTTTTCTTTGGTTTTACAGCAGCAATTCACTTTCCTTTGGACAACGACAGGAGGATGCTGTACGGGGATGCTGCACCAAGCACTTGGTTCATAAAGGTATCTCCTCATGCTAAAGCTGAGGAGAAGCATTGTGATGGCCCCAATACGAAGTTACATTGATCAGTGTTTCACAAACTAAGCAACTTTCCTCCTGGCTCTGTGCAACGTCAAACAGACATTAGGAGTAGTTGCTCTCGCATTCTTACCAGGGGAAAACCAGAGACTCAGTGACACCTTGATTCCCCAAGTCTTACTGAATGAGCGGATAATGGCAGCGTTAAGCTTGTCCATGTGGAAAGCAGGACTGAGATGACAGGGCTCTTCTGCAGAGCAGCACAACGGGACCAGTATCAGGAGAAGCAGAAGACGGCTGGGTATTTAAGTGCGTGTAGCAACAATGCGGAGCTGTGTGGTGTACAAGTTCTTGTAGCTCAAATAGATTGGAAAAATGTATGTTAAGAGACTCCCATAGACCGTTTATAAGTTGAATGGCTCCCTAATCATAGGAGATATTTTTTCTGCTTTTGCTGTTTCTTTATCTTAATTCTTTCTCCGACCTTTTATTTCAGTTAATAAAATGATATTGTTCATGGGTTTTTTTTATTGCGATGCACACGCCATTTTTGAGTTAATATTGATGTGAAGTTTAGGCTGGTTTTGAAAACGATCACGCTGGGAGCTGTTTCATGTCAATAGGAATTTGTATGTCAGTGTGGGGACGGCAGGTAAGAAAGAGTTCAAGCATCTGGACTCCAAAACCTTCACTCAGGGAAAATGGGACTTTTCTTATGGTGGGAATAGGTCTGAAAAAGGATCTCAGAAGCTGTCCCCGGTTCTATCAAAGTGTTCTTTTTCTTTTTTAAGCAAGAAAAGGGGAAGGTAGGCCATCTTTGGGAATGCTAGGGTTTTCTAAGTTTGGTACTTATTATGGAAAAAACCTTGCGCTCAAGTAGCAAGGCAATTCAGAATGCCAGGCTAAAGTTTCCTGTTGTGTTTTTTCCCTGTTGTGCCGGCTGTCTCCCAACATCTCGCTTCTGTGGTCATTTTCTACCTGTTTTGTCTCTATTTATTTACGCCAGCGGAAAAGATTTTTCAGCACTAACAACAACCCCCAGGGACCGGCTACAGCTGAGGAAAATCATGATTTTAATATGTACTTAGCCCCTTCCAAGGGGGTTTGGGAAAGGCTCCGGAGGTCATGTCAGTGGTAGGGAGCTGCTTTTCCTCGGGGACTGCCTCTCCCATGACCCTCTTGCACACACGGGCAGCTGGCAAGTGCGGAAAGGGAAGCGACAGCCAAACAGCCCCTGCAATGATTTCACATAAGGCGATGGTCTGTTGTTTCTTCGGCTGGGAGTGGGATACACTGAGCTATATATATGTAAGAGGACGGTTATTTGTACACTGGCTGTCATTATGTCTGCAGTCGTTATCTCTCTACTGCCTCTGTTTTTTCCAAGCTAATCTGATGTTGCCCTCTGTTTATACTTCAGCAGACGGTGAGTGCTGAGGTACTCACATACTTCAGATAAATGAAGACAAATGTCCCAGTGAAGAATCACAGAATGGTAGGGGTTGGAAGTGACCTCTGTGGATCATCCAGTCCAACTCCCCTGCTGAAGCAGGGTCACCTAGAGCAGGTTACACAGGACCGCATCCAGGTGGGCTTTGAATATCTCCAGGGAAGGAGAATTCACAACGCCTCTGGGAAACCTGTTCCAGTGCTCCGTCACCCTCAGAGTGAAGACGTTCTTCCTCATGTTCAGATGGAACTTCCTATGCTTCGGTTTGTGCCTGTTGCCCCTTGTCCTGTCGCTGGGCACCACTGAAAAGAGCTTGGCCCCATCCTCCTGACACCCATGCTGAAGATGTTTATAAGCATTTATTAGGTCCCATCTCAGCCTTCTCTTCTTCAGGCTGAACAAGCCCAGCTCCTTCAGCCTTTCCTCGTAGGAGAGATGATCCAGTGCCCTCATCATCCTTGTAGCCCTCCGCTGGACTCTCTCCACTAGCTCCTCATCTTTCTTGAACTGGGGAGCCCAGAACAGGACACAGTACTCCAGATGGGGCCTCATTAGATCAGAGTAGAGGGGGACAAGAACCTCCCACGACCTGCTGGCCACACTCCTCTTAATGCACCCCAGGATCCCATTGGCCTTCTTGGCAACCAGGACACACTGCTGGCTCATGGTCAACTTGCCATCCACCAGCACACCCAGGTCTCTCTCCACAGAGCCGCTCTCCAGCAGATCAGTCCCAAGCCTGTACTGATGCATGGGGTTGTTCGTCCCCAGGTGCAGGACCCTGCACTTGCCCTTGTTGAACTTCATCAGGTTCCTCTGCACCCAGCTCTCCAGCCTGTCCAGGTCTCGCTGAATGGCAGCACAGCCTGCCGGTGTATCCACCACTCCTCCCAGTTTTGTGTCATCAGCAAACTTGCTGAGGGTACACTCTAACTCTTCATCCAGGTCATTGATGAAGAAGTTGAATAAGACTGGGCCGAGTACTGACCCCTGGGGGACACCACTAGTTATCGGCCTCCAACTAGACTCAGTGCCACAGATGACACCTCTGAGCTCTGCCATTCAGCCAGTTCTCAATCCACCTCACTGACCATTCATCTAGCCCACACTTCCAGAGCTAAAATGTGTGGCTGGAGGCTGAGGAGACATAGGGTTGATCTGGGGATGTGCTAGTCTTCTGTCTTCCAAAAATCAGTCCCACCTGAAGCTATGCACATCAGATGCCTTGAAACTCATTTGGCAGACCAAACTAAATCTTTCTTTGAGAAATTAAAAGTTCGTGGTAGTTAGGTTACCACTGGTAGGTTTTACTATCCCTGATAGGACTCCCATTCCGTCACCCATGGGGGTGGCATGGCTGGCTGTGGGGTCCCTGCAGCACCCCGCTCCTCACCCCTCCTCATGGAGCAGCTCTGCTCCTCCTGCACCCTGGCAGTGAGCTCAGGATGCCCTGGGCTGAGCCAAAACAGGGCAGTGGGTGAGGGTTCCCGGGGAGTCCCTTCCCATGGTGCTTTCAGAGCCCTGACACCGGCAACGCCTCACACAGCTCTGCTGCTGGTGGTGAACTGTGATTTTACATCCTCTTCTGCTAGTTTTTGGTGTCCGAATCTGCTGCTTGCAGACAGTTAGGAAGTCCACATACGGACAAAACCGTATGGGCTCACGATCGACAGTTGGACTTGATGATCTTAGAGGTCTTTTCCAACCTGAATGATCCTATGATGCTATGCAGACCTGCCTACACAACCTCTGCTGTTTCAGACCAGTTGTTCTTCCCCAGGGCAGTCCCCTCCAGCTCCCAGATGGTGCTGTGTATTTGGGGATGCACAAAATGCAGAGTGGATCTCGTGATGTGAAAGCAGCAGATTGGCACTACCAAATTAATTTCTGACTCTTGTTTAAGCTGAGATTTGGACTCAGATGGCCAGAGTATTAGAAATATAGATAAAATGCCTATCACATATATTGGAAATATACTCTGTGTGTCTTATATGCATTGAGGACAAAGTTATTTGACTGAGAAGGTCACTGGCTGTATCTTAACACTTGTCCTTCCCTCTCACAGCCAACATTTTGGATGCTCACAGCTACAAATGGTCATAACTGATGAGTAGTCACCTGATCCCACGACAAAAATTAAAGCACTTTAGTGTGGTGGCAATGTCACAGCTGCTGAGAACTCAAATGCCGTCAGTCAGACTCCAGTTCTTGCTGCAATCTCTCTGTGTCGCTCTACTCACATAAACAAGCAGTTTTGTAGCAGTCCCCTTCATTACTGCTACCCTTGGTTGACTCCAAGTGCTGGTTGAGGGGCGGTTATCAGTTGCTAATAAAGTATTTGGAGTTGCAGCCTGATACAGATTAATTGCAGAGGGATCTGCAGACGTTCAGTCTCACTGCAAAATCCAAGGGGAGCATCAAGAGAATGAAAAGCCAACTCGTAATTCACCACCAAGCCAGAGAATCTGTCCCTCTGCACCTGCTCATAGCTTAATATACTAAGGCCTTTCCTACCCTCCTATGGAAAAAGTGGTAATGCGGCAGCAGTCCTGGGAAGTTGTTCAGTTCTGCTATGCTTTCCTCTGAATCCAGGACTGAGCTTTCCAGCTCTGTGAATCTCAGGACCTAGAGGAAGAGGAAACACCTGCCTCGGGGTGCAGACGGACCTTCAAGGAAAGCTGATGTCCTTCTTCCTCACCTTCCTCCCTTCTTCCTAGGGTGGGCTCAGGCTGTTACATGTACCCAGCAGTGCAAAATGCAGAAAAGATTAATCTTAAAGGAAATCAGTTATTGCAGGAATGACATTAGCTCAGCACCATCAGAAGCTAATTGTTGGCCTCATTAGGCAACATCATTAATACTTCGGATGACTGGGATACCCTGCAAAACAAAACGGGTGGCTTGAATCAGGAGTCTGATGAAAAACGCAATAGAAAATGTGACAGCGGGAGCTGGGGAGATTACTCACAAGAATTTCTGCTGTCAGCGTAGAGATTCCCACTTGGAAGTAAGTGAGAAGGGGAAAGACTTGGGCATGTCAGCTGATCAGAGCTTCACAATGAAGCTGCTAGCTGTGAAGCAGCCAAGAAAAAAGCAGGGGAAAAAAAGCCAAGAAAAAAGCTCAGAGGCACCAGCCAAAGCATTGCCAGTAAATGCAGGGAAATACTAAAGCCAGAACAGTAAAAGAGCGAAGAAAGAGGTGCCAAATGGGGACAAACAAGCCTACGATGCTGCAGCTGCTGCCATCGCTGCCATGCAGGCAGAGCCCGCTGGTCACCTGGACTGTGGGCAGAGGGGCTGAGGAGAGGCGGGCACTGGCGGGCAGGAATGAGTACAAAGCAGGGCTCCTTGGATGACTGGCAAAACTGAGATCCCCTTTCAAAGACTTGCCTTGCTTGGCCCAACAAAACTAAGCTGAGGCGAGGTGTGGCTTCTCTCTGCAAATACATCAGGGGAATAAAGCATAGGGTGGGAGAAGAGCAGTTTAAAGGACAACGTTGGCACAAGAATAAGTAGGGTTGAGCTAATCCTTGCTAAGTTTCAGCTGAAAGTCAAATGATTTTGACAGTCATGAAGTTCTGGAATAGCAATCAGGTGCGGAAAAATGAGCCACTTCTTAAGAATGAGCCAAATAGTTTTACAAAACGTGAGGTGATGCTTGTGGCAGAGGAAGTTTCTGTGCCCCTTGTATTCCAGGATAACCCCATGGATATCTGCTGCCTAATTAAGGAACCCTCACGCACAGAGCGGGAGGCTTTGCAGCTGGCTCTTTTCCCCCCTGCCCCACAGACGACGCATGAGACACGGTTTCCCCAAGTGCTGTCCTCCAACTAAAGGCAAAGTCTGGAAGGGAGAGTGAAGTTTCTTAGGTTCCTTGGCTTCGATCACATTTTTTCAGCAAGGTGGTCTCTAGGCAGTAACTGCAACATAGAGGCTTAAGTAAGCAATGTTCAATAATGTGGATTTCCACGCTGCAACTCAAGAGAAGCAACCAGCATTACTTCAGCATACTAGGAGATATGAACTGCAGGCTTATGGATGCTTCCACTACCTAACTATTCTCCTGCGCTGCCAAAGTCCTGTCCCAGCACGCGCGGCACATAACTGGGGAAGCATGGACTGGGAACAGCCTGTTCTTCTGATGTTCCCAAGTGGTAGTCAGCAATCTGGAGGCACTTCCCAAGATGACACAGTGTTAACGAGCCCGGACTGAAAGACAAGTGGTACTGTCATAAATAAGAAAAATAAGAAAAGGTGGAGCACAAGATTCATTTGTAGTAGCTACAATGCTAAATTATTACTTGCCTAGCCCATTTGAGTTTTTAAAAGCGAGTTAAATCTTATTCCTCTAACACCTCAAAAAAATGCATCTTTTGGCCTCGTTTAGGCAAGTTTGTAGAGACTAAGGCAATCCCTGTCCTGATGAATTTCACACGCTAAAAAACTACTGTTAAAACCAGCCAATTATTATGAATATCAGCAGCAAATTTCCCAATAACATTAATGCATGTTGTCTGACATCTAACCTACTGCACTCTGAGATGTCGCTGCAAGCCTGTAAAGACTCCATCGGAAGTCCAGCTTTAAATGGCTTCTAATGTGATCTCAATATGGTTTCAATAACTGCCATGTATGTTTTCCCCATCAGAATACTGAAATGGTTTCATGGTGGAAAAGGCATGGAATATCATGCCTGTTTCAAGAAAGGGGCGACCCTCACCCCGTGAGTCGGGTGGTAACGAGCCAGTGCCAGCCCTTGTACCACCCAGTAGGAGACTATCTTGCAGCAGATTTCAGAATGTGAAACACTGCATGGGTTTCACCAAAAACTGTTGGAGTTGTCCATACTATTGTTCTACATTCTAGATTTGAGCCTGCTTCCTGTCGGAGCTCTCATTCCTGATGGCCACCCCAGTCTCCTGCATAGCAAGTGGCTAATCTTCTCCGTCAACATCAGGATGCAGCACACTGACAATGAACACTTTCAGTGTGACATAATGTTTGTGGGTGTTCCACAAGAGTGGATTTTCATGACACACTTGAGGGAGGGGAGGGGTCGAAGGGAACTACAAACACTGGTAAGAGACTCTGTGCTGTGTGTGGAAGAAAACAATAAAGGGACTAGCAAGGTTGGTACTGCTGGGATGGAGAGCATGAAGAGGAATATGTCAGGGCTAAAAAAAGACTGAGGTACAGGAAGGTCAACATGAAAAGTTTCCACTCAATTTTGTTAGAACCAAAAGACTTGGTAAAGGGCATGCAATTATCTGTCCAAGGAGAGGGCATTTTAGTTTCTTTAACAACAGCAGTGCTCGGATAGAACTGGAGGGGTGTAATGTAGGTGTCAAAGAGCAATGCAGGTATTAGGAGAGATTTTGAGACTGTGGATAAATACCTTGGCTATTGCAAGTAGTCTTAAATGCACTGTTGGAAAGAAAAACAATCAAACATGGAGACAGTGCAGGTTTGGCAGGAGGCAGAAAGAGAAAAGTGAAGGATGTCTCCATGACTCTGTGTCCAAATAAAGAAACAGAGGGGGATTTTTTGGACAAAAAGGGACCAAGCGGTATAGTGAGAAAAAAGATTCCATGTGGGGGTTGACCATGTTAACTGTGAGCTGCTGTGCAATATAGGGCAGTGTTCCAGTGGAGTGGGGAAGAGCAGGGGGCTGGAAAGAGAAAAGGTGCTTGTGTCCTTACTGGTGGCTGAATCCGTGGAAATGGAAGGCATCTTTCAGCATGAGATCTTCAGGATGCAGTGAAGAATCTTGTAGACACCAGTGACTATACTGACTAGGGGTGGAATTCACCTGCCTCAATTTAGGCAATTGGAGTAGCCTCCATCCAGCTGTCTCTCCCAGTATCCAGTAATCCTGGTTGTATCTGCCAGCACTATGAAAATACCTCAGACAGCTTACAGCAGGATCAAAGGACACTGGGCATTTATGTCTGTGCAGTGACATCTCTGTCATGATTTCCATTGACCACAATGGAGACCTGAAACACCCAGCTTACATTGGACATCAACTCTGCAGACTTTTAAATTTGGAAGACTGTGATCTGGAGCTAAACTTCACTTCAAATAGTTGTAGATAGTTGAGATGAAGGGAGCGAGCAGGGCTACCTTCTCAATGTAGAACTGTAAAGATGACTGCCTTCAAATCTTCTTTAAAAATGTAAAATCAGATGAAAAAGGATAAATGTGTTCAATTTTTTTTTTTTTTTTAGAAAAACAGAGACAGTTTTGGGATTGGATTGATGTTTGGCCAACCTGTTCTCTTTCATCTCTAACTCATAATATTGTTATCTGAAACCAACTATAATGTATGGCTTTTCAAATCCTGATTTATTAATTTCATGGTTTGAAGCAAGTATGACAACTCTGGCATGTACACATAAATGAGATACTGTAAGATTTGGAGTCTGTGGGGCTATCTGTTGAAGGATCGTTGATTTCAGTGCAATTCCTATTCGAAAGGTGTCTAAAGTATGAAAGTTAAGTGGCAACTTGATTGTTTTATCTCTCCTGGTGAACTGGTTCAGGTGATGCCTCAGCTGCCTGAACCTTTCACTGCCTATGATGAAGATAAGGACACATCTTCTTGTCCTGTCATGTCATAGACATGGTCTGTCCCATTGCAAGTGACAGAAAAAGGGAGCACCCAAAGTACCTTCTACTGATTAAATAGTGTCTAGATATTTGCAGTGCTATGGCTTACTGCAGAACATTGCTGGCTGCTTACTCAGATCCCTGAGCACTGACAACACTGTATCATCCATCGGCATCTCCTTGCTTCTCCTGTAAATTACCTACCTTCTTACAAGCAAGAACGAGAAACACAAGAAGTAAATAAAACACAGAAAACAAGAACAAAGAAGGTGATAAAAAATGTAGGACTATAGGATAGGTAGGGACCTGTCATTCAGCTCAGTTGTCTCTTATTGCAAGCACACAGGCCACGTTATCTATTCAATAAGTTCACAGAGCTCCATCTCAACTGCTGTTAGTTTTTTGTCCTCCTGCTTCCAAATAAAAGGTTGATCCAAACCCTCTGCCTTCTGACAGCAGAGAACCCCCTTTCCCAGGCAAAGTTTACCTGTGGCAGGTTTATATTTATTTGTTCTTTTGCCAACATTCTCTTTAGGTGAATCAACTCTGCTCTGTAAATATGTCAGAGGGGTAAACATCAACAGTGGAGATTAATCACTTCTTATTATAAGCAGCTAATGAAGTTCTCTTCTAGATCCTTATATGAGAACAGATTCACTTTTCCTACTAATGATTCTCTGATTGTGTGGAATGGATTTTTTTTTTTTTTTTATGATTGCTGTGCCTAAAACTGTACATTCAAAATGAGGTGTTACCAAAGTCCTGTACAATGGTACAGATAATTTTTTTTCCCCCACTTCTGGGAATACCCTTTGCTTATCTGATACTGGAAGTGGGTGAGTTAGAATCAGAATCCGCAGCCAACCTAACGATCTAGGAAAGCTGTAGCTTAAATCATCTGCAAGCCTTGCTTGTACAGTGTTCTCCTACAGAAGTGGGATCTCCAAGCACGGCTCCCATAGAAACTCTTTTTTTGCTTTCTTTTGACTGTCTTCCTCCTGGATATGCCTCCATTACCACATCCCATGAAGAATTCATAATTCAGCTGAAGGGAATTTTCATAAAATCTAGTGAAGAGCCAACTACAAAGGCAGATGAGACACATTATGAAACATGTCACAGCTGTTGCATCATCAGCAAATGTTTCTGAAACCAAAGAGTCATCTGCTTTACACCACGTGAAAGTCAGGATAACTTACAAGAAAAGCTGTTGTCTTATTAAAGACCTATAAATGTTATAGATAAATATTCTGTCCTTACTGTGATTTCCTTGCTCCACACTTTTGACTCAGCTTATTAATTATTTTAAAATGGAGGCAGCCCTTCATAAAAGTGGAATTTAGAACAGTGTCTCTCTTCTTAAGTACAGTCCTGTCATTTCACACCTCCTCAATGAGTGACCCTTAAAACTCTAGTGAAAATCCTGAACCTATATATAGACACAGGCCATGGACTTGAGGTACAGTCAAGGCAGTTATAGAAATCCATTATGCAAAGCGGTGACCTCTGTCTTTTTCTGCTTCTCAGTAGCAACATCTTGAACTGGAAGTGAAAGATAATCTAGCTAAAAATATAGTTAGCTCTGAAAAACAGAGGGTAGTGCAACTACCTGTCGTAATAAAACACATCACTGGTTGCTCGAAATTAAAGACTGGATGAAATACGCTCATATCTTCTTCTGTATCAAGAGGCACATGTTCCTTCATTTACAAATCTGTGGATTGGCAACACAACAAACCACTTACCTTTCAGTCGTATTGGTGGGGCTGTCCTGGATAATACTTAATTCTCCAGAGCTCTGTAAGTGAGATTAGAGTGCTAAAGGACTTTGTGTAGGTAGATTTGGAAAAATAGCTCTGTTTTGTCAAGATAGACATGCAAGAAAGATTTTAATGTTCTTAATGATCACTATCCTCTGTAAAGTAGGAACTTACGGAAATTCTGACTAAAAGACATAGTTTGGGCTAGGAAAACCTGCAATACTGGTGTTCACAAATCCGAAATGGGTGCCTCACTATAATTATCTTGCCACCTGTCCTCCATAATACAAGAATTGTTTTCTCTTTGTCTCAGATAATATCTTATCAAAGAGAATTGGAGTGAATGGGCCAACCTAGTTTTTTATTAAGATGGTGTGTATCAAATGAAATGGAGTTTCCTTGCTGAATAATGAGCATAAAGAAATGTGTTAGAGTGTATTTACAAATAGCTGCAGGTCACCTTTAATTTAGACATATATGGACTTTTCATGCTCCTTTTTATAACTGTCAAATTTTCCTGACATAACTTGTTTGTTCTGAAAACACATCAGAGAAATATAATGGCATATAACTGGCTTGGCTTTTAGTGAAACATATATAAAAACGAAAGTAAAATTCCCTTCACTGGTCTTATAAAGGCTGCACACCTTGATGTGAAGACAAATCCACTGCAGCAGTTCAAACATTCTATCTGCATCACCACACACAGGAGTCATTGGGTTTCACGTACCAGTTGTATTAAAGCAATACATAGGCTCCTGGGCCACGTTCCTGTACCTCCTGCTGTTCTCTCCTGTTGCTGTAGCATTCCTCACCTATGTTTCTCCAAAGGCTTTCTGAAGAGGAGTCAGCTGAGCCTCCCTACACACTCCTCAGCAGTAAAAGTTAATGACCCCCTTTTGATGGCATTTTCACAGCCAGGCATGTGCTGATAGATACAAAGGCGAGGGAAGAAGCCAGCAGTTCTGAATTTGAGCAGCCCCTAACCCTCCCTGGCCCGTAAGGAACAACCTACTAATGGCAGTATTGTACTTCGTTTCCTCTGTTGGCTTCAGCTTTCTTTTTTTAATTCCTTGCAGCTCAGAAAAAAATTGCTGTGAGTCCTGAGCTGGGGGTCTACTGCTCTGACCTCCATGATTCCCAGGTACAGAAAATATGGATCCGTAAAGAGAAGATAAATTATAATATCTTTTTGAGTGACCAACAATTCCCGCAGATCTTTAAAAAAAAAAGTGGTCAGTCACAGACCAGGAGGAGGGAGTAACTTTTATAGTCTGCTGTTCATAAAAAGAGAATGCTGCCCGGGAGACATACATTAGTCAGCCTTGATAAATGTTCTCCACTCTTCCCAGCAGGGGAGGTGTTCTTTCTCAATGGATAAATACAAGTTTCATCTCCCTGTATTTGGCTATATGCTATAATGAGAAATGAATTTTTTGGCTTCTCAATGTTTTTTGGTTTTTTGTTTTTTAGGTTTTTTTTAAAAGCTTAGTAAATATGTGTTTTCTGGTAAACTTGCATGAGACAGCACAGAAATGGATTCTACCTGACACGTTGTCAAACTGCAATCCATGAGCACTAAAATTACATTCTCCCAGAGGTATGCCCTTTATGTTCCTAATTGTCAAAATGTTTGCCCTGTGACACTGTATTAGTAAATATGTGAGCATCCCCATACACCATATGAAATTCCAGCTCCTTTGTGGTTTGCCTCCACAGCTAACCTCTAAAAAGGTAGCATAGATTATGCTTCCTCTGGGTTTCATTTAAACCAAAGGGATAATGGTTTAGGACAGAGGATAGAGGAAGAGAGATAGAGGAATTTAGCTGGACTATGGCTGAATATGGAGTAGTTTGACTTCCACAAAATGAATAGCGACCATTCAGGCACAGATTTCATGGTTCAATTGACTAGATTAAGGTTAGATGACATCTGTCCAGTTTTTTTGAGTGTTAAAAACCCTTGACTGTGGAACCCTAAAGAATTTGTATTTCTCCCTTTCCAAACACCGATAACACCATCACTTAGCACAGTAACAGGCAAACCAAAATTGTCACGCTGGATCTACCCCAAGCTTCACCCTGTCTAGCAGCACATCTCTGACAAGGGCAGGCACTCCAACCCCAAAGACATATGTACAAATCCCCAGTGGGCAAATACAGAATAAAGTCCCTTGCATCAAGTCTCATTCCCTTCTTTAGCGGTTAGAGATTGGCTATAGACCCAAAATATGACATTGAAGTTAATTAAGTATTAAAAAAAGTGGGAGGGCAGGTTCTGGATATTCTTTGTATTTCTTGGAGAAGACCCAGCACTCAGACACACAGAGTGGGCTGATACCAGGGCCACTCACATGAGGGAAGGTCTTTCCGTTTGCTGTCCATGGGCTCAGGATCAGCTTCGACATTCAGGTTTTGGATACAGAGAGCAGGACCCAGGCCAGCATGCAAGCAGGGGGATAGACTGCCAGCTATGTTCTGCCTCTGTGTGTGTGCTCGTGAGAGTGCCTCTATTCAGAGGTGTGTTGTAAGTGTTAATTAATGCAGCTGACCAACGATTTAAGGAGGCGTAAGTGATGGAAAAGTGAAATTTATTAGTATGTATATATTCAAATCCTTTCTCTCGGTTAGATTTATAATCAGAAGTGCCTGGACAACTACTGTGGTTTCATTCATCTATGCAAGGTATTTGCAGTCTGTTTACAGTAGCCATTTATAGTTCATGAGCTTTTTTTCTTTGCAAACTTTAATTTAATAACTCCTAATATCCTCAGTCGCTTTCACTCACAGTGTGCTTACTGAACTAAAGCCTTCTATTTCCTTCTGAATAGAAACCACTCCTGCCCAGACCTTGTGCAGCTAGGGATTTGAGTGCAGTAGACAATTTCAAAGACTGCTCTTTCTATTTAACAATCAGTGCATTAGGCTAAAATATTCACACAGATGCACTAGCAATTGAAAGGGTGTGCGGTGTAGTGACAAGGTCCTTCTGTTACCTGGAACTGTAGAATGATGAATGAGCATTAGTGGAATATTCTTTTGGCCTTTAGGTTTACCTTGATCTTCTCACAGAATGCAAATTGACATTATACCCACATTTCTATAGTATTTATTACTGTGGTCATGATGTGAGGGCTTTTTTCAATATGAATGGTGTAAAAGGGGAAACATATTACTGCAAAGAGGCATTATTGTGCTGGGAATGTATAAACAGCTGAGAAGAATAGAGCGACATGCTCATAATGGAAACTGAAAGCTCTTCATTTTGTCCCGATTGTCTACCCTTCCTTTTTAAACAACCTTCCTTTTTCCTAGCTATCAATACAAAGTTCTTTTTGGTAAAATGAAGTGCATTCATGCTGCCTGAAAGAAGCTTTTAAAGTTGATCTGTGCCCACACAAAAGGGAGGCAGTGTTTGAGCACATCAAGTTGAGGAAGCAAACTTGGTCAATGTTCATTACTCATGGCCTGACACTCTGAGCCTCCATATCATTTTGTAAAGAATCAGATAAACTTTCCTTGTGATAAACAACTGAAATAATTTTTCTTAGCTGTCAAGTCCTTTTCTCCCATTTCCAGCCTGTTCTCACACTCTTCCCAGCTCGTAAAAGCAACTGAGCACAGCTCTTTGGACTGATAAATGGGCTCCTTTCAATTGGTGGCAGGCTTCAGGAAAAAGAGATAATCCTGGATAATGTGGACACAGTTTTCATTTCATGTCACCCAATTAAACTGCAATTATCCGGAGTGCAACAGCAGAAAAACTGGAAAGAATGCTTGGAGAATGAGGAGCCCTGGCTCCCTGGGACTCTTTATACTACACACATTAGCCTAGATTTGTTCTATTCTGATAATAAAGTGCCAGTCTAAGCACTTAGCAGCACACAGTGAGAGACAGACCAGCTGCAACCTGTAGCTCAGAATGAAATACTATTGCAAGCGCTCTGGGAAATATCAGTTCGATCCAGAGTGACTTTCTGGGAGATTATTTGCATCGGGAATCCAAAGCCCTGTGCCGTGGTTAATTACATCCAGAGCAATATGGTCAGGAGGTGTTCTGAACAATGTGGAGAGGTTCAGATTACAGGTAAAACAAGGACAAAAAAAGCCTTTTCTTAACATGACTCACTGCAGCACTGCAAGCCAAAATAAAGCAGATATCAACCATTTTATTAGGAAGGCAAACTGCACTAATGTATCTTATCTCTTTAGCATTTTGGCTGAGATCTAGGGCAGGATGAATTTAATATGTTAATATGTCTTATTAAGTTACCGCTCCTGCAGTAAAATAAACTGGATAATCTAAGAGATCTGTTTTATCTCTAATTACCATGATCCTGGTAAACTGCAATTAAATAAACAGATGGAGTTCTTAAGCTTGTGGCCTGGTGCATGGGAACATTTTTGTAATTGAAATGCATGTATTTGTTATTATTGCTTTATTTCATTTACCTAGTACTGCGAGCGCATGGCGGCTGTGCTGTAGGCATGGGCTGCAAGTACGAGGGTGACATCTAAAGCATCTCCTACAAATAAAAAGCTTTGTTCCTGGAAGTCCCTACTCTTTGTCCCTCAATTTTTTTATTTCATTTATGTCTACATGAAGGACCAGACAGGGCTACACCAGGCTGTGAGACAAGTTAGGCAATTTGGCCTACATTCCCTTCCCTGAGAGGTAAGATGGACAGTCGGGGGTTGCTTTACAACACATCATGAACATACAGGGAATCCCTTTTGCTCTGGGTCCCTGCACACACTGGGAAGCAGCAGCAGAACGGAGAACCACTGTCTTCAGCGACAACACCTGAGGGCGAGTGCAAGTTCCCGTGCCAGATTTCGCATCTTAGAGAAGACCAGCACAGGGGCCAGCAGCCTTGGTGCAGTTAATCAGATGCATCTGCCTTATTTAATGGTACAAAGCAGACAGCAAGGCAATGGGAATTCCTAGGTCAGACCCACACCTCTCCACCACGACTGCGGGAAGCTCTTAGGTATCACTTAAGCCTTCATCAGGCACAGGGCTTTGTGGTTTTGTGTAATTTACTATCAAATGATAAACTATTTTTGCAATTTTTTTTGTTAGTAAATCATATAACAGAAAAGAGTGTGGCACTTTCCCAGGAAAGACAAAGCAAAATCTCAAACTGCATAGTGATGAAGCCCACAATTCCTGAATGAAGCACAGCTATTTCATAAGCAGGTAGTTAGCTTTCAGACTGGAAGCTTTCTGTTTTGCCTGAAATTTTCAGTTGGGCCCTATATCCAGGTATTTATCGAACCGAAAAATGCATTTCTCCATCCCACCTGGGAAAACCCCAGGTGCAGAAAGATTTGGATTTAGAAGAGATGTTAATAAAATTGGGATTTCCCTGTTTCCAAAATAATACCATGCCTCCCACGCGCTTTATTCTATCCCCTCGCATTCCTACCTGAAGCAGGTTCTGGGCTGCTTTGAAGATTGCTTTTCTGTTTAAAACTTGAAAGCTACCTTGTTCCTCATGGAGCCTATTTAAATAGCAAAAAGCTACCCCTTGATGTGAGCAGGAGCTGCGGAGTGGAAAGAGGGTTGTGGCAGGGGTACGGGCACTCACACGCGTAGCTGATGTTAATGGAGCCTTTCTGTTCCGCTGAGAAAGGGGGGGAATTCACACCAGTAGAGGTGAACGTTTTAAAATGTGGCAACTTTATTTTAACTTTTTTCTACTCTCAAGGAGCCTCTGAGCAGCTGCCTTGCAGCGAAGGGCAGTCAAAAGAGCCCTAGCTGGTAGTCTACCAGGAACAACAGGGGTAGCTTGATTTTAAGGAACAAATACATCTTCCTTTTGGAAGCTCCCTCCCAGGGACAAGGTTAACCAGTGATTTGCTCCTAACATTTCAAAGACGAGCAGGACTGAAGAAGCGAGGGAAACCTACAGGAGATGCCAAAGATTGATATGCACACGAAGGTAAAGAAAGGTGATCATATTTGATTTAGGGAACAAAGGTTGAGCAACAACATGAAATAAATCAATCTCTGATGGTTTTAGGAAGAAGAAGGTCAAGTGCTCAAGCGATGTTAATCACTTGTCATGCCTGAGATCTGTCTTGATGAGAATGTCAAGACATTGATCTTACTAAAATAGAAATTAAGTCCTGTGTATAACCCAGAACAGTGCATTAGTCTGTACATTAGCAGAGTGCGTGGAGTGTGCAGAGTGCATTAACATTGTGCATTAACAGCATATAGTGCAGTGTAATGGAGAATGACGTTGCATAGTCTCGTTACACTCTGCCAGGCAGCGTGCACGCGTTAGGAGAAGGTCCCTTCCCAAGCAGATCTACAGTCCAAATAGGTGAGAGAGACAAACTGGTGCACAACACCTTGACTTGCCAGGCACAGAACCTGGGCTTTCCAGCTCTCAGCTCAGTTACCTCCCAGGAACTAGACAGTGCTGGGTAGGAGATCTGCATATCAGTCACGTAACTGTTTTATCATCTATTTTCTTATCTTAAAAATATAACAGAAATGCAAGAATATCCAAGCCAGATGCTGACTTCATTTATAGCTAGGGAGAAAGAGGAGTCACACCTTCATAAATGTCTCCATTTCCTCATTTCTTTCTCCAAAGGGAAATGCTATCAGGTACTAATCTTCAGGAGAGGTTTCTAGATGAGTTTTGTAAATCCCTTTAAAAATATATGTATTCTATATGAATATATATATATAAGTATACATGATGCTTTAAAACATTCTTGCGAATAATTCTTCATTCCAATGTGGAAAAGGCAGTGTCACGCATTAGAAGAGACTGGATTTTAAGGGGCTGTAATCTCCATGCAATCCTTCTCTCCATTTCTACCTTTTTTAACTTGTTAGGAAGAAACAGAAACTCTGGGATGGCTGCAATTTACCTCCTGGTTTGCCGTGCCCCATAAAGTTGTTCTGGGAGGAGAAATGCTAACTCCCGAGGATGCAGCTTTACCAAAATATCAACGTGTGCTGTTCATAAGAGCTTCGTTAGCTGACGGCATTTTACTTGGCTGCCAGCAGCCTTTGTTTCCCTCGGCAAGGAGCAGTGTCAGATAATTTCACCCTCTGCTTTCTCTTTGGTCGCACAGTGGCCAGCACCAGGAATTAGAGACCCCCAAGCCAAGCGGAGGCCGGGGCTCTGAATGGCGCAGCTCTGTCTGAATCTCATGCTAATGAGACGGGGAAGGGAGGAAGGGTTGAACTCCAACCCCGGGGCTGCCAAGCCGCTCGCCCCTGCCTCCGCGGAGGGCAGAGCCAGCTGGGAGCGGGGACGATCCGAGGTACTGGGAGGGGGGATAAGGATGCTACTCAGCTGGGTAGGAAAGGGACCAAGAGTTTCGCTTACCCCAATAGCTCCTTTTGTTCGGGAATCACAGTAGCGGCCCTTATTTGCAAACTGGAAGAAGTATAATGCTCTCTGAGCTCTCGCACAGGTGCTGGGCGCTAGTGGTTTTTCTCCGTGCCTGTACAATGACTGCTTTTTTTTTTTTTCCCCAGGGCTGCAGGAAGGAACTGGAAAGACTCATTCAGACAAAAGTGCTGGCTGCACATTTGGGCAAAGTGCTGGCTGGCTTTTGTTGCTGTGTACGTGGTGCCATCCGTGAGCCTGGCGATGAGGACTTAAAAGGTGATCTGACAATGAATGTTTCTTTTGGAGACCATGTCAGCTACTGTAGAAGCTCACACATTCGCAATGAGACTAACTGGTTCCAGTAGATGATTGCCTGGCAGTCTCTCTTGATAGCTGGGTAGATAAACAGTGTTTTTTCTTCCCTTCCTTCAATAACTTAACACAGGAGGAAAACAGGGCCTTGAGCATCTGCAAGGCATGAAGCAAAATAAGAGTAAATCACAGTAAGATGGAGAACTTACAAAGAGTAGGTGCACTGTTGTGGAGCCATTTTTCTGAGAAGTTGCACCCAGTGCAGAGCTGTCTTACTGAATTTTAATGGGTTTATACCACCTCGATGCAACATTGCTGACTCGCCTTCTTTGAGAATCTGACGTGGGACTGTTCCAGTCTTCAGTAAAGGTTGCCTGCCAAATATGATGTTTTCTTTCTTTTTTTTTTTTTCTTTTTTTCCTCCAGTTGTGGTTTACAGCTTGCCCAAATCCACAAGAGGTGATTGATGTTGCCATATGTTTGCTATTGGATGTAATACTGTCCAGTTCATGGATAACATCCTTTTCTTCTTAAAGCTCTGCTGCCCTCCAAGTTCACTAGATGCTGAGGGACTGTAAAACTGAGTAGGCTGAATATCTGAGAATGAAGAGAGACTTATGAAATGCCTGTAAAGTACTTACCTCTTCAAATGGGCTGAGATCATATTACATGGTTGTGGATTAGCAGTTTGAGGAACCTTAGAGCATGTGGCTTTGTAATGTACTGCTGCTTCTACACAGGCTTTCTCCTATGTTTCTGCATGAACTTCTGCTGTAGCTTAGGAGATGGAGCAGTCCATCACATGTGATACAGGATGAAGTTAATTAGGCCACCATTAGAATATTTGAAAATAAGGCTACCCTCATCCGTGAGTATATTCCCTCTTGTTAAGATTTCTAGAAAGCTAGAAAGATGCTTGGGGCAAAAGGAATCTTCAGTCTTAATGAGCACATCTTTTTCCAATAGATAAGCGAGAAGGATCCAGTATAACCTTACGTCTTTTACTGTCTGCTTTGTTGTGATTAGTAACCTTCTTCTGGTGCAAGATGTTTCTCTCTTTGTGCATCAGGCTGTCATCATAATAACTATTCTTAAACATTTCCATCGTGGTAAATTCAGATACCCTTGAGCAGCATCGAGCACTTGTGCTCCAAGCATATACAAAGATGTATTTGGTGGTCTTATCCACTATGGACTATACATCTTTTACTTACTTATTTGAAGTTATAGTGTTACTGTATGCTTGTAATATAGATTAGTGAAAGAGCCTTTTTTTCCTCTCTGAAAACATTAATGAAAACCTCATTTCCATTAAATTTTGTTCCATCGGATTTTGTTCCTTGAAAAAATGTCAACAAGCTAACAATTTTCTTATTAGAGAAAGGAGAAAGCCAAATATATTTCCTCATTCTTAATGTAAATGTGGGAGGTAATACAGTGATTCACAACTTCTCCAAACCAAGTTATAATATTTAGTTACAAGAAAACTAAGGAAAAAGTAACTCTGTTAAAGAAAAGTATTTGGGGAGGGTGGGAGATGTTTTTCCCTTTTTCTTTGCAAGAAAGATGAGAAGGTAAGGTACTCAGCCAAATGACCCATGGTGGTTTTAGTCCACAGCTTATCATTTTAAACTCTCTCAGGACCAAGAAAACCAAATTCGATTTTCTTTCCTGCTTAAATATTTGAGCCAACCCTTTTCACAAGGATAACCCAGTACTTTGATGAAATTTGGAGTAGGTTTCTTACTCTCTCCCACAGATTCCTGCTTCAAAACTATTTAAAAAAATATATGAGAACTGGGGGAAGACATGGACTCCCAATGGTCTCTCTTCATCTGAGCTAGGAGGCATTCTGAGTGGGATCTCCCTTCCAACTCCTGCTGCAGTTAGCTGGAAAAAAGCTTAACCAGCCATCGAGCATGGGAGTAAGGAGGAGTCTATGATGGGTGAATTAGTGAGGATCTGGGAATCAAAAAATCAATGACTTTTACAGCCTTCGTTAGGATCCTGTTATGGTGCTGGAACGTAAAGGACTGTCTACCAGTGGATTTTATGTTCATCTGACCCTGCAAACCCAGAGACCACAGTGGAGCAGGGTCCTACCTTCAGCGTCAGTCTGAACGGTGGCCCAGCAAAGCACCCCTGCTGCCCGCTACCTGAGGGCTGGCTGCTCGGTGCACCGGCACCACGGGTAGCAGCAGCTGCAGGACGCTCTGCACATAGCTGTGGTGTATACGGGAATGAATGGTAACCAGGGCTGCTGCTGCTGTTTTTATTTTGGCTAGCTGGCAGCCCTCTCGCTATTCTTTAGCTTTTGAATTAGGATGATGTAAGAAGCCCAGGCCCTATGCTAAACACTCTGCTGCTAGGTTTGTCAGAAACGGCTGTCGGTCTTGAGAGTTACCCAGAATCACAGAGAATTAAGAACAAATTTCATGGCTAGTCAACAAGTTCATGGGCTGAAGAAGTGGGTTAGTTCCTAATCCTCCATGACTCTGGGCAACTGGTTTTCTGTAGGCAGACCGCGCTGTGTCTGTGGGAAGGCAACTGACCATCTACTTTGTGCACACGCGTTCGCACCCCTGAGGGCCGTGTAATGCACACCCGCAGCCAGGCACAGCTCTCCTCTCCGGGCTGCCTGTCCCGGGACTCTCTAACACCCGTTGTGAAATCCGTATGCTTGAGCTGTGAGGCTCAAGATGTATCACCCCTGTATGATCCTGGCTTTTTATAAAGCAAGAGAAGGAGACTTTTTGAATGAATGTATCAGAAACAGAGGAGCTCAAGCACTGGTTGTTATTAACATACCAGACTGAAAACACGCGCTGCCTCAGCCTTAAGCCCTCCAAGATACCAGGTCTGTCACGCTGGTTGATAACTCCCTTTGTCTGAGGTCATTCCCTGTGTCCCATGTTGACTTCCCGCATGACTTCAGATGCTAAGTGTCTGCATCATTTCCTAAAAGAGTTTTGAGGGACTTTTGAGAATGTAAAACTTGACAACTCATGCAGGGCCAAATTCAAAGCACCTTAAGGTCAGTGAAAGTCTTCTTACCACCACTGGTCACTGAGACAGGAATGGACCCTCGCCCAGTTCAGAGGTCTTGCCTCCTACCCTTGAAGGTGGCTCTGATTAGCTTGTGCCACATCACCTAGCCTCGAGCTGAATCCTGTTTCACTGCAGCCTTGTCAGAGCACTGTCTAATTTTGTTTGCCCCAGACTTCCAGTTGTCTCATGTGCGAGCACTTGCCATCAGCTCCTCTCCCCTCTTGTTTGCTGCCGGTCTGCAGGGTTGTGTGCTGCAGATGGAGTTCCTCGGGAGATTAATGATGTTCTGAACAATGCATTATAGTTGATAGCCTCTTGAACTCTGACACCTGACACTGTACACCTTCAGCTGTAAGAGTCAAGGGTGGAACAAGTAAGCGAATTCTGGATAGATACTGATTTCCCTTGAAATATCTGTGAATAATAACACTTCTTTGACATATTTGTCACAGGTAACTTTGCTTTTACTGATTTTCACATAAGTGCTGGAGAAAATCATACAATCATAGAATAGTTTGGGTTGGAAGGGATCTTTAGAGGTCATCTAGTCCAACCCCTCTGCAGTGGGCAGGGACATCTTCATCTAGACCAGGTTGCTCGGAGACCCGTCCAGCCTGGCCTTGAATGTTTCCATGGATGGGACATCTACCACCTCTCTAGGCAATCCATTCCAGTGCTTCACCACCCTCATTGTAAAGAATTTCTTCCTTATATCCAGTCTGAATCTGCTCTCTTTTAGTTTAAAACCACTACCCCTTGTTCTATTGCAACACGCCCTGCTAAAAAGTTTGTCCCCATCTTTCTTACAAGCCCCCTTCAGGTAATGGAAGGCTGCAATGAGGTCTCCCCACAGCCTTCTTTTCTCCAGGCTGAACAGCCCCAACTCTCTCAGCCTGTCCTCATAGGAGAGGTGTTCCAGACCTTGGATCATCTTTGTGGCCTCCTCTGGACCCGCTCCAACAGGTCTACATCTTTCCTGTGCAGAGGGCTCCAGTGGTATTCTTGTGGTTATACAATTCTTGTCTTAGAAGCAGAATTTTCAGCTCTGCCAGTCTGTGGTTCTGGCCCATCTCTCTTAGAGGTGGGAAAAGAAGCAGGTAATTAAAGTATTTGTGTAACAGTTTGTTGCAACAGTAGCTGGCAATACAGACAAAAGCACCAGTTCCCATTTATCTTTTAGCAAGGGCTCCCGGCGTCAGTGTGTCAACTCTTCTGCCCGAGGACATGTGTTAAAGTAGTTATCGATGCCCTGAGAAGGAGAGGCTCAAGGTGTCAGCCCTGCTCAAGTGGCATCGTGTGTTTTCGCTCTCTCGCCGCCGGCTGGCCCTTCCCGTTCGTCCGCCCTCTGCCCTTCGGTGACGCGAACCCCATGGTCGGGAAGGCGCTGGGTATTGTTAGCGCTGCTCCCTACAGTAGATTGGCAGCCAGGAGTGCCGGGGAATGACAGGTCCCATAATGCACCCTCGCAGCGAAGATGGAGAGCGTCACCTCTGTTACATTCCCAGCTTTCATTAGCCTGAATGCAATTGTGCTAGTTTAATTTTTGGAGTGTTTGCAGTTTTTCCAGCAAATAGCTGTTTGAACACAGTGTCCCCATTATATCACCACAGTCAAAGAGAGGAAAGATAAAGGCATTGTGCAAAGTTTCTGTGGCTTTGCAGACAAGGATTTATGTACTGGAGAACTCTCATCTGGCAGTCAATTTGCCTTTGTCTTTCAAAGTGGTGGAAGTATCAAGGGAGTATGCCCGAGAGTTTTATTTGCTATTTACCAGATTACTGAAGTATCGGGCATCTTTAGATCTGCTGTGAAGAAAAATGCTTTCAAAACGGTTTTGCATATTTCTGCTGAGGCTGAGGGGAGAGGCGAGTGAAATCCTTGAGACACTGCCCTTTGAACTGCTAGAGGGGTGCATGATTGAGGACAGGACTTGAGACTGTTCAGTTCCATGAGTTTAAAACGCTATCTGTCATAAGGGTCTGTCCAGCAGAGAGAAAGAGCAAAAATGCATCCACCACTATCGGCTTCCGAGGGGTAACCCTGTTAGTGAAAACAGTGGTCTCCAGAAAATCATAGTCCCTGGTTAGCACATGTAAGCATAAACTGAGTTTTAAAAAAATCAGCATTTTCTGAACAGGCAGGGGTGAGATTCATTTACAGCTCCACTTAGTTTGCATCTCAGCTTGCAACAAGGAAGAAATATTGCAGTTAATGGGATCGGTCCTGGCTAACGTCTTCCCCCTCAATTTTTCCCTAATATTTGATTCTGACTGACACAGCTAAAATTGCAGTGAAGACAGAGCCTGTAAGAGCAGGCTTTATTGCCTGAAAGCAGAACTGAATGGTATTCATCCAACACTCCTGAAGGTGGGTGAGAGCTGAGGGGAAAGCTGCTTACAGAAATGAGTAATTTAGAGTTAAAATCAACTACTGTCCCAGAGAGCCTGCATTAGAAATACTTTGGCTGCTATAGAAGATCCTGGGATCTGTGGAACGATCAGCTTTCCTACCATGACAGTTAACTGAAATACGTCATAAAATGAACTGATCCACCTGATCTTACAGAAACAACTCAGAACAGAATCTGCCAAGGAAAAAAAGGACTTGTAAAGTCTCGTACAACAGAACAAAATACAACACACTGTTTTAGCGTTATCGATAGGGACCCGTAAATGCACTGGAATGTCTAACTAGCTTGAAAACCTACTGGTGCCTGAAGCCAACATTTACAAAGTTCCAAAAAAAATACCTACCTGAATGCCTGGCATCCATAAATTTCTTGTAATTTCTGATTCCAGGTAAAATATTATGTCAAAGACCACTTCTGTAGCTAGCCTCAATAAATCCAAGAGTGGTGAGGCATCTTCTTGAACAACCCTTATCTCCCATGGAAGATGTGATACTACCCTACTGCTGTGTTTTCTCTATCTCATTTTGGGGACAGTTTCCTAGTCTGTTCTTTCACAGGTGTGGGTGGTGTCTGTGTTCGTTTCTGCAGAGCTGGTTTCTGGCCAGACTGCTTAGCTAGCCTGAGGCCCCAAAACACAGTGTCGAACACGACCCCTTTTAATATATGGCTTTAGAGATTTTCTTTTGGCCAAATGGGCCCTCCTTAATGTAACACAAACCTTTCTCCTTCGAGTGCCAACAAGGAACAGCCCAATATCCTGCTCCAGAAACGGGCAATGGTCCTGTTGCGAAGAGCACCTTTTTGATCAACCACAAGTTCCATTTCAGCAAGACATGAGGCAGCCACCATGAAGACGTGCCAAAGGCCAATGTTGTGCCAGTGCTACCATTATTTCAGTCATACACATGCTGCTGACAGTTGTTTCTATCAGCCTCAGAGATCCTTTCTTCTGGGAAAGGAATGGGTGGGAAGATCTTGAGCCCATCTGCTGCCATATCTTTTCCCGATGTGACTGGGGAAGTTCTGTTGTAGCACCTAGAGTGTTTTCAACTGGATCAGTACAGCAGCCACTGAATCAACCTACAGGCATCTGCAAAACATGAGCAGAAGGTCTAAGAGGGAAAAGCAAACAAACCAAGAATGCCTGTTGTTGAAGGCACTTGTCTGAGGCTCGGGAGATGTGGGGATTCCATTCCTGCCTGGATGATAGATCTTCATTGCTAATTTAGCCTCAGTGTTACATCATCTCTCTCCAGTTCCTTCTGCGCTCTCTGCTCACGTTGCCCTTTCTTTTTGCCTGTTTGGGATATACAGGCCATGAGGCAGTGATTATGTCTCTGTGGTTGTCCAGGACTGGGTGTTGTGGTAGATCACTCTGGATACTCCCAGTAACAGCAAATAATACAAACAACTGTGATGATAGGTTATTTGGCATGTGATTTTGAAGAGAGAGACATGCAATAGATGTTCTAAAAATAATTAATCTTCTTCTTTATGAACTCTGCAGTGTTGCTGGTAACAACTCGCTTATTCCACCCTCGCTTCTCCACAGTACTGCACTCTCAGGACATTCTTGTAATAATGGCAGCAACTTTTCACTGCTATGAAAGAAGATTAAATTATTGTTCTGTTTTTACGTATTTTGGACCAAAAATTTTGACTGCCCATCATCAGGGCCGAGCTACCTCTGTGGTATAAGGTAATTAATAAATAGTGTAGATTTCTCCCCTTACCTGGGCCTCAGTTGCCCATGTTTCTACCTGGAAAATGTGATGCCTTGGCAAAACTAACTGAGGATTTATAGTATAGACACATTTACAAAGACCTAGATCTGCATATGACACTAAACCTGTATTTCTCTTTATAAAACTTCATAATAAATATTATTAAATTAATCTGCTATAAATAACTGGGTTGAAAACTATTATTTGACTGTGGCTACAAAGCAAGGGAAGGTATTTCAAGGAACTTATATATATGCTCATATATACACACATGCATACATGAATATATAAAAAGTACTTTCTGTGATGGGTTCAGAAATACAAAGAATATTACATAGATGAAGAGACGGAATTTTTCTTTCTGGAGCAACTTTAAGGCACTCTAGATTTCCTCTCCTGTTTAGAAACAATGCCAAACAAGAGGTTCAAGAAAATCTATAATAAACTTCATCTGTCGACCTCTCTTCTCTCTGGACTTGACCCAGGTTGAACATATCTTACACAATTCAATCATTTTAAGACCTTACACCCTGGTGCATCCAAATGGATGTCCCCTGTATCAGGCCCAGAACTGAGCAGAGTACTAGGCTTATGCTTCGCTTTCAGCATGTGTGCAAGTGCTTTGCTGACCTGTTGGAGCAGGTGCAGAGGAGGCCACAAAAATGAGCAGAGAACACCTCTCCTAGGAGGAAAGGCTGAGAGAGTTGGGGCTTTTCAGCCTGGAGAAGAGAAGGGTCCATGGAGACCTTACTGCAGCCTTCCAGTACTTAAAGGGGGCCTACAGCAAAGACAGGGACAAACACTTTAACAGGGCCTGTTGCGATAAGACAAGAGGTAATGGCTTTAAACTGGAAGAGGGTAGATTTAGATTAGATATAAGAATGAAATTCTTTGAGAGTGGTGAGACACTGGAACAGGATGCCCAGAGTAATTGTGGATGCCCCCTCCCTGGAAGAGTTCAAGGCCAGGCTGGACGGGGCTCTGAGCAACCTGGTCTAGTGGAAGGTGTCCCTGCCCATGGCGGGGGTGTTGGACTAGATGATCGGTAAGGTCCCTGCCAACCCAAACCTTTCTATGATTCTATGATATTCTATGATTCTATGACGTGCTTTTCTGAACCAAGGGCTCAATCCCTTCGATTTAGTAGACCTTTAGATAAAAGCAATGCAAACAAACCGCAGCTTTCCTTGCCACTTCCCCCAAGACGTCAAAAAAGCTCTGATTATCCAAGTAAGAACAAGATTTATTTCACCAAAGTCAAAAGCAAAGCTTGTGAGAGCATGTGTAATGTGTACCCATGGCACTAAGCACGCACCATTGTCAGTGCCCTAGGCACTGGGCCCTGGGCTTGGACCCTAGAAAGATCAAACCTCGCATATGTGGAGCTGGCTAGGTATGGAACCACCATATTTGTGACTTGCTCATAATTTACTATGATTTATGGTGTACAGTTGTGCATCTTCACTGTTTCTACAGTCTTTTCCCCAAACCATTCCTTGGGAAGATTCCTCTAACTGGAAAAGGGCAAATGGCAGAACCTCTTCTCTCTCTGAATGGGGATGAGAAATCGTCCTCAAAACAGTTCACAGGGCTCTGCAACTGGAAATGGAGACCTTTCGGGGTTAATTTTTCAAAGGCTGGGCCACAGAAAAACAAGCCCAGCCACAAAACACATCTGAAAGAAAGTGACGCTCCCTTCCCTGCTCCTCTGTGTATCTGGAGAGGGAACACAGACTGGCTCCTCTGTTTCCGCAGAGCGCTTTTCTGATCCCACATAGCCGAAGACATGCTTGGCAATGACGGATGAAGCCCAGACCTCTTTCCATCTGGAAAGTCACCATCCCGTTCTCTGTGCACAGGAGGAAGTGAGGAGAAGCATCAATCTGCTCTCCATGATTAGCTCATCCTGACAAACATGCAATATAGAGGCCTGATCTACAGACTTCTCAGGGTCTTTTGTAGTAGTCAGCAAGCAGGAAAAGACAGAAGTCCTGCTGCTGAGGTCCTGAAGAGCTTTGCCTTGGGAGAAGAGGATGAACATGCTACCACTTGGGCTTGCCTTCACTGAAAGGAAAAGTATGTGGTGATAGTTGGGGGAACAGCCAGATCTGGAAGGCCATATGCTGGTTTTGGCTCACCGAAGAAAACCAGCATCTGGTTCAGCTCTGTTTCAAAGTTAAAATTTCTTAAATGGAGCCAAATATTTAAATAATATTAATAATTTTATTTCCTGAATATTAACTATGGTATATGGTGAAATGACTCCTGTACCTGCAATAAAGGGCTTTTAGGGCTGGTGAGCTGCTCAGTCTCTCTGTCAGCATTTACACAGTCACGCAAGCCAACTATTCACTGCAGAGCACACACTTTTAACTATGCATTGACTGCTTAATTAAAAGTACTGCTTTTAAAAGAGCAATAGGTTTGGGGTGTTTTTTTTTAGTAACTGCCATAATAATCTCTGTACTAAAAGGCAGACTGCTAAAAAGTAATAAAAATTTATGAAACACGTACAAACTCAATAAAATGTTAGTTAAAAATTCATGACACTGTCATATTTTGTGAGGATGCACACAAACACTATTCAGAGCTATTTGGAGGGGGAGAAAAAAAGATCTAACATACTTTGTGGAGGCAATACTCCATGCCAATTTCAACTAATTATCTGGCATTCCCTTTTTTCAAGTGGGTGGGAGTTTTGTGAAACCTTTTTAGGCTTCTCTCGCATTGGTGAACACCCTAAATTTCAAGCTACCTGAATTTCTCTGAAGGGTGTGGTATGTGTGTAATGTTTGGAAGGTGAATAGAAGACCCAGTGGGATCCTGGTGTTTATCTCACAGAGGGCATCTCAGGCAATCATGTCTTCCAGAACATCTTCAAGATCCCCTTTCACTCTACAGTGCCAGAATGGTGTGGTTAGCCTAAGAGATCCAGGTAATGAGAGCAGGTCTCAAAGCAGCTTACCCCAGAACAAGGAAGTTTTGCGATTTTGCCATTTGCAAATGAGAAACTGAGATCACCAGGTCAGGGCATAGATGTTTAAATATGGGTTTATTACATAAAAAGTCAGCGGTTTGGTTGATTACTTTCAGACCTCTCCAAATCACCTGTGGTAACAGTCCTATGGCAGGCCTTTCACCTCCCAGAGATCATCCTAAGCACAGGGTCGTTGATGAACGCGATAGAAGACAGAGGAGTGAAGTTTCTACCAGGTTTACTTCCAGAGACAATTGTCCTGGATGAAGCCCCGAGCTTCAGAAGTAACATCCCATGGCAGAAGCCCATAGGGAGGCAGGTGTCCTCTGTGACTGGGAAGAAGCACTCTCACAGAGCAGCAGCTCTGTCATACTTTCCTCCCCAAAATTTGCTGCTGACTAGCTCTGGCAGCACGCTTCTCCATTTGCTGGTTTCTCCGACTCACTTTCATAGGTTCCCTGTTCTCTCTGTATATCACACAGTCAACTCCCAATTACCTGTGGGTGGTTTATCCAGGTGGCTGATAAACCTTGGATGTTGGGATGCAGAGCCAGCTCAGATCTAGCCAAGCTTATTAACTCTTCTGTAGTGTCGTTGTGCTGCTGCTTGGGCCAGCTGGGATTCAGGGGAGCAGCAGTCACTTCTGTACTAGGAGGAGCCCAACTTGCGGTACCTGGACACGGATGGAGCCAGCAGTCGGCCAGGCTCCCCCCGCCTTGCCCTTCCAGCCTTGGGGGCAGGGGCGAAGCAAGCAGAGAGATACGCAGACCCTCTTGTGTGGAGACAGCATCACGCCTGAGCCGAGCTGCTGAGTGCTGACCAAATTCCCGAGGAGTAACGGAGACATCTTGGAGATGGGCTCCAGCGCTTTTTGATGTGCCTGTGCTGATTCTCTTCGCCCAGTCTCACTTCAGGGACCGAAATTTGTAGGGCTCAAGTGAGTTGCCCAGGGTTGCAGAGCACAGCAGTGGCACAGCCCCCGTTCAGGCCTCCTGCCCCGTGGTCCCGGTAACACAGGTGAGAATCTCCCACATCAACTGGGAGCTCCATGGGACTCCCCGTAGCATGTGCTGGCATAGGATTCAGCCGTAAATGTTGCTGTTACTGTTGCTATACTGTGAAAGCGATCTGAAAATATTAGGAAAAAAAATTATTTTGAACTCTCATTTGCTTTCTGTTTTCCCATTCCTCTATTTTATTTCTGTTTGAAGGACAGGAAGCTTGGATCAATCCTAAAGCAAAATATCAATTTAAAATATCAGACTCCGACATGCAGGCCAGAGCAGATGCTGACTACTCATAGACCAATTGCATCTGCATACATTTAATGTTATGTCCTCACATTTTCACGCTCAGTTTTTACACTTGTCAGCAGATTATTTATTTCCCAAATGTGGTGTTTCTGGATTGGACCTGACAGTCATGGCATAGTGCATGAAATCTACTTTGGGAGCATGGGATGCTCGAGCCATGTGACCCACAAGTTAGCATCATGGGGTGATATGAGAAAAAAATATGCACAAAATGTGGGTCTTTTTGACATTACATAGCTGGGGAAAGCACAGGTCTGTTTTTATCAATGAGTGTCTGGGCTGACTTCTGCCTGGATGGCTTAGAAATTTTCTATTCCATCTCAGTGCCCAGCAGTGACCTCAGTGTTTTCAAGAAGAACAGAACAAATAGCTGATAGAAAAAGGAGTTAAAGTAGCCTTACTGAACAAATAAATTGGCAAGTGTATCTAATAATTGCATGGGTTCAGCATTTTTCCTGCGATAAATGAGTAAACTTTAAATGTATCTCTGAGATGTACTATCACAGGCATTGCCATGGGCAAGTTTTATCCAATGATGAAACAGCAAGGCCTTGTGAGATAAAGATGATAGAAGGGGTACTATCAGGTGGCAGCTGGGTAATTACAACTCTCTATTTGGGCTCTGTAGTGATGCTGCATGTGATAAGTGGAGAATAATGAAGAAAAAGGAGTAGTGATAATACAGGAGCTAAATGGTAGAAAATAGCCTATCATAGCCCACAGCCCTCTGAGTGCCTATGGGGACTTTGAACTATCTTCTTCAGTTTTCAACCACAGAAAAAAATACTCTCTCTTTCTTCTTCCTTTGCTAAATTTATGTCTGGTGGGACAAAAGGGAAAACTGAAAGGAAATCAAGGGTATGTGAAGAGAATATGACCTTTGCAAATAACGCTGAAGGTCACTGTGTAATTATTCTAAAATAAAAGTATCCTGTAATCTTGTCTGTACCCACAAAAGATGTAAGACCATTTTTTAATGTGACTCCAAACAACTTTGTTGGGGATCATAGTTTATGAAAGGTCAGCTAAAGTATTTCTAATTATATCTTGTCTAGCTCTTTTTTCAGAACAACACAAATGCCATTTGTTATGGTAGAGTCAAACAATGATTAAAGCGAAAGACTGTCAAAAGACAAATTCATCACACATAAAAAAAACATACTATTTCCTGAGTGAAGATTGACTTTTGTAGCTTCTAAACAAAACATAGGAAGGGAAAATACCCTGGAGATGGTCACTGAAACTTTAACCCCAATTAGTTTCTTTTCATATTTTCCCCACAAATGGCAATACCTACTGCAGCTCCTCCTGAGCCTGGCACAGTTTGCCAGCTATCTGGGAGACTGTCTCAGCATTTTTTTACTCCCCTGGGTAATATACTAATTCCATGGCACTTCTTTCACTTGGAAGTCACAGAATCATAGAATGCTAGGGGTTGGAAGGGGTTTGTACCCGTTGCCCCTTGTCCTGTCACTGGGCACCACTGAAAAGAGTTTGGCCCCATCCTCCTGACACCCACCCTTCAGATATTTATAGGCATTTATTAGGTCCCCTCTCAGCCATCTCTTCTTCAGGCTGAACAAGCCCAGCTCCCTCAGCCTTTTCTCGTAGGACACATGCTCCAGTCGCCTCTTCATCCTCGTAGCCCTCCGCTGGACTCTCTCCACTAGCTCCTCATCTTTCTTGAACTGGGGAGCCCAGAACCGGACACAGTACTGCAGAGGGGGCCTCACTAGAGCAGAGTAGAGGGGGAGGAGAACCTCCCTCGACCTGCTGGCCACACTCCTCTTAATGCACCCCAGGATTCCATTGACCTTCTTGGCAACCGGGGCACACTGCTGGCTCATGGTCAACTTGTCTGGTACCTATATGTCAGTTACACTGGACGGGATATAGCATGGGTGCGCACAGGTATGTGTGTATACGTGAGGGAACTGCACATAAAATACCCGCTGCTTGAAGATGAGCCACAAACTGTTTTGCTTTTTTTTTTTTAATACTTAGCTAAACAACTAGAGTAAGAAATGTATTGTGCATCGTTCATGTATGTCCATGTCTTTTTCCTTCTTAGGACACTGACTCTGCACTACCACAGACCTGATGTAATGGGGCATCTCACTTCACAGCAGGTGAGGTTGCATCAGCACATTGCCAGGATACAGAGTGAGTCTCTTAGGAACAGAAAAGATTCAGAAGGAGACATTTCTTGGTATAGCAAATGTTGATGTTTATTGACCTAGACTTTAATGAACCCAGTAGTGAATCAAGGAAATTTTATATAGTGCCTGGATTTGGGAGGCTTGTAGCTTTTTAGTAAAACTGAGAAAATCTTAGTTTTAATGGAAAAAAATGAACTGAATTCTTGTTCTCATCATGACAGAACCTGATTGGAAGTACGACAAAAGCATTTATGTGTTACAGAAATGAATGACATGTAATAAAATATTTACAACTGAACAGAATGGTTGTTTATAGGTTGAAATGCCACAAATTAATAAGCAAGGAAATTCACATACATTGAAAAAAAAAGAAACTTTTTGAAGTATACACCTGCTTACAATGATTTCTATTACATGATTAAATTATAATGTCCATTTCAAATTTTTAAAAATTCAAATCATTGCTATGTTTGGTGAGGCACTGAGATGATTCACACCAAGTCCAACCCTTCCTCTCATTTAAGATAAAGGTCCTGATAAAAAGTAGATATATATCACAAATCAGAAGTTCACAGTGGAATGAATTATTAGACCATCTCAATCAGCAAGTGTAGTTTCTCATTATTGACTAACTTCTACTGCCCTGGAGTAATGGAGTTTTGTCATTGACCCACAAGGCCTTATTTATGTACTGGCCACTTAGTGCTTTGGCCATGTAAGTGAAATACAACTTTGATCATATGGCTCTGCAGTGGTACCCAAATGGTGAGATTCCCTAGGACAGGATTCATCTCACCTACCTTTACACATCTAAAAAAATCAGACATCTAAGTCTGAGTTAGCCATCCTGCTTCTTTTTTTCAGTCAAGGGGGAGAAATTGGCACCTTCAGAAAGCAAATTATGCGACCTGTGTCAGACATCCACCTTGAGGAGAGATCAATCACCCTCTGGAAATACCCATTACTCCTGACTGAACACAAAGGGAGCCTGGGGGGACTGGCTTAGACATTTAACTTTCAGATGACTGAAGACACGTAAAATGAATTGCATCCTGACTTTAAAGTAGATTTGTGTCCAGTGAGATCAAGATAGGTCTCTATATTTGGACATTTCTCCCGTTTTAAATCATGCTAAGTTCTTCCCAAACCACAGTAATGAATAACCTTATTGTCATTCATCTCCATCAGTCTGGCTTGCATTTTGCTCACCTTTGCCTATACAAAGCTTACACAGAGCTTTTCAGGTGGCTGTGATGACTTAGGCAGTCCCCTGCCTCTTCTCCTAAACTCCATCCTCCACTGGTCATTTATGTGGTCACACAGAGAAGCAGACCAGGACACTGACCTGGCTGAAAAGTCACTAGGCGAAAAAAAGTTGTTCTCTGTTCTGGCTCAGATGACCATACAAACTACATTGGAAAAACGGAAAAAATATCAGAAAAGCAGAATTGGGGCTAGAGACTGCTTCCAGGAAGCCTCCACTATATGCCTTTCCTTTCTGTCATTGACTTTTCTGGACTCAGCAATAAAATCCTTATCAAAGCTTCACGGTCTTGCCTGTGTCCCTGTAGTTTTCTCCTTACCACCCGCACTACTCTTCCTCTCTTGTCTACTCAACAAACACAGTCCCGTAGGGTGGTGTCCCTCACCCTACTCCGTCTTTAAGCAATCTACTCTCTTTGAGGGACAGTAGACAACACCTATGAAAGAATCAAGGGCTGTTTGCCACTCCTATGGCTCAAACAGATGTTTGTTGGCAGGGTCCATCTTTTCCCCAGAGACTGAAGATCCATAATGTTTTCCTCATTCGTGATGACAGCGTAATGACTGTCGCTGCACTCACTTTGGTCATTTTGGCCTGCTCTCCTATTGCCCTTCAGTGGCCAGATCAAGTTCACAGTCCATAAACAAGTATGTTAGCAAAGCTATGGGAGCAAGCAGTGGCTGGAAGGGGAGAGGGGAATGGGAACCCCTTAAATGGTCATATAGACTGAAGAAAATACACCAGCTCTGAAAATCCAGTGGTTTAAAGGAAGAACTGCCCCACGGATTGAAGCTTGTATTGGTTAGGGAAATGGTTTCATTTTGTGTAACCAGGTTCTAGGATCAACGTCAAAATGGCCCATGAAATTGCCTGCTGACATGGTGTACAGAGCAAAACTTGGCACTTCTTGACCTAGCAAGTAATTAACATTTCAGCTGAAATCAACAGTGCACTTTCAAAGTGGATTTCCTGGCTGTCCTCACTTGTTGGGCTTTGGTTCGCGTGGTTCACATCACACCTTGGCATGCATCAGCTGGATCCCTGTTTGGTGAACCTAACGCAGAAGACTTTCTCCAGCAGTGCATGTACAGTGCTCCCACTGCTTATAGGCATTCAGTCCCTGGGCCTGTGCTGCAGCTAGTTGAGATTCACCATCTCTGAAACGCACAGAGGGTGGATATGGGGTCCTCAGCACCAACTGTTTCACCGTGTCAGTCTGCTCCCACTGGTCCAAATGACTTTGCCAATGGACATGTATCCTATGTATTACCCAATGTGATAAAAATAATTTCTCTCTGTTTCATATTTGCCCTGCTCCTAAGGTCTTGAAACAAAGTCAGAAGCCAACTGCCACTTTTCCAAAATTAAACTGAAAATAGAACCAGCCTTTGAAGTTGATGACCAAGCCCCACTAACAAGTTTTATCTTTGCGGTCCTGATATGACCCCCGTCAAAAATCAGGAGTCTTCCCCTGGCTGTTTGCAGTCTTAGATTGCACACTTACTGATTGATTTCTAGCACCTTAGTCTGTAAAACATGCATCCACTCTACATGACTTTTACACCTGCATATAGCAGTTTATAGATATGAAATCCTATGCCTATACCCTTGCTCTGTACTGCTTCCCGATTTCTTCCTTTCTTACCAGTCTCCTTTTACCTCCTGAAATTACAAGGCCTATACCAGGGAAATGAAGTCAGAAATTTTCATCGTTTTTAAGTATATTCATAAAGGCAGGAAATAATCTGTTCTCCATGTCCCTGCTAGATAGGACAAGAATGGATGAGCTTAAATTTCTGCAAAAGGGACTTAGCATAGTCATTAGGAAAAACTTTCTGGTTAAGCCTTGGAACAGATTGCCTAGAGAGGCTGTAGGATCTCTATCGCTACTGTTTTTTTCAAGAACAGGTTAGACAAGTATCTGTCAGGAATGTCATAGGTACAGTTTATCTTGCCTTGAGGGGGTGGAGGGAGTAGATGACCTCCCAAAGGCCCTTACAGCCTCTTTTTTTGTGTGATCTTCCAAGGTATTCTGAATGTCTTATTTATCCCTATCAGTACATCTCAGTATTTCTAATACAACGCTTATCCAGGACTGAGATTTGAAAATTCATAATCCTCTAAGACCACTGATTGCTCAGAAGTATGTGTCCTGTTTATCCATTGATGCTTGACACTAGTGCAAACACTGGTAGTCAACTATTGACTCTGACTGGAATGCTGTCTATCGCATTTTGCCCTATTCCCAATTCTCCTCATAAAGTGCAATCCATATTTGTAAATCTGACCATTGAACCTGGATTTCAAATGTTGGTCAAGATGACAAACCTACTGATAATACCATTAAGACCAACTGGTTTATTTATACCACCAGTTTTTGAAACACTTAACCAGCAAGTGGTTCTCTGACAGACGTAAACTATCAGACCACATTTTCCTATTAACTGCTTAAGTGTACTGGGCGACATCATGATTTTACATGCAGCAGTATCATACTAACACAGCACTGCAGACAGAACAGTGTTCATTAACAACGCAAACCCCTGAAACAGCAGAAAAAAAAAAAAGAGAGTATGATTGGTTTTGTACACTGACTTTGTGTGGTGATATGGTGGCCTCCTCTTATCCATTTCTACATGTTGATGCAACAGGCTATTTCCTCCCCATTTCTCCCCACTTCCCGTTTCCTTCCTGGCTACTGTTCCTTGCCAGACTGCTTGCGCTTACCTTCATTAACATGAGTTCATGCCCATGAACTTGACAGCAGTCTGGTTTGGGAGACAGGGAGAGCTGCCCAAAACTACGTGTTGAGAATGCAGCCCTCCACGGGAAGTGCACACGTGTGTGGCACCAAAGAGCTTCTGTCCAAGACAGCGCTAACTTAGCAGTTAGCCAAAAGCCACCATCCTCGTGTCGTGTCCTGCTCTGATGCCTGACTGAATTCAAGGGTTTCTCCCCAGTCAAAACTTGTGGTTGTGCTATGCTATGTGATAGGATAGGACTCAGTGAGGAGAGCTGCTCTTCACATCTGTGAGAGATATCTCCTATCTTGTTTGAAAGCAGATATACCCTCCAACTCTGCTGAAGCTATTTTAGTTAAGCTACAACAACTCAATTGGCTAAATCCTTACTAGTGATACGTAGCTAGAGATCACCCAGAGCTGATACTGGGACTGTGGATCTTGTCCTTAAGAAACTTTAAGATTTTTATTATTTTCTCAGAAATGTCAGTGGAAAACATAATAATAGCAAAGGATGGCCAGGTACAAGTTTGTCAGCAATGGCATCAATTCAAATGTGCATTAAAACACAGTGGCCTGACAGAGATGAATGACAAAAAAACAGCTCTCCCATAAAAATTCTCATTCTTGATGTACAACAGGTGATTATTTCACTTAATCAGCTTTTCAATTAAGCTGCCTACAGTGTCAGGAAGCCACAAAGTCATTTAATAGACAGCAGTTAGAATGGGCTGGAGAGGAAATATTTAAGCTGAACTGATTCTGATGGGATTTCCCAAGCTCAGGAAATTCTCACATTAAAGACATTATGCGAAGGAAACAAGTTGGCTTTAGAAGGACCAAATTTGTAAAATTTTTTTCTAGATTTGAAATCTTGAGCTGAAATCAGCACGGTTGTGGTTGCTTTTGCAATGCACGCGTTTTACACATTTACAAATAGGTAGAGCTTCAATACTTGCTATCTAGAAACAGATTTCCTTTATTCTATTAGAATATTAACCTGAGGAACCTGGAGTTCTCAGAAATATTGCTTTGTGTTGGAGAGAAAGGAATAGAGGTGTCCACGCTACTACAATAAAGGGTCCCCTCTACACTGCCCTAGTGAGGCCTCATCTGGAGTACTGTGTCCATTTCTGGGCTCCCCAGTTCAAGAAAGATGAGGAGCTACTGGAGAGAGTCCAGCGGAGGGCTACAAGGATGATGAGGGGACTGGAGCATCTCTCCTACAAGGAGAGGCTGAGGGAGCTGGGCTTGTTCAGCCTGAAGAAGGGAAGGCTGAGAGGGGACCTAATAAATGTTTATAAATATCTCAAGGGCGGGTGTCAGGAGGATGGGGCCAGACTCTTTTCAGTGGTGCCCAGTGACAGGACAAGGGGCAACAGGCACAAACTGAAGCACAGGAAGTTCCATCTGAACATGAGGAAGAACTTCTTCCCTCTGAGGGTGACGGAGCACTAGAACAGGCTGCCCAGGGAGGTTGTGGAGTCTCCTTCTCCAGAGATATTCAAGACCCGCCTGGACAAGGTCCTGTGCAGCCTGCTGTAGGTGACCCTGCTTCGGCAGGAGGGTTGGACTAGATGACCCACAGAGGTCCCTTCCAACCCCGACCATTCTGTGATTCTGTGATTCTGTGATTCTGTGGTTCTGTGGCTACACAGTCTGGCCCTGCACCCTGGCAATCTGCACTGATGTCTCATCCAGAGAAGCTGCTAATCCCCCAGAAGGAAGGCTTTTACCTCTTACATCTATGCACAGGGGTGCCTGCAGCAGGCCACGGTCTCGGCTAGAGCCTCTCATCATTCTCTAACACGAGCAAATCGTACCAGCTTCCAGTCGTTAATTACACATTGAAGGTATTTGTGTAGAATAGCACTATTTGCCAATAATATAAAGCTATTCTCTGCTTGACATCCAAACAAATAGAAAATTCTACTAGGAGTCTATTTTCTTGTTCTGTAAAGAATTTCAATAAGGTATCTTTCATTTTAAAAAGTCAATCTTCTCCCTGTTTAAAGGTATTAAGCAGTCCTTCATTCTGTTGGCTGCTTTTCAGATGCTTCAGGCTCTCTGATCATCAGAGATAAGAATCTCACCCCTTGTCCTTCTTTGGAACTGGGATTTGTGACAGCCCATGGTAAATGCCCTGGAACAGGAAAATATTCCACAGACAATTTAACCGTACCAAATTATTTCGGAAAGTGTTTATTGAAGTGGACTCGGCACTTCAATGATACACTTATTGATTTGATATAAAGAGAAAGAATTCATTTTCCGGCTGTATTATTTTATCATGTTAGCTTTCTATTGAATTTTACTTTTTGTTGCACAAGGAATTTGTTCTCAAAACAAATGTATTAGGTACTCCATTTGAAATGGTTTTATTGAATTTCTGATTGTGTTTTTCCCTCCAGCTGACTTCTATTTAATACCGCTATTCTTTTGATTTAAATATTTCCCTGTGTAGGAATTGACTGCTAGGAAGGACTATAGCATCAGGATACCTGCCACTCCATCCATTTTAAAATATTTCCCCTAAGTAATTAGTTCAGTCACTCTAGGACCCTGGCAAGAAAGTTCATATTCCTCCAGATGTGATTTCTCACCATTGCAGGTATTTACCATTTCTCAGGCTAGCTGGGATCGAGGGGGCCAAAAGCAAACCTAACTATCATGACACAGAGGAGCTGCTCCCAAGCCCCATACGGCTCTGTTCAGTGATCTCAAGTCTGTGGCCTCCCATCAATGGGAGCTCAGAAAGAGTTTCAAACCCTCTGCCTCACACTTACTAGTAAAATGTGTAACGTGCAGCCAGCAAAACAGACAACCCTGGCACATGGTTAGTAGCAGCAGAGGCTGCTGAGAGGAGTCCCAGTTCCAGCCAGAACAGATGGGATCTTGGAAACAAATCTGAAGATCACAGTCTTTTGGATTATTTTGAGCTAAGAAGCAGCAAAGCTACGAATAATTGTGGAAAAAACCTGACAGATTAAACATACAAATGGAAAGATCCCTACTGTACAAACTTGCTCTTTTGTCATAGTGCCACAGCCATTTTCCTCCTGAAATTGAAATGTCAAATACTGAAATACCAAGGAATTTCTAAATTATTTCATTTCTTTTAATAATTTGTCCTTGGAGAGATCCCTGAGCTCAAAGTACAAGAAATTTGAGGTATAACAGCAAATGGCATCATCCACTCGTCTCTTGACAATAGGCACCGGGTAATTTGGGCCTCATCTGACGTTACTGAAGTCAAGAATATGACTCAGGTATACCTACCCGTGTTTCAATCACTTCTCTGATAACAAAGCAGATAATCTCTGACTGTTAGTATTCTCAGGGGAAAAGTTAATTTACCTGCCAATCAGTTTGTAGATTAACCTTCCAGCTTTGTCTGGAACTTATCCTGAGGAATACCTCTAATAGTCCATGGCCTAAAAATGTGCAATGTTCACATCGTCAAGTGAACCTCTCCACTCTGCAATGAACGTACTGCATTAGGTTCATATAGTAGTTTTAATAGTACACTGCATATACATATTGTCTGGTTCCCATCACCACAGTACTGGTACATGTACTGTACGTACAGAGTAGCCCAGGTTACATCTTTTCCTCCTGCAGGCATAGTCACAATAACTGAGCTGTGAATAGGCTCCAGTTGAGGTTATTAGGGGTGAGAGAATCTCCAGGACTTTCTCACGTGCAGGCCTGGATAGAGAAAGAAGTCTTGAACCATGGGTTATGTCTGCTCAACTCTGACATGGCTTGAATATTCATCCTGCTTTTTACTGAAGACTGAGACTTCTGCAGTTCTGCAATACATTATCTGATCTTGTAAATACTTATGTAGATGTTCCAAAGAAAACTCTCCTTATTTATAAGTCTTAAGCCATAGAACATAACTATGAGTTACTCTGTGAGAGGTCTCCAGACACTGGACATCTAAATGTATTTATTTAGCTAAATGCTAAAAATTTAAAAAAAAAATCATTAGTGTGACCACTGCTTTCAGCTGAGCTGTGCTGAGTGCATGATGGGGCAGGCTAGATAAGCAGCTGAAATATGAAATGAATGCATAAAGATGAATTTGCACTGACAAACAGAAGGAAAATTTCTCATTTGACTTCAGCACCAGCTCTTGTAAGCAAACAATCCTGAATGTGGAGTTTATTCAAAATCAGAACATCTAAGTGCTTCAGTGTCCTTCCCACTTTATCCAATGTGAATAAGAACTTCCTTAAGAGGACCAGGGATATTCTGAGGGGTGACTGGCCGAAGTTTTTGGGGTACTAAAACACATACGGTGTTTATAGAACTGATGACATTTACACCATAGAGTGTTTATGGAATTTGAAGTGTGCTTGTGCAGCTAATTAGGAGGATAGCGAGGGAAGCACCTGCTCAGATGTGACCCAGTGTAGGAGACGGGAATTTAGAGATGACGGAGAACCCCATCTCCAAATACAACAAACTCTGAGATCCTAAGATCTACACTCTCACAGGAACCGTCTGAAAATGACAAACCTGGGTCCCTAGATTTAGACGTTTAAATCCACAAGTATGCATTTAGATTCCATTGCCAAAATGGACTATTAGAGCATAAAATTTTATCTGCAGTATATTAGAACAATTACTTCATCACCCAATTAATTCTGTATGGAGGCCAATAACTTCTGTTTGACGAAAGGATATTTTGTGTTGGACTAATGCATAACTTCTAGCAGAATATCTAGTCTTGATCTGACAATAGCTGAAGACAGAAAATCGTAGCATGCTAGTTAGTTTGAATGGTTAATCCCAGTCACCGTTAAATATACATATATATATATATCTGACTTCTGTCCTAGATTGACTTAGCTTCAGATTCCAACCACAGTTTCATTCTCTACTAAATTCAAGATCACTTCAATGCTCAGTGTTTTCTCCCAGGAAAGGGAATTATATACTCTAATCAAACCCCTTCTCAATTTTCTTTCTGATAAGATTAAAAAAAAAACCATCCATTTCTTAAATCACTTACTGCACTTTCTAGCACTTTCTCCATCTCTTCAATGGTTTTTGAAAAAATATCAAAACTGAACCCCAGATCCTAGCTGTTGTCTCGGCAAAACAACGTATGCAAATACTATCACCCCTCTACTCCTATTCATTGCTCCCATGTTTGTACAGCCAGGATGTGTCCCCCATGGCACAGCAATGCATTGGGAGGGGTCGTTGAATTCCTCATCTGCTAAGACCACTCTTTGTAGGATACTGTCGACCATTAATTTTTTTTCCTGGCTGATATTTGGTAAACCAAAAGAAGCAGCTCCTTTTCCTGAGGTGTTTGCTTTCTTGCCCTGTGCCTGGCTGTCCTGCTTCCTCCATCTTCCAGCAGCCTGCAGCGTGCCATGGGACTTCCTAGACTGCTCTATCCTGCAATGCCACTCAACACAGCAGTTTGCACCTCCCTCATTAATGCCACTCCTAGGTACCACAGAGCTCTCCGTAGCTAAAGCTTTTCTACTTTACCTACTTCCCACTTCCCACATTTGGGAGTTTATCCTGGATGCACCCTGACTCAACATCACATGAGCCTACACACAGACCACTGCCCTCCTACTGCCATCCCTCTGGTTTCTACCCCAAGAGCTGGGCTGCCCTGGCTGGGCTGCCCTGGCTGGAGCCACTCTACAGTCCTGCACGCACCTAAGCTGGGTCTGGGCAAGACCATGATCCCAAAGAGCACACTCTGCACCCCAGAAGGCAAGCTGACAACTGTCTAGGTTGTCCCAGTATGTGTAAGTTAGAAAGCAGTAAGTTTCAAAAGAAGATGTCCACTACATAATAAAACCCTTTTTAAAGAAACAATAAAAAGAATATGCAGACTTGGAAGTCACAGTGATGAGAGACAGGAAGCATGAGTAAAATAGAGGAGTGAATAAGGTATTGAATTATCTGAGGCGTACAAGTCATCAAAGAGAAAATGCCTGAAGTAGAAGGTGGCAGCTGAAATCTGTACTAGAAATAACAAACTATCGATAAGCCAGAGAGAGGAATTCTATGAGGAATGGAGATCACTGTTAGCTGAGGGGAGATGTGAAAGATGCTGAAGTGAAGAATTATATTTGTTCTGAGGAAGAGGCACATAGACAATTGAACACCCCAAGACTGCTGACAGTAGAGGCTGGGAACGGAGGCGACAGTCTGGCCATACAGACTGTTCCCACTGTTCCCAGCTTACTCCAGTAAGTCCATAGGGAGAGAGCATTTATACCTCCTGCAATTCAGAAAACTCTGCATCCACCTCTGAGCCCTACGGCTCAGGTAGTAACTTTTCTCTAACATCAGGCCTAAGATACATAAAACGAAAAGCAGCAGCCATCTCAAGGCATTCTTCACCGGGAAGTTATTTTAATTGGTAGCTGATGCCAGTCAGAGCTATACTGGCCCCTTATACATTTCTAAACTCAGTGTTAAGGACAATTCAAAGTGACTAGGAGAGATTCACCAAGGAAATATCATATTTGACAACTAAATCTCTTTTTCTTAACTGATCACTGGGATTACGTAGAAGAACGGATACTGTATTGCTTACGTAGCCTTTAGCCAGTGAAGCAGGTCAATATTTGACTCTCACACTGCTCAGTGTAGGCAAGCAATTTAGTTCCACCACTGAGAGAGAAAGATGGTGAAAGCCAAAAATCAGTGTCAAAGACAGTAGGTCCCTGTAGTAAGGGAGAGAGATCCTCCTTCAGAAAAGTGGTAATACTTTATAAGCTCACAAAAACTCGTGATACTGGTCAAATGCCAGGAATCAGAAGTTAAGCAGATTAAAGAATGGACTGGCTCACCAGCTGCAAGTTGAATGAATGCAGAAAGTTTCACTCTGCATCGATTATCTCCAAAGCAGGCTAAAGCCTGCGGGTGAGGGAGCACCAATACACTGGCTTGAGTTCCTAGTGTCAGGAGGGTACCACCAGCCGCTGATGATCAGCTCCAGCAGATGGAAAGCAAAGGATCCTTGGCTACATCAGGAAGAGAACTTTTTCATTTTGTTTAGTTTTGGTTTGCTTTTTTTTTCTGAAAACCTACAGTGTAATAGTATCCCCAAACTACCAGATGATTATCGAAAGTTTAAGATAGATGCAATTTGTTTCCTTGGAGTACTTCACAATATTAGCTTTGGGTTTCAGAGTGTTGAGTGTTAAATTACTCATCACAAACAAAAGAACTACTGCAGGATAGGTGTTGATAATAATGCCTGATAGCTGTGCATAATGTTTTGTTTGGCAGAAGGGAGCCTGACTACTACAGGAAGCAATCAGCCAGAGGATCTTGTTGAGGCATAAATAGTCAAAAGGCAAAAAATGTACAAGAGAGAAAAAATCGCACAGAGAAATGTGGAGCTCTGTCTACTAATTCCTTCCCAAATAAAAAAGAGCTTTTCCCCTACCAGCGGATTTGTCTCCTATGCAATGCAACGAGAAATATGAGACTCTGAAGGCAGAGCTGGATATTTGCATGCAAAGCAGTGGTGCTTTAAGAGGTTTTTGCCCTATGGTGATCAGGAAGTAAATGGGAATTTATGTTGGTGAACAACTTCTCATTAAGTTAAAATGTGAAATAACCTGTGAATACAGGGCAGAGTGGAAAAGATAGAAATCATAATAACACTTAAGGAAATGTACCCAATCCTAAACTGAGAAAAACACCTTATGTCCTTAGTCTGGTCGTGAAAGCACTGGCATGGCATGAGTAGTGAGTGGGACAAGGGACAAGGACAACCAACATTTCATGGAAAGTATTTTCCAGCAGGCAAGGAAGTTCCCATCAGTGGACAAGGCAAAAAAGACCCTTCTGCTGTCTTCATTAATTCCCTGGTCTGAAGTTCCCTTTCTTTTAGAATCTGGCCCAGAAGAAGAGCTGGATATTCTGTTCTCTTTGGGAATCAGTGGTTACAGAAGAAAACATATGAGACACTTTGCAATGTAGGGAGCCAAGAGAATTGAAGAAATATGCATAACATGGCTGTTTCCTACTGTCAACAAGGGGAGAAATTCTGAGAGAGACGGCTGATGCCAAACATTTTTCAACACTTGATATGTCAGCAAGGTTCTGGCAGGTGTCCTTAGGAAAACACAGCACTCGTCTGAGCATGTTCGCTATCCCCTTGGGAAACACTGTTTTCTCAAACTGTGTGAAGCACCCGGTGCATTTTCACTAGAAAATGCAACTTTTTTTCATAGTAGATAAACCCCTGAGATTTACCAATTGGAGGTCCTTATGTAAAAACAAAAAAAAAACATCAGAGAACACAGCTTTGATGCTCTGAGAAGCTTTGGGGAAAATCAGCGCTTCTGCACTAAACTTACACTCTATAGAAGTGAAGTTACTTACTGTAGCTGGTCAGAGTACAGCACGGTGTACTGCAGAGTATGGCACAGGCTGTCACATCTCCTCCAGCAGCAGAGAGAGGGACACAAGGACTGGACCGTGAAAGGAACACCTATGTGGTGTTGGGTGCATGACTGGTACCTTAGGAGCAATAGCATACAAAGACAGGCAAGGGACATAGAATAGAAATCGTAGTAAAGAGGAAACTGCAAGGGTTAAATGAACCCGTATTCAGGAGTACAGACTTCTGAGGGTGAACTCAAACTGAAGGGTCTCAAGACGTTTTCAGGAAGGCCTGGGCACAGATCTCCTGCACTATCATAGCCACGATTGGGGTTTACGCATCCCACTTGCTAACAAGTGAAGTGTTAATATACACAAGAAGAGCACAAGGAGCATCAGACTTACAGTGTGGGTGTAAAAAAGTTTCATGTTTTTAATTATGGGAGGCCAAGATTAGCCTAAATTACCATAAACCACTTTTCACCACTGCCAAAAGGGACCTGTCAACTTTCCCACCTCCTTCCATAAGAACAGAGATTATTTTTCCAGCTACAAGTGTATCATTTGCAAATTAAATACAAATGAGGGGATATTTGATTGTTCAGCCATAATCTTGATGACATCTGACAAAAAGGCAGGACAGGAAATTCCACGTTAGATTACGTGCTTGACGACTTGAATTTTTACACAGAAAACCACTGAGTGTTTTGGGTTTAGTAGAAAGCTAATTAATTAATCTTAATTAATTACATGAATTAATGAAGACCAGCAACATAGTCACTGCTCTTATTATCAGTTTAAGAAAGCTCTCTAAGAACTGCCAAAACTTAGTGGCAGTGAGTACAAGGAATTTTCAGGGAAGTTCAGGTTTAGACATGCAACTGCTAGTCCCACCTATCCCAAACCTAACAAACATCTAACGATAGCACATCTCATTAAAGAAATAAAATCTTGAAATCATAGTCTGATCTGCGTTTTGGACTGTTAGGCACCAGGAGAGCACAACAAAAAGCCGAAGCTATCTTCTGGGAACACTTGAAGCTAGTAGAAAACTTAAAATAGAAGTGCGGGCACGGCTAGAAAGCAGGAGCAGGGTGCACATCTGGCTGTTGATATATAAGGAGAAAAATGAAGCAAAATGAAGTCAGTCAAGTTCATGGTCCTGAGAGCTCGTAGCACTCTTCATGAGAGTGACAGTGCAATTATTTATGCCCAAACACACGATGTTGAGCCCTGACTTCAAACGAGGTATCTCAGTGCTGACGGCAGGCGGAGGTGTTGTGGGGTGCTGGATTGCCCATTTTGCCCAGAGAAGTCCAAGAGTGGAAACAGCTGCATAATCTTGAGATTTCTGATTCCTAAATATAAAAAGCTGGGGACAAAGGAACTTTCCACTGTCCGGTAACACAAGGAGGACTGCTTGCAAGGATGTCACAGAGAGTCACATTACGAGCTAATTAATAGATTTGCCATAAGTATTTTGGATTCTGATGTTTATTGCTAATTTCTGATCGTCTTATGCTTAATTGGGAAAGGAAGATGAAGGTATTATACCTCCAGGAAGGTACAGCAGGAGCTGGTTGAAGCAGGTTGTTACTTTCTTCAGCAATTCACACTGTGGGATATCGACCAAACTAAAACTCAGATATTGAGCAGAGCAGATCTCTGTCAGATTCTTTGGCTCAGCCATTGCTCAGAAGCACATGCTTCTCCTATCACAAACTTAAGCAAGATTACTGTTTTCTCTCTTTTTAACATTGTCTGGATCTGCTGCCCAAGCTTAGGATCCTTGCCCCTTTGAAGAACTTGCTGCAGAGCACACAAATGTGTTTTTCAGCAGACAGCACCTGCTCTCTGTTACATTTCTTCTGAGGAGAGACTCAGCTCTTCCAAATCTTCCTGTTGCAGCTCTCTCAAGAGAAAAATTCTCATGGACTCCTTAGGGATCTTCCTTTCATTTTCTTTAACACTTCCGTTTAGATGGAATTAATTCTGGTTGTATTCTTTCTTCTCTCATTCTACTTCTAGCTTAGTTTTGAATGCTCAGAGATTGTTAATTATCACAAGCTAGAGCTTTGCCACAGTCGCATTTCTGGCTGTTTTACTGTAGCATTTCATTAATTTTTTTAAACCATTCTTCAAAATTTTTATAGCCCTTTTGGTCTCTTGAATAGTACCAGTCTGGGCTTTGCCATTGTCTTCCTCCTCATTTTGCATCTGAGCTAAAGCTACTTTCTTCACGCTCTCTCATTCAGTGGCTGTCGATCTGCACTGTAAGCGAAGTCACAGCAGTTAGTCCCAGCCCAGTCTGCCCACAGTGTCCCTGACAGTAATAACCGCGCCGCTGCCAGCTGCTGCCCTGGACATTATGTTCTGATACTGAAACCGCTCACTCCAGAGCCAGACTGGCTGCAGTGGATCTGCAGCCCAGCTCACCTGTGTTATGGGCAAGTGCTCCAACCCCCGGCCTGCGAGGAAAAGGGGCACTGCACCCCCTCTTGCAAGAATCAGCCCTGCCCTGGATGGGGCTTGGGGTGAGTCCCTGCAGCTCTCCCCTCTGCCTCCACTCGCTCCAGGAGGAACCCGTGGCTGGTTACAGTGTGCAGCTCCCCTGTCACCACAGTTTTTATTTCCCCTCTAAAAGAAGAATTTTCTTTAAACAGCTCCTTGGAATAAACCTCTTCTATAGTTAGAAGATATTTTTCAGGAAAAATGATATAAAATACGGTTTTATCTAACATCTAAATATTTTTCATAATGTCAGCTGTGATTAACATTGCTATGGAAAGATTCACCCGCCTGAAGACTTCATCACCCTTCTTTTCAGAAATTTGTACTGGGGTCAAAGCTGGTGTACTGTACACTGTTACTGCTTTCAGAAATGATCTAATAATATATACTAACCATGTATTCTCTGGTTGAAAACAGAGAATTAAATCTGAAACAGAATGACGAACCATGAATTTAAATATCGCTGAAATTCAGTCTTTCTCAAAACTGACGTTTGTGCAGCACATCAGAAACATTTGATTTCACCCTGAACTGAAACAATAACAAATTCTCAGATGTCAGCATTTCTTATGAAAAGGAAATTCTATACCTCAGCCAGTCTTGTCTAACAGGATTTTCTCAGCACTGTTCCTAAGGTTTTTCCTCCTTAAAAGATAGCATTAATACCTCCATAAAGATTTTTATTTTTCTCTCTTCATTACATTTCTTTTAACATGTGGGCATACACCTGTTGACTTAAGAATTAGCATTATTGTGTTGCATATAATGAAATAACCAATGGCATCTTACTGGAGAATCCAATTCACCCTCTGTCCCTTTTGTTTTCCATTAAAGCGTCATTATAAAGTCACAAAGTCATCTAGCCCAGCGCCCTGCCCAAAGCATGGCTGACTTCAAAGCTAGATCGGGTTGCTTGAGGCATTGCCCAGCAGAGTGTTGAGCATCTCTAAATGACCTAGACATTGAAAACTTGTAAGAGGCTTGGAGTCAGGACCTGCATCAGCACCAGTCCACCTATTTACAGCACTAGTCCATCTATAGTGCCGTAAATCACTTTAATGTGCACAGTATATAAGAATAAGTAGCCCTTCTGTAAGAAGAAAGTGCTTGCTTTATTGGCCTGCACATAGCTGATGTACAAAAGTGGCTGATGTCAATGAACAAAAGCTACAAACATACAAAAATGTGCAGCCACTGGACTGGCTAATACACACAAACCAGGGAAGAAACCAGAAATAACTGTCCTCACCAAACCAGTTTGGTTTTATCTCGTTCGCTCTGTTTGTCCCCGAACTTTGAATTCTTTAGGACATCTGCTTTTTCCTGTGCCTGCCTTCCAAACCACAAGGATTTTATGTCATGGCCCATGTGTAGCTTTCTGCATTCTGCAGGGCTGATAAACACAAAATAAGTAATAATTAATATAACTGAAGAATTAGTATCAGTATCTCAATAGACTCTGTAATTAGCAACACACCATTTGTGAGTTAGAAGTTTTTACATCAAGTGACATAAGAATGAAGTGATTATCTGTGTTATTACATTTTCCTCCCATTTCCAGATGTATTCTCTAATAAAATCTGAAACAAGGTGCAGGCATGCACTAGTCTGTCATGCTACTGTTCTGTTGCCAAACAGGTAGCGTGAATTTCCCTCAGCAAGCTATAAAAAGTGCAGAAGTCAATGAAGCAGGATTTATGGTTAGAGAAAGAGATTACAGAATGAGACCTAAGCACATGCTTAACCGCTTTGCTGAGCTAAGGCGTATATGGGGACACGGATAACTTTAACATCTGCAAAATCCTTCATGACAGCAAACCACCATTAACCCTAAAGCGGTTATATCAAGTGACATCATGATGTCAGTAGCTCATTAACAGGACTTCTATTTTCAATGGAAGTGGAACTGCTTTCTTACTGTATCCTATTTTATATCTTGTAAAGGTGTTGGTTTCTATCATTTTGTTGCATAGATAATTCAGACTGATATAAATTTTTGTTATGACAATTTAGTGCTGCAAGTTAGTGCAGTACTTTTATTCTTAAGGAATAGATAGCGAACTTCAAATAATGTGGAACAAATACATGTAAATATTGAAATTATTTTCTTTTTGAGGACAGTATACGAAATATTAAAATGAATGTATTTAATTAGCAGTTCTTCTCTGGAGATGGCACAGGTCATTATTTTTTAGATCTGATTTTAGAACAGACTATAGATGCAGTATAGAAGGAGTTTTTCATACCATGACTGGTTACAGTTATCATAATAAAACAAGTTAAAGCAGGGAAATTGGTATAATTACATGCATGGCTTTGCAGCTCTAGGTTACTGATTCATATCCAGGTCAGATAACTAATAGCAGGAATTCATTCTCAGGAATTCTAACTGATTTTGGTACTGTTCAAGACAATTGAATAATAAAAAAGCAGACAGTGTAGTGTTTATTCAATACTTTGTAAATTATTGTATATCTTGTAGATTCAGAATAAATCAGTGCTCTCATAAATATGATCTGAGATAACATGTGATGAGAAACTCTCCAATAATCTTTATGTTTTATTACTTAGCATTATTATTGTAAGTATATATGGCCAGATGGTCTCTTGCATCAAGATTTCTCCATGCACAAACTCCCTGATCCCAATCTTTGAGTCGTTCCCCAAGCTGAACCTGTCCTTATGGTGCTGCCTGTGGATCTTCAAGATATCTGATCCCAGCAGTGGCTGGCAGCTGGTCTCCAGCCAGCCATGTCCACTGTCCTTTCCTTCCCAAAGCTCACACATTTAGACCGGACACCTGCAGTTCCCCACTCGGGGAGTTCCAGCTGCCTGTGACCAGAGTCCTGGGAACTGGGTCCTTTGACCCTACTTCTCATGAAGATCTAGCCGCAAAATACTGCCTTTAGAAAAAATAAAAAAGAAGGAAATGATTTCATGAACAGGGAACTGCTATTGATTTTCCAGCACAGTCTATGTTGTCTGGATATTGAACTACTCAACCGCAGCTACTGGCATCCTTGCTTGAGACATATGAGACAGATTGCTTCCCCAGGGTGTCTTCTCCATCAATTTAAAATTTCATCATGGTTCCTCCAGCCAATCTACTGTATTTGGCTTGCGTGGCAAGGTTTAGGTAGCGAGGGGCTACAGGGGAGGTTTCTGTGAGAAGCTGCGAGAAGCTTCCCCCATGTCCAACAGAGCCAGTGCCAGCCATCTCCAAGACAGACCCACTGCTGGCCAAGGACAAGCCCATCAGTGATGGTGGTATGTCCTCTGTGATAACATATTTAAGAATAGGGAAAAAAGAACAAACCTGCAGCAGGAAAGAGGAGTGAGTCTGTGTGAGAGAAACAACTCTGCAGACACCAAGGTCAGTGAAGAAGGAGGGGGAGGAGGTGCTCCAGGCGCTGGAGCAGAGGTTCTCCTGCAGCCCCTGGAGAAGATCATGGTGAGGCAGGCTGTCCCCCTGCAACCCATGGAGGTCCACAGTGGACCACATAGCCATCTGCAGCCCATGGAGGACCCCACACCGGAGCAGGTGGATGCACCCCAAGGAGGCTGTGACCCCGTGGGAAGCCTGTGCTAGAGCAGCCTCCTGGCAGGTAACCTGTGGCCCCATGGAGAGAGGAGCCCACACTGGAGCAGGTTGCTGGCAGGACTTGTGACCAGGTGGGGGACCCACGCGGGAGCAGCCTGTTCCTTAAGGACTGCACCCCATGGGAGGGACCCACACTGGGGCAGTTTGTGAAGAGCTGCAGCCCGTGGGAAGGACCCCTTGATGGAGCAGGGGAAGAGCATGAGGAGGAAGGAGCATCAGAGACAACGTGTGATGAACTGACCGCTACCCCCATTCCCCATAGCCCTGTGCTGCTCAGGGGGAGGAGGAGAGAAAATTGTGAATAAAGTTGAGCCCAGGAAGAAGGGGGGGGGGGGGGGGACACTTGTTTTAAGATTTGGGTTTGTATCTAATTGTCCAACTCTGATTTAATTGACAATAAATTAAACTGATTTCCCCAAGTTCAGTCTGTTTTGTCCGTGAAGGTAATTGGTGAGTGATCTCTCCCTGTCCTTGTCTCGACCCACGAGCCTTTCATCATATTTCCTCTCCCCTGTCCAGCTGAGGAAGGGGAGTGACAGAGCGGTTTTGGTGGGCACCTGGCATCCAGCCAGGCTAAACCATCACACTTACATAAAATCTACACTATATATCCACACTCCCTTTCTGCAAGGTCACTTTCTACTTTTCTATCTGGTTAGCCTTTCTTCCAATGGTGACTAAGCAGTGCAAGAAGATGTATGAGAGAATCGCAGCATGGCTGAGGTGCGAAGGCACCTTTGGAGATTGTCTAATCCAACTCCCCTGGTCAAGCAGTGTCACTTACAGCAGGCTGTTCAGGATCCTATGCAGTCAAGTTTTGAATATCCCCAAAGTTGGAGAGTTAACCTCTCTGAGAAACCTGTTCCAGTCTCTGACCACCCTCACCATGCAAAAGTTTCCTTCTTATGTTTAAATGACATATCCTGTGTTTCAGTTTGTGCCCATTGCCTCTTGTCCTCTCACTGGACAACACTAAGAAAAGCCTGGCTCCATCCTCTTTTCACCTTCCTTTCAGCTATTTATGTACATTCATAAGATCCCCCTGAGCTTTCTCTTCTCCAGGCTAAACAGATTGAGCTCTCTCAGCCTTTCCTCATAGCAGAGATGCTCCAGTCCCTTCATCATCCGTGTGGCCCTTCATTGGACTCTCTCCAGTATGTCCATGTCTCTTTTGTACTGGGGAGCCCTGAACCGGACACAGGACTCCAGATGTGTCTCACCAGTGCTGCATAGAGGAAGGATTACCTCCTTCAACCTGCTGGTCATGTTTTCCTGCTAGGATGCTGCATAAGATGCTGGTGGCCTTCTTTGCCATAAGGGCACATTGCTGGCTGATGATCCACTTAGCATCCACCAGGACCCCCAGGTCCTCTTCTGCTAAGTTGCTTTCCAGCCTTCTCTGGTGCATGGGGCCATTCCATTCCAGGTGCAGGACTTTGCACTTCTCCTTGTTGAACTTCATGAGGTTCCCATGAGCCCATTTCTGCAGCCTGTCAAGGTCCCTCTTAATTGCAGATAATGGGGAGGTTCAAGGACAAGGCCCTACGAAGCAAATGAGCTCTAGGTGGTCCTACTTGAGCAGAGAGGATGAACAGATGACCTCCGAAGGTCCTTTCCAACCTCAGTCATCATGCTGTGAAATGTGAGTCTTCTTCCAGTTTTCTGAAGAATGCAACTCCTCTACCTCTTCCTCCTGTTCAGGTGGTCTGTAGCAGACACCTGCCACAATGAAACTCATCTTGGTCTGCCATCTCATCCTGACTGATAAATTCGCAGCTGGCTCACCATCCCCAGAAAAAGCTCAGTGTACTCCTGCTGTTTTCTCCAGTAACGGGCCACTTCCTCTCCTTGCCTTCCTGGCCTGTCCGCCCCAAAGAGCCCATATCTGTTCATCACAGCACTCCAGTCGTGTGAGCTATCCCACCACTTCTTCCTGTGACCCCAATGAGGTCGTAGCCCTGCAACTGCACACAGACCCCTAATTCCTCCTGTTTGTTCCCCATGCTGCACAAGCCCTTGAGAGAGCCACCCTGCCACTCTGATTTCCCAGAAAGCATATGCGAGCTTCTCACTTTCATCACCTCTGATGCTGCCCAGGCTGCTGATCTCCTGTGGCTCCTTCACTGGGCAATGCAGACCCTCCAACAGCGCCCAACTCCTGGGGGCAGGGAGGGAGTCCACGTCCCACTGCCCCAGCCTCAGGGACGGGTCCCAGGCACCCTGGCAGCCCCAGACCCAGACAGCTGCGTCCTCCTTCAGGAGCTCAGTCTGTGTTGAGGCCTCTGAAGTGTCGGGGTTGCTGCTCCAGAGGGTGCTGGGGATCATGCCCTGAGGGAGCACTACTGCAGAACACCATTTCTGGTCCCAATTCCCGGTGCACTTCTTCATGAGTGGCTGCCCAAACTGCTGTGCCTGCTGGCTGCCTCTGTTGACTGCACCGTTGAGTGTGGGGGATGAAGGTTTCTTGAAGAAGCTGAAGCTGTCTGGAGCTTTCCATAGGACCAGTGAGGATTGCATGGCAGCAACGATCCTCATGCCACAGGATTTAAAGCAAAGCAGCCACACTAAGCCACATTTTGAGACCTGCGAACTTGCAGCCAGCCTGAAGGAAGTTAATAAAATCAAAAAAACTGAAGAAACAGGGAGAAAGGAAATGACAAGCAGTAGGCCAAGGAGCAGCAGTCTGGAGCTGAGGTTTGGAAAGGCATGACTACTATGCTTCAAAGAGACAGCAAGGCAGTTTCAAGACACAGTGTTGGTAGAGAACAAAGCTCCTGTACAAATAAACCAGTGCTGACATTAGTGAATGAAGAGAGAGGTTGCAAAAAAAAAAAACCAACCAATCAAGCAAACCCTGAAACAAATTCCTAACAGCGTCATTCTCACTAGGAACACGGCAAGAACTCCCCTTTCTCTCTGAAGGCACTTCTGTACAACATCTGGACAGGCGATTGCATGTACCCCTAATGGCAATTCGAAGACTGGCACAAAAACAGCAAGAAAAGAGGAGTCGTAAATGGCAGATCTGAAAGATGCTTTCAGCATCCAAAGCAGTAGTTTTTCCCACAAACCACTTGCCAACATCCTGACACACAAACACCTCTATATTTATACAGTATGTGATTTATATCTTGCCAGTTGCAATACACGTCTCTTTAGGGATGGCTTCTATCCATACTGGCACTAGCAAAGAGCTCACAATATTTCTGCTCTTCAGAGATTAAAAAGAAAATAACTACTTGATGTGTCAAAGAGAGGTAACAGAAGCTGGATATATGTCAGCAGAAGCCTTTTAGCACTAAAATACAGACAAGGTACCTGATATGCAGATTGTTCTGAAATTCATCACTTTTGAAGATAAAGCATGCAATTAGAATGGTTTTCTTCTCTTTATGGAATGATTTATAACACTACTTTCCTTAATAAGACATTGTGTAAACGCTTTTTCATGTTACAGGATTTTACAGCTCAAACACTGTCCAACTCACACACACCTATCATTTTCCTGTTTCCTGCACCAGGGTAGCGACCCAGCTGCTGTGTGGCACATTCTGTGTGGCAGCGCGGAGACAGAGGCATTCTGCGCCCACCACAATGTCATCGCAATATCATGAGGCCAGAGCCTCGCGTGTGTGAAAAAAGGAAATATCGTCCCCATTTCATGGGGAATTAGAGATGGTCTTGATTTTTCTTGCTTTTGTTGGAAAACTCCAGCTCACCAAAATCAAACCTATTTTTAGGAAGTGTCTTCGAGAGTCTCCCAGTTTGGGGCAGATGTTTGAAAATTGCTGGAAAAATTATTTTAATCTATTAAATGAAATCCCGCCATCTCTTTGTGGACTGCATTCAAAAGGAAAACACGCACAGAAAGTGAAGTTACCCAGTAACGCGTACTGTGTTTGACTCCAATGCTATTTAGAGTACCGTGCCCCACATTATTTAAATGCAGTCCTTCCGCTTGAAGCTGGGACACTTTCCAGCAGGAATACAAGAGTCACGGGAGTGGGTGGGAATACTAGCAAGAAGACTAACAGCTCTCTCTCGGAGTGCTCTGGATATGTATTCTGCTTTCTAAAGATACTTGCTACAGATACAGTTTATTCTGCTAGTTTGCAAAAACTGGGGGCTAGTTTCACACTTTCCTTCTCCTGTGTAGAAAACAACCAGCACTGAGAACATCACAAGGTTCGTGTAGAGAAACCCCAAATACAGCATCACTCTGTGGCTTCATGATTACGAGCCTTATGAGGGATGGATTGATAAGGGAGATCTTTGGCTTTTGTTCGTATCAGTGGCCATTTCTGTACTGTGCGATAAACATACTTCGGATAAAACACACTACAGCGGAAGGTGCAAGGACTAAAATCACTGTTTTCCCTCTACCAGAGCCAAGTTCATGTCCTGACCACTAACTTCATAGTGGTATCTGCAGCGCTTTGCCCTTTCCAGCCTGGTGAACCCTGGATTCTTCCCTGCACAGCCTCAAATCTCCCTGACAACAAGTTGCTGCCACCTTTTCGCCCACCCTTGTTGTTCATCCTCCTAGATTCTGCCTCAGGCGGAGTCCAAGGAAAGCGAGCAAGAGTTATCAGTGCCCCGAGCAACAGCTGAAACAAGCAGGAGTCACGTATTTATAAGCAAGGGGGTCTAGTCAGAGCAGCAGCTGCCGCTGCATTTTGCAAGGGACCCATGTGACCCTTTTTTTTTAAGTGTTGAGCACTTGGAGTGTCAGTAAGGTACCGGCATGAGCCAGTTGAGAATATTAGCTTAGTGGAGCTTTTCACAATAGAAATTTTGGACTTCGAGCCTAAATTTTACCCGAGTCACTTTTCACATTGTGGATTCTTTTCTGGGATATGGCTCACGAGCACCAAGCCAGCCAGCACTGCACTCTAGGATCTTTGGTTTTCCTGTAGAGGACACAGCTCGCTTTTTCTGCACTCTCATGCAAAGCAACCATGCAGCCTGGTGAAGCTCCATACAACTGTCATTATCCAGAAGAGCGATACTCAGCACTCTGTGTTTTCCAAGTGGCCTACAAACGCTTTACAGTAACTATGCATAGAATCACAGAATGGTTTGGGTTGGAAAGGACCTTACCGACCATCTAGTCCCAACCCCCCTGCCATGGGCAGGGACACCTTCCACTAGATCAGGTTGCTCAAAGCCCATCCAACCTGGCCTTGAACACTTCCAAGGAGGGGACATCCACAGTTTTTCTGGGCAACCTGTTCCAGTGCCTCACCACCCTCAGAGTAAAGAATTTCTTCTTTATATCTAATCTAAATCTACCCTCTTTCACTTTAAAGCCATTACCTCTTGTCCTGTCACTACATGCTCTTGTAAGAAGTCCCTCTCCAGCTTTCTTGTAGGACCCCATCAGATGTAAAAGCTGTGGCTTACCTGTAAAATGCTCTGTGACTTTGGTAACAGTGAAGGTATTACTCCTACATGAGGAGTGTGTCTTATCACCTCCTGTCTTTGCTCTCCCTACAGCAAATATCTTTTGCCGATCCTGTCTTTGTTATTTGAGGTTATGTGAGGGTAGAACTTTTCTGAGACTTCTTTTAAAACACCACTATTTTTTAGGGTTTCAGACTATATGGAGGGGTACACAAATTAAAATACGAACTGTGAGAATAACTAATTTTTCATTGTGCTGGCAGTTCTGAAAAATCTGGAGAAAAGTTCGTTTGACTCACAGTAAAATGGTTGGTGCCATTTTCAGGTTTTATATGCCTTAACAATATAATTAAAACACAGATTTGAAAATATCTTTTTAGAAAATGCTAAATTAAACAGTCACTTTAACAAATGTGTTTAGTTTTTTTAATTGAAAAAGCTTTGCTGAAAAAAAGTTGTAACATTGTAAAGAATGTGAGCAGACTTAAATATGCATTTTTGGTGAAATGAATTTGTAATTGGATTTTTGCCTGTGTTTATTCATCACTCCTCACAAAACTAAATCTCTTTATCATCACAGTTTATAGTGAGGAAACTAAGCAGAAAGATCTAAGCAGTGTTTCTTGCTGAAGGGACAACAGTCTCAGAGTCAGGATTGCATTTCAAAATTCCTTGGGGTTCTGACGGACGGCTCGTCTGGTGTTTAGCAATGGTGTCAGCAGTTTGCCCACACTTCTGCTTGTGGTTCCCATCTACCGAGTGGACACTGAAAGCAACTCAGCTTCAACTTGAGATAGCAGGATGAACATCCATCACTTAGTTTTCACTTTAGAACATCAGTCTTGAATCTGCCAAAGGTGAGAAGTCAACGCATGTTCACTTCAGCCATCTCGACTCCACAAGCATTAACTCCTAGCAGAGGAAAAGGGCAGGGTTGGAAGAGATGTTACTGGTTTAAATGCCTCAGCAAGAATTCTTCTGCCAGTGCTCTTGTCTTTCACCCCACACTTCTTTATCTCTACATGATCACGGACAACGTTCACTTCTCCAGGGCTGCCAAGCCAAGGAAAAAAAAAAAAGCAAACCTAATATCTCACCACTTGCAAAAGTTAATGAACTAAATCAAAACCAAGAAATGCCCCTTCAAAACCCTGTTTCCTGAAGCTTGTAAAGAAAAAATGGAGCCAGATATCCTGAACAGAGCAAAATAAATCAGAGATGTAAAAAATTTCCCCAAGCACAGAAGAAATCCTTCGTTTTGGGTAAAGCTTGGTGAGCTGGTCCCTGATCTGCACTTTCTTTGTGGCACAGGTTAGACACAACAAAGAATCTCAGCCTTCCACTTTCGTAGGTCAACAAGAGACAGAGGGATTTTGCCAAATGTTGCATGTACATGTGTGTGTGTGCCCTATTAGGCGTTATTAATATATCATTACTTAGTATAACTGATAAGATACATTTCCCAAGACCTCTCTAAAGATCTTCTGGATAACCTACATAACAAAGGCCTTTATTACTTCTGTAGCACTTCTAGATGAATCTAACCTACTGACTTTCATCAAGAGAAGATACGCTCTGCAGTCACTACACGTAACACAAAGGATTGTCTTCTCCACATATTAGCAAATATTTTGCTGTCAGCTAACAAAAACCTGCGATTTGAACCAAATATGTTCTGCATCTGTGTTCCATAAACTTTGTATTTGATGGATTTGGATTTGAATGGAATAAAGATGCTTATATGTTCTAGTAAAACATATTAATGGATACAAATTTCCATGTAATATAAATTAGAAATCTGTTATGTACCCTCATACAATTAATATTGTTGCTAGAACCGGAAGATGTAAAGTGCTCACGTGTAAAAATAACTGCAGATGAGAAAAATAAAAATCATGTGCACTAAAAAAAGCATTTAAGATAAATAACAACTGATTATGCACAGACTGAAAATGTACACTTCCAATTTCGGGTAAGTAATGTATGTTAAAACAGATGATGTATCTAGTACCTCTTTACATAGTATTTACATTCCCTATATACATTTACATGTGTAAATACAGTCTGCATGGATGTGTGTATATGCATTCATAAGCATGCCGGAAATTCTGTTAAAGTGTTGCTCTCTAACGTAAATCCACTTTAGTGGCTTGATGTATCTGTGACAGAATGAAGAAACAATCCCATTCTGTATATAAAGCATGCACATTCTGTTCTTATTCCTCTTTCCTGCTGAACTTGTTCAGAAGCTCCCCTGGCAGTGCTGATCCGCACTGTTCCTATCTACAAAGAAACTGCCGACACCGTAAGCAGACAGCAGGATTGTTCTAGACCTCAGCTCTACAAATATTTGGGCTCGGGACTGTGGCATCACATCTGTTTGCACAGCATAAAAGCAAGAAAAATTGATCACTTTATCAAAGATCACAAGCAACGTGGTGAGGGCAGCTTGCCCTACCCTAGACTTCAGGTACCAATTCTGCTAGCTCTGCAGTTTTAGAGACAAAAAAGGGAAAGGATTCCTATTTCCAGTGGCCTCTTCTGGACGAGGTGGATTGGTACGATGCTCCAGGAGTGAGCTTCTCTCGGGGCTGTGGTTCAGAGCACTGCGCATACGTGAGGCCCATGTCATTCCACGTACAGCGTGGCTGCCAAATTTAGGTCTCCTCTAAGTTGCAGAACAAGAACGTCTTCTTCCTCTTTATACATTTCTAGCCTGGTTGTAGTAGAAGGATTTCACATTTGAGTAGTGCTGTGTTCACCCCCGACCTGCAAGCAAAAGTCTGAATGTTGAAAAAAAAGGCACGGGACAAAAATACTCTGCAGATGCCAAATGCATAAGCACAACAGCAGTCCCAACAATGTATTTTTTAAAGGTTTCATAAAAATGAAATTAAAGAAATGTTATTCGTTGCCACCTGGATTAAGATTTCACGGCATGTTATTATATTCTGAAGTAGTTACCACTTTGTTACTGATCCGGGTTGGTGAAACAGCACTCCAGCCTTGATTCCCTGAGCTTAGGTAACCGAGCGGTGAGTGGAAACCTGCGAGTCCTCTATTCAGTTTGGTAAACACGGGCTTGTCTGTCACTTCTCATTGTTCCTCTTCAAAGTACGGTTGCCACCTTATCTGGCAACAGCTTTCTTGAAGAGTGCTGCTCATGTGAAATAATCTTTCACCGCCGAGGCCAGCATTTCCCTAACACAAGAAGAAACATTTATCTTGCTGTTAATGGTTAATTAATTTTGAAAATGTATATTACAACACAATAAAAAAAGGAAAAAAAAAAAAAAAGCCAGGACGGACAATGGAGCAAAATGTCCCTTCCTCGAATTGACTCCTATTTAGTTCTTCCAATGTCATCCAAAACACAGATAACTTTTCTTTCATGAATTGTTCTCCTGAATGATTTATACATGTTGTGTTATCTGAGGCCCTTTCCAGATCCCCTTGTGGTTTCAGCCAGCCATCAGCTGCATAATTGTTAATTTTAACACTATAAAAGGTTCTGATGCCGAGGAGATAAAGCGTCAGAGGAAGAATTAATTGAAATGTATCTTCCAATCACACTGGTTTCCTACTTCCAGTTCCACAAAAATTATACATTAGATTTGAGGTTAAAATAAATTTACATTTGTGCTACCCATAAAGCTTTCGGACTAGTAGAATATAGATAAGTTAATTGTTTCTAAAACACATAAAGGGTTTACCCTAAGAATAATTCAGGGCAGTCTCCTGTTCATCGCCCACAGCACTGTGAGCAGCCGGATAGAGGATTCTTCCCAAGCTACTGCAGACATAATTGGTCAGGAGATATGTGACAGGAGTCTTTTACAACAGCAGGTGATAGACTGACAGAAAAGGAGCTCAAGCTCCACCAGTATTTAATCTGGATATTAAACACTCTATGCTTCCTAGACCTACTAATACTCTCTTTTTTTCCAATGTTTACTCTCTGCCTGTATGCTTCAAGGGAAGTATTATGAGGTAAAGCTACCAGCTTTTCATTATTTCATTTACATTTTTATTATAAATATATAAATACATACAAAATGTGTAAAATTAGTTTCAAAGGCTATTGGGAGGAACACAGTTGGGGCAAATGAATTTGGAGATCATGAGACTCGTCTTCAATTTACAGTTAGATGACTCTACAGTTAGATCCTCATTTAACTGAGGACACAAAAATAGGCTAAGAATACCAGCTATATCCCTGTTAAACCTTTATTTGAACACTATCGCTGTTCACAAATGTCTTTTGCCAGATTCTTTAGAAACAGGCTTTCACTGCGTACTGTGTGTGTGTTTTCTGGGTGTAGAGGAGAGTAAAAAGAGGCAGCAAGGTCTGATGCTTTATTTCTTCACCCTCTGTTCATGCAGGGTGGGAAGAGGTATCAGAGCACCAGCTTCTCACCTGTAAAAAACCCAGTTCAGACCCTGCAGAGGGAAAAAATGGTGGAGGTTTCATCTCAGAGCTCAGCAAATGTTTGTCCACACAATAAAAAGACCACATTTCTGCCGTAAGGAGATACAGTGTAAAAACAGCAACAAACTGAGATGAAGGGGGGACTGGGAGAAGCTGGGCGGGAAAGCTTGCACAGCACCTTCCCACACTGTGCTTGGATTTAGTCCATTGCGTGAGTCCTACTTTCATGAATACCAAATTCAACAAATATAGTGTAGGAAAAGACCGGTATTAGAATTTTCTTTGTGCTAAGATGCCTTATAACTTGGAGAACACTTCATTGCTTAGTAAAATACTCAGTATTTTCCCCCACTATTAAGTCTCTCACAGAAAATAATAGCATGTTAGTTGTTTCAAGTCACAGAGCAAATGCAAGGATTACACATCTATAATTTTAGGACACAAAGGCACAGAGCCCCAAAGCAAACAGAGATGCCAACTGAGCTGAGAACATACTTAGATATTACATAGCATATTGTATTAAGAACATAAGAGTGTCAGCAAATGCGCTCCTCAGCAAAGCTCAAGTACGGCATATGGGGACAGAAATTGGCAATGCTTAGTCATTAAGATTTGTGGAAAATAAGTCCCATTTCTCAACAATCCATGTCTTTAATTGCATTTTCGGTATAAGTTGAATGTAGGTAGGAAGAACTGTAGGCAGAATTACAATGCAGCTGAAAAGCACCAACGATTCTCTAAGCCTGGGATACTGGGTATTTAATTTTGCTTTTCAATCCAAACTGCGGTGGGCACTTCCACACACAATAGCAAAGGAGATATGCCCCAATCAGTTTATAAGATAGTACGAAGAAAATGCATAATAGAGCAACCAGATATATACAGATAGAATAGTACAAAGAAATCTAATCTACTGCAAAGCTATAATTCAATCCTTCTGCAACAGAAGTGCAAAGCTAAACTGGCTTATGAATAGCACAAGAAGCAATACAGACAGAATGATACAAGCTATGTCAAATCAAAAACCTTGAATTATTGTTTATCACTGTTACTTCATTTTAATAAAAAGGGGGAAAACTCTAATGACTATGTCAAGAAATAAACACTAATAAAGTATAATTTTGTACTGAGCACATTTGAGAAATTATAGTGTTTATATGTTATCTTCCCACCCTCTTTTTCTCCCCTCTCCTTATCCCTTTCTATTTTTCTCCGTATGTTTATGTGTTCATGTTAGAGGAGGGGAGAAATTAATATTGAACATGGGAGGCAAATTCCAGCCCGGCTTATATCTTGTGCAATTCTCCTGATTTCAGGTCAGTAGGGTTCTGTCTCCTACCTTTTCACCTAAACACTCGATTGAAGTTCAGGGTCTTGTGAGTTTTTTTCCTTTAGAAAGAGAAATTTCAAATGGAATCAGATCTCTCTTATAAAACCTATTTATTTACCAAGACTTTATGAAGTCCCAGTTCCCTGAGCACAGGAAGATTCAAGTATTCTGCTCAACGACTTCCTTTCTAAGATTTTTCTGACGGCCTCAGTCAGGCTCCATCTCGTTTCTCTGTTTTTATTCTTGTGGGGCTTTTCTTTCCCTCTCCCACACAGACAGACAGACAGACAGACAGACATGCGTACACATCCTGCTCTATTAAAAACAACAGTCAGCCAAAGCCCTCTCCTACACCATTCAGCCTGCGCAGCCTGCGTATGTGCTGTGGTTTTGAACAGCAACATATGCTTTTGTTTGGGGCGGAGGTCGCTATTATTTTATAAAGCAGCTTAACTGTTTCTTACAGCTGCGTTAAAAGAAGGTAGTGGTTACGCCCATGGCTTCAATGACATTTCACCCAGCCCACAACCCAAGGAATGCAACTCGGGATAGGGTACAGTCTAAGATGTGAGAGACAAATGAGTGCTGTCAGAGATGCAGAACGAGTATTTTTACATAATTGACATAGTATATGACAATTAGTTTCAAGAACTAAACATTATTCAACCTAAATAAAGGACGTCGTCTGCAAACTGCTTTGGAGATCACTGATAGAAATGTTACCCGGCAGCGCGCTTGGTCTCGCTGGCTCAGCTGGTCGGGTCCTCTTCCTCAGCCACCGGCCATCGCTCCGCAGCTGGCGCAAGAAGCAGAGACTGGGACAATTAATGTGTTGAGCCACACCTGAAAGAGGTAGGAAGGACAGCTGTAACTTTAATCAGGAATAAATACATGTGCTGTGTCTGACTGGGGACAGTCGAGAAGAGTGTCTTGGGCAATCTGAGGCTGTAAGGCTAACACACATAAACTACTTTGCATGAAACCCTCATGTGGATGCCCTCCTTCATCTTCTGGAAGAAACTCCTGAAGAGTTTCACGCTAAAGTTGAAGAATTAAGCAGCAGTGATATCAACTCTTTTCTCTCCGAAACAGGAGCACCTGTGTGCCAGTTTTAGAAACCTCAACTTTGTATCTTTGCTTACACTATCTTCATGTCCTATATGAACACATAGCAATTTTTTTTCTCTGTTTTCCTAATTTGTTGAAAGGTCGCAGTCAAGATCGAAGTGATTCCTTCATGGACACAAATATGTATTATGGACAAGTTTATCTTGCTGAGGTGGAGAACCTATTTTAATAGTCTGTCCTTGAAAGCGAATGGTTCCAGTTCGGTTTTGGGTGCCACCGATAAAGATTGTAATGCAGCTTACATATCTGTGCTTCTGAAATTTCTTGTCATTTTTATCGAGGCAAATGCTCTGGGAGCACTGTTTGTGGTTTCATCAATGTTAGAGATAATGAGACAAATTGTCAACTAAGATAAACAAATGTGGTGCCAGGGATTTCTCCACAGAAATTTTTCAGCTCAGTGGGGATCTGGTCCAATCTTTGGACACTTAGGCTATTAATGAAACAGTCAATCATTAACATATATGAAGATACAGCAATTATCCCACAACAGGTTTCAATGCTGGGGATAAGCGTGTTCCTCTCTGCTGGCTTATTTAATTCTGGAAAGTTGTCTGGGAGAGTCGGGAGGAGCCAGAAGTTCAAAAGTGCTCATGGATCAGAGGACTTTGAAGAGCCTGAGGAGCTCATGTGGAGAGAGGTGTGGGAAGCCGAGTATCACAAGTTTGGGTGTGACTGCAGCGTGGAGCCTGGAGCTTTGGAGGTCTGTGAGGAAGGTGAGGAACGGTGTTAGGAGAGCTTCACCGCCTTGCTCCCACCTGTTCCTGCATAGCTAGTCTCAAAGCCAACCAGTCGCCGGAGACTTGTGAGCCAGCAGAGAGAGAGTGCGAGGAGCGAGGCACAGGAGCCTCTTTGGACCTCTTACCCGTGCCACCACTGCCCCTGCTGGCTGGCAACACTGCTGCAGTGGAAACTGCCCTGCCCATCCGCCGGGTGAGAGGAACTCTGGTTAGGGCTGGGATGGATGTAGAAGTCGTACATGGGTTTTCCTCCTTTGTTTTCAGAGGTGAAAGGCAAGCTTCAGGCTCCATTCATGCCTTCTTGATGCTCCGGGCCAGATCCCATTGACTGAGCAAGCCTGTTGCAAGGCTGCTCGGTAATGGCCTTACTCATTGATGATCACTGATAAACCAGCTTCAAAAACCTTCCTCCAATACTTCGTTGTTGTAAGTAAACGTAGTATACAAACAAACTGCCCGTGAAGACAGACCTATGCCAAATCCAGCTGATTTTGAAATACTACGTGTTGGCTGCAGAGCAAAAAAAGAAAGGCTTAGCTCCTCCCACCGCAGCAACTGTGAAATCGTGATCAGCAGGACCGCTGAGGATGGCGAGCAGCTTTGTGAGCTGCTGGCAGTGGTGTTTCTATCTCGAATGAATGCAACTTCATGATAATTTTGACTCCAGCCCAGTGTTACCCTCTTCAGGAGGGTAAATGCGGTGCCTTCCTTGTGTGAATTTCAGTATCTGGCACACAGGATGAGGTTTCATGAGTGGGTTACGCTGATCTCAGACAGTGCTGCTGCTGAAATGGAAGGTCCCATCTTTCTCTTTCCCTTCATCTTTCCACTGACTCTCATTCACCAGCCTTAGCCATCAAATGTGTGTTTGTGTGACTGGTGAAAACTGGGGTTTTCTTTTTTTGGGAGGATGGTTTGTTTTTTAGCTGGGTCATCCAACTGATCTGACCACAGCTTTCAGTGCTGGTGCAGAGCAGGAGGAGATGGGTTCTGATAGGAAGGCTCTGGGAATGCATGTGAGTCCTCAAACTAGAGTATGGGCATCCTTCAAGGATAGATTAGATCATTTTCTGGCAATGATGGTTTTTCAAAAAATGGGCTTCCAGTTTCAGTCTCAGTGCTGCTGTATCAAGACTCTGCTCTTCCTTTTGGAAGAAGGTTGGAAACACTCAAAGTGCCATTGGGTGGCATTGCAGTGTGTCTCATGCATGCTATCCTTACATTCCGTCAGAAACCTCACCGGTGCAGAGTGTGGCCATCCAGTTCAACATGGAGCTTGTGTGGAGTGCTGGTATATTCAGATCAGTATTGGACTCAGTTCTAGGCTTCAGTAGGAAATTAGCATTTTAGCGGGTGTGTTGGATGCAGTTGTTCCTGGTTAACTCGGGGACAACTTCTCTCTTTGTACTGAAGAGCCCGGGGAAGACACTGTCTAAAAATCTCATGGGTATGGGTTGGAGGCAGGCCCATTCAGTGAGGCTTCCCCACTGATACCGCTTTGAAATTTGCTTTGTTGTTTACCTCCCCTCCTACCTGCCAGAACTGAGATTTGTTGGTCCTTGCATAACTCAGCAAGGCTTGTTTTTGCAGGCTTTTTCTGGATGAAAAGAAGGAATGATAGCAGAGCACCATGGAAAAGTCCTGGCTGGGGGGTGCGAGGTGAGGTGAGGAACGAGGATGAATTCCTGCGTCCAACCTGTGAAGTTTGTCCAGCCAGCCATAGCCTGGGTCCAGCTCCATATTTGAATTAGACCAATTTAAATAAATAATCATTAAAGAACAACAATCACTTGAGCCCTGCTTCCCAACCGATGCAGAAATGAGTTCGTTATCTACACAGAACTATCTGGTTGGGTTGTTTGTGTCAGCTGAATATAATACCTGGCAAGTTCACACCCAGCTATTTACATCTCTATGTTAAGATCTAGGAGCATGTAAACTACAGAGACACCATGCTTACATTAACTGTGCTTAGCTTCCTCCACAGAGAAAACAGGGGGAAAAAAATACGGAGAGAAGAGAAGCAAAATTGTCTTCCATAATTTTATCTCTAAATGCTCCCACAGATCAGGTACCCACTGAATTATTTCTGATTTTTTTATTAGAATAATCACATGTGCACAAATATACAAAGAACAAAGTTTCAGTGCATTTTGTATTGTTAGACTTCTCATGTCCCGGATTCCCCATCGTGTTCAGTCCTGTGTAGATAGTTACAGTAATGATCTTTTATTAACTTGGCTGGAATAACTGCCATGACTCTCAATAATGACATTAGTGTTTAGGTATTTGTATGTCTAAGCACTTACATAAGTAATCATATCACAATGTCAAGTTATTCTGCTTATTATTTTGCAAATGTTACAACCGCCACCTCCTGTTAAACACAAAAAGAAAAAGGAAAAAAAAAAAGAAGAAAAACGTCAGAGTGCCTGAAGGAATCCTGCCGGTTTTAATTTATTGTTTTGTCTTAAACTCTCTGTGCTGTGAGCCAAAATAAACTAATTGCACCTACACTTTGAGGTAAAACTCTCCTGTTCAACCCATCTCTGCCTCTCAGAAAATCAAAACATTCATAAGCGAGGCTGTGTTTGAAGGGATCGCTCCAACGCGTACGGCAGGCAAAGAGAAAGGGATCCGTTCTTCTGACGGAAGAGGGTTATGTACCTGCAGTCTTTCCAGCAACGGTAGGAACTGAAAGCTCAACGGACTCCTAAAAATAACCAGTCACGCCACTAAAGAGGGAGAGAGGAAAGCAGAGGACAGGTGACCGGCAGCGAAGTGGCTTCGTGAACTGGCCCTTTACCCGGCCTCCACAGCGGAGTCGCAGAAGAGTTGCTTTGGCCAGTTCCACTCCCTGCCTGCCTCCAGCGCACCCGGGAGGCAGCTGGGGAGGGCCCGTGAGTTTCAGCAGGCTTGGAGTGAAGTCTTTAGAGAATAAACCATGCTTTCCATGTTTGGTATGTCCAAGATCACTGTTTTTTTACAGCAAACAAGCCAGCTATTTTTTATTTTCTACCTACCTATCGTACACGTAAAATCTGGAAAAAGAACTCGTAATGATCCTGTTGCCGAAAATCCCAGCACTAATGCTGACGTGGATTGTACGTAGGGGCTTTCCACTTTACCTGTCCATGCAACGACCAGGAGAAGAAAAGGACACCAGTTTCACATTTTCCCTGAGGCAACAGGAACACTTCCATTCATTTTAGTCGTAGGCTGGGGTCACATCTCGTGTTTGTGTTTCCATGAACTCTGTTTTAAAACCTGGCTCCACTGAAAGCGGACGGTTCTATTGCTGTTTTGAACAGGGCCACTGCTTCAAACGAAGCAAGTGAAATCACGTGGTGTTTCACTGGTCAAACACAGGTACTGCTATTGCTTCGTATTAGCACATCTGAGAGCTATACTTGCAGCATTTTTATAGGATTATAGCAATAGAGGAGATTACTCATTAATTCCATTCTTCTCTGGCATTTAACAACCTTGTTAAACTACTTTTCACAGAGAAGGGCACTTAACACACGCTTAAAGAAGTTCTTTGGGTGAAAAGCAGAGGCAGCCTATCTCGTGGCTAAGACGTGCTTCTTGTCTTTCTGTGTGTTGCGAAAAAGAAAAGATATGGCACTCCTGAGAGCTCAGCACAAGACCACGGCTAGGCCATCCACAAGTTCTCATTTTAGCATAATCTCCAGCTGCTTTCTGTTACGCAAAGGCTCTGTGCACAAAGGCAAGTCCCTGTGGGGTAAGCCAGACCATAAATTCATAGTACATCGTCGACACCACTGTAACTGCCGATCACCCCCGTATGCTTAACTTGCAGTGTGTGTGAGGTGCTTTGTCCTTATTTCCTCTGAAGGATAATTTTGAGCTATTTTCCTTCCTTTATCCCAAGTTTACCACACACTTAGGCACTAATCGGCGAGGAGCTACATGGGCATGTTCACATGTTAGCTTACCTCCTGGAAACTTGTTCAGGTAACTCCTAGCCCAGCAGGACTGGGCTCCATTTGCAAAATGGAGTATAGACCCAGATAAATCAAAAAAACTGAACTTTATATAGTCTTTGTTATAACCATTGTTTAAACATCCTACTTGGAAAACAGCTGAAGCATTAAAACACTGGAGGGGGTGAACAAGAAACAATGCAACAATCTGTTTCTATCATAAAGCATAAATGTGCTTTGAGCCGATTCCATTCAGAGTATACAGATATTTTCAAGGAATTTAGGGCATAAAATCCCATTGAATCTCCTTGAGGGAATTAAAATCAACGGAAATTAGGCACCCTCATATTTTGAAAGATCTGTACTTCATTCTCTTTAGGTCCTTTAGAAGGTTCAAGACTGAATTGTTTACTTTCTGGGCAAACGAGTATTCTTGGCATGACCTTCTTTGTGCTCTGTGAACAACATCTGATAAAATGTAAGAAAAAGGCGATGAGAGAACCGAAAACCGAAAGCACTCCTTCCGGAAATTGTGATTTTGTTTTTCCCACGAAACGAAAAGTTGTCTCCAAGAACGCTGCAAAACTTCTTGCTTTTTTATAGATCTATTGCTTAATGCATGTTCTGCTCTCTTATTCTTTCTATAGAATCAGTAATAAAAGTCAGATTTTCAATATGAAACACTAATGAAAAATGCCTTTAACTTTTACATCACTGATGATAAGCATCCTTACACAGGAGAATATCACGGAAGAAAATAAAAAGTCTGCAAAAGGTTATCAACTTCCCTGCATAGTACAGGCAAAGATGCCCTAAACCAATTTTATACACCAAAGGCCAGATTTGTCTGTGATTTGGCGCACCATTTTTTGCCAATGCTATTGAACAATGATGACCCTTCTTTTTTTCATGCTGCGTAGCATAATGCAATTCAAATGACTTCAAAATTTTCATATAAATGATAATACAGTAATTTACACAATTAAATATTCTAAATATAGATCTAGGGAATGCAGTCGGAAGAGAAACTCAGGTAGAAATAATGCAGCAAATGTGTTCTCAGCAGAGATTTGAAACAAAATAGAAAGGTGATAAAGTGGGGAAAAAAATAGCAAAGCCACGTCAGGAACAGGACTTCTCACAGACAGTGATAAAATTGTGCCGAGAAGAAGAAAGGGGAGGCCAGTGCCAACTAAACCAGACAGGAAAAAAGAAAATCTCTTCAGCATGTCAATGGAAGATGTGCTCACGTACGAGTGTCTCGGCGACGGGGCAGGGTGATGGCAGTGGTGCGGGTCTCATGCGTAGGTAGAAGAACAGCGAAGACACGGGCTGTGAGCCGGCAGGACGTCTGGGCTCTGAGGAGCAGAAAGGACCGCATGAAGAACTAAGTTACAGTTGATTCTTCCCGTGTCATAGACCCATACAGAGCCAGGCAGAAGAAAACTGCTGTCCTAGGGCTTTGCCACTCTTGCCAAATCAGTGTCACCTGTTCCTAACATCCCTCAGTGCTCCCACAGCCTCCTAGGCAAGGGGAGGCTCTGTGTATCCACCCTCACTGCTCACAGCTTGTATTTTCCAGCATTTAAGTTGAATTCGCATCTTAAACTCATTAGCTCTCATCTGTCCCCACAAACACAGTTTAATCCCCTTGTCTTTGCATTTACTTTTTTATACCCTTACAGACCATTTTGTCTGCTAAGTCTTCTCCTCTCCAGATTAGGTAACAACACCGCTCTCAATCTTATCTTGTGTAATTCATATTTTTCAGACCTCTGATCAGTCTTGCTGCGTTCTGTCCGATGAATCTGCAACTTTCTTGAAGTCCAGTACTGGACAAAATACTCCATGAGAAGACTTTATGACGTTGAAGAAGTAAGAGAGCTCAGTGTTGCATAGTTATAATGATTATTGTTAGTCCGTTTGCTTATTATGAGATGAAAATATATACCTGTCAGACGTTCATAAGGGCAACTTATTCAAAATAATAGATTACTTTTTAAAAAAGAGAAAAAAGCTAATTTTGTGCATGAAAAAAGGTTGTCTAATAACTATTATTACTGAAACTATACACCTAAGTGAAAAAAACAATCTAGCCAATGTTTATCGCAGTAAGATTTAACTATTCAACCAACTTCAGAAAATGAGGAGCATTTCTCTTCGATGTCCATGCCAAGGGAAGCCATTATGTATCTTGCTGTGGAAAACGAGAAGTCTGTTGTGAGGATAATGCAAAGCTCAGCAGAATCCCAAAAGCTGTGGTAAGGATGGGGGCCAGGCAACCACGAACTCCCCGGTCCCAGCCTTTCGACTGCCTGTGCCAGAAGATGCTCACACAGCACCCACACAGCGGAGGGGCTCCTTTCCCAGCAGAACACTCACAGAGACGCAGAAGTGCCTTTTCTGCTCTCGGGGAGGAAAGCTCATCCCAAAGCACCTAAAAGAAGTGGATACAAAAAGTGGAATTGTCAGCTGTCTGAATCAAGAACACTAAATATCGTCCGTTTTACGCTGTCAGGGTTGATCTAGGCTGAGCTAGACTCTTTGGAGACCACACTCCCATTAGCGGCTGCGGAGCATCTTCCAGTTTAGTCTCGTCTGAAATCGCTGCTCAGTGGAAACCAAAGCGTGGTGAGTGAGCACAGCAACGAGGTCTGCTTGGAAAGCTGTGGCACTGTTGATCTGAGCTAAAATGCAGGTGCAGGAACTAATGTAGGTGTGGGGTGCAGGTGTAGGCACCCTCTATGTTTAACTCATCTGATGACTCGAACTGGCTCATGACCATTAGCTTTGAACTTTCCTGAGTGACTTCGTATTAAAGAAGAGACATTTCAATTTCTCCCAGCCAAATAGAACCCAGAAATCGGCCATTCTTACAGAGAAGCAAGACACTGTCCATAAAGAAGTAAAGGCCATGAATTTATGTCCAGAAAGACACAGAATTTATTTTCGCTACAGGCCTCCATTCCCTATTTGTTTGTAGTCAGTTAGAAAATCATAATCAGAAGGCAAACAGCAAAGACTTATGCTTTGCTTTTCTTCAGAGGGGAAAGGTCCAGGCATTTAACTCTGATCTTCTTTTCAGCATCCTTGTGTGCACTTGTAAATCCTGAAGTGCCTGCCGAAGGTTCTCAATCCACAATGTTATCCGGTGAAACTGAAGACCTTGTCTTTGAAATTGCATGGATTTTTTGGGACCTGTCTAGCACCCGTGACTAGAAAAACTTGTGCAGTTTATGGTTGTGAATCATCCTTGAACAAAACTGGACTAGTCATTAAAACACATTTATTCCAGGAAAAAGTCCTCTACGCCTGCTGGACAGCCCTCAGCAGTGAAATAAGACGATCGTTGTCAGTGTAAAATTTCAATTGAATTTAAACATAAAAATCCGCGGAGATCTCTCTGCCTCTGAAAAGGTCTCTTGGTTACAAAGCTTCGTGACCTGCTCTAAGAACACCCAATCTAATTTACCTTTCCACAGCGAGGATCCCTTTGCAGAACAGTCTCCTACCCACAGGATTCGAGGGCACTCAGCCCTCACTCTGCGGCTGCCCACTGGACACAGAAAAGGTGAGCGGACAGGTCAGAAGGCAGCGGGCAACCGCGGCCTAGGATGTGGGGACATCGGTTAAGGACTCCTGACCTTTGCCCAGGGGCTGGCGACATTTTAAGAGTGAATACAAAGCAGCCTGCAGTAAAGACACCAAAAAAATCAAGGCTCACCTTTCCTAACAGCGAACTATAAAACCACGCTATGCAGTCCGTACAAAGCCGTGACGTCGGAACGTTAAGGTCGATTTATTCGCAAAAAGGGACCACGAGCACTGCTCAGCTCCTTCGAAGAGAAGCTACGGGCGGTTGCTCAAACAGGAGAACTCGGACTCTGGACAGCCAGCAGTCTCCATCCGTATCAGCTCTGGTTTCATCACGCAAGGGAGGGGAAGCTCGCACATCCGCATGACCTGATGAGCTTTAGGTAGTGGCTCCTTGCTGGAACATCCAAGCCTGCCCAGGAGCTCTGCAGCGAGACTAATTCTCGCCTTCACGTCCCCGGACAGGGACTAGTCATCTAGCAGTCAGGGACTAGCATGTAACCACCCAGCTCCTGCTTGTTTTGTTCTAAGACTTCCTCGTCTGCTGTTCTGATCACTCTTCCCAGGCTGCGTAACCACTGCAAGGCTGACAGGATGAAAAAGTACATTAAAGTACGTGAAAATTACCTGGATTACAAATGGATGCATGCAGATTCGATAAATTTTGTCTGGTCTCTTAGCAAACCAGAATAGGCTGCCTCCTAAACTTTTCTTTACAGCTAAAAAGCAGTCAGGACCCCGTCAGCACCCTCTGCTCAGACCTGCCACCAACGGTTGTGTGAGTTCTAGCGCTGGCGCTCCTGCGAGAGCAACCCCGGTGTCCTGCAACGCAGGGACGAAGATCGGGTTTTGCTCTTAAAATAACAGCTCATTAAACCACACACAAAAAAAAAGCAGAGCCCTTGCCGAAATCTTAATATTTAAATTTTTAAAAAAGTATGGGACTTCTCTAAATCTTCCCAAACTGGTAAAAACTTTGTTAATTCTCTTTTAACCTAAAACAGCAAACCCAGTAAACCAAGGTTTTTATTATACAAAGTTTACTCCCCAGCTGAGCACTGGAGTGCCAATTTCCATCCAGAATCACACTTTCACAGCCAAATTAGAAACTATAAACTTAGAAACCAGTATTTTACGATAGAACCCTTCGCCAGGCACTTCACTAGAGCTCGGGCTACCAGCTGCTCTATTAATAAGCGAAAGTTATTGAAAAATAGTAACACCGAGCACTTGGAAGGACTCTGAGAAAGCGAATGAATTAATTAAGCGTATTACTCCTAGCGAAGAGCTGACGGGGCGAAGCTGGCCCTCTCGCTAGAGGTGTGCGCGGCTCCGGGACGGGGCAGAGACCCCGGGGGGCTGGCAAACCGAGGGGCTGGGGAATCGGGGCACAGAGAAGCGAGCCCTCCGCCCGGTCGCTGGGCTCACGGTACCGGCGGGCCCGGAGGCTCCGGGCAGCCGAAAGCGGTGAGGAGCCAACGGCTGATAAAGAGAAAAGGAAAAAGAAAAACGAGGAGAGAACCGCCGGCTGCCGAAGTCAGACCAGGCGCGCAGAGAGCCAAGCCCCGGCAGCGGGGACCGGGGGGTCCGGGGGGTCTGGGGGACTGGGGGTCCGGGGGTACCGGGGGGTCGGGCTCGAATAGAAACGAGGAGGAAAGGAGCTTTCTCCCTCGGAACTCGGCTGCAGCTCGGGGCTGGAGGTAGGAGCGGCGTCCCGCAGCTGCCTGCAGCAACCTGGCAGAAATAACATCTGGGTATCGAGAAGTAGTCTAAACTCCCCCCCCCCCCTTTCAATATTTTTAAAAGCGCTTTGATCTCGCTCGGTGGAATACAGCACTGCGTTCTGGAAATTCTTGTTCAGCCTCCGCGGGATAACGCATCTGGTCTCTCTCCCCCCCCCCCCCCCCCCCCCGCACCCCCCACCCCGACAGCAGGAGCAGAGATTGCGCCCTGGAGTTTGCAGGCGCCGGGCACTGACAGGTCACAGGCAAGTCAGTGGCATCATCGCACGACTGTGCCGTTGCTGCGTCGATGGTGACACGTTATCAGAGCCACCCACGCACTCGCGCGGCTGCGCGGAGGTCACAGCCGCGGCTGAACGAAAATCCAGATAAGTAACTCAACTCCGATAAAGCCTTCCCTTTTTGTGTTTTGGCATTCGAAGCCTCTCCGAGAGACTCTGCGTGTGTCTGCGTGCGTGTGTGCGCGGTGTGCGGGCAGCCGCTCCGCCCCGCACGGCGGCCGCGGGGCTCCCCGGGAGCCCTGGGACCCTCCGGCCGCTCCCAGCCCGAGCCCAGCCTTGCTCCGGGCGGGACCGAGCAGAGTTTCCATCGCTGCGTGCGAACCCTCCCGCAAGCAGGCTGCTAGCGAGGGGCAGACCGCCCGCAGCTCCGGGCACAGCCGAAATAACCCGGTGCGGGTGTTTTGGCAGCCAGCGGTTACCGCAAGCGTTGGGGGGGGGGTGGGAGCACTTTGGAGACGAGACCTCCCAACAGAGTATTTCATTTCCAACTAGAAGAATACACTGGAGCCAGTGCCGAGCCATTTCTAGATTCCAGCCCGTGAAAGATTCGCGCACCGTAACTGACGCCCGATAAATTCTGTCGCCGCTTTCACTGTTCGGAGGACTGAACGTAATCAGAAACACGCGCGGGTGACGTCACGGGCTTGCAAACGGCGACATTTTTTGGAAAGGAAAGAAGCCCACGAGCCGAGGCGTCTCCTCCGCTGGAAGTTAGGCGAGCGCTGCTTTCCTTAAGAGCAGTTCGGCCGTGCGCGGCCCTGCGGGGTTCCGCCGTCCTCGGGCAGCTGCGGGGCCAACGGTGGCCGCTGACCCCAGGGACCTCCGCGGAGCCTGTGCCGACACGCGTGGCCGTGGGCGCGGAGCCCTTCCCCACGCGGTTTCTGCGGAGCCGCCGCGCGCTCCGCCCGCCCCTCGCCGTGCGTGGGGACGAGGGGCCGCAGCCCGGCGGGTCCCCGCACCGGCGGCAGCCTTGGCGCGGCGGTACCCACGGACCGGCCCACGGGTGGGGGGGGGTCATCCTGGCGGGGGGGTGATCCCCAGCCTGGGGCTTTACCCGTGCGCCCGCTCGGAGCGCTTCACGCGGCTCTGTCGCGACACCGGACCGTCCCGAGCACCCTCCGGTAACGGTCACCGGTCCTCACCCCGCTCACGGCGCCGGCTGGGGACCGGCAAACCGCGCCCTCGTCTTCCCCCGCACCGAACCGGGCGGGGAGGGGGGGTCGATGGCGGCGGCACCCGCGGTCTGCGCGGGGAGAGCCGGGGGGGCCCAGCCCTCGCCCCTCGGCAGTCAGACACGGTGAGGTGACACGGGCAGGAGCGAACACCGGGAGCCGCTCCTTCCCCGCTCAGGCGGGAGGGTTTCACGCAGCCGAAACCCCCCCCCCGGCTGCTCCCCTCCGAGCGGGAAGCTGCCGGCCGGCCGGCGGGCGGACAGCCCGACCCCCCCGCTGCCGGGTCCGGCGGCGGGAGCCTGCCGCAAACACCGCTTCCCCGCTCAGCCCGCGGGCCGGCCGCCGCCGGTGTCTGTCTCCATCTCCCCGCCTTTCACAACCGACGGGAGCTTTTTAGCTTCCACGGCCAAGCGGGCTGCGGGAGGTCAGGCGCTGGCAAGGGCGGCTCCGGAGGCGGAGGGGATCGGGACCGAGGCGGGGGCCGCGGGGTCCCGCCGGTGGGTGCCCAGCGCCGGGCTCCTTCCTACGCGTCCCGGGAGCTGCCGACCCGTGCGCCGGTGCTCTCCGGGAGCGGCGCGCCCGCTGCACCGGCCCTCCGCGGGGAAAAGCCCGCGGCACCCCACAAACCGCCCCGAACCCCGCCGCCGGCACCGGGCGAGCGCATCCGCCACCCCACCCCCCCCTACACCCCGCGGCACCGGGCACCGGCGGCGGCGCGGGGCTCAGTGCGCATGCGCCGCATCCGTCCCCGTCCCTCCCTGGGACGCGGAGGGAGGGGCGGGGAAAGCGGAGGCCCCGCCCCTCCCGGCGCGGCAGCCCCGCCCCCTGCCTGCCCGCGGCGCGCGGCGCGGGCAGGCCGCATGCGAACATATAGGGCGGCGCGCGGCGCGGAGGCATGCGGGGCGCGCGCGTTACCTGCCGCCGCGCCGACGGGGCCGGAGGAGGGGGGGCGAGTGCGGCGGCCGCGGACCCCTCCGCGGGCTTTATAACCGGGTCGGCGGCCCGCCGGGCGCGGGACCGCGAGCGTTTTAATTAGGAACACCCCCCACCCCCCCCGCCTTCCGCCTCCTCCTCCTCCTCCTCCCTCCGCCCCCCGCCGCTCCCGCCCGCCCCGCCACCCCTCCGGATCGGCGGCCAAGAAAACCCAGAGAGACCTGGCGGCCGCCGGAGAAGGGGGAGCGGCGCGGCAGGCGGAGCGCCCCGCAGCCCGCCCCGAACTTACCGAAGTTTGTCCGGCGGCGGGAACCGGGAGGCCGCCGCGCCCGGCGACGATGTGCGAGGAGCGGGCGCCTCGCCGGGCCCCCGCGAGCGGAGCGGGGCAGCTGTGAGCGGGGGCGGCCCGCGCCCCCGGGGCCTCCCCGCAGCGCCCGAGCCGCCCCGGACCCGGTCCCGCGCCGCGGCGGGCGGGTCCCGTCCCCGCACCCCCCCCCAGCCCCGAGATCCGCGGGCGGAGATGGCTCCAGGCGGGCTCTGACCGCCGCCCCGTCCGGGGCTCGCCGCCGCGCCGGGGACCGCCGAGGAGCGCCGCGCCCGCAGCGAAGCGAGGACCCCCCCGCTCGGAGCTCGCCGGGACTCCTCCGCCGTCGCGCCTGGACGCCGGCCGGTGCCGCTCGCTGGGAGCGCCGAGGGAGAGAGCCCTGGCCCGGAGGCCGGCGGCGCCGAGGGAGGCTCCGCGGCCCGGGCGGGGAACGCCGCCCGTCCCGCCCGCCGCAGCGCCCTGACCGGGAGGCGCCGCCGCCGCCCCGCACCCGCCGGAGCCGCGCCGGGGCCCCCGCCGAGATCGCGTCTGGAGGAGCGGGGCGCGGCAGGGGCGAGGAGGAGCGGCAGGAGGCGGCGGCGGCGGCGGAGCGGCGGGGGGACACCACGATGTCCAAGCCGGTGGATCACGTCAAGAGACCGATGAACGCCTTCATGGTGTGGTCGCGGGCGCAGCGGCGGAAGATGGCCCAGGAGAACCCCAAGATGCACAACTCGGAGATCAGCAAGCGCCTGGGCGCCGAGTGGAAGCTGCTGACCGAGTCGGAGAAGCGGCCCTTCATCGACGAGGCCAAGCGGCTGCGGGCCATGCACATGAAGGAGCACCCCGACTACAAGTACCGGCCCCGCCGCAAGCCCAAGACCCTGCTCAAGAAGGACAAGTTCGCCTTCCCGGTGCCCTACGGGCTGGGCGGCGTGCCGGACCACGACCACCCGCACGGGCTGAAGGCGGGCGGGCTGCACGGCGGGGCGGCCGGCGGGCTGGTGCCCGACTCGCTGCTCGCTAACCCCGAGAAGGCGGCGGCAGCCGCCGCCGCCGCCGCCGCCCGCGTCTTCTTCCCGCAGTCGGCGGCCGCCGCCGCGGCGGCCGCGGCCGCCGCCGCCGCCGGCAGCCCCTACTCCCTGCTGGACCTGGGCTCCAAAATGGCCGAGATCTCCTCCTCCTCCTCCTCCTCGGGCTCGGGGCTGCCCTACGCCTCCTCGCTCGGCTACCCCGGCGCCGGCGGGGCGGGCGCCTTCCACGGGGCCGCCGCCGCCGCCGCTGCCGCCGCCGCCGCCGCCGCCGCCGGGGGGCACACGCACTCGCACCCGTCCCCCGGCAACCCGGGCTACATGATCCCCTGCAACTGCAGCGCCTGGCCCGGCCCGGGGCTGCAGCCGCCGCTGGCCTACATCCTCCTGCCGGGCATGGGCAAACCGCAGCTGGACCCTTACCCCGCCGCCTACGCCGCGGCCCTATGACCCGCGGCCGGGGGGGGCCCGCCCGGGGCCCGCCGGCGCCCACCTGTTGCGCGTCCCCGCCCGCAGCCCCGCGTCGAGCTTGTGTGTGTTGCATGCGGTCTGTGCCGGTAGCCGGGCCGGGCGGGGGGAGAAAGAACGAACGGGGAGGGGGGCGTTGGGGTGGGGGGGGGTGTGGGGAGCGACCGGCCCGGCCTGCGCCTAAAGGCGCTTGTTCTGGTCAGGGCCGGGGAGCTCGGTGCCCCCCCGCCGCGCCGCTCCGTGTGCGTGGGGAGCCGCGCGTCCCGCTCCGCGCCCTGCCCCGCCTGGGGGGTCCCTGCCGGCCGCTGCTAGGGGAGGCCGGCGGGCGCGGGCCGTGATTTCCGCCAGAGGAAAGACGCGTGGATCTCGGTCCCCCTGTCCCCGTGTGTCCCCCCCCCCCAGTCGTTAAGTCTCGCCCTCAGACTGTAAATTTGTATATCTCTGTGGAAACGTTAGGTCGCGGATTGGAAACTCTTGGTACTTACTTCGCCCACGGTCGAGTCAGTTTTAACCCGAAAGAAAAAAAGAAAAAAGGAAAGAAAAAGAAAAGGAATGCCTTTCAAAGGGAATAAAAATATTGCGGGACCGCTCGGGGATCGCAATATTATCTAAGGTTAAATCAGACTTTTTTGTCTGAGTGATAATTATCTATTTATTATTTAGCTGAACTGAAACAGAGCTTTGCTTTGACAGAGGAGTATTCTCATTTAAAAGAAAATCCGTCTCCCCCACCGCCAACATGAAGTGTTTCACAT